>NC_087343.1:112015000-113265000 GCF_030014295.1 Loxodonta africana | reverse complement strand
CGTAGCTAAGCAGGCAAGCTGTGATTCAGGTCTGATGCTGTGTTCATGTCATTACTGCCTCTGCCCACCACCACGCTCCCTGAGGCTTCTACTCCACCACTGGGCCTTGCTGGCACTTGCTGCTGTCTTCTACCATGCTACCTGGACCTGTGGGATTCTCTTGCTCTCACACTACCTGGGCCTCTCTTGCCCTGTACAAACAAATATTACAACTCTTTTAGTTCTGCTGGCAAGCCTCCGGCACAGAGGTATCTGGCTCCTCCCTGCTGTAGGGAGAACCCTGAACAGGATCCTATGAGGCAACCTCTACAGCCGACACATTTAGGACTCTGCCTTACGTGGGCAAATGTTACAGCTCTTTTAACACTACCGGCAAGCCTCCTGCCTGAGGGTGCTCAGTTCTTGCTCCCAGGGCCAGCAAACACACCACCTGTCTCTGGCCACCTTGTTGCATCTTCAGTGTTACAGCTCTCTTCTGGGTCTAGGAAGTTCTCATTACAGGGCCCCAAAGGATGCTCTCTACTCTAGACTCTTCTTGATGTCAATGAGGTCCCCTCCTCCAACCCTTGGGAGATTGGCCTTTGTCTTAGGCTGGGTTCTTTAGAGAAGTAAAACCAGTAAACCATATAAATATATATAGGGAGATTTATATCAAGGGAATGGCTCACATGGTTGTAGAGGATAGAGTGTCCCAAGTCCATGGATCAGGCTGGAGGCTTCTCCTGATTCACATAGCTGCAGGGGTTGATGAACCCAAGATCAGCAGGTCAGACAGCAGGGCTCTGGTTCACAGGCTGAGAAGACTTATGTATCCCAAGATCAGTAGAAAAGATGGCAGGTAAGGCACTAGCTCAAGACTCAAGAGCCAGAGGCCAAACAAACAGAAGCCAGGGGCAGGATCTAGAGTGAGTAAAAGCCCACAAGACTTGCCAGAAAGTCCACCTATATGGGATGCAGGCCATGCCCCCAAGGAAACTCCCTTTGAACTGATTGGCTACTCACAGCTGATCCTATCATGGAGTGATTACGTTATATCATGCCTCATCATAGAAGTGATTACATCATTATATGACTGTCAAACTACACCATAACTGCCAAACCACTGAGAATCATGACCCAGACTAGATGATACACAACTTTAACAATCACAGCCCTTATATAAGCAAACTTCTCATCAATTTCAAGGCATGGTCCTCCCACCAGGACCCCAAATTGATCAGTCCTCTCAATGGACTGCAAGTCATTCAATTTGCATAGTAAACTGACCAAGCCCTTGCAAGATTGTGGTCCAGCCAATCATTTTGGGGGAGTTACAAGGTCAAAGCTAGAAAGGCCATATAAAAGCAGTTTACTGTGTTGCATCCCCCAAAATACTACTACTATGAATGTTCACTACATTTTCCCTATAGCTATCAGACTATTTTATAATTTTAACTCAGTATTGCACTTTCTGATTCTCAATGCTTTTAAAAATAAAATCTAAAGCCCCTTACTAATTAAAAACTCCTTGGTACATTTTAGTAGGGAATATGTTAGTGGTGGTTCTATTGCAATTTTGAGTAGGACAGTCCTACATTGTGGGGATGGTCCTTTGCATTGCAAGACAATTAGCCTCATTGGTCCCTGAACATTGAATGTCTGCTGCCCTCCACCTCCATCCATTTGTTCCAACAATATACTTCCAAGTGTTTCCAAAGTGGCATGGTACTGAAAACCCCTAGTTGTAAATTACTGGTTGCTGGGGAATGGGATACTGAGTACTGTTGATGTATCTGACCTCATGTCTGTTATTCTGTGCCTTGCTTTCTGATTCCAGCTGTTCCTTCCTCACCTTTTCTCAAACACATTAATGTTTTAAAGACATAAGATTTTTTATCCTGCTTTTCACAAGGTAAGCTCATTTTTTATTCTCCAAAACTGAGCTAAATTTTCATTTCCTCAAACAGTCTTTCATTGTCCATTCTTTCTAAGCTTATTCAGCTCACCTCAGCCCTTTCTTTGATGTTATTTCGGTGATTTTTTTCATTGCTTTTAACACAATCAAAAGCAGCACATTTATGTGTGTTTACATGTTTAGCTGTATTAGAATACAAGTTGCATTCATACAAGCAGAGACGTTTTCATTTTTATATTGCATCTCTGGAATACAATGAATTCTCACTTTCTCTTTTCTCTCTCTTTCCTCCTACTCCTCTTCCTCTCTCTCTCTTTTTTCTCTCTGTCTTTACACACACACACACTCACATGAACACAAACACATCTTTATTTATTTTTATTTGTATTTGGAACAAAAGCTGGTGTCTTCCTCAGTGGGAAACCATTTCCTGAACACCCAAATTCCATTTTAAAGGAACAGAGATGCTTACAAGTGAAATTCAGGTGAGATTTATATCATAATATACTAGAGCAGTGATACTCAGACATTAGCTCTGAAAACACCTTGCCCCCTTTCATGTAAACAAGGTTCATTCTAGTCTTTAAGTACTTGTAAAGGATATTGTTATATTGTGCTCACAAAACATAGTGTTTACATGACTTTTTTAAAGCATATTGTATGATGTCAAGTTGATTTCGACTCATAGCTACCCAATAAGACAGCTTTGAACTGTCCCAAAGAGTTTCCTAGGCTGAAATCTTTACAGGAGCTGTTCTCCAGGCCTTTTATCCTATGGAGTGGCTGGTAGGTTCAAACTGCAGACCTTTCAGTTAGCAGCAGAGCACTTAGCCATTGTGCCACAAGGGCCCCCTTTTTTAATGATAAAAAAAATAGTGACTACAAATACAGCATCAAATTCCAATGTAGCTACCTAGATATTAGGCTTGCATGGGCAGAAATAAAAATTAAACTCATCCTTATGAAAATATTTACATTATTCCACTGTCACTGCATCTGCTACCACCCACCCCTTGTGGTTAAAACCAAAAACACCAAACTCGTTGCCATTGAATAGATTCCAATTCATAGTGGCCCTAAAGGATAGAGTAGAGAGAGCTGCCCCACAGAGTTTTCAGGGAACACCTGGTGGATTAGAACTGCCAACATTTTGATTGTCAGCTGTAGCTCTTAATCACTATGCCACCAGTGTTTCCAAAACCAAACCCAACTAATAGTGGTCCTGTAGGACAGAGTAGAGCTGTCTCATAAGGTTCCCAAGGAGGGCCTGGTGGATTCAAACTGCTAATCTTTTTGGTTAGCAGCCAAACTCTTAACCACTACGCCATTACACCACCAGCCCTTTTGGTTGGGGTTTAACAAATATACAGTCTTTTAGGCAATTGTGAGCTATTTCTTAGGGATTTTTAAAGGTATTTAAATAAATATCTTAACCAATTCACAGTTTTTTGTAGTGCTGGCAATTTTTTTCTTTGCCTTCTTAATACCCTTTGCTGTAGGTTGATAATCTTTCAGATTCTTAAGAGTGTTGGGTCAATAAGTTACTTGTATTTTTCTCATATAAATCTTAGACAACAAGTAGATAATTTCCCCCAAAAGCTTAGTATAAGTAATACAGCTTTTACGACACTGTCCATTTCTGAAACCTTGTTGTTTATCTTTTGGATTTCTAATTGTTTTTGTATGATTTGTAGTTCTGAATTTATGTTGACACTTTATTCCTATATTATTTTCCCATTTTTTGTCTGTATTTTCCTTGATTTTGTCTGCCTTTTCCATGAATTTGTCTATGTTTTCCACATTTTTGTGTGCTTTTTGCTTCTGCTGTTGCATAGCTCTGATAATTAGAAATTTGAATACCCTTTCAGGTAGCTCTAGTACACTTTCATCTACCGGAAAGTCATCTAATCTTTTATTTTGGATGCATACTGGAACCATCCTGTCCAGTTCTTTTTAATATGTTTTGATATTGTCTGCCGTCTTTGAGACATTCAGTAGTTATTTTCTTCATTTCTTGATTGCAGATTTTTTTGTTTCGTCTTGCTTTTTTGTTTTATTTGGTTATATCTGAGCAGGTGGGCTATGCATTCTTTGTTGTTTGCTCAGCTGTGGGCATCATACTTTTTACCTCATTGCCCAATGGGCAGTGCCAGTCGCTCAGCTATGGTGCAATGGGGCAAGTCCAGCTGAAGGGGAGGGGCTGGGATGGGTTGTTTGAATGGGCACGCCAGGGGTCAGTGAAGGACAGGTTCCAGTAGGCCATGCCTGTGCTGCTCTGGGGTGCAATGTTCAGTGCACAGTGTGGTTCGGCATGGGGGAGGGGGGAAGTAGTGATGTATAGAGCTAAGGTGAGTATGGGAAAGAAGAGAAAGTGGAGAGGGAAACAGGGGCCAAACAAACAAATACAGTGCTGAGGGAGCTTGCCGTTGGAGTGGAGAGACAAGAAACTGGGAAATGTAGAAAAAGAAAAAGAGAAAAAATAAGTAAATAAAAAATTTTAAAAAAGAAATGACGCCAGGGATCGCACTGGTGACCAGGCCTCAGGGCACAGACTGTCTAGAGGGGGTGGAGATGGCACACAATGGCAGTTTTTCAGGAAAACAGAGAGAGATGAGAAACTGAGAAATGAAGAAAAACAAGTAAAAAAAGGAACAGATAAAATAAATAAAGAAAAAAAAAAAAAGAAAGGCTCCCAGTGATCTCACTGGCATGGCTGCACTCACTAGGAAAGTGGCTACTAAACCCCACAGTACACCCCAACCAAAGGGGCAGAGATGGCACACGGCCTCAAGTGTTTGGGAGACATGAATAGAAGGTCAGTAGAGAAACTGAGAAGTGAAGAAAGGACAAAAGAAAAAGAGAAAAATAAAAAAGCCGCCACTGATCCCACTGGTGAGGCTGCACAGACCAGGGAAGTGGGTCCCAAGCTGCTCCATACAGCCTGGCTAGAAGGGACATAGATTGCACACAGTGCCAGGTATTCCAGAGACAGGAAAAGAAGGTAAGTAAAAGAGATGAGTGAGAAATGAAGAAAGTTAAAACCAAAAAAAGAAAACAAACAAAAAAGAAATACCCCCAGGGATCCCACTGGCACAGCTGTGCAGACCAGGGAATGGCTCCCAAGCTACACAGTACAGCCCAGCTAGAAGGAGACCCCAAGTCTCAAAAAAAAAAAAAAAAAAAAGAAAAGAAACCAACGAACAAAAACAAAACAGAACAAATAAAGGTCCTGGTTATCCCACCAGCATGGTAGCATGGACTGGGGAAGCAGTTCCCCAGCCAAGCAGCACTTCACAGCCTGTCAAGAAGAAGCAAAGATGGCACATGGAGCCAGTTGTTTGAGAGAAATGAGGGGGAGGAGGTGAGAGGCAGGGAAGAAACCAAAAGGAGCCAAAAAAAAAACAACATCAGCAACAAGGAAATGGCACAAAAAGAGCTGGCCGGTGTAGGTGGGGCAAATCCTAGCGGCACAGAGCCAGCACCTCCCAGGCCACAGTCGTTCAGCCGAAGCAACAGAGGCCGAGCAAGGGGAAGAAACGTGGGGTTGGGAAAGCAGGTATTGTTGGTTACTGGGTGCTGTCTCCTGCTGGAAGATCTATGTAGCTGCTTGCGCATACTCCCTGCCCACAGATCTACAAAATTCCAAGACAGTAAAACCATGCTGTGTTAGCTGGTAGGAGACCTTTGCTCATATCTCTTCTCTCTGTTCTCTGTGGGTTTCTATTTCATTCAGTACTTTGTTGAGTTCTTTATCTCTTCATGTGATGTTTAGGGTTCCAGAGTTGACATTTGTCTCTGTTTTATGTAGTTTTTCAGGTCTTTGCTGTGGAGGGATGGCATGATGCTTCTGTCTATAACATCATGTTCGGTAATATAAATTTTAGATCTTCTAATGGCAAAAATCTGCTCTTTTAATAAGAATTAAATTCTTAAAATAAATGTGTTTTGGGGTAGTGTTACCAACTCACGATCTTCTGTTTAAACACTCCTAGCTTATGGATGATATTTAAGAAGGTTGATAGTGCTGTGTAGTCAAGGAAGGCATTAATAAATGCACTTTCCCCACGGTTCTTACTAGAGCAGGATCAGAATCGGACCAGAAGTTTTTGCTCCAACCCACCATGACACATGATCCATTTTAATTTATTAAATTATATAGAAATGATTAAACGCATCCCTAATACTGAAAAAAAAAAAAAAATCCTCAAGCTCCCCTAGTACATGAAATCAAAATGGATTGTAAGTTAGGGTGACTGTATATCTCAGTTTGCCTGGAATGTCTCAATTTGTACCTGTTTGTCCTGTTGTCCCAGAGCCCTGACTGGTATATTATCTGCCCCTTGCCTTTCACTGTCAGATACATTCTGGTTTGGACCATAAGCTATGTGACACCTATAATTATGCAGTAAAATATCTGCTGAGAAAAATGGAAAGGAGGGCACTTATGGAAAGCAAATGACAAAGTGTAATACAGTAAGCAGTACAAACAGTAAAGACAGACTCTGTGAAAGTTCAAGCTAAACCATACTTGGAAAGCCGTAGTTTACACAACCAGTGTATAGCTGGCAGATAATCCATTCTGCTAGTGATCAGGGCAGCACTGTAGGTCAATGTTTACTCAAGGCTGTATTACTCTCGATCAATGTATTAGAAAGCCTTCTCCCTTCGACACCAATCCTCTTCCTCTAGTCCTTTGTTCAAAACAAACTTTCTTGTCAGAAAATTGATGTCAAAGCCATCAGGGTCAGGCAAATGGGATTTTACTACAGCTCAGAACTTTGGTGAGAATTCCACAGACTGGGCTGCCCTCCAGAAACCTGTGGGATGATCACAGAATGGCCTGTTAGATCATCTTTGTTCTTTGCTCCTAAAGCAGAACTGATGGCAATGCTTTGCAATTGATTTTCAAGGATGAAAAAAAGGATACAAAAGGTGGCGGAGACTATATGGAGATTTCCTCTCATTGTTTAAGGAGTATAAGTGCTTCTATTATTTATTCAGAGCATTCACACAGCTGCAGAAAACACCAGTGACAGTTTTCCACCCATTATGCCCGGCCTCTACCTTGGTTCATTGAAGTTAACCAAAGGAGACATATTTCACATGGGTAGATTGTTCTTACATTGGAAGATGTAAATAAGCAAACTGAAACAGAAAACCTTCAATAACTTCAAAAGCTAACGAAATAATGTATAGCTGGCCATTGATACTGCAGACCTCAAAATGGCAAGAGAGATGCTTATAAACCAATGTCACAACAATGCCAGGCCTTACAGCTTCTATCAAAAATACTGTACATATGAAAGTAAAGCTCAGGGTAACTTCTAGATAAAATTTTAATGCAGTTGAAATTGTATGTTTCTCTTTTTTTTTTTTTAACCATATTTTCATTCTAGGATCCTTCATTCTCCTCCCTTTTCTTCATATACCAAACCAAAACCAACCTGTTGCCTTCAGGTTGATTCCTACGCACAGTGACCTTATAGGACAGAGTAGAACTTCCCCATAGGGTTTCCAAGGAGTGGCTGGTGGATTCAAACTGCCTTTTGGTTAGCTGCTGAGCTGTTAGACACTGTGCAACCAGGCCTCCTTTCTTCATATAAACTGCACCTTTTTCCCTGAATGAAGGACTTTTATCTCCTGTAATCTACACAATCTACCATCATGCCTATTTTCCAAATTCAGTTTCCTGTGAATCAAATGAATTTCTAAGAGATGAGATGGAGAAATCAGGAAAATCATTTTATTTGATGCATACTACATGCCTAAAGGAAACCCTGGTGGCTTAGTGGTTAAATGCTACAGCTGCTAACCAAAACGTCAGCAGTTTGAATCCACCAGGTGCTCCTTGGAAACTCTATAGGGCAGTTCTACTCTGTCCTATATGGTCACTATTAGTCGGAATCAACTCAAGGTCAAAGGGTTTAGAAACCCTGGTGGCATAGTGGTTAAGTGCTATGGCTGCTAAGCAAAAGGTCAGCAGTTCGAATCAGCCAGGCAGTCCTTGGAAACTCTACGGGGCAGTTCTACTCTGTCCTATAGGGTTGCTATGAGTCAGAATCGACTGGATGGCAGTGGGTTTGGTTTTTTGGATATGTGCCTAAAGGTAACCCTGGTGGTGTAGTGGTTAAGAGATACAGCTGCTAACCCAAAGGTCAGCAGTTTGAATCTACCAGGAGCTCCTTGGAAGCCCTATGAGGCAGTTCTACTCTGTCCTACAGGGTTGCTATGAGTTGGAATCAACTCGGCAATGGATTTGTTTTTTGGTTAGGATGTGCCTAAAGAAGCCCTGATGGTACAGCAGTTTAAGTGCTTGACTGCTACCTGAAAATCAGCCGTTCAAACCCACCGGCCGTTCCATGGGATAAAGATATGACAGTCTGTTTCCATAAAGTTTTACACCTTTGGAAACCCTATGGGGAAGTTCTACTCTGTCCTATAAAATCACTATGACATGCAGTTTACTTGATGGTAATAGGATTTTTTGGATGTGCCTAAAGGAGTCCTTGGATGGTGCAAATGATTAAGTGCTTAACTACAAGTATAACAGTTAGTGGTTCAAGCCCACCCAGAGAAGACATGTCTGCAATCTGCTTCCAGAAAGTCACAGCCTTGAAAACACTACGGAGCAGTTTCTACCCTGCACACATGCGATCATCATGAGTCAGAATCTGCTCGACAGTAACTCACAACATGTACCTGAAAGAATGCTGTGTGTTTCACGGAAGTTTTATTATTTGACTTAAAAAAAAAAAAACCTCTGTTTAAGTATTATTATTTGCAATTTATGGATTAACTAACTGAGGCTCAAAAAGGTGTATGTAGTAGCTTACCAAAGACATGCATCTACTGTTGGCTTGGCACTATCATTTTAAATTTATACCTCCCACTCCTTTCATCAAAGAAAGTTTACAGATCTCTAGTCATTTTATTTAGATAAATGGTAAGTAAAAAAACAGATTAAAAATTGTAATTTTGCTTTATAATAGGCATATCTGTTTAATTTCATTTGATCTCCATATTTTAATAATAAACCTGGGAGAAAAATGCTCCTAAGGCAAATAAAATTCAATAAATTCAGTCGCTCTGTTAGATTAATAGGAAAGAGTTTGAGGATTAAGATGACTTTGGGTTTCTAAAATTCACATGACATTGTTAGTTTTCTTCCATATTTAAATATATTATGAGCATCATTTCTGAATTTTTTGAAGATATTGGTGCATCATGAAATTTACTTTATAAAAAATATAATGGGGGAAATTTTATTTTTATAAAAAATAAAAAGGGGGAAATCTATTTTAAAGGTTGCATATAATCAAATTCTTGACTTGAAAATAATAAACTCCCCCTGAAAGAGCAAGAACAGATTAATTCTTTTGTGAGATACAGTTAGCTAGGCGATCACAAAATAATTTTTCTGTACCTACTATTTTAAAATGTACAGCTTCAAAGAGTCTTTACCATGAAATGCTTCGCTCCTTGTCTCGATGTCTGAGTCCTGAGAAAAGACTACTCCCCTTGGAGAAGACACTTCTGCTGCACTTCTTTCTTTCATGCTGTCACGGATGATCAGAGATAATAAAAGAGTATTTACCACATTTTATGCTCTCCATTATAATAGAATTTTCTCTTTGAAAATCACTGAGCATCTGTGAGTTCAACTGCAGTCCAGAAAGTGTACTTTTCAAAACCGTCTTTGTTACCTGGTTGGAAAGGGTATATTCCTTGTTGTCTGCTTTTTATGTAACACTTGCGCATAGTCTTTGAATTTTACTCTGAGAATTGATTTTTTTTTTTTTTTATACCAAGCCATTCATATCACTGGGATAACACTGAGACTATATATATATATATAAAACCAAAGCAAATCTAATAAAGGTGAAATCCTCTCTCCACACTCAAGATATCAAGGTAAGGAGGATACTTTTGAAAAATTGCTCTAATACATCAGAAAATATAAAAATCAATAAGCTATAAAAGCTAAAAAGCTTCTTCAATTTTTGTCCCCTTATTGCTCAGTGTAGGTGGCCAGGGCCCTGAGAACAGTCCAAAGTTGCAAAAAGGCTATTATACATCTAGTTGTGTATTGGAGACAATATTTTTTGCTCTGAGAGGAAGGGACGAGTGTGCATTTGCCAAAAAATGGGGAGCCCTGAAAGGCCTCTGAGTTCTTGTTTGTTTGATTGAGAGCTGGAAAGTGTGCTTGAGAAATCAGGCAGTGGAGACTGTGTTTTTTGTTACTTTTGTGTAAAAATAAAACAGACCTAAAGAGAATTTTTCTCTACCTTTTTTTCTTCTATTATTTTTCAGGCATGGGCTATACATGTTGTTTTATGCCAGTGCACATCATTACCAGACTCTGGGAAGGCCATAAAATTGCAGTGCTCCAAGCTAGAAAAGCCTATGCCT
Source organism: Loxodonta africana (assembly GCF_030014295.1). Classification (NCBI taxonomy): domain Eukaryota; kingdom Metazoa; phylum Chordata; class Mammalia; order Proboscidea; family Elephantidae; genus Loxodonta; species Loxodonta africana. Next base: position 113,254,697 of record NC_087343.1, on the reverse strand, counting down.
CAATCATAAAAACTGTGTTGCCATCGATTCTGACTTATAGCAACCCTATAGGACAGAGTGGAACTGCCCTGTATGGTTTCTAAGGCATGGCTGGTGGATTCCAACTGCCAACCTTTGGTTAGCAGCCATAGTTCATCATAGCTCTCAACCACTGTAGCACCCAGGCTCCTCATATTATACAAAGCAACAATAACCTTCATACACAAATTTTTTTTTTTTTTTTATAGAACATGTAGTGGGCATATGAGGGTTACCAGAATTATTTAAGGACAGACAGATGGCAAAATGAGGAGCCCTGGTGGCACGATGTTTAAGTGCTTGGCTGCTAAATAAAAAATCAGCAGTTGTAGATACCACCGTCTCTGTGGGAGAAAGACTTGGCCGTCTGCTTCTGTAAAGATTACAACCTTAGAAACCCTGTGGAGTAATTACACTCTGTCCTGTAGGGTCACTATGAGTCAGAATCTACTCTACAGCAATGGGTTTGGTTTTTTTGGATTTATGGCAAAATGAAGTTGTTTTAAGCCAATTGCCTTCAAATATTTTTTATGACACACCACTATTACTACCATATTTTTGAGCATACCACCAACATTCCTTTTTAAATAGATACATATGATGTACTGATAAATTGTGTGCTGTACCTCATATTTAACAATGAAAACACAAAGAATAAGTTAAAGCATGAAAATACATAAAAGTTCTTCCATCCTTCTTAATCATCTTGAATACTACCTGGGACATTAATAGCCTACTTTATAAGCCTCTGCTCACGAATTTTCTAGTTCACTGCAAGTCTGCAACATTTTTACACTAAAGCAATAAACATAGAAAGGCTTTATCTCCTCCCAGCCTTTACTTTTTTGTCCCCTTAAATGAAGTTTATGCACAAAAAATCAGATAAGTACAGTAGAAGACCCTTGACTTACAAGAAGAAACATCCTAAGATTTGTACAAATTATTAAATCTCTAAATACAACTCCAGAATTTTAGTGAATAAGTAAATTAACTCTCAGTATCCATTCCTATATCTTTCTAGTATGCTTTCCTGAAATGTAGTTTGGAAATCTGTGTTTCCAGGAATCCCTTGCAGCTAAGCTTCTGAATGTAAATTGGATTTTAATGATTAGATGCACTCCACAAGAATTTAAGTAAATAGGTACAGTGACATTAAAAAGGAGATGCAGAGGGTGCAGACTGCATTGGCTTGCGCTCTCAGAAGATGTGACACCAAAAAGACTGTCCATAAAATTTGTGTACAGTGTTTCAGCAGAAATTTATCATGTTTTACAAAAATACTCATGTAGTTAGTTATAACAATAAAAACATTTTTTGTAAGCTTAGCTTACATGTATCAATATACCTACAAGGCTATAACTCTATGATAATTTACTTTTTGAGCCTTCAAATGTGCTCTGGTCAGAGTGGTAATTATTACTCAATTACGATGATGCTTCTAATCACATGGTTTCGTCTGCAAGGGCTACAAGCATGAGCTGTTTTTTCATTGTTGCCAGTGTTTATACAATCACTGATTTTGTCAAAGTTTCTGATGTTTTAGCTACAATATTGTGGTAGGTAGTATTTGTGAACTTATATCAATAACTTTTTTGAGAATGAAGTGTTAATTTTAGGAAAAGAAGGAAAAAAAATCAAAAAAGTCTTCTACTCTGTTACTAATAATGTAACTAATAACGCTGTGCTTCAATATAGAAAAATTTTATAAAACAATTTCATTGTCAGTGTTGGTATAATCTAAGACATTACATTTAAGCAATTTACAACCATGTTACATATTCTATGGTTAAAACTGACAATAAATTTACACATATAGTAATTATTGATTATATAACTCTTTGAAAACTAAAGAGAGGAATTGACAGTTTGAAACATGAAGTGGGGGAAATGCTGTTTCTTGATATACATTTAGAAATATAACTTCAATCCAGTTTTTTTTTTTTAATTTTCTTTAAAAATCTTACTGTCTTGCTAACATATATCTGAATTTAATGAAATTTTCAGGGTTTAAGTTTGAATTAGGGCTAAGAAAAATAGTAACACATTAAAATTTACATTTGATAGAACTAACATACCCATTTTTCATTTTCTTATTGATTCCTTTTTGAATATTTTTCAAATATTGCTAATTTATCTTTTTTTTTTTTTTTAATTGTGCAGGAATTTTCCATCATGCCACATGGAGTGCATAAATCAGAGGCCAAGTGGATACCAGCAGAGGAAAGCAAAGAGGCAATAATTAAATCACTCAAAACACTTGCTGCAACCATGTTTCAACATGTCAAAAGACCAGGTAATGGCCAGAGCTCATTGATAGGCACCGTTCATCAGTCTCCAATTGATAAAGCTGATTCTTCTAATGATAGCAAGCATTTTGCATATGAGCAAAGAGTGGAAATTGCAGAAATTGAAGCAGAGAAGAGTGCTGAAAGTGACTCTAACCATGATACTCTAAATGAGATGAGCAACTTTACGGAGAAAGATTTGCAAATTTTGAGTGATTCTTGTTTCTGGGAGATACCAGCTCCAGATCACTTTTGGGTTAAAATCATCAAAAGAGGAAGTGCTTCTTCCAAGAACAAAGGTAGAACTTTCAGTTTTGTGGCTAGGTAAAATGCAAAAGCAAAGGGAGCTGTGAACCATCTTTCAAAAGAATGGTTTTACAAGATGATGACAAATGCTGAGAAAATTCTGTAGTCGTGGGTGATTTGCTGACTCCACAGCGAGAATTTATACTTTTGCTGCTGACCGTTTGTCATTAGTGTTACAGATATGACATCCAAATTTGTGACTGGTTCAGGGGTGGTGGAAACTGTACATGAGAGTACACAACCAAGAGACGTCATCAGAGCAGCTAACCTGCCTTAAAAAGTAGAAAACAGAGGCAAGCCAACATGGTGCTATAGACAGAAGCGCCATACTGATCCTTCACAGCAAAGACCTGAAAAACAGAAACAAATGTCCTAAAACCTTAAGCATCAAATGACGAGATAAAGAACTCAGTCAAGCACCGAACAGAGTAGGAAACTGACAGAGAACAGAGACTGAGGACAGACATTTGTGGAGATCCCCTATCAACTAATGCAGCATGGATTGGCCATCTTGGACTCCTGCTGGAGATTAACAGGGAGGGAGTATGAAAAGCATCTTCATGAATCAACCAGCAGGAGACAGAGCACCCGGTAACCAGAGATTTACAGTTCCCCACCTACTCTCTTCTCCCCCTTGCACAACATCCTCAGCTTCCTGGCTGGCTGAGGTTGCTTGACTAGCCAAGAGGTATAGGCTCCCTGCTGCTTGGATTCACCCCACCCACATCAAAGAGTGGCAAACAGGGAGTACAGGAAAAGAGCTTCATGGAGCTCCTATCAGGAGACAGAGCACCCGGTAACCAGTGAGATACACTTTCCCATGATCCATCCTTCTCTCTCCTGCTTGGCTTCTGCCACTTCCTAGCTTGCTGGGGTCTCTCTGCCAGCCAAGAAGTGCAAGCTCTATGCCACCTGGATTTGCCCCACCTGCACTGTTCAGCTCCTTCAATGCCATTACTTTGTTGCTGGTGTTGCTTTTTTCCACTTCTTTTGGTTTCTTCCCTGCCTATCACCTCCTCCCACTCCTTTCTCTGGAACATCTGGCTCTGTGTGCCATCTTCATTTCTTCTTGAAAGGCTATGAAATGCCACTCAACTGGGAAACTGCTTCCCTAGTCCACGCCACCATGCTGGTGGAATCCCTGGGGCCTCTTGTTTCATTTCTTTTTGTTTTGTTTGTTTTCTTTTTCTTTTCATGGCGTGCAAGCCTTTTCTAGCCTGGCTGTTCTGCACAGCTTGGGAGCCACTACTCAGGCCTGTACAGCAGCATCGGTCGAATCCCTGGGCATTTCTTTTTTTTTTTTTTTTTCACTTTTTTCATTCTTCATTTCTCAGTTTCTTGTTTCTCTATACTTACCTTCTTTTTCTGTCTCCTGAATACCTGGCTTTGTATGACATCTCATCCCCTTCTAGCCAGGCTATTCTGAGCCTGGGAGCCACTTTCCCAGTTTCACAGCTGCACCAGTGGGGTCCCTGGAGGCTTTTATTTTGAATTTTTTTCTAATTCTTATTTATTTTATTTTTTCTCTTTTCCAAGAGTTGAAGCAAAAAGCAGATAAAAATGAGGAAAAGTAGATAAATTCATGGAAAAGGCAGAAAAATTCATGGAAAATACAAAGGGAAAAATGTAAGAATTCAGGAAAATAACACAGGAACAAAATGCCAAAATAAATTCACAACTAGAAAACATACAGAAACAACCATTAGAAACCCAAAAGATAAACAAGATTTCAGAAATGGACACTGTCATAGAAGGGCTGAGGAACAGGTCTGAAACAATAGAAGGCAGGATCAGTGAAATTGAAGACAAATACTTTGATACAACTTTGTTTGAGGAAAAATCAGAAGAAGAATGAAGAAAAATGAAGAAACCCTGAGAATTAAGTGGGATGTGACCAAAACCAAAAATTTGCAAGTGAATGGATTTCCAGAAAGGGGGAGAAAATGGAGAACAGACAGGATCACTGAAGAATTGCTGACAGAAAACTTTCCTAATAGCATGAAAGATGAAAAGCTGATTATCCAAGAAGCTCAGCAAACCCCACATAGGATAGACCCCAAAAGAAAATCACCAAGGCATATCATAATCACACTCACTGAAATCAAAGATAAAGAATCCTGAGCAGCTTGAGAAAAATGAAAAGTCACATCTAGAAGGGAAAAAATAAGGCTGAACTATGATTATTTGGCAGAAACTAGGCAGGAAACAAGGCAATGGGATGACGTATATAAAACTTTTAAAGAAAAAAAAGTCAGCAAAGAATAATATATCTTCCAAAACTCTTGTTCAAATATGATGGAGAAATTAGGACATTTCCAGATAAACAGACATTAAGAGAATATGTAAAACAAAACCAAAATTACAAGAATTATTAAAGGGAGTCCTTCAGTTTGAGAACAAACAATATCAGACCACAGCCTGAATCTAGGATGTAAGATTGTACCAGCCAGATACCAATCTAGGACATGAACTCTCAAGGACTATCCAAAACCAAAAGAATTACAACAGGTAATCAGAGAGGTTAATCTATAAATGACAACAATGTCAGAACAATAAAACTGGTAATAACTGGTGCAGGTATAAAACTTCCTAATGGAGAGGAAGGCAAGACGATAGTAAGTAAAAATAGACCAATTCAAACCTAGGAAGATAAGGTAAATTTCAAGGTAACCACAAAGAAAGTTAACAAATCTACTCATCAAAATAAAAAAGAAAAAATATGAAGTCTCAGGAAAAAAAAAATCTACAAAAACTAAGGAAATGAAAAGAGATCCACAAAAAAAAAAGAAAAAAAAAAGGAATGCAGCACAGGAAAGTAAGAGGAACAAAGAAAATGTGAACACCACAAGAAAAAGTGCTACCAAATGACAGCAATAAACTTACACCTATCAATAATTACACTGGATGTAAATGGCCTAAATGCACCCGTAAAGAGACAGAGAGTGACAGAATCGATAAAAACACAGGATCCATGAATATGCTATCTATAAGAGATACACCTTAGACACAAAGATGCAAATTTATTAAAAATCAAAGGATGGAAAAAATATATGAAGCAAACAGCTGTCAAAGAAGAACAGGAGTGGCAATACTAAGCTCAGATAAAATAGACTTTAAAACAAAATCCACCATAAAAGACAAAGAAGGGAACTATATAATGATTGAAAGGATGATTTATCATGAAGACTTAACCATAATAAACACCTATGCACCCAATGACAGGGCTCCAAAATACATAAAACAAACTCTAAGAGCACTGAAAACAGAAATTGACAGTTCCACAGTAATAGCAGCAGACTTTAAGACACCAGTCTCAGTAAAGGACAGAACATCTAGAAAGAAGCTCAACGAAGATACAGAAGAGATAAAGGGCACAATCAGCCAACTTGAATTCATAGACATATATAGAACCCTCCACTAAACAGTTCCAAGGTACACATTCTTTTCCAAGACACATGGAACATTCTCCAGAATAGACCATAGAATAGGCCACAGAGAAAACCTCAATAAAATCCAAAACATTAAGATAATACAAAGTATCTTCTCTGATCACAATGCCATCAAGGTAGAAATTAACAACAGGAAAAACAAGAAAAAAATGTGAATTACATGGAAACTGAATAATAGTCTCCTTTAAAAAAAAAAAAAAATTTTTTTTTTTTTAAAAACCACTGAGTAATAGAAGAAATCAGAGATGGAATCAAAAGAATTCCTGAATCAAAGAAGAAAGAAAACACATCATACCAAAGCCTTTGGGACACTGCAAAGGCAGTCCTCAGAGGTTAATTTATAGCAGTAGATGCACACATCAAAAAAGAAGAAAGGTACAAAATCAAAACATTAGCTACACAACTCAAATAGAAAGAGAATAGCAAAAGAAGCCCACAGCCACCAGAAGAAGTGAAATAATGAAGATCAGAGCAGAAGTAAATTAAATAGAGAATAGAAAAACAATAGAATCAAAAAAACCAAAAGTTGGTTCTTTGAAAGGATCAACAAAATTGACAATCACGGGGCAGAAAAACAGAAAATGACACAGATAATCCAAATAAGAAATGAAATGGAGGACATCATAACAGACCCAAATGAAATACAAAGGATCATAACAGGATATTATGAAAAACTATACTCCAACAAATTTGAAAACCTAGAGAAAATGGACAAATTTCTAGAAACACATTAGCTAACCAAGCTAATACAAAATGATGTTGAAAGTCTGAACAGACCCATGACAAGGGAAGAGATTGGAAAAGTAATAAAAAAAAAAAAAAAAACTCCCATCAATCAACTACAAAAAGCCCTGAAACAGATGGCTTTACTGGAGAATTCTACCAAACATTCAGAGAATACCTTACACCAGTATTACTCAAACTATTTCAGGACATAGAAAAGGAAGCAAAACTTCTGAATTCACTCTATGAAGCCAGCATAACCCTGATACCAAAACGAGGCAAAGACATCACACACAAAAAGAAAATTGCAGACCAATATCTCTCGTGAACATAGATACAAAAATTCTCAACAAAATTCTAGCCAATAAAATTCAGCATGGTATCAAAAAAATAATACACCATGACCAAGTAAGAGTCATACCAGGTATGCAAGGATGGTTCAGCGTTAGAAATAAAATCAATCCAATCCACCATGTAAATAAAAGGAAAGAAAAGAAACACATGATCTCCTCAATCAACACAAAAAAGGCATTAGACAAAGTCCAAAGCCCATTTGTGATAAAAACTCTCAATAAAATAGGTATAGAAGGGAAATTTCTCAACATAATAAAGGGCATCTATGCAAAATCAACAGCCAATATCAGTTTTAATGGAGAGAGGCTGAAAACATTCCCCTTGAGAACAGGGACAAGGATGCCCTTTATCATCACTCCTATTAAACATCATGCTGGAAGTACTAACTAGAGCAATAAGAGAAGAAACAGAAAGAAAGGGCATCTAAATTGGTGATCAAGAAGTTAAACTGTGCCTATTTGCAGGTGATATGATACTGATACATAAAAAACCCAAAACATTCCACAAGAAAACTACTGGAACTAATAGATTTCAGCAGAGCAGCAGGATACAAGATAAACATACAAAAATCAATTGGATCCCTCTTCACCAATAAAGAGAACGATGCAAAAGAAATCAGGAAAACAATGCCTTTTATAGTAGCCACTAAAGAAAATAAAATACTTAGGAATAAATCTAAACAAGGATATAAAAGACCTATACAAAGAAAACTACAAAACACTACTGCAAGAAACAAAAAGAGATCTACACAAATGGAAAAACATGCCGTGCTCATGGATAGGTAGACCCAACATTGTGAAAATGACAATTCTACCAAACCAATTTACAAATACAATGCAATCCCAATCCAAAGACCAACAACATTCTTTAAAGAGATGGAAAAAACTAATCATTAACTTTATATGGAAAAAGGAAGAAGCCTTTCCCCAGATAAGTAAAGCACTATTGAATAAAGAGGAGGACTGGCACTACCCGACCTCAGAACCTAGTATACAGCTATAGGTAGTCAATACACCCTGGTACTGGTACAAGGACAGATACATTGACCAATGGAACAGAATTGAGAACCCAGATGTAAACCCCTTCACCTACAGTCACTTGATCTTCGACAAGAGCTTAAAGTCTATCAAATAGGTAAAAGACAATCTTAACAAATTTTGCTTTGTTAAGATTGTCTTTTACCTATTTGATAGACTGGATGTCTATCTGCAAAAAAATGAAACAGGACCCATATCTCACACCATACACAAAAACTAATTCAAAATGGATCAAATACTTAAACATAAAGCCAAAAAGTATAAAGTTCAGAGGAGAAAAAATAAGATCAACACTAGAGGCCCTAATACACGGCATTAACAGGATACAAAACATAAACCAACAACACACAAATTCCAGAAGATAAGCTAGATAACTGGAATCTTCTAAAAATTAAACAGGTATGCTCACCAAAAGACTTCACCAAAAGAGTCAAAAGAGAACCTACAGACTGGAAAAAATTTTTGGCTACTACAAATCAGACAAAGGTCTAATCTCTAAAATCTACAGAAAAAGTCAACACCTCTGCAACAAAAAGACAAATAATCCAATTAAAAATGGGCAAGGGAAATGAACAGACACATCATCAAAGAAGACATTAAGCAGCTAACAGACACATGAGGATGCTCACGATCACTAACCATTAAAGAAATCCAAATCAAAATCACAGTGAGATATCATCTCACCCTAGCATTACCGGCAAGAATCAAAAAACCAGGAAGTAACAAACTTTGGAGAGGCTTCAGGGATATCGAAACTCTTATGCACTGATGGTGGGAATGCAAAACGATACAACTATTTTGGAAAACAGTATGGCACTTCTTTAGAAAGCTAGAAATAGAAATACCATATGATCCAGCAATCCTACTCCTAGGAATATATCCTAGAGAAAAGTCATCCCAAGAATAGACATATGCACACCCATGTTCACTGCACCATTGTTCACAATAGCAAAAAAGATGGAAACAACCTAGATGCCCATCAACAGATGAATGGATAAAATAAACAAACTATGGTAAATATACACAATGGAGTATTACTAGAAGCTAAAGAGCAATGATGAATCTGGAAACCATTTCATAACATCAATGAATCTGGAGAGCATTATGCTGAGTGAAATAAGTCAATCACAGAAGGACAAATATTGTATGAGACCTCTTCAGTAAAAAATAATGAAAATGTTTGCATACAAAAAGAAGTAATCTTTGATGGTTATGAGGGAGGAAAGGGTGTGGATGGAAAAACACAAATGGACAGTAGATAAGTGGTAACTTTGGTGAAAGCTAAGACAATACACAATATTAGGGAAGCCAGTACAAGTTGTACAAGGCAAGGTCATGGAAGCTCCATAGATGCATCCAAACTCCCTGTGGGGTTGAATTGCTGAGCTGGGAACTGTAGGAACCATGGTCTTGTAGAACATCTAGCTCAATTGGCATAACATAGTTTATAAAGAAAATGTTCTACATTTAACTTTAGTGAGTAGCGCCTGGTGTCTTAAAAGCCTGTGAGCGGCCATCCAAGATACTCCACTGGTCTCACCCATCTGAGGAGAAAAGAAGAATGAAGAAAACCAAAGATACGAGGGAAAGATTAGCCCAAAGGACTAATGGACCACGTGTACCATAGTCTCCACCAGACTGAGTCCAGTAAAACTAGATGGTGCCTGGCTACCACCACTGACTGCTCTGACAGGGATCACAATAGAGGGTCCCAAAAAGCGCTGGAGAAAAATGTAGAACAAAACTCTAACTCACAAAAAAAGATCATACTCACTGTCCTGACAGAGATGGGAGAAACCCAGAGAGTGTGGCCCCCAGACACCATTTTAGCTCAGTAATGAAGTTCTCCAGAGGCTTGCCCTTCAGCCAAAGATTAGATAGGCCCATAAAATAAAATGAGTCTAAAGGGGCACAGCAGGCGAGGGGCAAGGACTAGAAGGCAGGAAGGGACAGGAAAGCTGGTAATACGGAACACAAGGTCAAGAAGGTAGAGTGTTGACATGTGGTGGGGCTGTTAACCAATGTCATAAAACAATATGTTTACTGTTCAATGAGAAATTAGTTTGTTCTGTAAACTTTCATCTAAAGTACGATGAAAAAGAAAAGTGGAAAACATTGGCAGCAGGACTGAGGCTGCAAAAAACCATTGAGGCCAAAACTGTTGCTTTGGTGCAAATGGAGAAGAAAAAGTGTGGGAACATCTCGCACACATTGCTTGATATCACTTTGTTCCTGGCCAAGCAGAATTTGTCATTCCACGGCCAAAGGAAAATGAATTTTCTTCAAATAAAGGAAACTTTCTTCAGATGGTTGAAATGCTTTCAAAATGTGATCCAGTGCTTGAAAGAGCACCTAATAAGAGTAAAGCAGAGCACATCTAAACTGAAAGTATCATCTCTTATCTTGCACCAAAAACTCAGAATGAGCGTGTAAGTGCTCTGGTAGGTCATGTGAAGGAAAAGCTTGTCATTGACATAAAGTCTGTGAAATTCTTTGGGATCATGTTCGACAACAAACCTGACATATATACTGATCAGATGTCAGAAGCTATAAGATATATAAAAATCAACAATAGGAAAGTTGATATGAAAGAAGTCTTTTTAGGATTTTTCCTTTTAAAGGGGAAAAATGCTGCTGACTTCAGTTCTGAAGTTTGTAAAAACCTGGAAAGTGATGGACTGGACGTAATGGTGTGTCATGCTCAGAGTTATGATAATATTGCCACTGTGTTGAAATTCGTGGAGATGTACAAGCCATTCTTAAGGGAAAGGACAACATTGAATATCTTTGTGATCCGTGTAAAAATTTGGACACAAGAGCAGCAGCACAGGGTCTTTTGTCTGCTGTCTGTGATCTCCCTTTTCTGTGCTACCTGTACTGCTGGTGTGATTTACTTTAGAAAGTTAATCTTACACAGCAGTCCCTGCAGACTAAGAGCTTAACTCTCAACAAGGTGTTGACAAAGCAAGAGGCACTAAAACTTTTTCTGCATGGGAAGCACAGTCACCTAGTGGAGTATGCAAGTGAACAGGGGCTTTTAAAATCAGAAGACTGCGGATTTGCAGTAGAGAGAAGAGCCAGGTTCAAGAAGACAACGGCAGGGGATGGGGAGCAGACAAGCGTGCTGGACTCACTCTGCAAACAGAAAATAAGAGGGTGATGCTTGAGTGCGTTGATCGATTTCATTCAGAACTCCAGATCAAATCAAGAGCCATCAAGGAAGTAGCAGCCATGTTTGAGGCTGTTCAAGCAAAGAGTCTCATATCTCTCACTGAAGAAGAGTTAAATGTGTCCATTCCCAAACTGAGCACTTTCTGTGATAAGGCATTGGAGAGTGAGCTTTTAATAGAAATACAAGGGCTGAGAAGGCACCTGAAAGCAACAGAGATTGACCTGAAAATAGCCAAAGATTGGGCAATATTAGACATTTTGACATTCTTAACTGAACTGGACTTCATAGAATCTCTCCCAACCCTCTCATTAAGCCTAAAATTATTTCTGACATTCTGCGTGTCCACGGCTTCATAAGAGAAGCTTTTTAAAGCTGAAACTTATGAAGAACTATCTGTGATCTACCGTGGGACAGTCAACGCTTTCCAATCTTGCGATAATACCAATTGAAAGTGAGTTGGCGAAAGGCGTTGATTTCGATGAAGTCATTCACAAGTTCACAGCTTTGAAGGTCAGGAAAGTTCTGATTTAGTCGAGATGTTCACTATGTCCTGAATTGCTTGTGTATTTGTTCTTGCTTATTTTTTATGGTATTTCATTTATTAATATATTTCCATATTCATTTGCCTACAACTTTTACATACATTATGCAAACCTAATCCACTAATGTATCTTATGTAATGGTAAAATTTAACATTAAAATGAATATAATTTTGATGTAGTTCTTAAACGTGTTTACTTTTAATTCTATTGTTTTCTTACTAAATTTTCACTTTAACCACATAAAACATGTAAATATGTTTAAGTTGTGGATATGTTATTGTAATTTAAAGGTGTAATTTTAATTTTGCTGGTTGTTTATATCACTACTATTGCCATTGCATTCCTTGATATCTGGGAATTACCATTAATAGTAACATTAGTACAAAAAACATTACTAAAGATTCTGCAGGGTCTGGTGTAGGAGGAGGTCCATGGTGGGGAGGGGGTGACACCATGAGTTACCACACTGAATAAGTAAGTCAGTTGTCATTTCACTGAAGATTTGAGCTTCCTTCTCATGGCAATAATGGTCATGGACACATGAGTTTTTTGTTTTTTTTTCAGTGACAGGTGTCAAGTCTCTAGTCATGAGTTTCACAGGTGTTGGTGGAAGTTTGCTCTGGTTGCAGGGACAGTTTACTAGATTACAGCTATGGTGGTGCGTTCTTAAACTAAATTGTTCTAATGGCAGCTTCTTGATTTCCTGCCTCTTTGATAATGAAAGAATTAATAGTTCCCTTGGTTGGTCAGTTCTGGAAGTTCTAGGAGTCACACTTGGAACCTGACATAAAGCTCACTCCTGTTGTCCTTGTGCTCTTAGTTCCTGGATTAAATTACTTTTGAATAAAATGTCTGGTGTGATTTTTGTTTTCTGAACACAACCCTGACTAAAACAAGCATAAAATATGCACATGACAAGTAAAGAACAACATGCTGGCATTGAGATGAAGTTTCCAGGTAGACCATCAACTTCTTTGTCAATATAAGCCTCAATTCAATAGTGATTCAAAAGTGATTCAAATTAGTACTCAAGAAAAAAATTACTGATTACTTTTTGTCATATAACTTTAAGACTGATTATGAATATTTAAAACTTCATGTTAAATTTGTGAATACCAAGTGACTACTGTACTTGTTTAGATTTGAATTTGAAAGCCGCCACAATCCCAATAAAAAACACAATGTAAATATATAAGCAGTAAGACAGACATATAGTTTTAGCTGCTATTCATCTGATTAAATTATATGCCAAAAAACGTAATAACAGTTAAAAGTGGAAAAGGCATTTAGCCTGAAAATACGAGTCCTATATGCCAAGTAAGGAAATTATGTTCTAAATTGATCTATCACCAAGGCTGATTGATTTCCATTCATTTGCAATTTCAGTCAGACACTCTAATTTCCACTGTGAAAAATAATAGTGTATATCTGTGTAGACTATGTTCTCAAGCAGAGGTTTGAGAATTACATAGAGCATAATGTCTAATATTTCTGTAAATCTGGGTAACTTAAAGTCTTTAAGGAAGTTGTGCACGATTGGTGATTTTAAAATTAATGCAGAATCTATTGAATGGTTGAAGCTGCATAGTTAATGTATTTCATTTAGAAAATGTGAAGAGCCAAATGTATATTTTCATTTTGTTTAATATGGAAATAAAGAAAAGTTTTCTTTTTCTTAAATTTTAAATGTAAATATTTATTCCAAAAAATTAAATAACTTTAAGAACACTTTTAAATAATTTGCATAGGAAATACTATGTTAGAAAAATCCTGTAAGAGTTTATAAAATGTTTTGTATGACAATGAGAGAATCATATATTCTAGTTAAAGTTACGTGTGCTATCTCTGCTGGATATAATTAGGAGGAAGATAGGATGGAGAAAAGTATAAATCTGTAGGAAAACAGGTGTGCAACAATCTCTTATGGCTAAAAATCTACTGAGATCAATTTATCATTTCTTAATACAACAACACTAATTTTGTTCAAAGTGTCAGAAGAGTTAAAAGAATACATGCATAACATTTTACTCTAATAAACACAAGATTTAAAAGTAGACTCATTTTAGAATTGTAGATATTTATAAACATGTTCATGATCATAAATACCTGTAGTGGTTACTGTTACTTTTATTTCTGCTAAGGTATCTGTTTAGGTTGTCACCATCTTTATAATTTCAATATCACATAATATTTGGGACTTTTCTAGCCAGTCTTCTGTTCTATTTTTTAGAGGCTAATGTCAGCGTAATTGTGAAAACACAAAACACACATGTATGTGCATAAATGTAAACACACAGACACACACACACACAAAGTCCCATGGTCAAAAATTCTTGAGTGATGGGGCATGTTGTTGCTGTTGTTAGGTGCAGTCATTTCCAACTCATAGTGACGTTATGTACAACAAAATGAAACACCACCCTGTCCTGCGCCATCCTCACAATAGTTGTTATGTTTGAACTCATTGTTATAGCCACTGTGTCAATCCATCTCATCAAGGGTCTTCCTCTTTTTTTGCTCACCCTCTACTTGACCAAGCATGATGTCCCTTTCCAGGCACTGGTCCCTCTGGTAACAAGTCCAAAGTATGTGAGTCAAAGTCTCACCATCTTTGCTTCCAAGAAGCACTCTGGCTGTATTTCTTCCACGATGGATGTGTTTGTTCTTCTGGCAGACCATGGTATATTCAAGATTCTTCTCTAACGCCATTGTTCAAAGGCATCCATTCTTCTTATTTCTTCCTGATTCATTGTCCAGCTTTCACATATATAGAAGGCAATTGAAAATATCATGGCTTTGGTCAGATGCACCTTAGTTCTAAAAATGACATCTTTGCTTTTTAACATTTTAAAGAGGTTTTTTACAGCAGATTTGCCCAGTGGAATGTATCATTTGATTTCCTGACTGCTGCTTCCATGGGCACTGATTGCACATCCAAGTAAAATGAAATCCTTGACAAAATTCAATCTTTTCTCCATTTATCATGACAGGGCATAGCTTTACAAATTGTGTCAAGCTGGAAGATGCTATCATACTAATCACAATAAGACTTCCTAAATAATCCTCTTTCAATATTTCACTCTTTTCTTAGTACTTCTATACCTTTCAGAATCTCCCGCATTTGTTTTTACCAACACACCATTTCTCCAAATCCTCATTCACTATTCTTTTTGCTCATATTAACATTCTTTAGGGTTTGTTCCAATTTGTCCTCATTTAGTACAATTTATCTTTCTCTTGGGTTCTTCAGTTTTCCTTCAGACCCACTACTTCACTCAACACAGTCTCAGAAATCAAAGTCATCTCACTATTTACAAGGCCGAATAGAGAAGTGATTGTTAATACCAGTAAATTCCCATCTTTTGTTGCACATAGAGATGCTCGATAATCACATGTAATTAATGTGGTGGTAATTAAGGAAAATTCACATAAGTTAAATGTTATTTCGTTCATTAGAGAGAAGATGAAATGAGTGGTAAAAGTAAATATGTCATTTTTCCAGCAATTGTTTCATCTCAGAAAAAGAAATTTCCTTCTGGGAATGAAGCAGCATTATATAATCCCCTATATGTAGCTCTGACTTGGGACAGTGTAAATCAGAAGAAATAAGCAAAGTTTAGATTAGCACAGAATTAATCTTCAGAGATATACTTGTTTTTTATTGTTCTTTAGGTGAAAATTTTACATAGCAAATTAGTTTCTCATTAAACAATTAATACCCAAATTGATTTGTGACATTGGTTCCCAATCCCTCAATTTGTCAACACTTTCCCTTTCTCCACCCCAGTTTCCCTGTTTCCATTCTTTCAGTTTTGCTGTCCCTTCCTGCCTTCTAGTCTTTGTTTGTGGGCTGGTGTGCCCATTTAGACCCATACATGACTGAACTAAATTATGCTCCTCACATGTGTTATTGTTTGTTCTTATAAGAAAAAAAAAAAGTTGCCATCAAGTTATTTGCCCTATAGACATGTCTAAGTCTTTTGCTGAAGTCACTGGGAGTGACTTTAGTACTGAGTGAAAAGGGTGTCCGGGAGCTATACTCCAGTTTCTTTCAGACAAGTAAGAAACTGTGTGTGAATCTGAATTTTGTTCTACTTTTTCTCCCACTCTGCCTGGGACCTTCTATTGTAATCCCTGTCAGAGCAGTCAGTGGGGGAAGCCAGGCACCAGCTAGTTGTTCTCGGCTTGGTCTGGTGGAGATTTTGGTAGTTGTGGTCTATTAGGCCTTTGGACTAATCTTTCCCTTGTGTCTTAGGTTTTCTTCATTCTTCTTTGCTCCAGCCAGGATGGGTAGATGTATCTTAGATGGCCACTCACAGGCTTTTAAGACCTCAGATGCTACTCATCACACTATAATCTTATTTCTTCAAAGGAAGAAATTTTGAAAGAGGTGGTGTTAGTATGAACAAGTAAAGTTATATATATATATAAAAATGATGTTACATATAGTCAGTGGCATTAAGTATAAATTTCAAGGTAAAATAAAACAAAAACATTAATCAAGCATTATTTCCTTAAGGTTGCACAACTCTGTTATGAGATCTATTCTCCTATCTTTCCTTCCAGGTCACGAATGATGCCCATTTTTGCAACACTTCATAAAAATGAATGAATGAGACAGAGAAGGTGACATGAACAGTAGGATTTGTTCCCAGGGCTTGAATCCTCATCATAATATCCTACAATCACTAAGTTTTTAAGAGAAAAATCAATACCACACTTACATCACAATGTAAATCTTCACATAAATATTAATTACTGAAGGTCTCATAACAAACTTAGAAGGCATTATTTTGGCCAAGAGTCAAAGAAGTTTAAAAAGGAAAGGTAGGTAGACTCTAAAAACTCCTCTACCTACTTATATGAGGTCTTTATTAAATGTTGGTCCTCCTTAAACTTTAAATAGTAACTTCCTTTTTACTGTCATCGTTTAGAAGAAAATGCTGTTTAATGGCTTAACATTAAACAAAGATGAATTAAGTATCCCATAAACTTTCTCACTAAGTTTTCTAATCCTGCTTTTTATCCAGACCCTCCAAGGAACCTAAAGTTTCTTAGTCAGTACAGCATAATGGCAAGAGTCCATGTGATTTTTGATCAAGCAAATTAGTGTTGGGATTCCAGTTCTACCATAAAAGAAATGCTTGGCCATAAGCAAATTTTTTTTTAAGCAAATTACTTCTCTGAGCATGTATTTCTTCATACAAAACATGAAAATAATAGCATACTTTTAAAAGATAATTGGGAGAATTAAAAGAGATATATGGAAAGTGCAAACAATATTATCAAATAAAGAATTGGTGGGTCTGTATTTAAAATTCACTTTCTCTTCCTACCATAATAAAAACAACAAAACAGAGTTGAAAAGAGCTGAAAGTATCCTTTGCTAATTTAAAGCTGCAATTCATTCAAACTATACTTTTCCAATTAAGAGTGAGTTCCTATTACTATCAGGGTTTCTGTGCCCAGTGATTTGAACAAAAAGGTTAAGATATTAGCCAACTGTTTTGTGAAACCACTTTTTATTAAATCCTGATAAGACATAACTCTCCACAAAATATCAAATGCATTCTCTGTATTGGGCTAAGATTTCTTGATATTTCTTTAAAACCAAAGCCTAAAAAAGGTATTGTTGGGCTGTTTCTCCATAAAACATAATGTAAAGATTTAGCCAATTATAGTAATTAGGTAAATTCCTATTTCTGCTCCAGACCTCAGCCTTATTCCAACCATTCATACTCAGTTTCCCATGGTCCTTTCTTGCTGTTTTCCTGGTCCTACATTGGAATCTTAAAATTTTATGTCTTATCCCCATTTCTGACCACCAATTTCATTATCAACCTCATTTACATTAACTGCCTGTTGCAGATTGAATTGTGTCTCCCAAAAATATGTGTTGGAAATAGGGCTTTCTTTGCTATGTTATTGAAGCTATTTCAGTGTAGGGTGTGTCTTTAGCCAATCATTTTGAGATATAGAAGGAGCAGAATAGGCACAGAAGAAAGGAAGCACAGATGGGAAAGATAGATGCCATACCACATGAAGGTCATCAATGAAAAGAAGCTGAAAAGAGACAAGGATCTTCCCTCAGATCCAACATAAAATGAAGGTCTTCTCCTTTGGACTTCTAGCATCCTAAATGTGAGAAAATAAATTTCTGTTTGTAAAAGCCACTGACTTGTGGTCTTTCTGTTATAGCAGCACTAAGAAACTAAGACCCTACCTAATACTATTATCCATTCATTCATTCAACAAATAGTCACTGAATAATTGTGATATTCAAAAGAATGTATTAGGTTGAAGGATATAGGAATTAGTAAGAAAAAGTTAACTACGAAAGGTTTAATGAACATTGCTGAAGGGCAAATTGGGTTTGAAAATTTAGGCTACTGCTGTGTCAGGGAAACCAGAGGTAGAAATCAATCCTGAAAGTAATGGTCTGGAAATGTGGTAAATTTAGAAAACCACAGAGAGACTGTCAACTTTATTAGAAGAGACTCTGAATGGAAATGGGCACAAATGCATAAAACAAATAAACGATTGGCAAGTACAGTAGAGGCTTGAATTAAAACTGAAATCAATGATATTGGAGTTGTACCAATCTACTATTCCATAAAAATTTTTTTTGTTAGTTTGCTTTAAATTTTTTTCCAAAAGTATTGACTTTCTTAGTGTAAAAATACAGATACCAAATTGTTGTGTTCAACCAGAATTGTGGATTATATTATGGTCAGATCAGAAGAAAACAAGGGCTATACTTTTGAGAGTACTAAGATAGTAGGCCAACTGTCACCAGTCCGCATAAGGAATAAACATAAGGTAGCCATGTTCCCCTGGAGAAAACTGTGGAAAAAATCGTAGAATGGCTTGATGGATTGAAAACTAAGTAAAGGAGCAATAGTATTGAACATTTTGTTCAGGAACTATAATCCTGGGCTAAAATTTAAATATGTCTTTGTCATAGTGAAGCCCAGGATGTAGCTCTTCATTTAGGTTGATAATCTACATTGCAGGTGTCTGATTGACTTCTCTAATTACATCCCTATTTTATTAGATCTCTGCTTGTCCTTTACATGAACATTCTACTCCCTAACTTTTGGATCCTGTCCATAAAATGATACTGTTTGACAAAATAGTGACTTTTTTCAGGCTAGCACAATTGCCTATGTCTTCTTTCTCATTAATTATTTAATTGACCAACACTGATGAGTATCACTGTGTTAGTCACTGGCACAAGAAGGAAGAATACAAAGAATGTGCCCTTAATGAGTTCATGACTTAGTGTGGGATGGAATGAGTTAATGTTCTCTCTGAGTCTTAATTACCTTATTTGTAAAATCAGCATCATAGGGTTTTTTAAGAATTAAATGAGCTAATCACTGAAAAACTCTTGACACAGCACTCGGCATGTTGAAAGAATGCAATAATAATTAAAAATAGTATTCCTGAAATGAGACTGTTAGGATTCAAGGCTCAGAAGTATCAAATAGATGGTGTGTCTAGGCAATGGCAAAAAAGCCTGATGTGACTATTCATTATCCATTGTTGTTGAGCAGACTTTGACTTATACTGATCCTATAGGACTGAGTAGAATTGCCCCATAGGCTTTTCAAGGCTGTAAATATTTACAGAAAGAGATTACCACATCTTTCTCCCACAGAGTGGCTTGTGGATTTGAACCTTCGACCTTTCAGTCAGCAGTCAAGCTCTTAACTACTGCTTTACCAGGGCTTCTATATATGGCTATAACATAAGACAAACCTATGATATATACTTACTGTAGTATCAGTGAACAAAAGTAGTTGGTAAAATAAATATAATTTGATAAATCTCATGAAACATTCTGAAGCCAAGACCAAAATTATTTCGGCATTTTCATTTTTTAACTTCATTAGTCATGGCTCCCTTCCAATAATTCAGGTGAATGACAGGTGATGATATGTGTGCATCTATGTGTGTGTGTGCGTATGTGTTTGTGTAAACAAAGGAGAAATAAAAATTTAGAAAACAAATAAAATGCACGGAAGAAAACAAAACCATTTGAAACAACTTCTCTTTGTTGTTAAACACATTTTCATTTGGGAGATTCTCTCGATTTGTTGATTCAAAGACAATTTCCTCAAATACAGTCCCCCCAAATAGCCCATCGCCTGCCTCCCTCTTCTGAGAATGTTGATCAATCCTCACTCTCAAGAGGATAAAATCCAACTTTTGAAAATGACTTTTTAGACTTTTCTTAACATGGATGCAACTTTACCTATCACCACTTCCATTTTCTGCTGCACCCTCATATTCTATTAAGTCCTGATTTCTCAGATTTCCTTCTTCTGTGCTGCACATTTTGGAATACTTTTCACTCTTCTCCCTAATTAGTTGAGTCTTTTCATCCATTCTTCACAGCTCAACTTAACTCTCACGGTTTACGTAAGTCATTTTTTGAACTCTCAAAGCCACTCTATTCTCATTTTTAAAATAATTTAAATGACACAACACTCATCCTTCTGAAAATTATCGTACTGTCAATTGTCTTCTACCATTTAATCTTTCTGAATATGGTATATTCCCAAACAAGATTATATATTCCTCTATGTCAATAGTTTCCTTTTATAACACTTAAATCTCTCAACACAGCTGACACCTACTCAATATATATGTAGTAAACTCAAAGGTCATTTTTAGGCTAAATAGTCGAGAGCAAAAAAGATATAATTTTCTTTTATCTCTTAAGAACAAATACCTGAGAAATGCAATTTTGACTCAGTCCTTTCCCTGAATCTTCAGACATTTTATAGAGGATGTGGGAATACATCATGACATGATTTGTAAAAGCAGATCACAATTTATAGCTACACTGTGTCTCATTCCTGTAACTGGCTTTGGGAGAACATGAACACTATCAGTAAATGACTAAGAAAACTAAATAAAGAGAGTTATATGATATAAAGGGCTATACTACATCCTGGCAATTAGTTTTGAAAGGGCTGGAACTTTCACTGAGTATCACCACTGATATTTGCACTGCCTCTCTTTGTGAAGGTGAAGTATTGCTAATATTATTATTATTTTATTTAAATAGCTTCTTTTTTATAGGAGAACTAAATACTTCATGACAATTTGAGTGATTAGTTTACCAGTATGGAGAGCTAAATTTCTCGTCCTTTATTAACATATGTGATAGATATGTTTAGAATAATTTCTTAGAAATTTGAAGCAAATCTTATCCTTGCCTCAGACATTTACCATGCTATATACCACAATATTATATTATTTGCTGCTAGTTTATACTTTCATTTAAAGAAATAATAAAAAGAATTTAGTATAATTTATCTCTAATGAGTTCTAAACACAAACACACTCACGAAGTCAGTTTTGAATTACATGCAGTAATGGAACAGAGCCATATCTGCATATTCAAAAATAATTTTTGTTTGGCTTTGGAATACACTCTAAGCTTTACCAGAGAAGATTTAATTTTCTAATTATGGTTTGCTAACACTAATAATAAAATGAGTTTATATCCCCTAAGTACTTTTTTTTTTTTTAAGTACATATCCACAGAATGTATTGGATGGCTCGATAAATAATTCACAGGATGAAAGAACAGAAAAATCAATTTAGTGGCACTGCATTTTTTTTTTCTTTCCACACTGCATATGCCTTGTTGATAAAAATTACAGTATGCTCAGAACATTTAACAAATGGACAAAATTTGATTTATTTTATGATCAAATCATAATGGCACTTAATTTTTCTTTTGTTTTGGGATTAAACTATATATAAATAACAAGCTCTTGATAAAGATATCTGCTCCTGGACAAAAATCTACTTGTATCTTTTAGGCCCAACCATAGGCAATAACAAAGTTTTTACCTGGCATGCCTGGCGGTAAAGATCTGCCCTCTCCACGCTATATTTGGTGCATAACTGATGCATTGCAGTATTCAAAGGGAGTTGCAATCAAGGACTCAGCCCCCTGTGGCTGGCGTTGTGCTTATACAGAGCTTCATTCTTAGCCCAGGTGACTCCATTTGGAGGCCGCTTTATCAGGAGGTCTCAGCCAAGGCCTTCCTGAAGGTCCTGTGTCCAGCCCTTCTTATGATGGTGGTGGTGGGGGAGATTGAAGACACTTTTTTCCACTAGGACTCAGTACTTTTCCACCCATAGCCCTTCCACTTCCTCCTCTAAGACTCTAGGTCCAAAAGTAACCCTTTACTCAGAGGTAAGACAATTCCCGCTGTTTGCATGGATATATCTGAACCTTGCGTATTACCATTCCATGGGAAAAAGTGGAATATTGGGAAAATTGAGACCTTCTTTCTGTCCTCTTGCTTATACTATTAGAGTAAGTAATTAAAATCTTAGTATTATTTTCATTTTAGCTTGTTGTTTTAATTAACAACTGGGACACCTGGAAGTTTAGCTCTCTACAGCTAAGCTCAGTTCTTGACAATTGACGATAGTTTATTGTAGCAAAACCAACAAATAAACAAGATACTAATTTAAGTCGCCAATTATTATCAAATAAAATATTTGGAGATATTAAGACAAAGTTGTTAGTTGTCGTTAGATGCTGTTGAATTAGTTCCGACTCATAATAACCCTATATACAATAGAATGAAACACTGCCCAGTCTCATGTCATCTTCACACTCCTTGCCACGTCTGAGCCCATTTTTGCAACCACTGTGTCAATCCATCTCATTGAGGGTTTTCCTCTGAGCCTCTACTTGACAAAACGTGATGTCTTTCTCCAGAGACTGGTCCCTCCTAATAACATGTTCAAAGTAAGTGAGATGAAGTCTTGCAATCCTTGCTTCTAAAGAACATTCTGGCTTCTTCCAAGACAGATTTGTTCATTCTTCTGGCAATCCATGGTATAGTCAACATTCTTTGACAACACCATAATTCAAATACATCAGTTCCTCTTGGGTCTTCCTCATTCATCATCCAGTCTTCACACGCATATGAGGTAATTGAAAATACCAAGGTTTGGGCCCAGTGTATATTAGTCCTCAAATGATATCATTTTCTTTTTTAAAAAACTGGGGTCTTTTACAGCAGATTCATCCAACATAATACATTGCTTGATTTATTGACTGCTGCTTCCATGGGCGTTGATAGTGGATCAAAGTAAAATGAAATCCTTGACAGCTTCAATCTTTTCTCCATTCATCATGATGTTGTTTACTAGTCCAGTTGTGAGGATTTTTGTTTTCTTTATGTTGAAATGTAATCCATAGTGAAGGCTGCAGTTGTCTTTGCTTTCAGCAAGCAAGGTTGTATCATCTGCGCATAGCAGGTTGATTATGAGTCTTCCTCCAATCCTGATGCCGAGTTCTTCAATGCTGATTATTTGTCCAGCATACAAATTATTTGCTCACCATGCGTGAAAGGATACAACCCTGATGCACACTTTTCCTCATTTTAAAACACACGGAATCCTCTTATTCTGTTCAAACAACTTCCTTTTGATCCATGTAAAGCTTCTGCACGAGCACAATTAAGTGTTCTGGAATTCTCATTCTTCACAATGTTATTCATAATTGTTTTTATGATCTACAAAGTTGAATGCCTCTATATAGTCAATAAAACAAGAGTTAACACCTTTCTGGTAGCCTCTGCTTTCAGCCAAGATCCATTTGGCATCAGCAATGGTACACCTTGTTCTGCATTTTCTTTTGAATCTGGCTTGAATTGCTGAGAGTTCCCTTTCTATGCACTGCTGCATCCTGTTTTCGATTATCTTCAGCAAAATTTTACTTGTGTATGATGTTAATGACACTGTTAGATAATTTCCACATTCTGCTAGTTCACCTTCCTTTGGAATGGGTACAAATACGGATCTCTTCCAGTCACTTGCCCAGATAGCTGTCTTCCAAATTTCTTGGAATATAAGAATGAGTGCTTTGAGGGTTGCATTCTTTTATTGAAACATCTCAATTGGTATTCTGTCAGTTCTTGGAGCCTTGTTTTTTCCCAGTACCTTCAGTGCAGCTTATATTTCTTCCTTCAGTTCCATCAGTTCTTAATCATATGCTATTTCCTGAAATTAGACAAAAATAGCATAAATTAATGTTCTGGGTTTTATAGGATTTTGCCTGTTTATTTTCAAAGGGGTTTCAGATTTTTTCCTCTTTATTTTAAAGAGTAAATCTGTTTATGGAATATGGAAGGCAAACTTTTTGGTATGCTTCACTTCAGGTATGGTGAGAAATCCTTCAAGATATGTTATTCTCTTAAAATGTATTTTTCTTCCAAGACATGTAGCTGACAGCCTTAATCCAGTAGTGGTCCTGGCAAAAATACTTTTTTTTTTTTTTATAATTTATAATTGTTTAAGGAGGCTGGGGCAAGATATCAGAGTCTGTTATAATAACCCCTGGTTTCCAACATTGTTGTTTGAGACAGAAATGGTTTTCCTTATTTAACAAAATCTATATAATTTTTAATGCATAATCATTTTTAAAGTTGTTTCCACATTTGTTAGTTTTCCAATATCAAATGCAAAAGTTGTACAGCATTTAGGTATTTCTTTGAGGTCACGTGGGAGTTATTAATGTCCAACCCACTCTACCATTTAAGAGTGGTTATGCAGCTAATTCAAAAATAAGCATTAATTAAATTTCTGTTTAAAAGATCATGCTGACCTACAAACTAAATTTATAAGTTCAGTCAAATATTCAATTACCTTTTTAAATTATATGTTACTAAATTAAGCAGTGTAGCTGGATTTTTCACTTCTTAAGTGGTGGTTACTCTTATATCATATAGATATAACTCTGAGTTCTATCCCGGAATGATGGGCAATGAGCCAAAGTTGAATTGAATCATTTTGGTATAAATGATGCTCAGGGTGACCTGGACGCACGCTGCAGAAGTGAACAGTCAAATGCCTGCTCATACCCAAATTTTCATATACCTGATTGCAATTGTGGAGTCTCAATAGCATATTTAACATAGAAATTTAGAACTGAAATGCCTTTCCAAACAAAGAAACCTTGCCATTAGAAATTCTTTACAGCCATTCTTTCCTGTTTGTTTCCCATTCGCATGTAAAAACCTCATGCATAAAATAAATAATTTATTTCACTTAAGTTTGTAATGAAAGGGAGTATAATATTTGATGACAAAGACTATATAGTATTATCTACAATGCCAAATAAGAAATATTTGATTAGAAAAGTTAATTATATGCATAAAAAGAGCTGAGATGCTAACAACTAATTATTCACAACGGGAAATTAAATCTAATTTTCTAACTGGCAGTTGCTATCTAGCAATATTTTTATTAAAGAAAACAAATTCCCATTTACCATAGTGGAAACTCTAAAATTTTAAAGAGGACAGCCAGATGTACATAAATTAGGTTAAAAGCCAATGATCACAGAGGGCTCCAGCAAGTCAGCAATTTTTCAATGAATTTTGGTTTTGTTTTTGTTGTTGCTGCTATCAGCAGCTAAACTGAATCGTAATAATGCATTACAAAACTCCCTGGAAACTGGTACTGTTTAGCTGCTGCTTTGCCTTTTCCTCAACTAGATTATTTGTATAGAACTAGCATGAGAAATTTGCCTAGGAGATTGAAGCCTCATGAACAATAAAGGCTGCTTCGTACTGATGATCATATCTATCTGGTATTTGATCTTCACTATTGACCCAGAACTTATTCATCTCATAACGAAGCAAGGCCTTTAAAATTTGCTGAAAAAATACATTCGTAATTAGGAAAATATTGCTGCAATGCTAACTGAGAATGGAACCAGGGCTTCAAACTGGTTTGTTTCTGTTAGTACACCTGCTGAGACTTTGCATTTTCTCCAGTTGATTCGACTCATAGCCGCCCTATAGGACAAAGTAGATCTGCCTCATAGGGTTTCCAAGGAGTGGCTGGTGGATTCGAGCTCCTGACCTTTTGGTTAGCAGTCAAGCTCTTATGCACTGCGGCACAAGGGCTCCAACAAGTTCCCAGGTGATGCTAATGCTGCTGGTTAGGAAACAATTCTGAGAACCACTAGTAGAACAGTGATTCTCAAAACCTATTACACATAAGAAGCACCAGGGGATCTTGCTAAAATGTAGGTTCTGATTCAGTATAAATGGGATGGAAATGCAAATTCTTAGCAGGGTTATGATGCTCTGGAAGGAACAAAGACAGTGATAATAGTAAGAGTGAAAACTTGAAGGAAAAATAACATTTTGTGCATTCCCCAACTATTTTAATGCACTTGGATATAAAAGTATCAGCTATACAGCTCCAATCTTTAGAGAAACTGTCTCAGCGAAGATATAACCTTAGAGCAAAAGGCATTGTTGTTGTTGTTGTTAGGTGCCTTCAAGTCAGTTCCCACTCATAGCAACACCATGTACAACAGAATGAAACACTGCCCAGTCCCGGGCCATCCTCACTGTTGTTATGCTTAAGCCCATTGTAGCCACTGTGTCAATCCATCTTGTTGAGGGTCTTCCTCTTTTCCACTGACGCTCTACTTTACCAAGCATGACATCCTTCTCCACGTACTGATCTTCCTGATAACATACACGAAGTATGTGAAATGAAGTTTCTCCATCCTTATTTCAAAGGAGCATTCTGGCTGCACTTCTTCCAAGACAGATTTGTTCATTCTTCTTGTAATCCATGGTATATTCAGTACTCTTAGCCAACACCAAAATTCAAAGCATCAGTTCTCCTTCAGTCTTCCTTATTCATCATTGTCCTGCTTTCACATGCATATGAGGTGACTGAAAATACCATGGCTTAATCAGGTGTACCTTAGTCCTCAAAGAGAAAACTTTGCTCTGTAACACTTTAAAGAGGTCTTTTGCAGCAGAGTTGCCCAATGCAATATGTCATTTGGTTTTTTGAGTGCTGCTTCCATGGGTGTTGATTTTAGATCCAAGTAAAATGAAATCCTTGACAACTTCAAACTTTTCTCCGTTTATCATGATGTTGCTTGTTGGTCCAGTTGTGAGGATTTTTGTTTTCTTTATGTTGAGGTGTAATCTATACTGAAGGCTGTGGTCTTTGATCTTCATCAGCAAGTGCTTCAAGTCCTCTTCACTTTCAGCAAGCAAGGTTGTGTCATCTGCATATTGAGGCATTAATAGCTGTAAGGTCAGGAAGATTACTCTGTAAGTCTGAAAGTGTATACTTTGTAACATACAAATAATGGCACATTCAAGAAAATACTTCTTTCATTGCGGTATTGGTATGGAACACATTCTTTTACTTAGGGCAAATGTGTTCTTGGGCAACTAAACAGTGGCCAAAGATTAGCCATTGTCTTTTTTACAGCTATGCAGTTGCAAGCGGCCTGATCAAAGTTCCCAATTCATTTTTGTCATAGGTAATGAACTGGTGGGAGTGGCACCAATTTAGAATCATTTCATAGTGATCTTCATCTGTACCCATATGAACAAAAGTAAACCTGTGCATTTAAAATAAATTCTAAACGTAGTCCTAAGAGTTATTATATTTTGCTACAGAATCCTAGTAAACAAAATATAAAATGTGTCCTCATCTGTCAATTTCTGCAGGCTCTGACAGTTATGCACATCTGACATTAACTGTAGTGTTTGAAGGTGAATAAAACAAACCTTTATATTAGGTGTAGAATGAATTAACAAGATGAATTATTGCAGATTGATGAACAAAATGGACAAGCCCCTGCTGGTCAAAATATGCCACACACATCCTAGCTGCAATGCTGCTGCAGCATTTATGCAGCACTGGGTTTGTTTTTTGGCTTTTTGGAAGCAACTTCTTTACATTATTGCTCTCTTTTAATATCAGTATTGTAATACCAAACCAAATCCAGTGCCGTCAATTCCGACTCATAGCGACCCTATAGGACAGAGTAGAACTACCCCACGGAGTTTCCAAGGAGCGCCTGGTGGATTCAAACCACCGACCCTTTGGTTAGCAGCTGTAGCACTTAATCACTATGCCACCAGGGTTTCCAGTATTGTAATAGCAGACTGTAAAACTAACCTCATAATATTTGGTAGAGAAAAACATTATGAAAATCAGAGATTTAAAAACAACTCAAATAATTTTTCAAATTGCTCTCACTCAATGATTGTTACACAAGGCATTCTTCTCAATGCAAGTTCTTGAAACAATTAATGAGTGGGCATCTGATAATTTCCCAAAACCTTATCCAACAATGCATCAAAGCACTGTTGTGAGATAGCCTACAAAACATTGCCTAGCACAACACATATCAATAATATTTTTTGTGATCATTTAAATTTAACCCTTAAGTTTTTTTCTTCGTTACTAAAAATATTTTAATTAATCCCCAAGTATTTTTTTTATTAATAGTTTCATGCAGGCTAATGTTCACGTTACTGTTAAATAAAAAAAAACCCATTCCCTCTGAAACTTCATTTTTCTGATTCATTTGAACCTTACATGAATGACATTCAAAATTAACCAAACCCATTGCCTTCTAGTCAATTCCAACTCATAGTGACCCTATGGGACACAGTAGAATCAGGGGACTATATTATATTTCAAAAGAGGCCAAGTTTCTACCTCTGTGGTAATCTATGGTAATCAAATTATTAGATAACAGCCTGACTAAAAGTCCAACAGGGGAATTTTTATTACAAAGTACTAGAAAGTAGGCAAATAGAAAAGCAGTTTTGTCCAGGAATCTGTCTTTGGATTTATATTCATAGATTCAAGGCCTATGCTAAATGCAGAGCAAGTTCTCTTCAATATTGTCATCATGGGTTTAAGAAAGGGTACTGCTTTGGTCTTTCTCATGTTCTAGCGTCTAAATTCCTTCATACCATCTACTGCCCCCTAACTCTCTGCAAGTGTCAAAATTCCCCACCACTCACATCTCTACCACCTTTCTCCTCTCCCAAACTCAACATTCATGTTTAATGTTTCAGAACATAATCATTTTGTTTTTATTGTGTTTTAGATGAAAATTTACAGCTCAAGTTAATTTCTCATTGAAAATTTATACACATATTGTTTGGTGACATTGGTGGTAATCCCCGCAACATGATGATAACTCTCTCCTTTTCCACCCCGGGTTCCCTGTGTTCATTCATCCAGTTCCTGTTCCTTCCTGCTTCCTCATCTTGCTTTTGGACAGGAATTGCCCATTTGGTCTTGCATATTTGATTGACCTAAGAAGCATTTTCCTCATGTGTGCTATTTTTTTGTTTTAAAGATCTGTCTAATCTTTGTCTGATAAGTGGACTTTGGGAATGGTATCAGTTCTGGGTTAGCACAGTGTCCAGGGGCCATAGTTTCTGTGGTTCCTCCAGTCTCTGTCAGACCAGTAAGTCTAGTCTTTTTTGTGTGTGTGTGAATTTGAATTCTGTTCTACATTTTTCTCCTGCTCTGTCGAGAACTCTCAGTTGTGGTCTCTGTCAGAGTGGTCATTGGTGGTACCTGAGCACCATCTAGCTCCTCTGGTCTCAGGCTGGTGGAGTCTCTGGTTCATGTGGCCCTTTAGTCTTTTGGGCTAATATTTTCCTTGTGTCTTTGGTTATCTTCAGTATCCTTTGCTTGGGGCAGGATGGAACCAATAGATGTATCTTAGATGACAGCTCAAAAGCTTTTAAGACCCCAGACGTTGCTCACCAAAGTGAAACAAAGAATGTTTTCTTTGTGAATTATGTTATGCCAATTGATCTAGATGTTCCCCAAGACTATGGTCCCTGGATCCCTGCCCCAGCTGCTCAGTCCCTCAAAGTGTTTGGATATGTCTAGGTAACATCTGTGCTTTTTCTTCGGTGCAGTTGTGCTAAACTCTCCTATATTATGTATTATCCTTTCCTTCAACAAAGTTGACAATTGTCTGCTACATAGTGATTTCTCCTCCCCTTTCTTCTCCACCTTCTTAAACATCAAAGAATGCTTTTTTCTGTGTATAAACCTTTCCTGTTTATCCATTCATCTGTTTATGGGCGTTTAGGTTATTTCCTTATTTTAGCTATTGTGAATAGTGCTGTGCTGCAATGATCATGGGTTCATACATGTCTATTTGTATGACAGTGCATATTTCTCTAGGGTATACCCTTAGGACTGGGATTGCTGGATCGTGTGGTTTTTCTATTTGCAGCTTTTTAAGAGAGTGCCATATTGTTTTCTACAGTGGTTGTACCATTTTACATTTCCACCAGCAATGCATGAAAGTTCCAATCACCCCACAACATCTCCAACATTTGTTATTTTGCATATTTTGGATTAATGCCAGTATTGTCAGGGTGAGATGATATCCCATTGTAGTTTTGATTTGCATTTCTCTAATGGTTAATGATTGTGAGCAATTCTTCATGTGTCTTTTGGCAGCCTGAGTGTCTTCCTTGGTGACTTTCTTTTGAGGTCATTCTGTCTGGAGTTCATTGAGCTTCTTGGATAGATATGTTCTCATTTTTCATGAGGGAAGGGAAGTTTTCTCCCAGCAAATCTTAGAAACAAAGAAGGATCTGTAGTTAGAAAATATGGCCTTGGTGATAGAAACGATGCCAAAGATCTCATGATAGCACTTCAAAAGACCAACAACTTCTTCATTGCAAATACCTTTTCTTATCAACATAAACAGCGACCATACACATGGATCTCGAAAGATGGAATAGACAGGAATCTAATCGATACCTCTGTGGAAAGAGATGCTGGAAAAGCTCAGTATCATCAGTCAGATGACACAACCTTCATTTAGTTCTTTAAACAGGGTTTCTTTTATTTTTTAAAACTAATTTATACTGAGTTTTTTGAAATTTTTCTCTGCTTAGTCCAACTTCCAGGTCCCTTTAAAGTCAGTTTCTATTACCTGCTTTATTTCCCCTCTATGTATGGGTCACATTTCCCTGTTTCTATGCAAGTGTCATAATTTTTGTTGACAACTGAACATTTTAGATTCTGTATTGTAGCAACTCTGGATACTGACCCACTCCTTTTTTCTTGGACTTTTTGTCATTGTTGTTGTCATTGTTTAGATGGTCTTTGTTTATTGTTTAGTGATGTGTCTGGACAAATTCTGGGCAGTCTATTTCACTCACAATGTGCAGTCTTTAAAGTCCTTGCTCAGATATTTCTTCTTTGTTTTGCTACTTTAGCTTGGCTTTTCAACAAACTACTTATTGGTGAAATTTTGTGCTTAAGCTGCCTTAACCAGTTTTATTTCCCACTTTTTTTTGTTGGATCCATGTGTAGATTTCGGATTGCTTTCACGGTTCAGGGAGTTTATAATTTTGCCCATATTTACATAGGACTAGTAGATTATAGTTTCCCTTACTCCTGAGAGTGTTCAGCCTTGGGCATGTGCACAAACTGCTAGAGCACCAATAATTAGTGTAATTGTATTATTAAGCCTAGAACTAGGTGAAAGTAATTTATTGTTTAGCTATTGTTTGTTCAGAAGTTGTACTTATGCTTCTTAAACTAGTAAAAATTCCATGTTTTGCTCTTGGATTTGTGTCTGACCTAAGGATACTTTCCAGTCTGTCTCATGTGGGGTACCTAATTGCCCCTGAGTGGGTGCATTCTATGCATAAGCACAACTTTTCAGAACCCCAGGTAGTAGTGTAATACTAGAAAGGCTCTATTGGTTCTCTCTTTCTTGAGTTCTCTCTGGTTACTCTGCCATTTGGCTTGTTGCTACAGTATCACTGGAGCTATCAGTACCTTCTTAGTTCCTGCCCAAAAGATATTCTTTGTTTTTTACATCATCTGGCGTAGAACTGCCACTCTACAAGTAAGTTGAGTAAGGAGTAATTGGGGTCCCAAATCCTTGATCTGTCATGTCTGAAGCAGAGTCCTTAGCCTTTGATGAGATGAGTGGAAGAAGTGAGGCCCAATCTTCTTGATCATAGCTACCCATAATGGTACTTATGCAAAACAGCACAGGAGAGGACAAAAGATGCTGACATCCTGCCCCTTCAGGGGTAAAACTATAGACCTACATTATCAATGGTGATAATGGAAAAGAATCTTTTGTTTTCTTGGCCATAGCTGCTCAGAATAGTGTCTAGAATAGGATTTCTGTCACATGGATGTGAGGGGTGATGTGGGAGCTGATCGCAGCTGAAATGTAACAAAATCTTACTCTTCTTAAAACAAATTAGTAAATTTTCTTCAATAAATATTTCACCATTTACTATATGCCCTTAGGATAATTTCTTGAGACTTTAAATATATTTTTTAAAAAGAATATTCACCAGCCAAATGATTGTTTTTAAGGGGAGAGGGCACATTGATTTATTTCTACCTCCATTCCAGGAGTCCAACCCAGCAATGTTTACAATGTCTATTCGAAGTTGATACTGTCATTATCCCAAATTAGAGTTGAGCAAACTCAAGCTCAGAAAGAATAGGTAATTTATTTATCATTGTATTTTTTTTATTTAGTATAACTATTAGCTCTATAGTATTGAAGTCAATACATATTTTGGGAGAAAAATAAATGGATGAATTAAGAAATATTTTCTGACTCTTCTCCTCAAATTATAGTGGCTTTCAGTCTAGCAATTAGAATATTGTATTCTTAAGTATGTTAGAGAAAATTTTCAATAAAATAATGCCAATGCCAGTAATCATAGTACCACAATTATCATCCAGACTCATCCAGGTATGTCTTCTACCTAAGATATTGAAATTGAATCTTGACAAGGCACACTGAAATTATTACTACAATGTTCTTGTGAGAACCTCTTCCTTTGTAACTAGGAGTAAAGCATATTGAGAGATATTTGCATTTGGTATTAAACGTTTGTGTGACACACATTTTTCATGCACGAGTACATTGAATGTTCTGAGGTTTCAGTATAATTCAATGCCTGGAGAAGATATGCTTCCCGGAGCCAATCACCCCTCTTGACTCTAATCTCTGCTACATGACCTCTGATGTGCAGATGAGACAAAGTGCTGACTGAATCTCTGCTTCCCAAAACCACTACCATTGATCAATGAATGGCTGCTCTCTCCAGGGTACTTAGTGTCAGTCATGTTACTTCTGTGGGATCGTTTAGGAAGGCACTCACGTTGTGGGGAAGATCAAATGTGTATAGAAATTTAGTTAAGTTCACTTAAATGAGTTCCATTAATGTCATCTCTCATATTCTTAACATTTCATAACAACAATGTCTTTATAGTGCATTTTAAGGGAGAATTCCCTACTGGGGAGAATATGGGTTTTGTTGGCATTTTACAGTTTAGACTTGCAGATCTTATGAAATTCACTATATGTTTCTATCTCCTCTTTACTTTTCTTATTAGCTACTGCTTTAAAAAGAGATTGTAGAATGTAGAACAAAACTAATGAAATCAAAAATATTCAATCAGTTCCCTGGTTAAACCACTATAAACCAACATACTATCCCTTATTTGTGGTTGTCAGTGTCAATGGACAAAATAATTTAATTTTTCCTGATGGAATGTGTTGGAAAGAGTACCTGGAACCCTGAGTTTGCTTTCTACCCCTGACAACTTAAAGATTTATGGCTTTGAATGCATGTTTCCTCATCTTTGATTGTCAGATATTTTTTATCTAAACTTTGTATAATAATACGTACTCCATGTGATTTTTTTAAACATTGACTAAAATAACTACATACAAATATGTCTTTATTCTTATTATTGCCAAATAAATATAGCATACACACAAGCAGATAATTTGTTTATTTCACTTTTTATATGGAGGGGGCAGGGATTTGATTGAATGAAAATATATGTGTATATAATTTATCAGTATGTTTTATATGGACACACACACTATTCATTAGTATGTTATATTAGATAATTTTAAACAAAATTTCAAGTTCCAATCATAAAATTTAACTGGATGTTCTACTTTTTTAATTGAGTCTGTATTCAAAACTTTAAGTAGTATTTTTATATAGTAATTCTCAGAAAAAAAATCAAATAACTGTCTAATTTCCTATTGGCGTAAAGAAAAAAAAGTGATCCACTTAAAAATATGTAAAGAGACAAGGGGAGACAAAACAAAGCTGTAGTCAGTTTATATTTCACAAGTCCTGCAGTCCTGTTTGATCAATAACATACACATGTAGTGTGTGTGTTGTATGCGGTCAATTTGATTCCAACATATAGTGACCCTGTTTTACAGAGTAGAACTGCACTATAGGGTTTCCAAGGTTGTAATATTTATGAAGATTGCACATCTTTTTCTCAGGGAGTTGCTGGTGGTTTTGAACCTCTAGCCTTTCAGTTAGCAACCGAGATCTTAACCACTGTGTTACCAGGGATATATACGTATACATGTATGTGTGTATATGTAAGTATGTGTGTGTGTATATATCCATTCATATATACACAGATATAAACACATATATACATATATGAGTATGTATATATGCATAGAGAGAGAACCAATTTAATTTCTTTTCTGAAATAGGTACATATTGAGAAAATACATGACAGAACAGATTGTAAGACACTAGATGTTAAGCTACAAAGGTACAGTGATCCTTGAAAAATAGAAAACAAATGATGTAAATCTTACAATTGCCTGAGCTTATTGCTATGAGAGCTTTTTCAGGCTGTTGGTAGAGGAGAGAAGAACAGAAGTCCCCCTAAGTTGAAGAGACAGAGTTGAGAGTTGTTTGAGGCAGGGGGTGAGGAGGCAATTCAGCTGTAGAGAGGAGAGACAGGGACAGAGGCACAGTCAGAGAACCCCAGAGATGTATAAAGAATCACCTTCAAGTACTCTAGTGAGTATTGATCTGCACATGTATACGAGTAAACTATCTGGGAGTGGGGAAAGAATTAGAGATACAGGATTAGACATACATTTCCAGCATATACATGAAGCTGGGAATAGTGTCTATTTCCATTAGTCAGACTGGAAAAACTCTAGATTCATGGAGCAATAAGTACACAGACAGGTCTTGTGTCAGGAGAGGGAAATAATTAACCCTAGACTGAAAACTGCTATGGTTCTACCTAAAATGTTTTAAAATGAAGATCCAATATATCAAACTGCTTCTAAGAAACTTAACTGTATGTTAGAGGAAAACTTAAGAACGTTTACTGGAATACAAAAATACCCTGCACACAACAATTAAAGTTCACAATTTCTGACATTCACTGAAACACTATCATCATGCAAAGAAATAGTCAAATAAGATTCATAAAAAAAAATCCAATGAATTATACCCAGAACTGATACAGATGTTAATGATAATTTCTGCATTCAGTTGGATCACCTTTCTTTGGTATAAGCGTACATATGAATGTCTCCCAGACCGTTGGCCAGTAACTGTCTTCCAAATTTTTTGCAGAGATGCGTGAGCACTTTCAGCACTGCATTCATTTGCTGAAACACGTAAATTGGTATTCTGTCAATTTCTGGAGCCTTGTTTTGCACCAGTGTCCTCAGTGCAGCTTGGATTTCTTCCTTCAGTACCACTGGTTCTTGATCATAAGCTACCTCCTGAAATGGTTGAACATCAACCAATTCTTTTTGGTACAATGACTATGTATTCCTTCCGTCTTCTTTTGATGCTTCCTGTGTCATTCAGTATTTTACTCATAAAATTCTTCAGTACTGCAACTGCAGGCTTGAATTTTTTCTTCAGTTCTTTCATCCTGAGAAATCTCAAGCATGTTCTTCCCTTTTGGATTTTTAACTCCAGGTCTTTGCACTTTGTCTTCTCGACCCACCCTTCAAAATCTTCTATTCAGCTCTTTTATTTCATCATTTCTTTCGTTCGCTTTATTTACTCAAAGTTCAAGAGTAAGTTTCAGAGTCTCTTCTGCCATTCATTTTGGCCTCTTTTCCTGTGTTTTTAATGACTTCTTGCTTTCTTTGTGTTTGATGTCATTCTACAACTTGTTTGGTCTTTGATCATTAGTGTTCAATGCATCAAATCTATTCTTCAGATGGTCTGTAAATTGGGGTGGGATATACTCAAGGTCATACTTTGACTCTGTTGGGCTTGTTTGAAATCTCTTCAGCTTCAACTTGAACATGTATATGAGTAATTAATGGTCTTTTCTGCAGTCAGTCCCTGGCCTTATTCTGACTGATGATATTGAGCTTTTCCATCATGTCTTTCAACAAGTATAGTTGATTTGATTCATGTGTATTCAATCCAGTGAGGCCCACCTGTATAGTCACCATTTATGTTGTTGATAAAGGTATTTGCAAGAAAGAAATCCTTGGTCTTGCAAAATTCTCTCATGTGATATCTGGCATCATTTCTAACACCAAGGCCATATATTCCAACTACCAATCCTTCTTCTTCGCAGCTTTCTCATTCCAATCACCAGTAATTATCAATGCATTCTGAATGCATGTTCGATCAATTTCAGACTTCAAAAGTTGGTAAAAATCTTCAATTTCTTAGTTGTTGCTGCATCAATTTGTATAACAGTCATATTAAGCAGTCCTCTTTGTAAGCATATGGAAATTATCCTATTACGGACAGTGCTGTACTTTAGGATAGATCTTAAAATGTCTTCTTAACAATCAATGCGATACCATTCTCTTCAATTTGTCATTCCTGTCATAGTAGACCATATGATTGTCTGATTCAAAATGGCCAATACCGGTCCATTCCAGCTCACTAATGTCTAGGATATTGATGTTTATGCATTCCTTTTTTTTTTTTTTTTTTTGATGACTTTGGTATGAACAAAAGAGTGGGAGAAAATATTTATAAATTGTATACATGATAAAGAATTTATACTTAGACTATATTAAGAATTTTCAAACTTAATGATAAGAAACCAAGCAACCCAGTTGCAGTACATCAATACAAAACTGGCAGAAATTCAGCTGAATTTAGTAGAGGATTACGAATGAGAAATGTCATTGCTAATATCAGATGTATCTTGGCTGGAAACAGAGAAAGATGTTTACTTGTGTTTTATTGACAAAGCAAAGGCATTTGACTGTGTGGATCATAACAAATTATGAATAACGTGTCAAAGAATGAGAATTCTGGAATACTTAATTGTGCTCCATGTGGATCCTGTACATAGACCAACAGGCAGTTGTTCGAACAGAACAAGGGAATACTGACCCAAGCCATGATATTTTCAATCACCTCATATGCATGAGAAAGCTGAACAATGAATAGGGAAGACCAAAGAAGAATTGATGCCTTTGTATTATGGTGTTGTCAAAGAATGTTGAATACGTCAGAAGGAAAAACAAATCTGTCTTGGAGAAGTACAGCCAGAGTGCTCCATAGAAAGGAGGATGGTGAAACTTTGTCTCATGTGCTTTGAAAGTGTTATCAAGTGGTACCAGTCCCTGGAGAAGGACACTGTGCTTGGTAAAGTAGAGGGTCGGCAAAAAAGAGGAAGACACTTAACAAGATGGATTGACACAGCAGCTGTAACGATGGGTTCAAGCATAGCAACCATTGTGAGGATGGCACAGGACCAGGAAATATTTCCTTCTGTTGTTCATAGGGTAGCTAAGGGCGGGAACAAACTCAAGGGTACCTAGCAACAACAACATACCCTATTAGTTATTCCCTAGCCCCTGACTACATTGCCGTGGGTAACATTTTCGCTTACACAGATATCTCTTTACTAAGAGGAAATTTCTAAATGTATTTGAATTTTCTTATTTTTTTAAATAAGCTTTTAATCCTCTGAAAACACCTTAACCATGCAACCCTATAAAAAAAAAAAAAACCCTATAAGTGGTTTTATTTAGACAGCATTTCAAGTTTTATATGCATATTGTATTTGGCTAAAAATATAAATTTAAATTACATTATAAATAAAAGATTTTTACATTTCCTTGTGTGTTGATAAATTTGGGTTCCTAATATACATGTGTATTCAAAGAGAACATAAGTCTACATATTTTATATTGTTATTATGGAAAGCAACTTTTCCACTCTTTCTCCAGCAAGTAAAAGTGCATTTTGACCCCAGCACAGGATAATAAATCAGTATGTAAGTTTTGTGGGTTTCTTTAAATGTATAAAAAGTTTCTTTTCTTCTCCCCTTTTTTTTGTACCTCTTCATGAAGTGAGATGATGACTTATTTCGGGAGTTGAAAGGGGTCTCCTCTACCCTGTTTCCAAGAAAATGAGTGAGGTGATAAGATTAGGAGCAAGTTAGAAGAGCTCCATAGTTCCAATGTCTGAGGCAATTGAACCCTACAAGTGAGAAATTGAATGAGCTCAAGCACTGTAGGTAAGAAGCTTTAAAGGGGAAGAGAAATATTTGAAACTGGATTCATGATGTAACAAAATTCTGATTCAGAATAATATTAGTTGTGATTTCTGACAGTGATCCTGAAAGAGGAAAAACAGTGAAGAGGGGAAAGGATTACTTTGAAGAGAGCCCTTGCTAGAGTCTGCCATTTCAGTAGTGCGTTTGGGGGAATAGCCAGCAATACAAATGGATTATCGGTGCTACTCTACTAATCCTCCAGTCAGAGTATTAGATGGTTCATCTGCTTTTCTTAGAACTTGTCTTCCAACTAACAGATGATTTATAAAAACAGTGTCCTGGATACTCTTAAGCCCAAGGTACCCTAAAAAATCAATCATAAAGGAAAAGAAGTATTCGCTACAACAAGCTGCTTTCACCAGTCAAAACAGCTTAAGTCTAAATAATATGGTGAGTGACTAGAGTAAATTAGTTCAGCCTGAGCTATAAAAAGGGAAGAGTGAACACTCAGTTACATATAAGTTAAATGCCAACAATAACACTTTTTCAAGAAAAAAAAAAAAAAAAAGATGAAGCTCTGAAAAAATCCTCAAGTTAAAGGCAAGATTGTTTTCACTGGAACATGCAGAAAAAGAAATTCACACTGGTATAGTTAACCAAGAAACACAGAATTGTTAACCACAGGCTTCTGGTTTTGAGATTATTATTAATGCAATGATAGACATTTTGACTAAAACTACATAGATGGAATTCACAACATTGAATCCACCAAAAACACATATTACTAATAATTTTGTTCTATTTTATGCTTAGGCATTCACTTATCAATTATTTAAGAACTAAATATAGCAGACATTGTATTAGAATCTACGGACTTATAGATCAACAAGAGCTAGTTGCTCTTAATAAAATTTTTTTTTGGGGGGGATCTAGGGAATGAGTTTTGGTTTAGGGAATGAAGAGAAGAATACCAACAAGTGAAATAATCAGCAGTGGGCATCAAGGAGATGAATGCATACTGTTCTGTCACTTCACTGTTCTTTTAGAATATAAGAATTTTAACAATCATTGAAAATTGCGATTTTCACAAAAAACAAATAGAAATTGTACAAATTTCAAATTTCTTATATCTCCCATGTGATATTCTTCTGACTTACTAATCCTACCAACACTATTTATCCATAGTCCTTATGTGAATTAATGGAACCACTCTTGTCACTAGTCAAGGTCAGTGTAAGAAATATTAGGTGAATAACTTTAAGATAAACCTTAGCACAGCACTGCTGACTTTTTAAAATTTATTAATTAAAAAAAAAATGTTTAGTGTTGATTATAAGTAGAACAGAGTTCTTGGCAATGGAGATACAATAGGGAAAAAAGAGTCAAAAGTCCCTGCCTTAGAGAACTGATATTTTGGTGCAGAAGATAGATAATGAACAAATAAACATATAATATCACATAGTAACAAATGATGTGAAGTAAAGTTAAGAACTGCAAGAGATATAAAGTGATAGGAGTTACTATTTTTGATAGATGGTCAAAGGAAACATCTTTGAAAAGTCATAATTAAAGAGAGACAAGAAAGAAAGAATTGAGGTAAGTAGGGGCACCATGCTGTATACTATTACCCAACTTTAGAGCTTTCTTTGGCTCTGGGCCTACTCAACACTAGTATCCCTTTGAGGTATCATATGCAATAGTATGAGTTATGTTCCCTAGCATGGTACATGACCCATCAAGTCCAAAGAGACCTCTTGCCTGCCTTTGCATTATTGATCCTACTTTATAGATTCGTAGATTCCAATTCTAGAAAAATACTTTACTTCTCATCTATTTCCTTCATTCATAAATATTTTAAAATCACTGTCTGACGTTCCCAATATTTGACTCTGGGGACGAGTTTTTATTTTTCTTTCTCTTATTTTCTTAATATGTTTGACATTTTTTGTTTGCTTGTTTTGATATTTGAGTGTCGGTATTGTGTATTGACAATTGTAGGTATTCTAGATGATGTCATTGTCCTGGAGAGAGCATTATAGCAGTCTATCTCAACCTGTTCAGGGATACAGCTGACCTGAGGCTGGCTTAAAGCTTGTGTAAGACTTGGTTTCCTTTGGTTCACCCCAACTCCTGAGGTCTCAACAAAGGACCTGGGAAGGATCATTTGAGCCTTCCTGATTCCAAAAAACAAACCCATTGCCATCAAGTCAATTCCGACTCATTGTAACCCTCCCTATAGGACAGAGTAGAACTACCTCATAGGGTTTCCAAGGAGTAGCTGGTGGATTTAGCCTGCTGACCTTTTGGTTAGCAGCTGAACACTTAACCACTGTGCCATCAAATTCCAGTATTTTGTCTTAGGTACACCATGAGACAGCTGAACACTCCATAGTTCTTTTCAGACCTCTCTGCCTGAAATGGCTGAAGGAAAAATTTGGTACTACTTGTCAGTCTCACTTTTCTGTGCTTTTTTCCTTTCTAGAGCCCTGAAATCTTAAATTCTTGGTTCCTCAAATTTGTTGTTGTTGTTAGGTGCCATCAAGTTAGTTCTGACTTCTAGCAATCCCATGCACAACAGAATGAAACACTGCCTGGTCCTGCCATACTCACAATTATTATGCTTGAGCCCATTTTTGCAGCCCCTGTGTCACTCCATTTCATTGAGGGTCTTCCTTTTTTTAGCTGACTCTACCAAGCATGATGTCCTTTTCCAGGGACTGATCCCTCTTGGATCTCTCTTGATAACATGTCCAAAGTATGTGAGATGTAATCTTGCCATCTTTACTTCTAAGGAGCATTCTGGCTGTATTTCTTCCAAGACAGATTTATTCATTCTTTTGGCAGTCCATGGTATATTCAATATTCTTTGCCAACACCACAATTCAAAGACATTGTCTAGCTTTCCTATGCATATGAGGCAATTGAAAACACCACGGCTTGGGTCAGGTGCACCTTACTCCTCAAGGTGACATCTTTGCTTTTTAACACTTTAAAGAGATCTCTTGCAGCCAATTTGCCAAATGCAATGCAACTTTTGATATCTCGACTGCTGCTTCCATGGGTTTTGATTGTGGATTCAAGTAAAATGAAATCCTTGACAATGTTAATCTTGATATAGTGCCAGAAGATGAGTTCCTCAGGTTGCAAGGCACTCAAAATATGACTGGGGAAGAGCTGCCTCCTCAAAATAGAGTCAACCTTAATGGTGTGGATGGAGTCAAGCCTTCAGGACCTTCATTTGCTGATGTGGCATGACTCAAAATGAGAAGAAATAGTTGAAAACATCCATTAATTATTGAAACCTAGAATGTACGAAGTATGAATCCAGGAAAATTGGAAATTGTCAAAAATAAAGTGGACACAAACATCAATATCCTAGGCATTACTGATCTGAAATGGACTGGTATTGGTCATTTTGAATCAGACTATCATATAGCCTACTACACCAGGAATGACAGCTTAAAGAGGAATGCCTTTGCATTCATCCTCAAAAAAAAATTCAAGATCTATCCTGAAGTACAATGCTGTCAGTGATAGGATAATATCCATGCACCTACAAGGAAGACCAGTTCATACTACTATTATTCAAATTTATGCACCACCACTAAGGCCAAAGATAAAGAAATTGAAGATTTTTACCAACTTCTGCAGTCTGAAATTGATCAAGCATGTAATCAGGATGAATTGATAATTACTGGTGATTGGAATGTGAAAGTTGGAAACAAAGAAAAAGGATCAGTGGTTGGAAAATATGGCCTTGGTGATGGAAACAATGCCTGAGATAGCATGACAGAATTTTGCGAGACCAACGACTTCTTCATTGCAAATACCTTTATTTACCAACACAAATGGCATCTATACACATGGACCTCACCAGATGAAATACACAGGAATCAAATCAACTACATCTGTGGAAAAAAGACCATGGAATAGCCAGAGCAAGGCCAGTGGCTGACTGTGGATCAGACTACCAATTAATCATATGCAAGTTCAAGTTGAACCTGAAGAAAATTAGAGTAGGTCCACAAGAGCCAAAGTACAATCTTGAGTATATCCCACCTGACAATTTAGAGACCATCTCAAGAATTGATTTGAC
Source organism: Loxodonta africana (assembly GCF_030014295.1). Lineage (NCBI taxonomy): Eukaryota > Metazoa > Chordata > Mammalia > Proboscidea > Elephantidae > Loxodonta > Loxodonta africana. The sequence goes on along the minus strand of NC_087343.1, from coordinate 113,212,597 downwards.
TTGTTGAACACTGTTATGGATTGAATCATATTCCCAAAAAACATTTGTCAACTTAGCTGGGTGCTGATTCTCAGTATTGTGTGATTGTCTACCATTTTAGGTGATTGTCGAGCATTTTACCTGACTTTCCTATGTGTTGTAAGTCCTATCACTATGATGTAATAAGATGAATTAGCAGCAGTTATATTTATATTGATTAGGTCTACAAGATTAGGTAGTGTCTTAAGCCAACCTCTTCTGAGATATAAAAGAGAGAAGTGAGCAGAGAGACATGGAGACCTCATACCACCCAGAAACCAATGCCAGGAGCAAAGCACATCCTTTGGACCTGAACTTCCTTTGCTGAGATGCTCCCAGACCAAGGAAAGACTGATGCATCACGAAGACCTTCTTTCAGGGCCGACAGATAAAGGCCTGAATTTGGACTTCTATCCTACTAGACTGTGAGAGAATAAACTTCTCTTTGTTAAAGCCATCCACTTGTGGTATTTCTGTTATAGCAGCAGTAGATGACTAAGACAAAAAGTAATGACCAAAGACCAGATGAGTTGTGGAATGACACCAAGTACATCATACATGAAGAAAGCAAGAGCTGATTAAAAAGACAGGAGAGAAAGAAAGAACTAAATGGATGTCAAAAGAGGCTCTGAAACTTGCTCCTCAAATTTGGGAGCCTAAAATTCCAAATTTTATCTCTCCAGCCCAATGATATTTCCTAAAACTCTACTAGATTCTCTGTCTTTAAGTAGCCATCCCTTTTGAGGTTTCTAGTCTCTTGCCCCATGCTAAGAATCAGCAAACTCTACAAAGGGAAAAATGACATGCAAAAAAATTGACACCCATCATTGAGTTGTCCTTCTCTCCAGCATTTCTCTCATCAACACCTGATTGTATAAGTAGCACTCTACATCTTCCGACACATTATTACTGTTATGAAAACCAGTTTTTAAAGTTCTTTGCTTGATTTTTTTATAAGTCACTTCATCATGTCCTAAAGCAAAAGTCAGCCTTTGATTTTATTTTTGTAAAGCTTCCAGTGTGATTAAAAGCAACTACTCAATACTAAAACAAAACAAAACAAAACAAAAAACCTCTTTGCTGTTGTGTCAATTCCGACTCATGGCAACTCCATGTGCTACAGAGCAGACATGCTCCATAGGGTTTTCTTGGGTATAACCTTTATGGAAGCAGGGTGCCAGACCTATTTTCCATGGCACTGCTGGGTAGGTTTGAACTGCCAACCTTTAGGTTAGTAGTTGAGTACAAGCCATTTAGTCCATATATTTATTACTGTTCAGATAGATATTGGGCAGTAGTCACCTGAGCTCCCAATACCTTGTCTTGCATCTTTAAAAAAGAAAAATGTTGCCGAGGAATCAATTCTAACTTATGGTGACCCCATATATAACAGAGTAGAACTGTACTCCATAGAGTTTTAAATGGTTAATTTTTCAAAAGTAGATCACAAGGTCTTTTTGTGAGGTGCTTCTGGGTGGAGTGGAACCTACAAATTTTTAGTTAGTGGTCAAGCACATTAACCACTTGCAACCAACAGGGACTCCTTGAATGTTTATCCCATCTCAATTAACGAAGGTGAACATTTGAGTAGTTGTGCTACAACCACATGACAGGGTTTAATACCACACCACTTGCCACCAGTAACGTGTCCCTTAAAGCCTTAATATGGGTTGCAATCCAACCCAAAAATTCATGTTAAGGTTGGGGGAGCTTTCATATTAAAAAATGTAAAAGATAAAGGAAATCAAATTTAAGATTGTGGAGACAGGGCCAAGATGGTGGAGTGACCGATGCTTTGGTTGATCCGTCTTACAATAAAGAACTGAAAAAGCTAGTGAAACGATTACGTTCATGACAAGCTAGGAGCCCTGAATATCAAAGGCAAGGTTAGTAAATGGACTGAGTGACAGGGGGAGGGAAAGAAGGTTCAGAAGTGAAGAGGAGTTGCTGGACCTGACACCAGGAACCCTCAGGCACCATTCCCTGGAGCGACTGGGGTGGGCTGGTGGTAGCAAAATAGCCAGCTGCACAGCCTACTCACATCTCTGGAACCAGAGAATAGTGCTCTCGGCAAAAGCTAAGTACTTTTGTATACTTTAATGTGTCCCCAGGCCCCAAGCTGGCTTCAGTGGCTGTTGATTTCCCTGGACCTGAGATATGCCCAGATGAGCACTCTGAGCCATTCTCATGGCCTTGGAGAAGGAATAAACTCACAGTTGGGGGAAAAGATAATCTGCCAGCTCCACTAATATGGGGAGCTCAGGACAGAAGCGCTCCTGTCCAGAATAGGCTTTTGTTGGCAGACTGCAACTGTTTCAGCTGTGTGGTGGAGAGGTGGTTGTTTGATGTTTGACACCACTTTGCCTATTAAACAGGATCCTCACCTACCCAGACCAGAGGCCTAAGAATTGGTGGCTCCACTAAGATCACCCAGCAACATGCTACAGAGGTACAAGGATAACTGATACCTCCTGGTCATTACGACCAAAAGCATTGGGTGCCCATGGTCTGTCTGCAGAACCCACCCACCTGTGCATTCTAGGGAACAGGGACTGCTTTACTCATAGACAATTGGGGGATGGTTTTCAGTCCCCGGCCTTGTTCAGAGTGTGACCCCCTGTTGCAACCAGATACATGTACCTACACCAATCACCCCTGCCCCTCTGAGACTGTAGGACAGAGCCTGTACCACACACTTGATGACCAACTACCTGGAAACCTTAGCTGAATCCATGTAAGAAAAGTGAATGGACTCCTAGGCTCATATACCTGATAATAGCTCTAGCCATCTGATGACAGGAAGTTAGAGCTTCAGAGGTGAAAATAATCAAGCTAGTTCACTCAAGCTGCCTATTTGGGCATATCAAAAGAAAACAAAGCAAGAAGCTAGGATACAGTAAACAAATGTAAAATAAACAAAGACAATAACATACAGATGGCTCAGAGACAACAGTCAATATCAAGTCACATAAAGAGGCATACCATGATATATTCAACAAGCTCTCAAAACAAAGAATCAAGGGATCTTCTGGATGAATATGCAATCCTGGAATAACCAGATGCAGAATACAAAAAAATCAATATACAGAACACTTTGAGAAATCAGGAATGCGATCAGGAAGGAGATTAGGCAATATGCAGAACAAGCCAAGGGACACACAGATAAAGCAGTTGAAGAAATTAAAAAGGTTATTGAAGAAAATAATGAAAAATTTAATAAGCTACAAGAATCCATGCAGAGACATCAATCAGAAATTAAGATTAAAAATAAAATTACAGAATTAGACAACTCAATAGAAAGTCAGAAGGGCAAAATTGTGGAAGTGGAAGCCAGATTTAGTGAGGTTGAAGGTAAAACACTTGGCATCAATATATTTGAAGGAAAATCAGAATTTAAAAATATGAAGAAATCCTAAGAATCATGTGGTACTCTATCAAGAGAAATAAAATACAAGTGATTGGAATACCAGAATAGGGAGGGATAACAGAAAATACAGAGAGAATTGCTGAAGATTTGTTGGCAGGAAACTTCTCTGATACAGTGAAAGATGGGAAGATATCTATCCAAGATGCTCATAGAGCTCCACATAAGGTAGATCTTAAAGGAAACCCACCAAAACATATTGTAATCAAACTTACCAAAACCAAAGATAAAGAGAGAATTTTAAGAGTGGCTAGGGATAAATTAATTTTATTATTAGGGATAAATGAAAAGTCACCTACAAAGGTGAGTCAATAAGAATAAGCTCGGACTGCTTTACAGAAACCATGCAGGCAAGAAGGCAATGGGATGACTTATATAAGGCATTGAAGGAAAAAAAAAAAAAAAAAATGCTAGCCAAGAATCATATATCCAGCAAAACTGTCATTGAAATAAGAAGGCAAAATTAGGACATTTCCAGATAAACAGAAGTTTAGGGAATTTTTAAAAACCAAACCAAAACTACAAGAAATACTAAAGGGAGTTCTCTGGTTAGAAAATCAATAGTATCAGATGTCAACCCAAGACTAGGACACAGGACAGAGCAACCAGATGTCAACCCAGATAGGGAAATCAAAAATATACATCAAGAAAAAAAAAAAAAACACTCAAAACATGGAAACAGTGATGTACTTATGTGAAAGAAGACAACATTAAAACAATAAAGAGGGACTAAGAAATGTAGTCATAGATCTTTCATATGGAGATGAAGACAAGGTGATATAAAGAAACAAAAGTTAGTTTTAAATTTAGAAAAATACAGGTAAATATTAAGGTAACCACAAAGAAGACTAACAGTCCTCATCAAAATAAAACACAAGACAAAAATAGAGACTCAGAAGAAACAAAATCAACAAAAATGAATAAGAGGAAAAGACAATGTATAAAGATAAGCTACTCAGTACAAAAAATTAAGTGGGAAAAAGAAACTGTCGACAACACACAAAAAAAGACATTAAATGACAACACTAAACGCTGACCTATCCATAATTACGCTGAATGTAAATGGACTAAATGCACCAATAAAGAGACAGAAAGTGGAAGAATGGAATAAAAAAACATGATCCATCTATATGCTGCCTACAAGAGACACACTCTAGACTTAGAGACACAAACAAACTAAAACTCAAAGGACAGAAAAAATATATCAAGCCAACAACAATCAAAAAAGAGCAGGAATGGCAATATTAACTTCTGACAAAATAGACTTTAATGTTAAATCTACCACAATGGATAAGGAAGGACACTGTATAATGATTAAAGGGACAATATAGGGTTGTTCTGGGTTTTATATCAGAAGGATATAACCATATTAAATATGCACCCAATGACAGTGCTGCAAACTCCAACAGCATTAAAAGTGAGATAGACAGCTCCACAATTATAGTAGGAGACTTGAACACACAACTTTTGGTGAAGATCAGAACATCCAGAAAGAAGCTCAGTAAAGACATGGAAGATCTAAATGCCACAATCAAACAGCTTGACCTCATAGACATATACAGAACACTCCACCCAACAACAACCAATTATACTTTCTTTTCTAGTGCATATAGAACATTCTCTAGAATAGGCTATAAAATATATATATATATTAGGTCATAAAGCAAGCCTTAGCAGAATCCAAAACATCAAAATATTACAAAGCATCTTGTCTGACCATAAGGCAATAAAAGTAGAAATTAATAACAGAAACAGCAGGGAAAAGAAATCAAACACTTGGAAACTGAACAATACTCTGCACAAAAATGACTGGGTCATAGAAGACATCAAGGATGGAATAAAGAAATACATAAAATCAAATGAGAATGAAAATACTTCCTATCAGAAACTTTGGAACACAGAGAAAGCAGTGCTCTGAGGTCAATTTATATCAATAAATGCACACATACAAAAAGAAGAAAGGGCCAAAATCAAGGAATTATCCCTACGACTTGAACAAATAGAAAAAGAGCAACAAAAGAAACACTCTGGGACCAGAAGAAAGCAAATAATAAAAATTAGAGCAGAATTAAATAAAATAGAGAACAGAAAAACAATTGAAAGAGTTAATAATACCAGAAGCTGGTTCTTTGAAAAAATTAAGAATATTGATAAACCATTGGCCAAACTGACAAAAGAAAAACAGGAGAAGAAGCAAATAAACTGAACAAGAAATGAGATGGGTGATATCACAACAGATCCAAACAAAATTAAAAGAATCATATCAGATTACTACAAAAAATTATACTTTAACAAACTTGAAAACCTAGAAAAAAATGGATGAATTCCTAGAAACACACTGCCTACCTAAACTAATATAAACCAAGGTAGAACAACTAAATAAACCTATAACGAAAGAAGAGATTTGAAAAGGTAATTAAAAAACTCCCCCCCCCCAAAAAAAAAGCCCTGGCCTGGAAGGCTTCACTGCAGAGCTCTACCCAACTTTCAGAGACGAGTTAACACCACTACTACTAAGGGTATTTCAGAGTAAAGAAAAGGGCAAAATACTCCCAAACTCATTCTATGAAGCCAGAATATCCCTGCCAGAACCAGGTAAAGACACCACAAAAAAAGAAAATTACAGGCCTATATCTCTCATAAACTTAGATGCAAAAATCCTCAACAAAATTCTAGCCAATAGAACTCAAAAACATATCAACAACAAAAAAAAAAAGTCACCATGACCAAGTGGGATTCATACTAGGTATGCAGGGATGGTTCAACATTAGAAAAAAATATTTAATGTAATCCGTCACAGAAAAAAAACAAAAAACGAGAACCACATGATCTTATCAACTGATGCGGAAAGGCATTTGACAAAGTTCAACACCCATTTGTGATAAAAACTCTCAGAAAATAGGAATAGAAAGAAAATTCCTCAACATAATAAAGGGCAGTTATACAAAGCCAACAGCCAAGATCATCCTAAATGGAGAGAGTCTGAAAGCAGTCCCCTTGAGATTGGGAACCAGACGAGGATGCCCTTTATCACCAGTCTTATTCAACATTGTGCTGGAGGTCCTAGCCAGAGCAATTAGGCTAGATAAAGAAATAAAGGGCATCCATGTTGGTAAGGAAGAAGTAAAGGTATCTCTATTTCCAGATAACACGATCTTATGCACAGAAAACCGTAAAGAATCCTCAAGAAAACTACTGAAACTAATAAAAGAGTTCAGCAGAGGATCAGGATACAAGATAAACATACAAAAATCAGTTGGATTCCTCTACACCAAAAAAAAGAACATCGAAGAGGAAATCACGAAATCAATACTATTTACAGTAGCCCCCAGGAAGATAAAATACTTAGGAATAAATTTACCAGAGATGTAAAAGACTTACACAAAGAAAACTACAAGACAATACCGCAAGAAACCAAAAGAGACCTACATAAGTGTGAAAACATACCTTGCTCGCAGAGAGAAGACATAACATTGTAAAAATGCCTATTCTACCAAAAGCCGTCTATAGATACGATGCAATTCTGATCCAAATTCCAATGACTTTTTTTGTAATAAGATAGAGAAACAAATCACCAATTTCATATGGAAGGGAAAGAGGCCCCGGATAAGTAAAGCATTACTGAAAAAGAACAAAGTGGGAGGCCTCACTCTACCTGATTTTAGCCACAGTATTATTATACAGCCACAGTAGTCAAAACAGCCTGGTACTGGTATAACAACAGATACATAGACCAATGGAACAGAATTGAGAATCCAGACATAAATCCATCCACATATGAGCAGTTGATATTTGACAAAGGCTACAAACAGTTAAATGGGGAAAAGACAGTCTTTTTAAACAAATGGTGCTGGCATAACTGGATAATCATCTGTGAAAAAATGAAACAAGACCTATACCGCACATCATGCACAAAAACTAACTCAAAATAGATCAAAGACCTAAATGTAAAATCTAAAATGATAAAGATCACAGAAGAAAAAAATGGGGACAATGCTAGGAGCCCTAATACAAGGCATAAACAGCATGCAAAACATTACTAACTGTGGACAAACACCAGAAGTTTCTCTTCTGGTGTTTGTCCACAGTTAGTAATGTTTTGCATGCTGTTTGCGCATTTTTTAATTTGGTTATTTGTCTTTCTGTAGTTGAGTTTTTACAGTATCATGTAGATTTTAGAGATCAGATGCTGATCAGAAATGTCATAGCTAAAAACTTTTTCTCAGTCTGTAGGTAATCTTTTTACTCTTTTGGTGAAGTCTTTGGATGCACATAGGTGTTTGATTTTTAGGAGCTACCAGTTATATTATATGCGCAAAGGGTATGAACAGGCAGTTCACTAAAGAAGACATTCAGGTAGCTAACAGATACATGAGAAAATGCTCATGATCATTAGCCATTAGAAAAACGCAGATCAAAACTACAATGAGATTTCATCTCACTCCAACAAGGCTGGCATTAATCCAAAAAACACAAAATAATAAATATTGGAGAGTTTCTGGAGTGACTGGAACACTTATACACTGCTGGTGGGAATGTAAAATGGTACATCTACTTTGGAAATCAATTTGGTGCTTCCTTAAAAAGCTAGAAATAGAGCTACCATAAGATCCAGCAATCCCACTCCTTGGAATATATCCTAGAAAAATAAGAGCCTTTACACAAACAGATATATGCACACCCGTGTTCATTGCAGCACTATTTACAATAGCAAAAAGATAGAAGCAACCAAGGTGCCCATCAATGGATGAATGGATAAATAAATTATGGTATATTCACACAATGGAATACTACACGTCAATAAAGAACGATGGTGAATCTGTGAAACATTTCATAACATGGAGGAATCTGGAAGGCATTATGGTAAGTGAAATTAGTTGCAAAAGGACAAATATTATATGAGACCACTATCGTAAGAACTCGAGACATAGCTTAAAAAGAGAAGAAAAGATTCTTTGATGGTTATGAGAGTGAGGAGGGAGGGAGGGAGAGGGATATTGACTAATTAGATAGTGGACAAGAACTCTTTTAGGTGAAGGGAAAGACAACACACAATACAGGAGAGGTCAGCACAACTGGACTAAACCAAAAGTAAAAAAGTTTCTTGAATAAACTGAATGCTTTGAAGGCCAGCGTAGCAGGGGCAGGGGTTTGGAGATCATGGTTTCAGGGGACATCTAGGTCAATTGGCATAGTAAAATCTATTAAGAAAACATTCTGCATCCCATTTTGGAGAGTGGCATCTGGGTCTTAAACACTAGCACACGGCCATCTAAGATGCATCAATGGGTCTCAACCCACCTGGAGCAAAGGAAAATGAAGAACACTGAAGATACAAGGTAATTATGAGCCCAAGAGACAGAAAGGGTCACAGAAACTAGAGACTACATCAGCCTGAGACCAGAAGAACTAAATGGTGCCTAGCTACAACCGATGATTGCCCTGACAGTGAACACAGTAGAGAACCCCTGAGGGAGCAGGAGTTAACTGGGTTGCACACCTCAAATTCTCATAAAAAGACCAGACTTAATGGTCTGACTGAGACTAGAAGGACCCCGGTGGTCATGGTCCTCAGACCTTCTGTTAGCTCAAGACAGGAACAAAAGTCAACTCTTCAGACAGGGATTGGACTGGACTAAGTTATAGAAAAGGATACTGGTGAAGAGTGATCTTCTTAGATCAAGTAGACATATGAGATGAGGTGAACAGCTCCTGTCTGGATGGGAGATGAGAGGGCAGAGGGGGTCAGAGGCTGGGTGAATGGATAGGAAATTAGAGACTGGAAAGAAGGAGCGTGCTGTCTCATTAGAGGGAGAGCAACTGGGAGTATATAACAAGGTGTATATAAATTTTTGTATGAGAGACTGACTTGATTTGTAAACTTTCACTTAAAGCACCATAAAAATAAAAAAAAATGAAGGTTGTTAATAGCTGAGCTGGCCTCAGTTTTCAAAGGAAATACAGTCAACTATAAGATAAAGTGGAAACTTGCAGATAAATTGGGTGGATTTACCATACCTTGGAGAGAGAATGGAGAGTCCTCTGCCTGCCTACTTCATCTCACCTTTTATCTCTCATTGGTTCAACATTACCTAAGTGAGTGATAACACTTTAAATTTCTGGGTTTTGCTACTGCCACTTTCTGACAGCTAATGTCTGGGTCTAATCAAGCTATGACGTCTCCTACTGATAGATTGTAATAAAAAAAAAAAAAGTAATAAAAAATGTGGTAAAGTCAAGACTTCACAGCCAGGTAAGAGAGATATCTGGATTTCTCTTTTGAGCAAGAGGCTGAGGCCAGCAAGCATGTGGGACTGAGGAGCTCTGGGAAACTGCATAAAATGGATATGGTAGAGGCATGGCTGAAAATACATGTTGGAGATTTATCAGTACATATGTGATAAGTAGGAGCTCTGGTGGCATAGATGTTAAGAGCTTTGCTGCTAACCAAAAGGTTGACAGTTTGAATTCACCAAACACTCCTTGGAAATACTGTGGGACAGTTCTACCCTGTCCTATAGGGTCACTATGAGTCAGAATGGACTTGAAGGCAAGGAGTTTTTTTTTTTTTTTTTTTTTATGTGATAAGTAAATGAGTTCTTATCCTGTCCTGATACCAAGCTTCCACCTTTTAACAAAGATCCAGTAATTAGTTTTGGGAGGGTAGAGGAGCGTTTGTTTTTGTTTTTGTTTGTTTTGCATTGCTTTCCCTCCTATCTTATTCTTGTCTGGGTCTTTTCTTTATGTTTACAGTTTCTCTACCTAGACCACTTTCTCCACTATCTTCTTGTTAACTTGTTCTTCATATTAATCATATGTCTGCATATATCATCTGAAAGGTCTTCCCTGACGTTTTTTACCCTTTCCCCTACCTGTCAACCTGCAATCTTCATCCTTTTCTTTCTTCATTATGTCTTCATAGTGTTTATCACTATCTGAAAATAATTAAATATGTGTGTATGTATATGTGTGTCTGTTTCTGTGTGCACATACATGTGTTAACTTTCTTATTATCTTCTTCCCCTAGTACAACTCATGATGGCAGGAACTTTGCCTGCCATTTTTACTCTTCTATCTCCAGATCCAAAAATAAAGTCTGTATATGTCACTGTTATTGTCATTAGGTGCCATCGAAAAATTTTCAATTCGTAGCAATTCCATGTGACAGAGTAGAACTGCCTCATAGGGTTTCCTAGGCTCTAATCTTTACAGAAGCAGATCACCAGGTCTTCCCCATGGAGCCATTAGGTGGGTTTGAACCAACAACCATTCTGTTGGCAGCTGAGAACTTAACCATTGGGACCCAAGACTCCTTATGTCAGTAAAGGACATTAAAAGTTGTGACATTACAGAAAAAAGAGATATACAGAACCTGACTATTACTGAAATATCAGTGAGCTCTATCCAGCCAACAAGGAGAATAGTAAAATAATTATGGATCAATTTAATCAGTATATGTTGTTGTTGTTGTTAGGTACTCTCAAGTTGGTTCGGACTCATAGTGACCCTATGTACAACAGAACAAAACACTGCCCGGTCCTGTGCCATCCTCGCAATCATTGTTAAGCTTGAGCTCATTGATACCGCCCCTGTGTCAGTCCATCTCCTTGAGGGTCTTCCTCTTTTTCACTGTTCCTCCAAGTTACCAAGCATGATCTCTTTCTCCAGGGACTGATTCCTCCTAATAACATGTCCAAAGTGTGAGGGATGAAGTATTACCATCCTTGTTTCTAAGGAGTATTCTGGTTGAACTTCTTCCAAGACAGATTTGTTCATTTCTTTGGCAGTTTATGGCATATTCAACGTTCTTCACCAACACCACAATTCAAAGGCATCAATTCTTCTTTTTCTTCCTTATTCATTGTCCAGCTTTTGTATGCATATGAGGCTTAATTTGATTTTTATGGAAGTAGGCTGAGAGGCTAGCCCCTTTCTTAAATGTGTAGTTCCCATTTTAGCAATTATAAAAGAGCCTGGAGCAGTTCTCAATCAAAATACTGCTTCTCAGCCTAGATCTCTGGTTGGTACGCAACTCAGTCTGAGGAGAATGTAACAATAATTTTCTTGAGATGTTAATCAATTTTTGTTTTTGATTGTGTAATTATCTCCTTAGTGATTAAGGAAGGTTTAGAATTAAATGGAGAGATAATGAAACAAATCAAATGCGTACAACTTGTATTCATATTTGTATTTAAAGTTTATCATTACATTTATATATTATTATTTTAGACTTAATTTTCTAATATAATTTTTCATCAAAATTATGACTACATTTTAAAATATGTAATTGAATTAATTTCTTCAATTTTTGAATTTAAGTTGTAAGTTAAAAGATAATTTTACTCTAAATTTGCAAAACAATTTACTATTCACTGTATTTAAGCTTAGACTATTAAAAATTATAAATTACTTAATTGATAAAACTGATTTGGTTAGGCAGACAATTCAAGAGTTTAAAAAAAAAATAACATAAGCCATAAAAATTACGAACACTCGTGTTGTTGTTGGGTGCTGTCTAGTCAGTTGAGACTCATGGCATGGCAACCGTAGGTACAACAGAACAAAACACTGCCTGGTCCTGCACCACCCTCACAATTGTTGCTAATTTGATCCCATTGTTGCAGCCACTTCATCAATCCATCTTGATGAGGCTCTTCCTCTTTTTTACCTACCCTCTACTTTTTTCTACTTTACCAAGCATGACATCCTTCTCCCTGGACTGATCCCTCCTAATAACATGTCCAAAGTACAGAAGAAACCTCAGCGTTCCCCTTTCTAAGGAGCATTCCGGCTGTACTCCTTCCAAGACAAACTTGTCTGTTCTGGCAGTCCGTGGTACATTCAGTATTCTTTGCCAGCACAATAATTCAAAAGCGTCAAAACTTCTTTGGACTTCCTTATTTATTGTCCAGCTTTCACATGCATATGAGGTTATTGAAAACACCATGGCTTCAGTTAGGGGCACCTTAGTCCTCCAAGTGACACCTTTGCTTTTTAACAGTTTGAAGAAGTATTGCCCAGTGCAATACATTGTTTGATTTCTTGACTGATGCTTCCATGGGCACTGATTTTGGATCCAAGAAAAATGAAATCCTGGACAACGTCAATATTTTCTCCGTTTATCATGGTTTTGCTTATTGGTCCAGTTGTGAGGATTTTTGTTTTCTTTATGTTGAGGTGCAACCCATACTGAAGGCTGTGGCCTTTGATCTTCATCAGTACGTGCTTCAAGTCCTCTTCACTTTCAGCAAGCAAGTTTGAGACATCTGCACATTGCAGATTGTTAATGAGTCTTCCTTCAGTCCTGATGCTGCGTTCTTCTTTGAATAGTCGTGTTTCTTGGTTTATAAATGCTTGTAACATTATTTAAACATGTAAGTCATAAAACTATAAACACTTTCTTTAGAGTGATAATTAAATTATTAGTTCAATTACATGCTCAGTCTATGTTTTTTAATATCTTGCTTCAAAATATTGAGTGTGAGTTTAAAAAACAAAGCATCTGAAAGTGAAGTTTTCTGTTTACAGAGATCACCATCAATTATACCAAAAAAACTTTTTTTCGAGCCACGTATTAAGTCCTCAGAAATATTCCCTGAATGAATCAATAAATGACTGATTAGAACTTTAGTTGTTTTAGGATGGTTTCTTTTACTTAATTAAATTTCAGAGTCATATATGGTATTTATTAAACAATACAGATTTGCAGAGGTTTCCCTACCTGGAGCTACTGATTTAGGCAGAGTATAGAAATCTCTGTTTTTCACTAATAACTCATTTGATTCTGACAATTAGCAATTTGTGATACACTGCCCTAAAGCACCTTTCCAATCTTGCTTCCTCTCCAGTCTCTCAAGGGTCTGAAGCATTTTACTAAATCCCAGGTTTTTCTCAGCCAGCCTTTCTAATGCAAATGATTTCCTTGTTAGACATGCTTCAATGCTAGTGGGTGCTCTATCTCCCTGACTGCTCTACCTCCCTAGTTGCCTCCAGATTAGATCTTCTCTGATTATCTGATCTTGTGTAAGAATCTTGGATATTGTGTTCTGATCCATCGGCAGACTTGTGGCTATATTCATTTCATAATAACCCTTCTCAATTTATAACAACCTAGCGGTGTCAGAAATAGTCATGAAAATAGCAAATTTGGATGGCAACTCAGAGCTGAGCTTGACTACTTTTCTGTTCTTTCAGAGAAGCAACTCAGCTTGTGTGAATTTTTATTTGAATATGTTAAGATTACATTAAGTGTCTGTAGTGCATTTTTTTAACACTAAAAATGATCCAGTTATTGCTATTTGTAATAAAATCAAAGACTCTTCTCAACAGTAAATGCAGAAAATAACTTTCCAGCTTGATGATCTAGGATATGCTATTTGAACATTAATAATTCCTTTTATGATTCATGGATCCTCATTTTGCTGTGAAATGATACCCTTTCCTGTGTAAAATCACAGGTAAACATGCTTATTCAACAACCACCAGCCAAGGACTTTACTCAGACAATGGAAGGTTGGTTCTTAAAGGTATTGAAATCTATGCCATTTTCTACTGTCACTTTATATTCAAAATACCTGATCTGAATCAGAATTGTGATCACTGAAGACCATCTCTTATATCCTACTGTCTGCCAGCAGAATTACTGGGGCTGAGTTGAATTTTAAAACCCTGTAGCTATTTCTAAAAAAGTAAAATAAAATGTATAGCTTATCACCTAAGGTACATGGGTTATCTAGTACTCATTTAAAAATAATAATAAAAACTATTGTCTATGAAGTTTTACGTAGACAAGGAAGTGCCAGCCTTTTATGTCCCTAATTGCACTAAACTAAATTCAACCTCATCTTTGTCATTATTTTCACTTTTTTCAATAAATGGAAAGCACAGTTCAGCCAGTTTTATGTTAAAAACAAGAACGATACCTTTTGTTAGTCTTGTCATTCCCTAATCGAGGACAGAAAGTTCAAGGAAGCAGTGTCTTATAGGATCGCTGTAGCTGCCAATTTGCAGCACAGCAATTGCCCAGCATGTGCTGCCAAACTGTTCGGTTCACCCAGGCATACTCAGTAAGTACGCAAGAAAGCAGAGAGGAGGAAGATAATCGATGGTAATAATGTCTGTATTCTTTTTTCTTTCCCATCAAATACTATTGTCATCTCATTGGGCAAGAAACAAAAAGCGATTTAGAAAGTTATCAAAATAAAAAGGAGAAAAGTACAATTTAGAGGCAGGAAATATTCATGCTAGTTGAAGGGAAGGTTTGACTTCTTCAGTATTGATTGAGTACATTTTTGCAACAAAGAGGTTAACAGTGTATTGTTATGGTGATAGTGGCTATCGCAATGGAAATCTACAAGTACTTCGTGATGAATTGAAGCGAGAGCCATGTATATAGGCAGGAAATAAGCAGATAAACTGAATTAGAGATTATAATACACAGCTAGCCTTGTTTATAATGTATCTTTTTTTTTTAACAGAAATAAACAACAATAACAAAAAATAATTAGTACTCCCTGTTCTAAAAGTATGACTACGTATTAGAAGTTCCTGCTAAAACAGCAAGAAGCCTGGTTGTGGAGTAATTAAGCACTTGGTTGCTAACGCGCAGCCACTCCATGGGAGAAAGATGTGGCAGTCTGCTCTCATAAAGGTTTACGTCGCTGAAAACAGTATGCAGCCGTTCTACTCTGTCCTATAGGATGGCTATGAGTTGGAATTGACTAGATGGCAATGGGTTTGGGTTTTGATTTTTATCCTATAACAGGTGGACCATAATACTTAGGTATTCATTGCACTTTCCAGTGTAGATATTTGAAAGTGCCACTATTTATACCAATGCTAAACTGAAAGCCAAGCTGCTATCATTTTACTTCATAACCATTTGCATATATGTATATATATATATTTTTTTTTTCCAGGCATAAGATAGATTTGAATAAACACATGCATTCAAAGTGATTTAAAGCTGACATCCTAATCAAAATTCTTCAAACATATATTCAAATTACAAAATTTGATTTCATAATATCCTTTTCACATAGGCATAATAAGGTAAATTCAAATAGATTCATTTAGATACTTGGATTTCTCTTCTTGTTTCAGATAAAATAGAAGGATCTTATTTAAAATATTTGGAAAAGGGTTTTTTGGTAGTTTTTTATCTTTCAGATTTTTACCAAATTTCATCAAGAATATTTGATTTTAAGATATTTATATTTTAGGGGATGATCAAAGGAGCCATGATGGCACAGTGGTTAAGAGTTCTGCTGCTAACCGAAAGGTCAGCAGTTTGAATCCATCAGTCACTCCTTGGAAACCCTATGGGGCAGTTCTACTCTGTCCTATGAGGTCTGCTTAGAGTCAGAATCAACTTGATGGCGAACAACAACACCAGCGGATGATCAAGGTATAGTTTCTGAGTATTAACATTGCCTTTATGATGATCATGGAGACCCTGGCTGTGTAGTGGTTAAGTGCTACAGCTGCTAACTAAAAGGTCTACAGTTTGAATCCCCCAGGCGCTCCTTGGAAGCTTTATGGGATAGTTCTACTCTGTCCTATAGGGTCGTTATGAGTCGGAATTGACTCAACGGCAGTGGGTTTGGTTTGGTTTTGGGTTTTATAGTGATCAGCTTAGAGTTGTTCTTCTTAGACATTGTATTTCTTATTTTTATTATCTGGTTTAATGGTGGGAGGTAAGAAGAGGGTTTGGTGGTGGAGAGAACAACATATCCAGAGCAAAATTGAATCAACTTTTAGGCATAACCTTAATAGTTTAAACTGCACTCCTTCCTTTGGCTTAAGTTACCAAGTCACATGACTCCTCATATAGGTACCATGCATAAGTCTATCAATCTGTATAATGTTCTACATATGAACATTTGAGATGCCCTGGCTTCATACACAGTTACCTGCAACCCTACTGGGTAACTAGTTCTCTAAAGTGAAAACCGTTTTCCAGGTTAAATTTTTATGATTGATCACAACTCTTGAATGATCACAAATTTGGTGTGTTTATCTCTTTGGTTATATAGCCCAGTATGAATTCCCAGCAAGGTATCGGTCAGTTAGTCAGTCAGGCAAGAATCTTTGACATTGCTGAGATTATTCCATGGAATCTACTGCCTCTCCATTTAGGTAAATTTATACTATTTAGAGTCTGTAGTTGTCTTCCTTAAAGGTATAAGTGCACCTGTGTGATAAAATGATTTGCCTGCATTTTGTCCAAAACACCTGTAGCTTTTCCTTTTACTTTTTCCCTGCCATCGAAACAAGTTATACATGCTTTCCACCCTTAAAATTATGTATTTCTGTCTCTAAAGTCTTGCAATTAGGAGTCCTGAAGCCATTGGGGACATATGCTTTTTTGTTTTGTATTGTTTTTAATACAATTTTATTTTAGGATATGTTTAAATTTACTGAAAATTTGAGAAGACAGAGAGATTTTTGACATACTGCACATACATTTTCTCTATTATTGATGTTTCACATTATTATGGTACATTAGTCAAGATTAATGAACCAATATTGATACGTTATTATTTTTAAAGTACATGATTTATTCATATTTCCTTAGTTTTTACCTAATACCCTTTTCTGCACCAGGATTCCAACTATGATAGCAGTTTACGTTTATTCCTTATATCCTCCTTTGGTCCCTTTTTCTGTAATAGTTTCTTAGGCTTTACTTGTTTTCAGTGACCAGGATAATTTTGAAAACTACCAGTCAGATATTTTGTAGAATTTCCCACAACTGGGATTTATCTGATATTTTTCTCACGATTATGTGAAATAGATTATGGCTATGGGTTTTTGAGAGAAAGGCTACAGAGATAAAATATCTTTCTCATTACAGCATATCAAAGGTACGTACTATCAACCTATCAACTTCATGCTACTATTGATACTAACTTTGATCACCTGGGGAAGGTATATCTGTATATATGTGTATATGTGTATATGTGTATATGTATATATGTATATATGTTGTTGTTGTTAGGTGACATATAATTGGTTCCAACTCAAGGCGAGCCTACACAGAACAGAAGAGACACTGCCCTGTCCTGCACCATCCTCACAACCGTTGCTATGTTTGAGCCAATTGTTACAACCACTCTGTCAATCCATCTCATTGACAGTCTTGCTCTGTCTCTTGCTGACCCTCTGTTTTACCAAGCATGATATCTTTCTCTAGCGACTGGCCCCTCCTGATAACATGTCCAAAGTACATGACACAAAGTCTCCACATCTCCACTTCTCAGATGCATTCTGGATGTACTTCTTCCAAGAAAGATTTGTTTGTTCTCCCATCAGCAAATTATGCATTACAACATTTTATGTAGTACGTATTACTGATGATAAGTTGTACACAGTTTGAAAAAACAGTTTGAATCCACCAGCCACTCACTGGAAACCCTGTAACTCTATGGGGCAGTTCTACTCTGTGCTAGAGGGTTTCTATAAGCTGGAATCAACTTGATGGCAGCAAGTTTTTTGTTTGTTTCCTTGTTTTTTTTAACAGAGGTTTCAGACTTTTAAACCTATGCGGCGAAGAAATTATCAACTAGAGTACAATGGTTTTGTACAGTTCCTTTTGTCCTTCTTACAGACTCCTTTAATTTCCAAAGTCAATTAATTCAGCACCTTTTTCTACACTCCCTACAGTGGGTTGTTTTGTGTGTTTGTAATAAAACATATACAGTTTGATTCTTTTGTCATATTTTGTAAACCACTTTGGTATCCTCCCACCTCCTAAATGATTATTATTTTTATTTGTGTATTTTATGGTTTACTTTTTGTGCTGTAAAATTCTATGGGTTTTGACAATTTAGAAAATGCATAGTGTCAGGTATCGTCTTAGGTTCTCTAGAGAAGCAAAACCAGTAAAGCATATAAATATATATAAAAAACCAAAAACCAAACCTGCTGCTGTCAAGTCGATTCTGACTTATAGCGTAGAACTGCCCCACAGAGTTTCCAAGGAACACCTGGTGGATTCAAACTACTGACCTTTCGTTAGCAGCCATAGCAGTTAACCACTACCCCACCAGGGTTTCCAAATATATATAGAGAGAGATTTATATCAAGGAAGAAGCTCATGTGATTGTAGAGGTTGAATGTCGCAAGTCAAAGTATCAGAATAGAGGCTTCTCTCAATTCATGTAGCCACAGGGGCTGGCAAACCCAAGATTGGCAGGTTGGAGAGTGGGGCTCCCGCTCTCAGGCTGTGAAGATCTACAAATCCTGAGATCTGCAGATTAGCTGATAGCTAAAGTCCCAAGAGCCAGAGGTCAGACGAACAGGAGGTAGTTTTATACAAAACCAATAGCCAACATCATTCTTAATGGAAAACGGCTGAAAACCTCTCCCCCTGAGAACATGAACAAGAAAAGGATGACCATTATCACCACTTCTATTTAACAATGTGCTGGAAGTCTTAGCTAGAGCAATACAGCAAGAAAAGGAAATAAAGGGAAGCCAAACTGGTAACGAAGAAGTAAAAGTGTCCCTATTTGTGGATGATATGATACTATGAATAGGAAACCCAAAAGACTCCATGAAAAAAACTACTGGAACTGATAGAAAGATTCAGCAAAGTAGCAGGATACAAAATAAACATACAAAAATCATTTGGATTCCTATACACCAATAAAGAGAATGAGGAAAGTGCAATCAGGAAAACAATACCATTTATAATATCCTCAAAAAAAAAAAAAAAGAAAACTTAGGAATAAATCCAACCAAGGATGTAAAAGACCTACACAAAGAAAACTACAAAACACTACTGCAAGAAACAAAAGAGTTGTACATAAGTGGAAAAAAAATACCATGTTCATGGATAGGTAGACTTAACATTGTGAAATGTCAATTCTACTTAAAGCAATCTAAAAATAAAATGCAATTCTGATTCAAATATCAACAGCATTCTTTAAAGAGATGGAAAAACTAATCATTAACTTTATATGGAAAGGGAAGAGGCCCTGGATAAGCAAAGCACAATTGAAGAAGAATAAAGTGGGAAGACTTACACTACCTGGCCTCAGAGCCTACATCTATGGTAGTCAAAACAGCTTGGTACTGGTACAATGACAGACACACTGACAATGGAACTGAATTGAGAACCCAGATGTAGATTCATCCGCCTGCAGTCACCTGATTTTCAACAAAGGACCAAAGTCCATCAAATGGGGAAAAGATAGTCTTTTTAACCAACAATGCTGGCGAAACTAGATGTCGATCTGCAAGGAAATGAAACAGGAACCATACCTCACACCATAGACAAAAACAAATTTAAAATAGATTAAAGACCTAATTATAAAACCAAAAACTGTAAAGGTCACAGAAGAAAAAATAGCATTAACTTTAAGGCCCTAACACAAGGTGTTAACAGAATACAAAAGATAACTAACAATACACAAACACCAGAAAAAGAGCTAGATAACTGAGATCTTCTTAAAATTGAAACACTTATGCACATCAAAAGACTTCACTAAAAGAATAAAAAGAGAATCTACAAACTGGGAAAAAAATTTTGACTGTGACAAATCACACAAAGGTCTAATGTCTAAAATTTATAGTAAAATCCAATATCCGTACAACAAAAAGACAAATAATACAATTAAAAAATGGGTAAAGGATATGAACAGACACTTCACCACAGAAGACATTCAAGTGGCTAACAGATACATGAGGAAATGCGATCACTAGCCATTAGAGAAATGCAAAACACGACCACAATGAGATACCACCTCATCCTTACATTACTGACACGAATTAAAAAAAAGAAGCAGAAAATAACAAATATTGGAGAGGTTGTGGGGAGACTGGAACTCTTATGCACTGCTGGTGGGTATACAAAATGGTACAGCCATTTTGGAAGTGATATGGTACTCCCTTAGAAAGCTGGAAATAGAAATACCATATGATCCAGCAATCCCACTGCTAGGAATATATCCTAAAGAAATAAGAGTTGTCACATGAATAAACATATGCAACATTATTCACGATAGTGAAAAGATGGAAACAACCTAGGTGCTCAATGACAGATGAATGGGTAAACAAACTGTGGTATATACAGGCAATGGAATATTACACAATGACAAACAACAAGGATGAATGAATCTGTGAAGCACCTCACAATATGAATCAATCTGGACAGCATTATGCTGAGTGAAATAAGTCAATAACAAAAGGACAAATGCTATATGAGACCGCTACTATAAAAACTCATGATAAGTTTTATACACAAAAAGAATCTTTGATGGTTATGAGGGAGGGTAGGGATGGGACAGAAAAACACTAAATTGACAATAGATAAGTGGTAACTATGGTGAAGGGTAAGACAGTACACAATACTAGGGAAGCCAACACAGCTTTTACAGGGCAAGGTTATGGGAGCTCCATAGACACATTCAAACTCCCTAAGGGACCAATATACTGGGTTGAGGGCTGTAGGTACTACGGTTTCTGGGAAGATAGAACTCAATTTGCATAGCATAGTTTATAAAGAAAATGTACAGTCTTCTTTAGTGAGTAGCATCTGGGGTCTTAAGAGCTTATGAGTGGCCATCTAAGATACTCCACTGGTCTCATCCCATCTGGAGCAAAGGAGAATGAAGAAAACCAAAGACACAGGGAAAGATTAGTCCAAAGGACTAATGGACCACAACTACCACAGCCTCTGCCAGACTGGGCCCAGCACAAATAGGTGGTACATGGCTACCACCACCAACTGCCCTGACAGGGATCACAATAGAGGGTCCTGCACAGAGCTGGAGTAGTATGTAGAACAAAATTTTAACCACCACCCCCCCCCCCATAAAAAAAGACAAGACTCACTGGTCTGACAGAGGCTGGAGAAGCACCAAGAGTATGGCCCTTAGATACCCTTATAGCTCAGTAATGAAGTCACTCCTGAGGTTCACTCTTCAGCCAGAGTTAAACAGTTCCATAAAAAAAAAGAGACTAAATAGGCACACCAGCTCAGGGGCAAGGACTAGAAGGCAGGAGGGGTCAGGAAAGCTGTTAATGAGGAAGCCAAGGTCTAGAAGGGGAGAGTGTTGACATGTTTTGGGGTTGGCAACCGATGTCACAAAACGATATGTGTATTAATCATTTAATGAGAAATTAGTTTGCTCTATAAAACTTCATCTGAAGTATAATTAAAAAAATTTTTTTTTCAAAGAAGTTTTAATAAGCATAACCTTCATCTAAAGTACAATTCAATTTTTTTTAAAAGGAGCTTTTAGTGACCCCATGTGTGTCAGAGTAAAACTGCTCTATAGGGTTTTCAGTAGCAAATTTTTCAGAAGCAAATTGTCAGGTCTTTCTCCCAAGGTGCCTCTGGGTGGGATCAAATTTCCAACGCTTTGGTTAGCACCAACCAAGTTAACAGTTTGCACCACCCAGGGACTCCTTTAATAAGCAACACCTTATTAGGTATGGTCCTGTGACATCCACTGGGGAGGGGAGAGAGATATCAAGGTGAAGATGAACCATACTCTGTTCATGCACGTAGCTTTCCTGCTAGAAAAGATCAGATGGCCCCATGTACAAATGTAGTACAATGTTGAAAGGGACAATAAGTACCCAGAGAGGGAGCTTACAGTGGTGTGTGAAGGGAGAACTGATTTGTAGTAGGAGGGAGCAAGACAAACTTCTTGAAGGCCACTGGAGCTGGGCTGGAAAAGTGAAGGCAGGTCTCCCAGGTCCAGAAGCAGTGGGAGCCCAGGGAATGAGGGAGGCATATGAAGTGGTTTATAGAGAAGAACAAGGATGAAGAGATGAGTTTGACTGAAGGTTGGCCTCGATAAAGTGGGCCAGGGAGAGGCAAGTTTGGGGTCAAATGGTGTAAGGAGTGAATTGTCAGGATAAGCAATTTGATCATGATAACCACTCTACCATACTCAGAAAATGTTGCATTAAACACAAAATAAAAAATTGCATTCACTGCTGCAAAAAAAAAAAACAATAAAAGTGAGAAAAGCATGAGGTAAAAAAAAGAAGTGCAATTTTGAAAGGAAATAACTAAATAATGATAAATATATGTGTAAATTTTGTATATGCATATTTGATATTTGCTGTGTTATCAAAGGAAACCCTGGTGACGTAATGGTTAAGAGCTATGGCTGCTAACAAAAAGGTCGTCAGTTTGAAGCCATCTGTTGCTCCTTGGAAACCCTATGTCACGGATTGAATTATGTCCCCCAAAAAATATATGTATCAACTTGGTTAGGCCATGATTCCTAGTTTTGTGTGGTTGTCCTCCATTCTGTGATTGTAATTTTATGTTGAGAGGGTTAGGGCGGGATTGTAACACTACCCTTACTGAGGTCTCCTCCCTGATCCAAGGTAAAGGGAGTTTCCCCAGGATGCGGCCTGCACCACCTTTTATCTCAAGAGATAAAAAGGGAAGCTAGCAGAGAGATGGGGACCTCATACCACCAAGAAAGCAGCACCAGGAGCAGAGCACATCCTTTGGACACAGGGTTCCTGCGCCTGAGAGGCTCCTTGACCATGGGAAGATTGAGGACAAGGACCTCCCTCCAGAGCTGATAGACGGAGAAAGCCTTCCCCTGGATCCAGGACCCTGAATTTGGACTTGTAACCTAGTAGACTGTGAGCAAATAAATTTCTCTTTGTTAAAGCCATCCACTTGTGGTATGTCTGTTATGGCAGTGCTAGATGACTAAGACATAATTTCGTACCAGGAGTAGGGTGCTGTCGTAACAGATAACCTAAAACGTGGAAGCGATTTTGAAACTATGAATGGATACAGGTACAGCAGCAACAGAGGGCCAGCAGCAACAGAGAACCTGCAGCGGCAGAGAGGGGGCAGTGACAGAGAACTAGAAGCAGCAACTGTCTCTTCTCTGACCTCTGGTTCTTGGGACTTGAGCTAGCAGCTTACCTGTCCGCCTTGGGATTCACTGATCTTCATGGCCCGCAAGCAAGAGTCCTGCTCCCCCACCTGCCTATCTTGGGTTCGCCAGCCCCTACAGCTGACTCAGGAGAAACCTTGCAGTCTTGGCTGCCGACCTTGGGGATTCTTTGACCATCACAACCTGTGAGCGGAACCTCTGCTCTCCAACCTGCTCATTTTGGGTTTACCAGCTTCTGTGGCTCCATGAACTGGGAAAGGACTCTATCCTGACCCAAGGACTTGGGACTTTCTAACCCCTACCATCGTGTGAGCTGTTTCCCTAATATAAATCTCTCTATATATATTCATATGCATTACTGGTTTTGCTTCTCTAGAGAACACAGCCTAAGATACCCTATGAGGCAGTTCCACTCTGTCTTGTAGGGTCATTGTGTGTTGGAATCAACTTGACAGCAATCGGTTTGGTTTTTGGTATGTTATAAAAAATCTGGTGTTCGACATTCAAACAACACACATATTTTGCTTATTAATAAACAAAACCCCTCCACTTTGCTTATTAATAACAATTTGTATTCGACAAATATAAATGAGCTCCTATTATGTGGCAGGCACTCTTGTAGATCCTGACAAGACAGCAGAGTACTAAACAAATAAAAAAACTTAACCTTACGGCACTTACACTCTATAATAAATAAATACATAGGAAAACATGTAGTATGCCAGAGTGTGATAAATGCCAGAGAGTGATAGTGCTCCATAAAAAGAGATGACTGTGGATACTGGCAAAGCAAGTAACTTCAATCTAGTTATATTATCACTGGAATAGTTTAAGAAGAAAGTACAGTAATGTTCATATTCATTAAACCTGCATGTTCTGAAATTTAACATGGATCTCCTTGCCCTGAAATGATTATTATGGTATACATGTTTGTCTATTAGTATCTAATATTAAATATTGTTTTCCAAAACAACCAAATACTTATGAATAATCTGATGTAATTTAATTGATTTTCATCCAAGCTTGTGTGTCTGCAATTTTTACCCAGAGAGAAATTTTGAGAAGTTGAATGATTAAGATGGTATGAGATTTCTTCAGTTGGACATGAGAAATATCAGATAATTTATTATTAAGCAAAGACAATGATTTCCAAATAGAAAATATTAATTTTAGCTTGCAATATTTTTAGGACAAGACATTAAATGAATTGGAAAAGTGTCACTAAGAAGTAATCCACATTTGTTCCTCAAAATGTGTGTCAAAACAAAAGGCCAAGATTTACCATCCACTTGTCAAGAAGGTTCTTAGGTCAACATGCAAGTCCCTAAAACCCTCTCAGACGGTTTCAAAGTGTAGAGAAAGGAACGTCATAATTACTAGTATTTAATGGAGTATACAAAGGAGTTTATAGTTTGAACCTCATGCTTTATTTATGATGATTTTTTAGAAGAACTGGTGGTGTGTCAAGGTTTAGAAGTTCGCTAGCATTTATCTTAAGTTAAATTTAAAGGTAAGCCTCTGAGTTCCAAGAGTGGTGGTGATTTGCTTTATTCAACATTATATACCATATTCAACATTATATACAAGCGTCTTGAACTTCAGAATGTCAGAAAACTGCATATTTTTATACATTTGTTTGTAATATTGCTTTTAATAGGAGAGAATAGCAACGGTTTCATCTCTGGGAAAAATTAAACTCTTTAGTAAATATGAATTTAAAACAATTTAAATTCAGGAAAGTATGCAGGCATTATATAAATGAACTTGCTATAGACATTAGTACTATCGGGCTCAGCCTCATCATTCATTTGTAGCACCTGAAGATTTGCTCGAATGACTTTTAGCTCTGGATCCAGTAACGCATGTGTAAGATTTATCATAGGTAGAGGATGCTTGCTAATGGAGAGTAAAATGATTGTGAATTTTCCAGAAGGGAGGATAAAACAAGTTGTATTTTTTAAGATCTTCTCGTATAAAGTCTTGAATCCTGTTTTTTTTCTTTTCTTTTCTTTACCTGTAGGTGATTTCAAGAACAATTTTAATTCTAAACATTAAAGAACGAAAAAGGGTAACATACCTTATAGTTTGAAAATCAATAAAGAAAAGCAACTCTGTACCATCTTTCAAATTTTTATTTTAGTATTACTTGAGTAAAATAATCACCCATCCTATGAACTAAGTTATTTAACAGAATGAATGGTATGTGTTTAAGCATGATTTCCTTTCCATTGACTTCCTATTGGTAGTATGAGTGATGAAGAGAAATATATTAAACACAATTTATTCAAGTAGCCCCAAATACTTACACTGAGAAATGATATTTACATTTGTAGGAATATTTCTGTTTGCAACTTCAATCACCACACACACACACACACACACACACACAAACAAGCGCACATGTGCACACATCTCTAAACCACTAAATGGAGACCTGGTGGCCCAGTGAGTAAGAGCTATGGCTGCTAACCAAACTGTCGGCAGCTCAAATCCACCAGCTGATCCTTGGGAACCTTTTGGGACAGTTCTATTCTGTCGTGTAGAGTTCTATGAATCAGAATCGACTTGGAGGCAATAGGTAAACCACTACATAGGAAATAGTATATGAACTGGCAACGGCAACAACACTTTTCTATAGAGCATGATTTCCTGATGTTGACAACAGACAAGAAACTCGAAAGTTTCAACCACAATTCCCTCTGGCTCCAAATCAGCATTGTACCTCTCTATTTCCATTTATCTCTATATCCTTCCTAGGTCCAATGGGTAGAAGATGGAGCATTGTAAGTATCCTAATGTCCTCTAACTTTGAGGTGGATTGACTCCAAACTATTGAAATCAGGAAAGCTAAACACTTTGTTTGTGAGCCTCCGGCTTCTACTCTGAAGCTTCAGTGTTCTGTATATTTAATCATATGTGATAATGGGCATGAAGTAAGATACTATTGTCACTGGGTGCCTAATGATGTTGAACAGACATTCTCAATCCCAGTACCTCTACAGACTTTAGAGAAAAATTGGCTTAGTCCATCATAAAGACATCAAATCTGCCTTTCCATTAACAGAATACATGGATGGCACCAATTAAAGAAATAATTACAGTTAATGAAATGGAAACTATAGCATCACATAGTCCCAGCCAATGTTTTCTAAACATTTTAATGAAATCAAAGCCAATTCTAAAAACAATTGATGAAGACTGCATAGTTAAAGACTGTTTTGTTTCATTTTGTTAGACAAGCGAATAAACAATAACTAAGCTTTAATAATGACAGTCCTGAATCAAGAAGCAGCTATCTCTGTGGATTTTCTGTTATAGAATTTGACATATCTTAATGGTGACAAAAAGAACTCACTTTGTTCATGATTGTATTTAGATACTTAGATCCAACAAATTCAAATTTTTCATTACTTTGGAGTCTAGATTTGGAGTAGGGAGACTAATCAGTCACTCTTAAAGACATATTCTTTAAATACACTTATTGGAAGGCAGCTTTCTAAGGTGACCCTCAAGATCCACATGCACTGGGGTACATGCCTCTCTATAATTCTCTCCCCTTGACTGTGGGCAGGACCCTTGAATATAAGGGACATAACTCTAGTCATAATATTATTTTATATGGTAAATTGTATTTCCACAGGTAATTAAGGCTTCTGATTAGTAGTCTTTGAGTTAATTAAAAGGGAGATGATACTGGGTGGGCCTGACATAAATGGGTGATGCCTTTAGAAGAGAGAGTGGAGCCCTCAGTGAGGTAAGAAAGATTCCCTGCTGGTCTTAAAAATGAATGTTGCCATGTTGTGAAATGGCCTGGCAGGGGGTCATATTGCAAGGCTTACATGTGGGAAGCTCTAGGAGAGAGAACACTTGCTGACAGCTAGCAAGAATATAGAACCTCTGTCATACAACCATGATCAACTTAATTGTGTTTGGTGAGCTTGGAAGAGGATCCTGAACACCACAAAAGAATGCAGTCTGGACAACATCTTGATTTCTTTCTTGTGAGGTCCTGAGTGAAATACCCAACTAAGCCATGCCCAGATCACTGATCCTCGGAAACTTTGAGATAATATGTGTATGTTGTATTAAGCTGTTAACTTTGTGGTAATTTGTCATGCAGCAATAGAAAATTAATACAGACTCTAGCCCTTGGAGTAATATTGTGTTCCTACCCCATGGAAACAAATTTAGCCTTATAGTAATCCACCATTACATTTTTTTATTTAATGTGGTAAATGTATAAATAAAAAAAAAATTTGTCATTTCAATAGTTTCTGCATGTACAGTTCAGTAATACTGATTACAGTCATCATGTTGTACGATCATCACCACTACTTGTTTCCAAATACTTCATCACCCTTAACAGACTCTAAGTGCTGACTAAGCATTTGACTACCTCCTTCTCCCTCCCTTTCACCCTGGTGACCGCTAACTTGTCCATTCTAGATATTTCATATGAGAGGGCTTCAGAGACATCAGGAAACAGTTTTGTCTCCCACTCTCTGTATGACTTTTGCACTGAAATGGTGTCCCTACTGCCTTAGTGGTAAGAAATATAATTAAGTTTATAATTACTTACTGGCAAGATCTAATCTTAGGTCCCAGAAAAAGAAGGAATGCTCTTCCTTTGATGCCGTCAGTGCTGGGGAGAATAACCACATGAGCCCAGATTGCATCAAGGGGTACCTCCTCTCTTTTTCCCCTTCCCATTTTTCTACATTCCCTAGAACATATACCCCTCCAGCCTGAGGTATATAAGCCCCAAGTCCCTTTGCCCCTTTGTCTTTCACCTACAACACATCAAGGGGTATGCATGTGTAGAGGTGGTCTCTTTGTCAACTTTCCCTGGGACGAGGGCCAAAGGAAGACTGGTCTAAGATGGACTCTTACCCATTTCCTCTTCATCCTAATTATTGTGTAAGTAACAAAATCTTGTAATCTTGCTGCTGAGTGATGTCAATTATTTCTGAGAGCTACAGCCCTATATTCCACATCTTCTGAATCCAGCTTCAACTTCTGGCAGTTCTTGTTGATGTACTGCTGCAACCACTATTGAATGACCTTCAGCAAAATTTTACTTGTGTGCCATGTTAACGATATCATTTGATAATTTCCTCATTCTGTCAGATCACCTTTCTTTGGGATAGGTGTAAATACGGATCTCTTCCAGTAGGTTGTCCAGGTAGCTGTTTTCCACATTTCTTGGCATAGAGGAGTGAGAACCTCCAGTGCTGCATCTGTTTGTTGAAACATCTCAGCTGGTATTCCATCAATTCCTGGAGCCTTGTTTTCACCATTATCATTGATGATGTTAAATGGATCTTGATGTTACATCATTGCTGGTGTCAGATGGATCTTGGTTGAAAGCAAAGAATACCAGGAGAATGTTTACCTGTGTTTTGTTGATTATGGAAAGGCATCTGACTGTGCGGTTCATAACAAATTATGGATAACAATGCTAAGAATGGGAATTCCAGAACACCTAATTGTGCTCATGAGGAACCTGTACATAGAACAAGAGGCAGTCATTCAAACAGAACAAGTGGGTACTTCATAATTTAACATTAGGAAAGGTGTACGTCAGGAGTGTATCCTTTCGCCATACTTATTCAATCAGTATGCTGAGCAAATAATCCAAGAAACTGGACTATATGAAGAGGAACACAGCATGAGGACTGAAGGAAGACTTATTAACAGCCTGTGACATGCAGATGACACAACCTTGCTTGCTGAAAGTGAAGAGGACTTGAAGCACTTACTGATGAAGATCAAAAACCACAGTCTTCAGTATGGATTACACCTCAACATAAAGAAAACAAAACTTCTCCCAATTGGACCAATAAGCAACATTATGAAAAATGGAGAAAAGATTGAAGTTGTCAAGTGTTTCATTTTACTTGGATCCACAGTCAACGTCCATGAAAGCAACAGTCAAGAAGTCAAACAATGCATGGGGTTCAGGAAATCTGCTGCAAAAGATCTCTTTAAAGTGTTAAAAAGCAAAGATGTCGTCTTAAGGACTAAGGCATGCCTGACTCAAGCCATGATGTTTCTCAGTCTTTCTCCACTGAGTATGATGTTAGCTGTGGGTTTTTCATGCATTCTCTTTATCAGATGTAGGAATTTTCTTTTTTTTCCTATCTTGAATTGAGTGCTTTTATCACAAAACCGTGTTGGATTATTTCAGTTGCTTTCCCTGCATCAAGTGAAATGATAATGTGGTTCTTTTCCTTCATTCTAATAATGTCGTATATTACATTGACTGATTTTCTAATTAGAACCACCCTTGTAATCCTGGAATAAATTCCATTTGATTGTGGTTTATAACTCTTTTAATATGCTTTTGTATTCCGTTTGCTTGATTTATTTGGGGATTTTTGCATCTCTATTTGTAAAGAATATTGGTCTGGAATTTTCTCTTTTTGTGGTGTTTTTGTCTGGCTTTGGTATCACAGTAACGCTTGTGGTTGTGTGCCATCGAGTTGATTTTGACACACAATAATCCTACAGGACAGAGTAAAACTGACTCATAGGGTTTCCTAGGCTGTAATCTTTACGGGAGTAGATCGCTGTGTCTTTTCTCCCACTTAGCTGCTGATCTTTCAGTTAGCAGCCAAGAGCTTTTAAATATTGTGGCACATCATTGAATGAGTTAAAAGGTGTTCCTTCTTGTCTTTTTATTGGGAAAGATTAAGAAGGATTGGAGTCACTTTTATAAATGTTTGGTACAATTCCCTAGTAGGGTGGTGGGAAGATATATGAGTTGGAATCGACCTGGTGGCAATGGGTTTTGTTTTTTTGGTTTGAGGAGATTTTTTATTACAGATTCCATTTTTTTCTTGTTATGGGATTGTTGAGATCTATTTTTCCTGCATCTGTGTAGGAAGCTTATGAGTTTTTAGGGATTTCTCCATTTCTTTTTTTTTAATTAGTCATAGTATTCTAGGTTGTAATGCCTCCACCTTCATTTCTGATTTTAGATATTTGTATCTTCTCTCCATTTTTTGTTGTCAGTCTAGCAAGAGGTTTGTTAATTTTACTGATTATTTCAAAACACCAACTTTTTCTGTTCTCTGTTTTACCTTTGCTCTGATCTTTGCTATTTTTTTCCCCCTTCTGGTGTTATTGGGTTTGGTTTTCTCTTCTTTTTCTAGTTCTCAAGTTGTAGAGTTAGTTATTGATTTGAGATATCTCTTCTTTACTTTATTTTGGTAAATAAGTATGTGTATATACATATAAAAAAACATTTGCAGTTTTAAAGTTAATTTCTTGTACAATTTAGTGACATTAATTACATTCATCATGTTGTTCAACCATTGCTATTATCAGTTATCAAATCTTTCCATCACCCCTAACAGAAAACATTTATTCTATGAATTTTCCTCGGAGTGCTGCCTTTGTTATCTGGAATAAATTTTACCTTATACACAAATGCCTCGTATAGTCCTACCTGAGGAGGGGAGGATAGCCTCTTCATTTAGACTCAGGCACAATTTTAATAACTCAGTTTCTACCATTCACTGCAAAACAAGTCAAATACATTGACATTTCACTCAATAATATCATGTTAAATTGTGGAATATTTTATTAACAACAGAAGTTGAAAAAGTAAATATTTTATAACTCCTGTGGCAGTCCTGAAAAGTTGAAAAATATGCCATCATGTGAATGTCTGAGAAACATATGCAAAGTGTATGTACTTGAAGAGAAAAATAATTACTGAGATGAGTTTTAATTTGCTGTGTTTTGCAGGAGACACCATAGAAGTAATATTTTCACTAATGTTCAAAACGTATGGTTATTTGCAATATTATCATGTTTGTTGTAAAGGTTATTTGTTGTTGTTTGTAGGTGCTGGCTAGTTGATTCCGACTTATAGTAACCCTACGTACAACAGAATGAAATTTTGCTGGTCCTGTGCTGTTCCCACAGTCATTGCTATGTTTGAACCTATTGTTGCCCCATAGTGTCAACACTTCTCACTGAGGGTCTTCCACTTTTTTGCGGACTCTGTGCTTCATCAAGAATGATGTCCTTCTCCAGGGACTGGTCCTTCCTGAAAACATGTTCAAAGTACATGAGACAAAGTCTCCTCATCCTTGCCTTTAAGAAGCACTCTAGCTGTATTTCTTCCAAGGCAGACTTTTTTGTTCCTCTGGCAGTCCATGATACAGTCAATGTTCCTTGCCAACACCATAATTCAAAGGCATCAATTCTTCTTTAATCTTCCTTATTTATTGTCCAATTTTCACATACATATGAGAGGAATGAAAAAATAAATGGTTGGGTCAGGTGCAGCTTAGACCTTAAAGTAACATCTTTGTTTTTTAACACTTTAAAGAGGTCTTTTACACCAGATTTGCCCAAACAATATGTCATTTGATTTTCTGACTGCTGGTTTCATCAGCATTAATTGTAGATCCAAGTAAAATGAAATCCTTAACAATGTCAAATTTTACTCCATTTATCATGATGTTGCTTATTGGTCCAGTTGTGAGGATTTTTGTTTTCTTTACTTTAAAGTGTAATCCATATTGAAGACTGTGGTCTTTGATCTTCATCGGTAAGTGCTTCAAGTCCTCTTTGCTTTCAGCGAGCAAGGTTGTGTTATCTGCATATCACAGGCTGTTAATGAGTCTTCCACCAACCCTGATGCCACATTCTTTTTCATATAGCCCAGCTTCTTGGGTTATTTTCTAGGCATACAGATTGAATAAGTGTGGTGAAAATCTTTCTTGATTTTAAACCGTGCAGCATCCCCTTGCTCTGTTTGATTAACTGCTTTCTGGCCAATGTACAAGTTCCACATGAGCATGATTAAGTGTTTTGGAATTCCCATTCTTAGCAATGTTATCGAAAACTTGTTACGATCTACACAGTCCAATGCCTTTGCATAGTCAATAAAACACAGGTAAACATCTTTTTGGTGTTCTGTGCTTTCAACCATGATTCATCTGACATCAGCAATGATATCCCTTGTTCCAAGCCCTCTTCTGAATCTGGCTTGAATTTCTGGCAGTTCCCTGAGAATGTACTGTTAGAATGACTTTTGAATAATCTTTAACAAAATTTTACTTGCTTGTGATGTTAATGAAATTGTTCAATAATTTCCGTATTCAGTTGAATCACCTTCCTTAGGAATGGGCGACTATATGGTGAGCCAATTGGTTAGCCAGGTAGCTTCCTTTTAAAATTACTTGGCATAAACAAGTGAGTACCTCCAGTGCTGTATCTGTTTGTCAAAACATCTCCATTGGTATTCCATCAATTCCCGGAGCCTTGTTTGTTGCCAATGCCTTCAGTGCAGTGAGGACTTTTTTCTTCAATACCACT
This sequence comes from Loxodonta africana, assembly GCF_030014295.1. Lineage (NCBI taxonomy): Eukaryota > Metazoa > Chordata > Mammalia > Proboscidea > Elephantidae > Loxodonta > Loxodonta africana. The sequence goes on along the minus strand of NC_087343.1, from coordinate 113,179,942 downwards.
GGATCTTGATCATAAGTTCTTATGGATTTATTTTAATTTTCTTCAGCTTCAATTTGAACTTACATGTGAGCAATTTTATGGTCTGTCCCACAGTCATCCCCTGGATTTATTCTGACTGATAATATTCAGCTTTTCCATCTTTTCACACAGATGTAGTCAATTTGATTCCTGTGTTTTCCTTCCGTTGAGGTCCAGGTTTATGTTTATGTCATTGAAAGAAGTTATTTGCAGTGAAGAAATCCTTGATCTTGCAAGGTTCTGTCATGCAAGCTCAGATGTCATTTCTATCACCAAGGCAATATTTTTCAACTACCAATTCTACTTCGTTTCCAACTTTTGCATCCAAATCACCAGTAATTGGCAATGCATCTTCATTCCATGTTTGATCAATTTCAGACTGCAGAAGTTAGTAAAAATCTTCAATTTCTTTATCTTTGGCTCAGTGATTGGTAGGTAAATTTGAACAATAGTCATATTAATTGCTTTTCCTTATAGGCTGTATGGATATTATGCTATCACTGACAGTGCTTTACTTCAGGATAGATCTGGAAATGTTCTTTTTGACAATAAATGCAATGCCATTCCTTTTCAATCTGTCATTCCTAGCATATTGTACCATATGATTGTCTGATTCAAAATAGCCAATACTAACACTTTTCAGCTCATGAGCATCTAGGATATCAATCTTTATACATTCCGTTTCATTTTTGACAACTCCAAATTTCCTAAATTCATACTTTGTAGATACCTTATTCTGATTACTAATGAATGTTTGCATTAGTTTCTTCTCATTTTGAGTCATGCCATATCAGCAAATGAAGATCCCAAACTTTTCACTCCATCCACGTCATTAAGGTCAACTCTACTTTGAAGAGGCAACTCTTCCTCAGTCATATTTTGAGTAACTTCCAACCTGAGGAGCTCTTCTTCCAGCACTATATCAGACAATGTTCTGCAATATTCATAAGATTTTCACTGGCCAATTTTTTTCAGAAGTAGACTGCCAGGTCCTTCTTCCTATTCTGTGTTAGTCTGGAAGCTAAGCTGAAACCTGTCCACCAAGGGGGACCCTGCTGGTATTTGAAATGCTGGTGGCAAATCTTCCACTATCACTGCAACATGCAAGGCACCGCGGTACAACAAACTGACAGAGAGGTAAAGGTTTTTTAGTCAAGATTAATGTATGCATTAACCAGAGAATTCTTAACAAATTGCAAAGTAGCCTTTCATGTTCTCTTAGGGAAGCCTATATTTTTATATGCTTGCAGAGAGCTTATAGCCTCTTTCTTTATTCGAGTTAGTATCTTATCTTAGAAACAGTTAAACTCTTGACTCAACATGTTTATCAGTAAGGATAGATAATTACTAAGAGTAAATCTATAAAATGGATTTTTTTTTAATTTTCAATATTGTGGAAAATCATAACACCTCAAATAATGTAACCCTTTTTCACACACTTTCACTGTAGGACTACAAGCTGGTAAGATTTCCTTGTCCTTGTTCTCTGTTCATAAATTTTTCCAAATAAGCTATGTAGTTGACTAAGCTCGTATAATGTGGTAGGCCCATTATACATATTGCTCGTGGGTTTCTTACAGTGTTTCATAAAAACTATGTTTTAACCTCAAATGCAAAGGCTGAAGCTCAGCATCTTGCCCTGAGGTCAGAGCCAATGAGTCAGAACTGAGATGCTAACTCAGTTTGTCTGAATGGGAGCCACTTTTGTTTTCTAATTCAAATGTCTCTTCCTCATGTCTATGCCTAGCTTATCTGGTAGCAACTAAATAAATTGCTCTCTCCCTGACTTCCTCAAAGAACATCCTATACTTCATTGACTCTAACTACCCGTTTCTAAAATCACTGTTAACAAGCTGGGTATAGGAAAAAAAAAAAAAAGCTAAAGGGAGAAAAAATGAAATGAATCACATTCTTCTTCCACTTGCAAGCTTCCATTGTGAAGCTAGTGAAAAGACTGAACAAAAGTACTTGGACTTTTGCTACGTTCATGGGATGAATCAAAACTGTGTTTGAAACTAAAAGTGACTTTTGGAGGGTTTATGATAGATTAAGCAAAATAAAATCATGTTTCTGTCAGAATTTTTCTCCAAGGTCAGGAAAATTTACACTCTGCGAATAAAGCTTAAGGGGGCAGTGGGAGACGATAAGTCCTACTTGTTCCAAATGAATGTTTTAACATTTTCTTACCTAGATCTATTTTCTTCTCATGGTGCTCTACTATCTCGCTCAAGCAGATTTAGCTTCTATAATTTGATATAATATGGTGACAGAAAAATCGTTGCAAACTGGCTTAAGCAACAGGGAATATATTGACTCGTGTAAACATAAGCCCCAATGGAGCCACTGACTCCTGGTTTCTTTTTACCTTATGTTTGGACTTTACTCTCTTCAGCGTGTTGACTTCAGTCTTTGGGTGTACATAATGGCAAGATACATGGACACGATAGATACTCCTTTGTTAAAGGCCAGTAGAAAGAGAGGTTTTTTCCTTGAGTTAACCTAAGAAAGCTTTTAGAGTTACTTTGCTCAGACTAGTTTAGATTATGTGTTCACCCTGAAACCAATCACTAAAGCCCAGGAAATGTCATGCCAGCCTGGGCTAAATCCTGATTTATGTGCTCCACACTCGTTGCTAAAAAATGGAACCCAAGTCTTAGGCCACATACACTGAGAGTCTGGAAGCATGGAATGCCAAATGAAAAATAGAAGCTGTTGCAGGAAGAAAGAAATGAATGCTGGGGAAGCAAATAATAACTGTCCACTATGAATGCTTTTTGTGAAAGTGCTATTCTGGTAGGATTTGTTTATTTTTATCCATCGCAAGCACTATACCATGTTTTAAGAACCAGGTTCACTTGTATTAAAACTTTTAGCCGTACAACTACAGTCTTCATACTCCCTTCTTCTATATTAGCTTTTCGCATCTTTCATTGTTACCCACCATCTGCAGGTACTTAGCTCTGAATTATAATAAGTATTGTTCAGGAATTGACTGTGTTCCAGAAACTTCCTAACAGCTTTCTCCCCTGCCCCATTGTCAGAAGTGGTATCAAGTATTACTCATAAATGTTTCAAAAACTTAGATGAAATGTCTAAATCAGTCAAATGAGTGGTTATGTGTGATTTTTAGTGCATGTGGATTTTACTTGATGTGACATTATTGAGATTTTTCTCAGAAAATCTCCAGAACTACAAATTTTTCTAGAATTTCTTTGTCAGACTACTCACTGAGTTTGAAAAGCTGAACTGCAATGATGAAGCCATATAATGGCCTTCAATTTCATAGCCATTTGTTTCCACATGTGCATTTAAATTTGTAGCAGAAATCTAAATGTTTATCTTAATTGCCCTACTATGAAATACAGAGATTTATGAAAAGACGCTAACAGCCTGTCCCCGTGCTGTCATTCAAAAGGCTTGCTGGGTATTCAATATAGGAAGGAAAAAAAAAGCCTAAGTATCAAGAGGCAAAAATTACATTTAAATCAACATGGCAAAAGGTTTCCATGGTACAAAGAAAAATTAAATCAAACAGTGGGGTTCTTTTCAATTCAGACCTTTAAAAAAATGGGAAAGATGCAATGTTCTTTGTTTGTCAGACAAGTGACACAATTAATCAGTACTAATTGCCTAGGATTGGCCTCTCCGTTATGTCAGTTAATTAAAGTACATTTTAATATATACTGACCAGACCCCCCTGTGTGGTGGGTAGGCAGAGAATTGAAAGGCACATACAGTGAGTCCTTCTCTTCTGTGGGAAAAAAAAAAAAAAAAAATCAATAGTGACTTAGCTGTAGCAGAATTGAGCCATTTTGTCTGCATCCTTTTTATCTGTAAGGCCCCCTGGCCATCAGTGTGGGAAAACATTGACGGAACAAATGCATTTAGTAGGAGTAATCATCATCATCGTGAAGTGCTTATCAGAAATGAAGACAAAATGCAATTAGGCTAGATTTACAGTTGGACCAATAATTACCACTCAGATGTTTCAGCTGAATGGAAAAGACACGATTCCAAACCATGACATTTGTGTAGATTGCTTTCTCCTTTCTCTTGTGATCTCTCACCCCCTCCATTTTCTTTTCTTTCCTTTTTTTTTTTTTCATTTATAAAATATGTCAGTCATGATGTAGCACAGCTGAATAATTGTCCTATAGTCAAATGCTTGCAGATGGTTAATGGAAACAGAAAATTAAATGAACAGCAGTAAAGAAACTCATACAAAATTAAAGAACTCTACTGCAAATTTAAAGGGTCATTTGGTTTCATCAAAAATCAAATAATATGAATATGTTATCCTCTGCATGAAAGAGGCTATGTTAAATTGTTTTGAGAACTGAAAAAATGAGCAATCAATGGTGTGCTAATGAAATTTGTGAAAAATCATGCACTATTGAAATAGGCAGTAAATTGTCATTTTGTCCCTGCAGAAGACCTACTTTGAGAGTCTTTTTTTTTTTTTTTTTGGTGAGCTTGTTTACTTTGGTTATTAAACTGAAGATAAGATTTGCAACTAGTTAAGATTGTTACTAAAAAGTAATGAGATCAAGATTAAACTAAGCAGATTTATCCCTGAGCTGCAAAAACCAAACAAGCTCATTTCAAAAATGTCATGTCTGAGATCTTTTCCTCATAGGACAGCAACCCAACAATTCATAACACATTCACGACATAGTCATAGAACAGAATCAATGGCCCCCATAGACCTGCAAGAACTTAAGACAGTTTAGGCCAAATAATCTCTTATCTGCCTGGCAGTTTTGAAATATACAATTGATAAAAGTTTTGTAAAAAGAAAACCTGTCTTTCTAGTGAAGCATTAAAATGATGTTATTTGGTGTCATTCAGAAGTGGATTTCAGTTACAGGTTCTCTTAAAATAGATTTCAAGATTACAAAGCATTATATTCTTTATTTGCTCCGTTTTATTTTTCATCATCCTCTCCATTCTCTGGTAAGACCAGAAGTCAATATGAAGTGTCTTTTGTCCATTGTAAAAGTGATTTTTATCCTTGATGATTGCTCATATCAAAGGGAAAGAAAAATAAAAAGATATAATTGAGTCGTCATTGACAATAACTCAGACATTTATGACATTGCCATGAATGGCCATCTAATAGCTGAATATTTTAATGACTGAAATAATCTTAGATGGTATTTGAAAGTGAGTCAGGTTTCACATAAAAAAGCAAGGTTATAAAATAAATACTGAAAGAACAGCTTTAGAAAGGTCAAGATAAAACTTTTTTTGTGTGTTTTGCTTTTGGATATATATCTTAAAATGAATCAGTCTTTTCAAATGTAAAGATTAATGTATCTTATCTGGCATTAATAAGGAAGAAAGATACTAAAAACTTATGTTTCTTTTCATAGTCCTTGATTATTAAGGAAACTCTGGTGGTGTAGTGGTTAAGTATTATGGCTGCTAACCAAGAGGTTGGCAGTTTGAATCCACCAGCCACTCCTTGGAAACTCTATGGGGCAGTTCTACTCTGTCCCGTAGGGTCGCTATCAGTCGGAATCGACTCGAAAGCAGTGGGTTTGGTTTTCTGGTTTTGATTATTAAACAATTTAAAAAGTCTGATAATTTTTTTCTTTATAAAATTTCTTAATACTGAGTGAATTGTATATAAAACTGACACAAAGATGAAAATATTGATCCAACTTTTACATTTAACTAAGTCAAAACCCCTTATCTTAAATTATACCTAACAAAGGTAAGCTTTTGTTGCTTATTTCATGTTAAACTAAGATATAAACAAAAATAGCCTAATAATAATTTTTATAAATAGGTTATAATGAAGTATCAATTTGTACTGAATTAAAGCAGTTTTCTTCTATATTTCTCAAGCATGTTACTCCAATTTTTAAGATTTTCTGTCATTTTTTTAAACAACTAAAACTCTTTAATTCATTCATTTTTACCTAATAATAATGTCACTTAAAATCAAGGCATCCAAGTACTAAATGTAGAAGCATTATCTATGTAATATCTAACACTAGTGCTATTTACTAATTCATCACTAAAAACAAAATTATTTATAGGTGAAATTTATAGCAGAGACATTATCATTTTCCATTTACTATCATTACTCCTCACTTTTTCTACTTAGGGATGCTTTTTTTCTATTCAGGTAAAATACGACAGATTTTTATAGCAGAAGCAAATATTTTATTATGATGTATTAAATGACTATTTCTACAAAAATCCTATTGCTTTGAAGTTTTATATGCAACACCACTGTTCAGTACACGTAAAGTAGAGGTGCACTTTATTCAGATACAGATGTCTGGTACACAGGTGTCCCCAAAACATTATGTATCTTGACACATATATACATTAATTAATGTATATTAGTTCATATTACAGCTGCAGGTTTTAGAGGGAAGCATAATACATTCAAACTCATATTTAGAGCTCCCTTCTGTGTTTTTAGTTCATATTACAGCTGCAGGTTTTAGAGGGAAGCATAATACATTCAAACTCATATTTAGAGCTCCCTTCTGTGTTCATGACTCTTAGCGACCCTATAGGACAGAGTAGAACTGCCTCATAGAGTTTCCAAGGAGTGCATAGTGGATTCGAACTGCCGACCTTTTGATTAGCAGCCTAGTACTTAACCATTTCCGAATGGACTCAACAACAATGGGTTTCTGGAAACCCTGGTGGAGTAGTGGTTAAGTGCTACAGCTGCTAACCAAAATGTTAGCAGTTCAAATCCTTCAGGTGCTCCTTGGAAACTCTGTGGGGCAATTCTACTCTGTCCTATAGGGTTACTATGAGTCAGAACCAACTCGACGGCAACGGGTTTGGTTTTGTTTTTTTCTGTGTTCACAATGGCTCTTCGTACCTAGGGAAAATGCTTTTTAGAAGTTTGAGGTAATGTGGAGGAGGCAAGCCCAACAAACATGAAGTAAGTACAAAATGATCCATTGTATTTTCCAAGAGTTATCAAGGTCAAAAAAATATATAAGAAGACTGTAGTGGATGTTGTAGTACCCAGCACAGGTCAATCTTCTGGACTAGGGCACTGATTACAGACTGCCAGAGAGTTTGCTGCTGCCAGGTCACAGCTGAGTCCCTCCCCTGGAATTGCTCTCTCCTGAGAGGGATACCTCACAAAGATTTTTGTCCCCACACCAGACTGCATCCAGTGATTAATATGAATACAAAGGTTCAACACCCTTGCCTCAATTCTTGATACTCTGAAAGGCCACCTCAGTGTCAATATTCCCCACAGGATCAGATGAAGTCGTTAATGTGACCACTTTGCAAGTCACCTCTTCACTCTTCCCCATCCTGATTCCCTTATTACCTCATGAAGGTTGTTTCTGAGAGCATGTCCCAATAAATTTCTTGCATACAGATCGGAGTGCCAGAGTCTGGTTCCCAGTAATTTAAGACAGACACCCTGATTTCAGGTTGAATGATTGGCGGCCTTTGGATGGGCAGAGAGAGGGAGGGAAAGCCCTGAGCCTGGTGTGGCATGGATCCATACACACAAAGATCCAAAAGTGGAATGGACTTTTTATGTTCGTAAACCAGTGAAGAGACTCTGTTCTGTCAATCTGAGGGATTTTCAGGGAATTATTAGAAATGAGAATGGAGAAAATGGATGACGGCAGAACATGAAGAGCATCAGAAGTTATGTAAAGGATTTGGATTTGATTGAGTAGATGCTTGAGAACCACCCACCGTAAGACTGGAATAAAAATGCGGTATTTATGGTAGCTTGGTACGGCAGGGATATGCAGTACGGAATAGAATCAGAAGCAGCACCAAGAATCGATGTCTTGGAGAATGAAGGCCTGCATAGGCAATAACCGAAAACATAAAAACAATCATTCTCTTTTCCTTTCTGCTCTGTGTGTGTCGTGTGTGTGTGTTGCTGAGGTCGAGAAAAAAATGCCATATATACCTTATAATGAAGCAATGGGAGGGTATGAATAGGTCTTTTAATTTCACCTCTCTTATAAATTGTTTTGTCAGACCTGCCGTCAAAAAGATAAATTGCTTGCTATGCTTTACCTTCCATTACATATTCCCTGATTTCTGTCTTGTGCAGGTACTAATGAAAAATAAAACAAACATGAGAAGAAATCAGAGAAAGAAGGACGGTAATCAAAGGGTCTGAGTAATGGTACACAAAGTAAACGAGCAGCTTCAAGCATAACCGAGAGTTAATTGTTTTTCTTTAACTCAGACTGAGCTATGTGTTCAAATCATTTCCTAGGATACAAGCTGAATGATAAAACAACCAAATGAAGTAGTGAATTTTCTTTAATCAAATTATATCTTCACCAGAACGCATATAAAATACTTAGGTGTTCACAACACACCTTGTTCCCCAGGAGTGTCTTCAATTGTTCTTTCACACCAGGAATAGTTTGAGGCTGTCTTTGAATCCATCATCCTTCAGTGGATTAGCAAATGTGAAAGCAGGTTATCATTAATACCAAAACAAAAATCTTAGAAACAATGTTCTGATAGTCTCATCAGTGCTGTCAAATACTATACCAAAAAAGACCAGTTGCTGTACAGTAGATTCTGACATATGGCAAACCCAAGTATGTCAGAGTAGATCTGTGCCCCCTGGGGTGCTCAATGGCTGATTTTTCAGAAGTAGATCACCAGGCCCTTCTTCCAAGGTGCCTCTGGGTGGGCTTCAGCCACCAACATTTCCATTGGTACCTGAGCACTAGTGCACCATCAAGGCACCCAGGGGTGCTCATACATACTACAGGTATTTTTATTATTTGTCTGTAATTTACTCAAAGTCGAGAAAATATCTAATTCAGGTAATATTGCAATAACTTTTCATGCACAGATGAAGAAACAGCCAAGAAAGTGGACATGTTTTCAAATCATAAGTAATGTATTTGTTCTTTAGAACAAAACTGAGACCACACTAACAGATTTCAAATAGTACTTTACTGGTTCTAGCTTATGGTGCTCAAACTCATTAATACATATATATATATATATATACACACACACATACACCAAACCAATTGCCATGGAGTTGATTCTGACTCATAGCAGGGTCATCAGAATCAACTCCATGGCGATGGGTTTGGTTATTTTTGGAGTCCTTGTGGTGCACTGGCTAAGAACTAGGCTGCTAACCAATATGTCACCAGTTCGAATTCACCAGCTGCTTTTTGGAAAAGCTATGGAGCAGTTCTACTCTGTCCTATAGGGTCACTATGAGTCAGAATTGACTTGATGGCAATGGAAATATATATATATATATATATATATATATATCTCCATCTGAGCTTCTAAATTTTGATCTTCCTAAAATTTATTCATCCTTAATTCATTGGTTTAAAAAGTGCAGTGTAATAACATTTATTTTGAAATGGTTCCTGTTCACCTTGAACTAACTTTCTAAAATAATCCAATGTAGATCCACAATTTAAATTCCTCCAAGTAAAGCTGGGGAAAATGACACCAAAATAAAATACTTTAAACTTGTATAAGAGATTAAGTTCCCACCAATTTACATTGTTGTTGTGTTTAAGTGCCAGAGAGTCAGGTCTGTCTCATAGTGACCCTGTGTACAACAGAATGAAATACTGCCCAGTCCAGCTTCATTCTCACAATCGTTACAGTGTTTGAGCCCATCGTTGCCGTCACCATGGCAATCCATCTCATTGAGGGCCTTCCTCTTTTTTGCTAACCCTCTACTTTATGAAACATGATGCCCTTCTCCAGGGAGTTGTCCCTCCTGATAGCACGCCCAAAGCACATGAGAAGTCTAGTCATCCCCTCGCTTCTAAGGAGCATTCTGGCTGAACTTCTAAAATATGAGCTGGGGTATTCCAGATATGCTGCCATGCAAGATTTTGGAATGCTTGAGTCTTAGAAAACCACTTATTAAAAAATAAGCAAACAAGCCTTTATTCAAAAGACTAAAAAAGACACCATTCTTGTTTTTTAGTCACAAGTCTTTGACTCTTACAAACATTACCAAATTGCAGTGATGTTTCACCATGTCTAGCATAACTTAGGCTTTTAATATTGAACAATAATGCACTCTGTTCTTTCCACCTGGTTTTCTAAGACAGTGTTACCACTCGATTATGCAATAATGTAGAAGGAATTGTATCGATGTTTTTCTACTCTATTTCTATTTTCATGTCTCATATAATATGAGAAGTATTTAGAGAATTCCAATATTGCCCCAGGGAATGCTGCCCACATGTGTACTGTAACACCATGGTAGCAATCACTATGCTACTTAGATTCTCAAGTATGATTATTAAAATTCCTTAGGCAATCAGTGCGTGGCAATCTCGAAAATCCTCCAGAACACCTTTTAAGCCAGTCTCTCCCTGATGTAGTGATGTGAGATATGCTTTGGGGTGGGGAGGGTCAGGGCGCTAAAGAACTTTTTCAAGTCACTTGCCACAGAAGTCAGGGTAAACAGTTCTTAGAATCTAGGTAAGAGGAGCTGAGGTATAGCAGACAGACTAGTAGATGAGGATTTTCTTCAATCTAGGTCATTTTGGTCATGCTAGTAAAAGCTGTTCTCTCATCACATATAGCTTATCAAGGAAAACAGTATGAAAATTGCCAGGAGTATGTTCATGGAGATAATTAAAGACTTCTATACTTGTTTTTTATTTATACTTGTTTGATACTCAAAGAGGAATTAAATAAAGGAACGAGGTTATGTGGAATTGTGGACATTTCATAACACAATTGGAAACCCTGGTGGTGTAGTGGTTAAGTGCTACGGCTGCTAACCAGGGGGTCGGCAGTTCAAATCCACCAGGCGCTTCTTGGAAACTCTATGGGGCAGTTCTACTCCGTCCGATAGGGTCGCTATGAGTCCGAATCGACTCGACGGCACTGGGTTAATAATACAATAAAGGTTTCAGACCTCAAATTGTTTGCTTACTTAGGGAATTACAGCAGATAATTTCCTCTGAGAATCAATCGCTGTTTTTCAGATGTTTAAAAATTATGCCAAAGTGTCATCTTCTTAATTTTGGAAATTTATTTTGTTTATGTTAGGTTTTTCGTTTGTGCTTGGACTAAAATTGTCTAGAGAACTAGAATGTAAGTGGGAAATCTCATGGAGGCTAATTTCTATTTGCTTATTTAATATGCAGACAAAACATAAAATACGGACTCAATCACTTGTGGCCATTTTTGGGTATGGCTCCTTAACAATGAAAGTAAATAGTAACGGCAATGAAAATTTTCACTCACAGAGCATTTGCAATGTTCAAGGTACAGTGTGGCACATGTTTTATGTTTCATCAATTTACTCAACTGAAATGAGTTGGATATAGCCCAAATAGCCTTCCAGGTCTCAGAACTTCTTTTTAACTCCACTTGAAATTCTCTTCTTCGGGTCATTTCTTTAGGCCGTATCTTTGAGCAACAAAGATAGGGACATCACCTCTTGAGCCAATTTTACTTGTAACTCTGGGAAGGAGATTCTGCGCTTGACGTGTAGAAAAGAGAAAGTCATACGTTTGTTTATGATTCTACTGATAATTAGTTGATAAAGAGTAAATTATAGAATATTTATAGACCTTAAATATGAAAACAAGTTTAGCATTAAGGCTGTTTAGAAATTTTGCATTTTCTAGAAATTTGAGAGTACGTGACCTGCAATCATCGACAATACCAATGAGAAGACAGAATTCAAGATGGCTGAGTTTCCTAGGGATTGTAGGGAAAGAGTTTCAGAGGATAGCAGAGATGGTAAGAGGAGAGCAATGCATATCTCATTAACTTGGGAGAGTAAGCACATAGGACAATTTAGTGGGAAAAAGTGCTTGAGAAAAAATATTTAATCACTCTGCCTACTTCATATAAAGAATGATAAGCACCTGATACCATAGATGGCCTAAGATGTAGAGCAACAGGGCTTTCTAGTTGCCTTCCTCTACAGAGCCCTAGGTCACTATACACAACCTTTCTGTCATCTTAAAACAGGAATACTAGTTCTGTCTTTCTATCATCTCAATTCAAGCATATGGTGTGAATGGGTTACCAGATACTGAAAGTGTTTTTGGAGAAATCCCATTTTAGGGTAGCTGCAATGATTAGCAGCCATCAAAATATTACAGGTTTGGATTTACACAGTTTAAAACAACACTGACAGAGCACAATTACCTCTAAACTCTGAAGCAATACTTGCTTGATTTCCTAAGAGAAAAATATTGCCCATAAATATGTCCTTGTGGATCTATCCACTTTTATTTACTGAAAAACTCTTAAAAACCACCATTTTAAGACTGGTGCAACCTACTGTGAACCATGAAACTTTCTTCACAAAAATATAGTTGCTTAAGTGTCAGGGATAAAATCATTTTGTGGTAGTTTCTTTAATTCAAAATTGTGGAACTATCTTTAGATAGAAATTCATTTTTTAAATGATTGCTCAGTTCAAAGCATTCTTTGCATCAGTTCTTTTCTGAAGTTCCTTTGACTGGTCTTATTTGTTTAATCATGCTAACAAGTTATATGTAGATTTGTGAATCAGTTTTTCAATAACAAGTCTACTGAAGCTTCAGATTTAGATTTTTTCACACAGTGATGTTGTAATAGGTTTGCAAAATGATCCTTGAAAATGCCTCAAGGACACCTAAAATTGTTTACTCAGAGTATAGTAAATGATAGAAATAAACTTGCTTAACTTTAGGCTAAATCCTAGGAAAATCCAAGATTCGCTCTCTGTCATTAAGCAAAATAAGCAATTGAAGAATAGGCTAATACTTCTTTATAAGTGCTATGTACTGAAGATATTCAGTAGAGAATATTAAAAAGAATATTTGGAAAAAATGGGAAAAAATAAATTTCTTCAGCGTTGGACTTTTTTATGTACTTGGAGTCAAGATTTACAAGCCTTTCTTCGATTTATGTTTTTCATTATTTCCCGTGTGTAAGAAACTCACCAACATTCATTTGAGGCTGAGGAAGAAATAACTTCTAATCTTGAATTAACTACTTGGGAAAGTGAAATTGGTAAGTTATATTTGCTACTTATGCTCAAGGGGTACAAAAATATTGTGAATCATTTTATTATAAACAAGGATATATGGCAAATGCTCTTGTAAAGTGACTGGAGGAAAATGCTGTATTGAAAAGTTTGAATCTTGCCACTTTTTTTACCTGTTCAAGTTTCCGCAGATAGTAGGCAGTGAATATATTAAGTCTGTATGTATTGTTAATCTAATTAATTTTACATGAATTAATGATAAAAAGAATAGGTTTCTCTCACGCCTGATTTAATTAATTTGTTTAAATTATGGCAATAATGATATTAATCTAAGCTAAATAAATGGAAGAAACTTTCAATCACTAAAATTCTGGAGTGGTGGATATTTAATCAAAATAATAGCATTTTTGCAAAATAAGTCTTTTCAGTTTTATTTCAATCACATCAATGATATTAAAAAAATAAATAAAAATGAAGCACTCAAATGGAGATATGAGGGATGACTTAAATATACTTTTCCAATCTAAAAAATAGAAATTTTACATTTCCATGTGTCTTTTGCCAAAAGCAGGAATGTCCATTTTACTTTCTTCTTATGTTTCCTTCATTTCCTTCTTGAAAAATCATGTGTAATTCAATTAGTCTGTCATTCCTTAACAAATATGTATTTTTAGATCTAATAACTTTTAAAAATGGTTTTATATAATTTGAGTATTACCTTTTGCTACATATTATTTAAACCAAAATATTTACAGCCATTTATTTTGTAATAAAATGTATATGTGCACATATATATTTTGTATTAAGTAAGAAATTCTGAAATTTGTGTACATGCTTCTGGGATTTCAATTTGCAGACACTAGAATGTTTGAACCAAGAATAGGTAATTATTCAGTATAGAAATAACTCTGCTGAGGAGCTGGAAATCATTTAACAAGAAAGTGAAATCTGATTTTTTTTGTTAAAGGATGATTATTGCTCTGTCACACACTGAAAAATAAAAAATAGAGAATATATCTATAAAAGAATATATCTGAGTACAGAAGCAAAGAATAGTGAAGTACCCAGCAGATGTAAGAAAATGGTTGAGTTAAAACACAGAGTACATGAAAGTGGTGAGTGAAAGGGAGAGGTTATGATGTATTACTTGCCAGAGTTTAGACTTTATTGTAGACAATGCAAAACTGTCTAAAGTTTTTTTAATTTAACATATTTATTTAACATCATGCTTGTGCTTTATATGATCACTTTGGTAAAAATGTAGATGACAAATTAGAAGACAAAATTAAAGTTATAATATTATTGTAAATATTTTCGTATGCCTATGTCTATATTACAGGCAGTGGAACAGAGAGAAAAAAAAAATTGTATCAAGTAATCTTTATAACCAAACTACAATGATGGATTAATTGTTCCTCTCTGTTCTTTAGTTTGTTTCTGAAACATTGAGTTCAATATATCTTTAAGACATTCAAGGTGTCATGGAGTTGCACACAGAAATCAAGAACTCAGAATATATGTTTGGACTACAGTTAATATTATCTAAGATTGGGAGTCATAGACATGGGGAGTTATAAAGAAAAATTAAAAATAACAAGCTTAGTGCAAAGTCATAAAGATCCTCGACAACTCCTGTAAAAAAGGAAATAACTTAAAACATTGGGTAAAGTACCAAATAATACCAGAGAGTTTAAGAAACAACACTGTGATGATAAAACAAACAAAAAAACAAACCCAGTGCCGTCAAGTCGATTCTGACTCATAGCGACCCTATACCCTATAGGACAGGGTAGAACTGCCCCATACAGTTCCTTAACATCATGTCACGGTTGTCATGTTTTATTAGATTGTGTGATTATTAAGCTAATAGTATCTGCAATCCTAACAGACTATAAAAACAATGGAAAATAGGAACCAGCATTTTTTTTTTTTCTTTTTATCTTATGACCTACTGTCTGGCCCATAGATGGATTTCAACAGATTGGTTTTCTTTATTTTTAGCTGGGGAAGGAAAGAAGCTTGTCGTGGCTCCAATGTCAAAGACTTTTGCTGTTCTTACCTAGTAAATTTCTTGAATAAAAATGTCTTCATTTGGTCTAGCCCTTAGGACAATTTTTAGTGACTTAAAAAGTTGTTTTTTTGTTGTTGTTGTTGTTGTTGCCATTGTTTGTATATTTGTTTTTTGAAAATAATTTTGTACTAGTTATGGTTGTTTCACAGGGAAAAATGGAGCACCTCATATCATCATTCTGAATGCCTTTTCTCTATATGGCCGAAGACTAAAAAAACAGACAAAAAATTAAAAAACCTATTTTTTAAATTATATTGCATTAACAATTTAAACCATTTTCTGTGATGCTCCAAGAGTCTGAGAGCAAACATTTAAGGCTCAACCCCTGCCATAGACCCTTGTCTTTTGCCCTAGTTTTAGGTCTCCTGTGATAATTTCTGAAACTCCTGTCACTTTCCCTCTGTGGTATCATTTGATGGTCTTCTTGGGACCCATGTCTCCTCCCTCATGTGACCCCTTTTGATAATTTCCTTGGGACTCACAACATTTCCTTGTCCCTAGACACCAACTTTGGAGACACTGAATGGTACAAATGATTAATGCACTCAACTGCTTACTGAAATGTTCAAGTTTCAAGTCCACCTAGAGGTTCCCTGGAAGAAAGGAGTGGAGATGTACCCCAGAAAAACCAACCACTGAAAACATTACTGAGCACACTTTTACCGTGACACATGTGCAGTCACCATGAGTCAAAGTTGACTTGATGTCAACTGGTAGGTTGGTTGGTAGGTAAAATGTTATAATGTAACTAGCCAACGCCAGACCAGCACAGCTAACTGCTTAGCACCACCCTGCAACCCCATAAATGCAGCTGCCTCAGTTCCTTGCTCCTTCTTTCTTGCTCTCCCATTGTAGTTCTCCTGATCCAGTCATGTTTCCATGGGGCACTTCGTGGCACGCTCTGTATCCCTCTGGGAATTACGAGCACAATAAGCTTACTTTCTTTAGTGGTTTCCCTGACTCCTCTTCTCCTTATTGCATCTGACTTACCATCCCACAAATTTGTTAAAGCATATATTAAATACTTTTTCAGAATATTAAAGAGCTCCAATTTAAAATGTATGTATAGAATAGAATTCAATAACAAATATTAACTTTTTCGGAATTACTTATTTTTTAAATATGGGGAGAAAATGAATTATATTTTTAATTTTTATTTATATCTGTTAATTTTTGTTAATTGGCATGTTATTAAAGTGCAATAATTATAATGTTTAAAGCATATTGTTGTTGGTGCTGGGTCTCATAAAGTCAATTCTGGCTCATAGCAACCTCATTTGACATAGTAGAATTGCCCCATAGGGTTTTTCAGGTGTAATATTTATGGAAACAGATCACCAGGTCATTCACCTGCAGAAACATGGGGTGGGTTTGAACTGCCAGCTTTTGGTTAACAGTCGAGCACATAACAGTTGCACCACCAGGTCTCCTTGATGTTTAAATGATAAGTGTCAGTATTATTCTTTAAAAATATTGAGAGGCAACTACAGACATTGTGTTAAAAAATATATGTAGAAAACTTAGTATTTTCAATGTACTATTCTCAGTGCTGAGAATCTAATGATGGGCAAGACAGCATAGTCCTTTGGCCTCTTGAGCTTACATTCTAGTAAACTAGATTGGGAGACAAAATAAGCAGTAATATGAAAACAAGTAAATAGGTAAGATGGTGAGTGTTAAATAGTGGGATGAAAAAGGACTAGTAACGGATGAAACTTTATCAACATGGTCAGTGAAGTAGTCATTCAAGAAATGATATTTGAGCTAATAGGCGGCAACTGTATGGCAAACTGTGATAAGGATATATAGGCAGAGGCAATGACAACTACAAAGCTCTTATGTGGGAACTGCCTTGGAGCATTCAAAGAACAGAAAGAAAGCCAATGAAACTGAAAGTTAGTGAAGATGTCTTACAATTAGGGGGAAAAAAAAAAAAAAACCCTTTGCCGTTGAGTCAATTCTGACTCATAGCGATCCCATAGGACAGAGTAGAACTGCCCCATAGGGCTTCCAAGGAACACCTGGTGGATTCAAACTGCTGACCTTTTGATAAGCAGCCAAACTCTTAACCACTATGTCACCAGGGTAAAAACCAAAAAAAAAAACAACAACAAAAAAAACCCGTTGCCATGAGTTGATTCCTACTCATAATGACCCTATAGGACAGACTAGAACCATTCCATAGGGTTTCCAAGGAGCACCTGGTGGATTCAAACCACCTACCGTTTGGTTAGTAGACAACTCTTAACCACTAAGCCACCGGAGTTTCCAGGGTAACAACAGGAGCAGTTAAATATCAGAGAAGTAGGCAGGGGCTAGATAATGTAGTGGGACAGTTGAAAATCCTGAGTTTGAGA
This sequence comes from Loxodonta africana, assembly GCF_030014295.1. Lineage (NCBI taxonomy): Eukaryota > Metazoa > Chordata > Mammalia > Proboscidea > Elephantidae > Loxodonta > Loxodonta africana. Next base: position 113,162,535 of record NC_087343.1, on the reverse strand, counting down.
AGTAAAGCAACATTTGGGAAGCAGAGAATGAGATAATAAAATAAGGGCTAATAAAGTACAGATAAGTGTGTAATTAAAGGAGGGAGATTTTGAGAAAGGTTCTCGCCCACTGTCTTACTCTCCCTTTGGAGTAGAAGTTATCTGCTACCTGCAGTAAATGGCAAGAGGACTGGTGCACATCTTTAAGCTAAGATTGACAGCATTGATCTGTAATGTCTCTTATCAGCATGTCTACTTAACTTGATCCAGCACATGAAAATTCCAGGTTAAAAAAAAAGACACTTGGATCTGAGAATAGTAATTTTTGTAAGGTATATGGAAATTATAAGAGGATCAGAGATAAAGAGCACCACTGACAATGCTGTTGACAAGTTTGGAAGGTAGAAGTACAGACAGGGTTGGAAAAAAAGCAAGGACAGGAAGTAGATGTTACATTAGTAAAATACCAAAGGATTTAGAGCAAATCTTTAAGTAAATTTAGCAGAATATGGGAATTGATAGACTATTACACACAACATACATGCCTTAGAGTTTAAAATTGCATTAACGGAGGAAAATAAATTTTAGGCTTTGACGATGGCTGTCAATTGCTGAAATGGAGGGTCATTAATAGCCACTGTGGCCCAGGAGGTCCAGGATGTGTACAGCTTTGCTCTTTGAAGGGACATCAGAAAGAATCCTGGGGCAGAAAAAAGAAATAAGTGGAAAAACTTGGGAAATCTGAATCAAATCTGTAGTTTAGTTTACAATATTGTACCATTGTTAATTCTTAGGTTTAACAAACACCGTAGTAACGTAAGATGTTAATATTAGAGGGAGTTGGTTGAAAGACATTTGGGGACACTCTGTACTATCTTTGCACCTCTTATGTAAATCTAAAACTATTTCAAAATAAAATGCTTAAAAATGATATTTAAGAATCCTTTGAATATTACAGTACAATTTGAGATGGAAAGAAAGGTAAATGAACATCTTATCATTATGAATATCATAAATTTCTGATTGCTTAAAATGGCTTAGTTGATGTTTTACTGTTATGACTTTTTTAAGTAACAATAATATGAAAATACAAATTTTTAAAAGCACATTTCATTCTTAGAACATCTAATTTTCCAGGAAAATTTCATTATTTTATGGAATAAGTAAGCAATATGTTTTCGTTTTTAAGGTAAGTGTTTCCAGCCTACCGGAATGTGTTAATTTGATCTTAGTAAATAATTGAGAAACATGGTACATGAGTGTACTTTTTTTACATGTATATTCACACTTCTATGTAAATGTAAGGAAGTACAATTATAACAAACTTTGCAAAGAATTACTAAGCATCATTCAAACTTTCCTTATTAGTACTTATAGTCATTCTTTCATATTTATTAGGCTTCTCATCCGTTTGAGACATAATGAGGAATATAAAAAGTACCAAGGCAAGGGCAATACACCCCCAAAAGTTAAATTACAGTGATTTCACTTCCTATAAGTGCTGCTATATAAATTAAAATAACGTATTTGGAAAATGCAGTAAAAATATACAGTGATGCATTTAATGAGAATACTCCTTATAGGAGAACTTCATTTGCAGCAGAACTAGTTTTCCTTTGAGGCTTGGTATTTACTCATAGGAATCATATTTACTGTGTTTAAACTCGTAGCCTTTGAGTGGAGTCTGACTCATAGCCACCCTATAGACAGAGTAGAACTGCCCCATGAGGTCTCCAAGGCTGTAATCTTTATGGAAGCAGACTGCCACATCTTTCTCCCATGGAGCTCAGTTAGGAGCTTTGAGAAGATTAGCTAATAACTAAGAGTGATGTTATAAATTAGTTGCTCTGTGGAGGCATGGGCATTGAAGCATGCCCAGGCCATAGAAGATAAAACCCTTTTTCTCTCCAAAACTGCCACTAAACTAAAATCGTCAGTGGATGTTCCATGTATTTTGGAAGCATAGAATTCCATGGGTGCAATCTGATATATTCTGTGAAACAAAAGAAGAGCTCTTTAAAAGAATTTGATGAATCATCAAGTGTTATTAAAACAATAAATCACCAACCTATAGTCTTTGAATATTTCTTTTAACCCTACATTCAGGCCATTTATTTCTCATAACTTGACTCTTAATCTTCACAGCAAAGGCTCATTTATGACTCTTTGAATATTGCAACTTGATGAGCATGTCCAGCAAATAATCCCCCACCAATTGCAATATTCTCAATGGAAATCCAAGTTTAGCTTTTCTGTTACCTACAAAAAAAAAAAATTACCGTAGCAAATAGTTTTGGTTGTGACTTAAAAATAGAAGGAAGAAACTTTTAAAACAATGGCAAAAAAATGCTTTGTTTGAAAAAGGAGATTGTTCATATTTATTAATATACATGTAAATATTTAAAAAACTGAATTATAATATCATACATATATTTCATTATAAAAATATGCCTTGATTAACCTATTTATTTCAGGAGATCCCTAAAACAAAGTACTTCTCATGTGGCAAACTCTTATTTCATTGCAAATAACTGCTGGTTCTAGTTTCTGATAAATTTTCTTTAACGTGGAAGGTCTTGTTCCCTTTTTCTCTTTAGCACTCCATTTGAGTAAGTCCAATTTCCTTGGTGTGAGCTCCCTTTATTCTCCTGTCAATTTTAAGTTTGTTCTTCACGGAGCTTACTCTATTGTCATGAGAACTACGTTGTGCACAGACATTCTTCAAAATACAGGTGGTAAACCATTATTTTATTTGTTATCTTGGATTATGAATGTCCATAGCTGACTTCTTTCATTGCTGCCACTGAGAACCTAGAAGCCCAAGGCAATCTGAATTCTACAAGGTTCTGCCGAGATCTTCTAGCTCAACACTTATTACCACACTTACTTTAGATATAATGTTTTAATAGGAATAAATTAAGGCTTTGATTCTCAGGGCCATAAAGCTAATAGCAGATGGCTTAGTATCAGTATTTATGGAACATGTTTAAATGTTTTATATGACAGTGTGTGAAGTATTAGTCAATGTGAAGCAGTAGTCACATTATGTTTCACTAAGAAACATTTATAAAATTTAGAAAAAGGTGAATGATAAGAGACTCTGCTGGGAACAATTTGGAACTATCACCTTTAGATCTGGACAGCCTGATATAAGTGAGATATTGGCACAATTGTGCTAACTCAAAAGAAAATTATTGGAGTGATGATCTGAAATCACATTGTGTGAGAAATCGTTATAGGACAAGAGGGTGTTCAGCCTGGGGAGAACTAGACCCGATAAAATAGATCTTTCTATATTTGAGAGGATGACATCCTCTTATGAAATTACATATATAATTATATAATTTCATTTATATATATATATATATATATATACACACACAATTATCTAATTTCATAAGAGGAGTCCTGATGGTGCAATGGTTAAGCACTTGCCTGCTAACTGAAAGGTCAGCTGTTCAAATCCACAAGTTGCCCCCTGGGAGAAAGATGTGCCAGCGTGCTTCCATAAAGATTTACAGCCTTGAAAATGCTATGGGCCAGTTCAACTCTGTCCTATAGATCATAGGGTCACTATGAATTGGAATCAACTTAATGGCAATCTTTTGTTTTTTTGTTTTATAATTTCATATGCATAATACTTCATATATACTTTTACATATAATTCCAAACATGCATAATTCCACATTCCATATATAATTCTGTACATCCATAATTTCATATATAATTCCATAGGTGCATAATTTCATATATAATTCCATACATGCATATTTTCATATATATAATTCCATGCATGCATAATTTCGTATATTTAATTCCATGCATGCATAATTTCATATTTTATGTTTATATAATTTCATATATGTATAAAATAGTCTTATATGTATAATTCCATACATGTATAATCTCATATTGTTGTTGTTAGGTGCCATAAAGTCAGTTCCGACTCATAGTGATCCAATGCACAACAGAATGAAACACTGCCCGGTCCTGAGCCATCCTTGCAACAGTTGCTATGCTTGAGCTCACTTGCAGCCACTGTGTCAGTCCACCTCATTGAGGGTCTTCCTCTTTTCCGCTGACCCTGTACTCTGCCAAGCATGATGTCCTTCTCCAGGGACTGATCTCCCCTGACAACATGTCCAAAGTATGTGAGACAAAGTCTCGCCATCCTTGCTCCTAAGGAGCATTCTGGTTGTGCTTCTTCCAAGACAGATTTGTTCATTCTTTTGGCAGTCCATGGTACATCCAATATTCTTCGCCAACACCACAATTCAAAGCCATCAATTCTTCTTCAGTTTTCCTTATTCATTGTCCAGCTTTTACATGCATATGATGTGATTGAAAATACCATGGCTTGGGTCAGGTGCACCTTAGTCTTCAAGGTGACATCTTTGCTCTTCAACACTTTGAAGAGGTCCTTTGCAGCAGATTTACCCAATGCAATGCGTCTTTTGATTTCTTGTCTCCTGCTTCCACAGCTGTTGATTGTGGAACCAAGTAAAATGAAATCCTTCACAACTTCATATAATCTTACATACATATAAAAGACATATATTATACATATATAATTCCACACATGTATAATCTCATATATATGTATAATCTTGTATATATGTATAATATCATATATATGTATAATCTCATATACATATTCTGGGTCATACCAACTCTATAGGACAATTTTGGCTCATAGAAACTCTATAGGACAGAGTAGAACTGCCCCATAGAGTTTCCAAAGAGTGCCTGATGGATTCAAACTGTCGACGTTTTGGTTAGCAGCCGTAGCTCTTAACCACTAAGCCACCAGGGTTTTCATATATATATGTGTATATACATATATATCAGGCACTATTCTAGATCCTAAAGTAAGTCAGTAAATAACATACACCCGAAACACTCCTCTTCTCATAAAGTGTATATTCTAGAGAAACTCCTCAGTGGTGATATTATGAAATGATCAGGCCTCAGAAAGGGCAAATATAGCCAAAAACGGAAACCCGTCATTCCAACTATTCAAACAGAAAGTCTGTGAACAATATTTTGATATTTGCATGGACTTGTTTGTTAATAACCTGATATCATCACTACCCACCTCTAAGATTCCCTCTGAATCACAGAAGAGTTGAGATATTTCCTATAGCTTCCTTCCCATTATGGTTCTAGATTAAAATTTGACAAGGAGAAATCATTGTTATCTTTCTCCTGTGGAATGGCTGGTTGATTTGAACTGGCAACCTTTTGGTTAGCAGCAAAACTCTTAACTACTGCAACACTAGGGCTTCTGAGGATTATAATAGCCATAAATATTTTCTTCTTTGCTTTAACATATTTGTATACAATTAACCAATTATTCCTGCTCCTTTTTAATTTTCTGCTGAGACACTGTGCAAGGTCATGAATATTTAAGATTTTTCAGAAAGGGCAATCATGTGCACTCTACAACTATGAAGGTGTTAAAAGACAATCTTGATAGCAGCCACGGCCTTCTGATTCTAGATACCCGATCCCTTGAACTCAAGAGTTAACCTTTAAGGAATTAGTTCTTCTGATAGATCTGTACCATGGGGTCTTCAAAAATAATTCTGAGTAGAAGAGCTGTCTAAAGGAAATAGGAAGCTTATCAAGGTAACCTAATTCTTTGTTGCCCTATGATACTTTAAGATCTACATTATTCAATGCTTCTAAGTTGAATGAAGATGTAAAAAAATGAGGGAAAAAAAAAAAACAGTATTTGAAACTGAAATTTGACAAATAGAAGATGATAGGTGGGGAGCCAACATACAAAACTATGTATATAACATTTATGTCATATACACATGTAAAAGATTTATTATGATAAATAAAACCTGTGTGACCTATAAAGTATGCTTTTTTCTTTTCTTTTGGTCTCAATTTTATTAATAAAATATAAAGATATCTAGGCATTATCTGGAAACCCTGGTGGTGTATTGTTTAAGTGCTACGGCTGCTAACCAGGTGCTTCTTGGAAACTCTATGGGGCAGTTCTACCCTGTCCTATCCTTCAGCTTCTAAATTTTCTTCATTATTACAAATGTGGAATTAATTGTTACAGTGTGTGAAGAGAATTTGTCCAGTGAATTAGGAATTCACTTGAGTTTTTTTAAACGTCCTTGTAGTGTAGCTTTACTTTGAAAAATTCAGGATCTGGACCTTAGATTGAAGATTTAGAAACTCATTTGTCATCATTCGTGTAGTGTATTAATCACTTGGGGAAAAATGTTACATTAAATAAGCTCTCAGAGACTAATATATTAAAATCAGAATTCCAATGCATTTATTTACAGTAAGACACATAACATGATACGTGTGTTCACAGTAATTCCCTGTAGGCAAAGTTATATGGGAAGTAAAATGAAAATCAGAATATTGCTTCATATTAGGTAATCAGAAAAAGGATGGGGGATAAGTTGTATGATCTTTATGATTAGTGCTTTCAAGCCATGAAAATGAGATATATCCATCTCCTTTATTCTGATAGATCTGCTGTACCTCCTAGAGACTCATTTTCATGAGTCTGGTCATTTTATACCCTGGACAACAATAGAACCATACTGTCAAATTTGGTCTTGTTAGATTAGTAGCCTTTCATAACTCTTGTGTAAATCATCTTTCTTCCATAATAATTCTATCTTTTGACAGAATAGATTCATATACATACTAAGATACAAAATTTCTTAGTTAACATTATGATCCAAACAGTATGCTCATGACTAAAAAAATTCATGTCCCAAAGAGCACAGTCAGTTTACTGCAAATGGCTATTTGGTGTTCACCCCTGCTATATACTTGGAGAAGTGTCACATATGCTGCAGGTGTTTAAAGAAAGTCAGTGACTGAACTTATTATTTTTTCTTCTATTTTTAAGAATATCCTTAACTTTACATGTTTGCATAATTTCTATTACCTTTATGTACCACAATAAAATGAAATTTTACTTTGGTTATATATAAGGCAATATAAATAAAACAAATATTGTATGTCATTATTAAAAATAGCATTTATTAACACATTATAGTTTTAAGAGTAATTACGTATACATAAAATAATTTGAAGTAACATTATATGTACATAAATTAGTCCTGGTAATACAATTTTTTAATTATTTTAACTCAACAATTCTAACATTTATCATGATTAAAAGAACTGATTCTTCTGAAATTCTGGATTAGATAAAAATTTAAACCATAGCATCAAATAGAAGAGATTTGTAAGTGAAGTTATAATTTTAAAATCTTAAAAACTAACAGATATTAATAGTCCATTTTCCTTCCTCATCTATGTATTATAAGAGAGAAACCATCATTATTTGTATATGAAAATTAAGATTCTTTCTTTATAGATTTTATAATCAAAACAATTTGAATTATTTATCAAAACTAAATTTATGTTTTGGATTCCTATGCTTTGCTTATGTCATAAACACGAGTTTTATACTTCTAATGGGTGGTCAAGTAAAGAACATTATTTTAAATTTATGAAAAAAAGTTGACTATTTAATATTTCCATATGTTTTGATTCAGTGGCACATCTCCTGTGAAAAACTGTTCTCTTCTCTTCTCCTTTCTACTTCCCTTTGGGGCTTGCAGCTTATATTTGTGTGTATATGTAGTTTAGTATTTCCTTCCTTTTTTATTGTTTGAATTTGATTTTTTTTTCTAATCTCATTACTGAGCACTCTTTATGGTAAAATCATTTATCAAAGATTTAACGCCTAATTTTTCTTAAATATGTTCTGATAGGCTTTCAGGAGGCAGTTGTTTTTTTAAATTAATTATATTTTTAAATATTTGCTATTTCACAGTGTATAGATTTCATCTACTCAATGTTATCAACCAGGCTGATCAATTAAATCAAATGATAAGAGACTGCCCTCTGTGGTGGCTTAGTCAGACACACCATGCTGTCCCCCTATAGCAAAGACCTGAGAAACCAAGTGAAACAGATACAGGTGTTAATCCTGGAACCCTGAACATCAAAAGGAAGGATGAAGAATTAGATTGAACACTGACTGAAGGAGAAACTGAATGAAAACAGTAAATGTGGAATGTAACAGATCAGAGGTACCCTGCCAGCTGAAGCAGTGTAGTGTGGTCACCTTGAGACGAAGCAAGCAGTCACCCCAGGTGAGGAGCACAGTGTCTTAGTTATCTAGTGCTGCTATAGCAGAAATAACACAAATAGATGGATTTAACAAACAGAAATTTTATTCTCTCACAATTCAGGAGGCTAAAAGTTTGAATTTAGGGTGCCAGCTCCAGGGGAAGTCTTTCCCTCTCTGTCAGCCCTGGGGGAAGATCCTTGTCATCAGTCTTCCTCTGATCTAGGAGCTTCTCAGCACAGGGGACCCAGGTCCCAAAGGATGTGTTTTGCTCCTGGCTCCTCTTTCTTGGTGATAATGAGGTCCTTCTCCTTTCTGCTTGACTCTTTCTTTTATATTCCAAAAGAGATTGACTCAAGATACAACTTAATCCTCTAGATTGTCTCCTGCCTTATTAACAACTGCACCTAATCCTACCTCATTAACATCATAGTGGTTAGGATTTACAACACATAAGATAATTACATCATATCACAAAATGGAGAACAACCACACAGTGCTGGGAATCATGGCCTAGCCAAGCTGATGCACATTTTTGGGGGACACAATTCAATCCATAACACATAGGAAGACAACTTCATAGAATTCCCTATAGAAGACAGAGAAACTGTGTAAACAAACCTGGAGTGAAGCAAGGTGAGCAGGACATGAACTAGATCTAAAAAGGGAAACTACAGGAAGGCAGATGAGAGCTCTAGGGTTCCTGGTTACCACAGAGAAGGTTGGGAACCAGGAACCAGAGACAGGACCACTCATCAGTAGCAGTCCCTGACCCTTAGGGTGGGTGGAGCACACAGAGAAGTAGAGCCATAAAATGTCATCAGTAGGTTCCCATGGGACTAGACTCCAGCAGCCCCTACCACAATCATTTGGTCTTGGCCAGGTCTGAATTGCTAGCTGAAGCCTATAGGGAGTGCCAAGACATGTATGCCCAGTGATCAGAAGAGCACACTTTCCTTTCCCCCCACCCTCCAATCCTCCCAATGACAATAACCAGCAATGTGAGCCTCCTCACTCCTATCTGTCTGGGGACTGCGATATGAGGCTGCCTTGCTCCCAAACCCATCCCTATCCCTCCCACAACAGGCAGCACACATCTGCCCTGCCCACCACCCCCCCAGCTGCCCTATCCACCCAACAAGTGGCAGTGTGTGCTCCCATGCCACTGGACTGGTAATGGATTGAAGTGTGTTTCTACCCTGCATGTCACCTCTAATACGTTGCCCACATGATGAAAAACAGTGCCTATGCCCATGCTGCCAGACAGAAGACTGGGAGCTTTGAGTACCCACTCATTCCACCTCATCTTCTTGCCACCCCATCCACCCAGTGAGCAGTAGCATGTACCTCTGCAGTACTTGACCAATAACCACACCCACCCTGCCAGCTCCCTTCTGCCTCCTGGCCCATCCAGCTATAGGTGGTAAGTGTTCCTGTGCCACCAGACTAGTGATCAGTGGAGCATGCCCACCCCAACCACCCTGCTATCTCAAAACAAAACAAAAAATCAGGGGAAAGCAAACATACAATCCATCAATAAATATAAATAAATAAAATTGCACCAAAATCCTTCAGAGAGAGCAGACACTAACAAATCATATGAAGAAACAGGATAAGATGGCTCAAACAGTGAGCAAAATAAAGAAAATCTTTCTGAGGAATAAATGATAATAAAACTGCCTGAGAAGGAATTCAAAAGACTTATATTTATGGTCCTCAAAGAGATGAAGGAAAACACACAAAAAAAAAAAAACCTAGAAGAATTCAGGAAAACAATACAAGAACAAAATGACAGACTCAAAGAAAATTAGAAACAGTACAAAAACAACAACTAGAAACTCAGAAGATTAACACTAAAATATCAGAAATAGATAACATAATGGAAGAACACAGAAGATGAAATGAATCAATGGAAGAAAGAATCATCAAAATAGAGGACAAATCTTTTGATCCGAATTGGTTTGAGGAAAAATAAGAAAGAAAAGAAGGAATAAAGAAAGCCTAAGAATTATGTTGGATACCATCAAGAGGAATAATCTAAGAGTAATGAAAACTCCAGAAGAGAAGTAGGAAAAAATAAAAGTACAGAGAGAATTTTTAAGATATATTGGCAGAAAACTTCCCAAATATTATGGAAGACAAGAAGATTTTCATCCAAGAAGCCCAACCAGGCCCATATAGGGTAGACCCCAGAAGAAATTAATGATGGCATATCATAATCAAACTTTCCAAAACCAAAGACAAAGAAAGAATTCTGAGAGCAGATCATGAAAAACAAAATATCACTTACAAAGGTGCACCAATAAGACGAAGGATTGGTTTCTCTTCAGAAGTCATTCCTTCAAGAAGGCAATGAGATGACATATATCAAATCCTGAAGGAAAAGAATTGCCAGTCAAAAATCATATAGCCAGCAAAATTGCATGTCAAAAGTGATGCCAAAACTATGACATGCCCAGATAAGCAGAAATGAAGGGAATTTAAAAAACCAGACCAGCCTTACCAGAAATATTAAAGTGAATCTTTCAGATAGAGACCCAATGACATCAGACAACATTTGGGATAAAGGCACATGACAGCGTCACCCAGATACCAACCCAGATAAATATTTCACAAAGTAAAATAAAGATATAAAACTGACTACAGGGAACCAGAGGTGTTAATCTGTAAGCAAAGACAGCTTCAAAAAAAAAAAAAAAAAGAGGGCAATAAAAGAGGCAATTACAGAACTTCCACATGGAGAGAAAGTAAAAGACAATTTAAAAATATAACAGACTTTTAAATTTAAGCGGATAGCAATAGACTTCATGGTAAACACAAAGAAAATTAATAAATCTACCCACCAAAATCAAGAAGAAAATCAAAAAGTCTCAGTAAACACACACACACACAAAACAACATGATTGATAGGAAAAGAAAATTCATATACAGAAAAAATCTTAGTACAGAAAATTAAGAGGAACAAGAAAATGTTCATACCACAAAAAAAAGTATAACAAAATGACAGCAATGAATTCATACCTATTATTAATCATACTGAATGTGGATGGATTAAGTGCACCAGTCAAAAGAAAGAGAGTGGAAGAATGGATAAAAAAGCATGACCCATCAAAACATTGCCTGTAAGAGACACACCTTAGACACAAAGATATAAACAAGTTAAAATCAACTGATGGAAAAAAATATATCAAGCAAACAGTATTCAAAAAAGAACAAGAATAGCAGTAATAAGTTCAGATAAAATAAAATTTAAGTGAAAATGCAGTATAAGCTACAAAGAAAGGCATTATATAATGATTAAAGTGTCAATTTGCCAAAACTACATAACAAAAAATACTCATGCAGCCAATAACAGAGATCAAAAATTAATAAATAAATAAAACAAAACAAAAAACTCCAACAGAACTGGAAAGAGAAAGGGTTCTACAACAATAGTAGGAGAATTTAACACTCCACTTTTGATGATGGAAAGAACAACTAGAAAGAAAATCAATGTATAGAAGATCTAAATAACATAATCAAATAACTCGACCTCATTGACACATGCAGAACACACAACGAAACAACAGCACAGTACACATTCTCCTCCAGTTGAATCATTCTCCAGAATAGACTGTATTCTAGGCCACAAAGTAAGCCTCAAAAATTAAAAAACACTTGCGTAATAAAAAACATATTCTTGGACCATAATGCTATAAAACTAGAAATGAATAACAGAAAGAACCAGGAAAAAAAAAATTAAGTACATGGAAATTGAATAACACCTTATTTAAAAACTATTGGGTCATAGATGAAATAAAAAAACAAAATTCTTAGAATCAGTGAGAATGAAGACACAATGTACCAAAACCTCTAGGACACAGCAAAAGCAGGGCTCAGTGGAAAATTTATAGCAGTAAATGCATACATCAAAAAACAAGAAAGGTCCAAAATCAATAGCTTAACCCAGTGACTGAACAAATAGAACAGGAACAGCAAAAGAATTCTATAATCACCAGAAGGGGAATAATGAAGACAGAGCAGAAATAAATGAAATAGGTAATAGAAAAACAACAGAAAGAATCAACAAAGCTAGAAGTTAATTCCTTCAGAGGATTAACAAAATTGGCAAACTACTGGCCAAATTGAAAAAGAAAACAAAAGTAACCAAAATCAGACATGAAATGGGTATCATTACAAGAGAAACAATTGAGATAATGACGATCAGAACAGAATATTATGAAAAATTGTACTCTCAACAAATTTGAAAACCAAAAGGAAATGAACAAATTTTTAGAAACACTACCTACCTACACGAACACAAATAGAGCTTGTTGTTGTTGTTAGGTGTGGTCAAGTTGGTTTTGACTCATAGCAACTCTATGAACAACAGGACAAAACACAGATGGGTCCTGTGACATCCTCATATTTGTTGCAGTGTTTGAGCCCATTGTTGTAGCCACTAAGTGAGTCCATCTCATTGAGGGTCTTCCTATTTTTCACTGACACCCTACTTTACCAACCATGATATCCTTCTCCAGGGACTGGTCCCTTGTAATAACATGTACAAAGTACATGAGACAGAGTTAGAAAATCTAAACAGAACCACATCAAAAGAAGAAATTGAAGATATCATTAAAAAAAAAAAAAGCCCAGCTCAGATGGCTTTACTGGAGAATTCTATAAAACATTCAGAGAAGAGTTGACACCAATTTTACTCAACCTATTCCAGTATATAGAAAAGGGAGGAGTACTTCTTAATTCATTCTATGAAGCCAGCATAACCCTGATACCAAAGCCAGGCAAAGATACCAGAAAACAAAAAAAATTACTGACCAATATCCCACATGAATATAGATGCAAAAATTCTCAAAAACTTCTAGCCAAAAGAATACAAAAACAAATAAAAAAATAATAATACATCATGATCAGGTGGGCCTCATACCAGGGATGCAAGGGTTGGATCAACATGACAAAATCAATCAACATACATGATCATGTCAATTGATGCAGTAAAGGAATTTGATAAAGTCCAATACTCTTCCCTGATAAAAACTCTCAGCAAAATAAGAATCCAGTAAACCCAGTGCCATCGAGTCAATCTAATCTAATCTGTAAAATATATAGAAAATTTCAATAACAAAAAGACAATGCAATTAAAAAAAATGGGCAAAGGTTATAAACAGATATTTCACCAAACCATTAGCTATCAGAGAAATGCAAATCAAAACTAAAATGAGATACCATCTCACCCTTGCAAAAATGGCACTGATCAAGAAAACAGAGATCAACAAATGCTGGTGAGGCTGTGATGAGATTGGAACTCCTATTCACTGCTGATGAAATTGTAAAATGTTATAACCATTCCACATATGAGCAGTTGATATTTCACAAAGGAGCCAAAACAGCTAAATGGGGGAAAAGACAGGCTTTTTAACAAATGGTGCTGGCATAACTGGATATCCATCTACAAAAAAATGAAACAAGACCCATACCTCACTCCATGCACAAAAACTAACTCAAAATGGATCAAAGACCTAAATATAAAATCTAAAACGATAAAGATCATGGAAGAAAAAATAAGGACAACGTTAGGAGCCCTAACATATGGCATAAACAGTATACAAAACATTATAACGAACATAGAAGAAAAACTAGATAACTGGGAGCTCCTAAAAATCAAACACCTATGCTCATCCAAAGGCTTCACCAAAAGAGGAAAAAAACTACCTACAGATTGGGAAAAAGTTTTTAGCTATGACATTTCTGATCAGCACCTGATCTCTAAAATCTGCATGATACTGCAAAAACTCAACTACAAAAAGACAAATAACCCAATTAAAAAATGGACAAAAGATATGAATAGACATTTCCCTAAAGAAGACATACAGGAAGCTAACAGATACATGAGGAAATGTTCACAATCATTAGCCATTAGAGAAATGCAAATCAAAACTGCAATGAGATTCTACCTCACTCCAACAAGGCTGGCATTAATCCAAAAAACACAAAATAATAAATGTTGGAGAGGCTGTGGAGAGACTGGAACACTTCTACACTGCTGCTGGGAATATCGAATGGTACAACCATTTTGGAAATCGATTTGGTGCTTCCTTAAAAAGCTAGAAATAGAACTACGATACAATCCAGCAATCCCACTCCTTGGAATATATCCTAGAGAAATAAGAGCCTTTACACCAACAGATATATGCACACCCATGTTTATTGGATCACTGTTTACAATAGCAAAAAGATGGAAGCAACCAAGGTGCCAATCAATGGATGAATGGATAAATAAACTATGGTATATTCACACAATGGAATACTATACATCAATAAAGAACAGTGATGAATCTGTGAAACATTTCATAACATTGAGGAACCTGGAAGGCATTATGTTGAGTGAAATTAGTCAGTTGCAAAAGGACAAATATTGTATATGACCACTATTATAAGAACTTGAGAAATAGTTTAAACTGAGAAGAAAACATTCTTTTGTGGTTATAAGAGGGGAGAGAGAGGGAGAGTGGGAGAGGGGCATTCACTAATTAGACAGTAGATAAGAACTACTTTAGGTGAAGGGAAAGACAGCACACAATGCAGGGGAGGTCAGCAAAATTGGACTAACCCAAAAGCAAAGAAGTTTCCTGAATAAACTAAATGCTTCGAAGGCCAGCATAGCGGGGGCAGGGGTTTGGGGACCATGGCTTCAGGGCACATCTAAGTCAATTGGCTTAGTAAAATCTATTAAGAAACATTCTGCATCCCACTTTGAAGAGTGGCATCTGGGGTCTTAAATGCTAGCAAGCAGCCATCTAAGATGCATCAATAGGTCTCAACCCACCTGGATCAAAGGAGAATGAAGAACATCAAGGACACAAGGCAATTACAAGCCCAAGAGACAGAAAGGGCCACATGAACCAGAGACTAAATCAGCCTGAGACCAGAAGAACTAGATGGTGCCCGGCTACAACCGAAGACTGTTCTGACAGGGAACACAACAGAGAACCTCTCAGGGAGCAGGAGAGACCCCAAATTCTCAAAAGACCAGACTTAATGGTCTGACTGAGACTAGAAGGACCCTGGTGACCATGGACCCCAGACCTTCTGTTGGCCCAGGACAGGAACCATTCCCGAAGCCAACTCTTGGACATGGATTGGACTGGACAATGGGTTGGAGAGGGATGCTGGTGGGGAGTGAGCTTCTTGGATTGGGTGGACACTTGAGACTATGTTGTCATCTCCTGCCTGGAGGGGAGACGAGAGGGTGGAGGGGGCTAGAAGCTGACAAAATGGACAGGAAAAGAAAGAGTGGAGGCAAAGAGCAGGCTGTCTTATTAGGGGGAGAGTAATTGGGAGTGTGTAGCAAGGTGTATATGGGTTTTTGTGTGAGAGACTGACTTGATTTGTAAACTTTCACTTAAAGCACAATAAAAACTATGAAAAAAAATGTTACAACCATGGAAAAGGGATGGTACTTCCTCAAAAAGCTAGAAATAGAAATACCTTATGATCCAGCAATCCCACTCCTAGGTATATATCCTAGGGATAAAACAACAGTGACGTGAATAGACATGTGTACACCCATGTTCATTGCAGCATTATTCACATAGCAAAAAAGATGGAAACAACCGAAATGCCCATCAAGTGACATCAAGGGGAGAATGAAAAAAACAAATTGTGGTGCAAACACACAATGGAATACTACACAATGATAATGAGTCTGAAAAAATATTATAACATGGATGAATCTGGAGGACATTATGCTGAATGAAATAAGTCGAAAAGAAAAGGACAGATAATGCATGGTACCACTTTTATAAAAAGTTGAGAATAGGCATACAGAAAAAGCAATGTTATTTGGTGGTTACTATGGTTGGGAAAGGGATAGTAGATATTAAAAACAAAAAACCCAGTTCTATTAGACACATGTTAATTCTGGTAATAGAAAAGACAGTACGCAATATGGAGGAAGTCAGCACAACTTGACCAAGGTAAATGAAGACAATGAGAGAAATGTAAGACTAAAGGGCAACTATGGTAAATGCTATAACATACACAATTTTGCAACAACAGTAATAACAAGCAAAAACCATATGAGTGGTTTCATAGGCACATATATATGCTATATAGGTTTATGAATAGCAGCGGAACATTGTCTGATATAGTGCTGGAAGATGAGTGCCCCATGCTGGAAGGCACTCAAAAGATGACTGGGGAAGAGCTGCCGCCTCAAAATAGAGTCAACCTTAATGACGTGGATGGAGTAAAGCTTTTGGGACCTTCATTTGCTGATGTGGCCTGACTCAAAATGAGAAGAAACAGTTGCAAACATCCATTAATAATTGGAACTTAGAATGTACAAAGTATGAATCTAGGAAAATTAGAAATCGTCAAAAATGAAAAGGAACACATAAACATTGATATCCTAGGCACTAGTGAACTGAAATGGACTGGTATTGGCCATTTTGAATTACACAATCATATAGTCTACTATGCTCGGAATGACAACTTGAAGAAGAATGGTGTTTCATTCATCATCAAAAAGAACATTTCCAGATCTATCCTGAAGTACAACGCTGTCAGTGATAGGATAATATCCATACACCTACAAAGAAGACCAGTTATACGACTATTATTTAAATATATGCACCAACCGCTAGGGCCAAAGATAAAGAAATAGGAGTTTTTTATCAGCTGCTGCAGTCTGAAATTGATCAAACATGCAATCAAGATGCATCGATAATTATTGGTGATTTTAATGCAAAAGTTGGAAACAAAGAAGAAGCATCAGTAGTTGGAAAATATGGCCTTGGTGATAGAAACAATGCCGGAGATCGAATGATAGAATTTTGCGAGACCGACTTCTTCATTGCAAATACCTTTCACCAACATAAACGGCAACTATACACATGGACCTCACCAGATGGAACACACAGAAATCAAATTGACTACATCTGTGGTAAGAGATGATGGAAAAGCTCAATATCATCAGTTAGAACAAGGCCAGGGACCAACTGTGGAACAGACCGTCAATTGCTCATATGCAAGTTCAAGCTGAAACTGAAGAAAATCAGAGCAAGTCCATGGGAGCCAAAATATGACCTTGAGTATATCCCACCTGAATTTAGAGACCATCTGAAGAAAAGATTTGACACATTGAACACCAGTGACCGAAGACCAGACGAGCTGTGGAATGACATCAAGGACATCATCCATGAAGAAAACAAGAGGTCACTGATAAGACAGGAAAGAAAGAAAACACCATGATGGATGTCAAAGGGGACTCTGAAACTTGCTCTCAAACGTCCAACAACTAACCCAAAATGAAGAATTGATGAAGTAAAAGAACTGAACAGACAATTTCAAAGGGCAGCTTGAGAAGACAAAGTAAAGTATTATAATGACATGTGGAAAGAGCTGGAAAAGGAAAACCAAAAAGAAAGAACACGCTTGGCATTTCTCAAGCTGAAAGAACTGAAGAAAAATTCAAGCCTCAAGTGGCAATAGTGAAAGATTCTATGGGGAAAATATTAAATGACACAGGAAGCATCAAAAGAAGATGGAAGGAATACACAGAGTCATTATACCAAAAAGAATTAGTCAATATTCAACCATTTCAAGAAGTAGCATATGATCAGGAACTGATGGTACTGAAGGAATAATTTCAAGCTGCTCTGAAGGCATTGGAGAAAAACAAGGCTTCAGGAATTGATGGAATATCAGTTGAGATGTTTCAACAAACGGATGCAGCACTGGAGGTGCTCGGTTGTCTACGCCAAGAAATATGTAAGACAGCTTTCTGGCCAACTGAGTGGAAGAGATCCATATTTATGCCTATTCCCAAGAAAGGTGATCCAACCAAATGTGGAAATTATAGAACAATATCATTAATATCACACACAAGCAAAATTTTGCTGAAGATCATTCAAAAATGGCTGCAGCAGTATATTGACAAGGAACTGCCAGAAATTCAGGCTGGTTTCAGGAGAGGACATGGAACCAGGGATATCATTGTTGATGTCAGATGGATCCTGGATGACAGCAGAGAATACCAGAAGGATGTTTCCCTGTGTTTTATTGACTATGCAAAGGCATTCAACTGTGTCGATCATAACAAATTATGGATAACATTGTGAAGAATGGGAATTCCAGAACACTTAATTGTGCTCATGAGGAGTTGTTCAGACAGAACAAGGGGATACTGATTGGTTTAAAGTCAGGAAAGGTGTGCGTCAGGGTTGTACTCTTCACCATACCTATTGAATCTGTACACTGAACAAATAATCCAAGAAACTGGACTATATGAAGAAGAATGGGGCATCAAGACTGGAGGAAGACTCATTAACAACCTGCGTTATGCAGATGACACAACCTTGCTTGTT
This sequence comes from Loxodonta africana, assembly GCF_030014295.1. Classification (NCBI taxonomy): domain Eukaryota; kingdom Metazoa; phylum Chordata; class Mammalia; order Proboscidea; family Elephantidae; genus Loxodonta; species Loxodonta africana. The sequence goes on along the minus strand of NC_087343.1, from coordinate 113,144,070 downwards.
GAAAGTGAAGTGAACATGAAGCACTAATGAAGCTCAAAGACCACAGCCTTCAGTATGGACTGTACCTCAATATAAAGAAAACAAAAATCTTCACAACTGGACCAATGAGCAACATCATGATAAACAGAGAAAAGATTGAAGTTGTCAAGGATTTCATTTGACTTGGATCCACAATCAACAGCCATGGAAGCAGCAGTCAAGAAATCAAAAGACGCATTGCATTGGGTAAACCTGCTGCAAAAGACCTCTTTAAAGTGTTGAAGAGCAAAGATGTCACCTTGAAGACTAAGGTGCACCTGACCCAAGCCGTGGTATTTTCAGTCACATCATATGCATGTGAAAGCTGGACAGTGAATAAGGAAGACCGAAGAGGAATTGATGGCTTTGAATTGTGGTGTTGGTGAAAAATATTGAATATACCACCGACTGCCAAAGGAATGAACAAACATGTCTTGAAAGAAGTACAACCAGAATGCTCCTTAGAAGCAAGGATTGCGAGACTGTGTCTTACATACTTTGGACATGTTGTCAGGGGGGATCAATCTCTGGAGAAGGACATCATGCTTGGCAAAGTACAGGGTCAGCGGAAAAGAGGAAGACCCTCAATGAGGTGGATTCACACCGTGGCTGCAACAATGGGCTCAAGCATAAGAACGATTGTAAGGATGGCTCAGGACTGGGCAGGTTTTAGTTCTGTTGTGCATAGGGTTGCTATGAGTTGGAACAGACTCGACGGCACCTAACAACAACAACAACAACAACAACAACAACAACAACAACAACATAGTTGTATAAAGGTGTATGGGGATTACATGCTCATTCATACACAGGTAGATTTGTGGACATATGTATATACATGTTTATAGGTGCTGCATATATATTCATATATGAAATAAAGTACATAGAGTACACCATCATGGATACTTCCTAGACATACCTAAACACTTTTGTGAGATTGGTTTACTGGATTTGAAATTTCAGGACCGCAGCTCTGAGGGGCAACTAGGTCGATTCGCATAACTTATTTCATAAAGATAGTGTTCTATATCCTAGTTTGGTGAGCAGCGTCTGGTGTCTTAAAATCTTGCATGTGGCCATTTAAGATACAACTACAGGTCTTTTCTCCTCTGGAGCAAAGCAGAGTGAAGGAACCAAAGATTCAAGGAAGAAATTTGTCCACAGGACTAATGGCCCATACCAACCATAGTCTCTTCTAACCTGAGACCAGAAGACCTAGATGATGCTGTCTAGGCTATCACTACTGACATTGTGACCAGGTATATAATAAAATGTCATAGTTAGAATGGGAGAAAAGTGTAGAACATAACTCAAATTCAGAAAAAAAAACAAAAAACAGACTTATTGGACCAGTAGAGACTAAAGGAAACCCCCAGACTATTGCCCTAAAATACCCTTTTAACCTGCAACTGAAGCCATTCCTGGAAGTTACCTTTTAGACAAATAATAGATTGGCTTATAAAGTAAACAACCACATCCGTGAGGAATGTGCTCCTTTAAACAATCAACTATAGGAGACCAAAGGTCAACATTTACACAAAAGCAAAGGTGAGAAGGCAAGGAGGGGCAGGGAAACTGGATGGATGGAAAAAGGACAGGCCAGGTGGAAATGGAGAGAGTGGTAACAATTTACAGGGATTGAAACTAATGTCACAGAGCAATTTGTTTATGAATTGCTGAAGGGGAGTCTAATTTGTTGTGAAAACTTTCGCCTAAAACACAATAAAATATTTTTAAAAAATCAGATGATCAACATCCTAGAACAGACAGACATAGATTCCATCTTTAGAATATGTATGCTGCCAGAGTCAGCTAGGAAAAACAAAAAAATATGAACTATCTGACACTTCAATAGTATCTATTTCATATGATTAAATCAAGAGAAATATTACATATTTTTGCAACCCTTATATAAATTTAATCTAGGAAGAAGTATAACATTTACTAAAAAGTTGATGGTTGATCTTATTTGCCCTGCAAAATATTCTTGCCAAGAAACAAGATTAAACTATATATATATATATATATATATATATATATATGGTATTAGAAATTAGAATAGCAAAATAACAGATGGAATAAATCCAGTAATAATGTTTTACTTCTGGCTTTGTTACCAGCCATTTCTTTTTTTACCCCTCTAAGTAGTAATTTTAAGTAATTATCTAAATTAGACCCCTCAGAATGAATTATTGGTATTAGCAGCAGTAGTCCTAGTGCCTGTACTGGGTTAAAATGAAATGATATGATCTCTAGGAAAAAATATTTTTAGATAATTTATAATTCATTATTTAATGTTACTATATAATTGGAACATTATTTCTTCAATAAGAAATCATGTTTTAGTTCACTGCCTCACTATGACAAATACTGTTTTAATTAATAAATTTTAAATGTAGTTTCCAAAGCTTCTTACCATTCTCATTCTGTCTTCCGTCCATGTATTTATTGAAAAAAGGTAAGATGTGTATAATGTAAATTAATTTTGTACCCTACTAGAACTGTTGTCAGGTATCTATTTTTTTTTTTCCAAATCAAATGCACTCTAAAGCTTAAAGCTATTACTGTTAATGAGAAATTTAATTTACTTAATTTAATTAAACTATATTTAATTCAGTTAGATGCAGACATTCTTGCAGTCTTTGAAAATACATATGATGATAATATCCATGGATTTAGAAAAAATATTATGTTGCAAATATGCTTCATTATATTGTAGAATCACTGGAAGATAATGGGTCTGTGAATCCTGAATGAATTCTCTAAAAGACGGTGATTAAAAACAAATCATATAACAAACAATGAAGGGTAGAATTTACATATAAAACATAATTTAAATTGAACAAGAAAACCTGGATGACACTTAAAGCTCACTACAGAACAATATCAATAGAGTATAAAAGAAGCATTTTCCTTCAAAAAGAATAAATTAAAAGTCAGAAAAAAAATCTAAAACAAAAACGTAAGGAAGTCAATGTCTGCCTGCTTTCTTCAAATTTCTTCTCTATGAATTATGCATGGTGGAAACAATACCATGTGAAAGTTTCTATTAGGTTCCACTGTGAAGTTTTGTTTTTGTTTTTTTTTTTAAACACACTCACATTTGCTAAAGCTTATCCATATGCATGGAGAGAAAAATTATAATGGCTTTTCATTCTTAACTAAAGCTCACACATTGAATTTCTCAGAGGCAGGGAACACTGGGGCCACTTATGAATAGCGTGCTGTGCAGTGATTGTGAGGCCAAAGCATAGAGAGCAGCAGCCCATTCTCCAGACATTGCGCTGCCGGTTCCATTCCATCTACTAAAGGCATTTTACACACGAAGGCTCTTGGGGGCACCCTCTGGATGAGCTCACATAGTGAACAATCAAAGCCTTCAATATGTGTTTTAAAAGCAGAATCTACTTCCCCAAACCTATTTTCCCATGTCTCTATTCATTTCCTGTTCTCGTTGATTTTGGATTTTCTTTCCCACTCCTTATACAATTATTTAGTATCTGACCTACTTTTTCAGGTATTGACTTTTTTTCTCTCTTACACTACACTTTATATTCCTTTTCTTTCCTTCTGCTATTTAAGTATCCTATCCTTTCCAAACTGTATTTTTTCACTTCATTTCTTTTGTGTTCCAAATTCTACTCCTTCTCATTCCTCTTTATCTTTGTAATAAAGTTCTTATCTTACTTGCAGAATGTGTTTAACAAATTATATACTCTTTGCTCACTGTGTCCTTCAAAAAAAAATGCTAAAAATTTTCCTCAAAAAAAAAAAAAAAAACCATAAGAAGAGCCCCATGGCTCTGTAGTCTCTGACATAGGACTGGATTTAGAAACATCATAAAATGGAGAAGTAGAATAGCAGAGGTAGAAGTGATTAATCAAAAAATATTTATTAATAAGAAAAAAATAGCAGATGCAAGATGAAAATAGGACAATTCTGGGCAAAGTTCCAGAGGTAATGATGAGTAGATAAGAAAAAGTGCATGGGGTATGAGAATAGAGGTCAAAATAAAAAATGAGTTCAAATGCTCTAGAGTTGGCACCAAAAGTAATGACTGTGCTGAGGAGATGTACAGACAAGAGAAATATTTGGTGGGAAGTAAACACAAATACCTTTAGATATTTTGACATAAAAAATGAAAAATAAGACCAAGATTACTAAATTGAGAGAATGTCCAAAGAATGGGAAGTAAGTTGATTGAAAGAAAAAAAATATATATCCAACATTCTCTGGTGTTAAAAAGTTAGGATAAGATATACCCTAGGGACCTAAAAGCAATGACACAAACAGGCATACGTACACCAGCCTTCGCTGCAGCATTATGAGCAATAATAAAAATGATGGAAAGAATCCCAGTGCCCATCAACAGATGAATGGATAAACAAAATGTGGTACATACATACAATGGAATACTACTCAACCTTAAAGAAAAAAATGAAGTCCTGATACATGCTACAACATGATTGAAATTGGAAGACATCAGGCTGAGTGAAATAAGTCATCACAAAAGGACAAATATTGTGTGGTCTTACTTATATGAAATGACAAGAATAAGTAATTAAATAGAGACCAATGGTTACTAGTGATTACCTGGGGGTGGGGAGGGGGTGTGGAAAAGGGAAATCACTCACTGAGCATAGAGAATTTTTGTCTGGGGTGATGAGAATTTGGCATCCACTAAGGCTGTGTATTGCTTTGGTCAAGTCTGCTGCAAAAGACCTCTTTAAACTGTTAAAAAGCAAAGATGTCACTTTGAGGATTAAGGTGCACCTGACCCAAGCCATGCTATTTTCAGTTATGTCATATGCATGCCAAAGCTGGACAATGAATTTTGAAGACCGAAGAAGAATTAATGGATTTCAATTATGGTGTTGGCTGAGAATATTGACTGTTACGGAATGTCAGTAAAATGAACAAATCTGTCTTGGAAGAAGTATAGCCAGAATGCTCCTTAGGAGTGAGGACGGTGAGGCTTTATCTCACATACTTTGGACATGTTTTCAGGAGCAACCAGTCCCTGGAGAAGGACATCATTCTTGGTAAAGTAGAGGGTCAATGAAAGAGAGGAAGACCCTCAGTGAGATGAACTGACAGAATGGCTACAACAATGGTTCTAATATAGCGACAGTTGTGAGAATGACACAGCACCGCAAAGTGTTTCATTCTGTTGTACCTAGGGTCGCTATGAGTTGGAACTCACTCAGTGGCACCTAACAACAGCAAGGCTACACATATTGATATTAATCAGGTACAACTAACTGCTTCATGAAATTAGTTTTCTTGGTTTTTGGAGGTTTAGGGTCATGGCTTCCTATGTCTATCTAGTCAACTGGCCTAAGGTTGTTTTTAGAGTTTCCATTCTACCTCCTAGCTCAGGGAGTAGCATCTGGGGTCTTAAAAGCTTGCAAGCAACCACTCAGGATACAGCAGTTGGTTTCTATTCACCCAGAACAGCAATGGAAGAAGGAAACCCAGGAATCAGAGAAGGAAATGGATCCCAGGTTTAACTGCCTCCCTAAACTATTACCTGTACTACCATTAGACCAGAAGAAATGAATGGTGCTTAGCTACCAATACTGAACATTTTGATTGAGGACCGAATAGATAGATCCTGATCAAAAGGAGGAAAGGTATGGTGCATAAGTCCAAACTCAAATGGAAACCAGACTTACTGAATCCATTGAGACTGGGGGAAGCCCTGAATCTAATGCCCAGAAATAACCTTTAAATCTTGAACTGAAACAATTCCATAAACCCATCATTAAACTAAACAACAGTTCTGTGCAATTAATAAAGAATATTTGCTTCAAGCATAGTGCTTTTATAAAGAATTATCTAAAGGAGTATAAACTGACAACAGTTAATCTAAAGCACAGATGAGAACTTTCAGGGGCCTAAATTAACAGTAATGAAAAAATATGAGTAAGAAATTATGGTAACACAATATAAAGTATGTAACCAATATTACTGAACTGTTCATGTAGAAATTGTTAATGGGTGTATGTTTGGCTATGTATGTTGCTACCAAAAATACAAAAAATATTATTTAATAAATTAGGATAACATAATAACTTATGCAGATTCACCATCTCTATTTTTTTTTTTTTTGCAAGAAGCAGTAAAATAGAGTCTATTTCACAGTGATAGATACAGTCTGAGATCATCGTTTACTAAACAATGGCTCTGAATTACATGAGTCTTTATAAATCATGTCCTTGGGAAGTACAAATAGTTAACATGTTTGCCTGCTAGCTGAAAGATTGGAAGTTCAAGTCCACCCAGAGGCAACTTGGAAGAAAGGCCTGGTGACCTACTTCTGAAAAATCAGCCATTGAAAATCTTACAGAGCACAGTTCTACACTGACGCGGGTGGAGTCATCATGAGTTGGAATTTGCTCAAGGGTAATTTTTTGTAAATTATAGGCAGAAGGAAAATCAAATGATTGTCTCAGTTCTAAGAGGATACTGAGATTCTCTGATTCTTTGAGGAAACAGGCAGATCATTGATACCAACACAGAGTATAAGTCAGTGACACTTCTGTATAGAAAGCAGAGTATAGAAAGCAGAGTAAAACTACCCCAAATTATCCTGCATTTGTTCTACCGGCACTATTTTATTCATTGTAGAACAAACAGACATTTCTCAAGCTCTACTCATAACAGGCCATGCTCTGGGCGATGTAATGCCCACCTCAAGAAACTAAATTTTTCATTGAACATCTCTGATGTATCATTCTCTTTTGTCTCAATTACTACTTTTCTATTAAATCAGATTAGAAATCACTCCTGGATTCATGTCCCTGACTTTCTTCTTATAACATTTCTTCAGTTAAGCTGCTTATTTTTTTATCCCTTCAATTTTTTTTAAATTTCAGTGATGACATGTTTCAACTCTGGAAACAGTTGTCGTTTGGAATAACAGCTTATAAATTTCACACATACACACAAAGATTGGATTCAATATTTTAGACTATTGAGCATCACCTGGTTTTGTTACTGATTCATTGTTTGCCAATACTTTTGCCCACAGAAAGTGTCTCAAAGTAAACATTTATAAATCAGAGTGCAAAGAAAAATATTACTGTCATTGATTTCCAGAAAGTTGGTCCTTCAGCAAGGCAGTAAGTTTCATATGTTGTATTTTGAAAATACATTGTTTGAACTTAAAGTTCACAAATGAACACCTAGAAAAACATGATCTATAAGACTTTTGCAATCTAGAGAAGGAGGCAGTTATATAAATAAAAATCTTAACTTTAAAAAGGTTCTAGAATAGCAACATAAAAAACACACTTTAAAACAGAGAGAGAAATCCAGCTAACTCTGGTGACTCAGAGAAGTATTCACAAAGAAAAAATATATTTACTTTCAGCCTTTCCTTGAAACAGTTTTTTTGAGATATAATTAACACACAATAACATCAATCCATTTGAAGTGTGTAGTTTAGTAATTTTTAGTATGTTCAGAGTTGTGAAGCCATCACTACAATCTAATTTTAAAACATTTGTTATGATTTAGGTATTTCCAAAATGGAGATATTTCCAAAAAGTAACACTGTACTCATTAAGAGTCACCCCCCATCCCAACTCCCTGCCGTAAGCAAACACAAATATATATTTTTTGTCTCTACAGATTTGCCCATTCAGGACATTCTATATAAATTGGAAACATAGAATAATTTTATGTTCATCTTGTATTACATAGCCTTAATGAACTTGTGTATTAGTTCTAATTGTTTTTTTGTGGGTTCCTTAGGAATTTCTATATATAAGATCATGTCATTTGCAGATAGAGATACATTTACATCTTCCTTTATAGTCTTGATGTTTTTTTATTTATTTTTCCTGTTTAATTTTCCGGGTGAGAACCCCCAGTAATGTTGAACACAGATGACAAGAATTGATATGATTGTCTTCTCATAGATTTAAAAAAAAAAAAAAAAAGTTGGTGTCAAGTTGATTACGACTCACAGCAACACTATAGGACAGAATAGAACTGTCCCATAGGGTTTCCAAGGAGCAGCAGGTGGATTTGAACTGCCAACATTTTGGTTAGCAGCTGAACCCTTAACCACTATGCCACCAGGGCTCCTTATATTTAGGGAGAAAATTTTCACTCTTTTCCCATTAAGTGTGCTCTCTATAGGTTTTGTCATGTTGTTGTTCTTAGGTACCATCAAGTTGGCTCCCACTCAATAGCTACTCTATGTACAACAGCATGAAACACTGCCCGGTCCTGTGCTATCCTCCCAACCATGGCTAAGTTTGAGCCAATTGTTGCAGCCACTATGTCAACCCATCTCCTTCAGGGTCTTCCTCTTTTTCCATGGCTGTCTACTTTACCAAGCATGATGTCCTTCTCCAGGGACTGATTTCTCCTGATAACATGTCCAAAGTATGTGAGAGTCTCACCAATTTTGCTTCTAAGCAGCATTCTGGCAGTACTTCTTCCAAAACAGATTTGTTCATACTTCTAGTAGTCCATGCTATATTCAATATTTTTCACCAACACCCTCATTCAAAGGCATCAATTTTTCTTCAGTTTTTATTCATCGTACAGTTTTTGCATGCACATGAGCTGATTGAAAACACCATGGTGGGGTCAGGCACACCTTACTTCTTAAAGTGGCATCTTTGCTTTTTAACTCTTTAAAGAGGCCTTTTGCAGCAGATTTGCCCAATACAATATGTCATTTAATTTAATTTATTTATTTTTTGCTGTGGAGCTGACTCTGACTCATGACCCTATGTACGTCAGAGTAGAACTCTGCCCCACAGAGTTTTCTTTTTTTTTTTTTTCAATTGTGCTTTAGGTGAAAGTTTACAGTTCAAGTTAATTTCTCATATGAAAAATTTTACATATATTGTTTTGTGACATTAGTTGCAATTCCCACAATGTGACAGCACACTTCCCCCATTCCATCCTGGCCTTCCTGTGTCCATTCAACTAGTTTCTGTCCCTTCCTGCTTTCTTATTCTGCTTTTGGTCAGGAGATGCCCATTTGGTCTCATATATCTGATTGAACAAAGCAGAACATTCCTTATGTGTACTATTTCTTGTCTTATAGTCCTGTCTAATCTTTGCCTAAAGAGTAGGCTTTGGGAATGTTTTCAGTTCTGGGTTAACATCTGGGGGCCATAGTTTTGGGAGTTTCTCCAGTCTCTCTCAAACCATTCAGTCTGGGCTTTTTACTTGAATCTGAGTTCTGCTCTACATTTTTCCCCTGCTCTGTAAGGGACTCTGTTGTGTTCCCTATCAGGGTGGCCATTGGTGGTGTCCAGGCATGATATAGTTCTTCTGGTCTCAGGCTGGTGAAGTATCTGGTTCATGTGGCCCTTTAGTCCTTTGGGCAAATATTTTCCTTGTGTCTTTTTCTTCATTCTCCTTTGCTCCAAGCAGGATAAGACCAATTGATGTATCTTAGATGGCCACTCACAAGTTTTTAAGACCTCAGACACCACTCACCAAAGTGGGATGTAGAACATTTTCTTAATAAACTTTGTTATGCCTATTGAACTAGATGTCCCCCAAAACTATGGTCCCCAGGCCCCAGCCCTAGGTACTCTGTCCCTCAAAGTGTTTGGATATGTCCAGGAGATTTCTTAGCTTTTGCTTTGGTTCAGTTTTGCTGACTTCACCCATATTGTATGTTGTCCTTCCATTCACTGAAGTTGACAGTTGTCTACTACCTAGTTTGTGATTTCCGTATCCCCTGCCTCCCCAACCTGGTAATCATAAACGAATACTTTTTTCTGTGTTTAAACCTTTCCTTGAGTTTTTATAATAGTGGTCTCAGACAATATGTGTCCTTTTGGGAGTCTTATTTCTCTCAACATGATACCCTCCAGATTCATCCACATTGTGAGATGTTTCACAGATTGATCATTGTTCTTATGGTTGCATAGTATTCCATTATGTGTATGTACCATACTTGATCCATCCATCTGTTGATGGCCATTTAGGTTGTTTCTATCTTTTTGCTATTGTGAATAGTGCTGCAGTGAACATGGGTGTGCATATGTCTATTCGTGTTACAGCTCTTATTTTTGGAGGGTATATTCCTAGGAGTGGGTTTGCTGGATTGTATGGTATTTCTATTTCTAGCTTTTTAAGGAACCACGAAATGGTTTCTCAAAGTGATTGTACCATTTTACATTCCCACCAGCACTGTGTAAGTGTTCCAATCTGTCCACAACCTCTCTAACATTTGTTATCTTGTGTTTTTGGATTAGTGCCAGCCTCTTTGGGGTGAGATGCTATCTCATTGTAGTTTTGATTTGCATTTCTCTAATGTCTAATGACCGTGAGCATTTCCTCATGTGTCTGTTAGCTGCCTGAATGTCTTCTTTGCTGAAGTGTTTGTTAACATCATTTCCCCATTTTTTAATTGGATTATTTGTCTTTTTGTTGTTGAGGTGTTACAGTATCTTGTAGATTTTGGAGAGTAGACCCTTATCAGATATGTCATAGCCAATAAATTTTTCCCATTCTGTAGATTCTCTTTTTATTCTTTTGGTGAAGTCTTTTGACGAGTGTGTTTGATTTTTAGGAGCTCCCAGTTTTCAAGTTTCTCTTCCGGTGTTTATGAATTGTTAGTTATGGTTTGTATAAAAAATACTATTTATGCCATGTATTAGTGCCCTTAGCATTGTCCCAATTTTTTCTTCCGTGATATTTAACATTTTAGATTCTATATTTAGGTCTTTGATCCATTTTGAGTTAATTTTTGTATACGATGTGAGGTATGGGTCCTGTTTCATTTTTCTGCAGATGCATATCCAGTTATGCCAGCACCATTTGTTAAAGAGACTGTCTTTTCCCCACTTAACGGACTTTGGGCCTTTCTCAGATATTAGCCACTCATAGGTGGATGGATTTGCATCTGAATTCTCAATTCTGTTCCATTGGTCTGTGTGTCTGTTTTTGTACTAGTATCAGGCTATTTTAACTACCCTGGCAGTATAATACGTTCTGAAATGAGGTAGTCTGAGGCCTCCCAATTTGTTCTTCTTCTTCAATAATGCTTTATTTATCAGGGGACTCTTCCCTTTCCATATAAAGTTGATAATTTGTTTCTCTATTTTGTTAAAAAATGCCGTTGGAGTTTGGATCAGAATTGCACCGTATCTGTAGATCACTTTGTGTAGAACTGACATTTTCACAAGGTTGAGTCTTCCTATCCCCAAGCTACGTATGCTGTTCCATTTAGGTAGATCTCTTGGTTTCTTCAAAAAGGTTTGTAGTTTTCTTTGTATAGGTCTTTTATGTCTCTGATTAAATTTATTCCCAAGTACTTTTATCTTCTTAGGAGCTGTTGTAAATGGTATTGATTTGGTGATTTCCTTTTTGAAGTTCTCTTTGTTGGAGTAGAGGAAACCAACTGATTTTTCTATGTTTGTGTTGTATCCTGATACTTTGCTGAAATCTTTTATTAGTTTCAGTTTTTTCTTGTGGATTCTTTGGGGTTTTGTCTTTAGAAGATCATATTATCTACAAAATAGGGATATTTTTACTTCTTCCTTACTAATTTGGATGTCTTTTACTTATTTTTCTTGCCTTATTGCTCTGGCTAGGACCTCCAGCACAATGTTGAGTAAGTGTGATGATAAAGGGCATTTTTGTCACGTTCCTATTCTCAAGAGGAATGCTTTCAGTCTCTTTCCATTTAGAATGACATTGGCTGTTGGTTTTGTATAAATGCCCTTTATTATGTCGAGGAATTTCCCTTTATTTCCTATTTTGCTGAGAGTTTTTATCAGGAATTGGTGTTGGAGTTTGTCAAATGCCTTTCCTGCACCAATTGATAAGATCATGTGGTTCTTATCTTTTGTTTTATTTATGTGATGGATTACCTTGATTGTTTTTCTAATGTTGAACTACCCTGCATACCTGGTATGAATCTCACTTGGTCATGATAAATTATTTTTTTGATATGCTGTTGAATTTTATTGGCTACAATTTTGTTGATGATTTTTGCATCTATTTTTTTTTTCCTGAACATATTGGTTTGTAATTTTCTTTCTTTTTTTTTTTTTTTTGTGGTGTCTTTGCCTGGTTTTGGTGTCAGGGTTATGCTGGCTTTATAGAATGGGTTCTTGAGTATTTCTTACTTTTCTATGCTCTGAAATACCTTTAGTAGTGCTGGTGCTAACTCTTTTCTGAAAGTTTGGTAGAATTCTCCAGTGAAGCCATTCAGGACAGGGCTTTTTTTGTTGTTGTTGTTAGGGATTTTTTTTATTACCTCTCAAATCTCTTTTGTTACGGGTTTATTTGGTTTTTCTAACTTGGTTTGTGTTAAATTAGGTAGGTAGTGTGTTTCTAGAAATTTGTCTATTTCCTCTAAGTTATTAAATTGGTTTGATTTCTTGACTGCTGTTTCCATATGTGTCGATTGTGGATCCAACCAAAATGAAATCATTTACAACTTCAATTTTTCTATGTTTATCATGATGTTGATTGTTGGTCCAGTTGTGAGGGTTGTTGTTTCCTTTATGTTGAGGTGTAATCCATACTGAAGGCTGTAGCCTTTGATCTTCATCAGTAAGTCCTTCAAGTCTTCTTCACTTTCAGCAAGCAAGGTTGTGTCATGTGCATATAGTAGGTTATTAATGAGTCTTCCTCCAAACCTGATGCCGGGTTCTTCTTCATATAGTTGAGCTTCTCATATTATTTGCTCAGCATGAAGATTGAATAAGTATGGTAAAACAATGCACCCCTGATGCATGCCTTTCTTGACTTTAAACCACGCAGTAGCCTCTTGTTCTAAGTATAGGTTCCTCATAAGCACAATTAAGTGTTTTGTAAATACCATTCTGGCCTCGTTCTGACTGTTGACATTTAGGTTTTCTATATAGTCTCTTTCCACAAATATAGTCAATTCCATTTCTGTGTGGAATCATCTGGTGAATTACATATGTATGGCCACCATTTATGTTTGTGAAAAAAGTATTGAAGAAGTTCTTGGTCTTGCAATACTCTATCATGCAACCTCTGGCCTCATTTCTATCACCAAGGTCATATTTTCCATCTACTGATCATTCTTTTTTGTTTCCAACTTTTACATTCCAATCACCAGTAATTATCAATGCATCTTGATTGTATGATTGCATGTTTAATCAATTTCGAACTGCAGGAGCTGGTAAAAATCTTCAGTTTCTTCATCTTTGGCCTTAGTAGTTGGTGAGTAAATTTGAATGTAGGTGTATGGATATTATGCTATTACTTACAGATTTGTCCTTCAGGATAGATCTTGTAATGTTCTTTTTGATAATAAATGGGATGCCATTCACCTTCAATTTATCATTCCTGGCACAGTAGACCATATGATTGTCTGATTCAGAATAGCCAGTATAAGTCCATTTCAGCTCACTAATGTCCAGGATATTGATGTTTCTGCATTCCACTTCATTTTTTATGACTTTGCATTTTCCTAGATTCATACTTTGTGCATTCCACATCCTGATTACTAATGGATGTTTGCAGCTGTTTCTTTTCATTTTGAGTCATGTCACATCAGCAAATAAAGGTCTAAAAAGCTTGACTCCGTCCACATCATTAAGGTCAACTGTACTTTGAGGTGGCAGCTCCTCCTCAATTGTATTTTGAGTGCCTCCCAACCTGAGGGGTTCATCTTCTGGCACTATATCAAACGATGTTCCCCAGCTATTCATAAGGTTTTCACTGACCAATTTTTTCAGAAATAGGCTCCTAGGTCCATCTTCCTAGTCTGTCTTAGTATGATCCTACTGGTTTTGGAAATGCCAGTTACAAAGATTCCAGTATCACTGCAACACCCAAGCTACCACATTATGACGAACTGACAGACATGTTGTGAAGGTTTTATCATTGATGCCATTTACCAGGATGAAGAAGTTGGTTTTTTATTTCATGTTGATTAATTATTTTTATCATGAAATGATATTGCCATTTGATATATGTTCTTTTCAACCATCTATTGAGAGCATAATCAAATTTTTGTCCTGTATTCTATTAATACAGTACAAGTCTGATCTTTTTCTCGTGTCTTATGGTGGAAGGTTAGTTTATTGACCTGAGATATTTGTTCCTTTTTCTTTAGGTTTTTGAAGCTATAAAAGTTCCTTCTTGGTACTTCTTTATCTGCTTCTTATAAGTATTGATACAGTGCTTCATTTTATTCATCTGAAAGTTTTTTTGTTTTTGTTTTTAACTTCCCTTGTGCTTTTTTCTTGGACATCTTGGCTATTTAAAACAGTATGGCTTAATTTCAATATATTTCTGAATTTCCCAAATTTCCTTCTTTCCTTGGTTATTTACTTCATTCAGTTGTGGTTAGAAAACACACTGTGTACGATTTTCATTCCTTTAAATTAATGAGCTTTGTTTTATATCCTAGCATATTGTTTATTTTGGAGAATTCTCCATATACACTTGAGAATCATTTGTATTCTGAAATTGTTGTTCAGAGTGTTCTATAGATACGAGTTAAATGTACTTGGCTTATAGTGTTGTTCATGTCTTCTATTTCCTTGTTGATCTTCTTCCTTGTTGCAATATCCATTAGTGAAAATCCATTATTGCTGTTTCCAAGTGTTGGGGGCTACTGAACAGTAGCCATAATATAACCCACCAAGACATAGTCTTTAAAAACAGTCTTTGGTGGAAAATTCTCTCAGGTGTTGAACTTAGTTATCTACTTCATGTGGAAGGTAAAGTGGCCTGGAATTAGAATATACATGGTCTCACGAGCAATACATTCTTTGACTGGCTGAGCAGATGCCTGGAAGGGGAAACATAGGAATATCAGAGATAAGAAAGTATGAGGTAGAACCATATAGATGGGCATATAATAATGTGTAATGAAAATATTTTTATTGAACCTAACATCCAGCAGAATAGGAGGCACTACAAAGGAAGCACTAAAAAACAGAATAGACAAAATAATTCTAAGAGTTGATGTTAGCCACCCTCTGTCATTGGCCACCACAGTATTGGCACAATGGGTGCATGAACAAAGTTGTTATGGGAGCAATGATTACAGTTATGCATAGGTCCAACAGCATAGGCTCCTCCTTGCTAAGGCTGATTTTGCTACTATTAATAATTTTTGTTTGTTTTTTTGAGTTTAATTTAGCTCAACATGTTGGATTCACACAGTGACTGCAACAATGGGCTCAAGTATAACAACAATTGTGAAGATGGAGCAGGAACAGGCAGTGTTCTGTTTTACATAGGGCCACTATGAGTTGGAACCGACTCAACAGCACCAAACAGCAACAGCGCCCAACTTTCTAGTAGCAAATACCAAAGCTGCGTCCCCAGTAAGACACCATACATAAAGGAGACCAAATTACCAAGGAATCCACTAATCACTTCAAATACCATAATATACAAAAATTGCTAGCCTATAAAGTAATGGTAGTGTCTGTGGAAAGCACACTGAGGCACCAGCTTTGAGGCAATCCTTTGAGAAGATGAAAAATAGTCTTACATTGTACACTTTAAATCAATAATTTTTGCACCACTTTTTGTCTTCAATATATAGGAAACATAGTCCTGGGAACTGAGTGGTAGAAGTTTAACTCAGTAAGCCCTTGATTATATCACTCCGAATGATTCATTGGGGGAATTTGTGCTTCCCTACAACTCTGAGATCTTTAGGCTTAGAGATCTTGATTCTCAAAGGAGAAATGTTTCCAAAAGGAGGTACTTACATCAAGAGTCTCATTTAATTATAAGTTATGCATCCTACCCAGGAAATTCAAGCTTTTCTTGCCATGGGATTAACTGGCAGGAAGAGTATTAAGCATCTTGATATGGGTAATTTACTTGAATCATGAGGCAGAAGAAGGGCTTCTGTTAAACAATGCTGCAATAGGGCAGAATGAAGTATGAGAGATATCCAGGAAACATATGTTGTATTACTTCTTTGTCCAGTTATGATGGCAAATGAGCATGTGACATCCCTAAAAACTAAGAAAGGCATGGTGACC
This sequence comes from Loxodonta africana, assembly GCF_030014295.1. Classification (NCBI taxonomy): domain Eukaryota; kingdom Metazoa; phylum Chordata; class Mammalia; order Proboscidea; family Elephantidae; genus Loxodonta; species Loxodonta africana. The sequence continues at coordinate 113,128,078 of NC_087343.1, read as the reverse complement.
AGGGCCTCACAATCCTTAGATCTGAGAACCTGTATCATGCCACCTATCTTAGCAAAGGTACAGGCAGAAGTGAGTGGAATATAAAATTGATAGTAAAGGAATGATACTATGAGTTTTGACCCCAAGACTCAGTATTATAGTTTCATTATACTTTCTTCTGCTAACGTTTCTCTGATAAGTTTGCATCACTAGAGTTCTGGAAGACTGCGTGAGCTGTGCAAAGGGTGGACAATACTAGACACTGTCATGTGTCACCCAGATTCTCCTTCAGGACTGAAGATAAGAGTGGTGTCAGCAGATAGCCCTCAACTGTTAACATCATCTGCAATTATGTTGGCTGAAAAGAGTCGTGTTTCCCAAGGTCATGTTCCCATCTCAGGATAGTTCAGATTTAACGACCATGATGAGATAATTATCAGGGGCCATAGTACACTAATGTCATAGTTCTCTTTAGTGTCATCTGAGACTTTCATGGAGACTGCATCACTGCTCAACTCTGTCTAGTCAATTTTCTTCCCATTCTTTCTCTTCCACAGGTAGTAACCCCAAGATAACCCTTGATAACCCTTCTATAATCCTTTCTTAACACTCTTCTTTTTGGGAAGCCCTATACGGATGTTTGTAAAATGCTATTGAACTTAGTAGGAAACTTACTTTCAAATAATTTCTGATCATTTTTCTTGTTGTTGTTAGGTGCCATCGAGTCGGTTCCGACTCATAGCGACCCTATGCACAACAGAACGAAACACTGCCTGATCCTGCACCATCCTCACAATCATTGTTATGCTTGAGCCCATTGTTGCAGCAGGTATGTCAATACATCTCATTGAGAGTCCTCCTCTTCTCCACTGACCCTCCAATCTACCAAGCTTGATGTCCTTCTCCAGTGACGGGTCCTTTCTGAATGGCCAAAGTATGTAAGACGCAGTCTCACCATCCTTGCCTCTAAAGAGAAATCTGGCCTCACTTTTTCCAAGACAGATTTGTTCGTTCTTTTGGCAGTCCATGGTATATTCAATATTTTTCACCAACCCCACAATTCAAAGACGTCAACTCTTCTTCGGTCTTCCTTATTAGTTGTCCAGCTTTCACATGCATATGATGTGATTGAAAATACCATGGCTTGGGTCAGGTGCACCTTAGTCTTCAGGGTGACATCTTTGCTCTTCGACTCTTTGAAGAGGTCCTTTGCGGCAGATTTACCCAATGCAATGTGTCTTTTGATTTCTTGACTGCTGCTTCCATGGCTGTTGATTGTGGATCCAAGTCAAATGAAATCCTTGACAACTTCAATCTTTTCTCCATTTATCATGATGTTGCTCATTGGTCCAGTTGTCAGGATTTTTGTTTTCTTTATGTTGAGGTGCAATCCATACTGAAGGCTGTAGTCTTTGATTTTCATTAGTAAGTGCCTCAAGTCCTCTTCACTTTCAGCAAGCAAGGTTGTGTCATCTGCGTAACGTAGATTGTTAATGAATCTTTCTCCAATCCTGTTGCCCCATTCTTGTTCATATAGTCCAGCTTCTCGGATTATTTGTTCAGCATACAGATTAAATAGGTATGGTGAAAGAATACAACCCTGACACACACCTTTCTTGACTTTAAACCAATCAGTATCCCCTTGTTCTGTCTGAACAACTCCCTCTTGATCTATGTAAAGGTTCCTCATGAGCACAATTAAGTGTTCTGGAATTCCCATTCTTCACAATGTTATCCATAGTTTGTTTTGATCCACACGGTCGAACGTCTTTGCGTAGTCAATAAAACACAGGTAAACATCCTTCTGGTATTCTCTGCTTTCAGCCAGGATCCATCTGACATCAGCAATGATATCCCTGGTTCCATGTCGTCTTCTGAAACCAGCCTGAATCTCTGGCAGTTCCCTGTTGATATACTGCTACAGCCATTTTTGAATGATCTTCAGCAAAATTTTGCTGAATGTGATATTAATGATATTGACCTATAATTTCCACATTCGGCTGGATCACCTTTCTTGGGAATAGGCATAAATATGGATCTCTTCCAGTCAGCTGGCCAGGAAGCTGTCTTACATATTTCTTGTCATAGACACCTCCAGTGCTGCATCTGTTTATTGAAACATCTCAATTGATATTCCATCAATCCCTGGAGCCTTGTTTTTTGCCAAGGCCTTCAGAACCACTTGGAATTCTTCGTTCAGTACTATCGGTTCCTGATCATATGCTACCTCTTGAAATGGTTGAACATCGACTAATTATTTTTGGTATAATGACTCTGTGTATTCCTTCCATCTTCTTTTGATGCTTCCTGTGTCATTTAATATTTTCCCCATAGAATCTTTCACTATTGCGACTTGAGGCTTGAATTTTTTCTTCAGTTCGTTCAGCTTGAGAAATGCCGAGCATGTTCTTCCCTTTTGGTTTTCCATCTCCATCTCTTTGCACATGTCATTATAATACTTTACTTTGTCTTCTCGAGACACCCTTTGAAATCATCCATTCAGTTCTTTTACTTAATCAATTCTTCCTTTTGCTTTAGCTGCTCGACACTCAAGAGCAAGTTTCAGAGTCTCCTCTGACACCCACCTTGCTCTTTTCTTTCTTTCCTGTCTTTTCAGTGACCTCTTGCTTTCTTCATGCATGATGTCCTTGATGTCATTCCACAACTTGTCTGGTCTTCAGTCACTAGTGTTCAATACAACAAATCTATTCTTGAGATGGTCTCTAAATTCAGGTGGTATATACTCAAGATCATATTTTGGCTCCTGTGGATGTGATCTGATTTTCTTCAGTTTTAGCTTGAACTAGCATATGAGGAATTGATGGACTGTTCCACAGTCAGCCCTTGACCTTGTTCTGACTGAAGATATTGAGCTTTTCCATCGTCTCTTTCCACAGATGTAGTCAATTTGATTCCTGTGTGTTCCATCTGGTGAGGTCCATGTGTATAGTCGCCATTTATGTTCGTGAAAGAAGGTATTTGCAATGAAGAAGTCATTAGTCTTGCAAAATTCTATCATTCGAACTCCAGCATTGTTTCTATTACCAAGGCCATAGTTTCCAATGACTGATCCTTCTTCTTTGTTTCCAACTTTCTCATTCCAATCGCCAGTAATTATCAATGCATCTTGATTGCATGTTCGACCAATTTCAGATTGCAGCAGCTGATAAAAACTTTCTATTTCTTCATCTTTGGCCCTAGTGGTTGGTGTGTAAATTTGAATAATAGTCGTATTAACTGGTCTTCCTTGTAGGTGTGTGGATATTATCCTATGACTGACAGCGTTGTACTTCAGGATAGATCTTGAAATGTTCTTTTTGATGATGCATGCAACACCATTCCTCTTCAAGTTGTCATTCCCAGCATAGTAGGCTGTATGATTGTCTGATTCAAAATGGCCAATACCAGTCCATTTCAGCTCACTAATGCCTAAGATATCGATGTTTATGCATTCCTTCTCATTTTTGATGATTCTTAATTTTCCTAGATTCATACTTTGTACATTCCAGGTTCTGATTATTAATGGATGCTTGCAGCTGTTTCTTCTCATTTTGAGTCACACCACATCAGCAAATGAAGATCCCGAAAGCTTTACTCCATCCATGTCATTAAGGTCGACTCTACTTTGAGGAGGCAGCTCTTCCCCAGTCATCTTTTGAGTGCCTTCCAACCTGGGGGGCTCATCTTCCAATGCTTTATCAGCCAATGTTCTGCTGCTATTCATACGGTTTTCACTTGCTAATGCTTTTCAGAAGTAGACTGCTGGGTCCTTCTTCCTAGTCTGTCTTAGTCTGGAAGCTCAGCTGAAACTTGTCCTCCACGGGTGACCCTGCTAATATCTGAGTACTGGTGGCATAGCTTCCAGCATCAGAGCAACACGCAACCCCCAACAGTATGACAAGCTGACAGACACATGGGGTTTTTTTCTTCTTAGTGTTCCCAATATATATAGAACTTCAAATTATTAAGGATCCATTTTTAATTTAAATAACCATATTAAAGTCAATGAAAAACTATTTTAAGTAACCAAATTAAATTCATAAAATCATAAACAGAAGATTTCGTTTAAAACCAAATCTGATTTTTCATGTGAAGTTCAAATTCCAAACTGACCTTTCCTATTCAGAAAAAGCTGTCTAAAAAGTGAATCTTATAATTAAGAAGCAGGAGGTCATAGAAAATATTAGCACGTTGAGGTCCAGAGCAGAAAGTGAGAATGTATAATTTTGTGTGTGTATGTGTGTGTGTGTGTTTTCAAAGTAAGGCATAAATAAATGTTCACTCCTGTGGTTTGGGATCCTTGTAATTTACCTACTTGCTTAAGGGAGTAAGTCATATTCTGAATAAGGGTACCATAATTAAGTCAAGTATATTATGTTAACATTCTTTTTTAGTATATCTATATGAATTTGTTGTTGTTGTTGCTGTTAGCTGCCATCTAATTAGCCCTCAACCTATGCCAAGCTCATGCACGAAGGAATTGTGCCATTGTAATCCACAGGTTTTCATTAGCTGATTTTTCAGAAGTAGATTGCCAGGTCTTTCTTCATAGTGTGTATTACTTGTTGCTGTTGAGTCAATTACCACTTATAGCAACCCTATAGGATTGAGTGGAACTACTCCATACGGTTTCCAAGGACCGGCTGGTGGATTCAAACTGCCGACCTTTTGGTAGGCAGCCAAGTTCTTAACCACTGCTCCACCAGGTCTCCTAGTCTGTATTAGTCTGTATGAAATTAGTATTTACATAAATGTTATGTTTAAAAAAAAATGCTTGGGCCCATGAATAACCTGGTATAAATAGGTGAAGTCACAGATTTTGAGTATAAACTAACTAGAATGTTAATATTAAATTTAAAATGTAATGTTATATTTTTCTGCCTCTCTTTAGTTATTGTATAGGGAGAGCCTCCACTTGAATTAGCTGGAACATGACCAGGACAAAAATGAGACAGCCTTTGCTTTCTAGGAGCTTCTGTGCAAGAATGACACTTTTTTTTTGCTATTTAATATTATTTTTTTTTATTTAATATTTAACAAGAAAATGAGTAATGCCTCTTGTGAAAATTCTAAGGTCATATGTTCACACACATATATATTTGTGCGTGTGTATCAAATCACCTATGTGCTTTTCTCTCAAAATTACAATTCCTAGGTATAGTCACTGAAGGCAATTAGGTGCAATTTTTCTAGAAATTTCTATTTTATTTACATATAATATGTGAAGTATTTTATTGGACCACATCATACTTGTTTTTCAACTCATAAAAAGACAATATTAATAGGATTTCTGAAATTCAGAGAAAACGTAAATTAATAAAATATTTTGATTTCTCCACACGTGAATGAATAGACATCTTGTTGGGTGATGAGAAAAACTGCAACTATCGTAATCATAACCTATTAATTATTTACATCATTATTTGTCTAGTTTTTATCTTGCTTTGAAGATTTCAAGTTCCACAAGGATAGAGGCTGTGTTTCTCTTACTTATCAATGTATTTTCAGGGCCTAGTTAATGCCTGATTATCAAAAATATGCATGTGTATGTGTGCATTTGTTTCGAAGAGAAACATTACAAAAAGTTGAAGGAAAAGCAGTTACATTTTGAAGCAAGATGGAATGAAGAGAAATAATCACCCTTATTAGCTACATGAAGGCTTTGTGGAAAATATACCTTTAAAAATATTTAAATGAAGAAAAGAGTCCTAATTTAGCAGGAAATAGAAATTAAAATGCAAGATATATTGAAAGCATGCACATTTATGTACAAGGATAACATATACTATTATTTACTCAATGAGTTGACAACAAAAATCTTAATCATGTTCCTTCTAAAATCATCTAACCATTACTGATAAGGAAGATAGACTTGTATATACCAGATTATATATTTTTTTCCTGCTTTGTGTAATATAATACACCATCCAATTGTGTGTTTGTGTATGTTTGGTGTATGTATGTGATATAAGCAAGCATAAGTCATTACATGGTCAATATTAATATGGAGTCAAATATGCCATGTAGTATATCTCTCAGTCACATATGGAAGCACTAAAGACAGTTTTTGTTGTTACTGTTGTTGATCTATGATGATGATGAAGATGCTATTCATGCATGCTGATTAAAAACAAATCACAGTCCTAGTACATTTGCTGTTCTCATCAGGATACAAAAGCCTTAAAATAACTTCAAAGGGTCATGTTGCAAGTTATTTGGCATGATAATATCAACTGTGAACTCTGTGTAGTCTTGGCATTTGAATCTACTTCTGCAGTGGTTGCTATGGAAAATAATTGTGAATATTCTTTTTCATATTAAATGAAAATGAAGTTAAATAATTTGAAGGAGTGAATAAAAATGGTCCCAGAGATAAAAGCTGAAGCTAACATTCTGGGGCATAAAAATAGGGCTTGTATAGGCATTGATTCACTCAATTATTTAACCCAAAGTATTTCCTCTAGCTTACAAAGAAGTGAGCACCATGCTCAGGGTCACTGTTTAAATAAAAGATAGTGACAGTCAGAAGTAAGAAAAGACATCAAGAAATAGCCACATCTTCAAAAGCTGCAAAGAGAGACTATCTCACTAACACACTACAAGGTATGAGAGTGTGACACCACAGAAGACTCAAGTGTTGGGAACACAATAGATGACTACATTTTCAGGAAAAAATTTCTAGTTATAACTCATATTTTGTAGCTTTTTTAAAATAACAAGTATCATCTTCAATAGTCTTGTCAAGGTGGATTGCAACTCCCATTTATAATCCACTAACAATCCAAGACCAGTGCGGAGCTTTCGGATTACAACCATCAAAATCTGTCTCACTTGGCTTCATGCCACTTATTATTTGGATGTGGGACAAGGCCATTTTCTAGAATGGAAATGGCTTTCTATTAGTAGTGGTCAATAAAAATAGGTGTTCAGAAATGAATGAAGACAAACTAGGATATGTGAAACAAGTATAACTTTAATTATGCAACCAAAACTTCAAAATCTTTGCTTTTAAACCATGATTGCATCAAAGTCTCTTTTTTCTTCTTATGCTTCTTGCCTTGCATTTAATATCAACAGATCTATCCTTATTTATTCAAATAGTAGATTCTTGTCTAATATCTCACAGTAAGAAATTGAAGTTCCTCTAGGTGCTTTGCATTAAATTAAGTATGTGATTTCAATCAAACATCAGAAAGTAGAGTTGTGGTGCCTGTAGTAAATTGGAAAGTGTTTAGCCAATCTATTTAATATTCAATAAGAAAATGAATGCAATGCCTCTTGTAAAAATTCTAAGGTTATATTTACACACACACATATATATATGTGTGCATATTCAATTTATTTTGAAACATTTTTTGACAAAAGAAGCACATTTAAAAGTCTAGATTCTATGTGCCACCAAGTTTTCATGTTGTTGTTCTCAGTTGCCATTGAATCGACTCTGACTCATGGCGACCCCATATGTGCAGAGTAGAACTGCTCTACTCCATAGGGTTTCCAAGGCGTTGACCTTCCAGAAACAGATCACCAGGCCTGTCTCCAGGGGTGCCTTTGGTTTGGTTTGAACTGCCAATCTTTTAGCTAGTAACCATTTGCACCACCCACAGACTCCCTGGTAAAATCACATTGTTAAATGAAATGATGACCAATTTATCCCCTTTCTCCTTCCTCTTTAGGCAGTGGGCTACACCTAACCAACTCTTCTACAAGAGTGTACCACCATTATATACTCACTTACGCCACTGCATTTTTTGTCACGTCACTTACCACTATCTGATGTTAAAGAACATTTGTTTCCTTTCCTTTTTTTAAAAAAATTGTTTTTAATCTTCCCTATGAACAAATAAACTTTGTGAGAATAGGAAGTTTGTTTTTCTCTGCTTTGTCCTGAATACTTAGGACAATCCTTAGCTCGTATAAGGTGCTTAATAACTCTTTGTTGAAAAAATAAATTAATGAATGATTCTAAAAGCAAACAATAGTATTAGATACATTACTAAAATGCAAATTAAAATTTACAGAATATGTATGTGTCTAATTTCAAATGGTAGATATTGTATCAAGCTTCTGAACACAGTTGAACAAAAAGACTGAAGCCTATTCCCTAACACTTGTTGGGAACCTAGTTTATGTAGAATACTTGCACTATTAGGAATTAACAAGAAATAGAAGACACAGATTCATCTGTACTTTCAGCATATATTAAAAGATTAATCACACCAATAAGAACAAGTATTTAAAATAATGTAATTTTTTTTTTTTTTTTGAGTAAAAGTGAATTAGAACATGCTGTTTGAGTATGTTGCTGTTGTTAGGTACTTTTGAATTGGTCACAACTCATACAGACCCCATGTACAGCAGAACATAACACTGCCTTGTCCTGCACCATCCTTATGATCATTGTTATGCTTTAGCCCATTGTTGCAGCCTCTGTGTCAATCCATCTCATTGAGGGTCTTCCTCTTTTTCATTGACCCCGTGCTTTACCAGGCATAATACCCTTCTTCAGGGACTGGTACCTCCCGATAAGATGTACAAAGTATCTGAGATGAAGTCTTGTTATCCTTGTTTCTAAGGAACATTCTGGCCGTACATCTTCCAAGACAGATTTGTTCATTCTTTTGGCAGTCCATGGAATGTTCAATATTCTTCGCCAACACCACAACTCAAAGGCTCTTCTTCAGTCTTGCTTATTCTTTGTCCATTTTCACATGCATATCAGACTTGGGTCAGGCACACCTTAGTCCTCAAAATGACATCTTCACTTTTGAACTCTTTGAAGAGGTCTTTTGCAGCTGTTTGAGTATAGTTAGTATTAAACATGCAACCCCAGAAAAGATGCAGAAAACGTATACTGCACTTTTATGCAAATAACATGTTATGTCTTTTGCAAATTCTCCCACCTGTTATTTTAATAAACACACTATACCAATATTTTTTTTTTACATGTTGCTGACTTTAATTTTGATTTTTTTTTTCTGTCCAAGAGATTTAGTGTTACCAGGATAAAATTGATCTCATGGAAACTTCATTTAAGGTAGGTATTTTCCTAAACAAAATGCAACCAATGGTGAACTGAAGGGGCTAGTGATGGAAATGGGATGCCACACTGAAACCAAAGAGTATGACTGCATGAATAGCTAGAAATTAGTAAGAAATAAATATAGGCCTAAAACTTCAAGAACATGATGTTGTATATATTTTATTGCTTTCATACATTTTAAACTGAAACATAATTTTTGATAATCCACATCTTTCAAATCAGCAAACATAAGTCACCAGAAGAAATTGTGTTTTCATCGTAATACAGACAGACCATTTCAGGTTATTTATTCATTATCATCATTAGTGATTCTTATTCTCAGGGAAAGGCCATTCCTTTTCATGAATTTAGGAATCCGGGTGAAACCCAAAATCAAATCTGGGATTCCTCTTTCATTTGCCAGAAGCTTCACTTTTATCTGGATTGTGACAGTAGAGACAGCTTGATTTTGTTCCTTTTGATAAAAAACCCACCTTTCAAGCTGTTCTCCAAATCAGGCCATTTTGCTTTGGGCCCACAAAGTGCGTGTTTTTACGGATTCATCTTACCAGCTCCCTTTTCTGCTTTCTCTATTCATGCATGGACGACTCTCCAATCTCAAACTTTCTCGCTGCCACTCTGTTGCTTGTTTCTTCTGCTTCTGGACTGATTTTCAGTTTGAAGTCAGTGGTGTAGGACTTGCATTAAATTCCTGCCATGATCCTAAAGGGTTCTAAGATTAGATTTATAAACTGAAAAAATGTGCACAATGCAATTGATAACTGGCTGGTTCTAGTAAAGAAACAGCAAAATTCAAATATGAGGTGTCTTTCTATATGCTTGCAATGGTCTTTTTATATGCTTGCAAGCATATGACTAAGGTGACTCACGATCATTGATCAAAGCCATTAATAAGAAGCACTAATAAGACATAATTAGACTATGAAATGAGCAGACCTGACATAGCTTAACAGTTTCACTTAAGATGATCTGATAAGGTTTACTCATTTAACTGGTGAGACAAGAGCAATCATGTATCAGTTTTGCTTTGATTACTCCTGCAATTAAAAGCCAAAGTCAGAAGGTGACTGTGATAATTATGTCAACGCAGACTGATTTGAGATTCCTCAGTGCCATTTATGCCAGAGCAGGCTTTGCCTTGTCTATGCTTCCAATTGATAGCACATGTTTTATGGACAGGCTTCAGAAGTTTCAAGATTTGACCGATGATTCAATAGCAATGGGAATAAAATTATCAACTTAAATTAATAGAACCAAATGCACAGTTTTAATTTTCCATTTTCCGGTTACTGGGGTACTACTAAACTCAGTCCATGACTTGACCGTGGCTTGTACCTTTATTAGACAAATATGATCAAAAGTAACATTTTCAGACTATTGAATGGAAGTGACCGAGGCTGAAATTCTTTCTGGAAATGTCAGAAGACATGCCTGGTATATGCCAGAACTTTTTAACATAATTTCATCATTTCCATGCATTATATGTGTGATGTTCTTTATGTGAGTATGCTATTTGCTAAGACATACAGTAATAAAAGTAGAGAATGAAATAAATAGGAGATTCCAAATTTACTGTAATTCTGAAACTACAGTAGTCACTAATTATACAATTCCTTTTCCCTATAACTGAGTCGTACTGAAATGTACAAATTAAATTGATCTATCTCTGTCTTCCTTCTTTCTTTCCTTTCTTCCTTCCTTCCTTCTTTGTTTTTTTTCTTCCTTCTTTCATTTTTCCTTTCTCTGTCTTTCTAACTAAATCCCCCTTTTTCCCCCAATTTGGCTAAATGGCTCTTGCAGAGTCAGGTTAATTTCTCATCTTGAGGAAATGTTAACATTTATTTTGCAATGGATGAAATACTAAATTATCATATACGCTTCCCCTCCTTCTGGTATACCGTTACCTACATTGTTTACTCGTATTTTTTTTTTTGTAGTGCCTAGTTTTCATTAGTTTTTTAAAACACATTAAAAAGCAACTCAGCTTGGTTATTTTATATAATTTGAGTCAACACTATCATGAGAAATGTTCCATTCACATTTTGGTCAATAATTTTAACAATTTAAATGAAAATAACAAATTATTTGAAAAATATGACTTGCCAAAATCAACACTCATTAATCAGAAAATATGAATAGCTATTTATCTATTGAAAAAATTGAATTTGTCATCAAAAACATTCCCATAAAGAAAACTAACTCCTGACCAAACTCATGTTGCTGGTGAGCTCTCTCAAACATTCAAGGATAAAATATCATCAATCTTATACATACTCTTTCAGAAAACAGAGGAGATGGGAACACTTTGTGAAACTTTTCATGAGGATAGTATACATAAAATTTCCAATGCTGATGAAGGCACGGGGGAAAAATAAAAGAAAGAAGAAAATTATCAGTCATTATCCCTCATGAACGTAGACACAATGATCCTTCTTATATATCACCAAGTCAAATCCAATAATATACAAACTGAATACTATACCAAAATCATATAATATTTAACCCAAGAAAGAAATATTTCCAGCAAAGTCATAGAATTAGAATATTAATGTGAGAGGCTCAGGAAACATAAATTTTACTGAGCATAAATAACTACACTGTGGTCCAGGACATAGCTTTGGGTTGGTTATCGAGTTTAAAAAGATGAATGCAAACGATTTCTTTGGTCAACAGATATTTGCAGATTCAGAATCCATTGACATCTGTCATTATATGCTACTCAGTAATTCAAAATCTAAAGAAATATTTTATAAAAATATATTTTGGAAAAAAATTAAGATGGTATTTATATTCAGTAAGCAGTATTAGACTTACATGCTTTGGGGAAAGAAGAAGCACCAGGATGCCATCAAGTGGATTCTAACTCATGGAGACCCCACATGTGTCAGAGTAGAACTGTGCTTTGTAGGGTTTTCAATGGCTGTGATGTTTTGGAAGTAGACTGACAAGACTTTCTTCCAAGGTGACTCTAGGTGGACTTGAACCTTCAACCTTTTGGTTAGCAGCCACATGTGTTAACTGTATGCACTATCCAGGGACTTTAGAAGATAAAAGGACAGTAAAAGACACTGATAATACTGATGAGATTATCAACAGAGCTTTCTGGAAATGTGTGGTAGAGTAGAGCCATAACTCACCAATGAAAAGAAAGATAAAATGTAAAGAATGACATTAAGATCTTAAGATCTTGCATCACATAGTTTCTGAAAAAAGACAGTGATTTGTGGTACACATGACAGAAATATTGATGCTCATGTGGCCTGTAAGTACACAGCCTCAAATCATTAATAGTTGCTGCAGTTCAGAAAGCTGATGAGAATGATTCTTGGTTAGAATAAATGTAGATACTTGAGAAGTATCTGGGGTGCAAATTTCACAACTTAAATAATCCCATAGTTAGAGGACCTGGCAACACTAATGGAGCACAGGATCAAGAACTCCTCTTTGCAAGAGACTGTGGAGGTATAACATGAAGAGAGAAATCAAATATTCAGTGCAGCACTGGTTTATCAAAAGCACAAAACTGAAAGGTGAAAGAGAAAGTTAGACATGAAAGTTTTGTCTTGGATATAAAGACCTTCAGATAAGACCTGGTAAATGGGGCAGCCACCATTGCAAATTACTAATTTTTAATGTTTATGACAATGTTAAAATACCACACTGGGGAAGAAAATAGTATGCATAGGTAGATTTACATATGGTAAGCATATGTCATAATTATGCACCACTTCATGATATATTTTTTTCCCTTTAATTGTTGTTAAGTACCTTCCTTCTAGTGGGTTCTGACTCAGAGGGACCCTAAGTGCAACAGAACAAAACATTGCCCATCCTGCGCCATCCTTACAGTCATTGCTATGTTTGAGCCCATTGTTGCAGCCACTATGTCAATCCATCTCATTGAGTGTCTTCCTCTTTTTTGCTGACCCTCTTCTTTACCAAGCATGATGTCCTTCCTAATAACATGTCCAAAATACATGAGAAGAAGTTTCACCATCCTTGCTTCTAAGGAGCATTCTGGATGTACTTCTTCCAAGACAGATTTGTTTGTTCTTTTGGAAATCCATAGTATATTCAACATCCTTTTCTAACACCATGATTTAACAGCATCAATTCTTTTCTGGTGTTCCTTAATCATTGTCCAGCTTTTGCACACATATGAAATGATTGAAAATACTATGGCTCATGTCAGGCACACTTTAGCCCTCAAAGTGACATCTTTGCTTTTTAATACTTTAAAGGGATCTTTTGTGGCAGATTTGTTCAATGAAATATGTCACTTGATTTCTTGACTGCTACTTCCATGGTCATTGATTGTGGATCCAAGCAAAATGATATCCTTGACAACTTCAGTCTTCTCTCCATTTATCATGACACTGCTTACTGGTGCAGTTGTGAGGATTTTTGTTTTCTTTATGTTGAGGTACATTCCATACTGAAGCCTGTAGTCTTTAATTTTCAAGTGCTTCAAGTCCTGTTTGCTTTCAGCAAGCAAGATTGTGTTACCTGCATATTGCAAATGAGTCTTCCTCCAATCCCGATGCCACATTCTTCTTCATATATATGAAGAAGATTTTTTTTTCTATTGGGTTTAAATTCACTTGTCAGGTACTGTGGACCATTTGCCAACACTAAATAGCTTCTTGGAAAAAGTGAAATCAAGATTTCTTCAATTATCCTCCTTCTTTAGATAAAATCTCTCCTATGGCCTTTAAGAAATTTAAGAATGGGTTACAGAAACATAATTTTCTTAGCATAACTTTATATGAGCTGAAGAATAGCACAAGTTTTCCAAATTTTGGTGGTGAAAGATAAGTTATGTGGTAGTATGTTTCTGATTAACCTTTTCAAAAGCATCACTTTTTGAAGGAAAATGTAAATTTCTTCTCCAAAATATCAAATCACATTTACATGAAAAATCCATAAAAATTATAACATCTCATTAAAAACAAAACAAAACAGCATATAAATTAGGTCTTTGAGGCACTCATTCAAATCCAAATATTTTCCATTAGATCACAGTTGGATATTTACAAAACTACACACACATTAACAAATACTTCAGACACATGATTTATTCTTAAACTTCTTGAAATGGCAAAAGTGTCTTCTTAATTTCCTAGTTTAGGAACACAAGACAAAACAAAAACTAAAAAAAAAATGGTCATAGCTGTCATTCTTTGCAGCAAAATCTCATCTTTAAGTTGTAAATTATAAGAGTGTGAGATTAGCATTAGTATCAATGAGCAAATTGCTGCCTGCTTTGGACTAAAATAATTCTAGTGTTAAGTCAACAATATGAAACGTAGAAACATAGAAAGTTGAAATTATTAAAATGTTTAGTTATTATAAAATACTTGACAAATAGATTCAATAGAATGTTTATCAAACCACAAAACAAGCAAACAAAAAAAAGTGTTATCTATTTAAATATACAAAGCGGCAAGTTTTATCTCTGCCAGTAGAATTTTGGCCATCAATTTAGCCCTATATTGTGCAAGGTCATGGAGCCGATTAAGGATGTGTTGTCAATATCCACATATGCATGTATTCCAAGAGTTCAAACCATATACTCCCAGAATATATATTTTGAAAAAGCTTAAGTAATTTTGATGCTCTGCTAACACTACTATGAAACAAAAACCACTGAATAAAGTAAAAGTAATAAAAATATGACAAAAAATGCAATGAAACAGATTTGCACACTTAACATTTGAATGTGGCCCTTTTTAGATATGTTAAGACCTTTTATTTAGACTGAAATAACACTTTCTCTGGTTCTGGTTCTTATGTATTTATTTTTTAAATGATCTATCTTTGCTTGGTTGCAAATCCAACCAAACCTTAAGGCACAGATCTTGGATTTTTTTTTTTTAAATCAATTTCTAATTTTATTGTATTATTGTCAGAGAATATCATCTGTATAATACCTAAATTTTGGAATTTGTTGACCTTTTTTTGGATCTCCTGACCCCAAGTCAGTATGTCTGTTAGCAAAGGATGTATATAGTTTATTGTTTCCTAACAGGTAAAGTTTGCTACTTTGCTTGTCTAATTTTTATACATATTACTAATTTTTAATCTTTGATCTTAAAATTCCTCAATTTAATTGTAGAATACTGGTTTTTGATTGGCATTCTGACCTTTGCTTTAAAGCATGGAATTAGTTTTACAGGCTTACATGAATTCAGGATTGTTATTTATTCCTGCAGTATTGAAGACCCTTAAATATTCCATTTTCAACTATACTTTACAATAATTATTTATACTTATGCTCTATTCTTATTTTGGGTTAATACTAATTTGTTTCATAGGCACAATAAATGTTTTCTAGTTACAACTCGTCTGTGTTATTACATTTGTGTGGCCTTTCTAGCTATGGTCTTGTAACTCCCACCCAGGTGATTGTGTGATAGGGTAAATGTGGCCTGTCAAAGGGATTGGTCAGTTTTGCCTTAAAAGAGAGCCAATTCCAGAGCAAAGGAGAGGAACTCACCACCAACAAGAAAGCAGAGACCAGCATGAGAGACCCATCAGTAGAGACCTGTCAGCAGGAAATGGCGTGGTGGGTTTCCTGGCTCATGGAGAGACAAAGCTGAGTGGCTTTGGGCAGAGACTGAGGGCCAGAGAGAGGTGCGCCTGCAAGCACAGCTGGGGAGAGGCTATCCTGATGGAAGAACTGTATCCTGAGTGTTCTTGAGCCTGACTATAACTGTTACTTCACTAATAAATGCCGTAATTGTGAGTATGGTCTATGATTCTGTGTGGCCATTGCAATAAATTATCAAACCTAGTAGAGAGTGCTGTGGGAGGGATGATTGGTTTCAGGCTTTGTAAAGATGGCAGAGAGGAGGCACGTCTAACCTCCACCTCCTGGGAATCAGCCTTGGGTTGCTGATCTTGACACTGTCGTCAAGCTGTTTTTATAGTTATCTTTTCCTACCATTTTCATTTTCAACTTTCTGTGTCACTGAGAGAGAGACGATTGTAATATATACATACTCATAACCAATTTGACAATGTCTTGTTTCTCTATTAATAATTAATAATTACATTTATGTTTGCTGTGATTAAAAATACGTAATTATTTTCTACACTGTATTTTTTTGTTTCATATTTAGCAGATTTTCTTGTTTCTATGATTGCTTCTTTTAAATCTGTTTAGACTCCCTTTCTTTTAACCATCTATCAGTTTGGATGTTTATATTCTGTATCAAATATTTTGTGTTCACTTTTAATTTTTTGAACATGCACATACATAATAACTAAGTCACCAGATATAATACACAGGAAGCAAATTGACTACATCTGTGGAAAGAGATGATGAAGAAGTTCAATATCATCAGTCAGAACAAGGTTGAGGCTGACTGAGGAGCAGACCATCAATTGCTCATATACAAGTTCAAGTTCAAGCTGAAGAAAATTAAAGCAAGTCCAAGAAAGCCAAAATATGACCTTGAGTATATTCTACCTGAGTTCAGAAAACATCTCAAGAATAGATTTGACACATTGAACACTAATGACTGAAGACCAGATGAGTTGTGGAATGATATTAAGGACTTTAAACATAGAAAAAGCAAAAGGTTATTAAAAAGACAGGATAGTAGGAAAAGATCAAAATGGATGTCAGAAAAGACTCTGAAAATTGCTCTTGAATGAAGAACCGCAAAAGTGGATGAAAGAAATGATGAAGTAAACAGCTGAATAGAAGATTTTAAAGAATGGCTAGAGAAGACAAAGTAAAGAATTATAATGAAATTTGCAAAGACCTGGAGGTAGAAAACCAAAAGGGACGAGCACACTCAGCATTTCTCAAGCTGAAAGAACTGAAGAAAAAAATTCAAGCCTCGAATTGCCACGTGGAGAGAGTCTATGAAACAAATGCTGAACAATGCAGGAAGCATCAAAGGAAGATGGAAAGAATACAGAGTCACTGAACCAAAAAAAAAAAAAAATTGGCCAATGTTCAAATATTTTAGGAGGTAGCATATGATCAAGAACTGGTTGTATTGAAGGAAGGAGTCCAAGCTGCACTGAAGGCACTGGTGAAAACAAGGCTCCAGGAATTATTGTTTTTGTTAGGTGTCTTCCAGTTGGTTTTGACTCGCAGCAACCCTATGTACAACAAAACAAAGAATCGCCCAGTCCTGCACCATCCTCACAGTCATTGCTCTGTTTGAGCCCATTGTTGCAGCCACTATGGCAGTTCATCTCATTGAGGATCTTCCTCTTTTCCGCGAACTCTCTACATTACTAAGCATGATATCCTTCTCAAGGGACTGGTGCCTCCTGATAACTTGTCCAAAGTGCTTGAGATGAAATCTTGCCAACATTTCTTCTAAGGAACAGTCTGTTGTACTTCTTCCAAGATGGACTTGTTCATTCTTCTGGCAGTTCATGGTATATTCAGTATTCTTTGCCAACACCATGATTCAAGGCATCAGTTCTTCTCCAGGAACTGATGGAACATCAATTGTGATGTTTCAACTAATGATACAGCATGGAGGCATTCACTTGTCTATGCCAAGAAATTTGAAAGATTGCCACATGGCCAACCAATAAGAAGAGATCCATATTTGTGCCCATTCCAAAGAAAGGTGATTTGACAGAACGAAGAAATTAACTAACTATATCCTTAATATCACACACAAGTAAAATTTTGCTAAAGATAATTCAAAAGAGGTTGCAGCAATACATTGACAGGAAACTGCCAGAAATTAAAACCAGTTTTAGAAGATGATGAGGCAAGAGAGCTATCACTGGTGATGTCAGATGGATCTTGGCTGGAAGCAGAGAACACCAGAAAGATGTTTACCTGTCTTTTATATGCAAAGGCATTCGACTGTGTGGATCATAATAAACTACGGATAACATTGTGAAAAATGGGAATTCTGGAAAAACAATTATGCTATGCAGAACCTGTACATAGACCATGAGGCAGTCACCTGAACAAAACAAAGGATATTGTGTGGCTTAAAAAAAGGAAGATGTGCATCAGAGTTTTATATTTTCACCATACTTCTTCAATTTGTATTCTGAGCAAGTAATTCCAGAAGTTGGAGTACTTGAAGAATAGGACAGTATCAGGATTTGAGGAAGATTCATTATCAACCTGCAATATGCAGATGACACAACGTTGCTTGCAGAAAGTGAAGAGGACTTGAAGCACCTACTGATGAAGATCAAACACCACAGCCTTCAATACGGATTATACCTCAACGTAAAGGAAACAAAAATCCTCACGACTGGCCCAATAAGTAACATTATGATAAACGGAAAGGTTTGGAGTTGTCAAGGGTTTTGCTTTATTTGGATCCACAATCAACACCCGTAGAAACAGCAGTCAAGAAATCAAATGAAGCATTGCATTGGACAAATCGGCTGCAAAAGATCTCTTTAAAGTGCTATAAAGAAAAGATATCATTTTGAGGACTAAGGTGTTCCTGACACAAACCATGGTATTTTCAATCACCTCATATACGTGCAAAAGCTGGACATTTAATCAAAAAGTCCAAAAAAGAATTGAAGCATTTGAATATACCATGGACTGCTGGAAGAATGAACAAATCTGTCTTGGAAGTAGTACATCCAGAATACTCCTTAGAAGTGAGGATGAGAGACTTAGTCTCACGTACTTCAGACATGTTGTCAGGAGGGACTAGTCCCTGGAGAAGGAAATTATACTTGGTAAAGTAGAGCGTCAGTGAGACAGAGGAATACCCTTGATAAGATGGATTGACACAGTGGCTGTAATGATGGGCTCATGCATAACAATGATTTTGAGGATAGAGTAGGATCAGGCAATGTTTTATTCTGCTGTACATAGGGTCGCTATGAGTTGGAAATGACTGGATACCACCTAACAACAACATTACATTTTTGACCAATATGTATTTTCACCTTTAGTAACTTTCCAATAGTGTTTTTTGTCATTATTATTATTTTTCAAAAAACATTTATTCTAGTATTTTAAAACTCCTACTTTTGCCAGTTTTGTGTAGCACTAAACCACTTCTTTTGCATTCAATTTTGTTCTTCTGAAGTATATTCTTTAATCATTCCATTAATGAGGGTCTGAAAGTTGAACTTTCTCAGTTTTTAAAATTGTTCTTTATTTTCATGCACTATTGGAGGATGCTTTAGCTAGCATGATGTATTGGACTACCAAAAAACCCACTGCTGTCAAGTAGATTCCAACCCATAGAGTTTCCAAGGAGCACCTGGTGGATTCGAACTGCCAGCCTTTTGGTTGGCAGCATAGCTCTTAATCACTATGCCACCAGGGTTTCCAATTAGGAAAATATTCACTCCCTCAATCCTCCCTATGTAGTGAAGTATACTTCCCTTCATCAGTGATTTTGTGCTTGGTCATGTGACCTGCTTTGGCTAGTATAATGTTAACAGATGTGACATGAGCAGATGCCTTCGAAGTGCTTACATGATTTGACTAGGACTTTTGTTTTTGGATGACAATAAGAACACGCCCAACGTAGCCAGTGGTTTCTTCACACTGAGGAGATCTGAACCTGATATAAAACCCAAATCTGAGTGCAGCCAAATTACAACCTTATTCGAAGCAAATTTTAACCAGTCTGTAGACCCAGAGATCTTATAGTTCTCCCTTTTTAAAGGCAACCATGGCACTTGAACCTATCAGTGGAGCCTATCAACGGACATGCCCTGCACCTTGGGAGCTTGGACTGGTTGTGAATCTTGCCGACTATTGAATGTTCACCTGACCTTTGCCAGGCAGGCAAAAGCTCACTTTCCTCTGGGAAGCTGAGATTGGATTGAACTGCCCAACCTCACCAGGCTGGAAGAAGTAAGAACCTTAGTTTCCACCTAATTCTTGTCCAAACAATCCATATTGTACATCCAGTCATTTGTGAACAATCCTGCTAACTTTTAAACACTATATTTCTTTTTTTAAAACAAAGAAAAATGCCTTTTTATATGAGATTAATTTTTCCCAAAGTTTAAAAGCAATAACCGAAGAACAAATTGAACCCACAATTTTCTACTTTTGATTCTTTATTCAATTTATTTTAATTTACTCTTTTGTTATGTGTAATTTGGTCAAGGAAACCCTGGTGGCGTAGCGGTTAAGTGCTACGGCTGCTAACCAAAGGGCTGGCGGTTCGAATCTGCCAGGCGCTCCTCAGAAACTCTATGGGACAGTTCTACTCTGTCCTATAGGGTCGCTATGAGTCGGAATCGACTCAACTGCACTGGGTTTGGTTTGTTTTTTTTGGTGAGTTTGGTCAAATTTTATGAAATGCAACAATCAATTTAAACGTCAACACTGCTATGGGAATGAAAGAGAGTTAATGGTAGTTCAGTAAAAAGGAAAAATGAATAAGTCAAGAGTTGAGTTTTAGTCTCCAAACCACCAATAAATTACAGTGTTAATGGGGGAAGTCATTCTTTGAATCTTAGTTTCTTTATTTTTAAATTTATTTTTATGTAATATTATTTTTACTACTTTTTCACTAAGTTGAATAAGATAGATTAATAATGAACATTAAGATTAACTGTATTTTGTTCTCGCATATCCCTAAAAATGACAAAGCTGTGGAAAGAGTCTAGTTGTAATCAAGACTTTTGATGAGACTTTTTTTTTAATTGTACTTTAGAAGAAGGTTTACAGAACAAGCTAGCTTCTAATTAAAATGGTTAGTACACATATTTTATGACATAGGTTAACAACCCCATGACATGTCAACGCTATCCAGGACCCTGTATTGTTATCCCTGTTAGAGCAGTCAGTGGTGGTAGCTGGATACCATATAGTTGTACTGGACTGAAACCGGTGGATGCTGTGGTATTTGTGGTCCATTAGTCCTTTGGACTAATCTTTCCCTTGTATCTCACGAATAATGAAAATATATTCATGAATATATATATTGATGAATAATAATGCATGTGCATATATATAAATATATATAATGAATTTCTTTGTCAGCATATTTCAGCATATATCTTCTTGTCTACAGATCTTAATAGTTTTAATAATAAAAGAAGAATTGATCCACTAACCCTTATGCTACCAAAACTGCCATACTAAGTGAAAATAAGGTAGTAAAATTCTATGTTCTGCAAAATGATAGATTGTTTTTCTTCTTGTTGTAAGTCTCTCAAACTGGTTTTCTTCATCCTCCGTTGCTCCCGAAGGGGTGAGACTGGTGGAGTATCTTAGATGGCCACTCACAGGCTTTTAAGACCCCAGAAGCTACTTGCCAAAGTGGGATGTAGAACATTTTCTTTTTAAACTATGTTATGTCAATTGAGCTAGATGTTTCCTGAAAAACCATGGTTTGAGGAATCATTTTTAACTGTCATTCCAACCTAAATCTTCACCCAAGCCATTGATTACAACCTATTCAATATCCAGATCCTTCTAAGTCTCCTTTAAGCCTCCAATATTTAGATTGGAATATAAATTTTAAATATTTGACTCTATTTGTCCATACTCCTTTGCCATAACTTTACTTAAATTAAAATATTAAAAAATATATATGATGAGATTAACTTTTAAATGATAGATTTCTAAACAAAAATTTAGTGTTTGAGAGATCTTACAACAAGGAGAAAAACAATCTATCATTTCGCAGAACATAGAATGTTATTACCTTATTTTCACTTAATATGGCAGGTTTGGTAGCATAAGGGTTAGTGGGTCAGTTCTTTTATTATCAAAATTATTAAGATCTCCTGTATACAGGAAGATATATGCTGACAAAGAAATTCATTATATGTATTTATATATATGCATGTGCATTATTATTCCTGAATACATATATTCATGAATATATGTACATTATTTTTTTATTCATGAAAGAATATATATGTATACATTACCCTATATCTATATCTATACATACATGCATATATTATTTATCTAAAAGAATACATGTATTCACATATATATACTGTCTAATAAGAAGTGAAACTAAATTTAAAATGTTATATTTTTCCTTTATTAAAATATCTACAAATATCAGTTACTCCCATCCTCTTTGGAAACTTAACAAAGCAAATGATTTAATGTCCATTCTTTCCCAGAGGTTTACCATCAAAGTCCATTAGAAATAAATAACTAAAAGAAGGAAAAAAATATGCCACTGATGTTACTAACAATTTGAAGGCCATAATAATCTTTGAAGGTCAATTTGTTGAACCACGGTTCAGTGCTTTTACCATATGCTCGGGTGAACTGAGTGTTTTGCTGCAGCCTATAATAGAAAAAAAAAAATTTTTTTTTTTTTTTATTTCAATCAGGAGGTAACTTGTGAATAATCAAGAAATGCTTCACAAATACTCCTAAGTTCCACTTTCCTAATCCAAAAGCGTGATGGGGTGCAGTCAACCATGGTGATTCGACTTGGAACAAGTTATTACCAGATAGAAAACATGATGGTCAACTGAAAGGGGCAAGGCCTTTAAGACATCAGATGTTCTACCAAATACAATATGCACTTTTCCATTTGTCTGTTTTCTTTCAAAATAAACCGTTTGTGCTCTACACATCAGCTTCTCATGTCAAAGACACCTAAATAACCTAAGAAAATAAAAGCCAACCTTTTCCAAATTTTGCAGTATCCCCATACAATTAGCCATGTATTAGATTTTTACTTTATTTTTCCTATGGGTATTCTCTACAGACGTCACTGAAAGAGAACAAGGCCATTTAAAACTGACTGCCTGGCCTTTCTGCCTCAGGGAATTTGAGGCCGCTTTTAATGAACAACGTGTCTAAGGCAGTCTGGCAGAGAAATAGTGTCACAAAATTAAAGATATGTAAAGAAAAGTTTAGGAGTTAGCACAGTGTTGATGTTGAGTTGCTGCATTTGCATATTAAAAGGGGGTTTGCTCTTTTGTTTTTTCCTTAGAGACACTGAGCTTTTTATGATCACTTACGTCTATAGAAAAAAACTCAGTGGGCTCAAAGGTCCACCCAAATCTTTTCATTTTATTCTAAGAGTTCAAATGCCATTTCTGCTATGAAATAACCACCCTGAATAAACTTGAAGAGTATTCTGGGTATTACCATGTAAATGAGAGAATTAAGCATAACTCTCTGCTATGGTAATCCTTCCCAGACTGCTTTTCTATAAAGGCTATCTGTGAGGGACTAAAGCATTCACAACTGAGGTTGATTGCCAAGACTGTGAGACTATAAAGTTTTATGCAAATTTAGAGAAATAAATTTTAATTCTCCAGTTTATTTTGTTCTGTTGCCTGTTGGAAATATTCTTATGTTCAGAGACCATCAAATGATACATAGATCAAGGCAAAAACCAGGGATGGCTAAAACAAGAAATTAGACCTTTGCAACAAAATGGGCAACACATTACCCTTAGGTAGCTAGAATTGCATAGTGGGGGGAAAGACATGATGTTTCACTACCAGCAAGACTTTATCTGTGTTTTATTTTAAAGCAGAATAATTCTCATATCTAGGGCGATTCTTTCCATCTTCTAGTGAACTGAACATTTTTAGAGTGTTTAGGACTTTGTTGCAATACTTTGAGAGGTATAGATATACTCTGACATTGGGAAAATGAGAAGATGTTTAAAATGAGATGTGTTTACAAGCCACTTGCTTTACTACATAATCGAATTTACTCTGAATTTTAAAGGCTTGATGTATGTTTTCTCCCATGACATTAATTCCTAGTCTTTTTCGCTTAATCGTCGTTTTTATGATTCTAAATGTGATGCTATGTAAGCACTACGAGTCCCTACTAATTTCGCTTCCAGTTTAGAGCACGGAGTGAAAATATACATTTTTGCCTGGAATAATAACTCTCATTCTTTTCTAAACTATGTTTGCCTTCAAGGCTTCAATATCACTAAGCCATAAGAATAACAAGGAACAGGAAAAAAAGAAGAGGAGGAAAAGAAGTAGAATTATAGTTGATGAAAGAGGAGGTGATAAGAAAGAAAACTGGAAAAAAATAATTTCCTTACTGTAGTAATGTCTCTCTTTTATCACTATCATATAATACTTCAAAATTAGGAATATTGTTATAATTCTCCTCAGGCCATATTTCAGTGTACTCAGTACACTGGTCCTAATTATACATTTACACATTTAACACTATAACCCCCTAGCGATACTCCACGATTGTTAAGTCAGTCTTCATATCTGCCTGTTTTCTACCTGTGTCCATTCACTAAAAAGAAAAAAAAAAATTATCTTCTTCCAATAAGATAAGATGCAAGACAAGAAGAGAAGCACCACAACTGAGGTAGGGAGAGACTCAGTGGTGAATCAGATTATTTCCATTCTAAAAGATAGACAGTTAAATACCAGGATGGACCAATATAATTGTCATGTCTTCAAAGGCAGGTTATACCAAGAAATCTGAAGATACCACCACAGGTGTATATATATATATATATATATACTGAGGACCAGTTGTTTAATCATGAAACATGTTGTTGCCAGGTGCTATTGAGTCAGTTCCAATTCATAGCAACCCTATGTACAACAGAACAAAACACTGCCCTGTCTTGTTTCCTATGCTTCAGCCCATCTTGCAGGCACTGCGTCAATACGTTTCACTGACTGTCTTCTTTATCGCTGACCCTCTGCTTTACCAAGCATGATGTCTTTCTCCAGGGACTGATCCCTCTTGATAATATGTCCAAAGTATGTGAGATGAAGTCTTGCTATCCTTGCTTCTATGAGCATTCTGGCTGTACTTCTTCCAAGACAGGTTTGTTCATTTTTTTTTTTTTCTAGCAGTCCATGGTATATTCAATATTCTTCACAGACACCATTATTCAAAGACATCAATTCTTCTTTGGTGTTCCTTAGTCATTGTCCAGTTTTCACATGCATGGTTTTGGTCAGGTGCACCTTAGTCCTTAAAGTGACATCTTTGCTTTTTAACACCTTAAAGAGGTCTTTTGCAGCAGATTTGCCCAATGCAATGCATCGTTTGACTTCTTACCTGCTGCTTCCATAGGCATTGATTGTGGATGCAAGTCAAATGAAATCCTTAACAATTTCAATCTTTTCTCCATTCATCACGATGTTGCTTATTGGTCCAGTTGTGAGGATTTTTGTATTCTTTATGTTGACGTGTAATCCTTACTGAAGGCTGTGATCCTTGATCTTCATCAGTAAGTGCTTCAACTCCTCTTCATTTTCAGCAAGCAAAGTTGTGTCATCTGCATAACGCAGATTGTTAATGAGTCTTCCTCCAACTCTGATGCCATGCTTTTCTACACATAGTCCAGCTGCTCGGATTATTTGCTCAGCATACAAACTGAATAAGTATAGTGAAAGAATACAACCCTGAGGCACCTTTCTTAACTTTAAACCACACATATCCTCTTGTTCTGTTTGATTGACTGCTTTTTGTTGTAAGTATAGGTCCCTCATGAGCCCAATTAAGTGTCCTGTAACTCCCATTCTTCGAAATGTTAACTGTAATTTGTTGTGATCCACACAGTTGAATGCCTTTGCATAGTCAATAAAACACAGGTAAATGTCTTTCTGGTACTCTCTGCTTTCAGCCAAGATCTATCTGACATCAGCAATGATATTACGTTCCAGGTTCTGTTCTGAATCTGGCTTGAATTTCTGGGAACATTCTGTGAGGCATGCATTATGTATAAACTGTGTTGTTGTTGTTAGGTGCCTTCAAGTCTGTTACAACTCACAGCAACCCTATGTATAATAGAACAAAACACTGCCCAGTCCTGCACCATCCTTACAATAGTCCTTTGATTTCTTCTCTGCTGCTTCCATGGTGTTGATAGGAGATCCAAGTAAAATGAAACCCTTGACAGCTTCAGTGTTTTCTCCATTTATCTCGATGTTGCTTATTGTTCCAGTTGTTTCCTTTATGTTGAGGTATAATTTATACTGAAAGGAGCCCTTGTGGTCCAGTGGTTAAAGCAGTTGGCTACAAACTGGAAAGTGGGGGTTTGAACCCACCAGCTGCTCTGCAGAGTGTTACCATAAAGATTACAGCCTTGAAAACTCTATGGGGCAGTTCTACTCTCTCCTATAGTGTCTCTATGAGTCAGAATCAACTCTATAACAATGGGTTTTAATCCATACTGAAGGCTGTAATATTTGATCTTCATCAATAAGCACTTCAAGTCCTCTTGGTTTTCAGTAAGCAAGGTTGTGTCATCTGCATATTGCAGGCTTTTAACAAGTTTCCCTCTAATCCTGATGCTATGTTCTTCTTCATATAGTGCATCTTCTCTGATTACTTGCTCAGCATACACGCTGAATAAATATGGTGAAAGGATACAGCTCTTACACATACCTTTCTTGACTTTAAACAATGCAATATCCCCTTGTTCTTTTCAAACCACTTTTTGTTGGTCTGTGTTCTACTTCTAAATCCAGAACTACTTCTACATGAGCACAATTAAGTGTTGCAGAATTCCCAGTCTTCACAATGTTATGCATAATTTGCTACAATTCACACAGTCGAATACCATTGCATAGTCAACAAGTAAATATCAGTCCAGTATTCTCTGCTTTCAGTTAAGATCCACCTGACATCAGCAATGATACCCCTCTTTCCACGTTCTCTTTTGAATCTGGCTTGGATTCCTGGCAATTCCCTGTTGATGTACTGCTACAACTATTTTTTAAATTATCTTCAAAAAAATTTTGTTTGTGTGTGATATTAATGATATTGTTCAATAATTTCAGCATTCTGTTAAATCACCTTTCTTTGGAATAAGTACAAATATGGGTCTCTTCCAGTCAGTTGTTCATATAGCTGTCTTCCAAATTTCTTGGCATAGACTAGTGAGTGTCTCAAGTGCTGCATCTGTTTGTTGCAACATCGCAATCGGTATTCAGTCAATTCCTGGAGCCTTGTTTTTCCACAGTGCCTTCAGTGCAGATTGGACTTCTTCCTTCAATACCATCGGTTCTTGATCATGTGCTACCTTCTGACACCCATTTTGGTCTTCACTTTCTTTCCTCTCTTTTTAATGACTTTTTGATTTCTTCATGTATGATATCCTTGATGTCATCCCACAACTTGTCTGGCCTTCAGTCATTAGTGTACTATGCATCAAATCTATTCTTGAGATGGTTTCTAAATTCAGGTGGAATACACTCATGGTCATATTTCGGCTTTCATGGACTTGTTTTAATTTTATTCAGCTTCAACTTGAACTTGCATATGAGGAATTGAAGGTCTGTTCTGCCCTGGCCTGGTTCTGACAGATGATATTAAGCTTGTCCATCATCTCTTTCCACAGATGTAGTCAATTTAATTCCTGTGTATTTCATCCGGTGAAGTCCAAGTGTATGGTCGCCATTTATGTTGGTAAAAAAAAAGTATTTGCAATGATATAACTCCTTAGTCTTGCAAAATTCCATATGATATTCATAGGCCATATTTTCCAACTACTGATTCTTCTTTGTTTCCAACTTTCATATTCCAATTACGAGTCATTATCATTGCGTCCTGGTTGCATGTTTGATCAATTTCAGTCTGCAGAAGTTGGAAATCTTCATTTTCTTAATCTTTGTTTGGCCTTAGTAGTTGGTGCGTAAATTTGAATAATAGTTGTATTAACTGGTCTTCCTTGTATAAGTTTGGATATTATTGTATCACTGACAGTGTTGTACTTCAGGAAAAATCTTGAAATGTTCTTTTTGATACTAAATGTATAGCCATTCCTCTTCAATTTTTTAAAACTTTTTTTTTTATTGTACTTTAGATGAAGGTTTACAGAACAAACTAGTTTCTCATCAAACATTTAATACACACATTATTCTATGACACGGGTTAACAACCCCACGACATGTCAACACTCTACCTTCTCAACCCTGGGTTTCCTTTTACCAGCTTTCCTGTTTCCTCTGCCTTCCAGTCTCTGCCCCAGGGCAGGTACGCCCTTTTAGTCTTGTTTTGTTCCAGGGGCCCATTCAATCTTTGGCTGAAGGGTAAACCTCAAGAGTGACCTCATTACTGAGCTAAAAGTGTGTCTGGGGGCTGTACTCTCAGGATTTCTCATCTCTGTTAGACCAGCAAGTCTGGTCTTTTTTTTTTTTTTTTGAGTTAGAATTTTGTTCTACATTTTTCTCCAGCTCTGTCCAGGACCCTCTATTGTGACCCCTGTCAGAGCAGTCAGTGGTGGTAGCCGGGCACCAACTAGTTGTACTGGACTCATTGTGGTGGAGGTCTTGGTAGATGTGGTCCATTAGTCCTTTGGACTAATCTTTCCCTTGTATCTTTACTTTCCTTCATTCTTCCTTCCTCCTGAAGGGGTGAAACCAGTGGAGTATCCTAGATGGTCACTCATAGGTTTTTAAGACTCCGAATGCTACTCACCAAAGTAGAATGTAGAACATTTTCTTATAAACTATGTTATGGCAGTTGAGCTATATGTTCCTTGAGACCATAGTCCCCACAGCCCTCAACCCAACAATTCAGTCCCTCAGGGAGTTTGGATGTGTCTACCGGAAGCCCTGGTGGCATAGTGGGTAAGTGCTACGGCTGCTAACCAAAAGGTCGGCAGTTTGAATCCACCAGGTGCTTCTTGGAAACTCTAAAGAGCAGTTCTACTCTGTCCTATAGGGTCGCTAAGTGTTGGAATTGACTCAACAGCAGTGGGTTTTTGGTTTTATGAAGCTACAATGACCTTGCCTTGTACAAGTTGTGCTAGCTTCCCCAGTATTGTGTACTGTCTTACCCTTCACTAAAGTTTCCACTTATCTACTGTCTATTAAGTATTTTTCCATTTCCACTCCTCCCCTCCCTCTTAACCATCAAAGATTGTTTCTTTTTGTACGTAAACTTTTTCATGATTTTTTACACTAGTGGTCTCATACAATATTTGTGCTTTTGTGATTGACTTATTTCATTCAGCATAATGCCCTCCAGATTCCTCCACGTTATGAGATGCTTCACAGATTCATCATTGTTCATCATTGTGTAATAACTCCATTGTGTGTACACACCACAATTTGTTTATCCATTCATCTGTTGGTGGATATCTACATTGTTTCCATCTTTTTGCTATTGTGAACAATGCTGCAATAAACATGAGTGTGCATATGTCTAGTCACGTGATGACTCTTATTTCTCTAGGATATATTCCTAGGAGTGGGATTGCTGGATCATATAGTGTTTCTATTTCTAGCTTTTTAGGAAAGCGCCACATCGTTTTCCAAAAAGGTTTCTTCATTTTCCATTCTCCCCAGCAGTGCATAAGAGTTCTGAACTCCCTGCAACCTCTCCAACATTTGTTATTTCCCATTTTATTAATTTGTTCCAGTAATGCCGGAGTGAGATGATATCTCACTGTGGTTTTGATTTGCATTTCTCTAATGGCTAGAGACGGTGAGCATTTCCTCATGTGTCTGTTGGCTGCTTGAATGTCTCTTTAGTGAAGTGTCTGTTCATTTCTTTTGCCCATCATTCTTCTTCAATTTGTCATTCCCAGCATAGCAGCCCATATGATTGTCCAATTCAAATTGGTCAATACCAGTCCATTTCAGCTCACTAATGCAGGGGATAATGATTTTTATTCATTCCAATTGATTTTTGAAGGGTTTCAATTTTCTTAGATTCATATTTTGTACATTCTATATTCAGATATGTTTGCAGCTGATTCTTCTCATTTTCAGTCATGCAACTTCAGAAAATGAAGGTCCTGAAAGCTTTACTCAATTCATGTCATTAGGGTTGATCCTATGTGAGCTCTTCCCCAGTCATATTTTGAGTTCCTTCCAACCTGTGAGGCTCATCTTCTAGCAATGTATCAGACAATGTTCCCCTATTATTCATAAAGTTTCTCTGGCTTTTTTTTTTTTAATAAATCACAGGCCTTTCTTCCTAGTACAAACTAAGAAGATGCTAAAACGGGTGTTTCATCAAAATGGGCTTTATCTTATTAGCATTAAAGCAGAAATGGAAGCCACTTAAGAAAACAAAGTTCTGCCATGAAGATGAATACTTTTTGTCCTAGAAAGTATAAGAAGATCATATTTATAGTCAGAATTGACCGTAGGGCAATAGGTTTTTTTTTTTTTTTTTTTTTAGGCCATTTATTTTAATTAGTATTAAAATGTATTCCAAGTTACATGAGACTTCAGATCCAAGAAAAATAGAAATTTGTTCTATTATGATAAAAGTAGACAATAAGAATGAAACATAATTTTTCGTTGAAAGTCTAATTTTCTGCAGTTATGATTGCTAATTTTATATAACCCAGTGCCATATAAGGAAATGTAAACTGCTTGGTAAAAAAAAAAAAAAAAAAAAAAATCACTTAACCTCAGAGGAAAGTTAAAATGAAATGTTTATTCTAGCAAATTTTTTCAAGTAAGAAGAGTGTCTATTCAATCTTTCCAAAATAAGAGTATTTTGATAATTAATTAACTTAAATTTTGTGATTTTTCTAGAACATGGAATTGGAATGAAAATTCACTTTGTTGCAAATGAAATAAGAGTAATCCTAAAATTATTGCCAGTTACTAGACTGGGACATATTTTTCTAGGAATTTGAAAATAACCTGATTATATTTGTTTTCTTTTCCTTTTGCCAAAAATGTAAATTAAAGGTACTAGTAATTATTCAATAAATAAATCAAGTGCACATGTTGTTGTTGTTGTTAAATGTTGTCAAGTTCCTCCTGATTTACAGCAACTGTATGTACAACATAATGAAACACTGCTCAGCCCTGCACCATCCTCACTATTGTTTTTATGTGTGAGTCCATTTTTATGGTCACTGTGCCAATCCACTTTGTTGAGGGTCTTCCTCGTTTTCACTGACCCTCTATTTTACCAGGCACGATGTCCTCCTCCAGGGACTGGTCTTTCCTGATAATATGTCCAAATTATGTGAGATGAAGTGTTGCCATCCTCGCTTCTAAGGAGCATTCTGTCTGTAATTCTTCCAAGACAGATTTGTTTGTGCTTCTGGCAGTCCATGGTATAGTCAATATTCTTCCCCAGCACCATAATTCAAAGGCATCAATTTTTCTTTGGTCTTCTTTACTCATTAAGCAGCTTTCATATACATATGAAGTGATTGAAAATACCATGGCTTGGGTCAGGTACACTTCAGTCTTCACAGTGGCATCTTTGCTTTTTGCCACCTTAAAGAGGTATTTTGCACCAGATTAGCCCAATGAAATTTTTCATTTGATTTCTTGTCTGCTGCTTTCATGCATGTTGATTGTGGAGCCAAATAGAATGAAATTGTTGACAACTTCAATACTTTCTCCTTTTATCATGATGTTGCTTATTAGTCCAGTTGTGAGGATTTTCTTTACGCTGAGGTTTAATCTATGCTGTAATCTTTGTTCTTCATCAGTAAGTGCTTCAAGTCCTCTTCACTTTCAGCAACCAATATTGTGTCATCTGCATATCACAGGTTGTTAATGAGTCTTCCTCCAATCCTAATGTTGCATTCTTCTTCATATAATCCAGCTTCTTGGATTATTTGCTCTGTTTGCAGATTGAATAACTATGGTGAAAGAATGCAACCCTGATGCACATCTGTTCTGATTTTCAGCCACTCATTATCCCCTGGTTCTGTTGGAATTGCTGCCTCTTGGTCTATTTACAGGTTCCACATGACTTCAGTTAAGTGTTCTGGAATTCCCCTTCTTTGCAATGTTATCCATAATTTGTTATGATCCACATGCTCATATATGAACATAAAAATAACACTAGACAGTTACATTTAAAAACATGAGAGTATCTTATGCTAGAAATGCGATATGTCAATAGATCCTAAACTTTACAATACATGAAAATCATTGTGGAGTCTTTAACAGAAATATTGATGGTTAGCCCCACCCCAAAACCATCTGCTTAAATGATATGGGGTGAAATCTGGGCATGAGAAATTTTAAGACTCCCAGGTAATTAAGATGTGCAGCAAAGACTGAGAGCCAATGTGCTATGCAATTAAAAAAAAATTTTTTTTTTTTCTTCTGAATCGTGTTCCCTCTGTCAATTCAGCTGAGTATTCAAATACAATGTTTTAAAACAGATATTAGCACTTGGGTTTTGTCTGTCGACTTTCTCTTTGTGTATTAAATCTGGAGATATTCCAAGGTCAAATCTTATACATGACTTCTAATTTTTACCTATTCTTTCCTCATTGTATTGCATTTCTTTTCTTTTTTTTCTTGAATATGATAATTTCAACCTATGGTGATGGCTATTTAGATTCCTAATCTCTACTGCTGACATCCAATTTTACATGCCAAATATTATCCACCAACATGGATGCTTTAATTAACCAACCAATTTGCCTGTCACTGCTTTATATCTATCATCATTGTAGTTCTCAAATCTTTTCACTTTCCACTTCATAAAATTTCCATTAAAACTGTGGCTTTGTCTCTGTCTGGGGATTTGCAGTTGAAAATGCAATAATACTTTTGATAAAATTTTTAAAAGGTTCATTTCTTTTGTTATTCCCAGACTTAATGATTCCATACAAATACAGCAATGATCTCATACACATTAGATAAGCACTCCTATTGCTAAATTTTCTTGAAACTACCATATACACAGTTTTAATCAAAATGATCAAGCTATCTAATAATCAAGGATATTTTTCTTCTCCCAATAAATTTTCGCTCTAGAATACCTCTGTGTTTAACTCTTAACCTGTAGCTTTTATATTTCCCACTAGCACTTCCTCCTGTGACTCAACAATTCAAGCAAAGTGCCAAAACAAGAGAATCAATAACCAGTTGCTGTTTAATTAACTGTGACTCATGGTGACTCCATGTGTTTCACAGTAGAACTGGGTTTCATAATGTTTCCAATGGCTGATTTTTCCAAAGTAGATCTCTAGACCTTTCCTCCAAGGCTCTTCTGGGTGAATTCAAATCTCCAGCCTTGCTCAACAGCCTAGAGTGTTAACCATCGGCACCACCCTTGAAGCAGAAGTTAAATGAGACTCCATTAAGGGACAAACAAGCTATGTTTAAGATCCATTAAATGAGCAAATGATGCCAGTGAAGGGGGTTCATTATTTGTAATTTACTAAGCTTTCACTTTAGAGAAAATTTATCTAGGTCACTGTATTTTACTTTATTAAGAAAAAAAAACCTGAAATAACCTGTTTCCCAGATTAACATTAGTCAAGAAAAGGTTATCTCCACCAATATGCTTAATAGAGTTAAATATAGCTCTTATGTACCAAAGAATATAAATTAAATCATGTGTGAGATTGTATATTTGTAAAATATTTGGTTACTAGCAAAATTATGAGCTTAATTTATTTACTTTCTCACACATATTACAGAATTAGTACATGAAATACAGAAAAACTAGAAGACAATTTTCTAGATAAATTGAAGGGAGGAAATTATAGTATAATGGCAATCATACAAACTGAGTTAGGTTTTTTTTTTATTTTAAAGTTTTAAATCACATTATATTACCACCTACCACATAGCAATTGCTTTGAAAATCTACCCAAGGTTGTTATGATTCACAGAAATACATTTTAATTCATTTTCAAAGGTGATTTTTATCTTCTGAGTTTTAAAAAGAACATGAAATAGGATCCACTTCTGTCTGGCCTTGCTAAGTTTAGCTTTCTCTTCTATTAAATGATTAAAAATAATTTTAAATAACAAAGCTGCACCACGTAATTCATCTTTTGAGCTTGTCAAATTTCTTTAAAGCTGAACTGCTTTTAGTAATGTCAGTTTCAATTACAAATTAACTTTGATTTGTTGCTGTTCTTGTTTGTGGCATTTGACTGGAATATAATGTGGTATATAAATTCTAGTCTCAAACCTACACCTGGCAATTCATTAGGAAACCTGTTTGAGAGACACAAGAAAACATCGAAAGAATTTAGTAATTCCTTCAAAGCGTCCTTCAATACAAAGAACAAGTTCAAAAAAAAAAGTTTATCTTTTACATATTTTAATTTTAACGGAAGAGTGATTAAAATAAAACTATATTCGAATTTTTGTCATTTTATCTTAGGGTTAAAAAAAAATGCACCTCATCTCACGTTGAAGAATCAGTCAAGATATCAAATGACGTATTGCATTGGGCAATCTGCTGCAAAAGACCCCTTTAGTATGTCGAAAAACAAAGATGTCACTTTGAGGACTAAGATGAGCATGACCCGAGCCATGATATTTTCAATCATCTCATATGCATGCGAAAGCCGTAATATGAATAAGGAAGACAGAAGAAGAATTTATGCCCTTGAATTGTGGCACTGGTGAAGAATATTGAATATGCTGTGGACTGTCAGAAGAACGAAAAAATTTGTCATGGAAAAAGTACAGCTAGAGTGTTCCTTGAATGAACAAATCTGTCACAGAAAAGGTACAGCCGGAATGCTCCTTGAAAGTGAGGAAGTAAGACTTCATCTCAAATACTTTGGGCATATTATCAGGAGGGTTAGTCCCTGGAGAAAGACATCATACTTGGTAAAGCAGAGGGTCAGCAAAAAAGAGGAATACCCTTGAACAGATGTATTGACACAGTGGCTGTAACAATGGACTCAAAGGTAGCAATGATTGTGAGCGTGGCACGGGACCTGGCAATGTTTTTTTCTGTTGCACATAGGGTTGCTAAGAGTCAGAGCCTACTCAAAGGCACCTAACAACAAGTTAAAGCCCTTATGATTAATACCTTTTGCAGCCACTTACAGTTTAAAACTTTTTTTGCCACATGTACTGCCACCAGTTAACCTTTTTAGCTTCTTCTAGGAAAAGGAGATGTGAGATTTTGCAGTCTGAGTTGAAATAAGAAAAGTAGGATTCTAGAGGATACCTTTAGCTTGGGAATGGAATCTTTTCTGTGGGAATTTATTCAGTGAAGCTCTTGGGGCTACTTCAGTTCTTCAGAATGTATCTATGTCATTTTCCTGACACTTTGAGAATCCTTTTAAGATCAACCAGTTAGGATGTAAAGGAGAGTGCATGTGGATATAACCTTTTGCTGTCTAGTCAGTTTTGACTCATATTGCCCTTACAGGACAGAGTAGAACTGCCACATAGGGTTTCCAAGGAGCTCCTGGTGGATTTAAACTGCCAGACTTTTGGTTAGTAGCTGAGCCTTTAACCACTGTGCCACCAGAGCTCCATGTGGATATATGAATAAATTTAATGTCTTTTTTTTTTTAACATAGAGTAGTTCCATATACTGGGGGAAAAAAAAGAAACTAAATTTAAGTAATAATCAGCAATTCCCACATACTCATGTTAACATGTTTTCATGTACACTGGTAAATACAACTACCACTCACATTTTCTGCCCCTGGAGAAGCCCTGGAAGTTTATTGGCAAACATTTGAGCCACTTTAGTATGTTCTAGGTATTGTGGTGGACACCGGTGAAATTGCCTAAAAAACAAAGAAGTTGGTCTGCATCATATTTGGGTTTTGAGAGCCACTCATATGAGAGGATGCTTCTAGAGGAGTGATTGTGTGAAACTTTTGTGTCTTTTGGCTTCTGTACAGTGAAATAAGGCCTGCAAGTATGTTTACTATTTCCTTTGTGTTATTGGGGAGGTACAGAACCAGCATTCAGAAATATTAAGTAGATGAGGTATTTTGGCGGTAAAAACAGTTTGTGATGCACTTTCTGGGTCATGGAACCAGTATGTAGTGCTTTTGTGATGTACTTCATGGAACACGGGACCAATATGGACTGCTTGAAATTGTGCCCCATTTTTTCAAATAATGAAAAATCTACCAACAAACGTGATTCAGCATCCATCCTATTAGTGAAAAAAACATGGCATCGCTAAACAATTAAAAAAATTCATCCTTTTAACGCTCTTTTCTTACCAGTTGGGCTTTGGGAAATTCTGTATGTTCCCTCACTTCAGTAAATTATTCCCATGGCTAAATGTTAGATTCGTCTGTACATTTAAGTGCCTGAATTCTGTGATCATATACCCTTGTATGTCATTCTATGCCTCAATTTCATATTCTCTTTGCTCTTTTACTTCCTTATTGCAAGTTATAGGTTATGTGAATTCGTTGAACATCAAGTTTCTCCAATTTTCCCTTTTTGATTACCTTATCCTTAAATGGCTTCGCTCCCTTTTCTATAATTCTTGAATGTCATAGGTTAATCCTCTTAAAAAAAAAAACTAAATTTTTTTTTTTTTTTTTAGAACCATAAAAAATTGGTCCTTTTGTTATACCAACCCTATTGATTTATAAATTTAGAACAGTGAAAACTCCACACTCTGCCTTTCCACCAGTGGGATGATAAACTGTGATAAATAAAATCATTCAACATGTAGAAAGTTGCCACTATATTACATGTCCTCCAATATCGTTGTTGATATATTACGTGTTCTCCCAGGGTGGGCCTTTTGTACCAATTGTTGACCCTTTCCAGAGCTCTTGGTAAGCCATCTCTAACTCTTCAAAAAAGTTACTAGATTGCGGTTACTGTGTGATAATTACCATTTCTTGTCGCTTTTGTATCCTTAACATATAGGAGGGTTTGTCCTGTGCTAGATGAAGGTGCAAGTCTTTCAAACATGATGATTTTCTTCAAGCTTTCAGTTTTACTCCAAACACTATCCATCTAGGCAGAGAAAACAGATTTCTCAGACATAATTCTTAACAAAAATAAAACAATACTTTTTTCTGGAAATAAACTAAATGTTTTGATATAAGCATACCATTTAATTCTCTCAGCATTCCCCATAAAACTGGTACAATTATTCACATTTTACAGTTAAGGAAGGTGATTCGAGAGTAAAATAATCATTTCAAGTTCAAATAGCTAGAACAAGGCAGTGCCAAGACTTGAATATATATTTCTGATGATGTTGTTGTTGTTGTTAGGTGCCGTCAAGTCGGCTCCAACTCATAGTGAAGGTATGTACAGCAGAATGAAACACTGCCAGGTCCCGCACTGTGCTCACAATCGTCATTATGCTTGAGTCCATTGTTGCAGCCACTGTGTCAATCCATCTCTTTGAGGCTCTTCCTTTTTTCTGCTAACCCTGTACTTTACCAAACATGATGTTCTCCTCCAGAGACTGATCCCTACTGACAACATGTCTAAAGTACCAAGGGCATCAATTCTTCTGGTTACAGATTTCTAAATTTTAATCATCAAAATTTCTCTACCTCCACAACAACTTGGTGGTAGGACAGAAGCACCAAATGCATTATTAGGCCAATTAACTGGGATATCCCATGAAACCACGATACTAAACTTCTAATAAATTTTGGTCTCTGTACTTTTGGCCTTTTTTTTTAATATAAGTGAGGTCATACAATAATTATTCTTTTGTGATTGACTAATTTTACTCAGCATAATGTCTTCAAGTTCCATCCATATTGCAGCTTGTATCAAGACATCATTTCTTTTACTGGTTGAGTGATATTTCATTATATTTATGCACCACATTTTGTTTATCCATTTATTTGTTGATTGGCATTTAGATTGTTTCCACCTTTTAGCTATTGCGAGTAGTGCCTCAAGTGCTTGAATCTCTTCTTCCAAGTCTTTTGGGTATATACCTAGGTGTGGAATTGCTGGGTCATATGGTAGTTCGTCTCAAAAAGGAAAAACGTGTTTGACATTTTCAAGCTGAAAGAACTGAAGAAAAAATTCCAGCCTTGAATTGCAATATTGAAGGATTCTATGGGTAAAATATTAAATGATGCAGGAAACATCAAAAGAATACTCTTTAGAAGCAAGGATGATGAGAGTACGACTCACATAGTTTGGACATATTATCAGGAGGGATCAGTTCCTGGAGAAGGACATCATGCTTGGTAAAGTAGAAGGTCAAAGAAATAGAGGAAGACCTTCAATGAGATGGATCGATATGGTGGATACAGCAATGGGCTCACACATAACAATGACTGTGAAGTTGGCACAGTACCAGGCAGTGTTTCATTCTGTTGTACATAGGGTCACTATGAGTTGGAGATGATTTGATGGCACCTAACAACAATAATAGGGTAGTTCTATTTTTAGTTTTTTGTGGAACTTCCACACTATTTTCCACAACTGCGTTACCATTTTGCATTCCCATCAGCAATGGATGAGATTTCCAATATCCCCACGTTCTTGCCAACATTTGTTATTTTTTATCTTAGCCATTTTAGTGAGAGTGAAATGGTATCTCATTGCATTTTGATTTATATCCCTCTGATGGCTAATGACATTGACCATCTTTTCATGCATCTGGTGACTATTTGAATTTCCTCTGGTGGAATGTCCTTTGCCCATTTTATGATTTAGTTGTTTAGTTGTTTAGGCTTTTTGTGTATGTTTGATATTACATTCCTATCTGATATAAGGTTTCCAAAGATACTCTCTGAGTTGGTAGATTTTTTGGTAAAGTCTTTTGACGAATGAAAGTTTTTTTTTTTCTTTTCTTTTTTTATTTTTATGAGGTCTTTTTTTTTTTTTGTGCTTTTGTTATTGTCAGATAATCCATTTTTAAAAGCTAGGTCTGACAGCTTTGCAGGTGACCTGCAAGGTACAACAATTAGTCCTTTTTCACCCAAAGCAACAGAGGAAGAAGGAGAGTCAGGAATACAAGGAGGAAATGGTATGTGTGACTAATTGCTGCCATAAACAATCACTTCCTTTGCTATGAGACCAGAAGAAATGGATGATGCCTGGTCACCACTACTGAACATTCTGATCAAAGATTCTATTTTAAAAATCCTGATCAAAAGGGGGAAAATGTACAACAGAATTTCTAATTATCATGAATTTGGCATTTCTGGAACCATGGAGGCTGGATGAACCCCTTAAACTATTGACCTGAAATAATTTTTAAATCTTAAACCTTAATTTTTTTTTTTTTTTTACCTTAAACCAGAAACATCCTCTGGAGTCTTCTTAAAACCTAACAATAATTTAGCTTAACTGGGTGGAAACCCAGTTGGTGTAGTGGTTGAAAGCTACAGCTGCTAACCAAAAGTTTGGCAGTTCAAATCCACCAGGTGCTCCTTAGAAACCCTATGGGGTAGTTCTACTCTGTTCTTCAGGGTTGCTATGAGTTGCAATCGACTCCGCAGCAACGGGTTGGTTTAGTGAAGAATTTATGCCTTAAACATTGTGTTCTTTTAAGACCTATCTATATTGGCTCAAAGGAGCCCTTGTGGCAGAGTGGTTAAAGTGCTCAGCTGCTAGCCAAAATGTCGACAGTTGGAAACCACCAGCAACTCTGTGAGAGAAAGATGTGACAACCTGCTTCCATGAGAATTTACAGTCTTGGAAATACTATGGGGAAGCTCTACTTTGCCTTTACGGGGTTGTTATGAGTCAGAATTGACTTGATAGCAATGAGTTTGTTTTTTGGGGGTGGGGGTTAATATGGGATCAAATTGACAACCTCAACTGGAAAGATTAGATAGGACAATTAAGGGACAGTGAGTTCATGTTCATGGGGTGGCAAACTGAGAAAAGAAGGGTGAGAATGGTCACATAACTTGAAGGGTGTAGTCAATGTCATTGAATTGTACGTGCAGAAATTGGTGTATGTCCTGCTGTGGATTTTCTCAAGTGCAACAAAAATAAAATCAATTATATTAAAAAAATTCTCTACCTCATACACTCATACTTACAAATTATTTTGTTTTATGACTTGAACATTTATTTCAAATTTAAGAAATTTTTAGCAGCCTGATATAATTAAAATATGATTTTCACTTATGGATCATTATTCATTCTTGATTGTATATATTATGAAATGGAAATTTTCCTTCTTTTTCCATGTAGATGACTAACTGTCCCAGCTCAATTTCTTTTACTAGTCAATGTTCTCTCACTAAATTCTTGCTAACTCACACTGCCTTAGTTAACTCTTTCATATAATACAAATATTTTTGCAGGTTCTTCATTCATTTGTATATGTTTATATAATTTGTATATGTGTATTTTCTTACAAGAACACACTACAATTATAATTATCAGTACTTTGTAATATTTATTAATATGTGAAGGGTGATTTCCCCAGTAATACTAGCATTCTGTGAAATTCTTTGGCTGCAATGTTCAAATTGCAGCCAAAATATTTACTCTGCCATATGAATTTGAGACCAGTTTATTTTCATGAAGTCTTTTTGACTTTATTGATAAAGTTGCTTTGAATTTACAAGGAAATTTAGAGTTTACTTCTTTAGTAAAGAGAAAATTATACACATATACCTTTTATTTATGCCTGCCATATAATTTAATATACTTTCTAAAGAACTTACCTACATCTTGAAATTGTGTTGAGATACACTGTACATTGCATTGCTGTAATAAATTAAAATATTTTTCAAAATTACTTTGATCAATTATTTTGAAATACTCTATTTTTTGTCTTGCAGAAACTTACTAAAATCTTTTATTCTAATATTGTTTTTCTATGTACTTTAGTTTTTTTAATAAAAAATAAGTACCTTTTAATTACTTAAAAGAATGAACATCTCCTCCCTTTTTTATGATATATTTTCTTTGCCAGCCAGAGCTTTCAGTATAATATTGAATTGAAATGTATTGTAGGCATTCTATATTTTCCCTAGATCTTATAGTGCTTTAACCTGATGTACAATATTTAACGTAAGTATGTAATATCTGTATATATGGCATAATATATATACATATGAAATAAAATCAGCATATAAACTTTCCTTTATTTCTAGATTAAGTTTTTTAATTTTAAAGAAAAAGTAGTTTTTTAAAAGCTGACAAATTAATTGTAATATATATGCAATGCCTTAGAATATACAATTAAATATACATATATATAATTGTATATATATATGAAATTACATATATATACAATTATATGTATATACACACAATTATATATACTGTATAATTACACACACACATGCTTTTTTTTGGTTTTTCTATGTAAACGATCTTATAATCTGTAAAGAATGATAGTTTTCTGTTCCCTTTCTAATAATGTCACTTTCTTTTTTTCCGTTTTCATTATCTTACTTATTTTTCAGTTCCAATATAATGTTGAATAGAAATGATGAGAGTGAATACCTTTATCTTATTTCTAATCTCAGAAGGAAAATTTCAACATTTTCCAATTAAATATAACGATTGCCATAGGATTTTTGTATCTAGCCTTTATCAGACTAAGACAATGTGCCTCTAATTCTAGTTAGCTAAGTGTTTTTGAACCAGGAATGGATATTGAGCTTTATCAAATGATTTATTTGCACCTATGGAGGAGATCTAATAACTTCCTTGTTGAGCTGTTTATGAGTGACTTAAACTGATTGGCTTTTCTATGTTAATCCAACTTCACATATGTCAAATAAAGTAAGTTTATTTTTAATTCTTTCCTTTCCTTTTGAACCTTTCCAGTAGTCTTCCAGGTGCTTTCTCTACTTTCAGTTTTGCCTACTCTAACTCACCCTGCACATAGTTACTCACGTCCTATACTTGAAATATAGCAATTGCAACATTTTATTGAAATTAAAATGTTCTACCAGTACAATTTTTCTTACGTGTTTGCCAACTTCTTGAATCCAGTGAAGGTCTTATTTATCTTTACATCTTAAGCACCCGTAACAGCATCTGTGATATGATATTTAGGATATATATCTCCAAATGAATAAACACATAAGTTAATTAAGTAATATGAAGTTCAGAGTTGCCAGAAATTTAAATTTAGAATATGCATAGAGAAGCCACCTCATTAAGCCACCTTTTTTTTTAAATTTGGCCAAAGTATTTATAATATATTTCTACCTGATTAAAAATTTTAAGGCAAGATTTTGAAGGACTTTATACATTACCACAGGAATTACAACATCTTCAGACTTCTCAATAACTCAAATAAAATACAAGAAAACATCACAATAATACCTACATCGCTCAGTCAAATTTGTGAAAAGAAATATAATTTTCGAATAATTATCTCTATTTTTTTTTTTACAAGTTAGGGATTTCATCAGCTCTTTCCCACGTACAGGTGGCTGATGAAATGACCGTTACATACCTTCGACTATCAAGATCATTCAGATAAGTAGAGGGAGCTGGAGGGTAGGCTTTAAATTTTAACCCAGATTGATTGACACCATACTCCATGCTAATTGTTGGTAGTCTCTAAGGTGGAAATAAAATGTAGTATTCAATACAAAGATTTAATTTTTTTTTTTTTTTTAATGCACAGTAGTAAATCCACAAAACAATTCTGGGAAAACCTTCTATAATAATATGTTTGGGAAACAATAAATTATTTATTTAGTGGTTCAAAATACACAAGCATTTTAAGCTTTAAAGGGCCTATAATAAAAGTAGAAGGAGCCCTGCTGGTGCAACAGTTAATTTTCATTTGGTAACCAAAAGAGTTGCAGTTTGAACCCACTCAATAACTCTGCAAGAGAAAGACCTGGTAATCTACTTCCATAAAAATTACTGCCAAGAAAACCTTATGGGGCTGTTCAACTCTGTCACATGGGGTTCTTAGGGTTGAAATTGCCTGCACCCACAATAATAAAATCATATGTTTATCTTTGCCTACCTAACAATCTCCAAAACTAAAATAAATATAATATTTTCCCTAAATATTATCTGTTACTAACCCTTTTGGATATGCTGACCTGTAATGAAATTAGGAACTGCTGCACAAAAAATACACTGATAGAGTTCCTCCAGACTGTATTAGAAATGATCACACAGCACATAAAAACACATATCCTCACTGATAATGCAACACCTTAGAATGTACTTTTTTTTTTTTAATGTTATGCTCAGAGAAATTTAAACTAAGTTAAATATAGTTGGATTCATTCTATTACTTTTTCAGAAAAATATTTGAAATGATCTTTCCAAAGATATTTGGATATAATTTATTCTTTTTCCATCATCTCAAGAAGTAGGAGAATACAGAAAAAATCTATGTCAACCCACAACTAACATAGTTTTAAGAAAATTGATTACATGAATTCGAAAGCTTTGTTCTCTGGATTTCTAGAAACATTTTTTGATTCTGAATCTAGTCTGTATTTTAAGGAAAATTTTTTATTTCAATTAGACTGAATTGAATATTTAATAAGCTCTGAAACCAAAAACCAATTGACATAAACCAAGATATTTCAAAATGCTTATGTCATTTAAATTCCTAACACATATTCTAAAACCATAACACAAAGTGATGCTAACAACTAACCTACATTTCTTACTTTTATCCTTTCAAAATTAAATTTTAAAACAAGCCCTAAACTCTGAAATTTCATTCAAAATATCTAACAAGAAAGAAGAAAGGGAAATGAGCTGGTGTTTTAATAATAAGTTGTTCTAATTTAGAAAAAAAATAACAGAATGGAAAAATACTTTTAGGTATCCATTGTTTAATTTTCATGCTACAAATCTATTAAATAATTATTCTAAAAAATAGAATAATTCAAGGATGAAAATATGTAAAATCCAATACATCTATATTCCTCAAGGAAATGTAGAAAAATGAATTAATGATATATTTTACTGGGTGTATTACTTTAATCTTATTTATTATTAAATAATTATATTCTTATTTTTATTACTGAGCAAAATATGAAGAGATAAGAACTTCTTAAGAAGACAAAATTGCAGGTGGTGATTAAATATGTAAAAAGTAATAATTGCAATAAAAGTTGTTCACGTGGGACATCTTCTAGTACCGAGGATGAGAAAGAATATTATTCTTTCTAAATTTAGACACTACAAAAATCTCATGGATTTCAAGATTCAAATTAAACTTTAATCATCAAAGATTCAAGTTTAATTTATTCTTATTAAGTCACAGAATTTTAGATATGAAAAGACTTTTAAAGATCATCTGGTCAAACTTATTTCTTTTATTTAAGAAAACTGAGACCTGGACAGGTAAAGTCATTTGCAAAATGCCACATATGCAGTCTCAGAATGAATACTAAAATTGCATCTATTATGTGTAAAATGCACAAAGATTCTACACCTAATTCACATAATAAGCTTGCTTTGATTTTTCCTGATTCCAGAATTCATTAACCAAATACTCAAGGAAAATTCAATGTAATTTCACAAGATAATATCAGATAGCTAATGAAGATAATTCAGAAACACGTCATTAAACTGCTTTAATATGTATGAAATATTGAATGTCATAGAGGGGAAAATAGGAGTTCTACTTTCAGCAAAAGAAGACCAGCTATTCCTAGAACAACATTCTCAATCAAAAAGTCATATGTAAACAAATAAACTAGCAATCTAATAAAAAGTGAGAGAGTTAAATGCAGTGTGGACTCGAGGGTCTAATATACTAGAGGAAAAGGAAGAGAGGAAAATCCAGCATTTCATGCCACTCTTTTCCTTAGCATCAGTCAGTCCCAAAAAACAGCTGAAAGATATTTGTGTATAATTTATTCTTTTTTTCATCATTTCAAGAAGTAGCAGAATATAGAAAAAGTCTATGTCAACCCAAAACTAATATATTTTTAAGAAAATTGGCTACATAAATTTTCTGTTTGACAGCCAGCAGAAAGTGGCTGCTCAAGGACTATAATTAGAGCAG
Source organism: Loxodonta africana (assembly GCF_030014295.1). Lineage (NCBI taxonomy): Eukaryota > Metazoa > Chordata > Mammalia > Proboscidea > Elephantidae > Loxodonta > Loxodonta africana. Next base: position 113,083,586 of record NC_087343.1, on the reverse strand, counting down.
ACATTTTTATTTGTTTTTTAATTGCATTGCATTTTAGGTCAAAGTTTACAGCACAAATTAGTTTTTCATTCAAAAATTTACACAATAATTGTTTTATGACGTTGGTTGCAATCCACACAATGACTGTGCTCTCCTCTTTTCCCTTGCCACCCCAAGGTCTCCTTGTCCTTTCTTCAAGTTTTCCTGTCCCTTCCTGCTTTCTCATTTTTGCTTTTGGACAGGTGTTACCCATCTGGTCTCTAAGAAACGCTTGTGTCCTTGTTGGATTTATAGGCCTAATCTTTGACTGAGAGGTAGGCCCTCGGAGTAGCCTCAATTCTGATTTAGCAGGGTATTTGGGGGGGTGCCATACAGTCTTGGGAGTTGCTCCAGACACTGTCAGACCAGTAAGTCTGGTCTCTGTCTGTGAATTTGAATTTTGTTCTAAATTTTTCTCCCTCTGTGTCTGAGACCATCTATTATGATCCCTGTCAGAGCAGTTGGTGGTGGTAGCTGGGCACCATCTAGTTCTTTTGGGCTCAGGCTGGTGGACGATTTAGTTCATGTGGTCTATTAGTCCTTTGGACTGATATTTTCCTTGTCTCTGGTTTTCTTCATTCTCCTTTGCTCTGGACAAGATGGGACCAATAGATGTATTTTAGATGGTCACTCACTACTCACCAAAATAGGATGTAGCACATTTTCTTTATGAACTATGTTATGCCAACTGACCTAGATGTCCCCCAAGACCATGGTACCCAACCTTCAGCCCCAATAATTTGGCATCTCAAGGTATTTGGATATATTTAGGAAGCTTCTATAACTTTGCCTTGGTAAAATTGTGCTGACTTCCCCTGATTGTGTATTGTGTTTCCCTGTACCAAAGTTAACACTTGTCTACTATCTAGTTAGTGATTTCCCCTCTGCACTCCCACCCCATAACCATCAGATTGTTTATTTTTCTGTGCGTGAACTTTTTCTTGAGTTTTTATAATAGTGGTCTCATGCAATATTTGTCCTTTTGTGATTGACTTATTTTACTAAGCATAATGCCCTCCAGATTCAACCATGTTGTAAGATGTTTTGTGGATTTATCATTGTTATTTATCATTGCATAATACTTCATTGTGTGTATGTACCAGAATTTGTTTATCCATTCATCTGTTGATAGACACACTGGTTTTTTCTATCTTTTTGATATTGCTGACATTCTTAAGGGGCTATAAAAACTGTGATATTTATAGTCCTCTAGTTGTCCCTGGGTGATGCAAACAGTTTTTACTTTACTACTAACCTAAATGTTGGCTGTTTGAGCCCACTCAGTGTCACCTGGGTGATGCAAACAGTTTTTACTTTACTACTAACCTAAATGTTGGCTGTTTGAGCCCACTCAGTGTCACCATAGAAGAAAAGCCTGAAAATCTGCTTCTTTAAAGATTACAGACAAGAAAATCCTGTGGAGCAGCCCTACTCTGTAACACATGGGGTCTCAATGACATGACAGCAATGTTTCTTTTATTTTTATTTTTTTTTAAAGAGAAGGGACATTGGTAAGCAGACAGAATGTCTCATGTAATCCCTGGAGTGCTACATTCTAGGTGTAAGGATGAATTAGAATTATACCAGTCTTCTCAAAGACTGAAATCCAGTGTCAAATCAGCTCAAACTGTAGTTAAACGAAGGTGACCTGTATTTTTCTACCTATCTGGCTAGAGAAAAAGTAAATTCTGTCTATAAGAAGGTAACATTATCCAGACCCTAAAATATCTCTTCAATTTTTCCCATAAATATTAGGAACTCAAATAAATCTAAATCAGGCATGAAAAAAGAAAAATAATGACTGACAGAAGAGATAATATAAATGGACCCACAAGAGCCCCAGAAGAGTTTACACAGATGGTGAAATAACTGTGGTTAATGCTTTAAGAAACTAAAGGATAAGTTGGATAATTTTATCAGAAAAGAGAAAATCATTAAAAAATGATAATCCTAAAACCTGTAAAAGAACTGAACAGAAGATTTCAAAGGGCAGCTTGAGAAGACAAAGTAAAGTGTTATAACGACATGGGCAAAGAACTGGAGTTAGGAAACCAAAAGGGAAGAACACACTCGGCATTTCTCAAGCTGAAAGAATTGAAGAAAAAACTCAAGCCTCAAGTTGCAGTATTGAAGGATTCTATGGGCAAAACACTGAACGATGCAGGAAGCATCAAAAGAAGATGGAAGAAATACACAGAGTCACTGTACTAAAAAGAATTGGCCGACATTCAATCATTTCAGGATGTAGCCTATGATCAAGAACCGGTGGTATTGAAGCAAGAAGCCAAGACTTCACTGAAGACATTGATGAAAAACAAAGCTCTAACAATTGATGGAATACCAATTGAGATGTTTCAACAAACAGATGCAGTGCTGGAAGTGCTCACTCATCTATGCCAAGCAATTTGGAAGGCAGCTACTGGCCGACTGACTGCTTAAGATCTTTATCCATGGCCATTCCAAAGAAAGGTCATCCAAGAGAATGTGGAGAGTATTGAACAGTGTCGTTAATAACAAAACAAGTAAAAATTTTGCTGAAGGTAATTCAAAAATGATTGCTGAAGTACATCAACAGGAAACTGCCAGAAATTCCAGCCCGATTCAGTAGAGGACGTGGACCAAGGGATACCATCACTGATGTCAGGTAGATCTAGCCTGAAAGCAGAGAATACCAGAAAGATGTTTGCCTGTGTTTTATTGACTATGCAAAGGCATTCAACTGTGTGAATCATAAAAAATTATGGATAATGTTGTGAAGAATGGGAATTCTAGAACACTTAATTATGCTCATGTGTAACTCATACACAGAACAAAAAACAATCATTCAAATAGAACTAGAGAATACTGCATGGTTAAAAATCAGGAAAGGTATGTGTCAAGGTTGTATCCTTCCCATACTACTCAATTTGTATGCTGAGCAAATAATCTGAGAAGTTGAACTATATGAAGAAGAACACAGTATCAAAATTGCAGGAAGCCTCATTAACAACCTGTGATACGCAGATGACACAACCCTACCTCCTGAAAGTGAAGAGGACTTGAAGTACTTACTGATGAAGATCACAGGCTATATAGCCTTTAGTATGGATTACACTGCAACTTAAAAAAAAAAAAAAAATCCTCACTACTGGACCAATAAGCAACATCTTGATAAATGGAGATAATTGAAGTTGTCAAGAATTTCATTTTCCTTGGACCCACAATCAATGCCCATGGAAGCAGCAGTCGAGTAATTAAATGATGCATTGCATTGGGCACATCTTGCTGCAAAAGATCTCTCTAAAGTGTTAAAGAGCAAAGATGTCACTGTGATGATTAAGGTGTGCGTGACCCAAACCATGGTGTTTTCAGTTGCCTTGTATGCATGCAAAAGCTGGACAATAAATAAGGAAGGCCAAAGAAGAATTGATGCCTTTGAATTATGGTGCTGGAGAAGAATACCGAATATAACACGGACTGCCAGAAAAATGAACAAATCTGTCTTGAAAGAAATATAGCGAGACCACTCCTTAGAAGGAAAGATGGCAAGACTTTGTTATATGTACTTTGGACACGTTATCTGGAGGGACCAGTCCCTGGAGAAGGACATAATGCTAGGTAAAGTAGATGGTCAGTGAAAAAGAAGGATACTCTTAAGGACATGAATTGACACAGTACAACAAAGGGGTCGTATATGGCAATGATTGTAAGGATGGCACGAGACTGGGCAGTGTTGAGTTCTGTTGTACCTACAGTTGCTTTGAGTTGGAACTGACTTGATGACACCTAAAATGAACAAAAAGGCAAAAATAATAGCAAGTATGAGAGGAAAGTTCTGCTTTAGGCACAAAATTTAAAAATATATGTATAAGGTGGGTGTTCTGCAGCAGATATGATAAATTTATAAATTATTATCTTACATATAAAAACCATTAACTTATACAAAAAGAAAAAAAAAGGCAATAAAACATCCACAAACAATACTGAAGTTTTCTGGAGACTGAAGATAAAAAGCATGCACATATTAGAGGGAGTTAAACCTCAAATGAAAAAAGCTTGGGGTGAGATTTTTATAACTTTAGCCTGATTGCAAGGGCCCCTGGATGGCACAAATTGTCAAGCACTGTATCAGTAATGGAAAAGTTGTTGGTTTAAACGTATTCAAACAAGCTTGGAAACCTGCTCCAAACGATCACAGCCTTGAAGACCCTATGCAGCAGTTCTACTCGGCATCCATGTGGTGACCATAGTCAGAATTAACTTAAAGGCAACTAACAACTGTAATAAGCCTGAGGGCAGACTGCAGTTGCATCACAGTGCAGGATAGGTGATACTCCAGTAGAAGATCTGCCATGTTTCTGGTCAGAAGAAACAGAGAAAAGACACCGATCCAACTGCAGCTGATGGAAAGCGAAAGGGGGGAGGGGCATCATTGACAGGAGAGTGAGCAAGATGAGGGAATTTCCTTTTTTTTTTGTATAAAATTCTGCCCAGATTCTGCTGACCCTGGAATCATGTGTGAATGGGGTGAACTCAAAAAATTGAGGCTAAGTAAAAAGAATTGAACTGAGATTTGAGATGTTGTCTGCTGTAAAACAAACAAACAAACCCATCACTGTTGAGTCAATTCTGACTCCCTAAAAGACAGAGCAGAACTGCCTCACAGGGTCTCCAAGGGGTGCCTGGTGGATTCAAATAGCTGACCTTTTGGTTAGCAGCCGTAGCTCTTAACCACTATGCCACCAGAATTGTCTACTGAGTGTCAAATTTCATAGTTTGTGTTTAATTTAATTACTTGCTAAAATATAATTAACAGAGGCAAAGCCCAGTTGACCCAGATACTGCAATTATAAGAAAATGACTTTAAGGTATAACTATGTTGAATGAGAAGAAGAAAAACATGCTCATAATGAGTAAAATGATCATAAATATTAGTGAAGTATATTTTTTATAAGAAATATATCTCTTAAAAATGAAAATTCTAGAAATGAGAAATACAACACCCTCCCCCCCCAAAAAAAAATGAGTGGAAAATTTAAATAGCATAATGAAGATGTTAGAAAAACCATAAAATTGAATACAGATCAATAAAAATTATCCAGTCTGAGGGAAAATATCAAAAAAAATTAAAAAATAAATAAACATAGTTTCAAGAACCTGTGGGTCTATATCAAAAAGTCTAAAAAAATGTTAAAAAAAGGATAAAGATAACTAAATAGAAAAAATTTGTCAAAATAATGGCCAAAAACTAATGAAAGTTATATATTTTTTATATTTTCAAGAAGCTTTGCCAAACTACTGAAAAACAATTATAAATTAAAAATCTAGACATAAGCCACAGACATGCAACATATTTTATATATGTCGACTTAGAAAACCCAAAGATTCTGTGAAACAACATGAAGTAATTGATCAGTTATCAAGAACGGGAAATAGGAAGCTAATCTATAAAAACCAATCAGAACAGAAAGAAACCAGAAAATAAAATTTTGAAAAATGCTACTTATAAAAACATGGAAACCCTGGTGGTGAGAGTGTCAAAAATATACTAAAAAATATTTTTGAAAAATAATTTGCATAGCACTTCATGGAAAACCATTAAGTATTCTGTAAAAAATGTAAGGAAATCTAAATAAATGAAAAGATTCATCATGTACACGGACTGGAAAACCAAATACCATTGATATGTCAATTGTACATAAATTAACCTGTAGAGTTAAATATAATCCTTATCAGCAGGATTAAAAAAAAAAATTAAAATCTGTTCAAAAATGTATATGGAAAGTCATATGAAAAATCTCCAGAGCAATTTTTGAAAACAAACAAATTTGGAGACTCAGAGAACTTGATGGTAAGACCTACTATCAACAGATTAAGGAAGATAGTGTGGTTAGGGAAAGGTTAGGCATATATATCAATGGAATGTAACAGTCTACAAACACAGCAATATGTATATGGTGAATTAATTTTCAAACAAATATGTCAGTGTAATTTATTGGGAAAAATTTTTTTTTTCATAATATTTTGCTAGAAAAACTAGATATCTGTATGAAAACATTTCACCTTTATCCTTTATCTTAATGATAATGGATCTTAGGCTTAAATGTAAATCTAAAATTATTAAACATATAGAACAAAACATAGGAGAGGATCCTTGTAACCTTTGGTTAGGTAAATATTTTTAGATAGGTCACAATAAATATAAAAATAAATGAACAATTTTGACTTTATCAAAATAAAAAACTTTGGTTCAACAAAAGATACCACTAAGAATATGAAAGGAAAACCTCAGATCGGGAGAAAATATTCATAATTCATACGTGAGGCAAAGGACATGTAAGCAGAACATATTATGAGCACTTAAAACTCCATAATAATAAGACTAACAAGTCAGCTTTTAAAAGTGGACAAAGTTCTTGAATAGATACTTACCAAAAGAATATAACAAATGGCCAATACCCAGTGCCGTCGAGTCGATTCCGACTCATAGCAACCCTATAGGACAGAGTAGAGCTGCCCCATAGAGTTTCCAAGGAGCACCTGGTGGATTTGAACTGCCGACCCTTTGGTTAGCAGCTGTAGCACTTAACCACTATGCCACCAGGGTTCCCATATGGCCAGTAAGCACATACGAAGATGTTCCACATCATTAGCAAATAATTGAAAATTCCAGTCAAAATGAGATAATCTCATATTTTTAAGTTGCCATTGTATTTTGTATGTGTGTGAGAGATTATCATCACAAGTGTTGGTAGGTATTAATCAACTAAAGCTTTTATATAGTGCAGATTGGAATGTAAAATGTCACAATCGCTTTGGAAAACAGGGAGTTTCTTCAAAAGTTAGATGTACTCTTTCCACATAGACCAACTGTATGTTCCACATATTTACGCAAGATTAATTAAAATACGTGTGAACCCAAAGACTTGTACATCAATGTTCATAGGAGTTTTATCCACAATAACCAGTGCTGGAAACAATTCAAGTGCCCAGCAACAGGTATATGAATAAACAAAACATGGTATAACCCTTTCATGAGTAAGGAGATATACTTTTGCCCACCTACATTTTCCACCTCTCAGGTTTTGGGGAAGTTGCTTTCCCACTTTTGGTGCATGCTGCCAACAGATGGGGACCTATATAACTGTTTGAAGCAGAAGAAATGGGCATGTGCTGTGAATTACTGCTTTTACAGAGTATTGTATGAGGTATTGCCATTCTGGAGGTGTGACCATGCAAAGTTTTTGCCTCTTTTGGTTTTGTACAGTAAGATAAGCCACGTAAGTATATTAATGTGTTCCTGTGTGTTCTTTGGAAGTTATGTTTCTCACGATGATTCCATGTTTGCATGAATACCTCATTTTCAGGTGCCATACATTGTAATGTACACCCCTGTCAAGGAATCTAGAAGATAATGCAGAGCCCAGAGGAACATAGATTTGCCACATAATCCTAATCCCACAGTCCAAAGGGACATATTATTCAAAATCCATATTACCTACCAATAATTCAGACACACTTAAAAATTCATCATGCATTCCATTAATAAAAAAATTATATAAATAAAAAATAAAAGAAAAATTAATTTGTACATAAAAGGGATAATAGAATGTTACTCATCTAAAAAAGGATAGAATATTGATACACAACATGAATGAACCTCACCATCATTGCAGTGAGTAAAAGAAGTCAAATACAACGATTGCATACTGTGTGATCCATTTACATAAAAAATCTGGAAGAAAAAGAAAAACACCTACTCTACAATGACAAAAGCAAACACATATCAGTGATTGCCTGAGCTCTGGGCAGTGAGAAGAATAGACTGCAAATGGATCAGAAGACCCTTTTGAGAGTGATGGAAATATTCGGTATTATGATATTGGATACAGATTCATTGATGTCTACTTTTGTGAAAACTCATCAAATTGAAAAATTTAAATAGATATGACATTGTATGTGAATTATAAATTAATTCAGTTGTTAAAATTATATAAAATGTAAATGTAAAAAATCTCAATAATCCTGAAATTCTTTAGAAACATCTTCTGGGTATGCCAAGATTTGTGAAGATATTTCTATGGGTATTCAATAACTTATTTCCTTAAGTCCAGAGGAAGCATGGCTCCCAGTCTCTTTGAGAACAGGTATAAAATAAACATGGCCTGCGTGTATGCAAACATCTGCAAAAGATACAATCTGAGTGCTAAATGAGGGGATATTGAGATGCAGAGAGGTCAGAGAAGTGTCACAGTCCTGGAGAAAGAGCAAAGAGAGCACAGGGTGGAATGCTGGAGTAAAAACAGATAGTTGAAGTCACAGACTTCACTGATAAGCAGCAACATCCAACTAGCTACTACATGACAGTAGGTCATTAGATCATGTAAGCCATACGCCTCCTCTGTACATAAAGACATTTAGAAAAATGCAATGGCTTTGTAATGTGTCAGCTTTGCTAGGCTAAAGTACAATTTCCAGAATTCCCTTTCTTGTGTATTTCTGGTTAGGGTTGGTTGGACAAAAGGGAGATATTAGTTGAATACTAGTAGAGTAGAAGGGAGAGACCAGCATTTTTCCAGTGCACACATATGTTTTTGCTGGTCTGCTGATTCTCTTCATTAGCAACTGTTTGACCTACAATTACTCCACATGCCCTAGATGATCCTTCAGTTTCTCTGACTCCTGGGGTATGTAAATATGTGTTTAGCTCCAAGATGAAGGTCCCAGCTTCTGCAGGGTACCCTCATCACCAAGATAAGAATAAATAAGAACAGATACAAGCTTCATTTTCTCTTCATGGGGGATCCAGCTTATGTTTGTGGGTTTAAGTCTACTTGTGATTTTCTCTCCCTGACAGCCTGCCCTGTGGACTTCTAGCTGCCTCAAGGAGGCACAGCCTTACAGATACTGCTTAGCCAGTTCCCACAATTGTGTAAGCCAATTCTCAGTAACACATGTGTTACAATACCTATCTGCCTATTTAATCTATCTACCCATCCTACTGATTTCTCTTCTCTGGTTGAACCCTGATATTACAAAAATAGAAGACAGATAAGATTTGTAAAACAGACAAACAAAAGACAGTATTTAAATTATAATATTGGACTAAGATGACCAGAAAATGGAGTTACCTTAAGGTACGGTAATTCCAATTACAGAAAATGAATAAAAGAGTGTATGTGTGTCTGTGTGCATGCTATTTTTCTATTTTCTATCCTAAAACAGTCCTTTCCAGTCTATAGTAGGTACCCTAGCATGTGTGTTCATCATATTCTACTTTTCTCCTTCGTATTACTCATTACAATTGTTATTATTTAACTAAATTTGTGATCATTTTTTTTTATGTTAGGGTAGTTCATCTATAATTAAAGTAAGAAAGATAACTTTCTTCATTGCATAATGTCCAAACTATTCTCTTGATAACTGTTAATTCATATACACTTACATATGTCCGTCAACACATGTCTGATTTTTGAGGTTTAACCTCTATGACATCTTCACTTTAAACAATGCTTTAAAGACTAGATCAAGAAATATACAACTAATGGCTATCAAATTCATGGCATGGGGCCCACAAAACTCCCAAACCTATATTATATATAGCATATCAAACATCTGCTATTTATAACAATTTGGTGGTACTCTACCAACATATAATCTACAATCTTAAGAGATATTTAAAATGTCGGAGATAGTGATTGCTACTTTTACTGATATTTGCTACAAAGCACATGAAAAATCCTTAACAGAGCAGAAATATTAAACAAAGTAAGATAATACATCTATATTTATTGCCCCTAAGAAAGTTCAGGTAGCAAACTTAAAATTCCAGACAGGAAAAATAATACAATTTTGGAATATTTGAGTGTAGTAATTATGAGATCTTTTGAAAGGTGAAAGGAATACTTGAAATCAGGTTTAATTTACTGGAGCAACACAGCAGGTTAAAGACGGTTGGAAGAGAGAGAAGATTTGTTCAAGGAAAATAGAGAAAGGATCCTTGAATTCCAGAATAAAGAAACTAGATATAACAGAAAGGGAGACAGAAAAACCCTTGGGATGACTGAGGTGACAGAGAAGGAAAATCATTTTGCAATGATATTGATATTATTGGGGACAGCACAAAAGTCAATGCTATAAAAAAATAAAAATTAGGTAGTCAATATGTGTTAATATATGACTAAAGAAATTATGTTAAAATACTTCCAAAGAGGCATGATAATTTAAGAAAATGGAGACTTGAAATGCCATTCTATAATTTATGGTGTGGTAATAGAGCTTTTTTTAATAGAGCATTTATGGAGCAAATTATGCTGGAAAGTCGTGGGCTTTCAAATTAGGGAGACCCATGTTCCAGTTTGGTCTCAATAAGTTATTTTTTAGACTCACTAAGCCTCAGTTTCCACACATATAAACTGAGAGTCATAATGCTATATTGTAGAATAAATTAGGGGTCCAATCACCTCAGTTTGAATCCTTAAACAGTTATTAGTCTGTGCAATTTTTTTCATCTCTCTGTTTCTTCAAATTAAAAATTGGGCAATGTTTCATCATAAAATTGGTGTGAGGATTTATTAAGCTGACAAATGAGAAACAACTGATAAAATAACTGGCACATTACAGAGACTCAATAAAAGTTAGTTTTCTCCTCTTTTCTGTACTATCAAGAGCAATAAAATATAATATGAAACAGTTGGCAAGATATTAGGCTTGGAAAGAGATTTCTCATAGAGTAGAGGAACTTATCTTCATATTTTTAAAGAATGTTTCAATTGTTACATCTTAAGTTTGTTTCCTAACTTACTTAAAGATTTGAAGAAAAGACTTTAAAAGACCCACGTTTCCTAAGATCAAATATTTAAGTAAATGTTATCTGAAGTATCTAAACCTTTGAAAATATCTCAGTGGAGAATTCCATTACTAACAGTATAACAGATTGATACCCTGAAGAGATTTCTTACTGGAATACAACTTGATCCTTGATAATTTACAGCAAATGAACTTTTAAAGCACTGATGTAAGCAAAGACATCACCTTGAGGACTAAAGTGTGCCTGATCCAAGCCATGGTATGTTTAACAAAAAGAATGAAAGATATCAGGGAATATAATTTTCAAAAGGTTTGCAAGAAATTTCAGGACAAAGTGTGAAGCATACTGAAAGAGATTAACAAATCTAAATAAATGAAATATTATTTCAATTTCATAGATATACTCGACACCATAAAGATTGATCTATTGAAGTAGTATAATTATATATATATAATTATACAAGAAAAGTAACCAAGATGATGCTGAGGATATTGGATGTCCAAGTGGAAGAAAAATGAAATGTTATTCTTTCATCATCATACACAAAAATCAATTCAATATAATCTAAATATTTCAGTGTGAAAGACAAAATATTAAAGCACTTCTAGAAATACAGGAGAATATTTTTATATCCTCAGACCAGAGAAGGATTTTTTCAATTAAAAAAGAAGATAGATATGAATCATAAAGAAAATGTATTAATTGAATATAAGAAATTATGTTCATCAATAAAACCCGTTGCCGTTGAGTCGATTCTTGACTCATAGTGACCCTACAGGACAGAGTAGAACTGCCCCATACGGTTTACAAGGAGTGCCTGGTGGATTCGAGCTGCTAACCTTTTTGGTTAGCAGCCGTAGCTCTAAACCACTACGCCGCCAGGGTTTCCGGTTCATCAGTAGACACCATAACAGAGTGAAAAGTAAACCCACAGATTTATGAAGGCTATTTTCTAACTGCTTTGAATGAAGAACTAGTGCTCAGACTACACATGGAGTTGTGGGGGGCATAAAGGTGACTTCAATGGTATTTCCAATGTTGCGGCTCATACGTTGAGTGCGTAAGTTCATCAGCATTCATTTCATTAGTAAGCTATATAACATAACACGTATTTGTGTTTCTGTGTGTATTACCCATGTTTTTATATTCTTTATGCATCAAATATTTCATGTTAATTTTTTTTTATCCCACTTGAATTCTCCCTTATATTATTCCAGAACTTGGTGTTTCTCAAAATGTTATGAAATTTACATAAAGCAAAATATTTAACTAAGTTAACTCAGTGGTAATGATTTTGAACTTCTAGGGGAGTTTAAATTTAGAAATTTAAATTCATGCAAACTTTATTTCACCAATCCTTCCCCCTCCTGTTTTTTTTTTTTTACTTTCATCCATTTCATTATTCATCCTGTTGCTTTACACCTTGAATCAAGATACTGAGATCCTGCTTGCTTTTTCAGTAGGCTGTGTTCACCTGATGTCCAACCCCACTGATGTGTCTCTGGGCTAATAGATACAACATTTGGCACATGGACATCAATACACACGAAGCAAACTGCCAGCACCAGCAGCTTGCACAATCTGTGCTTGGAAATTTACATTGATCATAATTACTGCTCCACCTGTATTAAATAACACTTTTCTATCCTTGGGAGCAGGAGTGACTTCCCGAATTAACAACAATAGCATGGTAAGTAAATGGAAAAAAATGTGGAACAAAGCGCTTTTCAATACACAACTTAGAAAAGTGACTTTTTTTTTTAATAGAAAAAAATCTGCTTATTAACAGGGATTTTTCTTAGTTTATCAAAATTTTATGACCTGTATCTTGGTTGGTCTACAAAGTGATGTCTACAGTAAGATCCTAAATTATTTCTAGAGTCCATAGTCAGTCAGTAATTTGCATTTATTGAGCATCTATTTCCAACCATCAGAGTGCGGTGTACAAAAGATAGCAGTAGTCTCTTGGGTAGAATTCAGTGGACATTTTATCATAAAGAAAAATTAATAACACAGTGGTTGTATTATCCTAATTTAGAAAACCAACATGTTAGAACTCGTGATTATATAACCCCTATCTTTCCTTTGTCTTGCCTACATTTTCTGTCTTTGAAATAGGCCACAAAATAGAAAATATGTCAAACTAAGAATACAAAATTAAGAAGAAATCAAAAATAAAATAACTAAAAAGTAGGGGTAGTTATTAAATAATGAAAATTTAGTTTTAAGAAAATGTTAACAGAAATAGATAAGGCAGTTTGAAGATTGTGTTTCAGTTCCCACAATTTCCTTTGTTCTCTAGACCTTGAGCCTTCAGACATTTATTTGTGCTGTTTCCTCTTCCTGGAGCTTTCTCTTCTCTGTTCTTCCTCAAGTCTTTGCGCCTATTGATCTATTCTAATAGAAACTCATCATTCAAGTGAGTATAAATATCTCTTCCTCTGTAATCACTACACTGACCACAGCTCCCATCCACAAATCATAATGAGTTAAGTATCTTCCCTATTGGTTACTGTAAACCAAAAAAAAAAAAAAAGTTGTGAAATTGATTCAAACACATGGTGACCCCATGTAGAACTGTTCCATATGGTTTTCTTGGCTGAAATGTTTATGGAAGCAGATTGCCAGATCTTTTCTCCGATGGAGCTCCTGGGTAGATTTAAATTGCCAACCTATCATTTGGCGGCTGATGACAAACAGCTTGTGACACTCAGGGACCTTTGGTTCTTAGGGTACTTTATCTACACTTATTGGCCACCATCTCTCTGTCAATTTGTTGTACTGTGGTGGTTTGTGTGTTGCTATGATGCTGGAAGCTATGTCACTGGTACTGCAAATACCAGCAGGGTTACTCATGGTGAACAGGTTTAAGCAGAGGTTCCAGACTAAGATGGATTAGGAAGAAACATCTAGTGATCTATTTCTGAAAATTAGCCAATGAAAACATTATGGATCACAACAGAACATTGTCTGATACACTTACATTGGGCACATTACCAGGAGGGCTCCATCACTGGAGGAGGATATCATATTTGGTGAAGAAGAGGGCCAGAAAGAACAAGGGAGACCCCTAGGATTGGTATAATAGCCACAGTGATAGATTTGAACATGCCTGTGATCATGAGACTGAAGCAGTACTGGGCAACATTTCGTCCTGATGTGCATAAAGTTTCCATGAGTCCATAGGTGGGGCCAAGATGGCAGAGTAGCCAGATGCTTCCAGTGGTCCCTCTTACAACAGACTCTAATATATGACAGTCTAGAAACCTTGACTATTAAAGGCAAAGTTGAGGCATCAGACTGAGTGGCAGGGGGAAGGAGAAATAGTCCAGAAGCAGTGGGGAATGGCATCCTGCAGGCCAAAATGGCTAGTGTGCACAGTGAGGCAAGCAGTGGCATTTAGGATGCATTTTCCACATCGGGCTGGCTTCAGAGATTGCCACTTTCCCTGGGCTGAAAGTAGGACCAGTCACACGCCCTGAGCCATTCTCCCAGCCTGGGAGACAGAATAAATTAACAAACAGGAAAAAATAACCTGCCAGCTCCCCTAAGCCAGGAACTCAGGGTAGGCACAGGTCCTTTGCCTAGGCACAGGTATAAGGGGACCATGAATTTTGAATGCCTTTCACCTCTGCATAGACCTGTGTGGGCCCATTTCAATAGCATAGGCCCTCATTAGCACGGTACAACAGAGCATATACCTGAAGCCTAACTTCACTGAATCAGATATGTGGTGGAGTGGCAGGTTCATGACATTTGACACTACTCTGCCCATTAACCAGGGTCCTCAACTACCCACATCAGGAGGACTGGTGACTCCACCCATGCCGCCTAGCCACCAGTGACAGGGATCCAAGAATAAGTGATGCCTCTCAGTCCTTATAGCCAACAGCGATGGGTGTCCATAGTCAGGCTGCAAAACCCACCCATCCATGCACCCCAGGGAACAGGGACTGCTTTCCTCTCAGAAACTCAAGGGCAGCCATCAGCCTGGTGCCATTCTCAGCTCATGACCTCTTACTGTAGCCAGATACCTGTGACTACTCCAATCACCCCTGCCCATCTAAGACTGTAGGTAACAGTCTGCACCACACAATTGGTGGCCAACTGTCTGGACACCTGAGCTGAATCCATACAAGAAAAGTAAATGGAATCCTGGGCTCACTTACCTAGTAAGAAATCTAACCACCTGGTGACAGGATATTAGAACTTCAAAGGTGCCAATAACTAAACTAGCTCACAGGAGCAGTCTATTTGGGCATATCAAAGCAAAACAAAGCATGAAGCTAGGACACAGTAAACAAACATAAATAAATATAATAACTTATTGATGGCTAGGTGACAACAGTCAATATCAAATCACATAAAGAGGCAGACCATGATGGCTTCAGCAAGTTCCCAAAACAAAGAATCAAGAAATCTTTTAGAGGAAGAGAAATTCTTGGAAATACTGGAGGTAGAATACAAAACATTAATATAGAGAGCTCTTCAAAAGATCAGGAAAGAAATCAGGCAAAACACAGAACAAGTCAAGGAAGACACAGACAAAGCAATAGAGGAACTTAAGAAGATTATACAAGAGCATGATGACAAATTTAACAGGCTGCAAGAATCCATAGAGAGATAGCAAACAGAAATCCAGAAGATTAACAATAAAACTTTAGAATTTGCCAACTCAACAGAAAGACACAGGGGCAAAATTGAGGTAATGGAAGTCAGAATTAGTGAGATTGAAGATGAAGCACTTGACACCAACTTATTTGAGGAAAAATCAGGTAAGAGAATTAAAGAAAAAAAAAAAAAAAAAAGAACAAACCCTAAGAATTAAGTGGGACTCTATCAAGAAGAATAACCTACGAGTCATTGGAGTACCAAAGCAGTGGGGAAAAACAGAAAATACAAAAAGAATTTCTGAAGATTTGTTGGCAGAAAACTTCCCTGATATCATGAAAGATGAAAAGATATCTATGCAAGATGTCCATCGAACCCCAAGCAAGACAGATCCCAAAAGAAAGTCACCAAGGCATATTATAATCAAACTTGCCAAAATCAAACACAAAGAGAGGATTTTAAGAGTGGCTAGGGATAAACAAAAAGTCATCTACAAAGGAGAGTCAATAAGATGAAAAGCAGACTACTCAGCAGAAACCATGCCAGCAAGAAGGCAATGAGATGACATATGTAAAGCCTTGAATGAAAAAAAAAAAATTTGCCAGCCAAGAACAATATATCCAGCAAAACTGTCCCTCAAATGTGATAGCGACCCAAATTCTCACAAAAAGACCGTACTTAATGGTCTGACTGAAACTAGAGGAATCCCGGGGTCATGGTCCCCAAACCTTCTGTTGCCCTAGGACAGGAACCATTCCCGAAGACAACTCATCAGACATGAAAGGGACTGGACAGTGGGTAGGAGAGAGATGCTGATGAAGAGTGAGCTATTTATATCAGGTGGACACTTGAGACTGTGTTGGCATCTCCTGTCTGGAGGGGGGATGGGAGGGTAGAGAGGGTTGGAAGCTGGCAAAATTGTCATGAAAGGAGAGACTGGAAGGGCTGACTCATTAGGGGGAGCAAGTGGGAGTATGGAGTAAGGTGTATATAAACTTATATGTGACAGACTGACTTGATTTGTAAATGTTCACTTGAAGCTCAATAAAAATTAAAAAAAAAAAATGTGATAGCAAAATTAGGGCATTTCCAGATAAACAGAAGTTTAGAGAATTTGCAAAAACCAGACCAAAATTAAAAGAAATACTAAAGGGAGTCTTATGGTTAGAAACATCAGATACCAACCCAAGATTAGAACACAGGGCAGAGCAACCAGATATCCACCTAGGTAGGGAAGTCACAAAAATAAATCAAAGCTAAAGTGCTGAAAATAGGGAAACAGAGGCGTCAATATGTGAAAGATGACAACATTAAAACAAAAAGGAAGGACTAAAAATGTAGTCATAGATCTTTCATATGGAGAGGAAGTCAAGGTGATATAAAGCAATAAAAGATTGATTTAAACTTAGAAAAACAGAGGTAAATATTAAGGTAACCACAAAGAAAACTAACAATCTTACACATCCAGTAAATAAATAAAGACTCAGGGAATAAAAAATCAACAACAAAGAAACAGATGAAAAGAAAATACACAAAAAAAGACTCAGCACAGAAAATTAAATGGAACAAAGAAACTGTCAACAACACAAAAAAAGACATCAAAATGACAGCAATAAACTCATGCCTGAATGTAATTATACTGAATATAAATGGATTAAATGCACCAATAATGTGACAGAGTGTGGCAGAATGGATAAAAAAACAATCCGTCTATAGGCTGCCTAAAAGAGACACACCTTAGACTTAAAGACACAAAAAAACTAAAACTAAAAGGATGGCAATATATATATATATATCAAGCAAACAACAATCAAAAAAGAGCAGGAATGGCAATATCAATGTCTGACAAAATAGACTTTAAAGTAAAGTCTTCCACAAAAGATAAGGAAGGACACTATATAATGACTTAATCATAATAAATATTTATGCACCCAGTGACAGGGCACCAAAGTACATAAAAGAAACTATCAACATTGAAAAGAGAGATAGACAGCTCCACAATAATAGCAGGAGATCTCAACACAACACTTTCGGTGGTGGAAAGAATATCCAGAAAAAAACTCAATAGAGACATGGAACATCTAAATGCCACATTCAACCAACTTGATCTCATAGGCATATACAGAACACTCCACCCAACAGCTGCCAAGTACACTTTCAATGCACATAGAACATTCTCCAGAATAGATCACATATTAGGCTACAAAGCAAGCCTTAACAGAATCCAAAGCATCGAAATAGTACAAAGCATCTTTTCTGACCATAAAGCCATAGAAGTACAAATCAATAGCAGAAAAAGCAAGGAAAAAAGCCAAACATATGGAAACTGAACAACACCTTGCTCAAAAACTACTGGGTTATAGAAGAAATTAAGGAAGGAATAAAGAAATTCATAGAATCAAATGAGAATGAAAACACATCTTACCAGAACCTTTGGGACCCAGCAAAATCAGTGCTCAGATGTCAATTCATAGCAATAACTGCACATACTCAAAAAGAAGAAAGGGCCAAAATTAAACATTAAACCTACAACTTGAGCAAGCAGAAAGAGAACAGCAAAAGTAGCCCTTGGGCACCAGAACAAATCAAATAATAAAAATTAGAGCAGAATTCAATGAAAAAAAAAATGAAAAATTGAAAGAGTTAACAAGACCAAAAGCTGGTTCTATGAAAAGATTAAAGAAATTGATTAAACCATTGGCCAGACTGATGGAAGAAAAACAGGAGAGGAAGCAAATAACGCAAATAAGTAATGAGATGGGTGATATCACAACTGACCTAACTGAAATTAAAAGAATCAGAATTGTATGAAAAATTATACTCTAATAAATTTGAAAAACTAGAGAAAATGGACAAGCTTCTAGATACAAACTTCCTACCTAAATTAACACAAACAGGAAGAACAACTAAATAAACCTATAGCAAAAGAAGAGAATGAAAAGGGAATTTAAAAACTCCCAAGGGGGAAAAAAAAAAAAAAAAGCCCTGGACCTCAGCAATATGAATAGAACGGAAATTCCTCAACATAATAAAAGGCATTTATACAAAGCCATCAGCCAACATCATCCTAAATGGAGAGTATCTGACAGCATTCCCCTTGAGAACAGGAACCAGACAAGTATCCCCTTTGTTACTACTCTTATTCAACATTGTGCTGGAGGCCCTAGTCAGAGCAATTAGACTAGAAAAAGAAATAAAGCCCATCCAAATTGGTAAAGAAGAAGTAAAAGTATCCCTATTTGCATATCATTCGATCTTATATACAGAAAACAGCAAAGAATCCACAAGAAAACTACTGACACTAATAGAAGATTTCAGTAGAGTACCAAGATAAAAGATAAACATACAGAAATCAGTTGGATTCCTCTACACCAACAAAGAGAATGTCAAAGAGGAAATCGCCAAATCAATACCATTTACTGTAGTCCACAAGAAGATTAAATACTTAGGAATAAATCTAACCGCAGATATAAAAGGCCTGCACAAAGAAAACTACATGATACTGCTGTTAGAAACCAAAAGAGACCTACATGAATGGAAAACATACCTTCCTTATGGATAGGAAGACTTGACATTTTGAAAATGCCTCTTCTACTCAAAGCAATCTACAGATACAATGCAATTCCAATCCAGGTTCCAATGGTATTTTTTAATGAGATGGAGAAACAAATCACCAACTTCATATGGAAATGCAAGAGACCCCAGATAAGCAAAGCATTACTGAAGAAGATGAACAAAGTGGGAGGCCTCACACTACCTGATTTTAGAACCTATTGTACCACTGCTGTAGTCAAAACAGCCTGGTACTGGTACAACAGATACATAGACCATTGGAATAGAATTGAGATCCAGACATAAATCCATCCACTTAAAAGCAGCTGATATCTGACAAAGGTACGAAGTCTGTCAATTGGGGAAAAGGCAGCCTCTTTAACAAATGGTGTTGTCATAACTGGATATCCATCTGCAAAAAAATGAAAAAAGACCCATACCTTACACCATGCAAAAAACTAACTCAAAATGGATCAAAGACCTAAATATAAATTCTAAAATGATAAAGACCATGGAACAACACTAGTAGCCCTAATACATGGCATAAGCAGAATACAAAACATTAACAATGCACAAACACCAGGAGAGAAACTAGATTACTAGGTGCTCCTAAAAATCAAACACTTATGCTCATCCAAAGACTTCATCAAAAGAGTAAGACAACCTACAGAGTGGGAAAAACATTTTGGCTACAACAAATCCGATTAGCATCTAATCTCTAAAAGCTACAAGATACTGCAAAACCTCAACAACAAAAAGATAAATAACCCAATTAATAATGGACCAAGGATGTGAACAGGCACTTCACCAAAGAAGATAGTCAAGTGGCTAATAGGTACATGAGGAAGTGCTCACAATCATTACCCATTAGAGAAATGCAAATCAAAACTACAGTGAAATACCATCTCACCCCAACAAGGTTAGCATTAATTCAAAAAACACAAAATAATAAATGTTGGAAAGGTTATAGAGAGACTGGAACAGTTATACACTGCTGGTGGGAATGTAAAAAGCTACAACCACTTTGGAAATCAATTTGTCATTTCCTTAAAAAGCTGCAAGTAGAAGTACTATACAATCCAGCAATTCCATTCCTTGGAATATACCCTAGAGAAATAAGAGCCATCACCCAAATATATATATGCACAACCATGTTCATTGCAGCACTGTTCACAATAGCAAAAAATGGAAACAACCTAGGTGCCCATTGATGGACTAATGAATAAAGATATTATGGCATACTCACACAATGGAATACTACACAGTGATAAAGAACAATCATGAATCTGTGAAACACCTGATAACATGGATGAATCTGGAAGGCATTATGCTGAGTGAAAGTAGCCAGTTGCAAAAGGACAAATATTGTATACAGCCACTATTATAAGAACTCAGGAAATATTTTAAATACAGAAGAAAACATTCTTTGATGGTTACAAGGGTGGAGAGGGAGGTAGGGGGTGTTCACTAACTAACTAGATAGTAGATAAGAATTATCTTAGGGAAGAGGAGGACAACACACAATACAGGGAACATCAACACAACTGGACTAAACCAAAAGCTAAGAAGTTTCCTGAATACAACCAAACGCTTCGAGGGACAGAGTAGAAGGGGCAGGGGTCTGGGGACCATGGCTTCAGGGGACATCTAGGTCAATTGGCTTAACGAAGCTCATAAGAAAATGTTCTCCATCCCATTTTGGTGAGTGACATCTGTGGTCTTAAAAGCTAACAAGTGGCCATCTAAATACATCATTTGGTCTCAATCTACCTGAAGCAAAGGAGACTGAAAAACACCAAAGACACAAGGAAAATATTAGCCCAAGAGACAGAAAGGGTCACATAAACCAGAGACTCCATCAGCCTGAGACAGGAAGAACTAGATGGTGCCCAGCTACCACCAATGACTGGCCTAACAGGGAATATAACAGAGAGCCCCTGACAGAGTAGGAGAGAAGTAGGGTCGAAAGTTAAATTCTAGTAAAAAGACCAGACTTAATGGTCTGACTGAGACTGGAAGGATCCTGGGAGACATGGTTCCTGGACTCTCTGTTAGCCCAGAACTGAAACCATTCCCAAAGCCAACTCTTCAAAGATTAGACTGGAATATAAAATATAAAATGATACTTGTGAAGAGCCTGCTTCTTAGCTCAAGTAGATACATGAGACTAAATTGGCAGCTCCTGTCTGGCGGTGAGATGAGAAGGCAGAAAGTTACAGGAGCTTGTTGAATGGACATGGGAAATTCAGGGTGGAAGGGAGTGTGCTGTCACATTACAGGGAGAGCAACTAGGGTCGCATAGTAATGTGTGTATAGATTTTTGCATGTGAAACTAACTTAACTGCAACTTTTCACTTAAAAGGCAATTAAAAAAAAAAGTTTCCACGATTCCATGTCACTCTGAATGCAGCTATCTCTCTGTCTACCTATCTACACTTATCAAACAATTTGAGCTTGCATTGTGATGTCTGTTGTTCATTGTTCATTATTTTTTCTCTACTGATTACCTCGGTAACTGATACATACCAGACATTCAATACATTTAGTGAATGTATTTTTCAAAATCATACCTAAGACATTAAGGCCTGTCTATGCTAATTGGCTTGGGTTTTATTGTTTAAAAACAAATGGTAGATTTTGTTGATGGTCTTATCTTCCTAAGATTTTGCAAGGAGAACAGGGAGTCTTCATATATAAATCAGTTACATCTTTAGAAAAAGTATTCAAAGTAAAAATAGACTAAGACCTAAAAACAGTGATTATCAATGGAATGTGTGTCTATAACAAGTTCCTGTATATCAATCATTTATAGAAAGGAGGAGACACATCAATTCTTTAGTTATATGTTTAAATAGTTGTCAATTTATCTAGTTTCACCAATGTAGAGGAAGAGATTTAAGGGGAATATATATATATATATTTTAATGCAAGTAACTTCAATAGCCTAGCAAAAATTGCTGTGTTGGAAGTAAAAAGAAATACAGAAATCAAGGTACTGAGTATTAATAACCTTGTCTATCTTTCCACGTTGACAATGCCTTATATCTCATTCTCTCTTCCTCATAAGAAAAATACCTAACATCATTTGCGTAAAATAATAGTTAATATGATAAGATTCATCATCTTTCACATAAAGTTCTTTTTAAAAAGTGCCCCTGTTTACTAGAACAAATGATAAGAGGTACATTATCATTGAGGTCAAGAATTCTAAAGGGGTTTTTGGTAAGGATTTAACAAGTAGCCTTGAGGAGAATTTTGTGGAGACTTAATGGCCATTTCATTTTTAAAACAAAGTTATCAACTTATGTAGACAATTTCTCCTTTACTGTTTCCTCAGAATTAACTGGGTGGTATGTTCTCACTGTGAACCGTGTCACAAGTAGTATGACTTGTGGAATGAGTTCTGTAAGAGTGAATCAATGTAATGTGAGGCCCTTGTGTATTTGGTTTTCACATTCACAAACTCATGGACTAGGACATGAAAATGTTCTATAGGTCCCATAAATTTTCATAATTATAAGACATTTTTACATAGCCATAAGAATAAAAATAAAATATATCATTGAAATTTAGATCCTAACATATCATTATTTTTTCCTCATACAGTGAAGTACAAAGTTTATTAATTCTATTTACTGCCTTTCAAGTTTTAAACTACTGCTAAAGGACAATCAAGTAAATAAAGCAGGCAGTACTACATTATATACAATATTAGTCTTTTCTTGGCAAAGTCTTTATTCTTCCAAAATAGCAGAAAATTCAACTAGAGCCACTTAGTTTGACCTAGAATGCAAGTTTTTCATGTGTGTTAAATTTTCTATATATTAGATTTTTTAAAACAAATTTATGTGTTTGTTCAGATGGAAGCCCTCTTGAAATATAGTTCCTATTGATTGTAAATTATCAGTTATAACAAAACTTGTTAGTCAGACTGTCACAGATTAATTGCTTCTCTGAAAAATAGGTATTGGAATCGTAACCCCTATGCTTGTGGATACAACTGAATATAAATAAAACAAAAATCCTTACAACTGAGTCAATAACACCGTAATAAATGGTGAAGAAACTGAAGTTGTCAAGGACTTCATTCTTCTTGGATCAGCAATCAACACCTGTGAAAGCAGCAGTCAAGAAATCAAATGGCATATTGCATTGGGCAAAACTGTTGCAAAGGACCTCTTCGAAGTGTTAAAAAGTAAAAGTCTCACTCTGATTACTAAGGGGCGCCTGAACCAAGCCACGATATTTTCAATTGCCTCATATGCATGTGAAAGCTGGACAATGAAACAAAAAGACCAAAGAAGAATTGACACATTCAAATTGTGGTGTTGGCAAAGAATACTGAATATGCATTGTACTGCCAAAAGAACTGAAAAACCTGCCTTGGATGAAGTACGGTCAGAATGGTCCTTCATAGGGAGGATGCCTAGACCTCATCTCGCTTACTTTGGACATGTTATGGAGAGGAACCAACAGTTGGAGAAAGACATCATGTTTGGTAAATCAGAGGGTCAGCAAAAAAGGAGACCCTCAATGAGATGGAATGCTACAGTAGCTACAACATTGGGTTCAAGCATAGTAATAATTGTGAAGACGGCACATGATTGATTAGAGATGTTTCATTGTGTTACACATAAGGTTGCTATGAATTGGAGCCAAGCCTAACAAAAACAACAACATAACTGTGGATGTAATCCTGTTTTGAAATATGATTTCCTCTGTTATGATAATTAGGTCATATCCTAGTGGGTTTTCTAGTAGGGTGGGTTCTAAATCTAATCTCTTCTGAGTAAGCTTTTCTGAGTTATAAAGAGTAGGTTAGACACAGACATACACACACAAAAGGGAAGTCAGATGCCATGTGAGGATCTCCAAGTAAACACTGAATACCCAAGACTACTGTCAAGGAAGGAATTGACATGGCTGAAACCCTGATTTAGACTTTGAGGATCCAGAACTGTGAAAAATAAATTTCTGTCCTTTAAAGAGGAAAAACAAATAATTTATTTACTATAACGTCACTTTAACACTGTTAGCCTTAGGTTAGACAATGCCTATTTTTCTGAAAGAACCTCGAATACTCCATAAAATTCTGATGGTATATAAACAACAGTGTGATTTATAGACATTCATTGTACAAAGAAGAAAGATAGTAACTGTGTAGTGCACTCTAACCAGTCACAGAAGATTTTAATAAAGAAAATGATATTTGCCTCAAAGGAATTACAAGAAGTTTACTGAGGAAAATAGTAATTAATGATACTGAACTCAAGCCAATACCTTTAGTTATACAGATGAAAAATGTCCTGAACTCTCCCCTGCTACCATGGTTATCCTAATTTTGTTTCATTATATACACCAGACATTCACATTCTGAGCCATGTTTTCCAGTGTTAGACCAAAATTATCGCACGTAAACTTTGTAGTTGGCCATGAACTTCTCATTTATGCAAAAACAACTTTGCATTTATTTGTTACACAAACCTATTGAGAGCATAATAGCCTGTTGGCTTGTATGAAGATTTTGCTGAACAGCTGCTCTGGCTTTAAAATTTGGACTTGCCAAGTGCTGTTTGAAATACCAACAGAAAATGTGAAAGGTACAGAAAAGAATGATTACTCAAATATAATAGTTTCTAACTTGAAATTTACAATGTTTTTTTATTATAAATTATAGAACAGACAGAAATGAACAAAAATGTATCTAGAAACATTTGGCTTCATAGTATTTAAATTGTGATAATGAATACGTATGTATACATAGTGAAACAAAAGTATGATTTTAAATAAGGGGATTATAAATTATTAAAATGATAAAATATTAATAAAATAAAAAGTCTATAATTAATAAGATCCTTCTGAATGACATAAGTGTGAAAACGTTATCTATACAAAAGGATATTGTTGACTTTCTTCAAACCATGAACATTTGTCTAATTTAAAATCCCTTAAATATGATTTGGTTAAAGAAGTAGAGTTTTTGAAAAGCAGAGTATTATGCAGCCACACACTGGGAAGCAGCACAGCCATTAAAAGCAATAATGCTGGCCCTTTTTTTTTTAACGTCAGGAAGAAATTTCCACACTTAATTTTTGAGAGAACAAATAAGTTAGAAAGAACATTTTTAATATGATGATATTTATGTAAATACAACTGTATGTGTGTGAACATAGTGCACTAAGCAGATCTTCGAAATCACAAAATAAGCCTCAAATTTCAGTGATTCATTACAATATTTATTTGTTTATGCTATATGCTGGCAGCTGCGGACCAGTTGCTGTACTTCTGTATTAGTTTTATGTTGCTGTGTAACAAATTACCACAAATTTAGCAGCTTAAAACTTAAAACATTTACTTATCATCTCACAGCTCTGTGAGTCAGAAGTCCAGGTGAACTAAACTAGGTTCTCTGCATAGGGTCTCAAATGGTCTAAGTCAGGGTGAGGGCCCTTTTGGGTTCTTATCTGGAAGCTCTAGAAAAGAATCCACTCCCAATATCATTCATGTTTTTATAGAATTGAGTTCTTTTTAGTTGTAGAACTGAGGCCTTTGTTTTCTTGACCCAAGTCCTTGTCCTGTTGCCTCCTCCTTCTCAGAAATAGAGAACATTCTTTGTATTGAATTCCTTTCATTCTATGAATCTGTCTTGTTTCCTTTTCTACTACCACTCAGACACAACTGTGCTTTTAAAAGGCTCAGATGATTAGGTAGTTCCGCCTGGATAATCTCCCTCTCTTAAAGCCCTTTGGTCAGTACCCTTAATCACATTTTCAAAGTATTTTTTTGTCATGTACTTTGATACAATCATGAAGTAACATCAGAGATAAAGTTCATGGAGTCAATTTAGAAATCTGCCTACCACAAGTTTTATTCTACATTCTTCTCATTAGAGGACTCAAGGCTCTTGGCTGAAAAAGCAGCCCCTACATGCAACATTCCTTTGTAGTTGAATAGGCAAAGGAACAAGAAAACAGGCAAAACACATACTGTTTCATAGCGTCTCCTGCACATTATGGCCATTCATATGTCATTGGCCAAAGCAAGTCACTTAGATGGGCACAGTGTCAATGAAGCAGGGATATATGATTTCCCACAGGAGGAACTACAAGTGACATGGCAGCATGGCTACGTGAGTAACCCACTGCCGTCGAGTCAATTCCAACTCAGACCTGGCAAAAATAATCCAATCTACCAGAAACAGAAAAAAATAGGTAGAAATATGATTACCAAAATGGTATAGCAGTTAGGACCAAATGGGGTAAAAGTAATCTTTGTTTCCTTTTAATTTGTTCTTGTATCATTTATCTTTTTCAAAAATTATTTTTAATAACTCAGAAAATGAAAATAATTTACATTGGAAGAATGTAAAACAAATTATGGAGTTAGGGATTTTTCAGATTGGCTTTACAGATGAGAAAAATGACTCAAAGGCTGTTTTCATAGTTATAAGGCATTTATTATTATTAGAAACCCTGGTAGCATAGTGGTTAAGTGCTATGGTTGCTAACCAAAAAGGTCAGCAGTTCGAATCCGCCAGGCACTCCTTGGAAACTCTATGGGGCAGTTCTACTCCGTCCTATACGGTTGCTATGAGTCGGAATCAACTCGAGGGCAGTGGGTTAGTTAGTTAGTTAAAGCATTTATATGCTGCATTATTGTTTCTAAAATATTTTAAATTACATTTTAAATGTAATCTCTGATATTATCTTGGGTAAGGATTGATATTACCTGCACTTTGCTAACAAAAGAATATAAGACTCAGATATTTTTAGTGTCAATGGCCAGAACTGGAAACCATATTCTTTGACCATGGATTTAGTGCCCTTCTGAAATACCACGGTACATGTTTCTTACAAAAAAATTAAGAATAACAGCTAATATTTATAAGCACTTTCTATGTGTCATAGACTTTGTACTGAGCATTTTATTTGTATCTTTCAGTGAACAAGCTTTTTTTTCTTCCCCCTATGTTCTTTCATCACTCTAAGAATATACCAGGATATCAAGTCCAGTAGCAAACAAGTAGAAGTCATGATTCAAACCTAAATGATACTTTTTTTTTTTTTTTGGTACTTCAATTACAATCTGAAAAAAAAAAAAAAAAAAGGCAGCAACAAGATCAAAACACATGCATAAAAGCATTAGTAAGAAGTAAGGAAAAGTAGCTATTATGGTTTTAACAGAGATGCACACATACTGATTATGTATTTTGACATGGATGCTCTACCCCCTACCTTTGCAACCATCTTTACACAGAGACACTCACATGCACATTGGCAAGAAATTCATATTAGGTTGTGTTTTGGGGGTTCCTCCTCCCCATCTCTTCTGTTGTACTAAAGACCTGTGATTCATATCTAGTTCAAATCATAGGAAATATCTGTCTTGGTTGTATAGCAAAACTTTCAGTTGAGCTGTCATTGTCCATGATGATAATGATGATGATGATGATTTGGCCACGGGGATTGCTAATTTAATTCCAAAATTCATGATACTTATTAAAATACATGACTCTTTTTGAATGTGTTAGCGTGTTCTTACTAATTTTTCCTGAAGCTATTGATACAGGAGTAAAAAAGGAGGAAGAACAAAAGGATTTGCAATGGGCTTGGTTGTTTGCAGATGAACAGCAGATGAGGCAATAAATAGAGTTGTGTCATTCTTTCTGGACCAGGCTGAGTAGGTTGACAGTAGTGTGTGTGCATGTGAGTATGTGTGTGTGTGTGTGAGAGAGAGAGAGACTATTGTTTGTGGGCAGAAGAGTAGGTGTCTTCACCTACCTAAATTCTACCTAAATTAAGCAGGCTGAGTGAAAAGCGACTAGAAAGCAGACAAAAAGCTAGTAAAAAAAAAAAAGCTAGTAAGGAGCTGAAATATCAGGTATTTAGAAACTCAGATTTTATATGAAATGCTTTTACGTGAAACGGAAGTAGTGGTCTGGCCAGTGGTGAATGCAGCTCATTTCTTACCGTGCTGTGAGCAGAGCCAAAAAATCCATATAGCATAGATTTTAGGTCCTGCCAGGATGCTCCATCTGGTCTTAATCTCCTCATCCTCACTCCCACACCCATAAATAACTTAAACATCTCTATGACCTGAGAAACATCAAGGTCCCTGTTTCCATTCGGACGTCCCTTTCAAAGATGGAGATAATAGTTCATCTATTTTTTTTATTGTGTTTATCATTTTTCCTAATACAATTTATTTGTTCATTAAAAAAAGAATTATTTATGGAGTTAATTCTGCATGTATAGTGCTGCTACCCTTCACCTGTGGTAATGTTTAGCCTCATCTCACCCATCCTCAATCTTTCAAGAATGTTAACAGAATTTATTGGGACCTTAGGCCTTTTCCTTTACCTATCTGATCTGAATGGTTGAAGGAATAAAAGACTCACTTTCAGAGTACATTAATTTATAAAAAGTATTTTATATTCAACCATTTATTATTATCTATACTAGAATAAAAAAGCAAAATATTTAAAGTATATAGCAAAAATACCAGTGTTCTTGCATTTTTACTTTTTTGTTCTTTAGAGAGCAATTACTATACGATGGAAAACCATGAGAGCATCTGGCTTCTTGGCAAGCCCCAAATACAACTGGCAACCCAGAGATACTGAACGGCTGTCAGATGGTTCAGATGCTATGGACGAGCAATCTATCTCGGCTTGTCTATAACTGCCCACAGTCTTTACATTGACTGTATTTAAGTTTTGGTATAAAATAAATCATACATTTTTTTTCTTTCTTCCTGATAATGATGTAATTAATTTTGTTTGTCTGTGATCTTAGTTACCTCAAGATTCTAAAATATTTTCTGAAGTATAGCCTCTTTCTGAATAGCTAGATTTTATTATATGCCCATAGGAGTTACATCTATAAGAAAACTTGTATTCTCTGTGCCTATTCCCTATAATGATTACTATCTTTTATTAATATAATTTTTATTATTGCCTCAGAATAAGAATTTGATTATTTTAGGGCAATACTTTCCAAATAATGTTATGCCTCATATTCGTCTAAGGGTCATGGATTTGTTTTTTTCTAATAAGTACTTTAGATTCCAAATCCCTGGACCAAGATGATCTTGACCTTCCTGCTTGTATGCCATGTGGAAATCACCACAGGAACAGACTGCTGAATCAAAGGTAAACAAACAGAGTTGGATTTTTGCCTCCTCATAAATCTGAACTTGCGGTCAGTGGGTAACTGCCAAGTCAGAGTGAGTATTCAGACAGCATGGTAGGAAGCAGCTGAGGAAGAAGGGGGTATAGTACTGTGTAAATTTTTGATTAATTATTTTTTAAAGATATTCTAAAATAAACATATTATATAAAGCCACAATTCCAAAATATTTTATTGAAAATTATAAAAAAATTATAAAAAACACCATTTCTCTTTTATGTTGCCATAGAGATTTAAAACTCCTGATTTATAGCCTTTTTTCCACTAAATGTATTATGATTTTTAATCTTCAATTTTCAATTTCCTTCAGAAACATTTCTGTGATATTAGGAAAAAATTTTTTTCTGCTTATTGATTCATAAACCAAGAATTTATGTTGAGAAATTAAACGTATGCCTATTCCTTATGTGTTAAATATCTGGTGTCTGAGCCATTAAAGTGGCTCTGTGTATGTTGAAATCACAGTGTAATTTATTTTTATTATGAATAAAGATTTGTATGAAGGTTTTCAGTCTTACTAAATATGTCAATCAGTTTCCTGTAATCATTTATATCTGGGAAAATCAAACTTGGATTTGTCAATAAAAATTCATTATTTGAACATATACTGAATTATTCAGGTAAATGATAGACTATACTTTCCTGGATGGAGATGTCAAAAATTAGGCAGTCATCAGAGCAGTTACCTCAGTCATTTCAGGATTTATGAAATATCACATGCATGGTAATTGGCTTAATTTTGAAGCATCTCCCTACATTATTTTTATGTGTAAGCTTCATAAAGTTGTTCACTGTTTTACTCACTGTTTATCTCTAAAGTACATAGAATAACACAAACCCTGGTGGTATAGTGGTTAAGCACTACAGCTGCTAACCAAGGCATCGGCAGTTCGAATCCACCAGGCGCTCCTTGGAAACTCTGTGGGGCAGTTCTACTCTGTCCTATATGGTCGCTACGAATTGAAATCGACTCAACGGCACTGGGACATAGAAAATAACACCTGGCACATACAGTAAAGAGTCTTTAAGGTGAAGACTTATTAGACAAATGCTGGTTTATAATTTATGCATTTTGATATAAATTAAAATAAGCCATGGTATGATTTTTTCTAATATTTTATAGTGAGGAGCCATTATAGGACATACCTGAAATCCTAAGGTAAAATTGAAAACGGCCTGGGAAAAAACTCTGAGCCTTAGATGAAAAGTGGAAACAAAGACACTTTGCTGACAAGCCTCAGGTCGCAGTAAATGCGGAGGAAAACATTATTTTTGTCTTAACAATTTATGGTTATAACTTTTCTTTTTAAAGAAATGATTTGAGATAATAGTAAAATAAAGTACCACTGGCCATATTGTCCTTTTTCTAATCCAGTGGTGATCAAAGGAACACACCACTTGGGTGTCACACAAGATAATTGTATGCAGACTTTTGTGAACTATATTTTAATTTCAGATAGTTCCTAAAGCCTCTACAAAGAAAAACAAACCATTGTAAGACAAGTTTTATCCCAGTTCCTTGAAGCTGATGAAGACTTCTAAGTGGTCTAGGAACAAAGAATTTATTGTATTTATCTCTAAAATTATATACTATGTATAGTAAGTGATAGTGTTTTAACACCGCTTAGGAATTTCTGGCCTGAGTTGTTGAAAAATAAGTCTAGGAATCTTTGTTTCAACCATAACCGTGATTGGAGGATATCATTTCATGAATAGCTAACGGGAAAGATAACTATCTAAGCATCTTCTGTAAAACTTGGGAGATACATATTGGAAAAAAAGGCTGTATTAATCAAATACTATTCAGAAGCAGGTACAAGTAGGGTGGGGAAGGGATATGTGCCAAGTACTGAGGAACCAGTGCTCAGAAACTGAAAGGGACAAGAATCTTCCCCAGGACTGACAGCAAGAGATCCTTCCTCTAGAGCTGGTTCCCTGAATTCAGACTTCTAACCTCCTAAATGGTGAAAATTAAAATTATTCTCTTTAAAATTAGTGTCTTAGTTTTCTAGTGTTGCTGTGACAGAAATACTATAAGTGAGTGGCTTTAGCAAAAAGAAGTTTATTCTCCCACAGTCTAGTAGACTAGAAGTTCAAATTCAGGGTGCCAGCTCCAGGGGAAGGCTTTCTCTTTCTGTCAGCTCTGGAGAAAGGTCCTTGTCTTCAATCCTCTACTGGACTAGGAACTTCTCAGCAGAGGAACCCTAAGTCCAAAGGGCACACTATGCTCCCACTGCTTTTTCTTGGTGGTATGAGGTCCCCATATCTCTCTGCTTGCTTCTCTCTTTTATATCTTAAAAGAGATTGACTTATAACACAACCTAATCTTACAGATTGAGTCCTGTTTTATTAACATAACTGCCACTAATTCCACCTCATTAACATCAAAGAGGTAGGATTTATAACACATAGGAAAACCACATCAGATAACAAAATGGTGTATGACCATACAATACTGGGAATCATGGTCTAGCCAAGTTGACACAGATATGGGGGACACAATTCAATCCATAACTATCCACGCCTTGACCCCCCAAATTCATGTCCTTGCCACATGTAAAACATATTCACCCCAACATATCACAGCAAAAGTCTTATATCAAATCTTCTCAGACCACAAGGCAATAAAACTAGAAATCAATAACAGAAAAACTAGGGAAAATAAATCAAATACTTGGAAAATGAACAATACCCTCCTGAAAAAAGACTGGGTTATAGAAGACATCAAGGAGGGAAGAAGGAAATTCATAGAATGCGACGAGAATGAAAACAATTCCTATCAAAACCTCTGGGACACAGCAAAAGCAGTGCTCAGAGGCCAATTTATATCGATAAATGCACACATACAAAAAGAAGAAAGAGCCAAAATCAGAGAACTGTCCCTACAACTTGAACAAATAGAAAGTGAGCAACAAAAGAATCCATCAGGCACCAGAAGAAAACAAATAATAAAAATTAGAGCTGAACTAAATGAATTAGAGAACAGAAAAACAACTGAAAGAATTAACAAAGCCAAAAGCTGGTTCTTCGGAAAAATTAACAAAATTGATAAACCATTGGCTAGACTGACTAAAGAAATACAGGAAAGGAAACAAATAACCCGAATAAGAAACGAGAAAGGCCACATCACAACAGACCCAACTGAAATTAAAAGAATCATATCAGATTATTACGAAAAATTGTACTCTAACAAATTTGCAAACCTTGAAGAAATGGATGAATTCCTGGAAAAACACTACCTACCTAAACTAACACATTCAGAAGTAGAACAACTAAATACACCCATAACAAAAAAAGAAATTGAAATGGTAATCAAAAAACTCCCAACAATAAAAAAAGCCCTGGCCCAGACGGCTTCACTGCAGAGTTCTACCAAACTTTCAGAGAAGACTTAACACCACTACTACTAAAGGTATTTCAAAGCATAGAAAATGACGGAATACTACCCAACTCATTCTATGAAGCTACCATCTCCCTGACACCAAAACCAGGTAAAGACATTACAAAAAAAGAAAATTACAGACCTATATCCCTCATGAACATAGATGCAAAAATCCTCAACAAAATTCTAGCCAATAGAATTCAACAACATATCAAAAAAATAATTCACCACGATCAAGTGGGATTTATATTTTTTTTTATGCAAGGCTGGTTTAATATTAGAAAAACCATTAATGTAATCCATCACATAAACAAAACAAAAGGCAAAAACCACGTGATCTTATCAATTGATGCAGAAAAGGCATTTGATAAAGTCCAACACCCATTCATGATAAAAACTCTTACCATAATAGGAATTGAAGGAAAAATTCCTCAACATAATAAAGGGCATCTATGCAAAGCCAACAGCCAATATCACTCTAAATGGAGAGAACGTGAAAGCATTTCCCTTGAGAACGGGAACCAGACAAGGATGCCCTTTATCACCGCTCTTATTCAACATCGTGCTAGAAGTCCTAGCCAGGGCAATTAGGCTAGACAAAGAAATAAAGGGCATCTGGATTGGCAAGGAGGAAGTAAAATTATCTCTATTTGCAGATGACATGATCCTATACACAGAAAACCCTAAGGAATCTTCCAGAAAACTACTGAAACTAATAGAAGAGTTTGGCAGAGTCTCAGGTTATAAGATAAACATACAAAAATCACTTGGATTCCTCTACATCAACAAAAAGAACACCGAAGAGGAAATAACCAAATCAATACCATTCACAGTAGCCCCCAAGAAGATAAAATACTTAGGAATAAATCTTACCAAGGATGTAAAAGACCTATACAAAGAAAACTACAAAGCTCTACTACAAGAAATTCAAAAGGACATACTTAAGTGGAAAAACATACCTTGCTCATGGATAGGAAGACTTAACGTAGTAAAAATGTCTATTCTACCAAAAGCCATCTATACATACAATGCACTTCCGATCCAAATTCCAATGTCATTTTTTAAGGTGATAGAGAAACAAATCACCAATTTCATATGGAAGGGAAAGAAGCCTCGGATAAGCAAAGCATTACTGAAAAAGAAGAAGAAAGTGGGAGGCCTCACTCTACCTGATTTCAGAAGCTATTATACAGCCACAGTAGTCAAAACAGCCTGGTATTGGTACAACAACAGGCACATAGACCAGTGGAACAGAATTGAGAACCCAGATATAAATCCATCCACATATGAGCAGCTGATATTTGACAAAGGCCCAGTGTCAGTTAATTGGGGAAAAGATAGTCTTTTTAACAAATGGTGCTGGCATAATTGGATATCCATTTGCAAAAGAATGAAACAGGACCCATACCTCACACCATGCACAAAAACTAACTCCAAGTGGATCAAAGACCTAAACATAAAGACTAAAATGATAAAGATCATGGAAGAAAAAATAGGGACAACCTTAGGAGCCCTAATACAAGGCATAAACAGAATACAAAACATTACCAAAAATGATGAAGAGAAACCAGATAACTGGGAGCTCCTAAAAATCAAACACCTATGCTCATCTAAAGACTTCACCAAAAGAATAAAAAGACCACTTACAGACTGGGAAAGAATTTTCAGCTATGACATCTCTGACCAGTGCCTGATCTCTAAAATCTACATGATTAACTCAACCACAAAAAGACAAACAACCCAATCGAGAAGTGGGCAAAGGATATGAACACACACTTCACTAAAGAAGATATTCAGGCAGCTAACAGATACATGAGAAAATGCTCTCGATCATTAGCCATTAGAGAAATGCAAATTAAAACCACGATGAGATTCCACCTCACTCCAACAAAAAAAAAAAAAAAAACAAGTCTGGCATTAATCCGAAAAACACAAAATAATAAATGTTGGCGAGGCTGCAGAGAGATTGGAACTCTTATACACTGCTGGTGGGAATGTAAAATGGTACAACCACTTTGGAAATCTATCTGGCGTTATCTTAAACAGTTAGAAATAGAACTACCATACAACCCAGAAATCCCACTCCTCCGAATATACCCTAGAGAAACAAGAGCCTTCACATAAACAGATATATGCACACCCATGTTTATTGCAGCTCTGTTTACAATAGCAAAAAGTTGGAAGCAACCAAGGTGTCCATCAACAGATGAATGGGTAAATAAATTGTGGTATATTCACACAATGGAATACTACGCATCGATAAAGAACAGTGACAAATCTGTGAAACATTTCATAACATGGAGGAACCTGGAAGGCATTATGCTGAGTGAAATTAGTCAGAGGCAAAAGGACAAATATTGTATAAGACCACTATTATAAGATCTTGAGAAATAGTATAAACTGAGAAGAACACATACTTTTGTAGTTACGAGTGGGGGAGGGAGGGAGGGAGGGAGAGGGTTTTTTACTGATGAATTAGTAGATGAGAACTGCTTTAGGTGAAGGGAAGGACAACACTCAATACATGGAAGGTCAGCTCAGTTGGACTGGACCAAAAGCAAAGAAGTTTCCGGGATAAAATGAATGCTTCAAAGGTCAGCGGAGCAAGGGCGGGGGTTTGGGGACCATGGTTTAAGGGGACTTCTAAGTCAATTGGCAAAATAATTCTATTATGAAAACATTCTGCATCCCACTTTGAAATGTGGCCTCTGGGGTCTTAAATGCTAACAAGCGGCCATCTAAGATGCATCAACTGGTCTTAACCCACCTGGATCAAAGGAGAATGAAGAACACCAAGGTCACAGGACAACTAAGAGCCCAAGAGACAGAAAGGGCCACATGAACCAGAGACCTACATCATCCTGAGACCAGAAGAACTAGTTGGTGCCCGGCCACAATCGATGACTGCCCTGACAGGGAGCACAGCAGAGGACCCCTGAGAGAGCAGGAGATCAGTGGGATGCAGACCCCAAATTCTCATAAAAAGACCAGACTTAATGGTCTGACTGAGACTAGAGGAATCCCGGCGGTCATGGTCCCCAAACCTTCTGTTGGCACAGGACAGGAAACATCCCCGAAGACAACTCATCAGACATGAAAGGAACTGGACAGTGGGTAGGAGAGAGATGCTGATGAAGAGCGAGCTAATTATATCAGGCGGACACTTGAGACTGTGTTGGTATCTCCT
Source organism: Loxodonta africana (assembly GCF_030014295.1). NCBI lineage: Eukaryota > Metazoa > Chordata > Mammalia > Proboscidea > Elephantidae > Loxodonta > Loxodonta africana. The sequence continues at coordinate 113,047,860 of NC_087343.1, read as the reverse complement.
GTCTGGAGGAGGGATGGGAGGATAGAGGGAGTTGGAAGCTGGCAAAAATGTCACGAAAGGAGAGACTGGAAGGGCTGACTCATTAGGGGGAGAGCAAGTGGGTGTACGGAGTAAGATGTATATAAACTTATATGTGACAGTCTGACTTGATTTGTAAACGTTCACTTGAAGCTCAATAAAAGTTAATTAAAAAAAAAAAAAGTCTTATATCAACACCAAGCCCAAAATCCAAACATTCCTCTTCATCTGTGAAATCTAGAATATAAGTTACCTGCTTTCAAAGTACAATGGTGAAACAGGAACAATCTAGGCATTTCCATTACAAATGGGAGAAATTGGAGGAAAAGGAGGGATAACAGGCACCAAGCAAGTCAACAGAACACATTACATTAGCCCTCAAGGCTTAAAAATAATCCTCTGTACTCTGAGACCATTTAGGCAATGGTCCTGCCCTCCAGGCTCTGGGTGTTGGCCACACTGTGTGGATTGAGTAGAGGAGCCTCAGGTCTGAGTTTCAGCTCTGCCTTCTAGGCCCACTGGAATGGCAACTTAGCTCCTTCGGCTTTGGGTGGCCCCATCAGAGTGGTTACTCCACCTTTTGAGAATGAGGCAGCTCTGCTTCCTGTGTTCCTTGTCTCAACAGTTTCTGCTTCCTGGTTCCTTTGTCTCTTGGCGCCTCAGACCTTACCACTGATGTTTGTCATGATGGGGCAAGTGTTCCAAAGCTCTTCAGCTCCACCGATAAGTTCCTGGAGGCACCCTATTCTTCCAGTAAACTTCAGCCACAAGGCACTCAGCTCTCTTGCTCCATGGGTTGGCAAGCCTAGCTCCAATGAAAAGTGCCCATAGGCACTCCTCTCAGCCAGGAAGCCTCCTGTGCAAAGGCGTTCAGCTCTCTCACTTTGTGGGTCTGCTTCAGCACTGTCTAGCACTGGACTCCTGGTTCTGCTGCTGCTGTTTTTCTGCTGCTGCTTCTCATGGCCTACACTGTCTCTACGGTAACAGCTCTTCTCACTTCCTTCTGAGTCCTCACCAGAATTGTCTTTGACATCCACAATTCCACCAACAATCTCTTCAAGGCAACCTTGGCTTTTACTATTAGGCACTTTAAAATTCTTCCAGCTTCTATCCATTCACAGTTTCAAAACCACTTCCATATTTTAGATATTTGTTACAGCAGCACCCCACTCTCTTGGTACCAAAGTCTTAGTCATTTAGTGCTGCTATAACCTACATACCACAAATGAATGACTTTAACAAAGAGAAAATTATTCTCTCACAGTCTAGTAAGCTAGAAGTCCAAATTCAGGGGGTCAGCTCCAGGGGAAGCCTTTGTCTCTGTTGGTTCTGTTGACTCTGTCCTTGCCATCAGTCTTCCACTGGACTAGGAGCTTCTCAGCATAGGAACCCCAGATCCAAAGGACATGCTATGCTCCTGGTGCTTCTAGGGGTTCCCATGTGACTCTGCTCACTTTTTTCTTTTGTATCCCAAAAGACATTGACTTAAGACACAATCTAACCTTGTAGATTGAGTCCTGCCTCATTAACATAATTGCCCCTCGTCCCACTTCATTAACATCATAGATGTAGGAATTACAACATGTAGGAAAATCACATCAGATGAAAAAATGGTGGGCAATCACACAATGCTGGAAATCATGACCTAGCAAAAGTGACACACATTTTTGGGGGACACAATTCAATATGTAACAATTACCCTTGTATTTCTGTACAGCACAAATTTTTAAAAAACTCAATATTTAGAGAAAAGCTAAAAGGAAAAAATAAGACTGTTTCATAAATAAAGGTACATCTGAAAGAAACAGGTAAAAACGAAAACTGCTGAAAACAAAATAAGGGATTCAGAAGTACAGGAACAAAATGAAGTAGAATTATGAAAAGAACTTAAAAGAATTAGAAAAAAAAATAATGGATATTTAACAAGGCAAAAAAATCTAAGGCCTACATAATTGTTTTTTCCAAGTAAGAAAACTAAAATAATTAAACAGAAGCTTAAAAATGCAATTCAAGAAAATATTTTCAGAAAGAAAAGACGATGTGATATTACAGATTAAAAGGACACACCATGGCCCAGGTAAATTTGACTCAATGGTCAATACCAGCAAATACACTCATGTTGTTGTTTTTCTTCTTAGGTGTCATTGAGTTGGTTCTGACTAATAGAGACCCTATGTACAACAGAACGAAACACTGCCTGGTCCTGTGCCATCCTCACAATCATTGCTGTGCTTGAGCCCATTATTGCAGCCACTGTGTCAATCCATCTCATTGAGAGTCTTACTCTTTCAGCAACCTCTACTTTACCAAACATGAAGTCCTTCTGCGGGAATTGATCCCTCTTAATAACATGGCCAAAATACATTAGACAAAGTCTCCCCATCTTCACTTCTAAGGAGCATTCTAGCTATATACTTCTTCTAATACACTCATAAATAATTTCAAAAAAGTCTGTTTGGTTGGTTTAACAGACAAGAATATTAAGCTGATAAAGAGGAAACAATCAGAATGGCTTATATTGCAATACTCAATGGTAGAAGATAGTGGAGGTATCCCTTACAAACACTTCAAAAAAATATATACCTGAAGCATTTTGTATCCTAGTATTTTAAATTCTAGATGTAATGTAACATCAACAAATATTTCTGTCTGTATTTTCCATGATTTTGTATATTTTTTCCTTATTTTTTTTGTCTGTGTTTTCTTTCATTTCTTGGAGACCCCCTCAATACTGTTGTTGTTGTCGTTGTTAGGTGCCATCAAGTCAGTTCTGACTCATAGTGACACTATGCACAACAGAACAAAACACTGCCCGGTCCTGCGCCATCCTTATAATCTTTATGCTTGAGCTCATTGTTGCGGCCACTGTGTCAATCCACCTTGTTGAGGGTCTTCCTCTTTTCCACTGACCCTGTACTCTGCCAAGCATGATGTCCTTCTCCAGGGACTGATCCCTCCTGACAACATGTCCAAAGTATGTAAGGCTCAGTCTCTCCATCCTTGCCTCTAAGGAGCATTTTGGCTGCACTTCTTCCAGACAGATTTGTTCGTTCTTTTGGCAGTCCATGGTATATTCAATATTCTTTGCCAACACCACAATTCAAAGGCTTCAACTCTTCTTCAGTCTTCCTTATTCATTGTCCAGCTTTCACAAGCATATGATGCGATTGAAAATACCATGGCTTGGGTCAGGCACACCTTAGTCTTCAGGGTGACTTCTTTGTTCTTCAACACTTTGAAGAGGTCCTTTGCAGTAGATTTGCCCAATGCAATGTGTCTTTTGATTTCTTGACTGCTGCTTCCATGGCCGTTGATTGCAGATCCAAATCAAATGAAATCCTTGACAACTTCAATCTTTTCTCCGTTTATCGTGATGTTGCTCATTGGTCCAGTTGTGAGGCCTGGGGAATAGCTGTCTCCTCAAAGTAGGGTTGACCTTAATGACGTGGATGGAGTAAAGCTTTCAGGACCTTCATTTGCTGATGTGGCATGACTAAAAATGGGAAGAAACAGCTGCAAACATCCATTAATAATTGGTACCTGGAATGTATGAAGCATGAATCTAGGAAAATTGGAAATCATCAAAAAATAAAATGGTACACATAAACATCGATATCCTAGGCATTAGCAAGCTGAAATGGACTGATATTGGCCATTTTGAATCGAACAATCATATAGTCTACTATGCTGAGAATGACAACTTGAAGAGGAATGGTGTTGCATTCATTGTCAAAAAGAACTTTTCAAGATCTATCCTGAAGTACAATGCTGTCAGTGATAGGATAATATCTATACGCCTACAAGGAAGACTAGCTAATACGACTATTATTCAAATTTACGCACCAACCACTAGGGCCAAACATGAAGAAATAGAAGATTTTTATCAGCTGCTGCAGTCTGAAATTGATGGAACATGCAATCAAGATGCATTGATAATTACTGGCAATTGGAATGTGAAAGTTGGAAACAAAGAAGAAGGATCAGTAGTTGGAAAATATGGCCTTGGTGATAGAAACAATGTCGGAAATCGAATGATAGAATTTTTCAAGACCAATGACTTCTTCATTGCAAATACCTTGTTTCACCAACATAAATGGTGACTATACCCTCAATATTAGATTTCTGAACTCCCTATCAGATAGTTCCAGTGCCTTTTCTTCTACAGGGAGGTCATCTGATTTTTTAATTTTGGTTTCTTTCTGGAGTCATCCTATCCTATTTTTTTAATTTAATTTTATTTTTCGTATGTTTTGATTGTCTGCTGACTTTGGGATATTCAGGATTAATTTTCTTCATTTATTGATTGTTTGTTTAGTCCCACTTTTTTGTTTTATTTGGTAATGTTGGGGCAGGCAGACTGGTTATGCTTTCTTACTTGCTCATCTGTAGACACTATATTTCTCACCACCTTGTTCAGGAAGACAGGGCTGATTGCTCAGCTATGATCCAGCAGGGCAGGGTCAGCAGGGAGGAAGGGCAGAGATAGGTTGTTTGCAGCAGATAAGGGGGCTGATGACATGGGGCCTGGGGACAGGGCAGGGTGAGGTCTGTGGTCCACCTGTGGTGCAAATAGGCAGGAGAGAAGGGAGAGGATGTGATGTGTGGAACAAAGTGGGTGAGAGAAAGAACAGAGAGAAACAGAAGCAAAAAAAAGGAAAGAAAAAAGTAAATAAAATGGTGGCATGGTAGGAGTAAGTGGGTGGGAGTGAGGCTGACCCAGAGAGGCCTTATGCCAGTGGCTCTCTAGCTGACCAGTGCAACTTAGTCTGTTGAAAAAGGGTGTGAACATCACATTGGGGCTAGAAAGGCAGGAGAAATGAAAGGAAATAAGAGAAAGAAAAAGAAGAAACAAAAAGAAAAAGCCAACAGAAACAAAGGCACTTAAGAAGCCAGCCGGTGGGGGTGGGGCTGACCCAGGCGGCAATGAACTGGTATCTCTCCAGCCAAGAAGCTATGGCTCATTAGAAAGTGGTGGAGGCCACATAGTGGGAAAAAGGGTGGGAGGTAGGGAAGCATGTATGTCTAGTTACTGGGTGCTTTATCTCCTGTTGGGAGCTCCTTGACGTTGCCTTCCTGTACTGCCTATCTACTGCTTTTGGTGGTTGAGGTCCATGTTAGCTGAGTAGGCACCTCTACTCTGTAGCTCTCCTCATTCTCTTTTCTCCGTCAGGTTTTTATTCATTTGGTGCTTGATCAACTTCTTTATCCCTTCATTTGATGCTTAGGGTTTCAGGATTGATGTTTGTGTCTGTTTTACTTAGTTTTATGGATCTTTGCTGTAGAGGGATGGCATGGTGCTTCTGTCTATAGTGCCATGTTGGTTTGCCCCTTTTAATATATTTAATAATACAAATAAATACCCTAAGATTAATATAATTATCTAAAACAGAATGAAGGGGCAGAAGTAAGGGAAATGTGAAAAGGTGAATTATGCTATTTTTGAGTTTTGATAACAGAGAAGATTTATTATATATTGTGGGAAGAAATATAGGATTCGGATATACAAAGTTATGGTTATAAAGTAAGCATAGGAACTAAAATAAATATTCAAATAACTAGAAGGTATATATTCATAGTACATTCACAAGAACATACATTATTAAAATACTGTCATGAAAATTTAAAACATAACAAAATATGACAAAACAAGGACCAAAGATAGCCCACCTATTAAATAAATGTAAATATACTTTAAAAAAATATTAAAAGAAATAAATATTTCCAGATTAGAAAAGATATTTAAAAGATCTCTAGTGCTAAAAATGTGGCATGTTTTAAGTGTTTTACTTCATCTAATCCTCATTAAAGAAACTAGGCAAACAAACAAAATATTAAAAAAAAACACTTTTAAGATGTGTTATTTTACTCCCATATTAGAGATGAAGAATCTAAGGCATAGTAAGGTTAAATAAATTAAAAGTTTGTCCAAATGTCAATAAAAGCATTCTGTGAGAATCAATTGACTATGAGAAATTTACAATAACAAGTACTATATATTTTCATTAAGATCTTGTTCTACATCCTAGTTTGGTGTGTGGCATCTGGGATCCTAAAAGCTTGTGAGCAGCCATCTAAGATACAACTATTGGTATATACTCACCTGCAGCAAAAGAGAAAGAAGAAAACCAAAGACTCAATGAAAAAACAAGTCTACAGGACTAATAGCTCACACAAATCATGGTCTCATCTATCCTGAGACAAGAACTAGAAGGTGCCTAGCAACCACTAACAACTGTTCTGACCAGAGACACAGATGGTTACAGACAGAATGGGGGAAATTGTACAAAAAACTTCAAATTCCTAAAATGACCATAATTACTGGACCAGTAGAGACTAGAAGATCACGTGAGCCTATTGCCCTGAGATAGCCTTTAAATTTGGAAATGAACCCAATCCCAGAGGTCACATTTTAATCAAATAATAGAATGGCTCATAAAATAAACAATAATCATCTATGAGTACTGTGCTCTGTATAAATATTCATCTTTATGAGACCAAACATTCACTATTTATCCTAAAGCAAAGAGAAGGGAGGGGTGGGGGCAATGGAGAAGCTAGATTAATGGGAAAAGAAAAACCAGAATGGAAATAATAATAAAATGTAACCAATGATACAGAACAATATTTTTAGAAATTGTTAGATGGGGACCTAATTTACTATGTAAATTGTCACCTAATACAAAATTTAAAAATGGGTACTGTATATTTTACAATATTTTGTGAAATATGGGCTTCATATAGTGTTGCTGTGATACTGGAAGCTATACCATCGATATTTCAAGAAACAACAGGGTCATCATAGTGGACAGGTTGTAGTGGAGCTTCTAGACTAAGACAGACTAGGAAAAAGGCCCTGGTGATCTATCTGTAAAAAAAAATTGGCCAGTGAAACCCTTATGAGTAGCAGTGGAACATTGTCTGATATGTGTCTGCAAGACGAGACCCTCAGGTTGGAAGACACTCAAAATACGACTAGGGAAGAGCTGCCTCCTCAAAGTAGAATCGATCTTAATGACATGGAAGTAGTGTAGCTTTCAGGACCTCCATTGTTGATGTTGCACGACTCAAAATGAAAAGAAAAAGCTGCAAACATCCATTAATGGCTGGAACATGGCATGTACAAAGTATGAATCTAGGAAAATCAGAAGTAAGTCAAAAATGAAATGGAAAGCATTAAGATCAATATCCTAGGCATTAGTGAGCTGCAATAGACTGGTAATGACCATTTTGAACCAGGGAACCATATGGTATATTATGCCAGGAATGACAAATTGAAGAGGAATAGCATTTCATTCATCATCAAAAAGAACATTTCAAGATCTATCTTGAAGTACAATGATGTCAGTGATGGGATAACATCCATATGCTGATAAAGAAGACCAGTTAATATGACTATTACTCAAATTTGCACAACTACTAATACCAAAGATAAAGAAACTGAAGATTTTTACCAACTTTTGCAGTCTGAAATTGATCAAACATGCAATCATGATGCAGTGATAATTACTGATGACTGGAATGTGAAAGTTGGAAACAAAGAAGATTGGTAGTTGGAATATATGGCCTTGGTATAAGAAACAGCATCAGAGATCACATGACAGAATTTTGCAAGACCAACAACCTATTCATTGGAAATAGCCTTTTTCGTTAACATAAATGGTAACTCTACACATGAACTTCACAATATGGATTAAACAGAAGTAAAATTGATTATATCTATTGGAAGATGATGGAGAACCTAAATACCATAAGTCAGAATAAAGCCAGGGGTCTACCGTGGAGCAGACAACCAATTGCTCATATACAAGTTGAAGTTGAAAAAGAAGGAAAAATAAGTCTGCAAGAGCCAAAGTACAACCTTGAGTATATTCCACCTGATTTTAGAGGCCATCTCAAGAATAGGTTTGATGCATTGAACATTAATGACCAAAGACCAGATAAGTTATGGGATGACATCAAGGCCATCATACATGAAGAATACAAAAGAACATTAAAAAGACAAGAAAGAAAGAAAGACCAAAATGGATGTCAAAAGAGAATCTGAAGCTTGGTTTTGAACCTAGAATATTTAAAGTGAAAGGAAGAAATGATGAAGTAAAAGCTGAACAGAAGATTTCAAAGGGTGCCTTGAGAAGACAAAGTAAACTATTACAATAAAATATGCAAAGACCTGGAGTTAGAAAACCAAAAAGGAAGAACACACTAGGCCTTTCTCAAGTTGAAAGAACTGAAAAAAAATTCAAGACTTGAGTTGCAATTTTGAAGGATTTTATAGGCAAAATATTGAATGAAGCAGAAAGCATGAAAAGAAGATGGAAGTCACTGCACCAAAAATAATTTGTCGAACTTCAATCCTTTCAGAGAGTAGCATATGATGAATAACCAATGGTATTCTAGGAAGAATTCTAAGCGGCACTAAAGGTATTGGTGAAAAAACAAGCACCAATTGAGATGTTTCCACAAATGGATACAATGCTGGAGACGCTCATTGCCTATGTCAAGAAAAATTTTGAAGACAGCTGTAAGTCTAACTGATGGGAAGAGATTTATATTTGTGTGCATTCCAAAGAAAGATGATCCAACAAAATGCAGAAATCACCAAAAACTATCATTAATATCACAAGCAAGTAAATATTTTGCCAAAGATAATTGAAAAATGGTTGTAGCAGTCCATCTCCAGTGAACTGCTCAAAATTCAAGCTGGATTCAGAAGAGGATTTGGAACAACGAATAGCATTGCCGATGCCAGAAGAATCTTGGCTGAAAGCAGAAAACATGAGAAAGATATTTACCTGTGTTTTATTGACTATGCAAAGGCATTTAACTGTGTGGATCATAACAAATTACCTTTAACATTGCAATGAATGGGAATTCCAGAATATTTAATTGTGCTCATGTGGAAATTTTACATAGACCAAGAGGCAGTCATTGGAATAGAGCAAGGGTATACTGCATTGTTTAAAATTAGGAAAGGTGTGTGTCATCATTGCATTCTTTCACCATGCTTATTCAATCGGTATGCTGGGCAAATAACCCGAGAAGCTGGACTATACGAAGAAAAATGCGGCATCAGGATTGGGGGAAGACTCATTAACAACTTGCAGTATATAGATGACTCAATCTTGCTTGCTGAAAGGGCAGAGGACTTGAGCCACTTACTGGTGAAAGTCAAAAAAAGCCTTCATTATAGATTTAAGGGAAACAAAATCCTCACAACTGGACCAATAAGCATCATAATAAATGAAGAAAATGTTGAAGGTGTTAAGGGTTTCATTTTACTTGGATCCACAATCAACACCCATGGTAACAGCAGTGAAGAAATAAAATGTACTACACTAGGCAAATCAGCTGCAAAATGCCTCTTTATAAAGTATTAAAAAAAAAAAAGTTATTTTGAGGACTGAAGTACTCATGACTCAAGTCATGGTATTACCAATCACCTCATATATGTGTGAAAGCTGGACAATGAAAAAAGACTGAAGAATTGATGCCTTTGAATTATGGTTTGGTGAAGAATATGGAATATACTGTTGCGTGATTATTAAGGTTGTGTGTTAACTTGGCTGGGCTATGATTCTGTGTTTTGGCAGTTATGATGTAATTTGGCAGTTATGTAACGATGTAATTACCTCCGTGATGAGATCTGATATAATCTGATCACCTCCATGATGGAATCTCTTGTGAGTAGCCAATCAGTTGAAAGGGAATTTCCTTGGGGATGTGGTACGCATCAAACATTTGGATTTTCTAGCAAAGCTAGCTGGTTTTTGCTCTACTCTGGATCTTGCATTCAGCTTGTCAATATCTGACCTCCAGTTCTTGGGACCCGGGCAGGCAGCCTGTCATCTTATCTGCTGATCTTGGCTTTGTCAGCCTTCACAATCTTGAGCCAGTAGCCGCTGTCTGACCTGTGGATCTTGGGTTAGTTAGCCCCTGCAGCTAAGTGAGTCAGGAGAATTCTCCAGCCTGAAGCCTGACTCTTGACCCACGGACTTGGGACTTGCCAGCCTCTACAAATGTGTGAGCCATTTCTTTGCTATAAATCTCTCTCTATATATATATTTATATGCTTTACTGGTTTTTCTTCTCTAGAGAACCCACTCTAAGACACATAAACTGCCAGAAGAATGAACAAATCTGTCTTGGAAGAAGTACAGCCAGAATGCTTCTTAGAAGTGAGGATGGCGAGACTTTGTCTTAAGTTTTTTGGACATGTTATCATGAGGGGCCAGTCCTTGAGAAAGACATCAATCACACTTGGTAGAGGGTCAATGAAAAAGAGGAAGTCCCTCAAGAGATGGATTGACTGTGGCTGCAACAATGGGCTCAAGCATAGCAACGATCATGTGGATGGCATAGGACTGGATAGTGTTTCATTCTGTTTTACATAGAGTGGCTATGAGTTGGAACCGACTTCATGGCATCTAACAACAGTAAAGCAACAATGTGCTTCACATCCTTTATATCAGTAAAATTTCACATAAATTTATGTAAGTATACCTATGAAAACTTTCTTTCCTGTTTTTTTTTTTTTTCTTCAGACCACACCATTAAGTATTTACCAGCACATCATCGGTGAATGACTTTTCTCCTCATAATTAGAGAAAGCTGGATAAAATTAAAATTTACTTTTCTTTGGGACTAGTTAAGAGTAGCAGAGTCAGGGTATTTAAAGATTTACTTTATCATGAAAATCATAAAATACTTTAAAAAATTTTAATAAAAGTTATCCCCAAACTCTACATAGCATTAATGAATTTTTTTCAAAAATCTAAAAAAAAAGAAAAATATCATGTTCAGGGATTAAATCAGTTAATTTGTTTTATTTCATTGATTTTGAATTGTCTATGAATACAATACATTTACAATCAAGATCTCAGCAGGCTTTTCTGAAGAAATAGGTAGGCTGCTATAAATTTTAAATGAAAATAAAAAGTATCAAGAAACCAAAACATTCTTGAAAAAGAAGAGCAAATTAGTAAAACATACACTACCTAGTGTTTAGATTATTAGATTGATACTGTAGTAATCAAAATTGTGTGTTATTGATGTAAAGAAAGATAAATATTTCAAAGAAGCAAAACAGAGAGCCCAGAAATGGTCAGAATTTTTTAGTCAACTGATTTTTGACTAAGATTTTTTTCTTTCAATTAAAAAGGGAATGACTTTTTATCAAATTGAGCTGGATAGATTGTATATTTCAAATTAAAAATATTCATTTTGTTACCTCACCTCACACCATATACAAAAACCAACTCGAGGTGGATCATAGACCTAATGCATACCTAAAACATAGTGCAAAGTAAAAAAAAAAAAAAAAAAACTAGAATCGTAAATCTCCTTGAAGAAAACTTAGATGAATAGTTTTCTGACCACAGACAAGAGATTTTTAGACAGAACCCAATTTGCACTACCCATAAAAGAGATAAATATAATTTAGACTTAGCCAAATTATGCAGCTTATGAAAATTCACAATTCAAACAATGAATAAACAAGACAAAAACTGGGAGGAAATATTTGGAATATATACATTTGGTGTTTATAACATGTAATAAACTACAACTCAATAATTAAAAGGCCATAAAAGCAAACAAAATAAACACCAACAGCAAGAAATTAAAAATGGGTAAAAGACATAAGGAACCCTGGTCGGACAGTGGTTAAGAGCTGGGCTGCAAACTGAAAGGCTGGCAGTTTGAATCCACCAGCCACTCCTTGGAAGTCCTATGGGGCAGTTCTACTCTGTCCTGTAGAGTTGCTATGAGTCATAATGAAGTAGAGGGCAATGATTTTTTTTTTTTTTAAAGACATAAAGAACAACTCAAAAAAATGGACATTTGAAAGGCCATAAGCACATAAACAGTCATTCTACATAGTCTTCCAGGGAGTGCAAATTAAAATCACAAAGCAATATCATAATAGACTTCCTAGAATGGCTAAAATTAAGATTAACAAAACCAATTATTGTAAGATTTTGAGTGATTACATTTCTTATAATTTGTTTGTGAGAATGCTGAATGAAATTTGTTCTGTAGCTTCTATTGTTATATTCTTACCCTCTGTCTTAGTTATCTAGTGCTGTTATAACACAAATACCATAAATCGATGGCTTTAACAAAGAGAAATTTATTTTCTCACAGCCTAGTAGACTAGAAGTCCAAATTCAGAGCATCAGCTCCAGGGAAAGGCTTTATCTCTCTGTTGGCTCTGGAGGAAAGCCGTTGTCAATCTTCCCCTGGACTAGGAGCTTTTCTGTGCAGGGACCCCAGGTCCAAAGGATGCCCTATGCTTTTGGTGCTTCTTTCTTGGTGGTGTGAGGTCTGCCTGTCTCCCTGCTTGCTTCTCTCTTTTATATCTCAAAAGAGATTGGCTTAAGACCCAATCGAATCTTGCAGATCTCGTCAACATAACTGCTTTTAGTCCATCTCATTAACATCATAGTAATAGGATTTACAACACAGACAAATCACATCAGATGGCAAAATGGTGCACAACCAAACAAAACTGGGAACCATGACCTAACCATGTTAACACAGTTTTGGGGGACACAATTCAGTCCATGAGACTCTCTGACTTAGTAATTACATTTCTATATATTTACCCAAGAGAAATAAAAACATATATTCACAAAAGCATTACACAAGAAAATCTATAGCATCGTAAATAATAATCCCAAGTTAGAAATAACCCAAATTTCCAACAATATTTCCAACAATTTGTGATTGATGCATGAAATAAACTACTGCTCATCAATAGAAAGTAACAGAAACATGTAGTACGTATAAACTAAAAAACCATTATTTTATATAAAAGAAGCCTAATCCAAATGTGATTTCATTTATATGAAGTTCAACGACAGGCCAAATTTATATATGGTGATACCAGAAAAGCCAAACCTGTTGCTGTCTAGTCGATTCTGACTCACAACGACCCTATAGTACAGAGTACAACTGCCCTATAAGGGTTCAAAGAGCGGCTGGTAGATTCGAACTGCCAACCTTTTAGTTATCGGCCATAGCTCTTAACTACCACACCACCAGGGCCCCTAAGAAAAGTTGCATCGGGATGAACAAAAGGATCAAAGTCTCGATTGGGATATGAGTTACACAAGTACGTACATTTGCCAAAACTCACTGAATTCTGTAATTATGGATAAATGAAAACCACTCTGTGTGTCCATCCTCATGTCCTGACTTATTTATTGCAGTTATGTGAACTGTTCTTTGTTAACTCAGACCCATTATCTACAAAGAAGCCAAAGTGAGATCTTTAATCACAAATCTCATCTGTTAAAAAATAAAACAAAAAATACTTATAGCATAAAATTTATGACCCTTAATTCTATCAGGCTTTTTTCATGACCTCTTAACTGCTTTAGTACTCCAGAATTGCCTTTGTAAAGTTCCTGTTGTGAATAATGCCCTCTCATTATCCTGGCTGAAAGCACAGCTCTTGGCTGAAAGCGGAGAATACCAGAAAGATGTTTACTTGTGTTTTATTGACTGTACAAAGACATTCAACTGTGTGGATCATAACAAATTATGGATAACGTTGCAAAGCATGGGAATTCCAGAACACTTAATTGTGCTCATGAGGAAACTGTGGATAGATCAAAAGGCAGTTGTTCAAACTGAACAAGGGGATATTTTGCGGTTTAAAGTCAGGAAATATGTGCATCAGGGGTTTATCCTTTCACCGTTGCTCTCAATCCATATGCTGAGCAAAAATCCCAAAAGCTGGACTATGTGAAGAAGAGCTGGGCATCAGGATTGCAGGAAGACTAACAACCTGCAATATACAGATGACACAACCTTCCTTGCTGAAAGCAAAGAGGACTTGAAGTACTTTCTGACGAAAATCAAAGACTGTAGCCTTCAGTGTGGATTACACCTCAACATAAGGAAAACAAACATCCTCACAACTGGACCAATAAGCAACACCATGATAAATGGAGAAAAGATTGAAGTTGTCAAGGATTTCGTTTTACTTGGATCCACAATTAACACCCATGGGAGCAGCAATCAAGAAGACTGAAGAGAAATTGATACCTTTGAATTCTGGTGTTGGCGAGGAATATTGAATATACCATGGACTGCCAAAAGAACGCATAAATTTGTCTTAAAATGTGTACAACCAAAATGCTCCTTAGAAGCGAGGATGGCAACACTACATCTCACACATTTTGGAAATGTTGTCAGGAGGGATCAGACCCTAGAGAAGGACATCATGCTTGGTATGGTAGAGGGTCAGCAAAAAAGAGGAAGACCCTCAATGAGATGGATTGACACAGTGGCTACAACAATGGGCTCAGGCATAACAACGATTCTGAGGATGCGCAGGACCAGGCAGTGTTTTGTTCTGTTTTACATAGAATCATTGAGTCAGAACCAATTCGATGGTGCCTAACAACTACAACAACATTATCAAAGAATGAATAAACCCATCACCATTCATTGACTAGTTTCTTCCTGGTCACTACCTATCCCGATGTATACAAAAAGAAAAGTATTTGAACTTATCATTTCCATTCTCCTCGGCTATGCCACACATTGTCAGCATTCTTCAATGTCTTTCAAGTATAATTCCTCCTATTTAAAAAAAAAAAAAAAGCTATAGTCTTATATTTTCAGAGTGAAGGGCAAAACAATATAATGTCTTATTTTATATCCTTCTGTTACAGTGTTATAGATCCTCAAATAATTATGGCGTATACCTGGTTAAAAGAAGCTGGGAATAAAACTCAGATGATTTCTGTTATCAACATTTTTAAATCAATCAGCCCATCTCATGTCACAAAAATGATTTTGTTTTCTAAAATAAAGTAAAACATATTTTCTATTTAGAAATAAGAAATTCCCTGACCCATTAAGGAGTGTCTAATGCACCTCAGTCTTCAAGGTGACGTCTTTGCTCTTCAACACTTTAAAGAGGTCCTTTGCAGCAGATTTACCCAATGCAATGCATCTTTTGATTTCTTGACTGCTGCTCCCATGGGTGTTAATTGTGGATCCAAGTAAGATGAAATCCTTGACAACTTCAATCTTTTCTCCGTTTATCATGATGTTGCTTATTGGTCTAGTTGTGAGGATATTTGTTTTCTTTATGTTGAGATGTAATCCACACTGAAGGCTATAGTTTTTGATTTTTGTCAGTAAGTACTTCAAGTCCTCTTTGCTTTCAGCAAGGAAGGTGTGTCATCTGTATATTGCAGGTTGTTAGTCTTCCTGCAATCCTGATGCCCAGCTCTTCTTCACATAGTCCAGCTTTTGGAATTTTTGCTCAGCATACGGATTGAGAACAATGGTGAAAGGATAAACCCCTGATGCACATATTTCCTGACTTTAAACCGCAAAATATCCCCTTGTTCAGTTTGAACAACTGCCTTTTGATCTATCCACAGTTTCCTCATGAGCACGGTTAAGTGTTCTGGAATTCCCAGAAAATACCATAGCTTGGGTCAGGCACACCTTAGTCCTCAGTGGCATCTTTGCTTTTTAATTCTTTAAAGAGGTCCTCTGCAGGGGATTTGCCCAATGCAATATGCATTTTATTTTGTGACTGCAGCTTCCATGGCAATTGTTGGTGGATCCAATTAAAACTAAATCCTTGACAACTTCAACCTTTTCTTCATTTATCATGGTGCTTATTGGTATAGTTGTAAAAATTTTTTCTTTTTTTGTTGTTATTGTGCTCTAAGTGAAAGTTTACAGCTCAAATTAGTTTCTTATACAAAAATTTACACACACATTGTTATGCGACCCTGTTTGCTATTCCTATAATATGTGAGCATATTCTTCCTTTCCACCACAGATTTCTCGTGTCCATTCAACCAGCTCCTATCCGTTTCTGCCTTCTCATCTCACCTCTGGACAGGAGCTGTCCAGGTAGTCTCATGTATCTACTTGAACTAAGAAGCACACTCTTCAGAAGTATGATTTTATGTCTTATAGTCCAGTCTCATCTTTGTCTGAAGAGTTGGCTTCAGGGATAGTTTTAGTTCTGGGTTAACAGAGTACGGTGGCCATGCCATCTGGGGTTTCTCCAGTCTCCATCAGACCACTAAGTCTGGTCTTTTTACTAAAATTTGAGTTCTGCACCCCACTTTTCTCCTGCTCCGTCAGGGACTTTCTGTTGTGTTCCCTGTCAGAGTGGTCATTGGTGGTAGCTGGGCACCATCTACTTCTTCTGGTCTCTGGCTGATTGAATCTCTGGTTTATGTGGCCCTTTCTGTCTCTTGGGCTAATATTTTCCTCGTGTCTTTGGCATTCTTCATTCTCCTTTGTTTGCTCCACGTGGGTTGAGACCAATTGATCTATCTTAGATGGCCACTTACTAGCTTTTAAGATCCCAGATGCCACTCACCAAAATGGGATGCAGAACTTTTTCTTAGTAACCTTTGTCATGCCAATTGACCTAGATGTCTCCCAAAACCATGGTCCCCAGACCTGCACCCCTGCTACTCTACCCCTCAAAGTGTTTGGTTGTATTCAGGAAACTTCTTAGCTTTTGGTTTAGTCTAGTTATGTGGACATCCACCGTATTCTGTGTTGTCCTTCCCTTCACATAAGAGAATTTCTTGTCTACTATGTAGTTAGTGAATACACCTCTGCCTCCCTCCCCACACTTGTAACCATCAAAGAATGTTTCCTTCTGTGTTTACCCTTACACCTTTTCTTGAGTTCTTATAATAGTGGTCTCATAAAATATTTGTCCTTTTGTGACTAATTTCACTCAGCATACTGCCTTCTAAATACATCTATGTTATGAGATATTTCACAGATTCATCTTTGTTCTTTATTGTTGCCTAGTATTCCATTGTGTGAATGTACCATAATTGTGTTTATCTGTTTGTCCATTCATGGGCATCTGGGTTGTTTCCAGCTTTTTGCTATTGTGAACAGTGCTGCAATGAACATCGGAGTGCATACATCTATTTGTGTGGCAGCTCTTATTTCTCCAGTATATATTTTAAGGAGTGGGATTGCTGAATGATATAGTACTTCTATTTCTAGCTTTTTAAGGAAGCACCAAATCAATTTCCAAAGTGGTTGTAACATTTTACTTTCCCCACAAGAGTGTATAAGTGTTCCAGTCTTTCTACACCCTCTCCAACATCTATTATTTTGTGTTTTTTGGATTAACACCAGCCTTGTTCAGGTGAGATGGTATCTTATTGTAGTTTTGATTTACATTTCTTTAATGGATAAGGATCCTAAGCATTTCTTCATGTGTCTGTTAGCCACCTGAACATCTTCTTTGGTGAAGTGTCTGTTCATATCCCTTGCTCATTTTTTAATTGGGTTATTTGTTTTTATATTGTTGAGGTTCTGCAATATCTTGTAAATTTTAGAGATTAGACCCTTATTCAACATGTCTTAGCCAAAAATTTTTTTCCCAGCCTGTAGGTTGTGTTTTTTTTCACTTTTGGTGAAGTGTTTTGAATGGCATAAGTGTTTGATTTTCATGAACTCTCAGTTATCTAGTTTTTCTTCTGGTATTTGTGCATTTTTAGTAATGTTTTGTGTTCTGTTTATACCACGTATTAGGGAACCAAGGGTTGTCCCTATTTTTTCTTCCATGGCTTTTATCATCTTAGATTTTATGTTTAGGTCTTTGGTACAGTTTCAGTTAGTTTTTGTGCTTGGTGTGAAGCATGGGTCTTGTTTCATTTTTTTATAGTTGGATATCCAGTTATCCCAACACCGTTTGTTAAAGAGACTGTCTTTTGCCCAATTCAAGGACTTTGGATCTTTGTCAAATGTCAGCTGCTCATAGGTGGGTGAGTTTTACATCTGGATTCTCAATTCTGTTCCGTTGGTCTATGTATCTGTTTTTGTACTGGTACCAGGCTGTTTCGACTACCATCACAGTATGATGAGTTCTAAAATCAGATAGTACGAGGCCTCCCACTTTGTTCTTTTTCAATGAAGATTTACTTATCCTGGCTCTTTCTCCTTTCCAAATTAAGTTGGTAATTTATTTCTCCATTTCATTAAAAAATGCCTTTGGAATTTGGATCAGAATTGCGTTGTATCTTTAGATTGCTTTGGGTAGAAGTTAGACATTTTCACAATGTTGAGCCTTCCTATCCATGAACAAGGTATGTTTTTCCCCTTACAATAGCCCTCTTTTGGTTTCTTGCAGTAGTGTACTGTAGTTTTTTTTTTGTATAAATATTTTATGTCTCTGGTAAGATTTATTCCTAAGTATTTTATCTTCTTGAGGGCTACTGTAAATTGTATTGATATGGTAATTCCCTCTTCAACTTTCTCTTTGTTGGTGTAGAGGAATCCAACTGATTTTTGTATGTTTATCTTGTATCCTAATACTCTACTGAACTCTTCCATTAGTTCCAATAGTTTTCTTGTGGATTCTTTGGGGTTTTCTGTGTATAAGATGAGATCATCTGCAAATAGGGATAATTTTACTTCTTCCTTACCAATTTGTATGCCTTTAATTTCTTTTTCTAGCCTAATTTCCCTGGCTAGGACTTCCAGCACAGTGTTGAATAAGAGTGGTGAAAAAGGGGACCCTTGTCTGGTTCGTGTTCTCGAGGGAAATGCTTTCCGACTCTTTCCATTTAGAATGATGTTAGCTGTTGGCTTTGTATAAATGTCCTTTATTATGTTGAGCAATTTCCCTTCTGTTTCTATTTTTCTGAGCGTTTTTATCATGAATGGGTGTTGGACTTTGTCAAATGCCTTCTCTGAATCAATTGATGAGATCATATGGTTCTTGTCTTTTGTTTTATTTATGTGATGAATTACACTGATTGTTTTGCTAATGTTGAACCATCCCTGTATACCTGGTATGAATCCCACTTGGTCATGGTGAATTATTTCTTTGATATGTTGTCAAATTCTTTCAGCTAGAATTTTGTTGAGGACTTTTGTGTCTATGTTCATGACGAATACTGGTCTGTAATTTTCATTTTTGTGGTGTCTTTACCTGGTTTTGGTATTAGGGTTATGCCAGCTTCATAGAATGAATATAGGAGTATTCCATCTTTTTTTATGCTCTCAGATACCTTTAATAATAGTGGTGTTAACTCTTCTCTGAAAGTTTGGTAGAATTCTTCAGTGAAGTCATCAGGGCTAGTGCTTTTTTTTTTGTTGGAAGTTTTTTTTCTTTAATTATCTTTACAATCTCTTCTTTTTTATGGATTTATTTCATTGTTCTACCTCTGTGTTAAGTAGGCAGTGTGTGTCAAGAAATTTGTCCATTTCCTCTAGGTTTTCAAATTTTTGGAGTACATTTTTTCATAGTATTCTGTTATAATTCTTTTAATTTCACTTGGGTCTGTTGTGATATTGCCCATCTCATTTCTTATTCAGGTTACTTGCTTCCTCTCCTATTTTTCTCTTGTCAGTTTAGCCAGTTGTTTATCAATTTAGTTATCTTTTCAAAGAACTGCCTTTTTTTTCTATTTTGCATTTTGTTTAATTCTGTTTTAATTTTTTTTTTAATTTACTTTTTTCTGGCTTCCGAGGGCTCCTTTTGCTGCTCTCTTTCTATTTGTTTGAGTTGTGGGGTTCTCTTAATGTTTTGATTTGGCTCTTTCTTCTTTTTGGATGTGTGCATTTATAGCTATGAATTGACCTCTGAGTACTGTTTTTGCTATGTCCCAAAGGTTTTGGTGGGATGTGTTTTCATTCTCATTTGATTTTATGAGTTTCTTTATCCCATCTTTGATTTCTTCTATAACCCAGTAGTGCTTGAGCAGGTTGTTGTTCAGTTATCATGTATTTGATTTGTTTTCCCTTACTTTTTCTGTTACTGATTTCTACTTTTATGGCTTTATAATCAGAAAATATGCTTTGTAATATTTTGATGCTTTGATTCTGTTAAGTCTTGCTTTGTGGCCTAAATATGTGGTCTATTCTGGAGAATGTTCCTGGTATGTTGGAAAAGTAAGTGTACTAGGCTGGTGTTTGGTGGAGTGTTCTGTATATGTCTATGAGGTGAAGTTGGTTGATTGTGGCATTTAGATCTTCAGTGTCTTTTCTGAGCTTCTTTCTGGATGTTCTGTCTTCACCAAAAGTGGTGTGTCGAAATCTCCTACTATTATTGTGGAGCTGTCTGTCTCTCTTTTCAATGCAGTTAGAGTTTAATTTATGTATTTTGGAGCCATGTGGTTAGGTGCACAAATATTTATTATGCTTATGTCCTCCTGTTGTATTTACCCTTCAATCATTATATAGTGTTCTTCCTAACCCTTTGTGGTGGATTTTTCTTTAAAGTTTATATTGTCAGAGATTAATATTGCCACTCCTGCTCTTTTTTGATTGTTCTTTGCTTAATATATATATTTTTTCCATCCTTTGAATTTTAGTTTGTTTGTGTCTTTAACTCCAACATGTTCTCTTGTAGGCAGCATATAGGTGGATTGTGTTTTTTTAACCATTCTGCCACTCTATGTTTCTTTATTGGTGCATTTAGTCCATTTACATTCAGTGTAAATTTTGATGGGTATGAGTTTAGTACTGTCATTTTGATGTATTGTGTGGGTGTGTGTTTGTTGACAGTTTCTTTGTTCCACTTAATTTTCTTTGCTAAATCATTTTTATTTTGTTTTCATTGTTGTTGATTGTATATTTGCTGAGTCCTTGTTTTTTATTTTGATGTGTAGGATTTTTAGTTTCCTTTTGTGGTTACCATAATATTTACATCTATTTTTATAATTTTAAAC
This sequence comes from Loxodonta africana, assembly GCF_030014295.1. NCBI lineage: Eukaryota > Metazoa > Chordata > Mammalia > Proboscidea > Elephantidae > Loxodonta > Loxodonta africana. The sequence continues at coordinate 113,027,152 of NC_087343.1, read as the reverse complement.
CAATCTTTTTTTTCTTTATATCACCTTTTCTTCCTCTCCATATGAAAATTCTGACTATTTATGTAGTCCCTCTTTTTGCTTTAATGTAGTCATCTTTTACATATTGACGTCTCTGTTTCCCTATTTTCAGTGTTTTAACTTAGGTTTATTTTTTGACTTCCCTATCTGGGTTGATATCAGGTTTGCTGCCCTGTATTGTAGTCTCGGTTTGTTACTGATGTTATTGATTTTCTAATGGGAGGACTTCCTTTAGCATTTCTTGTCATTTTGTCTTGGTTTTTACAAATTCCCTAAACTTCTCTTTATCTGGAAATGCTTTAATTTCACCATCATATTTGAGAGGCAGTTTTGCTGGATATATAATTCTTGGCCAGCCATTTTTTTTCCTTCAAGGCTTTCTATATGTCATCCCATTTCCTTCTTGCCTCTATGGTTTCTGCTGAGTATCCTGAGCTTAGTCTTATTGACTCTCCTTTGTAGAAGATTTTTTGTTTATCCCTGGATACTCTTAAAATTCTCTCTTTATCATTAGTTTTGGTAAGTTTGATTATTATATGTCTTGGTGACTTTCTTTTGGCATCTACCTGTGTGGGGTTTGATAAGCATCTTGGATAAATATCTTGTCATCTTTCCCAATATCAGGGAAGTTTTCTGCCAATGAATCTTCAACAATTCTCTCTGTATTTTCTGTTATCTCCCCCTGTTCTCGTACTCCAATCATTTGTAGGTTATTCCTCTTGATAGAGTGCCACATAATTCTTAGTTTCTTCGCTTTTTTAATTCTTTTATTTTTCTTCAAATAAGTTGGTGTAAAGTGCTTTATCTTCAATCTTACTAATTCTGACTTCCATTGCATCAATTCTGCTCCTATGACTTTCTATTGAGCTGTCTAATTCTGAAATTTTATTGTTAATCTTCCAGATTTCTGTTTGTTGTCTCTCTATGGATTCTCACAGCCTGTTAAATTAGTCACTATGGTCTTGTATAACCTTCTTATGTTCCTTTGTTGCTTTATCTGTGTGTTCCTTTGCCTTTTCTGTATTTTGTCTGATCTCCTTCCTGATTTCTTGAAGAGCTCTGTATATCAACCTTTTGAATTCTACCGCTGGTAATTCAAAAAAATTCTCTGCCTCTGGAAGGTTTATTGATTTTCTGTTTTGGTGGCTTGCTGAAGCCATCACGGTGTGCTTCTTCATGTGATTTGATATTGACTCTTGTCTCTGAGGCATCAATAAGTTATTATATTTATTTATTCTATGTTCTTTTACTGTGTCTTAACTTCTAGTTCTGTTTTGTTTTGATTTGCCCAGATAGGCTGGTTGCTTGAGCTACCTTGATTATTGGCATCTTTGAAGCTCTCACATCCTGTCACCAGGAAGGTAGAGCTGTTACTAAGTATATGAGGCCAGGGCTCTCTTTACTTTTCTTGCATGGATTCAGCTCAGGTGTCCAGGTAGTCAGTCACCATGTGTGTGGTGTAGGCTCTCATCTACAGCTCTAGACAGTCTGGGGTGATTGGAGTACACACAGGTATGTGGCTTCAGTAGGGGGTCATGTGCTGAGCAAGGCAGGGGGATGATAGCTGCCCCAGAATGTTTGGAAGGAAAGCATGTCCCTGTTCCCTAGAGCATATAAGTAGGTGGGTTTTGCAGCCTGACTATGGGGACTGAATGGTGTTGGCTGTAAGGACTGGGAGGCACTACTTGTTCCTGAAAACTTGTTGCAGGTGGCTAGGTGGTGTGCGTAGAACTATCAGTCTTCAGGCCCCTGATGTGGGAAGGTGAGGATCCTACATAATGGGTAAAAAAAAGAAAAAAAACCAAACCCAGTACAGGGAGGTGTCAAATGTCATAAATCTGCCAATCCTCCTTATAGCAAATATAGTTGAAAATAGGCTTCAGCTATATACCCTATTATGTTGTGCTAATGAGGGCCTATGCTGTTGAAATGAGCCCACACAGGTCTATACAGGGGTGAAAGGCATTCAATATCCATGGACCCTTTTGGCCTGTGCCTCGGCAAAGGGGCTCTGCCTTCCCTGAGTTCCCAGCTTATGAGAGCTGGCAGATTATTTTTTCCTATTTGTTAATTTTTCCCTCTCCAAAGCCAGGAGAAAGGCTCAGGGTGCATGATGGGTCCTACGTCCTGCCTAGGGGGCTTGGCAATTTTGGAAGCCTGAGCAGGACCAGTATGGAGCAGGGAGGGGCCATATTAATGGGAGACAAGTTCTTCCCAAATGGGGTGTTTTCTTGATCCACACAGTAGGTTAGATGCATGTACTTATTTCTCACTGATTAAGCACCACTTTTCTCACTGGTTCTGGAGGGTTGAGCAGACTCTTTGCTGCTTGGTCTCTCCCAACGTGGAAAACGCATCTCCAGCACCACTGCTTGCCTCACTGCTCATGCCAGCTTATCCAGCCTACAGGGTGCCAATTCCCACTGGGTCAGGTCTGGCAACTCCTCATTGCTTCTGAACTGTCTATCCCTCCCCTTGCCACTCAGTCTGATTCCTCAACTTTGCCTTTGATGTTCAGGTTCCTAGACTGTCATATGTAATTTATTCACTTGTTTTTTTAGGTCTTTGTTGTAAGAGAGACCACAGGAAGCATCTGACTACTCCATCACCTTGGTCTTGCCTCAAATTTTTGTTTTCTTCAATTGAAGTACAATCCGTGTTGAAAGCTGTAGTATTTGATCTTCATCAGTAAGTACACCAAATTCTCCTGACTTACAGCACGTGAAGTTGTGTCATCTGCAAATCGAAGCTGGTTAATAAGTCTTCCTCCAATCCTGATGCTGGGTTACTCTTGAAATATTCCAGATTCTTGAATGATTTGCTCAACATACATTTTGAATAAGTATGATGAAAGGTCTCAATAAGCATCTTTCTTGATTTTAAACTATGCAGTATCCCCTTGTTTTGTTCCAATGACTTCTTCTTGGTCTATGTACAGGTTCCTCAGAACACAGTTACTGTTCTGGAATTCCCATTCTTTGGAATGTTATCCATACAATTTGTTATGATCTACACAGTCAAATGTCTTTGCATAGTCAATAAAACATAGGCAAATATCTTTCTGGTGTTCTCTGCTTTCAGCTAAGATCTATCAAACTTCAGTTATGATATCCCTGGTTCCCTGTCCTCTTTTGAATCCAGCTAGAATTTCGAGCAGCTCCCTGTTGATATATTGCTGTAGCCACTTTTGAATGATCTTCAGCAAAATGTTACTTGTGCGTGATATTAATGATATTGTTTGATAATTTCCACATTTTGTTGGGTCACCTTTCTTTGGAATGCACACAAATGTGGATCTCGTGCAGTCAGTTAGTCAGGTAGCTTTCTTCTAAATTTTTCTTGGCATAGACAAGTGAGTGCCTCTTGCATTGTATCCATTTGTTGAAACATCTCAATTGGTATTCTATCAAATCCTAGAGCCTTGTTTTTCACCAATGCCTTTCATACAGCTTGGAATTCTTCCTTCAATATCATCAGTTATTCACAGTATGCTAAAAAAAAAAAAAAACAGTATACTATCTCCTGCTAAATGTCAACCGTTTCTCTTAAGTACAGTGATTCCGTATTCCTTTCATCTTCTTTTGATGCTTCCTGCATTGTCAATATTTTGCCCATAGAATTCTTCAATATTTCAACACTAGGCTTGAAATTTTTCTTCAGTTTTTTCAGCTTGAGAAATGTCTAGCATGTTCTCCCTGTTTGGTTTTCTTAATTCAACTCTTTGCAAATTTATTATAATACTTTGCTTTGTCTTCTTGAGCTGCCCTTTGAAATCTCCTGTTCAGCTCTTTTATTTCACCAATTCTTCCATTTGCTTTAGCTATTCTACATTTAGGAGCAAATTTCAGACTCTCTTCTGACATCCATTTTGTTCTTTTTGTTCTTCCCTGTCTTTTTAGCGATCTTTTACTTTCTCCATGTATGATGCCGTTTGTGTTATCCCGCAATTCACATGGTCTTTAGTCATTAGTGTTCAGTAAGCTAAATCTATTCTTGCAATGCTCTCTAAATACAGGTGGGTTAAACTCAATATGGCACTTTGGTTCTTGTGAATTTGTTTTCATATTCTTCAACTTCAATTTGAACTTGCATATGAACAATCAATGGTCTGCTCTACAGTCGGCCCCTGTCCTTGCTCTGGCTGACAATGTTGAGTTTCACCATCATCTCTTTCCACAGATGTAGTTGATTTTATTTCTTGCATGTTGCTGTGATGCTGGAAGTTCTACCACTAGTATTTCAAATATCCATGGTGGACAGGTTTTAGTGAAGTTTCCAGACTGAGACGGACTAAGAATAAGGACTTGCTGATCTACTTCTAGAAGTATTAGCCCTTGAAAACCTTATGAATAGTAGTGGGATATTGTCTAATACAGTGCCAGAAGATTAACCCCTCATGATGGAAGGCACTCAAAATATGACTAGGGAAGAGCTGCCCCCTCAAAGCAGAGTTGGTTATAATGATGCAGATGGAATAAGGCTTTTGGGACTTCTGTTAGCTGATGTGTCATGTCACAAAATGAGAAGAAACAGTTGCAAACCTCCATTAATAACCAGAATGTGGAATGTACAAATTATGAATCTAGGAAAGTTGCAAGTTGTCAAAAATGAAATGGAACACTTGAAGATTAAAATCCTAGGCATTGGTGAGTTGAAAGGGACTAGTATTGGTCATTTTCAATCTGACAATCATGCAGTCTACTACACTGGAAATGACAAACAGAAGAAGAATAGGGTCACATTCATTGTCAGAAAGAACATTTCAAGACCTCTTCTGAATCATGACTCTGTCAGCGACGGGATAATATCCATACACCTACAAGGAAGACCAGTTAGTATGGTTATTATTCAAATTTAAGCATAAACCACTAATACCGAAGATGAAGAAATTAAGGACTTTTACCAACTTCTGCAGTCTGAAATTGATCAAACATTCACTCGAGATTTACTGACAATTAGTGGTGATTGGAATGTGAAAGTCTGAAGCAAAGGAAAAGAATCATTATTTGGAAAATATGGTTTTGGTAGTAGAAACAACGCTAGAAGTCACATGATAGAATTTTGCAAGACCAACAACTTATTTAGCAGAAATACCTTTTTTCAACAACATAAATAGCAACTATACACATGGACTTCCTCAGATGGAATACACAAAAATCAAATCAACTACATCTGTAGAAAGAGTTGATGGAAAAGCTCAAATATCATCAGTCAGAAAAAGGCCAGGGACCGACTGCAGAACAGACCATCAATTGCTCATATACAAGTTAAATTTGAAGCTGAAGAAAATTAAACAAGTCCACAAGAGCCAAAATACAACCTTGAGTATATCCCACTTGAATATAGAGACCATCTCAAAAATTAAAAAAAAAAAAAAGTTTTTTATTAGATTTGACTTATTGAATGCTAATGACTTAATAACATATGAGTTATAGGATGACATCATATATGAAGAAACAAAAAGACAGGAAAAAAGAAAAGACCAAAATGGATGTCACAAGAGACTGAAATTTGCTCTGAACATAGAGTAGCTAAAGCAAAAGGAAGAAATGATGAAATAAAAGAGTGAACAGAAGATTTCAAAGGGCAGCTCAAGAAGCCAAAGTAAAGTATTATAATTTAATGTACAAAGACCCAGATTTAGAAAACCAAAAGAGAAGAACACACTGGGCATTTCTTAAGGTGAAAGAACTGAAGATGAAATTCAAGCCTCAAGTTGCAATTTTGAAGGATTCTGTGGGCAAAATACTGAAAGATGCAGGAAGCATGAAAAGAAGATGAAAGGAATATACAGAATCACTGTACCAAAAATAACTGGTTAACTTTCAACCATTTCAGGAGATAGTACATGGTCAAGAACTGATGGTACCGAAGTAAGAAGTCCAAGCTAGACTGGAGGCATTGGTATGAAACAAGGGTCCAAGAATTGACAGAATACCAACTGAGGTGTTTCAACACAGGAATGCAGTGCTGGAGGTACTCACTCAACTATGCCAAGAAATTTGGAAGACAGTTACCTGGGCAACCAACTAAAAGAGATCCATATTTGTATTCATTCCAAAGAAAGGTAATCCAAGAGAAATGTGGAGCTTATCAAACAATATCATTAATATCACACTAGTAAAATTTTGCTAAAGGTCATTCAAAAGCTCTTACAGAAATACATCAACAGGGAACTTCAAGCTGGATTCAGAAGAGGACAGGGAACGAGGAATATCTTTGCTAATGTCAGATGGATCTTGGCTGAAAGCAGAGAATCACAGAAAGATACTGACCTGTGTTTTATTGACTATGCAAAAGCATTCAACCATGTGGATCATAACAAATTATGGATAAAATTCCAAAGAATGGAAATTCAAGAACACTTAATTGTGTTCATGAGGAGCCTGTACACATACCATGGAATAGAACAATGGGATACTGCATGGTTTAAAATCAGGGAAGGTGTTTGTCAGCATTGTATTCTTTCACCATACTTATTCAATCTGTATGCTGAGCAAATGATCTGAGAATTTAGGCTATATGAAGAAGAACACAGCATCAGGATTTGTGGGAGACTCATCAACTTGCAATATACAGTTAACACAACCTTGCTTGCTGAAAGTGAAGAGAACTGGAAGCACTTACTGATAAAGATCAAATACTACAGCCTTTACTGTAGTATTATGGATCATGCCTCAACACAAAGAAAACAAAAATCCTCACAAGGAGGCGGGGCCAAGATGGCGGACTAGGTGGACGCTACCGCGGATCCCTCTTGCAACAAACACTCGGAAAAACAAGTGAATCGATCACATACATAACAATCTACGAACTCTGAACAATAAACACAGACTAAGAGAAGGAGAACGAACAAATACGGGCAGACAGCAATCGTTTTCAGAACCAGGAGCCAGCGTACCAGGCAGGTGACCTTTGGAGCCCGATCTGGGGCACAGCCCAGGGGGGTAGACGGCACAAACAAGGGGCCCAGCCCTACCCCCCAAACTCATCCTGGGAGAGAGCCTCGCTGGTTGGCGGGGGTGGCGTATCAGCGCAGCCGGTGGGAGAAGCACCCGGGAGGCAGTGACTGATCTTGGAGCGGGGAGAGCAGTGTCCCAGCCAGGGAGCCGTCCCGCCGGGAGTTTGGTGGGAAGCGGGTGTGGCACGAGCGTGGGGATCAGCTACATTTCCCTAAAGCGACCCCGGGGGCGGGCCCAGCCATTCGTGCGGGTGATGCCCACCCAGTTCGCGTTAGCCGTGCAGAGCACCAGAGGGTGAAGTCCCCGGGAGGAAGTGACTGGTCTCGGAGTGGGGAGAGCCGCGTCCCAGCAGGGGAGCTGTCCCGCTGAGATTTTGGCGAGCACGGTTGGGGCGTGAGCGCTTTCCCCTGAATAGACCCTGGGGGCGGGTCCAGCTGTTCATGAGGGCCACGCCCACCCAGTTCGTGCGAGCGGTGTGGCACACCGGAGGGAGAAGTCCCGGGGAGGAAGTGACTGGTCTCAGAGCGGGGAGAGCAGCATCCCAGCGGGGGAGCTGTCCCACCAGGATATTGGCGGACGCAGGCAGAGCGTGAACGCGGGGATCTGCTCTATATTCTGAGGTGCTACACTCCTAGCTCTCTGATCCCTCCCCCACCCTCCCCAGGCGGCTCCATTAACATCCGAATACCTGGAGCCAGAGGGAGAATTCAGATAGGGATCTGACTGCATTTTTTTTTAGCTGATTACCTGGAAAAACTAGTTTCCCAGTGATGGCTCGGAGACAGCAGTCCATATCAAACCACATAAAGAAACAGACCATGACAGCTTCTACAACCCTCCAAACAAAAGAATCAAAATCTTTCCCAAATGAAAATATAATCCTGGAATTATCAGACACAGAATATAAAAAACTAATTTACAGAATGCTTAAAGACATCACAAATGAAATTAGGCTAACTGCAGAAAAAGCCAAGGAACACACTGATACAACTGTTGAAGAACTCAAAAAGATTATTCAAGAACATAGTGGAAAAATTAACAAGTTGCAAGAATCCATAGAGAGACAGCATGTAGAAATCCAAAAGATTAACAATAAAATTACAGAATTACACAATGCAATAGGAAGTCAGAGGAGCAGACTCGAGCAATTAGAATGTAGACTGGGACTTCTGGAGGAACAGGGAATCAACACCAACATAGCTGAAAAAAAATCAGATAAAAGAATTTAAAAAAAATGAAGAAACCCTAAGAATCATGTGGGACTCTATCAAGAAGGATAACTTGTGAGTGATTGGAGTCCCAGAACAGGGAGGGGGGACAGAAAACACAGAGAAAATAGTTGAAGAACTCCTGACACAAAACTTCCCTGACATCATGAAAGACGAAAGGATATCTATCCAAGATGCTCATCGAACCCCATTTAAGACTGATCCAAAAAGAAAAACACCAAGACATATCATCATCAAACTTGCCAAAACCAAAGACAAACAGAAAATTTTAAAAGCAGCCAGGGAGAAAAGAAAGGTTTCCTTCAAGGGAGAATCAATAAGAATAAGTTCAGACTACTCAGCAGAAACCATGCAGGCAAGAAGGGAATGGGATGACGTATACAGAGCACTGAAGGAGAAAAACTGCCAACCAAGGATCATATATCCAGCAAAACTCTCTCTGAAATATGAAGGAGAAATTAAGATATTTACACATAAATACAAGTTTAGAGAATATGCAAAAACTAAACCAAGACTGCAAGAAATGCTAAAGGAGATTGTTCGGCCTGATGACCAATAATATCAGGTACCAACACAATACAAGGTCCCAAAACAGAACGTCCTGATATCAACGCAACTCAAATAGGGAAAGCACAAAAACAAACAAATTAAGATTAATTCTAAAAAATAAATAAATAAACAAAATAATACACATAACAGGGAATCATGGAAATCAATAGATAAACGATCACAATAATCAAAAAGAGGGACTAAATATAGGAGGCTTTGAACTGCCAGATGGAGAGTGATACCAGGCGATATAGAATGATACAAGTTAGGTTTTTACTTAGAAAAATAGGGGTAAATAATAAGGTAACCACAAAAAGGAATATCAATTCCATAACTCAAGAAAAAAGCCAAGAAAAACGTAACGACTCAACTAACATAAAATTAAACATTATGAAAATGAGGATCTCACAATCTACTAAGAAAAACGTCTCAGCAAAAAAAGTATGTGGAAAAATGAAATGGCCAACAACTCACATGAAAAGGCATCAAAATAACAGCACTAAAAACTTATTTATCTATAACTACACTGAATGTAAATGGACTAAATGCACCAATAAAGAGACAGAGAGTCACAGACTGGATAAAGAAACACGATCCATCTATATGCTGCCTACAAGAGACACACCTTAGACTTAGAGACACAAACAAACTAAAACTCAAAGGATGGAAAAAAATATATCAAGCGAATAATAAGCAAAAAAGAAGAGGAGTAGCAATATTAATTTCTGACAAAATAGACTTTAGACTTAAATCCGCCACAAAGGATAAAGAAGGACACTATATAATGATAAAAGGGACAATTGATCAGGAAGACATAACCATATTAAATATTTACGCACCTAATGACAGGGCTGCAAGATACATAAATCAAATTTTAACAGAACTGAAAAGTGAGATAGACACCTCCACATTTATAGTAGGAGACTTCAACACACCACTTTCGGAGAAGGACAGGACATCCAGTAAGAAGCTCAATAGAGACACGGAAGACCTACTTACAACAATCAACCAACTTGACCTCATTGACTTATACAGAACTCTCCACCCAACGGCTGCAAAATATACTTTTTTTTTCTAGTGCACATGGAACATTCTCTAGAATAGACCACATATTAGGTCATAAAACAAATCTTTGCAGAATCCAAAACTTTGAAATATTACAAAGCATCTTCTCAGACCACAAGGCAATGAAGCTAGAAATCAATAACAGAAAAACTAGGGAAAAGAAATCAAATACTTGGAAAATGAACAATACCCTCCTGAAAAAAGACTGGGTTATAAAAGACATCAAGGAGGGAATAAGGAAATTCTTAGAAAGCAAGGAGAATGAAAATACTTCCTATCAAAACCTCTGGGACACAGCAAAAGCAGTACTCAGAGGCCAAGTTATATCGATAAATGCACACATACAAAAAGAACAAAGAGCCAAAATCAGAGAACAGTCCCGACAACTTGAACAAATAGAAACTGAGCAACAAAAGAATCCATCAGGCACCAGAAGAAAACAAATAATAAAAATTAGAGCTGAACTAAATGAATTAGAGAACAGAAAAACAATTGAAAGAATTAACAAAGCCAAAAGCTGGTTCTTTGAAAAAATTAACAAAATTGATAAACCATTGGCTAGACTGACTAAAGAAAAATGGGAAAGGAAACAAACCGAATAAGAAACGAGAAGGACCACATCACAACAGAGCCAAATGAAATTAAAAGAATCATTTCAGATTACTATGAAAAATTGTACTCTAACAAATTTGAAAACCTAGAAGAAATGGATAAATTCTTGGAAAAATACTACCTACCTAAACTAACACATTCAGAAGTAGAACAACTAAATAGACCCATAACAAAAAAAGAGATTGAAACGGTAATCATAAAACTTCCAACAAAAAAAAGTCCTGGCCCAGATGGCTTCACTGCAGAGTTCTACCAAACCTTCAGAGAAGACTTAACACCACTACTACTGAAGGTATTTCAAAGCACAGAAAAAGACGGAATACTACCCAACTCATTCTATGAAGCTACCATCTCCCTGATACCAAAACCGGGTAAAGACATTACAAAAAAAGAAAATTATAGACCTATAACCCTCATGAAGATAGATGCAAAAACCCTCAACAAAATTTTAGCCAATAGAATCCAACAACACATCAAAAAAATAATTCACCACGATCAAGTGGGATTTATACCAGGTATGCAAGGCTGGTTTAATATCAGAAAAACCATTAATGTAATCCATCACATAAATAAAACAAAAGATAAAAACCACATGATCTTATCAATAGATGCAGAAAAGGCATTTGACATAGTCCAACACCCATTTATGATAAAAACTCTTACCAAAATAGGAATTGAAGGAAAATTCCTCAACATAATAAAGGGCATCTATGCAAAGCCAACAGCCAATATCACTCTAAATGGAGAGAACCTGAAAGCATTTCCCTTGAGAACGGGAACCAGACAAGGATGCCCTTTATCACTGCTCTTATTCAACATCGTACTTGAAGTCCTAGCCAGGGCAATTAGGCTAGACAAAGAAATAAAGGGTATCCAGATTGGCAAGGAGGAAGTAAAGCTATCACTATTTGCAGATGACATGATCGTATACATGGAAAACCCTAAGGAATCCTCCAGAAAACTACTGAAACTAATAGAAGACTTTGGAAGAGTCTCTGGATATAAAATAAACATATAAAAATCACTTGGATTCCTCTACATCAACAAAAAGAACACCGAAGAGGAAACAACCAAATCAATGCCATTCACAGTAGCCCCCAAGAAGATAAAATACTTAGGAATAAATCTAACCAAGGATGTAAAAGACCTATACAAAGAAAACTATAAAACTCTGCTACAAGAAATTCAAAAGGACATACTTAAGTGGAAAAACATACCCTGCTCATGGATAGGAAGACTTAACATAGTAAAAATGTCTATTCTACCAAAAGCCATCTATACATATAACGCACTTCCAATCCAAATACCAATGTCATATTTTAAGGGGATAGAGAAACAAATCACTAATTTCATATGGAAGGGAAAGAGCCCCCGGATAAGTAAAGCATTACTGAAAAAGAAGAAGAAAGTGGGAGGCCTCACACTACCTGATTTCAGAACCTATTATACAGTTACAGTAGTCAAAACAGCCTGGTACTGGTACAACAACAGGCACATAGACCAATGGAACAGAATTGAGAACCCAGATATAAATCCATCCACGTATGAGCAGCTGATATTTGACAAAGGCCCAGTGTCAGTAATTGGGGAAAAGATAGTCTTTTTAACAAATGGTGCTGGCATAACTGGATATCCATTTGCAAAAGAATGAAACAAGACCCATACCTCACACCATGCACAAGAACTAACTCCAAGTGGATCAAAGACCTAAACATAAAGACAAAAATGATAAAGATCATGGAAGAAAAAATAGGGACAACCTTAGGAGCCCTAATACAGGGCATAAACAGAATACAAAACATTACCAAAAATGATGAAGAGAAACCAGATAACTGGGAGCTCCTAAAAATCAAACACGTATGCTCATCTAAAGACTTCACCAAAAGAGTAAAAAGACCACCTACAGACTGGGAAAGAATTTTCAGCTATGACATCTCCGACCAGCGCCTGATCTCTAAAATCTACATGATTCTGTCAAAACTCAACCACAAAAAGACAAACAACCCAATCAAGAAGTGGGCAAAGGATATGAACACACATTTCACTAAAGAAGATATTCAGGCAGCCAACAGACACATGAGAAAATGCTCCCGATCATTAGCCATTAGAGAAATGCAAATTAAAACTACGATGAGATTCCATCTCACACCAACTAAAAAAAAACACACCAACTAGACTGGCATTAATCCAAAAAACACAAAATAATAAATGTTGGAGAGGCTGCGGAGAGATTGGAACTCTCATACACTGCTGGTGGGATTGTAAAATGGTACAACCACTTTGGAAATCCATCTGGCGTTATCTTAAACAGTTAGAAATAGAACTACCATACAACCCAGAAATCCCACTCCTCGGAATATACTCTAGAGATACAAGAGCCTTCACACAAACAGAAATATGCACACCCATGTTTATTGCAGCTCTGTTTACAATAGCAAAAAGCTGGAAGCAACCAAGGTGTCCGTCAACGGATGAATGGTTAAATAAATTGTGGTATATTCACACAATGGAATACTACGCATCGATAAAGAACAGTGACGAATGTCTGAAACATTTCATAACATGGAGGAATCTGGAAGGCATTATGCTGAGCGAAATGAGTCAGAGGCAAAAGGACAAATATTGTATAAGACCTCTATTATAAGATCTTGAGAAATAGAAAAAACGAAGAACACATACTTTTGTGGTTACAAAGAGGGGAGGGAGGGAGGGAGGGAGAGGGCTTTTTATTGATCAATCAGTAGATAAGAACTGCTTTGGGTGAAGGGAAAGACAACACTCAATACAAGGAAGGTCAGTCTAATTGGACTGGACTAAAAGCAAAGAAGTTTCCGGGATAAAATGAAAGCTTCAAAGGTCAGCGGAGCAGGGGCTGGGGTCTGGGGAACATGGTTTGAGGGGACTTTTAAGTCAATGGGCAAAACAATTCTATTATGAAAACAGTCTGCATCCCACTTTGAAATGTGGCGTCTGGGGTCCTAAATGCCAACAAGCAGCCATCTAAGATACATCAATTGGTCTCAACCCACCTGGAGCAAAGGCAAAGGAAGAACACCAAGGTCACACGACAACTAAGAACCCAAGAGACAGAAAGGGCCACATGAACCAGAGACCTACATTATCCTGAGACCAGAAGAACTAGTTGGTGCCCGGCCACAATCGATGTCTGCCCTGTCAGGGAGCACAACAGACAACTCCTGAGAGAGCAGGAGACCGATGGTATACAGACCCCAAATTCTCATAAAAAGACCGTACTTAATGGTATGACTGCGACTAGAGGAATCCCGGAGACAATGCTCCCCAGACCTTCTGATGGCACAGGACAGGAACCATCCCCGAAGACAACTCATCAGGCATGAAAAGGACTGGTCAGCTGGGGGGGAAGAGAGATGCTGATGAAGAGTGAGCTAATTAAATCAGGTGGACACTGGAGAGTGTGTTGGCAACTCTTGACTGGAGGGGGGATGGGAAGATAGAGAGAGAGGGAAGACGGCAAAATTGGCACGAAACGAGAGACTGAAAGGGTTGACTCAATAGGGGGAGAGCAAGTGGGAGAAGGGAGTAAGATGTATGTAAACTTACATGTGACAGACTGATTGGAATGGTAAATGTTCACTTGAAGCTTAATAAAAATTAATTAAAAAAAAAAATCCTCACAAGTTGGACCAATAAGCAACAACGTGATAAATGTAGAAAAGTTGGATGTTGTCAAGGATTTCATTTTACTCGAATCCACAATCAATGCCCATGGAAACAGCAGTGAGGAAATCAAAAGACGTATTGCATTGGGCAAATCTGTTGCAAAAGACCTCGTTAAAGTGTTAAAAGGCAAAGACCTCACTTTGAGAACTAAGTTGTGCTTGACCCAAGCCATGATATTTTCAATAGCCTCATGTCCATGCAAAAGCTGGACAGTGAATAAGGAACACTGAAGAAGAATTGAGTTTTTTGAATTATTGTGTTGGTGAAGAATATTGAATACACCATGAACTCCCCAGAAGAATGCAAAAGTCTTAGAAGAAATACAGCCAGAGTGCTCCTCAGAAGTGAGGATGGCAAAACTTGATTGCCTTAATTTGGACGTGTTATCAGGAGGGATCAGTCCCTGTAGAAGGACATCAAGCTTGGTAAACTAGAGGGTCATCGAAAAAGAGGAAGACCATTGACAAGATGGATTGACACAGTGGCTGCAACAGTGGGTTCAAGCATTACAATGGCTGAGAGGTTGGCTCAGGACCAGGCTGTGTTTGGATCTGTTGTTCATGGGGTCCTTCTGAGTTGAAACCTCCTGGATGGCACACCTAACAACAACAACTTGGGCAAAATATTGAACAACACTGAAAGCATCAAAAGCAGATGGAAGGAATAAACAAAGTCACTGAACCAAAAAGAATTGGTCAATATTCAGTCACTTCAGAAATTAAAAATGATCAAGAACCAATAGCAGTGAAGGAAGACGTCCAAGGTGCCCTGAAAGGCACTGGCAAAAAACACAGTGGAATACCAATTGAGATGTTTCTGCAAGTGGATGCAATGCTAGCAGAGCTCACTTGTTAATGCCAAGAAATTTGGAAGACAGCTACCTGGCTAACCATCTGCAAGAGATCCATATTTGTGCCCATTCAAAAAAAAAAGTGATTCAAAATAATGCAGATATTATTGGACAATATCATTAATACCACATACAAGTAAAATTTTTCTGAAGGTAATTCAAAAACATTTGCAGCAGTCTATTTTTTTTTTATCCACAGCAAACAGCCAGAAATTCAAGCTGGACTCAGAAGAGAATGTGAAACAAGGAATATCATTGCTGATGTCATATGGATCTTAGCTGAAAGCTGAGAACATCAGAAAGATGTCTATCTGTGTTTTATTGGCTATGTCAAAGAATTCACCTGTGGCGGTCATAACAAAGATGGATAACATTGCAAAGAACGGAAATTCCAGAACACTTAATTGCTGTCATTTGAAACCAGTACATAGATCAAGAGGTAGTTGTTTGAACAGAACAAGGGGTATTGCATGGTTTAAGTGTTCAACTGCTAACCAAAATGTTGGCAGTTTGAATCTACCAGTTGCTCCTTGGAAACCCAATGGGGCAGTTCAGCTCTATCCTATAGGGTCCTATGAGTCAAAAGTGGTTTGGTTTTTTGGTTTAAGGAGTGAGGTAGGCATCTAATTGTCTTTTGTTTTGTTTATATTTCTATAGTGAACCAGAATTTCATGTTTTAAAACAACCCATTCTCTCTCTTTCCACTTCAAAATGATGTGATATTCACCAACTAAATCTGTAAGCAAATTGGGTTTATATCAGTTCTCTCCATTCTATTTTATTTATGTCGTTGCAAAACTAAAGATGATAGAAAATGCTTTAATTAAGGTAGTTATTACACATCTGACATGTTGGAGTATAAATCCCTATTAAGTATTCTCCTTTATTTTTAGATTATTTTTGCATGTTTATTTTTCATATATACTTTAGAATACATTTTGTCTAGTTTGAAAATGTAAACACTCTTATTATGATCACATTGTAATTTTAAGTTAATTCAGAAAGAGAATATACCTTCATAAAACTATCAGTGTTGTCAAGTTTTAATTATGAATCCACAAAGTGAAACACTGGTCTAAAATTACACACCTTCAAGCTGTAAGTTAAGAAGTTGCAACAGGAATATCTTGAGATTTAGTAAAACATTAAAATATTTTAACAGTGTGAATAATTATTAAAAGTCATAGCTAAACAAACACTTTTGAATCTTTTGGGGTGGTGCCCAGTATTTTTTGACTTTCTCTAAGCTATGTCTTCTACAGCTGATTGGAGTCAATCACTACATTTTGAAAATTCAACATGGTGAAAGTCAATACCTGATTTATGATATGCAGCGTCAAGCATGAGTGGGCTATTTTCCATAGTATTGCTTTTTTCAGTTTACAGTGATTTGTTTCTCAAAAAGCATTTTCATATTCATTATTACATTTGGTTTTTAAAGCATTCTTCTGATTTTGGCAAAGCAGGAAACATCATTTCCATTTTATAGATAAAATTAAATACCTCTCACAGAGGCAAACAGTTAATAAGTAGCTAAAATGGAATATGAATTAGGATTCTTCTGTTTCCTGCTTCAGTATAACTATAGTCACTATCTAATATTTCCAAGTCTGTACCTCAAAACAATTCTCATTTCCTTCACTAATGGTTGTCTTGGTATGTACGTATGTGTGTGTTTTCTTTTGGTTTTGGAGGCTGTTTATTTGTTTCTTTCCAAAGAAGAAATGCAAAACAGTATTGGTGAGAAAACATAGGTTCAACAAAGAGAAGAGGGAACAAAATACCAGCTGATTATTATATGGAGATTTGGCCCCAAAACTCCAAGTGTCCTCTTTGGTCAGGACAATATGCCGAACTACTGTTTAGTTTAGGCTAGAAGTCTAGGTGATCTTCCACTTAAGCTGTAAAGTTATGAGCATTGTCAGAGCAAAAATCCTTTTCATTACGGAGGAAACAGGCTAAGATAAATAGGAAGTGTGAGAAAGTGTGTTTGCCCCAGGAATAACGAGAGAGACAAAGAGAGGGGAGAGAAAGAGAGAGGACAGGTACTATGGCTGTAGCCTCTGAACTTGTGTACAGTTGTCATGTGTCTTGTGAGTGTTGTCGCCTTTGAAAGCTCATCCCTAGAAAATGTTGGCTGAGCAGTTTACCCAAACTTGGAGAACTTTTACTAATCCAGGAGAGATAGAATATTCTGGGAATTTGATGCTGATTCATCCTTAGGAAGGATATAGAGAGTAAAGGCAAGAGTCTTTGAAATCCAGTACAATAAATCATAGGAAATTGTCTCAATGGCTTCATGATGAAATAGAACACTATTTAGGACAGCACTAGAAAAAGGATAACCTGTCCTTGCAGAAGCTGAGGCCCCTTTCTCCCTCCCCTAGGAATTGTTCTTGCATTGACTAATGAATTTTCTTTGTGATTGAAATATGCCAAGTTGTACAATCCTGCTTCTTTCTCTTCTCTGCTGTAATTTAGGGTTCTGCATAGTTCTGTCCTGGTACCATAGTGGTTAGAGCTCAGCTGTTAACCAAAAGGTTGGCAGTTTGAATCTACTAGCTCATCCCTGGAAATGCTATGGGGAAGTTTTACTCTGTCCTATAGGGTTGCTATGAGTTGGAACCGACTTGATGGCAATGGGTTTTGGCATCTCTCACTTAATGGTTTCTACTGTAAATAAAACCAGAAAACCCAACTTGTTGCCATCTAGTCAATTCTGACTGATAGCAACCCTATAGAACAGAATAGAGCTACCCCACAGGGTTTCCACTGAGAGGCTGGTCGATTCGAACTGCTGATCTTTTGGTTTTCAGCCAACCGCTTAACCACTGTGCCACCATAAATAGAAGTACTAAAAAGAAAAGAAATGCGAGGCGTTACCCTTAGAGATGTTAATTTCCCTGCATATGTTAGTTTTTTGATGAAAATGTTGTAATTCTTACATTGTTCCAAGACAAAAAGGATCATTCCCCTGTCTCAATTCATATAACTTATTTTATGCACTATTATGTTTCCTAATCTAGCACATTTCAGATAAATATATTTATCTTTCTCTGGGACAATAGATATACACATGAAAAGGCATGGTAGAGAAAGTAAAGATATTCTAACTTTTTTTCTAACTTGGATATAGGAGAGGTGCATTTCTTTTGCATACTGGAATCCATCACTTCATTATTTGATCCCTAATTTTTTTTTTTTATCTGCTTATATCTCTCGGCATCTGCACCAATCTGTTACCTCTTTTGTCTGCCTCACATTATAGCTACAATAGGAAAGATGTGGTTGGGTGGATTAGTCAATGGTAAGTAACGTATGTTACTGTTGAGTAGAGATTTCGCATTAAACTCCCATATAGAATGCTGGATTTTCCTGTGTCCAGCCTAAGGATGGCGTCTTGGAACCAAGTTACAAAGCCTAGTGCAGTCTACTACACAAAGCCAAGTGCACTCTACTGCGCAAAGCCTAGTGCAACCTGCACCAAGCATGATTACTGGTGAAGTAAGTACCTACTAGGGAGCAGGTTATGGTTTTGGCAGTCACTGAGAATATTAGTTAATTTTCTCAGATACCGTTCTAAAGAGAAGAATATTCAATACCCAATGAGAAGGATGAACTGCCTTAAAATGAAGAGTCTGTTCAGGAGGTTAGAAACAGAAAGGAAAGCAATTGTGGAAAGTCTAAGGAAAAGAGGGTGTGGGACAAATGTATATGATGCATATAGGAATATTAGGAAGTGTTAGAAAGATGGATATGTTGTGGTTGTGAATCAGCGAGTCCGTTCTGACTCATAGCTACCCCATATGACGGAGTAGAACTGTCCTATAGGATTTGCTAGGCTGGAATCTTTGTGGAAGAAGAGTGCTAGGTCTTTTCTCCCTCAAAGCAGCTGGGTGGGTTTGAATTGCTGACCTTTCTGTTAGCAGGAAAGCGCTGAACCATTGCACCACCACGGATTTTTATATATATATATATATATATATATATATACACCTATTGGGCTTCATATATACCCATAAAAAATATATATATAAAATACTACCTAAGTTTGGCTCTTTCTCTTTCAACATAAATAAAACCACACCTTGCTGGAGAATAGCACTCACCGTCACCATCAGCAGCATATATTGATCATTTGACTCATTGACATGACTACCACAGTATCAAACAACAAATGAGGGAATTTATAATATGTAAAACCATATGAATGTGCAATTTATTTGGAATAATAAAACATGTCCCTGTATGAGCATTGTTTGCCTATAACTGAGTGGTTATAACAAGTGTGCCTTGTAACCAAATGGTGTAGACATTCAAAATACACAGCCTGGGTGAGATTCCTGATACATATATGAGTCTCTTCTAATGGAGTCACGTAGTGTTTCTTTAAAAAAAGAAACTTGTCAGGCAATGATAACTGAGACTCCTAGTTAAGAATAGGTTACTGTTTTAAGATGATATTTTACATAAGTACTTTAATATTTAAGTATGAGCTTGTCAAATGAATAGTATTCAGAAATCATAATGATAAGAAAATGACATGAATGTCATTTTCCTCCCTATACATTTCCCTTGATATTCATACATTGTGAATCAAAACAAAATATATTCATCCAAAATACCATCAAGTTATCATAACATATTAACACTCAAAAAAATCTCTCCCACCATAATTTGGAATCATAAGCCTATTGAAACTGCCAAATTTTTTTTAAGAAAAAAAAAATTTAGAAATTGCTAATCAAAATCCAAATGAATAAGGTGATTATAAATCAGCCACAACTCTTACTTCACAAGAACTTTGGAAAGCACTCTAGAGTGAATCACCTAGGAAAACATATTTAAAAACAATCATACGAGACAAATGCATTCATTTTAAAAGCGGAAGATTTTAAATTTATTTAAAGTCCACAGATTCAGATACCTATATCCTTATTTAAATGAAGTGCCTAAAGGTCAATGTCCTTCTGGTGAAACAAAAAACTCAAGAACAATAACATATTGATAAGTGACATAAATATTCATTTATTCTTTTGTCAACAAACACTTATTAAGCACCTACCAAGTACAGATCACTAAGTAAAATTGGGTTTGATCTTATTGCCTATAAAAAGGTTTATAATTTCACCTTTAAATGTTTATATTTTGATATAGAAAGTAGTCTTTTATTGGAATATGAACACTATATTTTTAATTTTAATGCTACTGCAATTTATTAGATAATATTTATAAGTATAAAAACAATAGATATTTGTCAAAGAATTTTGTTTTTACTTAGAACTTTATTGAAAAATTGTGTTACTGAGATACTCATGACAGAGAATGAAAATAATTGTGTCCCTTATTACAGATGCAAAAAAATAAATAAATTATAATTTACACAAATACGCAATGTATATTAATTACAGTTTATTTATACAAAGGAGCTCTGCTGGAACAGTGGTTAAGCACTCACTGCTAACCAGAAGGTAGGCAGATTGAATTCACCGGCCGCTCCTTGAAAACCTTATGGGACAGTTCTACTCTATCCTCTAGGGTGGCTATAAGTCAGAATCACCTTGATGACAATGGGCTTGGTTTTGGTTTGGTATTTACACAACTGGTGCATCTATATTTATTTTGGAGAAAAAAAAATGGTACTATTGAAGCATTTATAGTATTTCTAACACAGACAATGCATGCCTAGTGACAATTGCTGACCTAGGAATTCAAGTTTCAAAAAGCAACATAGGTTGTCGTGTAACTGTTTAAGATGGTTTTGTAGCAGCAGCAGATGGGAATTTTAAAACAAATAAATGCACCGTTGGCTATGATTCAAGTTAGTATGAGACCTTTGTATCTTAAAACAAATCAATTTCAAAATGGTTTTTAGTTTGTAGAACATGTTTTGAACAATCTTCAGTCATCACATTTTTTTCAATACTGATCAAATTGTTGGATTCTGGAATCTTGAGTGACCCTCAAATGAACACGCTTGGGATATTCAGTACCTTTCATTTCAACCCTTCCTGTTTCTTTTCCCATGAATAAATTTGTATAAATAGCTAATAATGCTATTCATTAGAATAATAGATTTTATGGGAGGAAAAAAACCCACTATTTTTATTCAGAAAATGAAAATATCCACAGAAATCTAATTTTTTTCTTTTCTTAAAATGAAGATAATGGATTTTCTGTGTTGCTACTTAAAAAATATGTTATAATACTGATAATATTGCAATTTTGAGTGACATCTCAAATTACTTCCATAAATTTCAATCTAAATAGTAGTATCATGCCAAATAGTCCTCAAAATCAATTTTGCCATAAAAGTACCCTTGAAAGCTGTATATAAAAAAGGTACATTTTCTAAAAAGAGAAAGATTTGACCAGAAAGGTAAAATTCAAAGGCAAGAGCATCTAGAAAGTAGAGTTCACCTGTCTCAGGTGTACATGCTAACTAGAGTGCTCTCAAGAAAAAAAGAAAACAGAACAGTAATGAGATGGAAAGAAAGCTACTCCAGTCAGCAAAATGAACATAATTTGGAAATTAAAGATAACATACCTTAAAATTTCAAGCTTGCCCTTCGCACAATCTTAGCTTTAGTGGTGAAAATTATGAATGAACTCATAGGACTTGGGTGTTAAATGCTTTTAAAAGTCACATTTATGCAAGGTCTTCCAGACTTAGAAATCTTTCGTTATCAATGAACAGCTTCAAGAGAGAAAAAAGAGAAAATAAACTGTAATGGAGAAACTCAGGTTTTAAAGAGAAATACAGAAAACTAGCCTGATCTTTCTAGGTCAGTAGCATTCATATAGGCCCCTACATCAGAGGTCTAGGTTTTTAACCAGTTTTCCAAAATAACAATTTAACTCTTTTCACTGATTTCTCTGACTCTCTTTTCTCTCTCTGGCTCTCATTTCTCTTGCACATGATATTGGAATTAATCTCTCTTAATTCATTTTACTAGTGCTCAAAACAAAAACTACAAGAGCCTTCAGTTGCTTTCCTAAGCAGATTTAAACTTTTTTTTTTTCCTGTTCCCTGTGATGTGTGTAACTACCACCTGACCAAGACTATTACTCACTAATGCCAAATGTGAAACTCCCCCTAGAGCCAGTATCATCTCTTACCCGCACCAGGTACTTGTCTAACTTCATAACTTTGTTCAATCTGCTTCCTCTCTGAAATATCATCCCTCCCTCCTCTTCACCAGTTGAAATCCTTCCATTATATTCTTTATGCTTCAGCTCAAATCCTGACTGCTTGACCCTTTACATGTTTATTGTTTATTTTTGCTACACTGATGAAGCCCAGTTATAAACTTTAGAGAATTACGGTTTCCTCCAAGTAATTTGTAATCTAAATGTCTGTTGTTTTGTTCTTTTAATTAACTTTTATGTGTATTGAGTTTTAAAACATCAATAAGATTTTGAGCTTCACAGAGGCATGAATTTCATCTTGTATTTGTATAATACAAGATGGATTGTGAATGGATGAATGAAGGTATCCTGCCTCATTTAATAAAAGTGGACATTCAATGAGTCCTATGTAAATGTATAATTACAACAAAGGAAAACAAAATAAATTAAGGAACTGAGGGTAAGGACAGTAAAGACATAGATGTAAAATTAATTTAAATTTAATGCGTGGAATAAATGCTAAGAAGCCTAACCCACTTGATAGAGATAGACAACATACCTCTAAAAGCACAGAAATTTATGCTTTGGACCCAAGGGAAATCCATGCTATGATTTCTGATGTAATAGGATGTAGGTTATCTAGGCTAATATTATCAATAAAACCTTGTATGGCATATATGATTACTTATAATAATTTATTTTTTTATAATAATTTAAATTTGTTTTTTCTTAAATGTATAGAGTTCAGTAAAAGTAATTATGGGCAAAATTTTTTTTTTTTTTTCAGCATGGGATTAATGATATTGGCTATTATGACAGTGGCAAGGTATGTAGTTTTCTTGATAAATTACTTTAGTCAAAGAATAAATTCTAGAATGTGTAATTTAGTGGGTGTAAATCAATCCATAAATATATTTTTCATAAATGTTAAAACTTCTCTCAACTTTAATCTTCGGGTCCTCAAGGACTCAACCTAGGACATTTCCTTTGTTGTATGTTATCCTAAGATATTATATAAGTGCGAGTTCTAGGAATTTCCTCTAAAATATAAACTGAATATATCCATTTTCTTACTTGAAATCTTCACTGAGATGTAACACCAAAATCTACCATTGATATATATCCCAAAGGGAACTATTTCACTTACAAACATTCTTGTTTCCCACAATACAGATAATTTCTTTTTTTGTTCTCCCATACATTTCCTCTGATCGTATGCTACCTCTTGAAATGGTTGAATGTCGACTAATTCTTTTTGGTATATGACTCTGTGTATTCTTTCCATCTTCTTTTGACACTTCCTGTGTCATTTAATATTTTCCCCATAGAATCCTTCATTATTGCAACTCGAGGCTTGAATTTTTACTTTAGTTCTTTCAGCTTGAGAAACACCAAGTGTGTTCTTCCCTTTTGATTTTCTATCTCCAGCTCTTTGCACATGTCATTATAATACTTTATCTTCTCAAGCCGCTCTTTGAAATATTCAGTTCTTTTATGTCATCATTTATTCATTTTGCTTTAGCTGCTTGACGGTCATGAGCAAGTTTCAGTGTCTCCTCTGACATGCCTCTTGGTCTTTTCTTTCTTTCCTACCTTTTCAATGAATTCTTGCTTTTTTCATGTATGATATCCTTGATGTCATTCCAAAACTCATCTGGTTTTGGTTCATTGGTATTCATTGTTTCAAATCCATTCTTGAGAAAGTCTCTAAATTCAAGTGGGATACACTCAAGGTCATACTTTGGGTCTCATGGATGTGCTCTGATTTTCTTCAGTTTCAACTTGAGCTTGCATATGTGCAATTGATGGCCTGTTCCACAGTCGGCCCCTGGCCTTGTTCTGATGAGCTTTTCCGTGGTCTCTTTCCACAGATATAGTCGATTTGATTCCTGTGTATTCCATCTGGAGAGGTCCATGTGTATAGTTGCCTTTTATGTGGGTAAAAAAAGGTATTTGCAGTGAAGAAGTCGGTCTTGCAAAATTTTATCATTGAATCTCTAGCATTGTTTCTATCGCCAAGGCTATATTTTCCAACTACTCATCCTTCTTCTTTTGTTTCCAACTTTCCTATTCCAATCACCAGTAACTATCAGTGTATACTGATTTGCATGTTCAACCAATTTCAGACTGCAGAAGCTGATAAAAATCTTCAATTTCTTCATCTTTGGCCTTAGTGGTCAGTGCGTAAATTTGAACACTAGTCATATTAACTGGTCTTCCTTGTAGGTGCATAGATATTATCCTATCACTGGCAGCATTGTACTTCAGGATAGATACTGAAATGTTCTTTTTGATGATGAATGCACCACCATTCCTCTTTAAGCTCTCATTCCCAGTATTGTAGACTATATGATTATCCAATTCCAAATGTTTAATACCAGTCCATTTCAGCTCACTAATATCTAGGATATTGATGTTTATGCATTCCATTTCATTTTTGACAATTTCCAGTTTTCCTAGATTCATACTTTGTACATTCCGGGTACCAATTATTATTGGATGTTTGCAGCTGTTTCTTCTCATTTTGAGTCTTGCCACATCAGCAATGAAGGCCCTGAAAGCTTTACTCCATTCATATCATTAGGGTTGACCCTACTTTAAGGGGGCAGCTCCTCCCCAGTCGTCTTTTGAATGCCTTCCAACCTGGGGAACCCATCTTCCACCACTATATCAGACAATGTTCCACTACTATTCACAAGGTTTTCACTGGCTAATTCTTTTCAGAAGTATACTTCTGGCTCCTTCTTCCTAGTCTGTCTGGACCTCAGCTGAAATCTGTCCTCCTTGGGTGATCTTGCTGGTATCAGAACAGCATAGCTTCCAGCATCACAGCAAAACACAAGCCCCCACAGTATGACAAACCAACAGACACATGGAAGAAGTAGATAATGTTCAACCATTTCGAGAGTTAGCATAAGATCAGGACCTGATGGTACTGAAGAAAGAAGCCCAAGCTGCATGGAAGGAACTAGTGAAAAACAGAGGTCCAGCAGTGTAGACAGGGAACTGCCAAAAATTCAGGCAGGTTTCAGAAGAGGACGTGGAACCAGGGATATCATCGCTGATGTCAGATGGATCCTGGGTGAAAGCAGAGAACACCAGCAGGATGTTTACCTGTGTTTTATTTACTATCCAAAGGCAATTGACTGTGTGGATCATAACAAATTATGGATAACATTACAAAGAATGGGAATTCCAGAACACTTAATTGTGCTTATGATGAACCTGTACCTAGATCAAGAGGCAGTTATTGGGACAGAACAAGAGGATACTGAGCAGTTTAAAGTCAGGAAAGATGTGCATCAGGGTGGTATCCTTTGACCATACAATTTAATCTGTATGCTGAGCAAATAATCCAAGAAGCTGGACTATATGAAGAAGAATGGGGTTTCAGAATTTGGGGAAGACATGTTAACCACCTTTGATATGCCGATGACACAACCTTGCGTGCTGAAAATGAAGAGGACTTCAAGCACTTACTAATGAAGATCAAAGACCATAGCCTTCAGTATGGATTACACCTCAACATAGAGAAAACAAAAATCCTCACAACTGGATCAATAAGCCACATAATGATAAATGGGGAAAAGATTTAAGTTGTCAAGGATTTCATTTTACTTGGATCCACAAACAACAGCCATGGAAGCAGCAGTCAAGAAATCAAAAGACACATTGTACTGGGCAAATCTGTTGCAAAGGACCTCTTTAATGTGTTGAAAATCAAAGCTGTCACCTTGAAGACTAAGGTGGGCCTGACCCAAGCCATGGTATTTTCAGTCACCTCCTATGATGTGAAAGCTGGACAATAAAAAAGGAAGAGTGAAGAAGAATCAATGCCTTTGAACTTCATGGACTGCCAAAAGAAGGAACAAATCTGTCTTGGAAGAAGTACAACCAGAATGCTCCTTGGAAGCAAGGATGGTGAGACTGTGTCTTACATACTTTGGGCATGTTGTCAGGGGGGATCAGTCCCTGGAGAAGGACCTCATGCTTAGTAAAGCACAGGGTCAGTGGAAAAGAGGAAGACCCTCAATGGGATGGACTGAGAGTGTCTGCAACAATGGCTCAAGCATAACATCGATTGTGAGGATGGCACAGGACCAGGCAGTGTTTCGTTTTGTGGCACACAGGGCCACTGTGAGTCGGAGACACCTTTAGGGCACGTAACAATAACAACATACATTTCCTCAACTAGCCCTACACACTACTGAGAGGTAAAATGTGGGCTATCACAAACGTTTCAGTCTTATGCTACTAACAAAAAGATAGGTAGTTTGAACCCATCCCAAAGAGCCTCTGAAGAAAGGCTTGGCAATCTGCTTTTTAAAGGTCACAACACAGTTTTACTCTGACACACATGAGGTCACCATGAGTCGAAAAAACTTGACAATGCTAATCAAAAAACCCATTTCATATAAACAATTTTATAACAATGGGATTGTATGTAAGTTCCATGCAAATTTAATATCTATAAAAAGAATAACCTCCTTTCAGACATACAAAACAGGACACAACTTCCAAAAAAAAAAAAAAAAGATTAAAAAAAAATACTGCAATTTAATATTTCAAAATAAAAAGAAATAATTGTAATCAAATCATGAAAGAGTTAATGAAACCTAGAAAAAATTTAAAAAAAGATTATGAGAATAAATGATAATTTGAAAATAGAGCACATAAAGTACAGAAATAATTTAGAAATAAAATGAAAATACAGAAATTAAAAAAAAAAAAAAGCCCAACTTGACAATGAGAAGTAATGGGTAGCATAGAAAATACAGTAATAGGAATACACAATGAAAAAGAAGAAAATTAAATTAAAAATCAAAGTGAAGAAAGACAAAATAGAGAGGAATTAGTGAAAGAAATACATATATGCATATATATGAAAAATCAAGTGTACATATTATTAAAACTAACATTTTTTGAAATAAAATAAAACTTATATGTACATATTGAAAGGAAATACTATCTCTGTGTGAAAAAGTTCCAAGTAACCAAAATCAAGACATATTATGGTAGAATTATTTAACTTAAAGTCCATATGTTTCACATGAGAATTACACCAAACCTTAAAGTTAATCCCAGTACTACTTAAACTATTCATGGAATAAAAAAAGGAAAATAAAAATCTGCAATTTCTTTTTACCAAGTGTGTATAATATTAATGACAAGTCCTAAGAAAATTTGTACTAAAAGAGAAGCAGTTACCCAATCATAAATATGAATATCAATAAAATATTTCATTTGTAAATCTAATATGATCTCAATAAAAACACAAATTTCTTTCTGCAGTTAGAAATTATAATTACAAAGTTCATTTGACGACAAGCAAGAATTGTCAAGGAAACAATGAAAACTAAGACCAAAAGGGTATGCTAGCCCTACAATATTTCGCCCTTGTTATTAGCTACCTTCAAGTTAGCTCTAACATCTGACGATCTTATGCATAAGAGAATAAAACATTGCCTGGTCCCGTGCCATCTTCATGACTATTTGAGTCAAATAGACTAGAACAGAAAATCTGGAAATAGGCATATTTACATACAAAAATTCAATATATTTTATTGGTAGGAAATGGACTGATATTGGCCATTTTGAATGGGACAATCACGTGGTCTACTATGCCAGGAATGATAAATTGAATAGGAATGACATCACATTCATCGTCAAAAAGAACATTTCAAGATCTATCCTGAAGTACAACATTGTTAATAATAGGATAATATCCATACACCTACAAAGAAGACCAGTTAATAAGACTATTTTTCAGGTTTACTCACTGAGGCAGGGCCAAGATGGCACAGTAGTCAGAAGCTTCCAATGGTCCCTCTTACAACAAAGACCAGAAAAAACAAGTGAATCAATTATATATATGACAAGCCAGGAACCCTGAACAGCAAAGGCAAAGTTAAGAAATCAGACTGAGTGACAGGGGGAGGGAGAGAAAGTGCAGAAGCAGCGAGGAGTTGCCAGACCTGACTTAGCAGAAGCAGTGCCCCTCAGACCTGATCACCTGGCATGACTGCAGCAGAGCTGGCAGTAGCATTCAGGACAGGTTACTTCAGTGAGAAAACACAAGCGAAGTGGTGCAGCCCCAATTCTCTGGTGCAACTGTGGAAGGACTGAGCCAGCGCATAGAATCTACTCATGCCTCCAGAATCAGTGAAAAAAACAGCGCTCTCAGCACAAGATAAGTGATTTCATCTAATTTACCACATGGATCTAATATCCCCTCCTTTTGAAAGAAATCACTCTCATCTATCTGATCCCTCCTTCCTCTGCCCCAGCCAGCTTCAAGTACAGTTGATTTCCCTGGACCTGAGATAGGTCCTGCTGCACTCTCTGAGCCATTCTCCTGGCCTTGGAGAAGGAACAAATTAACAAACAGGAGAAAAATTATCTGCCAGCTCCCCTAATCTGGAAACTTAGAGCAGAAGGGGCTCCTGTCCAGGCACAAGTGGTCCACAGACTTTGAATATCTTTCATGCCTGCATAGACCCAGGTGGCCCCATTTCAGCAGGTAGGATCTTGCTGTTATATTGCAAGGGTGAATGTGCTTGAGATCTGACTGTAACTGTTTCAGCTGTGTGGTGGAGAGGTGGGGTTTTGATGTTTGATGCCACTCTGCCTATTAAACAGAGTCCTTACCTACCCACATCAGGGGCCTGAAGGCTGGTGTCTCCACTCATACCTCCTAGCCACCGGCAACAGGGGTCCAAGGATAAATGGTGGCTCCCAGTAGAGAACAGGGATGCGCCTTCCTCACAGACACTTGAGAAGGTTGTCAGCGCCCTGCCTTTCTCAGAGTGTGACCCCCTGCTACAACTAGAAACCTGTGCATACACCAATTACCACTGCTCCTCTAAGATTGTAGGTGAGAGCCTGCACCACACACTAGGTGACCAACTACTGGGACACCTAAGCTGAATCTATACAAGAATAGCGAATGAACTCCTGGACTCATATACCTGATAACAGCTCTAGTCATCTGATGACAGGACATAAATGCTTCAGTGTTTCAAAGGTTCCAATAATCAAGTTAGCTCACTCTAGTAGCCTAGTTGGGTATATCAAAACAAAACAAAGCAAGATACGCAAACATAAATTAATAAATAACTTATAGATGGCTCAGAGACAACAGTTGATATCAAATCACATAAAAAAGCAGATCATGATTGCTTCAACAAACTCTCAAAACAAAGAATCAAGGACTCTTTCAGATGAAGATTTATTCCTAGAATTAACAGATGTAGAATACAAAAGATTAATATACAGAATTCTTCAAGACAGCAAAAAGAAGATCAGGCAAAACACAGAAAAAGCCAAGGAACACACAGATAAAGCAGTCAAGGAAATTCAGAAGGTTATTCAAGAACTTAATGAAAAATTTAATAGGCTGCAAGAATCCAGAGAGACAGCAGTCAGAAATTCAGAAGATAAAACAACAAAATTTCTAAATTTACCCACAAACAACTAAGGTCAAAGATGAAGAAACTGAAGATTTTTACCAACTTTTGCAGTCTGAAATTGATCGAACATGCAATCAAGACGCACTGAGAGATAATTACTTGTGATTGGAATGTGAAAGTTGGAAACAAAGAAGTAGGTTCAGTAGTCAGAAAATATGGCCTTGGTGATAGAAACGGCACCAGAGATCACATGATAGAATTTTGCAAGACCAATAACTTCATTGCAAATATCTTTTTTCAACAATATAAATGGTGACTGTACATGTGCACCTCACCAGATGGAATACCCAGGAATCAAATTGACTATATCTGTGGAAAAAGACAATGGAAAAGCTCAATACATCTGTCAGAACAAGGTCAGGAGCCGACTTCAGAATAGGCCATCAGTTGCTCATATGCAAGTTCAAGTTGAAGGTGAAGAAGATGAGAACAAGTCCACAAAGAGCCAAAGTACAACCTTCAGTATATCCCACCTGAATTTACAGACCATTTCAAGAATAGATTTGATGCATTGTACTCTAATGACCAAAGACCAGACAAGCTGTGGAACGACATCAAGGGATCCTGTAAAAAGAAAGCAAAATTTCATTCAAACGACAGGAAAGAAAGAAAAGACCAAAACAGGTGTCAGAAGAGACTCTGAAACTTGCTCTTGAATGTAGAAAAGCTAAAGCAAAATGAAGAAATGACGAGGTAAAAGAGCTGAACAGAAGATTTCAAAGGGCAGTTTGAAAAGACAAAGTAAAATATTATGAAGAAATATGCAAAGACCTGGAGTTAGAAAATCAAAGAGGAAGAACATTCTTGGCACTCCTCAAGCTGAAAGAACTGAAGAAAAAAATCCAAGCCCCAAATTGCAATATTGAAGGATTCTTTGGGGAAAATATTAAACTAAGCAGAAAGCATCAAAAGAAGATGGAAGGAATACACAGAGTCACCGCACTAAAAAGAACTGGTTAACACTCAGCCATTTCAGGAGGTAGCATATGATCAAGAACCGAAAGTAGTGAAGGAAGAAGTCCAAGCTGCACTGAAGGGAATGGAAAAAAGTTTGTAGGAATTGAAGGGATACCAACTGAGGCGTTCCAAAATGGATGCAGCTCTGGAGGTGCTCACACTTTTATGTCAAGAAATTTGAAAAACAGTTACCAGGCCAACCAACTGGAAGAGATCCATATTTGTGCTTATTCCAAAGAAAGGTAAACCAAAAGAATGTGGAAATTATTGAACAATATCATTAATATCACATCCAAGTAAAATTTTGTTGAAGAGCATTCAAAAGCAGAAGTACATAGACAGGGTACTACAAGAAGTTCAAGCCAGATTCAGAACAGGATGTGGAACCAGGAATATCATTGTTGATGTCAGATGGACCTTGGCTGAAAGCAGAGAATATCAGAAACATGTTCACCTGGTGTTTTCTGACTATGCGAAGGCATCCGTTTATGTGGGTCACAAAAATTATGGATAACATTGTGATAAATGGGAATTCCAGAACACTTAATTGTGCTCATGTGGGACCTGCACATAGGCCAAGAGACAATCATTTGAGCAGAACAGCTCAGGGATACTGCATGGTTTAAGTTGGAAAATGTGAGTGTCAGGGTTTATCCTTTCACCATAGTTGTTCAATTTGTATGCTGAGTAAATAATCTGAGATGTGGGACTATGTGAAGAAGAACTTGGCATCAGGATTGGAGGAAGACTCATTAACAACCTGCAATATGCAGATGACACAAGTTTGCTTGCTGAAAGCAAAGAGAATTTGAAGCACTTACTGATGAAGATCAAAGACTACAGAGTTCATTATGGTTTGCACCTCAACAAAAAGAAAACAAAAATTCTCATAAGTGGACCAATAAGTAAGTTTATGATAAATGAAGAAAATATTGGAGTTGTAAAGGATTTCATTTTACTTGGATCGACAATCAACACCCATGGAAGTAGCAGTCAAGGAATTAAAGGATGCATGGCATTGGAAAAATCAGTTGCAAATGATCTCTTTAAAGGGGCTAAAAAGCAAAGATGTCACTTTGAGGAGTAAGGTGTGCACGACCCAAGCTATTTTCAATCACCTCATATGCATGTGAAGGCTGGACAGTGAATAAGGAAGGTATAAGAATTGATACCTTTGAATTATACTGTTGGTGAAGAATATTGAATATACTGTAGACTGTCAGAAGAAGGAAAAAATCTGTCTTGGAAGAAGTACAGCCAGAATGTTCCTTAGAGGAAAGGATAGAGAGACTTCATCTTATGTACTTTGGACATGTTATCAGAATGGACAAGTCCCTGGAGAAGAACATCATGCTTAGTAAAGTAGACAGCGAAAAAACGGAAGACCCTCAAGGTGATGGATTCACACTATGGCTGCAACAATGGTCTCAAGTATAACAGTGATGGTGAGGATGGTGCAGGACTGGGCAATGTTTTGTTCTGTTGTACATAGGGGCTCTATGAGTTGAAACTGACTCGACACCACCTAAAAACAACAACAACTAGGTAACTTGAGAAATTAGTGAGTACAAAGAGGGTTTTTTTTTTATTTTATTAAAATAAGTGGTGTTGAAATTACTGTGTAGTTACATAAAGAAAAGACAAATTTCTCTTTACACTGTATTCATATAAATATTTTTAAAAAATGCGTTCTATAAATCTGAAAGTAGGAAAAGAGTTTTAACTCTGATTCAAAAATTAGAAGCAATAAAGGATAAAATTAAAAATTTTGTTCTGTAATTATAAAAAAAGAAAAACCTTGACAAATAAACTCTAAAAGGGATAAGTCAACAAATGACAAAGCGAGAAAACATATTTAAAAAAAATGTTTAAAGACCAATAAGTATACTAATTAAATTGGATTTTATGATACAGTAGTTTTGCTGTATAGACTTAGATATTCAGAGATATCCAAAGGATGATAAGAAATTCAAAGACATCTCAAACTTTTTGCAGTAATCATATTTTTAGTAATAGTATTGGTATTTTTATTATTGTGGGTTCATATATCAAAGAGTAAAACAAGCTGTTCTGTAAAAGTAAAAGCAAAGAGTTTTATTAAGGGTAAGAGATACGGTTTGAACCCAAAAACACAGGGTACAAAGTGAATGCACCAACTATTCCAGCATTCTGTGGGAGAGGTGAACTTTTCTACAGAACAGTGGGGAAGGGAGTACATGACCAGGGGGCTTGGAATTACATATGGTTCCAACACAATGCAAGATAAGAAGTTTCTCTATTTTCTAACATAGACTTTCTGGAGTGAACCTAGTAAGCAATTTTCTGAAGGATCTACATATACATTCTTCCTGGTGCAAGCATTCTCCTGGGATCATCTTGACAAATATCTCCTAATAAACATTTCTTCACAAACTATAATTTTGCCCCTTCTATTTTTTTTTTTTTTTTAATTGTTTGCTGAGAGTGGTAAAACTTTCACAAGAATTTACACGCCATAAATCTCTAAATCACAGATTCTATTCTTTGGAACACAGAAAGCAGCTGAAGTTTAACTCAAAAATGGAATTTTGATTCAGGTTTGGGTCAGTTATTATTTAATCATTCAAATGGCCTCAGTTTTAGAGTGCCCTTACACAATATTTACATGAAGGAAAAAGAAAAGTTAACTCTATTATATCAGTCTCAATAAGAATACACCTATGAAGTATCCTTGCCAAAAAGTAGGACATGAATTTAATCAGACTTGTATATATTAGTCCCAGTTTTGGGGAAATAAAGACATCTGCAGACCACTTTAGTTTTACAGAGATATAAGAAGCAAGTATAGAAAGTACAGAATTATACAGAAAAAATATATTGAGTTTCTTAAATAAATAAATAGTAGGAAAAAAAGGAAGTGGGAAACTTTTGGAATAATATCAATTGAAACTATCAATAAACTAGGTGTGAAATTGTTTTCCTGATTCAAATAGACTCAATATAAATTTAAAATACTGTGAGACAATGGACAAAATGTGAATACTGCGTGTTATGGGTTGAATTGTGTCCTCCTCACAAATATGTTGAATTCTTAACCCCTGATACTTGTGAATGTGTCATTATTTGGAAATGAGGTTTTGTAGATCTAACACGTTGTTACCATGAGATCATACTTGAGTAAAAAAAAAAAAAACCAAGCCCTTTGCCATCAAGTCGATTCTGACTCATAGTGACCCTACAGGACAGAGTAGAACTGTCCCATATGGTTTCCAAGGAACGCCTGGTGGCTTTGAACTGCTGACCTTTTGGTTAGCAGCCATAGCTTTTAACCACTATGCCACCAGGGTTTTCCTACTGGAGTAGAGTCGGTCAACATGACTGGTGTCTTTGTAAGAAGAGGAGACGTAACAGAGAGAGACAGAGGAAGGCATGTCCATGTATAATGGAGACAGAGATTGAAGTTATCCAGCCACAAGCCCAGGGAATCCTGGGGCTACCACAAGCTGAAAGATAAAGAGTTATCTGCTCTAAAAGCTTTGAAGAGAGTGTGGCGTTGCTGACACCCTAGTTTCAGACTTCTAGCCTACTGAAGTGTGAAAGAATATATTTCTGTGCTTCTAAGTAACCCAGTTTGTGGTATTTTACCACAGCAGCCCTAGGAAAATGAATTCACTGATTATTTCAAAACATTAAATAATTATAGTTAATCACTGCAGGATTGATAATAACTTTGGGGATTGTTTTGTATTGAATTTTATCCCCCAAAATATGTGTTGAAATCCTAACCCCTATTTCTGTGGATGTCATCCTGTTTGAAAATAGAGTTTTCTTTGTTATGTTGATGAGCTTGTGCTAATACAGGGTATGTCCTAAACCTAATCATTTCTGAGAAAAAAAAGAATAGATTAGACACAGAAGCAAATTTTTTTTTAATAATTTTATTATGCTTTAAGTGAAAGTTTACAAATCAAGTCAGTCTCTCACACAAAAACCCATACACACCTTGCTACACACTCCCAATTACTCTCCCCCTAATGAGACAGCCCGATCTCTCCCTCCACTCTCTCTTTTCGTGTCCACTTAGCCAGCTTCTAACCCCCTCCAATGTCTCATCTCCCCTCCAGGCAGGAGATGCCAGGATAGTCTCAAGTATCCACCTGATCCAAGAAGTTCACTCCTCACCAGCATCCCTCTCCAACCCATTGTCTAGTCCAATCCATGTCCAAGAGTTGGCTTTGGGAATGGTTCCTGTCCTGGGCCAACAGAAGGTCTGGGGGACATGACCACCAGTCCTTCTAGTCTCAGTCAGACCATTAAGTCTGGTCTTTTTATGAGAATTTGGGGTCTGCATCTCACTGCTCTCCTGCTCCCTGAGAGGTTCTCTGTTGTGTTCCCTGTCAGGGCAGTCATCAGTTGTAGCTGGGCACCATCTACTTCTTCTGGTCTCAGGATGATGTAGACTCTGGTTCATGTGGCCTTTTCTGTCTCTAGGGCTCGTAATTGCCTTGTGTCCTTGGTGTTCTTCATTCTCCTTTGATCCAGGTGGGTTGAGACCTATTGATGCATCCTAGATGGCTGCTTGCTAGCATTTAAGACCCCAGATGCCACTCTTCAAAGTGGGATGTAGAATGGTTTCTTAATAGATTTGATTATGCCAATTGACTTAGATGTGCCCTGAAACCATGGTCCCCAGACCCCTGCCCCTGCCACGCTGGCCTTTGAAGCATTCAGTTTATTCAGGAAACTTCTTTGCTTTTTGTTTAGTCCAGTCGTGCTGACCTCCCCTGCATTATGTGCCCTTTCCCTTCACCTAAAGTAGTTCTTATCTACTAATTAGTAAATGCCCGTCTCCCATCCTCCCTCCATCCCCTCTTTCATAACCACAAAAGAATGTTTTCTTCTCAATTTAAACTATTTCTCAAGTTCTTATAATAGTGGTCTTATATAATATTTGTGCTTTTGCAGCTGAGTAATTTCACTCAGCGTAATGCCTTCCAGATTCCTCCATGTTATGAAATGTTTCACAGATTCCTCACTGTTCTTTATCGATGCGTAGTATTCCATTGTGTGAATATACCATAATTTATTTATCCATGTGTCCGTTGATGGGCACCTTGGTTGCTTCCATCTTTTTGCTATTGTAAACAATGCTGCAATAAACCTGGGTGTGCATATATCTGTTCGTGTAAAGGCTCTTATTTCTTTAGGATATATTCCAAGGAGTGGGATTGCTGGATCGTATGGTAGTTCTATTTCTAGCTTTTTAAGGAAGCGCCAAATCGATTTCCAAAGTGGTTGTACAATTTTACATTCCCATCAGCAGTGTAAAAGTGTTCCAATCTCTCCACAGCCTCTCCATTTATTCTTTTTTGGTTTTTGGATTAATGCCAGCCTGGTTGGAATGAGATGAAAATTCATTGTAGTTTTGATCTGCATTTCTCTAATGGCTAATGATCATGAACATTTTCCTCATGCATCTGTTAGCTACCTGAACGTCTTCTTTAGTGAAGTGTCTATTCATATCTTTTGTCCATTTTTTAATTAGGTTATTTGTCTTTTTGCAGTTGAGTTTTTGCAGTATCATGTAGATTTTAGAGATCAGGTGCTGATCAGAAATGTCATAGCTAAAAACTTTCTCCCAGTCTGTAGGGAGTCTTTTTACTCTTTTGGTGAAGTCTTTGGATGAGCATGGGTGTTTGATTTTTAGGAGCTCCCAGTTATCTCATTTTTTTTCTGCATTCTTTATAATGTTTTGTATACTGTTTATGCCATTTATTAGGGCTCCTAATGTTGTCCCTATTTTTTCTTCCATGATCTTCATCATTTTAAATTTTATTTTTAGGTCTTTGATCTATTTTGAGTTAGTTATTGTGCATAGAGTGAGGTATGGATCTTGTTTCAATTTTTTGCAGATGGATATCCAGTTATGCCAGCACCATTTCTTAAAAAGACTGTCTTTTCCCCCATTTAACTGTTTTGGGGCCTTTGTCAAATATCAACTGCTCATATGTGGATGGATTTATGTCTGGATTCTCAATTCTGTTCCATTGGTCCATGTATCTCTTGTTGTACCAGTACCAGGCTGTTTTGACTACTGTGGTGGTGTAATAGGTTCTAAAATCAGGTAGAGTAAGGCCTCCCACTTTGTTCTTCTTTTCCAGTAATGCCTTATTTATCCGGGGCCTCTTTCTCTTCCATACAAAATTGGTGATTAGTTTCTCCATCTCATTAAAGAATGTCATTGGGATTTGGATCGTAATTGCATTAAATGTATGGATCGCTTTTCATAGAATAGATATTTTTATAATGTTAAGCCTTCCTATCCACGAGCAAGGTTTGTTCTTCCACTTACGTAAGTCTCTTTTGGTTTCTTGCAGAAGTGTACCGTAGTTTTTTTTATATAAATCTTTTGCATCTCTGGTAAGACTTATTCCTAAGTATTTTATCTTCTTGGAGGCTACTGTAAATGGCATTGATTTGGTGGTTTCCTCTTCGATGTTCTTTTTGCTGGTGTAGGGGAATCCAACTGATTTTTGTATGTTTATCTTGTATCCCAATACTGTGCTCAACTCTTCTGTTTGTTTCAGTAGTTTTCTTAAGGGTTCCTTAGGGTTTTCTGTGTATAACATTATGTCATCTGCAAATAGAGATAATTTGACTCCTTCCTTGCCAATCTGGATGCCCTTTATTTCTTCATCTAGCCTAATTGCTCTGGCTAGGACTTCCAGCACAATGTTCAAAAAAGTGGTGATAAAGGGCATTCTTGTCGTTCCCGATCTCCATGGGAATTTTTTCAGGCTCTCTCCATTTAGGGGGTGATGTTGGCTTTGGTTTTGTAAAAAAAAAAAATAATAATTTTTTTTTTTTAGATGCCCTTTATTATATTGAGGAGTTTTCCTTCTATTCCTATTTTGCTGACAGTTTTCATCATGAATGAGTGTTGAACTTTCTCAAATGCCTTTTCTGCATCAGTTGATAAAATCATGTGATTCTTGTCTTTTGTTTTATTTATGTGGTGGATTACATTGTTTTTCTAATGTTGAATCATCCCTGCATACCTGGTATGAATCCCACTTGGTCATGGTGAATTATTTTTTTGATATGTTGTTGAATTCTATTGGCTAGAATTTTGTTGAGGATTTTTGCATCTACATTCATGAGGGATATAGGTCCATAATTTTCTTTTCATATGGTGTCTTTACCTGGTTTTAGTATCAGGGATATGGTGGCTTCATAGAATGAGTTTGGTAGTATTCCTTCCTTTTCTATGCTCTGAAATACCTTTAGTAGTAGTGGTATTAACTCTTCTCTCAAAGTTTGGTAGGACTCTGCAGTGAAGCCCTCCAGACCAGGGTTTCTTTTTGTTGGGAGTTTTTTGATTACCTTTTCAATCTCTTCTTTTGTCATGGGTCTATTTAGTTGTTCTACCTCTGTTTCTGTTAGTTTAGGTAGGTGTGTGTTTCTAGGAATTCATTCATTTCTTCTAGGGTTTCAAATTTGTTTGAGTATAGTTTTTCATAGTAATCTGATATGATTCTTTTAATTTCAGTTGTGTCTGTTGTAATATTGCCCATCTCATGTCTTATCCGGGTTATTTGCTTCCTTTTCTGTTTTTCTTTTATCAGTTTGGCCAGTGGTTCATCAATTTTGTTGATTTTTTTCAAAAAACCATCTTTTGGTCTTGTTAATTCTTTCAATTGTTTTTCTGTTTTCTATTTCATTTAGTTTAGCTCTAATTTTTGTTATTTGTTTTCTTCTGGTGCCTGTGGGTTTCTTTTGTTGCTCTTTCTGTTTGTTCAAGTTGTAGGGATAATTACTTGATTTTGGTCCTTTCTTCTTTTTGGATGTGTGCATTTAGTGATATAAATTGGCCTCTGAGCACCGCTTTTGCTGTGTCCCAAAGGTTCTGATAGGAAGTCTTTTCATTCTCATTGGATTCTATGAATTTCTTTATTCCATTTAATGTCTTCTATAATCCAGTCTTTTTTGAGCAGGGTATTGTTCGGTTTCCAAGTGTTTGATTTCTTTTCCCTGCTTTTTCTGTTATTGATTTCCACTTTCATGGCCTTATGATCAGAGAACATGTTTTGCAATATTTCAATGCTTTGGATTCTGGTAAGGCTTGCTTTATGACCTAATATGTGGTCCATTCCAGAGAACGTTCCATGTGCACTAGAAAAGAAAGTATACTTGGTCGCTGTTGGGCGAAGGGTTCTGTATATGTCTACGAGGTCAAGTTGGTTGATTGTGGCATTTAGATCTTCCGTGTCTTTTTTGAGCTTCTTTCTGGATGTCCTGTCCTTCATTGAAAGTGGTGTGTTGAAGTCTCCTTCTATTATTGTGGAGCTGTCTATCTCACTTTTCAATGCTGATAGAGTTTGTTTTATGTATCTTGCAGCCCTGTCATTGGGTGCATAAATATTTAATACGATTATATGTTCTTGGTGTATCGTCCCTTTAGTCATTATATAGTGTCCTTCCTTATCCTTTCTGATGGGTTTAACTTTAAAGTCTATTTTATCAGAAATTAATATTGCCACTCCTGCTTTTTTTGTTTGTTGTTTGCTTGATATATTTTTTTTCCATCCTTTGAGTTTTAGTTTGTGTCTCTAAATCTAAGGTGCGTCTCTTGTAGGCAGCATAGAGTTGGATCTTGTTTTTTAATCCATTCTGCCACTCTCTGTCTCTTTATTGGTGCATTTATCATTATCATACCACAATCAAGGTTAATAACCCTCCCATCACCACAAAAATATTCCCTTGTGCCCTTTCATAATCAATCTCTGTTCATGTTCCCACTGCTAGACAACCACAGATCTTCTTTCTGTCATTACAGTTTGACTTTTCTAGAATTCCATAGAAATTTTATACAGTCTCATATAGTATGTAATCTTTTGAGAATGGTGACTGGCTTCTTTTATATGGTTCCTGAAAATGTTTAATTAATACTGGAAAATTTTGCAGTATTATTCTAAACTGGTTCACTGATATATCAGAGACAACACTGAAAAATAGGACAGATGACCTGAGTTCTGTCCCTTTCACCCCAATCTATGTGAACCAAGATATATCTCTTAACGTATCTGGTCCCTCACCAGCAAGATAGGAAAGTAGTACTGTTTGACCATCTTCAAAGTTGCTGTGTAAAGTGCTTTAAAAAGTATAACACATTTCACAGATGAATTCAGGAGAAGAGGCTATCAGAAATAAGAGAAATGACAGTTTCTTAAAGCTTTTATTAAACACAAAAAAACATGTATAATAAATAAAAGGACACAAAAATATGTGTTTTTTCACTGTAGGGAAATATGTGAATAGATTTCATAAAGGGTAAGTAAAATAGAAAAAGTATTAGCACTAGAATTATAGGTGGAAGTTACAATATTGACTCTACTATGTCTCCTTACATATATAACCAAATTCAGTAAAACTAAAATAAATTTTTCTCATCCCATGAAGTTATTATTTGTGTTTCATATTTCCCAGAAAATCTAATGAAAAGAAAGCAGCTAGCCTTAGAAACTTGACTTTTACTTTAATTATTGCCATATCGAGAATTTATTCTATACAAGACAGGTCACTTAACTAGTCATAGAGATAAATAGATAAAGCATACAGTCCCTTTCCTCAAGTTTCTTTGACTTTCCCTGTAGACATTGGAAAAGGACAAACAAAAGGGGTTTTAAAGAAAATTAATGGGCAAGGAAAGAACTCTTCCAGCAAAATAAGACCATAAAGATCAAGCAAATGTTGACATTTCTAACCACAGAGTTAAATATATATATATGCCCTTGTGCTGCAGCGGTTAAAGAAATTAACTGTTAACTGAAAGGCCGGTGGTTAGAAACCACTAGAAGCTCCATGGGATAAAGGTGTAGCAGTCCGCTTCTGTAGAGATTTACAGCCTTGGAAATCCTATGGGGTCACTGTGAGTTGGAAGTGACTCAACAGAAGTGGGCTTGGTTTGGTATTTTTATATATACGTACGTGGTTAAGAACTCCATTGCTAACCAAAAGGTTGGCAGTTCATATCCACTAGCTATTTCTTGGAGACTGTATGAGGCAGTTCTACTCTATCCTATAGGTCACTATGAGTCAGAATTGACTCAATGGTTATAGGTTTGTTTTATATATATATGTGTGTGTATATGTAATTCTCATATTTGTTTTTATATTTTGTTTCTTTGTTTTACGTGATATCAAAAAAGGAGACAAAATAAGCTATCCCCCTGCCCCCGCATCCATACCACTTCAATGGACTTCAGTGGACCTTCTTTTCTTGTCCATCCCCAGCACCTGAAGTTCTCCAATCTCTCTCCTCGCCTGAGTAAAAGAAGCAATATAAATGCAGTGTCAGAGTCTTGAAGATTGCTGAGACCATTGAGGAGGCTTAGAGGGAAAGGCTCCAACCTGGTATGTAGGAGAGCTTTTGATTCAAGAGGAGAAAAGGACCATGATATGTGAAAACGGGAAATGAATGGGCTTTGTGAAAAGAGATAGTCAGGGTAGGTCAAATATTTCCAGTTGAAGGAAAATACGGAAGGAATACCTAGAAGTTCTATTCTGTGTGGCCAATTTAGGTAGACTATGGACAGAACACTGGTGGCATAGTGCTTAAGAACTATGGCTGCTAACCAAAAGGTCGGCTGTTCAAATCCACCAGGTGCTTCTTGGAAACTATGTGGGACACTTCTCTGTCCTGTGGGGTCGCTATGAATCAGAATTAACTTGATGGCAATGGGTTTGGTTTTTTTTTGTTTTTTTTTTTAATTAAGCTTCAAGTTTACCATTCCAATCAGTCTGTCACATGTAGGTTTACATACATCTTACTCCCTTCTCCCACTTGCTCTCCCCCTATTGAGTCAGCCCTTCCAGTCTCTCGTTTCGTGCCAATTTTGCCGTCTTCCCTCTCTCTCTATCTTCCCATCCTCCCTCCAGTCAAGAGTTGCCAACACATTCTCCCGTGTCCACCTGATTTAATTAGCTCACTCTTCATCAGCATCTCTCTCCCCCGCACTGACCAGTCCTTTTCATGCCTGATGATTTGTCTTCGGGGATGGTTCCTGTCCTGTGCCATCAGAAGTTCTGGGGAGCATTGTCTCTGGGATTTCTCTAGTCACAGTCATACCATTAAGTGTGGTCTTTTAATGAGAATTTGGGGTCTGTATCCCATTGGTCTCCTGCTCCCTCAGGAGTTGTCTGTTGTGCTCCCTGACAGGACAGACATCGATTGTGGCCAGGCACCAACTAGTTCTTCTGGTCTCAGGATAATGTAGGTCTCTGGTTCATGTGGCCCTTTCTGTCTCTTGGGTTCTTAGTTGTCGTGTGACCTTGGTGTTCTTCCTTTGCCTTTGCTCCAGGTGGGTTGAGACCAATTAATGTATTTTAGATGGCCGCTTGTTGGCATTTAGGACTCCAGGCGTCACAATTCAAAGTGGGATGCAGAGTGTTTTCATAATAGAATTGTTTTGCCCATTGACTTAGAAGTCCTCTCAAACCAAGTTCCCCAGACCCCAGCCCCTGCTTCGCTGACCTTTGAAGCTTTCATTTTATCCCGGAAACCTCTTTACTTTTAATCCAGTCCAATTAGACTGACCTTCCTTGTATTGAGTGTTGTCTTTCCCTTCACCCAAAGCAGTTCTTATCTACAGATTAATCAATAAAAAGCCCTCTCCCTCCCTCCCTCCCTCCCTCCTTTGTAACCACATAAGTCTGTGTTCTTCTCCGTTTTTTCTATTTCTCAAGATCTTATAATAGTGGTCTGATACAATATTTGTCCTTTTGCAACTGACTCATTTCGCTCAGCATAATGCCTTCCAGATTCCTCCATGTTATGAAATGTTTCAGAGATTCGTCACTGTTCTTTATCGATGCGTAGTATTCCATTGTGTGAATATGCCACAATTTATTTACCCATTCGTCCGTTGATGGACATCTTGGTTGCTTCCAGCTTTTTGCTATTGTAAACAGAGCTGCAATAAACATGGGTGTGCATAT
Source organism: Loxodonta africana (assembly GCF_030014295.1). Taxonomy (NCBI): domain Eukaryota; kingdom Metazoa; phylum Chordata; class Mammalia; order Proboscidea; family Elephantidae; genus Loxodonta; species Loxodonta africana. Next base: position 112,984,635 of record NC_087343.1, on the reverse strand, counting down.
TTCTGTTTGTGTGAAGGCTCTTGTATCTTTAGGGTATATTCCGAGGAGTGGGATTTCTGGGTTGTATGGTAGTTCTATTTCTAACTGTTTAAGATAACGCCAGATGGATTTCCAAAGTGGTTGTACCATTTTACAATCCCACCAGCAGTGTATGAGAGTTCCAATCTCTCCGCAGCCTCTCCAACATTTATTATTTTGTGTTTTTTGGATTAATGCCAGTCTAGTTGGTGTGAGATGGAATCTCATCGTAGTTTTAATTTGCATTTCTCTAATGGCTAATGATCGAGAGCGTTTTCTCATGTATCTGTTGGCTGCCTGAATATCTTCTTTAGTGAAATGTGTGTTCATATCCTTTGCCCACTTCTTGATTGGGTTGTTTGTCTTTTTGTGGTTGAGTTTTGACAGAATCATGTAGATTTTAGAAATCAGGCGCTGGTCTGAGATGTCATAGCTGAATATTCTTTCCCAGTCTGTAGGTGGTCTTTTTATTCTTTTGGTGAAGTCTTTAGATGAGCATAGGTGTTTGATTTTTAGGAGCTCCCAGTTATCTGGTTTCTCTTCATCATTTTTGGTAATGTTTTGTATTCTGTTTATGCCCTCCCTGTATTAGGGCTCCTAGGGTAGATCCTATTTTTTCTTCCATGATTTTTATCGTTTTAGTCTTTATGTTTAGGTCTTTGATCCACTTGGAGTTAGTTTTTGTGCATGGTGTGAGGTATGGGTCCTGTTTCATTCTTTTGCAAATGGATATCCAGTTATGCCAGCACCATTTGTTAAAAAGACTATCATTTCCCCAATTGACTGACACTGGTCCTTTGTCAAATATCAGCTGCTCATACGTGGATGGATTTATATCTGGGTTCTCAATTCTGTTCCATTGGTCTATGTGCCTGTTGTTGTACCAGTACCAGGCTGTTTTGACTACTGTAGCTATATAATAGGTTCTGAAATCAGGTAGGGTGAGGCCTCCCACTTTCTTCTTCTTTTTCAGTAATGTTTTGCTTATCCGGGGGTTCTTTCCTTTCCATATGAAATTAGTGATTTGTTTCTCTATCCCCTTAAAGTATGACATTGGTATTTGGATTGGAAGTGGGTTATATGTATAAATGGCTTTTGGTAGAATAGACATTTTTACTACGTTAAGTCTTCCTATCGATGAGCAGGGTATGTTTTTCCGCTTAAGTATGTCCTTTTGAATTTCTTGTAGCAGAGTTTTATAGTTTTCTTTGTATAGGTCTTTTACATCCTTGGTAAGATTTATTCCTAAGTATTTTATCTTCTTGGGGGCTATTGTGAATGGTATTGATTTGGTTATTTCCTCTTCAGTGTTCTTTTTGTTGATGTAGAGGAATCCAAGTGATTTTTGTATGTTTATTTTATATCCTGAGACTCTTCCAAACTCTTCTATTAGTTTCAGTAGTTTTCTGGAGGATTGCTTAGGGTTTTCCATGTATATGATCATGTCATCTGCAAATAGTGATAGCTTTACTTCCTCCTTACCAATCTGGATACCCTTTATTTCTTTGTCTAGCCTAATTGCCCTGGCTAGGACTTCAAGTACGATGTTGAATAAGAGCGGTGATAAAGGGCATCCTTGTCTGGTTCCCGTTCTCAAGGGAAATGCTTTCAGGTTCTTTCCATTTAGAGTGATATTGGCTGTTGGCTTTGCATAGATGCCCTTTATTATGTTGAGGAATTTTCCTTCAATTCCTATTTTGGTAAGAGTTTTTATCATAAATGGGTGTTGGACTATGTCAAATGCCTTTTCTGCATCTATTGATAAGATCATGTGGTTTTTATCTTTTGTTTTATTTATGTGATGGATTACATTAATGGTTTTTCTGATATTAAACCAGCCTTGCATACCTGGTATAAATCCCACTTGATCGTGGTGAATTATTTTTTTGATGTGTTGTTGGATTCTATTGGCTAGAATTTTGTTGAGGATTTTTGCATCTATGTTCATGAGGGATATAGGTCTAAAATTTTCTTTTTTTGTAATGTCTTTACCTGGTTTTGGTATCAGGGAGATGCTAGCTTCATAGAATGAGTTGGGTAGTATTCTGTCTTTTTCTATACTTTGAAATACCTTCAATAGTAGTGGTGTTAAGTCTTCTCTGAAGGTTTGGTAGAACTCTGCAATGAAGCCATCTGGGCCCGGACTTTTTTTTTGTTGGAAGTTTTTTGATTACCGTTTCAATCTCTTTTTTTGTTATGGGTCTATTTAGTTGTTCTACTTCTGAATGTGTTAGTTTAGGTAGGTAGTATTTTTCCAAGAATTTATCCATTTCTTCTAGGTTTTCAAATTTGTTAGAGTACAATTTTATGTAGTAATCTGATATGATTCCTTTGATTTCATTTGGCTCTGTTGTGATGTGGTCCTTCTCATTTCTTATTTGGGTTATTTGTTTCCTTTCCTGTATTTCTTTAGTCAGTCTAGCCAATGGTTTATCAATTTTGTTAATTTTTTCAAAGAACCAGCTTTTGGCTTTGTTAATTCTTTCAATTGTTTTTCTGTTCTCTAATTCATTTAGTTCAGCTCTAATTTTTATTATTTGTTTTCTTCTGGTGGGTTTTGGGTTCTTTTGTTGCTCAGTTTCTATTTGTTCAAGTTGTCGGGACAGTTCTCTGATTTTGGCTCTTTGTTCTTTTTGTATGTGTGCATTTATCGATATAACTTGTCCTCTGAGCACTGCTTTTGCTGTGTCCCAGAGGTTTTGATAGGAAGTATTTTCATTCTCGTTGCTTTCTAAGAATTTCCTTATTCCCTCCTTGATGTCTTCTATAACCCAGTCTTTTTTCAGGAGGGTATTGTTCATTTTCCAAGTATTTGATTTCTTTTCCCTAGTTTTTCTGTTATTGATTTCTAGCTTCATTGCCTTGTGGTCTGAGAAGATGCTTTGTAATATTTCAAAGTTTTGGATTCTGCAAAGATTTGTTTTATGACCTAATATGTGGTCTATTCTAGAGAATGTTCCATGTGCACTAGAAAAGAAAGTATATTTTGCAGCAGTTGGGTGGAGAGTTTTGTATAAGTCTATGAGGTCAAGTTGGTTGATTGTTGTAAGTAGGTTTTCCGTGTCTCTATTGAGCTTCTTACTGGGTGTCCTTCTCCGAAAGTGGTGTGTTGAAGTCTCCTACTATAAATGTGGAGGTGTCTATCTCACTTTTCAATTCTGTTAAAATTTGATTTATGTATCTTGCAGCCCTGTCATTAGGTGCGTAAATATTTAATATGGTTATGTCTTCCTGATCAATTGTCCCTTTTATCATTATATAGTGTCCTTCTTTATCCTTTGTGGTGGATTTAAGTCTAAAGTCTATTTTGTCAGAAATTAATATTGCTACTCCTCTTCTTTTTTGCTTATTATTCGCTTGGTATATTTTTTTCCATCCTTTGAGTTTTAGTTTGTTTGTGTCTCTAAGTCTAAGGTGTGTCTCTTGTAGGCAGCATATAGATGGATCGTGTTCCTTTATCCAGTCCGTGACTCTCTGTCTCTTTATTGGTGCATTTAGTCCATTTACATTCAGGGTAATTATAGATAAGTAAGTTTTTAGTGCTGTCATTTTGATGCCTTTTCATGTGTGTTGTTGGCCATTTCAATTTTTCCACATGCTTTTTTGTGCTGAGACATTTTTCTTAGTAGCTTGTGAGATCCTCATTTTCATAATGTTTAACTTTGTGTTTGTTGAGTCGTTACGTTTTTCTTGGCTTTTTTCTTGAGTTATGGAATTGATATTCTTTTTTGTGGTTACCTTTTTATTTACCCCTATTTTTCTAAGTAAAAACTTAACTTGTATCATTCTATATCGCCTTGTATCACTCTCCATCTGGCAGTTCAATGCCTCCTATATTTAGTCCCTCTTTTAGATTATTGTGATCGTTTATCTATTGATTTCCATGATTTCCTGTTGTGTGTATTATTTTGTTTATTTATTTATTTTTTAGAATTAGTCTTAATTTGTTTGTTTTTGTGCTTTCCCTATTTGAGTTGCGTTGATATCAGGACGTTCTGTTTTGGGACCTTGTATTGTGCTGGTACCTGATATTATTGGTCATCCGGCCAAACAATCTCCTTTAGTATTTCTTGCAGTCTTGTTTTAGTTTTTGCAAATTCTCTAAACTTGTGTTTATCTGTAAATATCTTAATTTCTCCTTCGTATTTCAGAGAGAGTTTTGCTGGATATATGATCCTTGGTTGGCAGTTTTTCTCCTTCAGTGCTCTGTATATGTCGTCCCATTCCCTTCTTGCCTGCATGGTTTCTGCTGAGTAGTCTGAACTTATTCTTATTGATTCTCCCTTGAAGGAAACCTTTCTTTTCTCCCTGGCTGCTTTTAAAATTTTCTGTTTGTTTTTGGTTTTGGTGAGTTTGTTGAAAATATGTCTTGGTGTTTTTCTTTTTGGATCAATCTTAAATGGGGTTCGATGAGCATCTTGGATAGATATCCTTTCGTCTTTATGATGTCAGGGAAGTTTTGTGTCAGGATTTCTTCAACTATTTTCTCTGTGTTTTCTGTCCCCCCTTCCTGTTCTGGGACTCCAATCACTCGCAAGTTATCCTTCTTGATAGAGTCCCACATGATTCTTAGGGTTTCTTCGTTTTTTTTAATTCTTTTATCTGATTTTTTTTCAGCTATGTTGGTGTTGATTGCCTGGTCCTCCAGAAGTCCCAGTCTACATTCTAATTGCTCAAGTCTGCTCCTCTGACTTTCTATTGCGTTGTCAAATTCTGTAATTTTATTGTTAATCTTTTGGATTTCTACATGCTGTCTCTCTATGGATTCTTGCAACTTGTTAATTTTTCCACTATGTTCTTGAATAATCTTTTTGAGTTCTTCAACAGTTTTATCAGTATGTTCCTTGGCTTTTTCTGCATTTATCCTAATTTCATTTGTGATATCTTTAAGCATTCTGTAAATTAGTTTTTTATATTCTGTATCTGATAATTTCAGGTTTGTATCTTCATTTGGGAAAGATTTTGATTCTTTTGTTTGGGGGGTTGTAGAAGCTGTCATGGTCTGTTTCTTTATGTGGTTTGATATGGACTGCTGTCTCCGAGCCATCACTGGGAAACTAGATTTTCCAGGTAGTCGGCTAAAAGAAAATGCAGTCAGATCCCTATCTGAATTCTCCCTGTGGCTCCGGGTATTCGGATGTTAATGGGGCCGCCTCGGGAGGGTGGGGGAGGGATCAGAGAGCTAGGAGTGTAGCACCACAGAATATAGAGCTGAACACCACGTTCACGCTCCGCCCCCGTTCGCCAAAATCCGGGCGGGACGGGTCCCCGGCTAGGACGCTGCTTTCCTTGCTCGGAGATCAGTCACTTCCTCCCGGGGACTTCTCCCTCCGGTGTGCGGCACCGCTTGCGCGTTTCCCGCACGAATGGGTGGGCCCGCCCCCAGGGACTATTCAGGTGATTATAATTGGGCCCCCGCGGTCACGCTCCGCCCGTGCGCGTGCCCAAATCCCAGCGGGACGACTTCCGGGTTGGAACGCTGCTTTCCCTGTTCCGGAACCAGTCACTTCCTCCCAGGGACTTCTCCTTCCGGTGCGCCACACCTCTCGCGTGAACTGGGTGGGCGTCACTCGCACGACCAGGTGGGCCCTCCCCCTGGGTCAATTCAGGGTAATAAAAATGGACCCCGTGCTCACGCCCCGCCCGCGCAGGCGCCCAGATCCCAGCGGAATGGCTCCCTGTCTGGGATGCTGCCTTCCCCGCCTCTAGACCAGTCACCTCCGGGGATTTCTCCCTCCGGTGTGCCGCGCCACACGAGCGGACTGGGTGTGCGTCCTCCCGCACGAACGTGTGGGCCCCACCCCGGGGTCACTTTAGGGAAATATAGTTGACCCCCCCGCTCGTGCCCCGTCCGCCTCTCGCCTAACTCCCAGCAGGACGATGCCCCAGCTGGGACGCTGTTCTCCCCACTCCCAGATCAGTCACTGCCTCCCGGGTGCTTCTCCCTCCGGCTGTGCCTCTACGCCGCCCGCGCCAACCAGCTAGACTTCCTCCCGGGATGGGTTTGGGGGGGAAGGGGTGGGCCCCCTTTCTGTGCCGTCTGCCCCCCTGGGCTCTGCCCCAGATCGGGCTCCGAAGGTCACCTGCCTGGTATGCTGGCTCCTGGTTCTGAAAACAGTCGCTGTCTGCCCGTATTTGTTCGTTTTCCGTCTCTAAGTTTGTGCTTGTTGTTCAGAGTTCGTAGATTGTTATGTATGTGATCGATTCCCTTGTTTTTCCGAGTCTTTGTTGCAAGAGGGATCCGCGGTAGCGTCCACCTAGTCCGCCATCTTGGCCCCACCTCTGGGTTTGGTTTTGGTTTACGGACAGAACACCTGACTTTTCATATCTCTTTTGCCTTTGTATGTTAGAACTGAAGTGAAGAGTTGATCTCTCATATCTTGCATATTCTTGCAAAAGACTTCTCCAAGCTTCTATGTGTTCTTATAAAGAAAAGAGAAAGCCTTCAATCCATCATTACACAATGCAAAGTCCCAATCCATGGAATATTACTCAACCTAAAAAGAAATGAGCTATTGAATCACACGGTGACATGGACGGATCTAAAAAAGAATACCTAAGTGAAGGAGGACAGACTCGAAAAGTAACACGCTGTATGATTCCATTTTTATGACATTTTAAAGAAAGCCAAATTATATGGATAGAAACCAGGTTAATGGTTGCCAGGGCAGTTGCAGGGGTGGGGAAGTGGTTGATTGTAGATGGGCACAGAGAAATATTTTGAAGTTATGAAAATATTCTATAGCATTTTGGTGGTGGTTATGTGATGTATAAATTTGTCAGAATTCATAACCTGTATGCCTAAAACGGGTGAATTTTATTCTAAGTACATTGTACCTCATTAAAAGTATAAAACATTTTATAAAAAATTTATTCCCTTAAAAAAATAATAATTTATTGTTGTTCACTTTCCTACATGCCATCTGGAAGTTTCTTCTGCCTGGAGTGCACTGGGCTAGGTTGATCCTGGCTAGGCTTACTCATGTATCTGAGGTCAGCTTGGCAAGACAGGCAGGACTGACTGGTCTAGAAGAATTTGGCTGCATGTATTTTATCATATGCAGCAGCATGGCTCACATGACATTCTCAGGGATTTGAATTATGGTTTTGGCAAATAATATTGAATATTCCATGAACTGCTAGAAGAAAGAATAAATCTGTCTTAGGAGAAGTATAGCCATCATGCTCCATAGAAGTGAGCACCCCCAGGACTCCTTTACCGTGTACTAAACAAAAACCAAACCCACTGCCGTCGAGTTGATTCCGAGTCATAGCGACCCTATAGGACAGAGTAGAATTGCCCTGTAGAGTTTCCAGGGAGCCAGGTGGATTCAAACTGCTGACCTCCTTGTTAGCAGCAGTAGCACTTAACCACTGGACCACCAGGGCTTCCTTCCTGTGTACTATAACCCCTACATTACATAAAAGGTAATAGAGATACAGAGAAGTTGATTAACTTTTCAAAATAACTTATACTATGAGATAGAGCAAGAATTTTAACCCAGGCATTCTAGCTCTAGAATAAAAGTCTGTTTTAACAAATCTTGAGACCATTTTTTATTTTAAAATATTACCCCCGGGAGCAAAACTGTGGTATGGCATTGTGAAACTGGGAAGAAGGAAAAGCTAATAGGATGCACTGCTGAATTGGCAACCTTATAGTTGGCTGGTATTGATAAGGCAGTATCCTCAGGTCAGCCTCCCAGGGGACAAAGAGGGAGACATTTTATCTTCTGGTTCCCAGGCATCATTGGTCAAGGGATGTCCCAAGGACATTTAAGCCCCTGCACTTCTGGGTGGCTCGTGAGTAAATTCCAATCATTTCCTATAAACATCACAATTTGTGGATGTACATGAAGCAGACCCTGGACACAGCAAGGTCAGGTTGCATTTAGTTAATACTAAAGCCTATGTTTCATCTGGTCAACTTTACAATGGCCAGATTAGGAGGTGGAAAATCTAAATAGAACATAGGTAGTGTCGAAAACAAGGGCGTAAATTGCATTTTTACATTTAAAGCATCAAAAGGTCATCTAAAATGGTAGCTACCTTGTCAATATATTTTCATGAGATTCATTTAAAATAACAGCATGATATAAAAATATTTGTGTTGAATGTATAAATCATGTTCATTATTAAATATAAATAAAGGCACAGTCTTTTCTGAATCTCTTACTCAATATGTAGATGATTTGGAACTAAAACTAATCATGAAATATATTACCTTCCTTATGAGAACTGTAAATCAAAGACAGCAGACTGCTCCTGATCAGAAAGAAAGGGAAAATAACCATGTATTACCTTCAGGTTAAGTGGCTGCACTTCAGAAATGTAGTAGACTGTATCTTATCTTCAGGTAGAGATAAGAGGTATTCTAATATCCAAGTTTTAATATCCAAAGGCTTATTGTTGTTTATAAGTTTCCAAAATGCAAATTGATAAGGGTTATCACTAAACGAAAGAAAATGAACTTCTTTCTCCTTCTGTTCATACGAGGATGTTTTGTGGACAGGGTATACAGAGTAAGGAAACGTGCATATAGGATAACTCCCTGTACCAGGATGCACGCATGTACTTTATGTAGTAGAAATGTACCCTGCAATTGAAAAGAAATCAGGAGTCATATCCTTCAGATTGCACTAGGACTTTCAGAGGAACAGACTTTAAGAATAGCTGAGGTACACTATCCTGTCCTGTATTTCAAGCTGGTTCCATGGTGGATTAAAAGTACCTTCAATCACGAGAGGCATAAAAAAATCCCCTGCGTACAACAGCCTGCTCTAGAGAAGCAGTATTATTTTAACTGTGGTTTAGCTTACCATGAACTCTGTCTCATGAGTCTTAGGAGAATGAGAGTAAGTATATTATGCTTTCTTCTTAGTCCATAACAAAGCAATAGAAGGATAGAATTGAATACATAAAAAAATTATTCCTCTACTTGGGTGATATTGCCTACAAATAATTGTTTGAAGAGGTGAAAAATATTAAAATATTAAAAGTATAGTCAAGCTATTCAGGAGATAATCTTTAAACCTTAAAACAAAGATACCGTCTGAAGTTTTCTTTAAACCAAACAATCCAAAACTTACTCCTACTAATAGCAACCTTATAGGACAGAGTAGAGCTGCCCATAGGGTTCCAAGGCTGTAATCTTTATGGAAGCAGACTGCCACATCTTTCTTCCATGGGGTGGCTGGTGGATTTGAACAGACAACCTTTTAATTAACAGCTGAGTACTTAACCACTTAGCCACCAGGCCTCCTAAAATCAAACAATGTTTTTGTTAGGTGCCATCGAATTGGTTCCTACTCATAGTGACCACATGTACAACAGAACAAGACCCTGCTTGGTCCAGTGCCATCCTCACAATCATTATGTTTGAGCCCATTGTTGTAGCCACTGTGTCAACCCATCTCATTGAGGATCTTCCTCTTTTTTCCTGACTCTCTACTTTACCAAGAATGATGTCCTTCTCCAGGAATTGGTTCCTTCTGATAAAATGTCCAAAGTACATGAGAGGAAATCTTACCATCCTCCCTTCCAAAGATGGCTCTGACTGTATTTCTTCCACAACAGACATGTTCGTTGTTCTTCTGGCAGTCCATGGTATAGCTGATACTCTTCACCAGCACCATAATTCAAAGGCATCAATTCTCCTTCAGTCTTCCTTACTCATTGTTCAGTCTTCACATGCATATGAGGTGATTGAGTACACCATGGCTTGGGTCAGGTGCACCTTAGTCCTCAAAGTGACACCTATGCTTTTTTAACACTTTAAAGAGTTTTTTGCAGCCAAGTTGCCCAATGCAATATGTCTTTTGATTTCCTGACTGTTGTTGCATGGGTGTTGATTGTGGATCCAATTAAAGTGAAATCCTTGACAATGTCAGTCTTAACTAATTAATTAGTTTAATTAATTATGAATGTTTCCCTTGGGCACAGTGCTCTTTTGAAGATCTATATGAGATCAAACTGATAACGGTAATTTAAATTGTTAGATAGGAAGCTTAGGGGGCAGTGAGTTTATGTTAATGGAGGAGGAAAGATTCAGAAAAGGAGGTTGACAATGGTTGTCCAATTTGAAGAATGATAATTGTCACTTAATTGTATATGTAAAAATTGTTGAGTTGGTGTATGTTTTGCTGTGTGTATTTTCAATAACAACTTAAAATTTAAAAAGACAGCTAACAATACATAAGAATGTTTACATTAAATATATCAATGTAGAAGCTGAAAGTCCCAGCTGTGATCCTTTTACATGGGCCAACATGCATTCAAAAGTTTTAAATGACACGATTTATTCAGTATTAGCATAATCTGGAATAGTCCTAGTACAATCATTTAAGAAAGAGTTCACACATATTCCCACAAATCTTTCATTTTTTTCCTAATTGCCCTTCTAGATTGTTCTTTAGAGGATATATTCCTGGGCAACATTAGTTTCTAATACTAACAAATTATTTCAATTCCTTTAAATTTCATATTAACAGAGCAATTAAAAAAAGGGGGAGGATTAGAAATTTGCTTCAATTCTGTGTCTTCTTCAAATTAAGCTTCAGTTAGAACCATAGTCTGTCCTTAGCCTTTGTGAGAGTCTGTCATTAGCAGTAAGTGAAATTGCTTGGAAAGCCTTATATTGTCATGAGGCTGTTACTTAGTTTTCAATTGGTTTGCTTTGTATTTACATAAATTTTTTTGTATTTTTTGCTTTAAATAGCACAAATGTGCAAAAGGCTTTAGCAATAAACAATGGGTTTAAATTTTAAATATAAAAATAATAGTTTTAACTGTCATAAATAAATTCATGGGAATGTCATAATATTATGATTGCTTACAAACTTTAAAATATTATATCAAGACATAATATTTATTTTAAAATGCTTTTTATAATGGAAGATCTCAATCTTATCCAAAAAAAAAAAAAAAAAAAAAACAAGGAAGAGATAGATAATAGTATAATAAAGCTTTATATAGCCATTATCCAAGTTCAATAATGGGCAATTTATATTAAGCCTTTTAAAATCTATACTCCACCAACTTCCTTTAATACTGTGTTATTCTGAAACAAATCTCATACGTCATACTATATCCTCCATAAATATTACAGTCCATAGATAGCTTTAATGTTACACTTTCATAAATTTTTGACAATACTAATAGAATTCATAAAATTTTCCAGAAATACAGGTAGTCCCTGGCTTATGACGGGGTCCCTTTCTGATGACTCCGTCTTAGGTTGGTTCTGACGTAAGTCGAATACTTCATTTTTTTTTTTTTTTACTTTTCATTATTATTGCCTTCTAATACCAGTATCTTTGTAAACCTGATCTTCATCTTTGGGGGTTCAAAACATTACATATAAATTTAACTATATATTTTAGTATATGTAAGAATTTAGACCAAACCCATTGCCATTGAGTTGATTCTGATAGCGACCCTGTAGGACAGAGTAGGACTGCCCCATAGGGTTTCCAAGGAGTGGCTGGTGGATTCAAACTGCTGACCATTTTGTTATCAGCTGAGCTCTTAACCACTGCTTCATCAGGGCTCCATTTTAACGTAAGCATACATAAAAAAATACACAGTCATAAAAAATTTACTCTGATGATAAAGACAAGTTGGACAACATTGGCATTTTATCAGTTGTGGTAATAACTCCACTTGTGGAAGGTTTTGGATCATCTAGATTACCCCTGGGAATGGGGATGGTGTTTCTAGCCAGGAAATTAGTGAGAGTTGTCTGTATGGTCTTTTTTTTTCTTCATGTATTTCAGGGTAACATCTCACTGCTTCCTGAATCTGCCTATCACCTTTAGTAAAGCAATCAGTGATTGGGTACATGTTTGCAAGCAACTGAAGCCTCTGAGTTAGTTCAGAAAAAATTCAGCTACTCCTTTCACTGTAAAATTTTTTGATAACTTCTTTCCTTCCTCTTCCTCAATATTTCTTTATTTTTCAGCATTTTCTTTCCTCTTCAAAATCCAGTAAGCCTTGATCTGTCAATTCTCATTTTTTTTTTTTTTTTTGATCTATGACCTGTTCCACATTGGCGACAGAGAATTCTAAATTCAGTGTTCTTGCCATATGGATCATTTTCCCACTGATCTCTTCCCTCATATTATCCTGATAAAATGCTTGAAGAGTGTTCACATAATGCAGCAGTTTTTTTTCCATATCCCCTATATGAATTTTCCCATAATTTCCTCCCAAGAAGATGCAATGTTCCAGATACAGTGAAGATTACAAATCTTCCAGAAATTGAGTAATGTTACTGTTTATCTCTAACTGTTGCAACTACTTACTGCCTGGGCAAACATAGTCCAAGGTAGTATGCCTTAAAGGTGACATAGGCTGAATCCCAGCTGTCCTATCATGAGGTACATATATCACATTCACAATTTGATTTACATAATCTGTGTGAGGGGGATGTCCTGGGGAATTATCAAAATAGCAGCAGAATCTTGAAAGTAATTCTTTCAAGGCAGTAGGCAAACATTTCTGGGATGAAACAATTGAAAAACCAGTCTTAGAATAACACAATTGTCATCCAGGCCTTGGAGTTACTTTTGTAGTAGACTGGCAACTTATTTTTGTCAATGCTTTTGAATGCGTGGGGCTTTCAGAATGGTAAACAAGAAAAGGTTTTAATTTAAACCCAGCAACATTTCCTCCAAGCAGTAGCATGATTCTGTCTTTAAATGTCCTGAAACCAGGCATCGACTTAACCTCTTTGTGGAAACAGATGGTGGTAAGTGCAGTTCGTCGTAACTCGAATATGGCATAAGTGGGGGACCACCTATATACGAGAATTTTTTAAAGAATTTAGTGAATATAATGACCTAGAATAATTTATGGCATATAGTAAATGTTTAAATTATTTTTTTCTTTTCTTTTTTGGCTGCTCACAAGCTTTTAAGACCCCAGATGCTCCTCATCAAAGTAGTATGTAGAACATTTTCTTTATAATCTATGTTATGCCAGTTGAGCTACATGTTCCCCGAGACCGTGGTCTCCACAGCCCCCAGCCCAGTAATTCAGTCCCTCAGTAAAATATTTTTGGTAGAACAATATTCAAAACATAAAAGAATATATTTTAATATATTAGTAAAACAAATAATATTACTAATATAATGAAATATGTTGATTATTCAACAGAATTCATAAATGTAGGTTGTTTTGGCAAAGAATAGTAGTTACCAAATCTCAATTTCTACTCAAAATGGTATGGGGCAGTTCTACTCTGTCCTATAGGGTCGCTTTGAGTCAGAATCGACTTAACGGCAATGGGGTGGGACTCAAAATGGTAGACTAAGAAGGCATGACAAGACTTCCCGATTCTATAACAGAAATGCTGTATTAAATATATTGGACATGGACGTAGAGTTTGACGATTAAGCACTTATGTTAACACTGAATTTAAGACAGTCAGACTTGTCCTTGGTGAAACACAGTACCTGATTTTTTTTTTTTTTTTTTGCATAAATCAGAAAGCATAGACAAAACAAAGAACCTAAAAAAAGCATAGACCTTGAAAAAGATAATTCATTCAATAAATGAAATAAATGTCTACTCCCACAGGCACAGCACTAGCCTGGAGACAGTCAGAAATAAGTCACCAGCCGCAAGCATGACTGTAAAAAGTGTTACAAAAGAAAGAGAGAGAAAGAAAAACTAGGCATTCTATATGCAGAAACAATGGAATCCAAATCAAATTAATAAAAAGTGAGAAATAATGTAAAACTGATTCTGAAGAGTAAATCCTACATAATCCTGACTAAAGCAAACACAAATGCATTCTGTAAGAACAACAACTTAATCCAGGGTCCAGGAAAAATTGACAGCTTCATAGAGGAAAGCTTGTACTAATTTGGTGTTCTTAGACAGAAATTACAAAACACATTAAAAAATACTGCTAATATGAGGCAATACAGGCAATGAGAGAATGAGACAATTCATAACTGAAAACTTAAAGATGTTACAGACTTTATGCTTAAGACTTGTAAGACAAAAAGGAATAGAATCTATGAAAAAACAAAGGGACTATAAGTAATGGAAAAGGAGAGAACACTGAACTTGAAAAAGGCTCTTTTTAAAACTAGATTGACTAGAAACGAGATCAAATTATTTTGCCACATTAGATGATAGAGATACTGAAATAAATCAGAACTTGTTATAGAGAGAAAAAAATAAGAACATTATAGACATGCTTACAAAATTTAGGATTATTAGAGAGTTGAGACTATCACTTCCAGCTATGATGTGGTAACTGGAATTGAACTTCCCTCCTATGACAAAGAAAGAGAAGCGAAATATCTGAAACAACTCTTTTCAGACATTGGAATAAAACACCATAACACTGAATTCTAAAAGAAGGAAAACAAATAATACAGCCTTTACAATCTGCCCAGGTTTTTCCCTAGGGAGACTTTCCAAGCTGTGGTGCAGGAAGTGGACCAGAAACAGAACACATAACCTCTTTGTGTTCAGATAGGCCAAGGTGGCCGGAATTTGAGGGGCAACACAGAAGATAGAAGGAAACTAAGCATGAAGGCAGTTCCATAAATCTTCATAGTGGTTTCTTTGAGTCTTTTGCTGAAAAAAAAAGCATTCAAATTGGAAAGGAAGAAGTAAAACTATATTAGCTAATGACATAATTCTATACATGGAATATATCAAAGAAATCTATAATAAAGCTATTAAAGCTGATAAATGAATTTAGCAAAGCCACAGGGTACAAGATCAACACCCCAAAATTAATGTTTCTATACATCAATAATGAACAATCTGAAAGGGAAATTACCAAAACAATTCCATTTACAACAGTATCTAAAAGAAGTATCTGACAATAAATTTAGATATGTGAAAAACTTGCACACTGAAAATTAAAAACATTGCTGAAAAAAAATTAAATAAGTAAATAAATGGAAAGACACCTAATGCTCATGGATTAGAACACTTAATATCTTTAAGATATTGATCCTGACCAAAGTGACCTACAGATTCAAAGTAATCAGTGGAAATTCCAACAGAATTTTTGCCTAAATGGAAAAACCACTTGCTAAATTTATATGGAATTGCAAGAGACCTTGAATAGTCAAAATGATCCTGAACAAAAACAAAAAAAGAAGAACAAAGTAGGACTCATAGTTCCTGACCTTAAAACATATTATTTTTTATAGTAATCAAAACCGTCAGGTAATGGTATAATGATAGATATACAGATCAATGGCCTAGAACTGAGAACCCAAAAATGAATCAGTAAATCTATGGACAACTAATATTCACCAAGGGTGCTAAGTCCATTCTATGAGGAAAGAAATCTCTACAAATGGTGCAGGGACAACTTGATCTTTGGATCAAAAAGAAAGAAATGAGACTCATACCTCGCACTATATATGGGAATTAACTCAAAGTGGATCGATGGCCTAAATATAAAATATAACCATAAGACTCTTAGAAGAAAACAGAGGGTAAACCTTCAAGTCTTGTTTTGACAGTGGGGTCTTAAACGTGAACCAAAAGTATGAGCAACAAAAGAATAAGAGCATGAATTAGATTTCATCAAAATTAAAAACTTTTATGCCTAAAGAACTTTATCAAGAATTTAAAAAGACTATCTACAGAATGGATACCTGGGTGACACAAATGGTTTGCACTCCACTGCTAACCTAAAGTTTGGCAGTTCAAACCCACCCAACAATACCATGGAAGAAAATGCCTGGTGACCTACATTGATTGAGATTAGTCAAGAAAGCCCTATGGAGCATTTCTACTGTGTAACAAGTGGGGTCTCCAAGAGTCTGAATCAACTTGACCATGAGTAACAACAACATCAACAGAATGAGAGAGAATATTTTGGACCCATATATCTGATAAGGTTTTAATATCTGAAATATATAAAGAAAAAATCTCCAACTCAATATCAGATGTATAAATAACCTGATCAAAAAATAGGCAAAGGTCTTGAATAGTCATTTCTTCAGACAAGATGTACAAATGACCAATAAGCACATGAAAGGCTCTTCAACAGCCATAGTCATAAGGGAAATGCAAATTAAAACCAAAATGAGATACTACCCACTAGCATCGCTGTTACAAGAAAATCACAAAATAGCAAGTGCTGGCAGGGATATGGAGAAATTGGAACCCTCATTCATTGCTGGTAGAAATATGAAATGGCGTAACTGCTATAGAACACATTTTGGCATTTCCTTAAGAAGTTAAACATGAAATTATCATCTAACCCAGCAATTCTCCTCCTCGATATATATACCCAAAAGACCCAAAAGCAAAAACTCAAATAAATACTTGTGCACAATGTTCATTGCAGCATTACTTACAATAGTCAAAAGGTGAAAACAAACCACGTGTCTATTAACAGATGAAGGGATAGACAAAATGTGGTGGATACATACAATGGAATATTACGCAGCCAGAAAGAGAAACTCATTTCTGATGCATGTTACAACATGAATGAACCTTGAAAATATTATGGTATGTGAAATATCAGACACAAAAGGACATATGCGGCATGATCCTACTTATATGAAATATCTGGAATAGAAAAATGCGTAAAGACAAACTTTATGAGTGCCAGGTACTAGGGAAAGGGGAGATGGGGGGTTACTGCTTAAGGCATACTGAGTTTTTCTTTGCTGTGCTGAAAAACTTTTGGAAATGGATAGTGTTGATTGTTGCAATATTTAAAATAGTTAAAATGTCAGTTTCTAATATATGTACATATTCTAAAATAAAATTTAAAATATCAATTAGCAAGACAAGAATAATGTAATATAAATCAATCCATATTAATATTTATTTTCCAATAAGATGTGGTAATATGTAGCATTTCCGTATTTGCCTTTTGTCTGAAAGTTTTAATACAATCAATTCTATTCAGTGAACATGCGTAAAAAGCTTATTTATAAAAAGAGGTCATTTCTATGATCTAAATAAACATGGCTCCTTCTCTGTTTATTCAGGGGGAAAAAAAAAAACTTGCACTGGTTTCAATGTTGTTTTAGGGCAGTGGTCTTGATTTGCTCAGCTTTCTGTTCTTGTTCCTTAGAACAGAACCTGGAATATCATTAACATTCAATAAATATGTCCTTCAGTGAACAAGGTATATTGTGACTTAATTTAAATAGTATACCTTGGACATTTCTGATTTAGGCAAAATCATATCAAGTACATTATTACCATTTGTGACACAAGAATATAAAAATAGTAATATTATTGCATTGATTTCACTAACTTAAACACTGTCCATCTAAAAGTAATTTGTATGGTGATTATTAAAGTCTATATTTCAAAATATAACATTATTTGAAAACAACCTACAAATTATTTTAGAAAGAGCACATTTGTAAACAATAATCTGTTATCAAATGGAGGCCTAACAAGTGCTTGTTCAAAGATACCTTTATTTACAGATTATTATTTCTAAAATAAATAAATAAAGTGTTCCTAGAATGAAAGAGAAAGTAACAGGAGTATATAGGTGAGTGGTTGTGTTTTCAAAAGAGACAGTTGTCAAAAATTATCCAGGCCATTTCTTTTTTGATGCCCTTCCCCACAAGGCCTTTGAGGTAGTACTTTAAGAGGGTGTCTTAATGCATTTTGCCACACACCTTTTCCAGTTTTAAACCATGCAGTTTACTCTTGTTCTGTTGGAAAGACTGTCTCCTGATGCAACATACACTTTATTTAGTTGCTGTCAAGTCAATTCCTACTCATGGCGACCCTATGTGTGTCAGAGTGGAACTATTCTCCATAGGATTGTCAAGGATGGATTTTTTGGAAGTAGATCACCAGATCTGTCTTCTGAGGTGCCTCTGGGTGAACTTGAATCTCCAACCTTTTGCTTAGCAGCTGAGCGTGTTAACCATTTGCACCACTCAGGGACTCCTATCATATATTCTAGATGGTGGGAAATACAACTTATGAAGATTCAGGGGCCTAACACATAAACAACATTTTGGAGAGACAAGTGATGTGGGGAGTGCTAATACATCCCCTACAAAGTAAAATATTATTTATTTGGTACCTTTTATAACAAAGAGGAAATCACAAAGACTGGTGGGCCTCTTTAAGTTCTGGAGGCAACACATTCCACATGAAGGGAACTGATTCAGCCACATAACTGGTGACATGAAAGACTGAGTGGAACTCGGGGCGGGATAAAGCTCTGAAGCAGGCCTAGGCTGCATCCAGCAATGTTCATCATGACCTAAGCACTTTGGGACCTACAAAATCTTAATTCCCCCGGGGACCAAGCAACAATCCATTGTATGTCGGAAGTGATAAATCTGGGACTAAGGACAAGAGCAATAGGAGAGTACAAGTAAGCTGCATGAGCAGGTATCCCTGATACTCACATCATTCACAAAAATTGCTTTAATCCCCTTCTCTCATGTCACACTTATGCTGTATGAGGGATTTTGTACACCTAATTGAAAGAAGAGGAAAACTTACCCTTGCTTTACCAATTAATATGCTCAGTATGTAAATGTAGGTCAGGCATGATCTTGAAAAGCAACGGAGAGGGAATATTTTTCAATGTGCAGAGCTTTCAGCAATGTGCTTGGTCACTGATTATATGGAAAGACATATGGCTGAAGGTTAGAATATATGTATATTTATTGGTCATGGTAAATAGCATAGAAAATTTCTCAGGGATCTAAAAGGAAAACATTTTGAAAATATGGACATAGAGGGTTAGGGTAGAGGCATGTCCATGGACATCTGTGAGTTGGCATGAAGCGTGAAGATTTTTGTATGACATATTAATATTCATCAGAAAGTGTCCACTATGGAAGAGGCACTAAACAACAAAGTAAAAAAAACTGGCTCAGGTTTTTTATGTCAATTAGTCTTGGTTACTGGCCACTCCAGCACTAGCACAATGGGCACATGAATTAAGTAGCCACGGTGACAGAGTTGAAGGCTACACATGGGCACTCACAACAGCATTGAATCCCACTTCCCAGGATTTACCCAGTGCGATGGTTAAGATGGTGTGTCAACTTGGCTGGGCCGTGATTCTCAGTGTTTATATGTGATTACTCCCATGTTTGAATCTGCTGTAGGTAGCCAATTAGTTGAAGGGAAGTTTCCTTGGGTGTGTGGCCTGCATCCAAATATAAGCAGACATTCTTGTTCTTTTGCTCACTGTGGATCCTAAGCTGCCTCCTGTTCGTCTGACCTCCAGCTCTTGGGACTTGAGCTATCAGCTTTTCTGCAGATCTTGGAATTCATTGATCTTCACAGACTGAGAGCAGCAGCCCCACTCCCCAACCTGCCAATCTTGGTTTCACCAGTCCCAGCAGCGACATGAATTGAAAGAAGTCTCTATCCTGATACGTGGACTTGGGACATTTCAAACTCTACAATGGTGTGAGCCATTTTCTTGATATAAATCTCTTTATTTATTTGCTTTACTGGTTTTGCTTCTCTAGAGAACCCAGCCTAAGACACCCAGCTACTGCCACTTCCAAGCATCCGGTTTAGCAGCAACAAGTGTGACTACTAAGGTTCCAATATTATGCCATTTGCTAAAAGAAACCAACTGAGCACTTGTCAAGTTTACTATATTGAGCTCTTTCGATCATGGCAGGACCAAAGTTTAGTTGTCACAGGAATAGACATGTAATATGGGGTAGATTTCTTTCCTTCCTGTAGTGTTTCAGTCAGCACTAATGCATGAGGGCTTACATTATTTGGTCCATCAGTATAATATTTTGTCATACCAGAGGACACACTTTACAGCAAAGGAGATATGGGGATGGGTCTAGGGCCACAGGAACCATTTTTTGTATAACTATTGTGGTCTGATAGAGCACTAGAATGACCTGCTGAAGGCTGAGCTGAAGCACCAGCTCAGGGATGCTACTCTTCTAGGACAGAGTACCATCCTTTAAGATACAATATACATATCGAATTAAAGAACTTTATATGAAAATGTGTCCCCAGTAGAAATAATTTATGGATCTAGGAACCAAAGAGTGGAAGCAGGAGTGTTGCAGTTTACTTTCACTCCTAATAGCCCAATTAGGGACTTTGTGTTTCCACTTTCTGCTGCTCTGGGATCAACAGAGTTAGAGACCGTGTTCCCCAAAGGGAGCATACTTTCCACCAGGGGACACAGTGAGACTCATATTTAACCATAAGCTAAAATTGGCACTTAATGTTCCTTGTGTCCAAGGACCTGCATGCAGTATCTGGAGTTGACATCATGACAGGAGTAATTGATCTGATCATCAGAAATAAGTAGAACTAATACTATACAATGGAGGCAAGGAGGAATATGTTTGAAACCCAGATGATTTATACAGTACCCTCTTACCCAATTTTAATTTGTAATTGACAGAGACAGTAACCCAGTCTGAGTAACTGAGTAATTCATAGGGGCTTATACACCTAGGTATACCACCAAGGCCAGAGAGATGCTAGCTGAGAGAGAGTAATCAAGCATGGATAATGGAGAAGGAAGAGGATGACTATAAATTGTGACCTCAAGTCCAACTGCAAAATGAAGGGCTTTATTTTGCCCCATTAGTCTCCTCTTTTAAGTTTCTTCACAGGAGGAAGCTCACCAGAGTCCTAGAAGAGCTAACATATGTGAAGAAGTCGATCAGCAAAAGAGGTGGTCTGTGGTACACATGGCCATGCACCACCCATATAAAAATTCAAGGAAGAACTTCCTACTCAGCTGCAGTGTGGTTGGCAAACAGTCTCAAAACGTCAGATCCTTCAGGGTCTTTCTTAGTTATAAAGATATGTCTTCCTGATTCAGGCCCTTGCTGTGCCAGCCTATAGCCAGTGACTGAGCAAAACCAAAACAAACAAACAAATAAACCCGTAGCCATTGAGTCGATTCTGACTCCTAGCAACCTTATAGGAGAGAGTAGAACTGTCCCCATGGAGTTTCCAAGGAGCAGCTGCTGGATTCAAACTGCTGACCTTTTGGTTAGTAGCTGAGCTCTTAAACACTATGCCACCAGGGCTTTAGCGACTGAGCAAGGTGGAGGTAAAATGGCCAGACCATTTTGGTCTGATGGTAAACCACTCATACCAACTACGTTTCCATTAGGACTCCTCCCAGGTTTGATAAGTTTGTATCTCCTTCTGACCAATGCTGCTTCCCCGTCTTTGCACAAGTGTTAATTCTCAATTAACATCTTGCTGCCCAAACTTTGTCTTAGTATCTATTTCCATAGAATTCAACATGCATGAATGTTCAAGTCATCTGCAATAAAAATCATAAAGTATTTCTGAGAAAAATTAAATAATTAATATAATAAAATTCATGGACTGGTTAATGAATAGGAAGGCTAAATGTTGTCTAGATTTCCACTTTCCTTAAATCGTTCTACAGACTCAACTTGATCCCAATCAAAATCTCAGTAAGCTGTTGATTTTTATGAAAATTGACAAGCTGATTTCTTAAATGTATACCGTAATCCAAAGAATAAGAACAAAGTTGCAGGACTAATGTTACCAGAGTTCAATACTCCATATAGATCAAAAAAATGAAACCCGTTGCCATCGAGTGGATTCCAACTCATAGTTAACCTATAGGACAGAGTAGAATTGCCCCATGGGGTTCCCATGGAGCACCTGGTGGATTTAACTGCTGACCTTTTGGTTAGCAGCTGTAGCTCTTAACCACTACATTACCAGGGTTTCCATACTTTGTGTAGCGCTCTAGTAATCCTGACAGTGTGATATTGGCATAAATATAGACAAAGGGAAAAGTGGAACCAAATAAGGTGCTGAAATAGACCCATAATTAAACAATAAATTAATTTTCTAAAAGGCAACAAAACAATATATTGAAGTA
The DNA here is from genome assembly GCF_030014295.1 of Loxodonta africana. Lineage (NCBI taxonomy): Eukaryota > Metazoa > Chordata > Mammalia > Proboscidea > Elephantidae > Loxodonta > Loxodonta africana. The sequence goes on along the minus strand of NC_087343.1, from coordinate 112,962,776 downwards.
AAATCAATAAATAGTTCTAGAATGATTGACCATCCATATGGAAAACCATAAAAACAAAATAAAAAACCTGAATATAGACCAATTACAATTATAGACTAAAATGCAACAGCTAAAACTATAAAATTTCTTGGAGAAAACATAGGAGGCAATCTTTGTGACCTTGTGGTAGCCTGAAGTTTTTTTTTTTTTAATACACGATGCAAAAGACTTAGCCATTAGAAATACTGTTGAAACTGACTTCATAAAATTTCATAAGCTATTCAACCAAAGACACTTTATGAAAATGAAAAGGCAAACAACAGATTGGAAGAAAACATTTGCAATAGGAATATCTATTAAAAGATTTGTTATAACTGTGTAAGTATGTGTGTAATAAAACAACCCAATTAAAAATGCAGATGGACAAAAAAGAAAAAAAAAATTGAAGAGGCACTTTACAAATCAAAATTTAGGAATGAACAAAAATCTCACGAAAAAAGTGTTCAACATTATCATCACCAAAAATGCATAGTAATAAAAATAAAATACCATTGAATATCTATCAGAATAGTTAAAATGCCAGCCTACACAAAATGCTGGTAAGCATAAGGAGCAACTGAAACTTTCATAAACTGATGGTGTGATTATAAAAATATATAGCCATGTAAGACATCAGTGTAGATGTTTCTGATAAATGAATTGTACACTTCTAGGAATTTACCCAAGAGAAAGAAAAAAATCAAACACATAAAACTTGAATTAGAATGTTCACAGCAGTCTTATTTATGACAGTCAAAAAGTTGGAACAAAACCGTTTGAGGTTAAATGAAACAAGTACAGTGCTTGCCTGGGGGTCCCGAGGGTATAATTTACTGGAAAGCGACATAAGGGATCTTGCTGATGAAAAATATCCTATACTTAGGTAGATATTTGGGTTATATGGGTGTATGGAATTGAAAATACTTACAGAACTTTACACTCAGAATATGTGCTTTTTACTTTATGTAAATTATATGTACCTCTTTAAAAATGTTTTCAGTGTGTAGAATTTTTTAAACTAATATGGCAAATGTAATATAGCTATATATTTCTGGAAAGTGATTTAGGAATTGTGTAATAATTGATTCTATTTCCCTCACAAAGCGTATTAGAATACTGACTTTTTAAAATAAACTCTTTTGGAGAGAAAGAATATCTCTTTCAAAAATAAATACACTATGGAAGCAACAACTCACCTTCACAATATCAAAATACTTCCATTGTTTGAGTACAGTTAAGTAATTACCTTGCCAGAGTGCAAATTTTCATAGTTCTTTTTTAAATGTCCTTGTAGGCCTACCTTCACTACAAATGTCTAATTGAGTTAATAAGGGAAATGATATTTTGCAATATAATTTGTGAGGCATTTTAATAAAATCCACAAAGACTCTCGCAATCAGTAAACTTAAAGGCTACTTCACGACTTCTCATAAATAGCTTATGTACAAACAGTGCTTTTTCCAGTCTTCCACACCACCTCGTTTCCTCATTTACGATAAATATAGGCAAGCAATCGTGAGCATGATACAGGTTTCTTTCCTCTTCCTTTTTAATGAAATATTGAGGAATTCCAAAGCATCTCTTTATTCCTTTGTGTTATGTTCATTCTTTCAAACTGCTTTTCTCCTCTCTCCTTTACCTTACCATTTTTGGCAAACATTTTTTCATCTACTCCTAGTGTTGGAAACCCTGGTGACGTAGTGGTTAAGTGCTACTGTCAGCAGTTCAAATCCGCCAGGTGCTCCTTGGAAACTCTTTGGGGCAGTTCTACTCTGTCCTATAGGGTGTCTATGAGTCAGAATCGACTCGACGGCAATGGGTTTGGTTTTTTTTGGTTTACTCTGGGTATAGGTGTTAAGAGCTCGGCTGCTAACCTAAAAGGCCTACAGTTTGACTCCACGAACTGCTCCTTGGAAACCCTACCGGGAAGTGCTACTCTGTCCTGCAGGGTCCTTATGAGTCGGAATTGACTCGACAGCAATGGGTGCCCCTCTTCAGGGCTCTGTTCATACTTGTCAATTTACTTGGTACTTGGGAAATGAGCAAAAAACAATTGTACCGCAAACCAAATACTGTTCTGAAATCATCCACTGGAGTGGAAGCTGCAAGAGACTTAAACATCCAATAAATGTTCAAATACAGAAAGAGGAGCAGAATATTTCAAAATGATATTTACATCACTCTCACTCCTGTAATTTATTCTTTATGTCAGGGCTGACTACTAATAATGTATCATCTTTCTAAATGACATATGATAGGTAGTCTTTATATTTTATATACGTTGGGAGACTGACAAAATATTTAACAAAAATATTTAACTAATCCATTATTCTCCAGAAAATAGACAGCACATTGATCATATGAAAGTTTAATGGATTTTTCTTTTAATCTCAATGTCGACGTAATGAAAAAAATAGTACTCTGCTTACTAGAAGAGTCAAGTTTAACATCTGAGCTATTGTTTCTTAAAATAGCTCAGAAAACACAATTCCATTATTTTATGCTCAGTTACCTTGTTTTTTAAATGCAGAGGTTACATCAACTTAGATGACACTAAACAAAATATATAATTAAACATCCAGAAAAGATACTAGCTCAGACTCACCATGGGGTATTCCTAAACGTCCACGTGAAGTTTTATCAAGAGTCAAACCTGCATTTCTATGTAGCTAAAAGAATGTTCCATTGAGTACATTGAATAATCCAATCTTTTGGGTTATTCTGCATGTAATGTAGTAAATTTGAAATTATCATGAGAATCTTTTTAGAGAACCCTTCCATACAAATGGAGTATATGAATATAATTTGTTAAAAGAATAGATTATTGGGAAAACATCAAAAAAAATTATACAGACCATATTCTATGTACATAATGATCTCATGAATGTTAGTCTATCCGCTACACTGTTCTGTGTAGAGAGGGTTATAAACTCACAAGCCGCATATCAGCCACTCAACATTAATTTGATCAAATGACTGTAATGGAGAATTAACAGAAAAAATATGGAGCTAATGGTAGCCGTAAAAATGATTGTTTTCCAATCCTGTGGAATTTATAGGCACGCTTTATATGTAATGTGAACAAGAGGGCATGAACTCTAATCGCATACATAACTAGAAGACAGGAGTGCAGCCAAGTGTACACAATCGTTCATGGAAGGTGCATCTTATCTGTGCAGTTACAAAAGAAGCATGTCTAGAATTGAGCACATACTCTGTGGCAGTACTAGGCAGTGGAGGTGAGTAAGAATCATACTGGACTTAAGTAAATAAAAATTTTTAATTCAAGATAAATATAAAATAAAATAAGAGAAAATACCATAGTAATATAGGAAATTAAATAAGTCTCAAGGGAAAGAAAAAGGCTTGTCAGAGATGTTAATGGTGTCTGCTTTAGAATAGTTTTCCTAGTAGAGGCTTCATAAATTAGAATATTGATTATTAGATAATTAAGCCCATCAATCCATCATTTGCTAAACTGACCAGTTGCTATGCACATAGTTATTTGTCACTCAGGAGGGTGTACAGAATGACATTATAATGGCAATCTAGTAGAAATCAACAAGCTTAGGTAGACAATGAAAAAAATATGTCTGAAAAACAGTTTCAAAATAGTATAAGAAAACGAACTAAAATCCAATTCTGATTCTTCCACTAACCACGTATCAGAATGAGATGACCAGTGTACATTACTCAGCAGGTGAGTTAAGCTCAGTTAAATTCTTAGTATCTATGTCTGTATAATCCCACATGTCTGTCAATTTGTTGTATTGTGGGGGCTTGCATGTTGCTGTGATGCTGGAAGCTATGCCAACAGTATTCAAATACCAGCCAGGTCACACATGGTGGACAAGTTACAGCTGAGCTTCCAGACTAAGACAGACTAGGAAGAAGGACCCGGCAGTCTACTTCTGAAAAAATTGGGTAAATCTGCTGCAAAGGACCTCTTTAAAGTGTTGAAAAGCAAAGACGTCATCTTGAAGACTAAGGTTTGCCTGACCTAAGCCATGGCATTTTCAATTGCCTCGTATGCATGTGAAAGCCGGACAATGAATAAGGAAGACCGAAGAAGAATTGATGCCTTTGAATTGTGGTGTTGGCGAAGAATATTGAATATACCATGGACTGTCAAAAGAAAGAACAAATTTGTCTTGGAAGAAGTACAACCCTAATGATCCTTAGAAGCAAGACTGTGTCTTACATATTTTGGACAAGTTATTAGGAGGGATCAGGCCCTGGAGAAGGACATTATGCTTGGTAAAGTACAGGGTCAGTGGAAATGAGGAAGGCCCTCAATGAGACAGATTGACACAGTGGCTGCAACAACAGGCTCAAGCATAACAACGATTGTGTGCATGCATGATGCAGAGCCAGGCAGTGTTTTGTTCTGTGATACATAGGGTCACTATGAGTTAGAACTGACTCGACGGCACTTAACAATAACAACAGAGAAAACTGTAACAATTTTGAAGTATGCTGTTGTTGATGTTAGTTGCCACTGAGTCAGTTATTACTCATTGCAACCTTATATACAACAGAACAAACATTGCCCAGTCTTGTGCCATCCTCACAGTATATTTGAGCTTGTTGTTGCAGACACTGTATCAATCCATCTCATCAAGGGTCTTCCTCTTTTACACTGACCCTCTACCTTACCAAGCATGATGTCCTTGTCCAGGTCCCTCATGATAACATGTCCAAATTACATAAGACAAAGTCTCAACATCCTCACTTTCAAGGAACACTCTGCACTTCCTCCAAGACAGACTTGTTTGTTCTTCTGGCTGTCCATGTTATACTCAATATTCTTCGCCAACACTATAATTCAAAAGAATCAGTTCTTCGGTTTTCCTTATTCTTTGTAATGCACGCTTATGAGGCAATTGAATATATCATGGCTTGAGTCAGACACACTTTAATCCTCAATGTGACCTCTTGGTTTTCAACACTTTCACAGCAGATTTGCCTAATGCACTACATCCTTTGGTTTCTTGACTGTATCTTCCATGGGCGTTGATTGTGAATCCAAGTAAAATGAAATTGTTGACAACTTCAATCTTTTCTCCACTTATCATGATATTGCATATTGGTCCAGTTGTGAGAATTTTTATTATTTTGTTTGTTGTAATACATAGTGAAGGCTGTAGTCTTTGATCTTCACCCATAAGTGCTTCAAGTCCTTTTTGCTTTCAGCAAGCAAGGTAATGTCATTTGCATACCACAGGTTGTTAATACATCTTCCTCCAATCCTAAAGCCTTGTAATTCTTCATATAGTTCAGCTTCTCAGATTACTCACTCAGCATACAGATTGAATGAGTATGGTGAAGGATACAACCCTGACACCCAACTTTCCTGACCGTTAGCCTTGCGGTATCCCCTCGTCTGTATGAACAACTGCCCCTTGGTCTAGGTACAGATTCCTCACGAGCACAATTAAGTGCTCTGGAATTCCTATTATTAGCAATGTAATTCATAACTTGCTATGACCCACAGAGTCTAATTTCTTTGTATAGTCAATAAAAGACAGGTAATAGTCTTTCCAGTATTCTCTGCTTTCAGCCAAAATCCATTTGACATCAGAAAGGCTATCCCTCATTCGGCATCCTGATCAGAATCTGGCTTGAATTTCTGGCAGTTCCCTGTGGATGTACTTCTGCAACCCAACCATTTTTTAATTATCTTCAACAAAATTTACTTGCTTGTGATATTAATGATATCATTTGATAACGACCACAAGGTTTGATATCATTTGCATTCTGTTGGATCACCTTTCTTTGGAATAGGCACAAATATGGATCTCTTCTACTTCGTTGACCAGGTAGCTGTCTTACACATTTCTTGGCATAATCAAGGGAACACTTCCTGTGCTGTATCCATTTGTTGAAACAACTCAATTGGTATTAAGTCAATTCTTGAAGCCTTGTTTTTCACCCATGGCTTCAGTGTAGTTTGGACTTCTTTCTTCAATAACATCAGTTCTTGATCATATGCTACCTCCTGAAATGGATAACTGACGACCAATTATTTTTGGTACACTGACTCTGTGTATTACTCTTATCTTCTTCTTCTTTATTTATTTGAAAGGAAGAAAGTTTATTTAACAGGCTAGCAAGCAGGAACTCAGAGACATTGACCTCAGATTGAGTTCCACTTTTACCTTCTTTTGATGCTTCCTGCATTTTTCAATACTTACTTGCTCATAGACTCTTTCAAAATTGCAAGTCGAGTCTTGAATTTTTTCTTCAGTTGCTTCAGTTTGAGAGATGCCGTGCATGTTCTTCTCTTTCAGTTTTCTAACTCCAGGTCTTCTCACATTCCGTTATAATATTTCAGTTTGTCTTCTCCAGCCACCCATTGAAATCTTCTGTTCTGCTCTTTTACTTCATCACTTTTCCCCTTTATTTTAGCAAGTTTCAGAGTCTCTTCTGACATCCATTTTGGTCTTTCCTTTGTTTCTCGTCTTTTTTAATTATCTTTAGCTTTATTCTTGTATGATTTCATCCTACAATTTATCAGGTCTTCAGTCATTAGTGTTCAATGTATGAAGTCTATTCTTGAGATGATCTCTAAATTCAGGTGGGATATACTCAAGGAGCACTGGTGGTGCTGCGGTTAAGAGCTACAGCTGCTAACCAAAAGTCAGTAGTTCAAATCCACTAGCTGCTCTTTGGGAACCCTATGGGGCAATTCTACTCTGTCCTGTAGGGTTGCTATGAGTAGGATTCAACTTAATGGCAATGGGTATGCTCATGGTCATATTTTGGCTCTCACACTTGTTTTAATTTTCTTCAGCTTCGCCTTGAACTTGCATATGAGCAACTGATGGTCTGTTCTGCAGTTGGCACCTGGTCTTGTTCTGACTGATAATATTGATGTTTTCCATTGTCCCTTTCCACAGATATAGTTGATCTGATTACTGTGTATTCCTTCCAGAGATGTCTATGTGTATAGTCACAGCTTATGTTGCTGAAAAAAAGATATTTCAAAGAAGAAGTCATCATTCTTGAAACATTCTATCGAGTGATCTCCTGTGTCATTTCTATCACCAAGGCCATGTTTTCCAACTACTGACCCTACTTCTTTGTTTTCAACTCTCACATTGCAATCATCAGAAATTATTAATACATCTTGATTGTGTGTTAGATCAATCTTATACTGCAGAAGTTGGTAAATATCCTCAGTTTCTTCATCTTTGACATTAGTGGTTGGTATGTAAATTTGAATAATATTCATATCAACTAGTCTTACTTGTAGACCTATGGATATTTTCCTATCACTGACAGCATTGTACTTCAGGATAGATCTTTAAATTTTCTTTTTGAAAATGAATGCAATGCCATTCCTTTTCAACTTGTTATTCTTGGCATAGTAGACCATATGATTGCCTGATTAAAAATGGCCAATACCAGTCCATTTCAGCTGAAAATGCCTAGGATATTGATGTTTATGCATTCTATTTCATTTTTGATGACTTCCAGTTTTCTTACACTCGTATTACATATGTTCCATTTTCCAATTATTAGTGGATATTTGTAGCTGTTTCTTCTCATTTGAGCCATGCCACATCTGTAAATGAAGGCCCCAAAAGCTTCACTCCATCCATGTCATTAAGGTTAACCTCACTTTGAAGAGACAGCTCCTCCTCCCCAGTAGTATTTTGAGGGTCTTGTCTTCTAGCACTACTATCAGACAATGTTTCACTGCTACTCATAAGGTTTTCACTGGCCAATATTTTCAGAAGTAGACCACCAGATCCTTCTTCCTAGTCTGTTTTAGTCTGAAGGCTCCTCTGAAACCTGTCCATCACGGTTGACCCAGCTGGTATTTGGAATAGCTTTCAGCATCACAGCAACATGTGAGGCAGCACAGGATGACAAGCTGACAGACTCATGGTGGTTTTAATTTTAGCAATTTTTTTTTAGTTTCAGTGCAAAGTCTTTATGTTATTTCTGATTTATTCAACCATCATGACAAATCTATCATGCATTTAACTACCTTACATTAGTAATTACATTTACAGATTGAGATATTAAAATATATCTCCCCCAAAATAGTGAATATATGAGATAGTAAGATGGTTTCTTTCAGAGAGAACACTCTTCTTTTGGGACAAACTAAAAATGTGCCTATTTGATTATGTTAAAAACTTGAAGGAACTAATAGTAGACTTAACTGCTCATCATATGTATGATCAGAAATCCGGGAATAATTGACAAGAGAGGAGGCCCAGCAATAGTGGTGACTGGGATCCAAAGAGAAAACATGACAATTTCTATGTGATCACAGTATCAGGGGATTATTAATGAAATGATATATACTACTCACTTCACATTGTGCACTCTGCTATTGTTGATATGGCTGCTTTCCACCTGCTTCTGTAATTGCTTCAACTAACTCTAACAGAGAACATGCCATACCTGAAATATATACCTAGGAGTAAAAAAGGGACAATAGAGTCAGTTTCCAACCTTTTGTAACTGAGTCAATTTCAACTCATAGCGATCTACAAAGCCAGCAGAAAATAAAAATATTGGGAAATGAAAATTTCATCAAAACAAGACAATATAGCCAGAGGTGATTAGTAAGAAGTTCCCCCAAGAATCTCAAGAAAGAAGGGAAATGATATTTCTCTTTGAAAATGGGTTGAGATTGTATTAGCTTTCTATTGCTATGTACCAGCTTACCACACATTCATTAGTTCAAAACAACACAGCTGTTATCTCACAGTTACAAGGGGTCAAACATTTGGCTCAGGTGTCTGTTCTGCTCTTGGCCTACCAAGGTTGAAATCAAGGTGTTGGTCAGGGCTTCTGTCTCATCTGAGGTTCGGGTTCCTTTTTAAAGTTCATTCAGCTCATTGGCTGAATTCAACTTCTTGAGATTATAGAAATGCTGTCACTGTTTTCTTGCTCAGCGTCAAATGGAAGTCATTCCTAGCTCCTAGAGGCCACCTGTTACTGCTCTGAATCTCTGACTTCTTCTGTGTATAATCTCTAAATCCAGACTTAAAAGACTCATGTGATTAAATCACATCCACCTGGATAATTTCCCTTTCTTAATGTCACCTGTGCCATATAACAAACTAATTGCTATAGTGAAATCCCATTCATACTCATTGGTGTATATATATATATATACACCTTGGAGCAGGAATCCTAGAGGAGATTTTAGAAATCTTATATCATAGATAGTCAACCCAACTTTTGCTTCAATATTTCTAGATGCCCTCAGGAAGTTGCAAGATTTGGGATTATCCAGCAGCTGAGAACCTGATTATACATAAATAAAGCTATCCAAACTTCTTGTACAGTATTTGCTTAATGGTTCAGTTAGGGGAGTACATGTTTTTACTTGGTTCCTAGAAGACTTGGTTCTATCATCTTATAAAGATAAACTTATTAATGTGTATAACAATAATAGTAGCACTTAAACTTATGGTGTTATCATTCTTTATCTTTTCCACAATGAATAAAACTTTTATAATCAGAAAAAGTATATTTGTTGATATTTTTAAATTTACTTAGTCCTGGGAATTTTTTTTTTTTAATTTATTGTCTTTGGGTAAAAGTTTACACTGCATTTTACTTTCTTATCAAAAATATATACACAAATTGCTTTGTGACATTAATGCAATACCCTCAATGTGTCAGCATGCTCCTCCTTTCCACCCTGTGTTCCCATGTCCATTTGTCCAGTTTTCCTTTCCTTTCTTGCCTTCTCCTCTTTGCATTTGGAGAGGTGTTGCCCATTTGGTCTTGTACACTTGATTGAACTAAGAAGTATGTTCCTCACATGTGATTGTTTGCTTTATAGGCCTGCCTAAACTTGGCTGAAAGGTGGACTTCAGCAGTGACTTCAGTCCTGAGTTAGCAGGGTGTCTGGGGGCCCTAATCTCTCAGATTCCTCCAGTCTCTGTCAGACCAATAAGTCCGGTCTTTTTTTGTGAATTTGAATCTTATTCTACTTTTTTCTCCCACTCTGTCTGAGACTCCCTGTTGTGATTCCTGTCAAAGCAATTGGTGATGATAGCCTGTCACCATCTATTTTTTCTGAACTCAGGGTGGTAGAGGCTGTGGTTCATGTGGTCCATTAGTCTTTTGGGCAAATATTTTCCTTGTGTCTTTGTTATTTTTCATTTTCCTTTACTCCACAAGGGATGGGTCAGATAGATGTATCTATCTTAGATGGCCGCTGCAAGCTTTTAAGACCCCAGGCGCTACTCACAAAGTAGGATGTAGAACATTTTCTTTATGACCTATCTTATGCCAATTAGCCTAGATTTCCCCCAAGACTATGGTCCCCAGTCTTCAGCTCCAGTAACTTGGTCCCTAAAGCTGTTTGGATGTGTCTAGGAAGCTTCTACGACTTAGCCTTGGTCAAGTTGTGCTGACTTCCCTTGTATTGGGTGTTGGCTTTCCCTTCACCAAAGTTAACACATGTTTACTGCCTAGTTAGTGATTTCCCCTTCCTTCCCCTTCCTTCTCCTCCCTTCCCTCATAACCATCAAAGTGTTTTTTTTTTTCCTGTGTGTAAACCTGTTCTTCAATTGTTATGATAGTGGTCTCATACCATATTTGTCTTTTTGGGATTGACTTATTTTACTCAGCATAATGCCCTCCAGATTCACACATGTTTTGAGATGTTTCAAAGATTCATCACTGTTCTTAATCGTTTCATAGTATTTCATTGTGTACATGCGCCATGATTTGTTCATCCATTTTTTTGTTGATGGGCGCTTAAGTTGTTTCCGCCTTTTTGCTATTGTGAATAATGCTGCAATGAACTTGGGTGTGCATATGTGTATTCATATGGCAGCTCTTACTTCTCTAGGATATATTCCTAGGAGTGGGCTTGCTGTATCTTATGGTATTTCTAGTGCTAGCTTTTTAAAGAGGCACCATATCATTTTCCACAGTGATTGCACTATTTTACATTCCTACCAGCAGTGCATAAAAGTTCCAATATCCCCACAGCTTCTCCAACATTTGTTATTTTCTGCCTTTTTTATTTTATTTTTTTAGTGCCAGTAATGTGAGGGTGAGATGTTATCTCATTGTAGTTTTGATTTGCGTTTCTCTGATGGCTAATGATCACAAGCATTTCCTTATGTGTCTGTTAGCGGCCTAAATGTCTTCTTTGGTGAAGTGTCTGTTCATATCCTTTGTCCATTTTTAATTGAACTATTTGTGTTTTTGTTGTTCAGGTGTTGAAGTATTTTAAAGATTTTAGAGATAAGATCCTCGTTGGATATGTGGCAGCCATTTTTTTTTTTTTCCCCTAGCCTAATGGGTTCTCTTTCTACTCTTTGATGAAATCTTTTGGTTAGCATAAATGTTTAATATTTAGGAGCTCCCAGTTATCTGGTTTATCTTCTGGTAGTTGTGCATTTTTGGTTATGGTTTGTAATGTATTTATGCTACGTATTAGGGCCCCTACTGTTGGCCTTATTTTTCTTCAGTGATCTTTATAATTTCAGGCTTTATTTTTAGTTTTTTGATCCATTTTGACATAGTTTTTGTGTATGGTGTTAGGTATGGGTCCTGTTTCATTTTTTTGTAGATGGACATCCAGTTTTGCCAACACCCTTTGTTAAAGACTGTTTTTTTTCCTATTTATTTAACTTTGGTCCTTTGCCAAAGACCAGCTAACCAAAGGTGGAAGAATTTATGTATGGGTGTTCTATTCTGTTCCATTGGTCTATATGTCTGTCATACCAGTACTAGGCTGTTTTGAGGTCTTGGATTTTTCACAGAAACTTTTGTAATCTACACAGATTGGTTAGATGGCAAAACTTTGTGCATTATGCATTTAGTATTGGTAGAAAGAGCACATATATGCTGAAGAAATCCTTGAACTTCTAGATAGCCAGTAACACTGAAATCATTTTTATCCTCTTTAAAATTATTGCACAATGACTTATTCATAAATTGCCCCATGTTCTACATAAGGAGTATTTTTAAAGTTCAGAATCAATAATGATTTCTAGAGATTAAATTATGTGTGTTCACCTTGAAATTTTAAAGGTGGTTAAATGCCTTTCCTGAAAAGTAAATACCAATGGTTACTAGAAGTTTCTAACACTAAAAGCAGGTAAAAACATTAAACTTTTATTTTTGCCCAAGGAATGTTTATGATTACTTTTATAACAAACTAGTACTTTATAAATAATTTTAAATATTATTTTGTGAATTTTCAGCAAACACGTTGAGAAAATGTTTTTAGTTTTTGGCCCAAGAAGTTTTCCTAGCCTGAAAATGTCTTACCATTCTTCTTTCACTTACCAAGAAGTTGGTGATGGGGAAAAGCAGCTACCAGGGAGAATTCAGCTTTTTCTGAATTCAACCAAAAGAAAGAGAGTCCTAAGAGATAAGGAAAGACAGGGGCAAAACAAAAGTCAGCTATTACCATCTCAGCCTCGAGGAATTGCTGAAAGACTTCCAAGAGACTGAACCCCAAGGGTTAGAGAGTTAGTAAACATCCTTGAATTTGACAAACTCTAGGAGCACCTCTCTTAATATAGGTATTGGAAGCAGCAGAGTATGGAGGTGACAAGCCAACACGTTCGAAAGTATAAAATCGCCAATTCTGATTCTCAGAGAAATCCTCTTCTCTGGATATAATTTCATGGAATTTCTTTTCTGTTAAGATATATATATGCTCCTATGCACTAGCTTGTGTTTTACAAATCTGGTCATAGAAGAAAAGAATAGAATAGATATTTGAAATTAAAGCAACTTAGCTCCTTTTCAGTAACTCCTAAAATTAACCCTAAATTAGATATCTTCAGTGAAGTGACCTTTAGTCACCAGGCTTATTTTGACTAAGAGAGGAATTTCAAGGTCCTCATTGGTTCCAGGAATGCTGAATAAAAAAACTAGGCTACAGGTTAATAATCTTACTTTCTGTCCAATGCCAAGTAACTTTTGGTTGCACTGGGTGGAATAATTCCACAAGGTATATTTTCCTATTTATAGTAAATTTTAAATCATCCCAAGGCCACTGTTTTGGTGAACCCTGTAAACCAATGGGAAATTCTTTTTCTTTCTTAAATTGAAAAACATCTATGGTGCCTAAAATAAAGGCTGAAGTGATGAGATTTAGTAATTCCAATTTTCACAAAATTTCTTGAATATTCAAAATAATTTATTATTAAAAGTGCCCTAATAAAATGACAGGGATACAGTCTACTTAACTTTTAAACTGAATTAATCACACTTAAAAATGCTGTGTATTTGTAAAGGATTCTGAGTGAAAAATTAAGTAATTTAACAATTCTGTGTGGAAGTCTAATGGCCCAAAACAAAGGTCTACCACCATTCAAAAATATTTAATAAATATGGCCTCTAAGGATCTAGATATAACATTATACTTATTATAAGGCACTTTTGCTTTTCATCTAATTGTTGAAAAATTGCAGGATATCATTCACTTGTGGTTCTTTTGAAAAAAGTATTCTTCATTTATTTAAATGGAACATTTCTATGCACATACCCTAATTTCTAGTTTTTGTTGTTACTTGCCATCAAGTCAGTTCCGATTCATAGTGACCCATGCATAACAGAATGAAACACTACACCATGCTGTGCCATTCTCACAATCATTGCTTTGCCTGAGCTCATTGTTGCATCCACTGTGTCAATACATCTCCTTGAGGGTCTTCCTCTTTTTTGCTCCTCTGCTTATCCTAGTATGATATCATGTTGGAATTGGATTCCTGTAGTTTTCTACTGACTTTGATGGCAGGGCATGGTAGCACTAAGAGATGCCTTAAGGGATCGCCTAAATTCCAGACATTCTCTCCGTTACCTTCATTATGTAATATCAATCCAATTTTCTCTTGGTAATCAAGATCAATCACTCTATCCAATAGAGTAACTCCTCTCTTTGCCTGTTGATACAGAGGCATAAGGTGTGCAAAGTGGCCAGGTTTTGTTCTTAACTTCTAGTTCAATGGAATCAGTGATGTGTCCCTCTCTTTGGAACTAAGACCGCTAGACCTACCAAGCATAGGGTTGAGGGGACAGGAAGCAAAACTTTTGCAAGTGGGTCACTAGGAGTAAAAGCAAGTGGTGCCACTCCTACTTCCACTCATTGATTCCTAGGCCCGTGAATCCTGGCTATGGGAGAAACAGTACCATATATTGGGCACTGGTTTAGAGAATTTAGAGCCTCAAAAAAAATAAATAAATAAAATATTTTTTTTTTTTTTTTGGAGAGTGTTGCCCCAGCCCTACAATGTACTGCCACCAAGCTGGCACTATAATTGTGTCTTTAGAAGGCCATTCCTCTGTTCCCTTCCACTCTCTAGTAACCATCAAAGATTGTTTCTTTTTGTGTATAAACCATTTAATGAGTTTTTATAGTAGTTGTGTCATACAATATTTGTCCTTTTGTGATTGACTTATTTCACTTAGCATAATGCCGTCCAGATTTATTCATGTTGTGAGATGCTTCACAGATTCATCATTGTTCATTATCATTGCATAGTATTCTGTTGTGTGTCTGTATCATACTTTGTTTATCCATTCATGTGTTGGTGGGCACCTAGGTTGTTTTCACCTATTTTCTATTGTAAACAATGCTGCAGTGAACATGGGTGTGTATATGTCTATTCGTGTGACAGCTCTTATTTCTCTAGATATATTCCTAGAAGTAGAATTGCTGTATCATATGGTTTTTCTATTTCTAGTTTTTGAAGGAAGTGCTGTATCATTTTTCAAAATGGTTGTACCATTTTACCTTCCCACGAGCAGTGAATAAGAGTTCCAACCTTCCTGCAGTCTCTCTCCAACATTTGTTTTCTGTTTTTTTTTTGTGTGTGTGTGGCAGTAATGTTGGGGTGAGATGGTTTCTCACTGTAGTTTTGATTTTAATTTCTCTAATGGCTAGTGATTGTGAACATTTCCTCATGTGTCTATTAGCCACTTGAATGTCATCTTTAGTGAAGCATCTGTTCACATCCTTAGCCCATATTTTAACTGACCCAACCAAATAAACTATTGGATCCTTTCTTAACCTCTCAAGCTGAAACACTGAATGAAGAATCTGTGGTTAGTGAGCCCTTATTAATAAACTCAGAATGATCCATCTTTATGTTCCTTAAACTATTAACCCACACAACGAATAGCCATCCCCAGACACATTCCCCAGGTTTCTGTTCCCACATATTAGAAAAGTCATGTAGTGTACCTCCTTCTGGGTCACATTTTGTACTTCGCCTTTTGTGCCTCCCTGGGGCTTAAGCATAGTTATAGGTCTGGAAGCCCAAATGAGTGGCAGAAATGTGTTTTTGAGAACATTAAGCATGGTCTTGTAATGCATCTGCCTCAGGCGATGCCCCAGAGAATGATTCAGACAAAGGCACTTCAAATACAGCAGGGTTAATATCAACAGATAGGGGTGGAAGAGTTAACGGTTTTACTGGAGAAGGTGGATTAGCAGACAGAGATAGAGTAATCTTTTCAGATGGGAGTGAGAGTGCTGGCTCTGTTGGCAAGAGTGATTCTGCAGAATTTAGAGGCTCAGTGTCCCCAGCTTCCTGAATATCTCCCCATATATTCCCATTCCAAGCTTCAGGATCCCATTTCTTCCCGATAAATGCCCTCACTTTATCTTCAGACACCACTAAAAGTTAGGAATTCAGTTGACGTTGTAATTCAGCCATTCTCACGATAAGACTCTGGGTTTGCTTTTCAGCAATATCAGCTCTGTTACTACAAGAAATAAGGCTTTCTTTCAAGGCACAAGTGGGAGTTTTGAGGTCATTTATGTGGTGTTTGAGCACGGACTCTGAAAACCTGAGCTCATCTCTTTCTTTTATCACTGTGTCTAGCAAAAGTAGGACCAACCAACCAGCTTCCTTATATTTCTCATTATGACAAAATTGCAGAAAGATATCAAATATGCAGTCATCCAGAGCCACATCTCTCACCAATACTTGATCTATTTGTGGTGATGTTTTGTGTATTTCTATTGCCATCTCATGTCATGAATTAGCAGTGACTTCTTTACTATTGGAAGCAAAGTCATCAGCATGTTTAATACTAACCAGACTTCAGAACCAATTTGGAAAACTCATCCTTAAATTTTTGATTTTCTAGAAACACTCTTGGTGCCAGATGTCTTAGTCTGGGTTATGTAGAGAAGCAAAGCCAGAAGGCATAGAAATGTATATAGAGAGAAAGATTTATATCAAGGAAATGGCTCACACAATTGTAGGAGTTGAAACATCCCAAATCCTTGGGTCAGACTGGAGACTTTTCCTGATTCATGCAGCCACAGGAGCTGGAGAACCCAAGATCAGCAGGTCAGACAACAGGTCTCTTGCTAACAGGCTGCAAAGACAGACAAATCCCAAGATTGGCAGGTGAGACTGCAGGTAAGCTTCCAGCTCAAATCACAAGACCTGTAGATCAGACAAACAGAAGCTGGCTGTAGGATTCAGAGTGAGCAAAAGCCCACAAGCCTTGCCAGAAAATCCACCTATATTGTATGCAGGCTGCACCAACAAGGAAACTACCTTTCAACTGATTGTCTACTCACATCAGATTGTATCATGGAGGTGATCACATTATATCAGATCTCATCATGGAGGTGGTTACATTATATGACTGCCAAACTACATCATAACTGCTAAACCACTGAGCTTCATGGGCCAGCATTTGGTCATGATTTGACACACATTACCACTCACAGACAGATAGCTGTCTTCCATATTTCTTGGCATAGACAAGTGGGGACTTCCAAAATTACATCTCTTTGATGAAACTTTTCAGTTGGTATTTCATCAATTCCTGGTGTCTTGTTTTTTGCCAATTTCTTCAAAGCAGTTTGGACTTTTTTCTTCAGGACCATCAGTTCTTGATCATATGCAACCACCTGAAATGGTTGAATGTCTACCAATTCTTTTTGGTACAGTGATTCTGTGTAACCTTTCCATCTTCTTTTGATGCTTTCTGCATCATTCAACTTTATTCCCATAGAATTATCCATGAGGCTTGAATTTTTTCTTCAGTTCTTTCAGCTTAAGAAATACTGAGCATTTTCCTCCCTATTGGTTTTCTAACTCCAGGCCTTTGAACAACACATCATTATAATACTTTATTTTGTCTTCTTGAGCCACCTTTTGAAGTCTTCTGTTTAGCTCTTTTACTTCATCATTTCTTCCTTTTCCTGTAGCTACTCTATGTTCCATCACGTCTGTGAGTTTGTCATACTGTGGAGGCTTGCTTGTTACTGTGATACTGGGAGACTTGCCACAGGTATTTCAAATACCAACAGGGTCACCCTTGGTGGACAGATTTTAGCAGATCTCCCAGACTAAGACAGATTAGGAAGAAGGAGCTGGCAGTCTACTTCATAAAAAATTAGACAGTGAAATTTTATGAACAGCAGAGGAGCATTGTCTGATATAGTGCTGGAAGATGAGTCCCTCCAGTTGGCAGGCATTCAAAATACAGTTGAGGAAGAGCTCTTCAACTTGCTAGAAGACTTCTGAAAGTTGCTTCTGAACCAGTAGAGTAGCTAAAATGAAAGGAAGAAATGAAGTAAAAGAGCTTAACAGAATATTTTAAAGGGGGGCTTGTGAAGACAAAGTAAAGTATTATAATGCAATGTGCAAAGACCTGGATATAGAAAACCAAAAGGGAAGAGCATACTTGGTTTTTTTCAAGCTGAAAGGACTGAAGAAAAAATTTAAGACTTGAGTTGCAATATTGAAGAATTCTACGGGGAAAATAATAAATGATGCAGAAAGCATCAAAAGAAGATGGAAGGAGTACACAGAGTAACTGTACCAAAAAGAATTGGTTGACATTCAACCACTTCAGGAGGTAGCATATCATCAAGAACTGACGGTACTGAAGGAAGAGCTCCAGTATGCAATGAAGGCATTATTGAAAAACAAGTCTTCAGGAATTGACAGAGTACCAATTAATATGTTTCAACAAACAGATAAGGTGCTGGAAGTGCCCACTCGTCTATGCCAAGAAATTTGGAAGACAGCTATCTTGCAAACCAACTGGAAGAGATCCATATCCACATCCATTCTAAACAAAGGTGATCCAACAGAATGCAGAAATTATCAAATAGTTTCATTAATATCACACACAAGTAAAATTTTGCTGAATATCATTCAAAAGTGGCTAAAGCAGTACCTTGACAGGGAATTGCCTGAAATTAAAGCCAGATTCAGAAGAGGACGTGGAACAAGGAATATCATTATTGGTGTCAGATGGATCTTGGCTGAAAGCAGAGAATACCAGAAAGAAATTTACCTGTATTTTATTGACTATGCAAAGCATTACAGATAACATTTCGAAGCATATGAATTTCCGAACACTTAATTGTGTTCACCAGGTATCTGTACTTAGACTAAGAAGGAGTTGTTCAAACAGAACAAGAGAATACTCCAGGACTTAAAGTCAAGAAAGTTATGTGTCAAGAATGTATCTTCTCACCATAATTACTCATTATGTATGCTGAGCAAATAATCTGAGAAGCTGGACTATATGAACAAGAACATGGCATCAGGACTTGAGGAAGACTCATTAAGAACCTTCGATATGTAGATAACACAACCCTGCTTGCTGAAAGTGAAGAGGACTTGAAGATTAAAGATTATGAAGATTAAAGATTAAAGAAAATGAAGATTAAAGACCACAGCCTTAAGTATGGATTACACCTTAACATAAAATTTCTCATGACTAGACCAATAGGCAACATCAGGATAAATGGAGAAAATATTGAAGTTGTCAAGGATTTTACTTGGATCCACCATCAACACCCATGGAAGCAGCAGTCAGGAAATCAAACACAGCATTGCATTGAGTAAATCTGCTGCAAAAGAACTCTTTAAAATGTTAAAAAGAAAAGATGTCAATTTAAGGACTAAGGTGTGCCTGACCCAATCCATAGTGTTTTCAATTGCCTCATATGCATGTGAAGGCTGGGCAATGAATAAGGAAGACCAAAGAAGAATTGATGCCTTTGAATTACAGTGTCAGAAAAGAATATGGTATATACCATGGACCGCTGTAAGAACAGTCATATCTGTCTTAGAAAAAGTACAGCCAGAGTGATCCTTTGAGGCAAGAATGGCAAGACTTTGTCTCATGTACTTGAGACATGTTATCAGGAGGGACCAGTCCCTGAAGAAAGACATCATGCTTGGTAAAGTAGAGGGTCAGTGAACAAGAGGAAGACCCTCAATAAGATGGATTGATACAGTGGCTGCAACAATGGGATCAAGCATAGTAACGTTTGTGAAGATGGCACAGGACCAGGCAGTGTTCTGTTCTTTGGTACATAGAGTTGCTCTGAGTCAGAATGGACTCACTGGCACATAACAACAACAACTCAACATTCAAGAGCAAGTTTCAGTGTCTCTTCTGACATCCATTTTGGGCCTTTATTTTCTGTCTTTTTAATGACATTTTGAATTTTCATATATAATATCCTTGATGTCATTCCACAACTCATCTGGTCTTCATTAATTAGTGTTCAATGAGTGGAATCTATTCTTGAGATAGTTTCTAAATTAAAGTGGGATATACTCAAGGTCATACTTTGACCTTCATGGACTTCCTTTGATTTTCTTCAGCTTCAACTTGAAGTTGCATATGAGCAACTGATGGTCTGTTCCCCAGTGGGCAACTGGCCTTGTTTTGACTGATAATGCTGAGTTTCTCTATCTTGTTTCCACAGATGCAATCAATTAGATTTCTGTGTATTCCATTTGGAGAAGTCCAAGTGTATAATTGCCTTTTATGTTGTTGACAAAACGTATTTCCAACGAATAGGTCATTGGTGTTGCAAAATTCTACCATGTGATCTCAAGCGTAGTTCCTGTCACCAAGGCCATGTTTCTTTTTTTGTTTGTTTGTTTCTAACTTTTGCATTCCAATCACCAGTAAATGTCAATGCATTTTGATTGAATGTTTGATCAATTTCAGACTGCAGAAGCTGGTAAAAATCTTCAATTTCTTCATCTTTGGCATTAGTGATTGGTGCCTATTTTGGATTGAATTGTTCCCCCCAAAAATGTGTGTCAACTTGGTGAGGCCGTGATTCCCATTATCGTGTGATTATCCACAATTTTGTTAACTGATTTGATTTTTCCATGTGTTGTAATTTTTCTATGATGTTAATGAGGCAGGGCACAATTTACTAGATTAGGGTATCTTGAGTCAATCTCTTTTGAGATATAAAAGAAAGAAGCAAGCAGAGAAACAACAGAACTTCATGCCACCAATAATGAAGAACCAGGAGAGGAACATGTCCTTTGAACCCAGGGTGTCTGTGCTGAGAAGCTCCTAGACCAGTGCAAGATTAAAGACAAGGACATTTTCCCAAACCTGACAGAGAGAGAAAGCCTTCCCCTGGAGCAGGGATCCTGATTTCAGACTTCTAGCGTACTAGTCTGCGAAAGAATAAACTTCTGTTTGTTAAAGCCAGCCACTTGTGATGTTTCTGTTATAGCAACACTAGATAACTAAGACAGAATGAATTTTGTATTGAGAATGGAATACTGCTCTAATAGATACCTAAAATGTAGAAATGGTTTTGAAACTGTGAGTGGGTAGAGTCTGGAAGAGTTTTAAAGTGCCTAATAGTAAAAGCTTAGATTGCCTTGAAGAAACTGTTGATGGAATTATGGAAGTCAAAGACAATTCTGATGAGGACTCAGAAGGAATTGAGGAAAGCTGTTACACCACAGACGGCACTGATGGTGAGAAGCAGCAGTAGAGAAAAGGCAGCAACAGTACAAGGAGTCCAGCGTCAGATGGTGCTGGAGCCGACCCATGGAGCGAGAAAGCTGAGTACCTCCTCACAGGAGGCTTCCTAGGGAGTGGAGTACTTATTGGTGGAGCTAGGCTTCCTGACCCTAAAAGCAAGAGAGCTGAGTACCTTCCAGCTGAAGCTTACTGGCAGAGTGAGGTCCCTCCATGCACTTATGAGTGGAGTTAAAGAGCTTTGGAACACTTGTCACAGGTGGGCAGACATGGGAAGTGAAGTCCAAGGGGCTGAGAAGCCAAGAAATCAGGAAACAGAAGCTGGAAAGTCAAAGAACTCAGTCTTAAAGAGTAGGGCCATGACTGCTGGGGTCTCAAAGTGTGGAACCACGGCCTCTGGGGTTTCAAAGGTTGGGGTCAGAGCCTCCTAGGTTTCAAGGTGTCAGATCTTCAAAAACTCAGTTCCGGAGTGTGGGGTTGCTTTTCACAAGGGCCAGAGGGATGCAGCCAGATCCACTGTCCAGAGCTGAGATGGTGAGGCTGCCGTGCTCTTAGGGAAGAAGAATGAGGCCTGCCAGGGCCAAGAGTATGGATTCATCACTCAGATAGACCAGAAGAAGGGAGACAACCAACTGCAAGGGAGCAGAGTTGCCATTCTGGTGGTATCAGAAGGAGGACCTGAAGGCCATGTCTGAGGAGCCTCCACCCAGAATCTGGAGAACGTGGCCAGCTACCAGGGTCTGCAGGGCAGGGCTGTTGTCTAAATGATCTCAGAGAACAGAGGATTATTTTCAAGGCTTGACAGCTAATGTAATGTGTTCTACTGACTTGCTTGGTGCTTGTTATCTCTTCTTTCCCTCCAATTTGTTCCATTTGTAATGGAAATTTCTACCACGTGCCTGTTCCACCATTGTACTTTGGAAACAGATAACTTGTTTTATAGATTTCATGGACGAAGAGGAATTTTGGAATTTTCTACCTGGAGTTGATTTAAGACTTTTGATATGATATGATGGGGTCAATGTGTTTTACATGTAACAAGGACGTGAATTTTTTTGAGGGGAGGGGCAAAGGGTGGAATGTTATGGATTGAATTGTGACCCCCAAAAATGTGTGTAAACTTGGCTAGGCCATGATTCCCAGATTGTGTGATTGTCCATCATTTTGTCATCTGATATGATTTTCCCATGTGTTATATATCCTACCTCTATGAATATTAATGAGGCAGGATAAGAGGCAGTTATATTACTGAGGCAGGACTCAATCTAAAAGTTTAGGTTGTATCTTCTGTCAATCTCTTTTGAGATATAAAAGAGAGAAGCAAGCAGAGAGACAGGGAAACTCTATGCCACAAAGAAGGAAGAACCATGAGGAGAGTGCGCCCTTTAGACCCAGGGTCCCTGAGCTGAGAAGCTCCTAGTACAGAGGAAGATGGAAAAAAAGGACCTCTCCGCAGAGCCAACAGAGAGAGAGGTGCCCTGAAGCTGGCACCCTGAATTCGGACTCCTAAGCTCCTAGACTGTGAGAGAATAAACTTCTGTCTTTTAAAGCCATCCACTTGTAGTATTTCTGTTACAGCAACACTAGATAACTAAGGCAGTGCCTATAACGGTCATATTATCTGGTCTTCCTTTTAGGGATATAGGTATTGTCCTATTACAGATAGCATTGTACTTCAGGATAGATCTTGAAATATTCTTTTCAATGATGAATATGATGCCACTCATCTTCAATTTGTCATTCCTGACATAGTAGATCATATGATTATCTAGTTCCAAATGGCCAATACCAGTCCATTTCAGTTCACAAATGCCTACGATACTGATCTTTATGCATTCCATTTCATTCTTGATGACTTCCGGTTTTCCTTAACTCATACTTTGTACATTCCACTTTCCGATTTTTAATGGATGTTTGCAGCTATTTCTTCTCATTTTAAGTTGTGACATATCAGCAAATGAAGATTCCAGATACTTGAGCAGGGTTCACTTCTCCAGTGGTATTTTGAGTGCCTTCCAATCTGAGAGGCTCATCTTCTGGCACTGTATCAGACAATGTTCCTCTACTATCTGTAAGGTTTTCACTGGCCAATTTTTTTGCTTGTTCTTTAGGATTAAATTGCCCATTCCTTTTTCCCAGTCTGTCTTAATCTGGAAGCTCTGCTGAAATCTGTCCACCATGGGTGCCTTTTTGGTATCTGAAATATCGGTGGCATAGCTTCCAGCATCACAGTAACATGCAAGCCACCACAGTAAGGCAAACTGATAGACGAATTGTGGTCATTCCAGTAGAATACTAAATTATTTAACTTTACCATTCCACCTATTTTATGGTGAAAACTGTTAACCTTTCTAATTATTTTTATTCGCAATATCCTCTGATATGCTGCACAGATGTTTTGAATCAGGATTCTCAAACTACAGCCTGATATCCAATTCAGATGTGTCCTGTTTTTCTAAATAAAGTTTTATTGTAACGCAACCCTACTGATTCTTTTAGTGTTATCTATGGATGCTTTGTCCCCAAAACAGCAGGTTGAATAGTTGTTACAGAGACCCTATGGCCCCAAGAGGCCTAAAATATTTACTAGCTGTCCATTTCCAGGAAAAGTTTGCCAACCCTTAGCTGTTTTAGATCATCAAAGCTGTTTCTAAATAAATAACCTATTAGTTGAAATGATGATACCTAGAAAACAAATATAAAAAGAAGCAATTTAAATAAAACATTTGCTTTATTATGTGATACTCAAAGATTGCCTATCCAAAGAGAACATTTTATAGAGCCTTTATAATATTAAAAAAAAAAAAATGCTGTCTTAGGTACAATAAGCAGCTGATTTATTGAAAGTGACTTGTGCAGTCAATATCTGGAATGAAACAGCTAGTTTCATCTTGTCCAATTTTTACATTACTCTTCATTTTCCCTGAGAACTACATAGCTGAAACACTTTCAGTAAAGCACTTCCTTGTAAAATGATCAGTTGTATCTGTCACCAGGAAGAAATGCATTTTCCGTGCTTTACTACAGCCATCTGCATCCTTCATTTTCTTTTAATTCAGTCACTGGCGCCCTAATGATAGAAGTCATTTCAGGAAATGTCATCAATTACAGCGGGGAGCTCATTCAGAAGTGAAAGATGAGTTCCATTCTCTGTTACTTAGAGGTCAGTGATCATTCCCCAACCTCTTCTCAGTGAACAAATAGTACAGTAACTTTCACAGGCTTCTTCCATTTTTCTCAAGTCTGCTGCTTTACGACATTTTGTAGACCTTGGTTATAATAACTTCATATGTTTGATGCTGGCAGCCCTAAGACAAATCTGACCCAATAGTTTTGCTTCCATTCTCCACGATAAATTCAATCATACATAATTCTGACTCCCAAGACAAATCTTTAAAAGAGTAGGTATTGATGGGATTTTTTTTTTCATTTCTAGAAAGAATACAGTAAAATATTTATATTCACACAATTCTGAATTAGTAATCGTTTTAATTGAAAAATCTTCTATTATGTTTAAAAACAATCCTTTTGAAAGATTCAGTATATACTATGCATTTGTGTAAAAAGATGGTAAATATTCAAAGCATTACATTTATACGCTTTTGTTGCTGTTGTTCTTATGTGCCACAGAGTCAATTCTGACTCATAGCAACCCTATGTACAATAGAAAGAAACACTGCCCAGCCCTGAACCATCCTCACAATTGTCATTACATTTGAGCACCTTGTTGTAGCCACTGTGTCAATCCATCTCTTTGAGCATCTTCTTTTTTGCTGACTCTCTTATTTACCAAGCATGATATCCTTCTTCAGAAGGACCAAATTTGTAAGATGAAGTCTCACCCTCCTTGCTTCTCTGGAGAGCTCTGGCTACACTTCTTCCTCTTTAAAACATCTTTAGTAATGAGTCATATCATTCAACTGTCAATATTATATATGGTGGTGAAAGAATTCGTATGACTCATAATTTCTCAATCTTTGATATAAATTGCAGAAATAAAGTTTTAATTTCTTTTTCCTTTTTTTAAAATTGTGCTTTAGGTGAAAGTTTACAGCTCAAGTCAAATTCTCGCACAAAAACTTATACACGTATTGTTATGTGACATTAGTTGCAATCCCTATAATGTGACAGTACCCTCCCCCATTCCACCCGGGGAATGTGCTAGCTCTTAAGATGTCAGACACCACTCACCAAAGTTGGATGCAGAATGTTTTCCTAATAAGCTTTGTTATGTCAATTGACATCGATGTCCCCTGAAACCATGGTCCCCAGACCCCTGCCCCTGCTACTCTGGCCCCCGAAGTGTTTGGTTGTACTCGGAAACAGCTTTTGGTTTAGTCCAGTTGTGCTGACTTCCCCTGTATTGTGTGTTGTCTTTCCCTTAACCTAAGATAATTCTTCTCTACTATCTAGTTAGCAAATATCACTCTCCCTCCCTCCTCACCCTCGTAACCATCAAAGAACGTTTTCTTCTGTGTTTAAACCTTTCTTGTGTTCTTATAATAGTGGTCTCGTACAATATTTGTCCTTTTGTGACTGACTAATTTCACTTAGCATAATGCCCTCCGTATTCATTCATGTTGTGAGATTCTTCGTGGATTCACCGTTGTTCTTTATAGTTGCAGAGTATTCTCTTATGTGTATGTACCATAATTTGTTAATCCATTCATCTGTTGATGGGCACTTAAGTTGTTCCCATTTGTTTGCTAGTGTGAACAGTGCTGTAATGAACGTGGGTGTGCATATATCTATTCGTCTGAGGCCTGTTTCTCTAGGATATATTCCAAGGAGTGGGACTGCTGGATTACATGGAACTTCTATTTGTAGCTTTGTAAGGAAGCATCAAATCAATTTCCAAAGTGGTTTTACCATTTTACATTCCACCAGCAGCACATAAGTGTTCCAGTCTCTCCACAACCTCTCCAACATTTATTACCTTGTGTTTTTTGGATTAGTGCAAATCTTATTGGGGCAAGATGGTATTTCTTTGTAATTTTGATTTGCATTTCTCTGATGGCTAATGATTGTGAGCATTTCCTTATGTATCTGTTAGCTGCCTGAATGTCTTCTTTGGAGAAGTATCTATTCATATCTTTTGCTCATTTTTTATTTGGGTTGTCTTTTTGTTGTTGAGGTGGTACACTATCTTGTAGATTTTAGAGATTAGACCCTTATCAGATATATAGTAGCCAATTTTTTTTCTCTGTAGGTTCTGTTTTTACTCTTTTGGTGAAGTCTCTCAATGAGCATAAGTGTTTGATTTTTAGGAACTCCCACTTATCTAGTGTCTTAGGCTGGGTTCTCTAGAGAAACAAAACAAGTAAAGGGTATAAATATATATACATAGAGAGAGAGATTTACACCAAAGAAATGGCTCACACAGTTTTTAGGGACTGTAACTTCCCAAGTCCATGGGGCAGGAAACATGCTTTTCTGAATTCATATAGCTTCAGGAGCTGGCGAACACTAGATTAGCAGACCAGAGAGCATGGCTATTGCTCCCAGGTTGTGAAGATTGAAGAATCTCAAGATTGGCAAGCAAGACCACAGGTAAGCTGCTAGCTAAGTCCCAAGAACTAGAGGTCAGATGAACAGGAACCAGCAGCAGGATCCAGAACAAACAAAACCTCGGAAAGGAAAGGAGTAAGAACTAGGCAGTGGAGGGTGGAGACATGAAGGCTGAGGGGGTGGTAAGCTGTCACAGGCCCCACCCCCTCTGGTACCATTCACCACAGATCCCATCATGGGGTTGAGGGGTTGATCATATGTCAAATCTCAACAGGGAAGTGATCACAACGTTATATGACTGCCAATATGCTAAGAATGGTGGCCCAGACGAGTTGACACACAATTTTAACCATCACATCTAGTTTCTTTTCTGGTGTTTGTGCATTGTTAGTTATGGTTTGTATTTTGTTTATTCTATGTTTTAGGGCTCCTAGCATTGTCCCTATTTTTTCTTCCATGATCTTTATCATTTTAGATTTTATATTTAGGTCTTTCTTTGATCCATTTTGACTTAGTTTTTTGTACATAGTTTGAGGTATGGGTCTTGTTTCATTTTTTTTGCAGGTGGATATCCAACTATGCCAGCACCGTTTGTTAAAGAGACTGTTTTTTCCCCATTTAAAGGACTTTGGGCCTTTGTCAAATATCAGCTGTTCAGAAAAAAAACCCAGTGCCATCGAGTTGATTCTGACTAATAGCTGTTCATAGGTGGATGAATATATGTCTGTTCATAGGTGTTCATAGGTGTTCATAGCTGTTCATGGGTGGATGAATATATGTCCGGGTTCTCAATTCTGTTGCATTGGTCTATGTATCTGTTGTTATACCAGTACCAGGCTGTTTTGACTACTGTGGTGCTATAATAGGTTCTAAAATCTGGTACTGTGAGGCCTCCCACTTTGTTCTTCTTTAACAATGCTTTACTTATGGGGAGCCCCTTCCCTTTCTGTGTGAAATTGGTGATTTGTTTCTCCATCTTGTTAAAAAAAATGCCATTGGAATTTGGATCAGGATTGCATTGTATCTTTAGATAGCTTTGGGTAGAAATAACATTTTCACAATGTTGAGTTTCATGAGCATGGTATGTTTTCCAACTTATGTAGGTCTCTTTTTGTTTCTTTCAGTAGTGTCTTGTAGTTTTGTTTGTAGTTTCTTTTATGTCTCTGGTTAAGTTTATTCCTAAATATTCTATCTTCTTGGAGGCTATTGTAAATGGTATTGATTTGGTGATTTCCTCTTCAAAGTTCCCTTTGTTGGTGTAGAGGAATCCAACTGATTTTTGTATGTTTATTTTTCTTTTATCCTGATAAACTTTGCTGAAATCTATTAGTTCCAGTAGTTTTCTTGTGGATTCTTCTTAAAGAACTAGCTTTGGTCTTGTTGACTCTTTCAATTGTTTTTCTACTCTTTATATCATTCGTTTCTGCTCTAATTCTTATTATTTCCTTTCTTCTGGTGCCCCAGGGCTACTTTTGGTGCTCTCTTTCAAGTTGTAGGGTTAATGTTTTGATTTTTGGCCCTTTCTTCTTTTTGTGCATTTATTGTGCATTATCTTGGTGCATTTTTATTTTGTTCATTAATCTTTGTGTGCATTTATTGCTATAAATTGACCTCTGAGCACTGCTTTTGCTGTGTCACAAAGATGTGTTTTCATTCTCATTTGATTCTATGAATGTCTTCATTCCATCCTTGATTTCTTCTATAACCCAGTAGTTTTTGAGCAAATTGTTGTTCTGTTCCCAGATATCTGAATTTTTTTTTTCCTTGCTTTTTCTATTATTGATTTCTACTTTTATGGCTTTATGGTCAGAAAAGATTCTTTGTAATGTTTCAGTGTTTTGGATTATGTTAAGTCTTGCTTTGTGGACTAATATGTGGTCTGTTTTGAGGAATGTTCCTTGTGCATTGGAAAAGAGAGTATACTTGGCTGCTGTTGGGTGGAGTGTTCTGTATATTTCTATGAGGTCAAGTTGCTTGGTTGTGGCATTTAGATCTTCAGTGTCTTTACTGATCTTCTTTCTAGATTTTCTGTCTTTCACCTGAAGTGTTCTGTTGAAGTTTTCTACTATTATTGTGGAGCTGTCTATTTCTCTTTTCAATGCTGTTAGAATTTGCTGTATGTATTGCCCTGTGGTTGGATGTGTATATATTTATTATGGTTATATCCTCCTGGTGTATTAACCCTTTAATCATTATATAGTGATCTTTATCCTTAGTGGTGGATTTTATCTTAAAGTCTATTTTGACAAAGTGTATTATTGTCACTTCTGCTCTTTTTTTTTTTTTGATTGTTATTTGCTCGATGTATTTTCTTTCCATCCTTTGAGTTTTAGTTTATTTGTTTCTTGGAGTCTTAGGTGTGTCTCTTGTAGGCAGCATATAGATGGATCTGGAAGGCATTGTGTTGAATGAAATTAGTCAGTTAAAAAAGGAAAATATTGTATGAGGCCACTATTATAAGAACTCAAGAAAAGGTTTAAACACAGAATAAAAAGCTTTTTAATGGTTACAATCCTGGGGAGGGAGGGAGAGAGGAATTCACTAACTAGATAATAGACGAGAATCACCTTAGGTGAAGGGAAGGACAACACAATCCAGAGGAAGTCAGCACAACTGGACTAAGCATAAAGTTAAGAAGTTTCCTGAACACAACCAAACACTTCTAGGGAAGAAGTAGTTGGGGTGGGGGTCTGGAGACCACCATGGTCTCAGGGGATATCTAGGTCAAGTGGCTTAACAAAGTTTATTAAGGAAATGTTCTGCATCCCACTTTAGTAAGTGGCATCTGTGGTCTTAAAATCTTGTGAGTGGCCATCTAAGATTCATCTATTGGTCCCATCCCACTTGGGGCAAAGGAGAAGGAAGAACACCAAACGCACAAGGAAAATACTAGCCCAAAAGAAAAAAAGGGTCGCATAAAAAAGAGAATCCATCAGTCTGAGACCAGAAGAACTAGATGGTGCCTGGCTACCATCAATGACCACCCTGACGGAGAATATAGCAGACAGTCCCTGAAGCAAGAGGAGAAAAGTGCAGAATAGAAGTCAAATTCATGTAAAAAGATCAGGTTTAATGATCGGACTGAGACTGGAGGAACCCCAGAAAGCCATGGCCCCCAGACACTCTGTTAACCCAAAACTGAAACGATTCCCAAAGCCCATTCTTCAGACAAAGATTAGTCTGTACTATAAAACATAAACTAATACTTGTGAAGAGCGTGCTTCTTTGCTCAAGCAGATACATGAGACCAAATTGGCAGCTTTGTCCAGAGGCAGAATAAGAAGGCAAGAAGGGAAAGAAGCTAGCTGAATGGATACGGGAAATACAGAATGGAAAGGAGGAGTGTGCTGTCACATTATAGGGAGATCAAACTAGAGTCTCATAACAATATATGTATAAATTTTTGTATGAGAAACTAACTTGAACAGTAAACTTCCACTTAAAGCACAATAAACAACAACAAAGAAGGCATCATGAGGAAATAATTGGACAAGTATAGACAGAGGTATGAAAAAATTATTAATCACAATATTAAAATTCTAAACATGTAGATAAACACAGTGTAGGCTTTAAAATGATAGTGTATATTAATATTTATAGATATGAGAAGTGAAGTATATATATTTACTAATAAGTGAGAAATGAAAGTTGCAAAAGTATACAATTCCATTTTTCTAAATGTCTTTGAAAAATGTGCAAAAATTAGCACCATACTGTTAGCTGTAGTTATCCCTTTTGAAGAAAAACAGTGTTTTTTTAATCTTATCTAAATTTTCTTTTATTTGCTTAGCTAATATTCTCACACATGTGAGTCACTCAGTAGTTTGGTTTAATTATTTTAATAAGTCATTGTAATAAATTTGAGTATTTTATTTATTTTTGCTCAAATAATCAGTGGTGCAAATAAAAGGAAGAACATAATGCTGCCTTTTTAATGCATATTTGAGAAAAGATCATTTCTACCAATTTGGCCTGCTTTAGAAATTTAACTCACAGAAGCTATATGAATAACCCATAGGTTTTGAGAATTTTCTTAGTTGTGTGTGTGTGTGTGTAGATGGAAAAAAAAAACACCATAAATGTATGTCCCTGTAGTCATTGTGTTTGTTGTTATGTTCTTTCAGGTTCCAACAAAAAGAATCATTCTTCGGTTATATAAAATGATGGATTTGCATCATAATGGGAATGGGAAATACAGAGGCACAGAAGACTATATCAACATTTTTTTTCTGAAAACAACTGGCCATAGCAACCTGGTCATCTTGGCGTCTCTTCAGAATTTGGTTTCTCCTGACTTATTTATTTTCCTCATTCATGTGTCTCTCAGCTTCTGCTATTGTGACTTTATCAGCTCTGTTTTCCCTTCCAGAATCTCTCCATCTCCTGGATGTTTACCTATATAATACACTTATATTAACTGAGGGAATTATTCTACTGGATCATTGTGTCATCTCTCAAAATGTTATATCACTAAATCTTACATGGTGAAGTAGAGGCTCAGAGAACAAGAGGAAGACTCTCAAAGAGACACATTGACACTGAGGCTGCAACTATGGGCTCAAACATAGCAACGACTGTGAGGATGGTGCAGGATCAGACATTATTTCATTCTATTGCATATAGGGTTGTTATGAGTTGGAATTGACTCAATGGCACCTAACAACAACAATAAATTAGGTCCCTGGCCACATTATGCCTAGACATCAAATAGTTGCATTTAGCTTGTGTGCCAATCTTCAATCCAAACAGTCTTTAAAAGGGAAGCATGGATTTACCAGAACATAACAATAGGTAGAATGAAACACCAATGGCTACTTTCCTCAGAAGAGTACTGTGTTCCTAGAAATCACTTAATAGTTTAAAAGACCTCACACCAATACTAAATGCTACATGTGTTTGTGTGTATGCCACGATAGGTTGTCTGTGTGGGAAAACAAAGCTTAAAAAAAAAAAAAAACCCAGTAAACAAAGCTTAGGAATCCCAAATCCTGTTCTACATTGCCAATCTAAAACCTAGCTAAAAGAAATAAACCAAAAATCTATGTACAACTACCACTTGAGGAATTTATGAAATGTATTTTTCATTTAGAATTATATACATATTAGATTTACTTTCACCTGGTCTAGGGGAAATTGCTATATTAAGCTTTAATTAAAATATTAACATTCAATGGAAAATTATTCTATGCTGTAATAAAAAATAAGAATGAAAATTTAGATTTATAAATAGTTGTATATTTGTGACTTTGAGGAAAGGAATTTGGATACTAGAACAGATGAAAATAGTTATTTTTCTAAAATATAGATTAAAAAGTTAGTGTAAAGTCATTATATGGAATGCTGGCTACATCCAGTTGTGTGGTTAAATCAGTTAAACTGTGGGGGGCTTGGGGAAATCAGTACCACTGGAACCTGGGACCTGCCTCTGGCCCTTTAATCCCTTCCTTCCCGTCCCCCCACTGGAGATGTTACCTAAATTTTATTAAAAGAGAAGAACAAGTTTAAATATAGACACTGGACAAGCTCAGCTGTGTTTTCAAGTCTACATTCTTCACCTGAAGCACTACAACAGGCTCCCCCTTCTGCCCCTGAGTCTGCATATTTTCAAGTTATTACTGTACTCAGTAATAGACTGCAAGATACTTATGAAGGAAAAAAGGGCACAATTTAATGGAGGCATATGTTCACTTTGGTCTGATAAAATTGGAAATGAGAGTATATATTTATTTATTTAAATTCTTTGATTTCTGTTTTAACTCTCTTTGTATTCTTTTCTTGCTTCCTCCAAAGTGTCCAGTGATTTCAAACTTAATATGACCCTAAATAAACAAGCCATAAACTCTCTCTAAAATATACTGCAGTTTAAATAAATTATCCTCACTGATGAATTGACAGAATAATTCTGGAAAATCAAACACCATACTCTGACAATAGAAGAGCAGATCTTGTATGGGAATTAAATTCCCCAAATTACAAATCCAAAACCCACTGCTGTGGAGGCCATGGCAACTAATAGCAGCCCTTTAGGACAGGGTAGAACTGCCCCATAGTGTTTCCAAGGCTGTGATCTTTACAGAAGCAGACTGCCACATCTTTCTATTGCAGAGCAGCTGGTGGATTCCATCCACCAACCTTTAGGTTAGCAGCCAAGTGCTTTAAACACTGTGCCACCAGGGCTCCTTCCCCAAATTACAGGAAGCCTATATTCCTAAAATCAAAACAGAACAAAAACCACCCTGAATCATATCTTTAACTTAATTAAGTTGTAAAATGTCATCCTTTTTCAATTTTAATTACAGCAATGATAAAGATGAGGTACATTTCAAAAAAGAAAAAGAAAAAAAAAAACCTTTCGGTTTTATAGATTGAATTATGTCCAACAAAACGTGTGTCACCTTGGCTAGCCCATAATTCCCAGCATTACATGACTGTCCACCATTTTGTCATCCAATGTGATTTTCCACAAGCCATTGACTTGTGCTATTTCTCTTATAGAAGCACTAGATAACCAAGAATTTGGTACCGGAAGAGTAGGGTGCTGGTAGCTCAAGAGCTACCTAAAATGTGGAAGTGGTTTTGAAACTGTGAAGGGATAGAGGCTGGAAGAGTTGTAAAGTGCCTAATAGTAAAAGCCTAGATTACCTTGAAGTGGCTGTTGAATCATGGACAGAGTGGGTGGGGTGCCTACAGGCACTTATCAGTGGAGCTAAAGAGCTTGGGAACACTGGCCCCAGCAGGGCAAATGCCAGAGATAGAACCAGAGGGGCCGAGAGGCCAAGGAACTAGGAAGCAGAAACTGAAGATACAAGGAACACAGGAAGAAGAGCTGCCTCAGTTTCAAAGGTTAGGGCTACAAACTTGGCATCTCAAAGCATGGGGTAGCCATTCAGATGGACTAGAAGAATGGGGCTGCCCAAATTTAAGGGAGCAGAGTCGTCATTCCAGTGGGCCTGGAAGGCAGAGCTGAAGCCCAGGACCAAGCAAGGGGCCTCCAATCAGAATCCGGATAGTGTGGCCAACAATCAGAATCTGCAGGGCTGGCTTTTGTCTAAAAAGTCACAGAGAACAGAAGATTATTTTCAGTCCTTGAGGGCTAA
This sequence comes from Loxodonta africana, assembly GCF_030014295.1. NCBI lineage: Eukaryota > Metazoa > Chordata > Mammalia > Proboscidea > Elephantidae > Loxodonta > Loxodonta africana. The sequence continues at coordinate 112,929,420 of NC_087343.1, read as the reverse complement.
TGTAATATGTTCTGCTGGCTTACTTGCTGCCTATTATCCCTTCTTTTCCTCTAATTTCTCCCATTTGTTTTAGAAATGTCTGGTTTGTGCCTATTCCACCATTGTACTTTGGAAGCAAGTAACTTCAATTCTGGATTTCACAAATGAAGAGGAATTTTTAGATTTTGGATTTGAAGTTGATTTAAGATTTTTGCTATGATATGATGGAGTGAATGTGTTTTACATATGGCAAGGACATGAGTTTTGGGGGTCAAAGGGTGGAATGTTATGCATTGAATTGTGTCCCCCAAGGATATGTATCAACTTAGCTAGGCCATGATACCCAGATTATGTGACTGTCCACCATTTTGTCATCTGATATGATTTTCTTGGGCATTGTAAATCCTACCTCTAGGATGTTAATTAGGCAGGATTAGAGGCAGTTATGTTAATGATGCAGGACTCAATTTACAAGATTATGTTGTGTCTTAAGTCAATATTTTTTTAGATATAAAAGAGAGAAGCAAGCATTGAGATGGGGGACTGCATACTAACAAGAAAGCAAAGTCGGGAGCGCACATCCTTTGGGCCTGGGGTCCCTGAGCTAAGAAATTCCTAGTTCAGGGGAAGATTGATGACACGGAACTTTTCCAGAGCTAACAGAGAGAAAAAGCCTACCCCTATAGCTGATGCCCTAAATTTGGACTTCTAACCTCCCAGACTGTGAGAGAATAAACTTCTGTTTGTTGAAGCCATCCGCTTGTGCTATTTCTTTGTAGTAAAAAAAAAAAAAAAAAATTTTTTTTTTTTTTTGTAGTAGCACTAGATAATTAAGACAGGTGTATCAACTTATCCTTTATGGATTTTTCTCCATTCACCAATGGTGGTAATTTTTTGTGATATTTTACATTACTAACTAATTTGATTTCATTAACTAATAAGTTATTATAAAATGTTCTATGTGTTATAGATAAAAAAATAGATAAAGCCAATTAAAGAGAGAGAAATAAAATAGAAAGAATAGATAAAAGCAGTAAAAATAAGTACTATGTAAATAGTGTGTCCTAGGATTGGGTAAAAAAAAAAAAAGTAACAAATTTTATTTTGGTGTAGACAATGACTCCCCAGATATTTTGAGACTTCCAGAGTGATTGCTAGTAAGGAAATAAATTGCATTAGAACTCCAGCTGACTTAGTATGTACTATATTCAGCACTTCCAGGGTGCAGACGATATCCTTAATAAATGGCTTTAATTTGAATGTGATTTCTAATAAAAATGATTTTACCACTCTGACCTTATATATAGTAATTCCTAAGGATAACAATTATTTCTAATAATACAAAATTTTGAACCTGCTGGCATGAACTTTACTTCTAGAACAACACAATATGAAACAATTTAAACTGGGAGAAGTCAGAGCTAAAGTATAAGATTCTCTCTCTCTCTCTCTCTCTATCTATCTATCATCTGTGTGTGTGTGTGTGCACCCTCACAAGTGCTCCCATATGTTTCTCCATCTCCATCAAAGTTCTGAGTGGCTAGCATGAAAGTTTTGATTACTAAATTAGATGCTGTGGTACAGATTCTCATTATTTCAATAATATGTATTATCTAGATTCTGAGAAACACCAAGGTGGCTAACTGATGCCTCTTGCCCTTGGGGAAATCTTGGTACAAAGGGAAGATTAAAAAAGAAAGAAAGAAAGAAAGAAAAAACAAACTAAATCAATTGCTGTTGACTTGATTCCAACTCACAGGGACCTTGTAGGACAGAGTAGAACTGCCCCATAGGGTTTCCAGGGAGAAGCTGGTGGATTCAAACTGCCAGCCTTTTGGTTAGCAGCCATAGACCTTAACCACTGCACCAACAGGGCTACACATAAGTGAAGATTAAGGTCCTCATAAATAAGTCTTACAGAAGACAGAAAGTGATTTGAGCCCCAGGAAGAGTATAAATAAAGAATAAGAGAGAATCGGAGAAGGAAAAAATTCTTCTAGTTGATGAAATTAGAGAAGGCCACACCCATCATATAATGCTTAAATTAATTTTCTGGGGTTAGATAGAATTTACAGAAAACACAAAACAAGACACTCTAGAAAATGTTTTCAGTCTAAGCACAAAACCATGGCTGGGACCTCAGGGAACATACAGGAAATAAATAATTGGAGTATAAATGTATATACAAAATAATCTGCAAATAAGGTTGGAATAGTTGTTCATACTGTTGTTTAGTTAAATAGTTTGACTATATCTCCATAACAAAACAAGTTTAGGTGTAAAACAAAACAAAACAAAAAACAAAAAGGGATCTGCTTAATTGCTTATTGTTTTTGTTATCTCTGCTATCATGTGTCTTTGAATAACCACATAAGCACAATAAACACTCTTATTCCAAAATCATGGAAACACAAGATTATTATAGATTCTAAGTAGTGCACCATTTTCTTAACCACAAGAGAAGTATAAAAATAAAATATTTGGCAGTCGAATGTCTTTAAATCATACCCCTATAGACACTTCCCATAGGTGTATAATTATTTCAAAATAAAAAGTTAAAAAAATTTGTATTCATAAATACTTAAGGACTAGGTTCCTAACCTACATATTATACTTTTTTTAATCTATTCATTCATTCATTTCTATATAAAAACGTTCATAAAAAAATGGCCTACAGTTAGCAGTCTGATGGTAAAGTAGAGTATAGACAATGCAACCACAGGTTTTATGTATATAGCATGTTTATTTTGGATAGCCTTGGTAGCTAATGGAGGTCAATAAGAAATTAAAACTCAGTCAGGTTACCAGTTGGGACCACCACTGTTCATGCATTCAAAGCATGTGAACTGAATGCTAACTTTGTTCCAGGGACTATGATAGTATTGAAGATACAATAACAAAACAGAAAGATACAGCCTATGTCCCCAAGGAGACTTGGAATATTTGGGAGAGAAAATTCAACAAGAATTTGTAGTTCTCAATGAGAATAACATGATGGAACACCAAGTACAACATTGACATACAGATATAGAAGTACTTTATGAACTCCACACATTAGAAAATTGTGTTCTACCATATATTAATATTTTATATTATTCCTAGCACTGGGTTTGTGGGTATATTATTCCTTTCCCAACTATATCAGATTTATGAAACCCCAGATTTGCAAAGCTGTTGTTGTAAACACTAAAAACTAAATTTTTTTTTTTTTTTTTTTAGTTGTAGTAAGGTGCCTTCAAATCTGTTCTGCCTCAAAGTGACCCCATATACAACATAACAAAACACTGCCCAGTCCTGCACCATCCTCACAATCCTTGTTATGTTGAGCCCACTGTTGCAGCCACTTCGTCAATCCCTTTCATTCAAGGTCTTCCTCTTATTCACTATCTACTTTACCAAACATGATATCTGCACTCTGGAAGTGCTGAATGTGTCCAAAGTACATGAGACAAAGTCTTGCAATCCTTGTTTCTAAGGCGCATTCTAGCTATACTTCTTCCAGGACAGATTTGTTTCTTCTTCCAGCAGTCCACGTTATAATCAATATACTTCACCAACACCGTAATTCAAAGGCATCAATTCTTCTTCAGTCTTCCTTATTCATTGCTGAACTTTCACTCGCATATGAGACAGTTGAACATACCATGGCTTGGGTCAGGCCCATGTTATTCATTAAAGTAACATCTTCGCTTTTTAATGCTAAAGAGGTCTTTTGCAGCAGATTTACCCAATGCAATAGGTTGATGTATTTCTTGACTGTTGTTTCCATGGGTGTTGAATGCAGACCCAAGTAAAATAAAATTTTTGACAATTTCGATATTTTCTCTGCATATCATGATGTTGCATATTGGTCCATTTCTGAGGTTTTTTTTTTTAATTTTGAGGTATAATACATACTAAAGCCCTTAACTTCATCAGTAAGTGCTTCAAGTCCTGTTCAGTTTCAGCAAGCAGGTTATATCATTTTTATATCGTAGGTTGTTAAGGAGTCTTCCTCCAATCCTGACGCCCATTCTTCTTCATACAGTCCAGCTTCTCAGATTATTCTCTCAGCATAAAAATTGAATATGGTGAAAGGATACAACCCTGATGCACACTTTTCCTGACTTTAAGCCATGATGTATCCCCTTGTTCTAATGACTTCCTCTTGGCCTATGTATAGGTTCCTCGTGAGCACAATTAATCATTCCAGAATTCCCATTCTTCCCAATGTTATCCATAATTTGTTATGATCCACATAGTCGAATGCATTTACATAGTTAAGAAGACACAGGTAAACATCTTTCTGGTGTTCTCTGCTTTCAGCCAAGATTTGTCTGAGATTGGCAATAATATACCTTGTTCTATGTCTTCTTTTAATCTGGCTTGAATTTCTGGTAGATCCCTGTCAATGTAGTGCTGCAATCACTTTTCAATGATGTTCAGCAAAATTTTACTTGTGTGTGATATTAATGATATTGTTCGATAATTTCCACACTCTATTGGATCATCTTTCTTTGGAATAAGCACAAATATGGATCTCTTTCAGGTGGTTGAGCAGGTAGCTTCCTTCCAAATTTCTTGGCATAGATGAGTGAGCACTTCCGGTACTGCATCTGTTTGTTGAAACACCTCAGTTGCTATTCCATCAATTTCTGGAGCCTTGTTTTTTGCCCATGCCTTGTCTGCAACTTGGACCTCTTCCTTCAGTACCATTGGTTCTTGATCATATTCTACCTCCTGAAATGGTTGAACATAGACAATGACTGTGTGTATTCCTTCCATCTTCTTTCAGTGCTTCCTGTGTCATTTAATATTTTCCCTGTAGTATCCTTCAATAGTGCAACTTGAGACTTGAATTTTTTTTGCAGTTCTATCAACTTGAGAAATGCCAAGCATGTTCTTTCCTTTTAGTTTTCTAATTCCAGATCTTTTCACATTTCATTATAGTATTTTACTTTGTCATCATGAGCCATCCTTTGAAATCTTGTGTTCAACTCTTCCACTTCATCATTTCTTCCTTTTGCTTTAGTTACTCTATGTTCAAGAGCAAATGTCAGAGTTTCTTCTGACATCGATTTTGGTCTTTTTTTTCTTGCCTTTTTAATGACCTCTTGCTTTTTAATGTGTGATGTCCTTGATGTCATTCCACAACTTGTCTGTTCTACTATCATTAGTGTTAAGTGCATCCTATCTTTTCTTCAGATAGTCTCTAAATTCAGACAGGATATACTCAAGGTCTTATTTTGGTTATTGAGAACTTGCTTTAATTTTCTTTAGATTCGACTTGAAATTGCATATGAACATTTGATGATCTGTTCCACTGTCGAGTCCTGGCCTTGTTTTGACTGATGAGATTTCCATCGTCTGTTTACACAGATCTAGTCAATTGGATTCCTGTGTATTCCATCTGACAAGGTCCATGTGTATAGTCACCATTTATGTTGTTGAAAAAAGGTATTTGCAATGAAGACGTCATTGGTCCTGAAAAATTCTATTATGGGATATCTGATATCATTTTAATCACTAAGGCCATATTTTCAAACTTCTATTCCTTCTTTGTTTCCAGCATTTGCATTCCGATCACCAGTACTTAACAATTCATCTTGATTGGATGTCTGATCAAATTCAGACTGCAGACGTTGGTAAAACCTTCAATTTCTTTCAACTCTGGCTTGCATGTGTTCTGTGTGTGCCATTAACTGCTTTGTAATTCCAAGATTCTACCTAGTTCCTAATCCTCACTTACTCCTTTCTAATGCCCCCTCAGAGGTCACTCATTTTACAGTGATTGATGTATGCTGTGCTTTCTTAAGCATTCCTATGCACCCTGTCATGGATTGAATTGTGTCCCCCCAAAATACCTGTCAACTTGACTAGGTCATGATTCCCAGTATTGCATGATTGTCCACCATTTTGTCATCTGATGTGATTTTCCTATGTGTTGTAAATTCTATCTCTATGATGTTGATGAGATGGATTAAGGGCAGTTATGTTAATGAAACAGAACTCAATCTACAAGATTAGATTGTGTCTTAAGCCTATCTCTTTTAATATATAAAATACAGAAGTGAGGAGGAAGACTTGGGGACCTCAGAGTACCAAGAGCATGTCCTTTGGATCTGGAGTTCCTGCACAGAGAAGTTTCTAGACCAGGGGAAAATTGATGATAGGGACCTTTCTCCAAAGCTGACAGAGAAAGAAAGCCCCTTCCTCTGAAGCTGATGCCCTGAATTTGGACTTCTAGTCTACTAAACTGTGAAAGAATAAATTTCTCTTTGTTGAAGCCATCCACTTGTGGTATTTCTGTATGACTAAGACACACCCTGACAGCCAACATTTGTTTGCCCTCATGTTGGAAGACCAACAGTACACCTAAACTGTGATACCTCAATGTTTTTCTGAGTCTCCCAAATCTTATTCTTCCCAAATCTTACATGTAGATTTGCAGTCTTTACAATTAGCCCATATATCTACCCTGTGACAGTATGTTGATGATTTGTTAGTTTGTTCTAGTTCTCAACAGGCGTTTTCTTGAGGACAGCATTTTGTTATTGAAACATTTGGCTGTTGGTGGACACAAAGCTTCCAAAGAGAAATTACAACTGGCATAACCTTCAGGTAAGTATTTCAGGCATATAATTTCATCTAAAGGAGTCTCTATCAACCCCAAATGGAAGGAATCCATTTTAGCCTTCCCTGTTGCTGTAGGGCTGCTATGAGTCAGAATCGACTTGACAGCACTGGGTTTGGTTTGGTTTGGTCCCTAATACAAAGAAATAATTAAGAGAATTTTTAGAACATGTGACTATTGCCAGACTTTGATATCAAATTTGTCACTATTAGCCAAACCCTTACATCGACATTTTAAGGCTTCCAGGCCTGGCCCTTTTCAGCTTCCAGAATATGGTAAAGAAGCCATACTGAAAGTAAAAGAATCACTAGTGGATACTGCATCTTTGGCATTCCCTAACTATAACCTAGATTTTTCACTTTTTGTACATAAATTGTCCAGCAATGCCACAGGAGTGCTTACCCAAAAGCATGGAGGGCAACAAAGGCCAGTTGTGCATTACAGTCTACAACTAGATTCAGTTGTGAAAAGCTTCTTTCCTTACCTTAGAACAGTGGCTACCACCATGAAATTAATAGAGGTAACAGCAGACATAGTTTTAGGAAATTTCATTGACGTTTATATTCCTCATACAGAGCCCACTATTTTGAACTCCACATTAACCCAGCACCTTTCAGCCAGCAGATTTATGGTATTTTATGCATATAACATGCACCTTCTGCATTTGCTTAATGGCAGCACACACCCCACATGAGTCACCATCCCAAGTTACATCATGCCAATCCTCTTCTACTTGTAGCTGTAAAAAAATTAACTTACTGCACTTACAAAAATAGCTCGTGGGGGACAGTGTGGCCAGAAAACAAATGTAGCAGGTGCATATTATTTATCTAAAAATATGGTATTTCATATGAAGCCTCCTCTTGGCTGCTTGTAACATGCATCTATACACAGTAGCCTGTATAAACCCTGCTACTCTCTTTTTCCCCTCCTTGGCTACAATGACTATCTCCTTTATGGTTGTTTAGTCTTTGCAGAACAACTTTTATATCCCAGAAGCGATTCACAAGAAACCCAACTTGCTAACCCAGATTTGGTTTTATTTGTGGATGGGTCATACTTAAGACCTGATCGTACCAGTTCTAATTATCTTTGAGGATATGCTGTTACTATGTCCACTGAAGTCCTTGAAAGAGGCATCCTTTCTGAAGTCACTGTGGTCCAACGAGCTGAACTGATTGCATTCATGAGAGCTTGCAAATTGGCTTCCAGATGGTCAGTAAGTATTTACACCGACTTCAATATGGCTTTGGGATAGTCCATGATTTTGGCATAGTGTGGCAACAAAAGTTCTTGACTTTTTCTGGAATCAAAGTTAAAAATGTCCCTTAAATGGTAGATCTTTTTGAAGGCCTTTTACTTCTCTCCAAAATTGCTGTTATTAAAATACAAGACCATCAGCCTAAAGAGTGCTCCCAATGGAAAAGTTTAAAGGGAACAACTTGGCTGACAGAGCAGCCAAACAAGCTGCTTCACAAATTCTTGCTTCCATCATTATCAATCATGAGTAGGATAAAAACAAGGGAAATGATTTTACTTGTGATAACCTTAACCTACCTTTGGCTTTAGAAATGCTTTTCAAATACTAACATTTGAGTCCTAAGGATGAAATTAAAATATGGTAACATAACAGATGCTCTAAGAATTTGATAACTAACTTATGGACAGGGCCTACTGGAAAACTTTTTTTACCCAAATTCTTATACATCTCCATGTTTCAGAATTTACATAAGAGAACCCACCCCAAGCATGGCCAAATATTTCAGATTATGAAAAAAGATTGGTGGGGAAAATTCTTTGAAGTTGCAGAACATGTGGCTTCCCATTGCCTAGCCTGCCTCAAACAAGCTGCCTCCCAGGTTTTCATGTCTCTTTTAATAGCTGAGGGAATGCTTAGCCGTGAGCATAATGAAGAAGATTCCTTTAATTTATTTGTACAGTATTGTACCCCTAACAAAGTTACCTCAGAGAATCTCTTTAAACATCAAAAATCAGCTTTGGCTGATGAAATAGAAACAGGGAAGAAATATGATTGCTCTGAGGAATTTGCTTCTGAGATATGGATAGGACCTAATCAGAAGCCTGTCCTTCTCAAATTTTTCCATATACCTATGATGAAGATGTTACACATACACCCTTGCCTGGGGATAGATAAAATGATGGAAACTTTAAAGAAATACTGGGGGGAGGGGACAATTTTTTTGAACCTTCTGATTATGTTAGTTCTCATTATTCCATTTGTTCTCAATTCAATTCAGGCAAGCCCTATAAAGCTCCATCTGGGAGATATACCTTGCCCTCAGGGCCCATGCTTGAATGGAAAATTGATTTTATTCAGCTTCCTCCTTCAAATGGCTATAAATATGTCCTTGTTATGATTTGTAGGTTTTGTCACTGGGTGGAAGCTTTTCCTTCTCACCAAGCTACTGCTACTTTTGTACCTAAGAGATTCTTGAAAATATCACCCCCACATAGGAAGCCCTGAAAATTCTTTGAAAGGACTCAGGGACTCATTTTACTGGACAGATAATTACAGGAGTATGTACTTTTTTTTTTTCTATTTTTCAAAGGCTCCGTTGCACTCATCAACTTCAATGTTCCAGTTTTGTAGAGACGACAAATTGCATAATAAACATTCAGTTAGCCAAACTTTCTAAACCTTAGAACTGTCCAAGGTTAAAGTATTGCCTTTAGTCCTTTTGAGCCATGTAAATTAACCCCATATGAAATTATCACTGGATGGCCTATGGTCCTCCCTTATTGGTCTGCCTCTACTGATTCTAATCTAATTCAACATGATTCATTGAGGTATTGTCAGTCCTTAACCTGGTACTCTAAAGAGAACTCTTCACAGGTTAAAGAAGCTTTCGACAATCTAAAGCCTGATATACTACAATTGCTTACTATTAAACCTGGAAATTATGTCTACTGGAAAAGGCATCAGTTGAAAGAGTCTCTCAAGCCTTGTTGAAAAGGACTGTATTTGGTACTCCTCACTAATGCTTGTGCAGCTAAATTTCAGGAAGAAGTCTTGGACTCATTATCCCAGTTGAAGAAGACAAAGGCACATACTTGGACTGTCTAACCTACTGTGGGATATAAACTAAGTTCGAATGCTCAATGGTCAAATGCAGATGTTGACAGCTCCTCCCAAGATCTCAGAACAAGACCCCAAGCAAGCTTCTCAGAGTCTTGGACTTTGCTTAATAATCATAGCTACTTTTTATGTTAATTGCTGTACTAGATATTTTGGTATTATTTCCTGGTAAGATTTATCCTTATGCAATTTTTGAACTTTATTGTAGTTATTATTCTTGTACTATTTGTTTTATTATGTTACTTCTGAGTAGTTTTCCTTCTATATGAAGACTTTCTTAAGTTTTATTTTACTACTTTGAGTGATACCCATTAAAGCTTGGAAAACAATGCATTTGTTAGACTAGGTCAATCAGTAACTACTGCTCAAAACCGATTGTTGGATTTGCCACTGTTCCTTTAAGTTTATGCATGAAATTTCAGACCTGCTAACATTACCTGTATCAGATTACAGTCTTGTACTTACCACTGTTAATTTCAGCAGCATCGTTGTCAAACAATGATACATGTCAGATTATGACATCCCCCTGGACTATTAGATCCACCTCAGATAACCTGTTTTAATTTGACTAAAAAGAAAGGTATCATCGGCATAGATACTATACCACTGGTACAAACCAGAGCAGTTACCTTAATCATTTCAATAATTGTTTTATGTATAATCAAATGTAGTATGAAATGTTCATTTAATATATGCAACTCAATTGCAATTCTTCTCACGATTCAAAGAATCCTGCATTTAGAAGAAATGAAATTTATAGGAGAAACTCAGTAACTGGTTTTACACATTGAGTTAGTGTTTTTGACTGCCAAGTCGTTCATCCAAATTTGTCACTGTTTGGAGCACTGACTCTGATGCAAGTCAACTCACCCTGAAGATGAGTTCTATCAATATGGCAAGGTGAAGAAGAAAAATTATCCCAATAATCTTAAGGTTTAATACTCTCAATACATGGGCCTGGTACATACCCAAAAAGTCTTTTGTAAAGAAATGTAACTCCATTGTAGGTGTTCGGTGCCCCTTAGCAGGGGCTTGAACAAAAAAGGGGGATGTGCTAGCAAACCTCTAAAACTGAGGCATTTTGCATAATAAAAGGGTTAACATAAGATCTGAATCAAAATGCCATTTTATTATAAGATCCTGCTTCTGCATTCCCAAGAATGAAACCTTGACTTCTTCCCATTCACGTGCATAGGGCTTAGGGCCTCTGGCTGGGTGGAACCAGTAGACCCTGGCCTCCTATCAATCACCTTGTTAAACTGACCTTGCTCTTGCCCCAAGCCGCTCTTAGCAAATAAGTGTGGGGGTTAGGAATGTGGTGTAGCCACACTTAATAAATGAGGGTGGGGATCAGGTATATGACTGTAAGAGAAGAATTTTGCTCAAGATGTTCCTGGAAGAAGGTAGTTGAAAATAAAATTGCTGATGACATACCCATCTTGTGGCTGTAGCCATGAGACCATCATGCATTTCTTTACCCTGTCTTACTATAAAAGCACACCTCTCCTTCCACACTTGGAGGAACTTTGTATTCTCTACAGGGTTGCTGCCTGTTATGAACTGAATTGTGTCCCCCCAAAGTATGTGTAAATTGGGCTAGGCCAAGATTCTCAGTACTGTATGGTTGTCCTAGGTTTTGTGATCTGATGTAATTATCCTGTGTGGTAAATCCTAACCATTATGATGTTAATAAGGCAAAATTAGAGGAAGTTATGTTAATGAGGCAGGACACAATCTAGAGGATTAGGTTGTCTCTTTTGAGGTACAAAAAAGAGAAATGAGCAAAGAGGAGAGGAACCTCCTACAACCAAGAAAGAAAAGCTTGGAGCATATTCTTTGCACCCAAGTTCCCTGTATTGAGAAACTTCTAGACCCAGGGAAATATTGAAGACAAGGACCTTCCCCCAGAGCCAACAGAGAGAAAAATCCTTCCCCTGGAGCTGGAGCCCTAAATTCAGACTTTTAGCCTCCTAAATGGTAAGAGAATAAATTTCTGTTTGTTAAAGCCATCCACTTGTGTATTTTTGTTACAACAGCACTAGATAACTAAGATACTTCCCTATTTTCAAATCATTTTATTACTCAATAAAACTCTTTGCTTTCATTTCAACAGAGTATGCATTCTTACTCTTTAACATAGGCAACTACAATATATTTTTCTGGTTATATAGTAAGATTGTAGTGAAGTGAGTTCTTGGGCCCAGAAGAGATTGCTAGTCATTGGTAACCTGGAACTATAAGCAATTTCCAGCTGAGAGTTCACAGATTATTATTCAATAGTAATATGATATAAAATTATCTCCTTCACACAAAACAGTAATAATTTTGGTCTCTAGCTGCTTTCCAATTCCTCACAGCTTGTTGCACTGTGGTGATTTGTGTGTTACTGTGATGCTGGAAGCTATGCCACCGGTATTTCAAACACCATCAGGCTTACCCACGGTGGGCAGGTTTCAGCAGAGTTTCCAGTCTAAGGAAGACTAGGTAGAAGAACATGGAGATCTACTTCTGAAAAAATTAGCAAGTGAAAACCTTAAGAATGGCAGTGTAACATGGTCTGATATAGTGTCAAAAGATGAGTCTCTCATGTTGGAAGGTACTCAAAATATGTTATGGAAGTGCTGCTTCCTCAAGGTAGAATCAGCCTTAATGACATGGATGGAGTCAAGGTTTTGGGACCTACATTTGCTGATGTGGCATGATGCAAAATGAGAAGAAATAGCTCCAAGCATCCATTAATAATGGGAATACAGAATGTATGAAGTATGAATTGAGAATTGCAAGTTAGCAAAAATAAAATGGAAGGCATAAAAGATTGATATTCTAGGCATTAGTGAGCTGAAATGGACTGGTACTGGCCATTTTTAATTGGACAATCATGTGATCTACTATGCCAGGAATGAACAAATTGAAAAATGGTGAAAGAACATTTCAAGATCTACCCTGAAGTACGTGCTGACAATGATAGGATATCGACACAACTACAGGGAAGATTAGTTAATAAAGGTGACCTATAAACATCTTTATCACTGTCATTTCTCTTTGGTAGGCTTACTAATGACTCCCAACCACTAGCTCAGACTATTAGGAATGGCCCCAGGTATTCAGAAGCTGCTCCCTAAACCCTCTCTCATCTTTCTGCACCATTTCATTAGTTGGGCAGGGTGTGTGTTACTGTGATGCTGGAAGCTATGCCACCAGTATTTCAAATACCATCAGGCTTACCCACAGTGGGCAGGTTTCAGCAGAACTTCCAGTCTAAAGCAGACTAGGTAGAAGAACATGGAGATCTACTTCTGAAAAAATTAACCAGTGAAAACCTTATGAATAGCAGTGGCATCTATATCCTAGAAAAGGAAGACTGACTGAGGACGAGGAGATGAGGTTCAAAACTAGAAAAAGAGGTACAGGATGAGCAGGGGTGGGAATACCAGTCCAGCATTTATCTATAGCAGGATCTAGGTCAGAGGGAACAGGAGGGAAACAAGAGCAAAGAATGAATGCTGCTGGGTGCTGGGACTTGAGGGCACGGGGGAACTCGTACCAACAAGAAAGCAGCATAGGGAGCATAGCACGTCTTTTGGACCCAAGGTTCCTGTGCTGAGAAGCTCCTAGACCAGGGGAAGATTGATGAAAAGGACCTTTCCCCAGAACAAACAGAGAGAGAAGGACTTCCCCCACAGTTGGCACCCTGAATTTGGATTTCTAGCCTCCTAAACTGTGAGAGAATAAATTTCTCTTTTTTAAAGCCATCTGCTTGTGGTATTTCTGTTACAGCAGCACTAGATGACTAAGACACTCATTAATTTAGATAATTGTTTCTCCTTAAGAATTTAGTTCCACCACTGGAAAAGCTCCTGTATTCTCCCTGGAGCCCCTTCATTCTAGTTAACCTAATGACAAGTTGTTCAATTTAATTTTTTCATTTGGTACAATCTTTTTTAAAATGTCCAGTTTTGTTACAATAATAGCAAACAGCAGTCCCAGACTTGTTTCTTGAAATCCTTCTCTGGACTTGGAATTTTTCTCTGGGCTGGGTTTGTAACTGCTGCAATTGTTTTACTTTGTCCTTTTGTTCTAATGCTTTAGTTTTTTGTTACAATGTTTGAGTTAGTTTATATGCTCAGGCAGTTAATTCTGGGTTAAGGATATTTTCCAAATCTAATCAATGGCATTTGACTAGCTCAGCTAAGTCAGGGTGGAGCTCATTTATGAATATGGAGGTGAAAATTATTCCAACTCCTAGCTCCTCTGAGTTTAAGCCTGAATGTTCAGCAAAAAGTTTGGTTAAATCATCTCTCTAGTTGTAAACATTCTCATCCTTTTCTTGTTTACAGTTTTGAACTTTAACCTGGTCAATTTTTCAGGGATAAACTTTGGGGATGATATATATAAGTAACTTAACGATTTTTTTTTTTTTAGTTTGTTGTAGCAGTTACATACCAGAGACATTTGCTTTTATAGTTAAAATCCTCCTGGAGTTTTCTAACTGACCTCTTCCACCCATCTTTGGGCTTTCTCTGGTCCTACTAGCATGTTTATTAAGTTATATAAATCTGCTGGGCCAGGCTTATATGTTTCTACTAAAATATTAAATTCCTGGGTAAACTTCTGGAGATCTTTGAGAGAATTAGCATAATCTTTCACAATTGTGTGAAGTTTCACTTTAGACCAAGGAGTAAATGTAACATGGGGAGTTTTATTTGGTACTTCTGGATACCTTATCTTAAAAGGCATCTCCAGCAAGGCAATAGTGATGGGCTTCTCCAATTGTTCCTTAGCAGGTTCTTTAGGATACAAAGAAAACTCAGAGAGGATGTTAGCGGGGGAGTAAGAATGCAGAGATGAATACAAAGAAGGGTCAACCAGCACAGAAGCAGAGGGAATGGTAGTAGGAAGAACAAGAGCAGGCGATCGACATTACATTTCCTTTTGTTGTTTAGTTAATTTGGAGATACTATCTTGCATGGAAGCCATTTTACTTTCCCGGTCTATTTTGGAGGATTCTAGATACCAATCAAAATAGAAATTCCATTGTTGTCGCTGAATCTGGGGGCCTTTCTTTTCTAATTTACTATGCAGTATAGTCTATGCAGCTCAAAAGAGTTCCACAGTGGCCACTATTTTTCCAACATTTCTTTTGTAAAATCAGGCCCTGTAAAAAGCTCATTTGCCATTGTGTCAATTCTGACTCACAGGGACCCTATAGAACAAAGTAGAACTGTCCCACAGGTTTTCCACGGAATGACTGGTTGATTGAAAGTTCTGACCTTTTGGTTAACAGCTGAGCTCTTAACCACCAGGGTTCCAAAACCATGTCAGTGTTCCAATACAAGCAGGTAAAAGGGCAAAATTGTTTATTCATATAAATGGCCAGAGTGGGTCGTTGAGCCCTTAGAGATGGCATTTCCCATCTTACCAAAACAGTGAACACATGTGCTATTGAAACCTGAATGTGCACAGAAACCTGAATGTGCACTAAGAACTTAATGCATGCTGAAACCTGAATGTGCACTTCACAAAGAAAAGTTGAGTTTAAACTTAATGGATTAAAATCTTGACTCTCCCAGTGTCAAACAGAACCCTGTCAGAAGTTTGCCACAAGATGTAGAAAGAGTTTTGCTTAAACCGATGTGTACCTTTTCATTGCACTAGAATTTCCTTGCAGCTGGTGGGCAGCCTAGTGTTCTTGCCTGCCTTGCACCTGGCTTATCCTGTAACAGGAGCCTTTAACTGCTTAGTAGCCAGCAAGCCCCTATTGGCTTTTAACTGGTCATCCTGGGCCCACAATTTTTATGGCTTATTAGACTTGGGACAATGGCAGCAACAGCCTCACCAAACTTAATTATAAACTGAACTCACAAAATGTTTAGTGTATAAACTGAAAATGAAAGTACAAAAGAAGTCCAACAATAATCCTGAAAAGCATGAATGCAAGGAAGTGGGATTCAGTCTTAGAGACTTTATCCAGGATGACTCCTGAGAGTCCATGGAGACAGAAGCACTCAAGGGGCCTATGTTGGTACTGAAACTCTGGATCTTCAACTTTTCTGGGTGGCTGAAGATAATGCACCTTTGAATTCCACTTATCTGACGTCAGAAAATGTCAAAGAGTAAGAATACATACACTGTTAAAATAAAAGTAAAGAAATTTATTGAGGAATAAAAAAAAACTCAAATAGGGCAGCAACCCTGTAGAGAATAAAAAGTTGCTGTGAAGTACGGAGGGAGAGGTGTGCTTTTATAGTAAAAATGGGGAGGGAGAGTGCATGATGGTTGCATGGTTACAGCCACAAAGTGGATATGTTATCAGCAATTCTATTTGTAACAAAAGAGAGTTTTGATTCAGACCTAATATCAGTCATTTTATTACGCCAAGTGCCTCAGTTTTAGAGGTGTGCTAGCACACCTGTATAAGTAAAAGGATTAATAATGTGTGTTAAATTGTAAAATAATCTTATCATGAGGGTTAATTAGAACATATAAATATATTTTTTTTATAAAGTAATGACTATAACTGTACATTTATATGGCATTGTAACACATGTATGGCTCTTTCACATATAGTATTGCACGATTAAATTTTTATAAAGGTTTGTGATGTAGGCAAGGCAGGCACAATAAAAAAATGTATACTTAAAGACTCATATGGCTTTTCTTTCTTTTTTCTACTTTTTTGATCCAAGTTCTTACGGCTATTGCGTAGCCATAAGTCCTTAAATCTCTGCCCAATATTGTGTGTCCACTGACCCATACTGATAACATTGAATCAAAATATTTATTGTAATAAGTAGACTGAAGTGATTGCTATTGCACATTTGGTATTGTAACAGAACAGTTGGTTATAGTGAATGCAGATGAGCTGTAGGCAGAACCAAGGATCAATGGCTCCATTAATGTTTGTGCACTAAAGCATAGACATGCTGCTGCTTTCAGATTTGAAGAGGAAGAGGGAAAGGTCTCCTTCCTGGAAAATGCAACAACTTTTTGTGAAGGCAAGAGGACCCAGAAGAAGAAGAAGGAGGTGGGTGTTGTAATTCTAATTGCAGGTTAATTCTCATAGATCAGTCTATTTAAATGGTAATGAGGCAAAGATAGTGCTTCTGGCATATGAGTTTGAAGCTTTTTGCAGAGTATATCTGTCAGCAAGGAAAACAAAAACAAAAACTGCTACTTACTTGAAAAGCTGTAGTTACTTCCAGGGCAAGTAATTGTAAAAGGAAATTAATTTTCAGCGCTCTGCCCTGTGTGCTTTTTAGAGAACTTTGGGAACACCCAACTGCTACCATACTTCCTTTGTCACCTTTAGCTTTCCAAGTTTTTATTTTCCTGTAATAAAGAAGAACAGACACAGCTATAATGGCCACTTTTGTAGCAGAGATGAATGACCAGTGTCATACATCATCCTTAGTAGAGCCGGGAGGACACTTGATTGCTTTTCATGTTCTGCAAAATCTTAATTATACCATGAGCACATACATAGATGTATTGATTCAGGCAACAGAACAAAATTAAAATGCAATTGTGTAGAGAATGAAATGCCATTGTATAAAAGGAGGTTATGGTCCAATAGGGAGGAAACATGTAAATGCACTTACTAGGTGGTAGCAAGTGATGCTTGCCTTAAGAAAAATATTGAAAAAAAATGCCATGAAGCATTGGACGAAGGAGAAATTTCTTCAGACTGGAGTATTAAGAGCACTTCACTGAGAAAGTAACGTTTGGAACAGGTGTCAAAAACTGGGTAGAATTTGGGAATTGAGGAAAAAAGCAAACAGCAGCAGTGGAGAGGCCAAAGGGTATTCAATATCTAATAGTGTGAGTAAAAGCCCCATTTTAGGAAAGCCTCTGGAAACCGTATACCAAGAACTAAGTACTGCCCAGGTGACCTGAAATGCTTCATGGAGGAATTACAAGAATTATACCTCATCCAAGAGCTGTTCGTTTGACTTTAAAGTTAATGATAAATAGCTACATTGTAAAACACACAAGTGTGTGGGGATTTGGGGGTGTGTATTTTTTTATTTCTATTTCTTATTTTGCTTTTAATTTCAGAATTTTTTTTATTTCTATTTCTTATTTTGCTTTTAATTTCAGAATTTTTTTGTTGTTTTAATTGCCACAGTATCATTGTGAGTACTCATATTTGGTTTTTTAGAACATAATCTGGGGCAGAACTTCATTGTTAGGTATGATAAATAGAAATTTGGGGGAGGCTAGATTATAACTTAGACATCAGTCAGTTTTATGCCCAGCCTAACAACCTCAAACTATTTTAAGTGGCAAGATCCTTTAAACAGCCTGAGACAGGGAAGGAAAGGGACTGAGCCCCTAAGCGAGGAACCCTCATACACCAGCAACTTTCAATTTACTTAGTGCTTGGCTAAGGACGCAAAATGTGCAATAAGGAAAGAACAAGCAATCTACTTTCTTTTAAAATGTTTTCAGAAGGAATGGCCTGATGTGGTTCCTGGACCATGCGCAGACATCAGCAAGGTGATGACGGATGAACTGCTCCTTATACAAGTACCGGCAACAGGAATACAACCGTCTCTACCGAGGGACTGCTCAGGTGCAACACCCCATAATAAGTCCTACCGCCCAGTCCCAGGAGCCTTTGCTACAGGTTCCATCTTGGAATCCAGATGTGCGGACAGCCTAATTTAGCATGTGCCACCATTCTGAGAAGTACCCGCCCCTTGAAAGAAGCCTACTAAGTATTCATTACCCTATTATCCTTGTCAAACCTGTATAAGCCCAAGAAAAACCTATGTTCAGAGGAACAGAGGGTAGGGTTTCCTGGTCTCTGTATGTTCTCCACTCCAAAGCCTCTGCTTTCCTTCTGCTGCTAATAAACTTTTGCTTGTGTGGAATCTTTGAGCCTCTCCTGGTAATTCTTGGTCAGTAGAAGGCAAGAATCTAGGAAGGACTTAGTCTCATACTGGGAAGCCTTGCTCTGTAACAAGTCTAATTACTTCCCTAATAATCTCTAGCAAGATCTTCTCGTATTCACGGTAACAATCTAGTCACTTTTTTCTGTCGTTGTTGTTCTTTATAAAGTGCTCTATGGAATATAAATATTTGAAATGGTTTTCTTCGGAGCATAAATACCCAGCTGTAGATTTAAAATAATACTTTGAACATGTACTGACAAATATTATGTCTGAGAAATTGCTTTAAAATGTACAAAGAAATAACAAAAGCAAAAAACACACTTTATGTAGTTCATGAAAAGATGTATTCTCATTAAGCACAACAAAATGTTTAACAGTCTCTTTTGGCTGTTCATCCCAATCTTTATATTTCTGTATCTTCACAACTGCTCCAAAGCCTCCTTAACAATCTCAATAAAGAAAAAAACACTTCCACCAGAATCAAGCTGCTGAGACTCTCCGTTGTCCCACCTGTCAGATATCTGACTCAGATCTTTTTAATGTTCATCAATCTAGCCGCTCTTGCTTCTTGCAGTTTTCCTGTTTGACAGTTGCCTGAACTCTTCACAGTGACGGAGGACCCATGAGCTGATTAACAACTAAGAACATTTTCTTTTTGAACTTATGTGATAGTTTAATTCTCTAACATTCTCTAGTCAGATCTTTTTGGCCCTAGTAAAGATGTCGTTATTGTGTGCCATTCAGCCAATTTTGACTCATAGTGATCCTACATATGACAGAGTAGAACTGCTTCATAGGGTTTTATAAGCTGTAATCTTTATAGGAGCAGATGACCAGGTCTTTTCTCCCATGGAACGGCTGGTGGGTTCGAACCACTGATCTATCGGTTAACATACAAGCTCTTAACCATTGCACAATCAGGGCTTATTCTTGTAAAGATAGATATAAAGTATAATTTTCAGGAAGGTAATATCAAATCTGTCATGTAAATATAACACGGATACCATTTCTAAGATTTTATTCATTAATTAATGAGTGAAGCAGTAAAATATTAAAACCATGTATAAGCAATTTAATAAAGTGATAGAAAAGGGAATTCCAGAGCACTTAATTGTACTCATGCAGAAGCTGTAAATACACCAAGAGGCAGTAGTTGGAACAGAACAAGGAGATACTTTGTGGTTTAAAATTGGAAAACATATGTGGCAGAGTTGTATCTTTTCATCACACTTATTCTGTCTGTATACTGAAAACATAATCCATGAAGCTGGACTATATGAAGAATAGCCCATCATCAGAATTAGAGGAAGACATTAACAACCTGTGATATACAGATGACACAACCTTGCTGGCAAAAAGTGAAAATGAAGTTGACTTGAAGCATTTACTGATGAAGATCAAAGACCACAGCCTTCAGTATTATTTACAACTCAACATAAAGAAAACAAAGTTCTTACAACTGGACCATAAACAACATCGTAATAAATGACAAAAACATTGAAGTTGTCGAAGATTTCATTTTACTTGGATCAACAATCAACACCCATGGAAGCGGCAGTCAAGAAATTTAATGATAGGTTGCATTCGACAAATTTACCACAGAAGACCTCTTTAAAGTGTTAAAAAGCAAAGATGTCACTTTGATGACTAAGGTGCGCCTTACCCAAGCCTTGTTATTTTCAGTCCTCTCATATGCATTTTCATATGCATGTGAAGCTAGACAACAAAAAGGGAGATTGAAGAATTTATACATTTAAATTACCATGTTGGCAAGGAATATTGAATATACTATGGACTGCCAGAAGAACAAACAAATCTCTCTTGGAAGAAGTACAGTCAGAATGCTCCTCAGAAGCCAGGATGACAAGACATCATCTCACTTACCTTGGACATGTTATCAGGAGGGATCACTCTCTGGAGAAGCACATCACATTTGGTAAAGTAGAGGGTTCAAGAAAAAGTGGAAGGCCCTCAATGAGATGGATTGATGCAGTGTTTGCAACAATGGGCTCAAACATATCAACAATTGTGAGGATGGTGAAGGACAAAGCAATGTTTTTCTCTATTACACATAGGGTCACTATGAGTTGGAGCCAACTTGTTGGCATCTAGCAACAATAGGATAAAATCATTGGGTTGGGAATGAAACTGCTTAACATCCTGCAGTGATATAAACCATAACCCTTAGAATTATCTACTCTACCAAAATAATTATTTTCAGCTCTTCTAGACAAAAAATCTCCAAGTCAAACTGTGCTACCAGGATTGTAAAACAACTTAAAAAAAAAAAAAAAAAAACAACTTACTGGACATTAAATCAAAGATTCAAGCTCAGCACTGTACTGAAAGAACACCCAGTAATGTCTTTTGCCTTTTTCCAAGTTTTAGACTTTTTTTCCACACAAATTCTTCCAATTCACAAATATTTTCTGCTTTTTCGTCTCTTTCTGCTGAGCTGAGTGTTTCCTCTGTAGTTACATGGAGATGCTGTCATGGTTAGCTTAGCTATTTCTGTCAAAATTTCTTCTAGCAAACTAGAGTTTAAGGAATTGAGGATTGTCAAGATGACAGAGTGTGTTAGCATTAAGTCTTAATCTACTTCCTTTCCAGGGTCCATGGCCACTAAAATCTAAGAAAAGTAAGGCATTCTTAGTTTTAGGGTTTTTTTGTTTGTTTGTTTTTTACTTTCAACATTTCAGATTAATATTTATTATTCTAGTTTATATGCATTGAAATTATTAAGAGGTACTTTTATCCACCTGGGGATATGGGAAACCACGTTAACACATATCTGATTGATCACAGGAATCTCACTTGTGAGAAACCATGTCGTAATAAATAAAAGCACATTCTAGGACAAAACTTCAACCTGAGAAATCAGTTATGGTATAATAAATTCATGGTATTTTGGTGGATGAGTGGGAGGAGGGAGAAGAGCAAGTCTGTGACTAGGAAAGGGAAACCTGCTAATCCTCTCTTACCAGGGCCTTGTTCATTGGGATTCTATTTTTAGTGAATTAAGAATGCCTGTACCACTTTTATACCTCAAATATACCTTGGCATTGCTATCTGTCTGAGCGCAATTTTTGTCACTCCTTGAGTATAGACTTGAGGCTTTTTTCTTTTGTTCTAATTAGCTCCTGGAAAGAAATAGAAGTCAAGGGCATTTATGGTTTGTGACGAAGTATAATCGTGTTAGGTAAATTGTTGCAATAGATCCCTCCAGATACATTGTCCAGTCGCCTCTGACTCTCAGAGCTGAGTTATTTTACCTGGTACTAGAGGATATAAATATATCATCCATTAGCAACTGTGTGCACTCACTAAATCCTCAACATCATCTTTTAATACTTTTCCTGTTATTATTCACTTTATACAGAGATAGAAACTGAGAGGGAAAGAAATTAAGATGTCCAACATCACCCAGGGTATATATGGTGGAATTAAGATTCAAACTGAGTTTCTTTGATTGGTTCTGTTAATATTTCATTGCCTTACATCATAGAGGGTTTTAAAATATTATGTAAACTTATGCATAAAGCCAAGTACAATTCCTGGTTTTGATGAAATATACAAGGAAATAAAATCATAACTGAATTTTATTACCTGAGGTACTTTCATGGTTACTTAGTGCTGCTACAACACAAATATCACAAGTGGGAAACTTTTTAAAAAACAGAAATCTGTTTTCTAACTGTTCTGTAGGCTAAAGACACTCAGTCGTGTTGATTCATTGTGTAAGCCTCTCTCCTAGTTTCTGGTGTCTGTTGATGATCCCTGGTGTTCTTTTACTTGTAGAAGATCCTCATATGTCCTCCGTCTTCCTGTTTGTGTGTGTGTGTGTGTGTGTGTGTGTGTGTCTGGGTCCAATTTGTTCTTTTTGTAACTCAGAAGTCATTAGGTTTAGGAACCATGCTGCACTGGTATGAACTCAAATGATTGATCGATTACATTGAATTGTAGAAGTTGGCTACATTAGAAGTAACATGATTACATTATTTTACATTTCATTATGGAACATAATCTGCTGATTTAATCACATTTAATACTCTATAATAGCACATGCAACTATCCCATAATAGTAAATAGACTAGTGTTTAGCCAGACAACTAAGAACCATAGCCTAACCAAGTTGACAGATAAAATTAACTGTCACAGGTACTAAATATGATAATTTACCTGCTAATTTTTAAAAGTGAAGAAGGTCAGAAACGTATATAATAAATATGTAAACATTCAAACATTGTTTTATTTAATCATGTTACCTGAAAGGTATCTTCAAATTTTAATTCTTTACATGTTTGTTGTTTAATACAATACTGCATATGTACTTTGTTGTTGTTAGGTGGGGTAAGTTGGTTCCAACTCATAGTGACCCTATGTACAACAGAATGAAACACTGCCCAGATTTGTGCCATCCTCTCAATCATTGTTATACTTGAACTCATTGCTGCAACCACTGTGTCAATCCATCTCCTTGATGGTCTTCCTCTTTTTCTCTGACCCTCTACTTTACCGAGCATGATGTCCTTCTCCAGGGACTGATACTTCCTGACAACAGGTCCAAAGTATGTGAAACATAACCCAAAAACCACTGTGGTCGAGTCATAGAGACCCTATAGGACAGAGTAGAACTTCCCCATAGAGTTTCCAAGGAGTGCCTGACAGATTTGAACAGCCAACCTCTTGCTTAGCAGTTGTAGCACTTAACCACTATGCCACTAGGGTTTCCATGTGAGACATAGTCTCACCATATTCTAAAGGGAATTCTGGTTGTACTTCTTTTAAGACAGATTTGTTCACTCTCTTGGCACTCCACGTTATATTCAATTTCCTTTTCCAACACCACAACTCAAAGGCATCAATCTTCTTTGGTTTTCCTTATTCATTGTTCAGCTTTCACATGCGTACGAGGCAACTGAAAGCATTCTGGTTTGGGTCAGGCCCACCTTAGTCTTCAAGGTGACATCTTTGCTTTTTGACAGTTTGAAGAGGTCTTTTGCAGCAGATTTGCTCTATGCAATGCCTCTTCTGATTTCTTGACTGCTGCATCCATTGGTGTTAATTGTGGACCCAAGTAAAATGAAATCTTTGACAAATTCAATCTTTTCTCCATTTATCATGATGTTGCTTATTGGTCCAGTTGTGAGGATTTTTATTTTCTTTATGTTGAGGTGTAGTTCATATTGAAGGCTATGGTCTTTGATCTTCATCAGTAAGTGCTTCAAGTTCTCTTCACTTCCAGCAAGCAAGGTTGTGTCATCTGCATATAATTGGTTCTTAATAAGTCTTCCTCCAATCCTGATGCAATCGTCTTCATATAGACCAGCTTCTCAGATTATTTACTTAGCATGAAGACTGGTTAAGTATGGTGAAAGAATAAAACCCTGACACACACCTTTCCCGAGTTTAAACCACTCAGTATCCTCTTGATCTGTCGAAACAACTGCCTCTTGATCTACATATAGGTTCCTCATGGGCACAATTCAGTGTTCTGGAATTTCCATTCTTCCCAGTGTTAGCCATAATTTGTTATGATCCATAGAGTCAAATGCCTTTGCATATTCAATAAAACACAGGTAAACATCTTTCTGGTGTTCTCTGCTTTCAACCAGGGTTCATCTGACAGCAGCAGTGATATTCCTGGTTCCATGTCCTCTTTTGAATCCAGCTTGAATTTCTGATAGCTCCCTGTTGACATCCATTTTGGACTTCTCTTTCTTTCCTGTCTTTTTAATGATCTCTTGTTTTTTTCATGTATGATGTCCTTAATGTCATTCTACAACTTGTCTGGTCTTTTGTCATTAGTGTTCAATGCATCAAATCTAGTGTTGAGATGGTTCCTAAGTTCAGGTGGAATATACTCAAGGTCGGACTTTGGATCTCTTGGACTTGTTCTAATTTTCTTCAGCTTCAACTTGAACATGCATATGAGCAATTGATGGTCTGTTTTGCCATTGCCCCCTGGAATTGCTCTGACTGGTAATATTGAGTTTCTTCTTCTTTTTGCACAGATGCTGTCGATTTGATTCCTGTGTATTCCATCTGGCCAGGACCACATGTATAGTCACTGTTAAGGTTGAAAAAAGAAAGTATTTGCAATGAAGAAGTCATTGGTCTTGCAAAATTCTATTGTGCAATCTCTGGCATTGTTTCTATCACCAAGGCCATATTTTCCAACCACCGATCCTTGTTTCCAACTTTAACATTCCAATCACCAATAATTATCAATGCGTCCTGATTACATGTTTGATCAATTTCAGACTGCAGAAGTTGGTAAAAATCTTCAATTTCTTCATCTTTGGTCTTAATGGTTGGTGCATAAATAACAATAATAGTCATAATAACTGGTCTTCCATGTAGGTGTATGGATATTATTCTATCACTGATAGCATCGTACTTTAGGATAGATCTTGAAATGTTCTTTTTGACAATGAATGCAAGGCTATTCCTCTTCAAGTTGTCATACCCAGCATTGTAGACTATATGATTATCTGATTCAAAATGGCCAATACAAGTCCATTTCAGCTCACTAATGCCTGGGCTATCAATGTTTACATGTTCCATTTCATTTCTGATGACCTCCAATTTTCCTGGATTCATACTTTATACCTTCCACTTTCCAATTATTAATGGATGTTTGTAGCTCTATCTTCTCATTTTGAGTCATGCCACATCAGTAAATGAAGGTCCTGAAAGCTTGACTCCATCCACATCTTTTAAGATTGACTCTACTTTGAAGAAGCAGCTCTTCCCCAGTCATCTTTTGAGTGCTATCCAACCTGAGGGGTTCATATTCTGGCACTGTATCAATGTTCCACTGCTATTCTTAAGGTTTTTACTGGCTAATTCTTTTCAGAAGTAGATTGCCAGCTCCTTCTTCCTAGTGCGTCTTAGCTTGGAAGTTCAGCTGAAATCTGTCTGCCATGGGTGACCCTGCTGGAATTTGAATGCTGGCGGTATAACTTCCAGCATTGCAGCAACACACAAACCTCAGTGTGACAAACTGACAGGTGCATGGAGGTGTATGTACTTAGTAAACTAAATTATACACAAGAAAGACAAGGTCAGTTGCCTTATCTTTTTCTTTCTAGGAAGGATATTTAAGTATTTATTTGGTAGTTTATTGCTTTTATTGCTAGCTGCCTTCAAGTTGGCCCCTGATTCATAATGATGCCCTGCAGAATGGAATGAAATGCTGCCAGTTCTTGCACTGTCCCAATGATAAGTTGCAGATCGGACCATGGTGATCTATATTACTTTAATTGGCTAATTTTTGGAAGCAGATCACTTTTCTTTCTAGTCCGTCTTAATCAGGAGGCTTCACTGAAACCTGTTCATCATCATAGCAACATGAAAGCCACCACTGGTAGTTAGGTGGAGGCAGCATATTTCCTGCATGGGAGGCAAGAATTCTGCCACTGGACTACCAATGTCCCTAGTAACTTATTAACTATTTCTTTATTTTAGATAAGTTCTGTTTTTTTTTAGTTTGTTTTATTTGGCTTTAATTTAACTTTTTCAATGCTGAGACCTGCTTCAAATGTGTAAGTTAATGATTGTTGTTGTTGTGTGCCATCAAGTTAATTCTGACTCATAGCAACTTTACAGGACAGAGGAGAACTGTCCTATAGGGTTTCCTAGGCTGTGAGGTTTAAAGGAGCAGATTGCCAGGTTTTCTCCCAAAGTTAATGACATGATATTCAAATAGACAACTAAATGCTGGCAAGAGTACAGGCTTGTGGGCTCCAGATACGTCATACTGTGAAACTGTTTGACATTCTCAGACCACTTCTTTGAAGTAAATAAGACATTGGATTAGATGATCTTGAATATAATTTTAAACATTTCTGAGCATTTTCATATTGGATATGATTCATAGGAAGTGGCATTACACATTTTTGGCCTTTAGCACACAGTTGCCAATAGTTGAATAACATATGGTAATCAAAATATTTTCCCCCTTCTTATCCCCTGTCCTGGATAATAGATGCTTATTTATATTATTATACTATATTATTATCATTTAACATTTTCATATGAAAACATATTATTGGTTGCTTAAATGAATATTCAGTTAAATATATATTATATTAAGATTATCTACATTTTGTGTTACTGTCTCAGAAGAAATATTGTTGTTTGTTGCTGTAGAGTAAGCTCCAACTCATAGAGAACTTATGTATAACAGAACAAAACACTGTCTGGTCCTGTACCATCTTCATGATCATCACTATATTTGCATCCATTGTTTCATCCACTGTGGCAATCCATCTCCCTGAGGGCTTCTCATACCTTTGTGGACCTTCCACTTTGCCAACCATGACATCTTTTTCTAGTAAATGGTCTTTCCTGATGGCGTGTTCAAAGCAAGCGAGCTGAAGTCGCTCTCTCAGCTTCTAAGGAGCATCCTGACTGTGTTTCTTCTAAGACTGATTTGTTAGTTTTTCTTGCAGTCTATGATATATTTAATATTCTTTTCTAACACCACAATTTTAATACATTAATTCTTCTTCAATTTTTCTTTTTTATTGTCTAGCTTTTGCATGCATATGTGGAGATTGAAAAGACCGTGATTTGGTCAGCCATACCTTGCTCATCAAGATGGTATCTTTGCTTTTTCAGAGGAAATAGATAAAAAGAAGGTATAGCAGAATACACTTACTTGGGACCTTGGAGCTAGATGTAGAAATAATTTTTGTATAGTTGTGCATGCCCACATATGTCCTTATTTCCTCTCTCTTATGCACGTCTCTAATATTGTTCTTAGTTTTTTGGTGTGGAAAAATGAAAAAGGAAATTACTGTCTTAGAGAAAATTTTGGAGAACAAACATTTAATATATTGTGATTATTTTGCCGGAATTTTTTTAACTTTATTTAAAAATATTAACTAAAAATTGTTCATTGTTAATCATTTTACAGTTATAGAGATTAATATCCTCCTGTCTTCAGGAGGGCACAGTGGTTAGAGTGCTCAGCTGGTAACTGAAAGGTTGGTGGTTCAAACCCACGAACCCCTCCACAAGAGAAAGATGTGGCAGTCTGCTTCCATAAAAATTTACAGCCTTGGAAACCCTGTGGGGCAGTTCTAGTCTGCCCTATAGGGTCACTATGAGTAGTAATTGACTTGAAGGCAACACGTTGCTGTTGTCTTCAGGAAGAAATCTGTTAGTATATATTTAACATATATTTCAGGAAGAGATTGATTCATTACTAGTATGTGTGTGCGTATTTGTTTATTTTTAGCTGTCATCTAAATATTCCATGTTTATAATGTAAGAATAATGTTAACCAGGATTCCTTTAGCAATAGTAGAGGACCATATTATTGGAGGGTTGTTAACTCCTTGCCTCTTTTCTTCATCATCACCCAACACAATTTGTTTTCTTTTAACTAGAATAAGATACTATTAGGAAATAAAACAAACAGGAAAAAAAAAAAAATTGAAAAAGCCAAGAGGGCAATTTCCTTTAAAATGTATGGAAAATGATTAAATGTGAGATCCCCAAATGGCTACTTTGGGAACCATTGGTGCCATTCCCTTTACTTTGGGGAATTTATATGGTAGAAAAATTTCAACCTCATGTTTCCCAAAAAAGTATATAGTATATAGACATCCAACCATGTGCCAAGTACATTCAGTGTTATTGTTCCCACTAAGATGAAGACTTAAGTAAATTCATGATATTACTGAAAAATTGATATTTCACCTGTAATATCAGTTATCAATTTATATAACATAAAATGAACTCTGACGGCAACGTGTTAACGGGTAAAATGAACTCTCTATCCAGTTGGGAAAGAAACCTCACATATAATGATAGAAGTGTGTTATTTTAGTACTATATTGTGTGTAAATCTTCTTCTTGTAAAGAGTTAGAGGATAATATGCTAATATTTGATGATTTCCTCAACTGTGTATTTAGAAAGATCATAATTAAGCATTTGAAAGGTGGAAGAAATTTCCACTTTATTTTCATTGCTAACATTATGTTGCATTACTACTTTGACATGCAGTAAACATGCAGTTCCTAGTTTAATTGAAATATTTTTATTATAGCAGTTGACTTGCCAGATACAAAAGTGTCTCCAAAAATGCAATCATTTGGGCTTTAAACCATGGTTATAAATTCTGTGATGCTCTTCCTGTAGACTATCCCTCACCTGGAAGCTGGATAAGCTTGTGACTGTTTCAGACAATAAAGTACAATGGAAGTAATGTCATTAGAATTTCAAGCTTATGTTATAAAAAGCCAATCAGTTTCCTTTTTCTAGACTGCTTGCTCTGGGAGTCCTAAGCCACCTCCATGAAGTCTAAGTCCTTGGAATAGTCACACTTAAGAAGTCTCCTATAGGTGCTCCAGTTAACGGCAGTGCTGAGACCAGCCTTCCAGCCACTACTGCCAAATCACCAGATAAGTGTGTAAAGCCACCTTGGACTCTCCAAACTATCCTATCTGCCAGCTGAACATCACCAAATGACTTTTTCTGACACCACATGTATGAATCACTGCTGAAGTCCTGCTAGAATTCCTGTCCAGCAAACAAGGGAGCTACATTAAGAACATCGATAGGCCATTCTGTTTTTTTTTTTTCTTACTGTGGTGAAAATATACATAATGAAACATATGCCAACAATAAAACATCACAACAATTCCTATTGTACAATTCAGTAACATTGATTAGATTCTTCAAGTTGTGCAACCATTGTTGCTATCCTTTTTTAAATAATTCCACCACCATTAACATAAGCTCTATGCCAACTAAGAAAACCTTTTCTTGTCCCCTACCATCCTTGGTAACCACTAATGATTTTTGGTTTCTATGTTTTTATTATTTCATATAGGTGAGATTATACAGTATTTGGTCTTTTGTGACTGACTTATTTCTCTCATCATGCTGTCTTCAAAGGTTCATCCATGTTGTGACATGCATCAGGAATTCATTTGTCTTAATGACTGAGTGGCATTCCATTGTGTATATATACCACTTTTTTTTTTTATCCATTCATCTGTTGACGGACATTTCAACTGTGTCCACCTTTTGGCTATTGTAAAAAGTGCTGCAATGAACATTGATGTAAAATTTATTATCTTTTGAAATAATTTGTTACACAGCAATAAATAAGTGGGGCACATGTCAAACATGGCTTCAGTTAATTGCATACATCTTCTCTTCAGAGAGTCAAATATCCAGAGTAAACACTCTATAGACAAGCATCACATGATAATCCCAAAACCATTATTAACTAGTTAATTAACAATAAATTATAAAAACTATGACAATGATCACCACCATTTCTTAAGTATTTGCTCTTGCCAAGCACATGACTATAAGTTATACATGAATAATTAACATAGAAGTCACATTTACTTAAGTTATATGGTTGGCAAACATTAGAAAAGCCCAGATATATCACATGCAGAAAACCAAACAACAATATGTATAGAAAGTGTGGTACTTGCAAGAGTACTCAAGCTTTTATAATGAAAGTCCTGATTTGTTTTTGGATTTCAGCAATGATTGATAGCAATATTCACTCAATATGATACAAGCATGTTATCAGCTATAAAAGTCATTGTGAAATATTCTTTAACATTAAATAAACATGCAACTAACGGATACTGTCATAGTTGTATTTGAATACAAGTTACCCAAGAGAGAAACTTGTTTTTTGTCCTAACAAGGAGGAATGTATAGGCATAAAAGCCTTTTAGGAATCAGTATTTAAGACACGATTCTGTAGAAATATATAAGTAGATTTCTACTAAAGGTTTTCTAAACATTTTAGAGTTTGTATGGGAAAACCAATATCATTTGGATTAAAAAAATTTAGTAACTCACTTAAAGCTAAGGTTGAATATTTTTCAATAAGTAAATAAAGAAATAAACATTTGCTCAATTATATTGTCTTTAAACCCCTTACACATGGGTGAAATATTGTACCACTTGCATGTATACTAAGACCATGTTGTTGTTATTGTTGTTGTTGTTAGGTGCCGTCAAGTACGACAAACTGACAGACACGTGGGAGACTAAATACCATGCTCTGTGTTTCTTTCAAATATTCCAACCACCACACTCAAAAAAAAAACATTGTCATTGTGTTGATTTTGAGTCATAGCAACAGCATAGGACAGAAGAGAACTGCCTCATAGGGTTTCCAAGGCTGTAAATCTTTACAGAAGCAGATTGTCACATCTTTTTCCCAAGGAATGGCTGGTGGTTTGGAATTGCTGACCTTTTGGTTAGCAGTCCAATGCTTAACCACTGTGCCACCAGGGCTCCTAACCACCACTCTGAAACTAAAAAACCAAACCTACTGCTGTCGAGTTGATTCTGACTCAAGTGACCCCACAGAGTTTCTGAGTCTGTAAAGTTCTACAGAAGCAGACTGCCACATCTTTCTCCCACTGAACCACTGGTGGTTTTAACAACTGTGCTACCAGGCGTAGGCACCAGAATTTCAAAGATAAATGAAGCCCTTCAGGATCGCACAGACTAGTTAGAAAGTTGACCATTTAAAAGAAGTTATAAAGTCTAATAAAATAATAACTAAATAAAGGCAATACACAGGTTGCACAGAGCAGCAGATAATTACACTTGCCTAAGGTGGGAAAAAATGGTGATTATACATGGCCCATGTATTAGTTTTATTTTGCTGCCATAACAAATTACCACAAATTTAGTGGCTTAAAACAAAACAATTTTATAGGTCAGAATCCAGGTTGGCTTGCCTGTTTTCAGTGGTCCTGATTCACCATGGTGGAGGTTGGCTGGGTTGTTACAGTGAAGTTCTGGGAAGAATCTACTGAAGTGAGTCCAAGGGAATTCAGGGTTGATCAAACAGAAAGATGTGACTGTGAGATAGCAGCATTACACAACAAACTATTTATTGGGGCCAAAGCATTACAGCAGTATGCAGGGGGATAAGGGGGTACTCCACAACAAAAGGTGTTCCAGATGCAAGGGGCACATGGAGTCACCAGAGAGGAGGAGGGCATGCAAAACCTCCAGGAAGAAGAGAAGGGATGGACAGCTTACATATCCCTAGGCAATGTCTTCCTGCAGCAAGATGGGGAGGCATTTGTCAGAGAGATCCAAAGAACAGCAGAATCCTAGGGTCCTTATAACTAGAAATTTTATCTTACCATTGGCTAGCAGAAGTTGGGTGCAGTTTTAAGGGGTATATATAGAAGGCAGATTCTAAGTGGCTACAAAAAATCTCTTTATTTGGAATATTTTAAAAACAAGCAAATATGTACAACTTTGAGCTTGGAGCCAGTGGGCTTTTTTTGGTCTAACTGG
The DNA here is from genome assembly GCF_030014295.1 of Loxodonta africana. NCBI lineage: Eukaryota > Metazoa > Chordata > Mammalia > Proboscidea > Elephantidae > Loxodonta > Loxodonta africana. The sequence goes on along the minus strand of NC_087343.1, from coordinate 112,897,528 downwards.
TGTCAGCCTGCTATAAGAAGACAACTTGGGACCAATACACAAAGGACATTTTTTACTCATTTGTATAACACAAGCTCATTCAGTTTGTTGCAAAATCCAATTCCTTGAGGTTATAGAACTAAGGTTCATGTTTTCTTACAAATGAGTAAAAAATGTCCTTTGTGTATTGGTCCCAAGTTGTCTTCTTATAGCAGGTCAGCTGTAGGTTGCCATTAGATCCTAGCAGCCTTTCTCGAAGACCGGCATGAACATCTTCTAGTTTTACAGGCTCATATGAATAGGTTGGGACCACTCATATAATCCAGGATAATCTTCCAGTCGTAAAGTCTGTAACCTTGATCACTTCTGCAAAGTCCATTTGCTGTTAATATAGTATATTTACAGAATTTAGGGATTAGAATGTGGGCATCTTTGGGGAACTATTCTGCTTACCACACTAATGAATTTAATTAATCAATTATTTCTAGAAAGAAAGATCAGGCAGATCTAGAAGCAAAAAAAAGATATTTTGTTTTAGAGCAAAACTGTCTAGTCTGTATATATCTTAAAAAACAATTTATGGTGCTAATATCAAAAAGTAATCTTAAGGAAAAGAAGTGTGTTTGTAGAGAAGTATTACAAACATTATTAGGGGAAAAAACATAGTAAAGTATTAATGCATATGGATCATATTAACTTGAACCTAACACAGCTCCAGCTTGATGAGGTAGCTTCATGCACAGTCTTTTTGTAGCATACTAGTGAAGAGAAATAAATAGAACAACAGAACAACCTGAAAGAAAAGAGCAACTTCTCCCATTGTTGCCCAATGATTGCACCATTCATACCTCATTTGCAATAACGGAAGAACAGCAGCCCCTGGGAGGAAGGGCTCTGAAGTCATTAGCACATTGAAATTTGTGATATTACTGTTAAAATGCCTTTATTCATAGACACTGGAGAATCATAGGGAACTTTCAGTTATATACGCATGGCCAGGTTTCTGTTCAAAACACTTTCCTCCTCGCATGGAAATATTGAGGAATAGTTAATCTTATGTAAAGTATACACATACATAATGATATGGATGGATAGACAAATAATGATAGCCTTGGTTATAGGAAAAAAAAATTTTTTTTTTTTTTTTTAGGTATGGAGAAAGACTGGTTTGCCAATGAGAGAGGAACTTGGGAATGACTTGTCAAGAAATGGACAGTGTCCATCAACTTTTACCATGTGAGGGGCTAATGAACAAAATTCACTTAATATAATTTTAAAATGTCTTTATTAAAATACAAGTCCCTAAACACTATGACTACCTGGAGAGTGGGTTCTGGGAGTAACATTTCCGGTTCATACTTCCTGGAAAAAACATTAGTTCAGATCCTCTAAGACGCAGATGCCAAAACAGGTAGAGAAGTGCAAGAGATTTACCGGAAGAAATGCACGTAAGGGAAAACGGCAAGGGGCTGGAAAAGGCAGTGAGGGCTGTCAGAACATGATGAAGGGCTGATCCCTGTTAAAGAGAAAGGGAAGGAAGGGAATAGGTAGAAAGAGTCTCAGACTGCAGTGCATCTTAAGAATGTTTTGTTGGGCTAATGGAGAGTCCTCGAGCCACATTGCCTGTCAGTGGAGTCCTAAATTTTGCACAAACTTGCATTCCTTGGTATCCACTATGCTCAGTCATAGGCTGGGAGCAACTTCTGAGAAGCAAGCCATCAATACGTGATTCAGAGCACAAGAGTTAGGACCACCCATCATTTATGCTCCTCATACCAAGAGATGTGAGTGGAATATTTTTCTGTCTTCCACAGTATCCTCCATGTGCCACAAAGACCTACTTCTGCATGCAGCTTTAGGGAACATGTCCTCTTTGGTTCCTAAGAGTCTTTCTTTCTGAGGAGAAATATAGAAAAGGGAGGTTGGTGGAATGAGCTATAGCCCCCTGCTGAGATGATTGCTGAGACGAGGGGCATTGAGACTCCAAGGTCAACTGCAGCAATGCAGGTCCTTTCCTCCTCTAGGTCTCACTCAAATCTTTCAGTTTTCCATATCGTCTGGTATATGGTCCAGGTCAGTATTTTGAGGTCTGAACTATGTTGCTCCCAGCAGGTATTGTGTTTCCTTCTTTGTGGTGGAAGATGCATCAATTTTTCTTTTACTTTGCTGGGGGCATCTTTGCACATCCCTGGACACTGGACCCTGAAAACTTTACTTAAGCATCATGTTTCTGATTCTTAGTAGGGTTTATTTTCCTTTATATGGAATGCACGTGTCTTCCCAAGCCTACCTGCGAACTAGCAGCTTCTTTCTTGTTGATGTCATTGGTGCGATAATCCATAGACATAGTGGACCTATTGTGAGTTAGATTTTAGTCAGTGCTCCATTTATTTCTTGTCACTTACATTACAACACAGGGCAATGATGGTGCTCTTGGTCTTCAATGACGAATCACACTAACACACTATGTCTAATTGTCTTCAAAATGTATGGGTGATCATTTTCTTCAGTCGTATGACATATGCTACAATTTGCAGGATCTTTCCTCCTAGGGACTCAACCTCTTTTCAATCAATGGTTTTCAAATATAAAAATTAACTTAGACCTGGCAATTGAGCAAGAAACTGTGAATTTGTTCACATGACAGCTCCATTTTGCTTTCTTCTCTTTCTTCTTTTTTTTTTGTCCATTGTAGATATCAGACAGGACTTTTGTTGGCTGCCCATGTCTTTTGTCCCTAGGAGTTCCCTACTTTATCATTCATCTCCATAACTCTTTGTGGGTCAAGTAACCATGGCTGCCTCTCTGACCTTCCCAGCCGTTACAGTATTTGCAGTCCCCTCACTTCTAGTGTATAACTATTGTCACCTGACTTCAATTATTTTGGGATACGATCTTCCCATGGGTATTAATAAATTTAGGTCTGAGGTCACCTTACTACTGTCATTCCTGGTCTCTATAGGAGAGCCACTAATAAATATCCTACTGATGTTTATACCCCTTTTATCAGCAAACCCTGGTTGCGTCGGTAAATAGTGTATACCCTGTGCTCTTTTATGGAGGACAATTCTATGGTGGGTCTTCTGGAAACAAACAAACAAAAAAAACACTGCCTTTGAGTCGATTCTGACTCATAGTGACCCCATAGGGTTTCCAAGGCTATAAATCTTTATAGACGCAAACTGCCACTTTTTTCTCCCATGGAGCCACTAGTGGTTTTGAACCTCTGACCTTTCAGCAACACATAATATATTTATTCCAACATGCCCACCTGCCTCAGTTTCTTTATTCCTTCCTCTACTGACTTCCAGGGCAACTCAGGTATTTTCATTTTGTTTACTATTAGCCATCACTTCATCCAGGTTTCAAAGAGCAACCCTAGTTCAGACTTTGCCCTGTCTCCTGAGGTCCTTGTCATGGTTTTAAATACCAGTTAAGGCAGGATCCTCCAAGTCAGCGAAATCTTGCTTTTTTGTACTTACATCCCATTCTTTTGATCAAGTACATTGAAAATCCAAGCACAGTCATGTGTCTTTGGATCCTGACAGTACCTAATGCTACCTAATTCTTAGGTATATTGACTTTTTCTTCTCTTATCAGGCCCAACATCTTCACCCAAGTTATGGTAGGATTTAACTCTAGTTATCCTGCCAGACAGAAAAAGTGAAACACCTCCTGAGGGAAGCACATGCTGTCTTGTGAAGAAGAGTCTTTTGAAGTATCTTCTAGCATGATGGAAATACTAGACCTTACTGGGCAAGGGAGGACTGACTCTGCAAGCTATGCAAATTCCAGGGAAACTGCAGAGTCAACATCCTTCCAGGTGTCACCAGCCTATATTTCATGATCCAGGTTTTCCAACCAAAGCTACTTACCCTAGCACAAAGTCTTTCTTTAAAGGAGCTTTCAGAAATTTCTTGCACTATGCAACTATAATGATCAAAGTTTCAATTTGCTTCTCAGCTCTTTCACTCCAGGAGATAAGGACCTCATTTTTAGCTACCAAAGAGACCCATTTAGCTTTTAATTGCTTCTTGATTGCCTTCAGTTTTTCATTATCCCACTGTAGGATATCAATACAATGTATATTCCACTATCTTTTTATTTTTTTTGATGTTGCCCATGTCTCCATACCTTTCAAATGTCAGACTCATTGCAATTGCAATGGAAACTCATTCCACTGAAGCATATTTCCAGGTCAGTACTAGTGAAATCTTTAGCAATTACTCTCCCACATGTGCCAGATACTCTGTGCGTCTCGATTGCCACTTAGGATGACATCCACTTCACCCATGAGGCAGTGAGTTTATTCCCAGTTTCCATCTTACTATTTTTCAGATCACTATTGGCACATTTGTATTAGGTCAGATTCTCTCAGAAAAGATTCTAAGATGGGATTTGTTGTGCAAAAGATTTAGTGAAGAATGACATGTAAGAGGAGACAGCCCATCTGAAGTAAGATCTCTATGAAATTTGTTATTACTTTGTTCATCAATAATTTCTTAACTTTAATTAAACTTCCATAGGTACTCAATCATTTGGCCTCCCCATTTGTTTTTATAGATTTTGCATTGCATAAATTTGGTGAACTGAGAGTGTAAGGGAAATTGAAATCTAGTTGACATAGCACTGGCCAAGATATGTGTCACAGATTAGGGATATATCCACTTGGAGAGGGTAAAACACACAATTGTCATTGACTTACCAAAGCACAATGCTTGATCAGTATTTATTTATTTATTGTTTATTTTTTCTTGTTGAAAGCATTGTATTAGGTTAGTAATGTATTGCTAATATCACTTACTAAGGTTCTTTCCATAGAAAATACTTCAGTTCAAAATTTCTTGTTTTTCCTTTTTTTCATATTTTTAGGGTTTTTAAGTATAATATGCATTTGAGAGAATCATGATCCTTTGATATATAGAAAGGATTTTGTTGTTAGGTGCCATCAAGTCTTTTCAACTAATACCAATGCTGTGTGACAAAGTAGAACTGTCACATAGATTTTTCTTGGCTATAATCTTTACAGATGCAGATCACCAGGCCTTTCTCCCATGGAGCCACTGGGGGGGTTTGAACTGCCAACCTTTTGGTTAGCAGCCAAGCATGTAACCATTGTGCCACCAGGGCCCCTGAAGAGGGAATCTCTTCTAGTGATGATGACATTCATCTGCTACTTTTGATGCCTTTATCTACTATTTTACCTACATTGGAAGCATGGATGAAAGAAAGCCTCTGTGACTCCTGATTCCTTTATGTAAAATACCAGTACTTATAAGGCATGGTTGCATAGAACAAAAAGGATTACTAGTACTGAAATTTACTGATAAATTTAAAGTTTTTGTCAACCATCAGTGTGCATCTGTGTACATAAAGGAATATGTTTAATGAAGAAAAATACCTTATGTCTCCAAAAATCAATGGACTAATCAAATTTGTCCACATCACATGCAATAATTCTGAAGTTGTTGCTATAAAAGCATTAGATAGATGGTATTTCTAATGGCCGTGATTGAGTTTGTAATTGGAATAAAAAATGAAGGAAACTAGGGAGACATGAAGGAAAGATAAAGAAGGAAGGATAACAAAGAAAAGATAAAAGTACACAAGAAGGAAAAAAAAGAAAAGAGAGAAAGAATTTAGCTCAGATTCGAATTCAAATACATTTTTTTAAAACTACCTATAACAACATGGGTGTAATCGCCAAAAATATTTCCTAAATTTTCATGAATATTGACCCAGAATTTTTGATCAAGATTCCATCTTGATAAAGTTGAGTCAATACAAGGGCAGTGTAGCTTGATTGTAATGGATTTCTCCACAAAATAACAGAAAGTGCTTCTAACCTCAGCTCACAGTTCAGACTCAAAAATAACAGTTCTGTGCCAGTTACTTGCAAGACATGGGTAGCTAACAATGATTGTTTTTGACAAAGGGCCTGCATTTACTTCAGTTGTGTTTAAAGAATTTAAGAGCACAAGCCTTATCAGAACTGTCACAGCTACACCTTATCACCCTCAAGCAAATGGCTAGTCTGAAAGGATGGTACTGACTACTAAGAGTGCTCTGAAGGAGATGGTTGGAGGAGACTGCTGACAAGATTCTCAAGTTTCTTGTTAGTGAATATGTTATTCCATGTTCAAAAATATGAGTGGATTATTCTGAACAACCAGCAAGTTCATGTCTCAAAAAATGCCAGGATTACCTTAATCCAGCCTTAAGGAAAAAAAGAATGTTTATTTGTAGATTTTTTTTTTTCTGTTTCTACATTTTTTTTTCTATTTTATTTAGTCTTTTTAAGAAACCCTAGAGTGAAAGCAAGCAGGTTCAGAACCACTAAATTAACAGTCATGATATAGAGTATAAATGATCTCTAGTGCCTTCCCCTGTTGCTCACCAGAAAATTTCTAGCAAAGAAAGAAAAACAGTCATAACTATCTAGTAGAAGGTAAGCTGCATGAGAACTTTTGTCCATAAGGAAATAAATTTCTTTAAATTCTGCTCATCTCTAGAGCTCTGAACAGTCACTGGTAAAATAAATGCTTAACAAGTAGCTTTTGAATGAAGGTGATGAATTAATATCCTTGAAGGAAGACTGGTACTTTTTTCTCCAGATGGACATCCTCTTCCACTAAATGCTGACTATTAAGGAATAGAAAAGACACTACACTAGGCAAGATACCCAAACCAAACCAAATTCATTGCTGTCAAGTTGATTCCAACTGATAGTGACCCTATAGGCAAGATAGATAAATCTAAAGAACAAGCTGGCAATCAATGGAGTAACTGATATGAAAATAGATCACTTCACATTTCAGTTATAAAGGTATTAGCCCCATGTCATTTTTCTTACAACAGAAGGTCCATAGCAGCTTTTTTTCTAGTACCATCTTACTGAATATTCATATTACCTTCTTCAGCACCATAAATTGAAGGATGCAATAGCATTACCTTGGTCACTGCAATCGTCATAGTATATCGCCTTGCATTTTCTCTCCTACGTATTTGAGTTAGAGACAAAGTCAGCCACGTGAGTCCACATATTAATTAAAATGTTTCCTTAGTGTAATGGTACTACCCTTTCTTAAGGATGCTGTGGTTCAGTATTGGTGATTTAGGTCTTTTGGGTTCCTTTAAGGTAAGATTTCAATAGGGTAGATAGCTTAGTTTTGAAAGCAAACAGTTATCTTTCATTAGAGATTTGCTTTTCTCTTGTCTGCATTTTTAAAATGTATTTGTATATTATTCTATCATTGCTTAAACCATGACTTGTCTTCACCCCTATTACAGGATAGACAGGATTTAGACCTAGTGACTGCTAGTTTTTTTTTTTGTTTTTGTCTTATGACCTCTGACTTTCCTAATATTGAACTGTCATGTCAGTCTTTAAGTGAATGACAAGTTAAGCTTAGCTATTTGGTCATAAATTAAACTTAAAATAATTTTTTTTTCATAAATGTCATTATGCTGTGGCATCAAGCCAATAAATACAGCCCATGTGAGACATTTTAAGTCGTTTTCTAAAAACTAGACTTTCAAGTCTATTGCCTTAAAATTGATGGCCTCAATTCTCTACTTGCCTTGTGACCCTGATAGAGCTGATATGAGCATGATGCTCCTTGAAAGTAGAAGTGCTATGCTTAAATTAAACCCTGTGATAGTGCAGAACACGTCGTATATCCAGGTGAACCTGTTTCTTGGGTGAATAAGATATCTTGACATGTCAATGGAATATGAAACTCAATTCTACAAGATTTTTCTAGTGTCAAAGAGATTTAAGTAAAACTATCACTTTTTAGTATTAACAGAAAGGATAAGTCTTCCTCTACAGACCTTTACATTCTTTGCTTCTAAAATTTAATTTTATCATTCCTCATAAAAGCTATCATTCTTTAAACCTTCATGAATGCAAAATTGCATTTAATCATTGGTCCACTTTCTGTTCTCACTTTTAGGAAATTTGTATCACTTCCAATTATTCCATAGTTCCTCCCTCCACTGCACTTAAGAATTTTTTTATTACCCAGACTGTTTTCACAGAACTGTATTCATTAGAGGGAAAAATAAGGGCTTAAAACATTCTTTAACAAACAGTATCCTAAGAAGAAGAATAAATAATTCCACAATCAATGCAATACAGGTTAGAAGCACATCCAGTTGAGTTAAAATTCGGGCCATTTTCCCAAAAATCAGTTAAATACTGTGTCAGCTAAAAAAAAAAAAAAAAAAGTTCTGAGGACAATCTAAGGGTTATTTAGAAACAAGAATTTTTTAAACAAACTGAATTTTTACTGTGCCAATTCGGATGAACTGTTTGTTCTGGAATCATTGTGTGTTTCTTAAATGGCTCTATTTTCATGAGCTATCAGAAAATAGTTCAAACTTTTAAGTATCTCTTATTGCTCAACTTTTCCTCAATAACTTTCAGGCATCTTTAGCTAAATGCCATTCTTCCACTCACTACAATCAGGCATTGGCTCAGTTGTCCCAACTAAACTTCAGATGTTCTCTGCTTATTTTTAATCATACAGCAATCAAGCATACCTTCCCACAAAGTGCTCACTAATAATTTTACAGGTAATTAAATTAATATCTATGCCAACTTTCAGGTATTTCTTAAGTAGTAACAAACCGACTAAATGTTGCATGAAGGAAATATTTTTAAAAGTACACAGTCTGAAGAAAATGTAGACGTCACAGTAGGGAGGCAAGAATGGAAGTAGTACATTATTTTATTATATTTTTTTACTTGAGTACATTCATAAATCAGCAGATATTTAACATCCTTGTTTCCTGGATGCATATAAAGACCCTCAGATCACTTTACAGCATTACCCTTTAAAATCTGTTGCTGTCAAGTTGATTCTGACTCATAGAGACACTATAGGATAGAGTAGAACTGCCCCTATAGAGTTTCCAAGGAGCATCTGGTGGATCTGAACTGCAAACCTTTTGGTTAGTAGCAGTAGCACTTAACCACTGCACCATCAGGGCTTCTATTATCCTTTAGGACAACCAAATTATTGGCTAATTTCATGCCACTGAGCATCAATAATTTTTCTTTTTTCATTTTCATTCCTTTGGTAATTAAACTCCCTGTAGAACGAAGATGTTTTAATTATGGGACATGCTTACTAGTAATAGTGAGGAAGAATAATAGCAGTTCAAGAGAAAAAAGTTAAAATAAACTTGGTAGAGGTGATCCTGTTGGTGGTTTTAATGAGCTTCAAGTAGAAGAGATTGTGTCCCTTTCTATAGTATAATTAAAGTTTGGTCTCTACTTGTTTAGTTTTTTGCTGTTGGCTTCCCGAGTAGACTGTGCGTATATCCTGGAAGTATTTTGAAGAAAATATTGAATAATATCTCCTGCAATTCCATATATCCTCACTGCTGCTTTCCCACTAAAGTACTCAGGCCATCACTATCTTTACATCAGTCATTGTCAGGAGATCTAAGACCAGATGTAATGTTTAGTTTAATATTTTAAACTTCACTGTTATTTGGGATACATGTTGAGAAAATAGAAGAATATAGAAGACAATTAGATTGAGTGTAGTGTTTATTTACTCACTAGTGCCCTGAGAACTTACTCTTTCAAAGCAGTTTGGAAGTGTATTTCACTCATCTCTCACCATGGAGCCCATCTAAGCAGGAAGTGTTGGCTTCGTTGGACTTCATGGATAAGACAGTAGGCCAAAGAATCTGCTCTGGGGTTGTATGTTCTGTGAACATAATGTCATGTAATTGTTTTGTGCAGTGTTTCTGACTACTATATGATGTAAGCAGGAGGATTGTAAAGACTTATTTTTTCTCCTTTCACATTTTAAACTCACATCACAGTCAAATTTCATTTTGTTGGAAGATCAACATAGGAAGAGGAACAGATTTCACAATGACAAAGAATATTATCTTTATGACGAGAAATGATATAATCAAATTACTACTCACAATTCACTGCTCATAGGGACTATGAACCGTTATGTTGCCTTCCAATTGTCTATTTCGTTTATATGCCTTCCTTTTTATATCAGTCCTCAGTAGATAATTGTGTCATAAGCCTTTGCAACATTTTATGGATTATCTTTATAGCATCTAAAATGCTCAGCTTCCAAGGATAATGTCATATATCTCACAATGTGTATGTGTAAAGGTACAATGCTAAAGGCATATGCTAACATACCAGAAGACTATACGTGCTCACACTAACTGCAAGGACTAGCTTGCAGTTTCCACTGTACTTTTTCCTGTCTTGATTATTTATGGTTAGTTATGCACATCTTTATTTCTACCATCTGCTTAGTATCCCAGTTACAGAGCTGAGCTTATTTTAATTAGACATGTCATAGGAGATTCACTAGTTGCTTGAACAGTTGAAGAGTAATGCCTGAGCTATTTTATAATAGATTTTGTCAACTTTGACCCTCTATGACTGTTGCTTATTTTTTTCCCTGCTTTAAAAATAGAACATATTTCTCCATTAAAGATAAATGCGAGCTCAATTCCATTCTTGGCAATATAGTATTCTGTCCTTTGGGTTGGATTACGATCATTATGTTGTAAACTGTGGCAAAGTGATTAATGTTAAATAGCTATTCTCTGCCAACAATTTAAAGTGGTGAAGACTGCTGAATACACACTGAAAGCATCTAGCTTTTTTCCACAAAAGATGTGCAAACTTTATATGAACTGAATCCAAATGTAAACCACAGGAGAGTGACAGTCTTTATTTTAAATTGATGTAGTCTCGTGCTTATTTAAAATGAACTAATTAACACGACCATACCTAAGCTAATGATATTTAAGTTCGGTAGACCTCTATGAATTGCCTATTATTAGTTGAATTAATATGGACCATGAAGAGAAGGTGATGAGAGTACAACTAAAACTTTAAAGAACATAAGCCGAGTTATGCTGTCAGTTTCAACATGATTTATGAGATTAGAAATTTCTTAACCTCTAGGTATCTTATTTTTCTAAAAAAAAATAACTTATAAAACATGTTGTAATTCAAAAATAATTTTCATATGGTTATCGCACTTGATTGTCATAAAGGTCTTTTGTAATAAGAGGCAAATATAGCTATCCCAATTGTACAGATGTAGAAATGACATTTGAAATAATTTAAGTGATATACCCAGTGGGATATTGGTGATTCAAGGGTAGAATTACTGCCTTCCATGCAAGAGACCCGAGTATGGTTCTCCACCAATGGACTTCGTGTATAGTCACCACCTATCTGTCAGTGGAAGCTCCCAGGTTGCTATGAACCTGAACAGGTTTCAGCAGAGTTTCCAGGATACGATCAACTAGGGAAAAAGGCCTGGTGATCTACTTTGAAAAAAAAACAGCCAAGGAAAACCTTATGGATCACAAAGGCTTCTTATAATCTGGAAAAGAAAGAAAAGTGCAGGTCATGTGTTAGGTCACCATTGACTACCTGGCTCACCTTTGGAGACTCATCCTCTTTGACAATTTTATTCCCTCTAGTTAGTAACTTAGTGTGGAGTTATGGGTTTCTCTTTCTCTCTCTTAATCTCAACCCCATAAATTATGACTAAAATTTATGATTAACTTGGATTTGGGACAAAGTAAGGGGCTGGGCAGGCTCAGATTATTTAAATGATAAAAAATGGATCGAGGAATGGATCAGTCAGAGGAAGGCTAAAATTATAAAGCTTTCTTTCAAGAAAAATTTTGTAGCCAGCTATCCTTAAACTTGTGAGTATTGAAAAAGTGAAGGTATAACATGTGGTACAGAAACATGAATGAATGGAGAATGTGAAGGGATACATGGCAGTTTTAATTCCTAGAGCAGGCATGATTTCTGGGTGTCTGTTCTTTATTCAAGTTATTTTCTCCTCTAACTTGATTTTTGGTCCATCCCCCTGCTGAACTCTTCACAATTCAGTTCTCCTCTGAGCCTTTAGGAGAGATGGAAAATAGCAGTTAAAGCTGGTTATGCCCAGTAGTCAAGGCACATTTTGTTTACAAGATGCTCCCTGTTACAGTGTTTGCATTGTCTAAATAACAGGCAATAAAATCTATCAGCTGGAAATCTCTCCTCCTTGTAAGAGAACAGACTATTTTAATCAGCATCTTCTGCTGAACAGTCTTTCAAGGGCTGTCCAGTTTTGATATTAAGAAAGCTATTTGAAACCGTCAACTACAACCAATCCGTGTTTATTTAATAATGATCATGTGCCCAGAATTCTGCTAGGCTCTGTAATGGTTACAAAAGTAGCATAAAAAACCCCTGCCTCTGGAAGTATGACATCTCTTCTGGGGACAAACTAACACAACTGTTTCAAATGTGAAAGGAATTTTTATGGTGCAGGGGACAAATTTAAAATGTTAAGTTGTAGGAAATCATTTGGACCCAGGATACTCAAATACAGCTTATTGCAAGAGCTAGAACTTAAAGTGAGCCTCAAAGAATTTTTAAAATGTGGAACAATAGGTAAGATATACCAACCCAAACCCATTGCCGTCGAGTCGATTCTGACTCATAGCGACCCTATAGGACAGAGTAGAACTGCCCCTTAGAGTTTCCAAGGAGAGCATGGCGGATTCGAACTGCCGACCTTTTTGGTTAACAGCCATAGCATTTAATCTCTACACCACCAGGGTTTCCCAGGTGAAATATAAGGATAAATAATAAAGAGAATGAAGACAACAGAGGAAAAGTTGGCTGGGTTAGAATACCAGTTTCACTTGGGATGTTGTTGTCAATTGCCGCCCAGCTGATTTCGACTAATTGCAACCTCATGTGTGCAGGAGTGGACCTGTTTCATAGGGTTTTCAAGGTTCTGACCTTTCAAAAGCAGATCATCAAGCCTGTCCTCCGAGGCTCCTCTGGGTGAGTTTGAACTGCCAGCCTTATGACCAGTAGTCAAGCACTAGCAGTTGGAAATAAAATTGAATGGGAATGTAGGAGACACTTTAAAGAAGACTTGGTAAGCTGTCTTGAGCAATTTAGCTCATTGAGAAAGTCATTGTAGCTTAGTCAATTAAGAATAAAATGAGATTGTTTCTGGAAATACTAGTGACAGATGTAGTTACAAAATTTTTCAGAGCTAACCAGGAACCATGGAGATTTTAACTTGATGAATTCTAAGGGTAAAGAGAGAAGAATCTCAGTGACACAGTGAGAATGAAGTAGAATAGAAAGGGAAGGAAGGATAATCAAAATTTAATATTAACCATATTCATCTTAGCTTTTTCCCATTCTTTGCCTCAATGATCAGTCTGTATGAGGATAAATATTTTCATGTTGGAAATGAGGAAATTGAGGGGTTATATGACTTGTGCAAGTAGAATGTAGAAGCGGGATTTTCACCTAGATCTGTTTTATTCCAAAGCATTTATTATTTCCCTGGAATCTTATAAGAAGGGACATAACACTATATAATAATTTTGCTTTCACACTAAGATCATCCCAATGATTTTCATAGTAAACTGTAACCTGCAATCTAACCCAGGGGGGTCATGTGCGTACATCAAAAATATTAGTCATAATTCGAATAACAATTTTACATTAATTTTGAAGCTGATAGTAACATTTTAAGTAATTCCACTTTGCTCTTAACATGCTCCTATGCCCCCAACTTCATATTGTTGCTTTTGATAACTAGAGATAAAACAAAACAAAACAAAAAATTCAAACCCATTGCCATCAAGTTGAATCCAGTTCACAGAAACCCTATAGGACAGAGTAGAACTGCCTCACAGTGTTTCCAAGGAGCAGCTGATGGATTCAAACAGCCAACCTCTTGGTTAGCAGCCAACCTCTTAACCACTACATCACCAGGGCATAGGACAACATTTTTTTTATTAGGTGGAATGCGTATTAATTCTCACACTGCTCTCAGTTCCTCTCCTGGCCCTCCAGAATTCTACAGGCATAGGGCATTGATACACATTTTCAAATGCTTTTAGTCAGTTCTCAAAATCCAAAGCTAAAATGCCAAGTGTTGTTTTGATATAGGAAGAAATCTTTATTTATTTGTCATCTCCAACTTCTTTCTTCTCATTTATCATATTTTGTTCCTACCCAGCGTCATCTCTTCTCCATTTCAATTGCTCCTTCATCTATTCCAGCCAGTCCTCCAAAGGTCTTTCTTCCAAGACAGTCTGACTCATGATTCTCCCAGAATACTCTTGTACTACAATTTTATAAAAATGTTAGTGATTTTATTTTATTTTATTTTTAAGAAAAGGCCTCTGTTCTGAGCATACTCATGTGCATTTGCCTTTTTCTTTAACTTAACTAATCTCTTCGAGGGAGAGGTGGTGTACAAATGTCAAATGTCGTTTTAAGTAGTAATTTGAGATTAAATGAGGAAAAAACCCTCCAGCAGTATTGAACCTCATTTGAAAAAGAACACGTGTAACTAGTTCAGGCAATTTCAGTTTTCTTTAATTTTTTTTTTTTTTCTCCTTGGTATCTTTTCTTCTCATGCACAACTATTCTGATTCTGGCAGTGAGAGAAAAGGGAGATGTTAAATGGTCTAGCCAGTAGGATCTCTCCATTGTGGAAATTATTTTTGCTTTTAAGAATCAATACAAAAATGTTCTTGTGAAAACCCTATGTTTTAGCTGTCACAAAAGATGGTGTTTCTTCATTTTGTATTCTGTTCAGATTTTTTTCATGCTGTTCTAGCTGAAAGCTTGATAGTCTAATAAAGTTGCTTGTCATATAAAATCTCAGTAGACAACTACAGAAAAACTGATTCTATAGAACACCATTCAAGAAAGATACACAGTATTTAAGTTGTTACAAAAATACTGTAAGAAATTATGTCATTTTATTGGCTATTTACGTAACATATATTTTGAAGTTTAGAGTTCAGTATCCAAAGAATACCGGTATTTTCTTTTAGATTTTACTAACAGTGGAATAAGTTATATGCAGAATTTCAGGATTCAGAAGCCCAATAAAATTGAGATATAGACAAGAGTTATTCAAAAAATAAATTTCCACATAATCTGTGGTACACTGCTGGTCATTTGAGAATCCTTATCAATGTAACAAAAAATAGTAGAAAAAATAGAGGAATCTTCAATGTCTTTAAACATGTCAGTTACCAATATTTCCATGATATTTTAAAAAAGACAAGATTTAAATTATTTTTGTCAATATTACGTTTTTAAATACTGAAGGGTGTTCCTAACCCTATTTCCCCTTGTATCAAAAAACCCTGCTGCTGTCGAGTCGATTGTGACACATAGCAACCGTATAGGACAGAGTAGAACTGTCCCATACGGTTTCCAAGAAGCGGCTGGTGGAATCAAACTGCTGACCTTTTGGTTAGCTGCCAAGCTCTTAACCACTGCGTCACCAGGGCTCCTGCCATTGTATAACCTCACCAATTACCTTCCAGCTAGACAGTTTTGCATACACTGTTTCCTCTGCCGAAAATGTTCCTAGCTGAATTCTTGATCTTACTTCAGGCACCTGTTAATGTCACTTCCTTCTCAGAGATGCCCTCACTCACCGTCCAGACTAAATCATCTGTCAACAGCTTCATGCTCTGCTAGACTATTAACTCTATGGGGACAGAGAGCAAGTCAGCTTCAAGCATCATATCAGGCACATGGTATGTTTTCAATAAATGTTTGCTAAGTATATTTTGGAAGTAATCAGCACTTTATTATTATTATTTTATAATTGGGCTTTATCTCATCTATAATTTTGGAAGTAATCAGCACTTTATTATTGTTATTTTATAATTGGGCTTTATCTCATCTTTATAATTTTGGAAGTAATCAGCACTTTATTATTATTATTTTATAATTGGGCTTTATCTCAATTTTATAATTATTCTTGAATGTAAGGCTATAGATATGAATACTGTTTTATCAACCTTCTTTAAGAATAGGGACATTTTTGCATCTGGTATCAGAAATCACAGCGGGCTGGAAGGATGTCTTCTTCACAGGTACATTTTCCCTGAGCACCTTAATGTACCTAACTTTTCCCAGCATAATAAAAAAATGTTATATGTTTAAGGACAGCTCAAGTCTGAAATACTGAATATGGGTGTAACTGAATTACATTACAGGGGTTAATTTTTTTTATCATCATCTAAAATTCACTGTCTTGTATCTTCCAATTAATTTAATTTGGACTATTATATCTTCCCATACAACAAGCCTGTATTCCCCTTTTTCCAACATATGCCTGTTTTTCTCTGAGGTAATTAAACCATGTCTGTCCTCCTTACTGGAACCCTGGTGGCACAGTGGTTAAGAGCTACTGTTGCTAACAGGAAGGTCAGCAGTTTGAATCAACCAGCCACTCCATGTACATCCTGTGGGGCAGTTCTACTCTGTCCTATAGGGTCACTACGAGTCAGAATTAACTTGAAAGCAGTGGGTTTTGGCCATCCTGAACAGGGTCTACCATGAACCTTGAACAAAGTAGGGGCTCAATAATTTCTGAAACAGAATAGCTTTTGTTTCATAAAAAGCAGGGACAATGGAGAAAAAAGACCTGCTAGGGAAATTTTTTAAACATGGACAGGAGGCCATTCATATTAGTCATCAGACAGAATTGCCTGAAATAAGAGAGGCCAAGAATCAATTGAAGTGATTACATGATGCAAGAAATGGTATAATGGTATTAGGTTACTTTACCATCCTCACCAGAGCTTGAAATAGTCTGGGCCCTAAGGGTTCCAGAAGCCTGACTAGACCTGGTTTGATACAGAGCAGACCACTCATTCTGTCATTCAGCAACTCTTTACTGATCACATATAATTAGCCAGATATGGATCTAGTTGTGAAAATACAAGCGATCATTCCTGTTTTTCAAAATGTAAATTGGTCATTTATTTTTTAAAATTGGTCAAATATTCAATGTACAAGTTGTTTTGTTGTTGTTGTTGTTAGGTGACCTTGAGTCAATTCCGACTTATAGTGACCCTACGTACAACAGAACAAAACATTGCCTGGTCCTGCACCATTCTCACAATAGTTGTTATGTTTGAGCACATTGTTGCAGTCACTGTGTCAATCCATCTCATTGAGGGTCTTCATCTTTTTCACTGGCCCTCCATCAAGCATGATATCCTTTTCCAGGGACTGATCCCTCCTGATGACATGTCCAAAATACGTTAAAGCATGTCTCGCCATCCTTGCTTCTAATGATCATTCTGACTGTACATCTTCCAAGTCAGGTTTGTTTTTCTGATAGCCCATGGTATATTTAAAATTCTTCTCCAACACCATCACTCAAAAGCATCAATTCTTCGGTCTTCCTTATTCATTGTCCAGCTTTCACATGCATATGAGGCGATTGAAAACACCTTGGCCAGGCGCACCTTAGACTTCAAGGCAACATCTTTGCTTTTTAACACTTTGAAGAGACTTTGTAGCAGATTTGCCCAATCTAATGCATTGTTTAATTTCTTGACTACTGCTTCCATGGGTGTTGATTGTGGATCCAAGTAAAACGAAATCCTTTACAACTTTAATATTTTCTCCATTTATCATGATGTTGCTTATTGGTCTAGTTGCTAAATACTAAAAATTGTAATTATAAGCAAACCACGTGCCTTCCATGCTTACTGTATCAATGCTGTTATAGATTGCATTTGTCACCTGGCCTGACCTGGCTCTGTTCTGTTGATGAAAACATGATAGCTCTTCTCTGAAGTTTGGAGGTTTTGTCTTATTTATTTTGCTATTCCCAGACCCAAACACAAGGCTTGGCACACAAAACAAGATCATTAAATATGAATTTATAAGGAATGAATTTTTCTATCCCAGCTCAGGTAACTGATTATTTGTGTGACCTTGAGGAAATCACTTCATACCCAAGCCTCGGTTTCTCCATCTAATAGGTGGGGTAAATGTCTACTTCATAGATTTTTTTTTTGGAGAATAAACTAAAATAATCTGTGGAAATTACTTTGTACAATTACTGGAGCATAGTAAGTACACAGAAAGCAATAACTTTTTTAAATTTGAAATGATTGAATGACTAATTTGATTTTGTTGTTGTAGTTGTTAGGTGCCGTTGAGTTGATTCTAACTCATAGTGACCCTATGTACAACAGAATGAAAGCTAATTTGGTAATTATTAGTAATTCCTATATCAGAGAAATTCGATTCACATTTATGCCCATTCCAAAGACAGATGATCCAATGGAATGAAGAAATTATCAAACAATATCATTAATACCACATGCAAGCAAAATTTTGCTGAAGATAATTAAAAAGGGCTGTAGCAGTACATTGACAGGGAACTGCCAGGAATTCAAGCTGGATTCTGAAAGGCATGTGGAGCAAGGGATATCATTGTTGAGGTTAGGTGGATCTTGGCTGAAAGCAGAGCATACGAGAAAGATGTTTACCTGTGTTTTATTGACTATAGCATTTGACTGCGTGTATCATAACAAATTATGGATACTGTTGAGAAAAATGGGAATTCCCAAACACTTAATTGTGCACATGTGGAATCTGTACATAGAACAAGAGGTGGTTTTTCAAACAGAACTGCATGGTTTAAAATCAGAAAAGATATGCATTAAGGTTGTATCCTTTCACCATACTTATTCATTCTGTATAATGAGCAATTAGTCCCAGGAACTGGGCTATGTGAAGAATAATGCAACATCAGGATTGGAGGAATAGTCATTAACAACTTGCAATATGCAGATAACACAACCTAGATTACTAAAAGTGGGAAGGACTTGAAGTAGTTACTGATGAGATCAAAGACTATGACCTTCAGTATGGATCACACCTCAACACCGAGAAGACAAAAATCCTCACAACTGGACTAATTACCAACAGTTTGATAAATGGAGAACATATTGAAGTTGTTAAAGGTTTTATTTTACTTGAATCCACAATCAATGCTCTCTTAGTTATCTAGTGCTGCTATAACAGAAATACCACAAGTGGATGGCTTCAACAAAGAGAAGTTTATTCTCTCATAGTCTAGCAGGCTAGAATTCCAGGTTAGGGTCATCAGCTCCAGGAAAAGCCATTCTATGTCAACTCTGGGAGAAGGTCTTTGTCATCAATCTTCCCCTGGTCTAGGAGCTTTTTAGGCACAGGGAACCCGGGCCCAAATGAAGCGCTCTGCTCCTAGCACTGCTTTCTTGGTGGTATGAGGTCCCCATGTCTCTCTGTTCACTTCTCTGTCTTTTATATCTCAAAAGAGATTGACTCAAGACAAAATCTAATTTTGTAGATTGAGTCCTGCCTCATTAACATAACTGACTCTAATCCTGCCTCTTTAACATCATAGAGGTAGGATTTACAACACAGGAAAATCACATCAGATGACAAAATGGTGGATAATCACACAATACTGGGAACCATGGCCTAGCCAGGATGTCACACATTTTGTGGAGACACAATTCAATCCATGACAAATGCCCATTAAAGCAGCAGTCATGAAATCAAATGATGTATTGCATTGGACATATCTGCTGCAATAGACTGCTTCGAAGTGTTAAAAAGCAAATATATCCCTTTGAAAACTAAGATGTACCTGATCCAAGCAATGGTATTTGCAACTGCCTTACATGCTTGTGAACACTGGACAAAGAAAAAGGAAGACTGAAGAAGAATTGATGCATTTGAATTATGATGTTGGCAAAAATTATTGACACCATGGACTGCCAGAAGAACTAACAAATCTGCCTTGGAAGAAGTACATAAGGTCGTTATGAGTTGGAACTTACTCTCTGGTGCCTAACAACAACATACAAAAGGACCATTTTAAAGATAAAATTAAGTTTTGCATAAGAATATTTTTAACTCTAAAGAACCACTTTTCTTTTTATTCTGAGGCAGGTGACAAATGGATTACCCACTGAGAAGCCCAGCTTGGGACATGTTACTGGAACTCTCCATACCACTCAATTGAACTCTCCACATGGAATCTAAAATGCCACTTGTAGTAAGTGAAGCCATAGAATGGTTTCATTAACTCTTTCATATGTCTAGGAAACCATATGGTGCCTGTCACTGTGAGTGACATGGAAGCGAATATAATACACCATGATGGTGGTTTCATGGTAGTCTCCCAGTTGCATATATTATCCAATTTTAACTTTTGAGAAAAAGAATTTACTATCATATTTTATCAATAAAATTTGTAAAAAAAGGGAGAGGGCAGAGACATCAGATAACACCATTTATCATTTTTAAAGAGAGGAAAAATAATATTTTTTACATACTATTTATAAATGCTTTTAGATCTATTATGTAATCTTTTGCTAAGAAATAGACTGACTTAATTACAACCAAACAAAACATGTACAAAAACTGTAATAACTTCTATTTACGGACTAATTAACACGTGCCTAGCAAAGTAAAAACTATTTGACTAGTTAAGTA
Organism: Loxodonta africana; assembly: GCF_030014295.1. NCBI lineage: Eukaryota > Metazoa > Chordata > Mammalia > Proboscidea > Elephantidae > Loxodonta > Loxodonta africana. Next base: position 112,877,193 of record NC_087343.1, on the reverse strand, counting down.
TATATTATTAAGTATATTTTATTATCTATATTTTAAAGATGAGGGAACTGAAAAAAAAAAAATAATACTTGCCCAAGATCAAATTCATGGTGAATTATTTACCTAGTGCTGCCTTAACAAAAAAAAATACAAGAGGATGGCTTTAAAGAACAAACACTTACTGTCTTACACTTTTAGTGGCTAGAAGTCCAAATCAGGACATCAGCTCTAGGGGAGGGCCCCTGCTTATAAGTAACCCTGGGCATGCCTTTATATTCCTTGGCTTGTAGATGGTTCTTCACATTGTCTTTTTGCCATGAGTGTGTTTCTGTCTGTGTTTGTACCTCCTTTTATACAACACTACTAAGAAGTGATTAGGTTTTGAACCAACCACACTCTGTTATGCCATTATTAACAAAATAATGTTGTCATTAGGTGCCTTCCTGTTGGTTCTGACTCATAGCAACTCCATGTATGACAGAACGAAACACTCCTCAGTCCTACGCCATTCCAGCAGTCATTGTTATGCTTGAGCCCATTGTTGCAGCCTCCGTGTAAATCCATCTCCTTAAGGGCCTTACTCTTACGCTGACCATCTACTCTACCAAGCGTAGTGTCTATGATCATTAAGGTTATGTGTCTACTTGGCTAGGTCATGATTCTTAGTGGTTTGGCAGTTATGATGTAGTATGGCAGTCATGTAATAATGTAATCACCTTCATGATGAAATTTGATATAATGTGATCACCTCTATGATAGAATCTGCTGTGAGTGGCCAATCAGTTAAAAGGGAGTTTTCCTGGTAGTGTGGCTTGCATCCAAAATAAGTGGACTTTCTGGCAATGCTTATGGGCTTTTGCTTGCTCTGGATCCTGCAGCTGGCTCTGTTCATCTGTCTGACCTCTAGTTCTTGAGGCTTGAGCTAGCAGCTTACCTACTGTCTTGCCTACCAATCTTGGGATTCATTGGTCTTTGCAGTCTGTGAACCCTACTGTCTGAATTACTGATCTTGGATTCACTAGCACCTGAGGCTATGTGAATCAGAAGAAGCCTCTAGCCTGACCCCCGTTCAAGCCTCTATGATGGAGAGAGCTATTTCTTTATAAAAAACTATCTATACACACACACACACACACACATATATATATAAACCAAACCAAACCTGTTGTCACTGAGTCGATTTTAACTCATAGCAACCCTATGGGACAGAGTAGAACTGCCCCATGGAGTTTCCAAAGAACGCCTGGTGGATTTGAACTGCTGACCTTTTGGTTAGCAGCTTTAACTCTTACTGTGTCACTGGGTTTCCATATATATATACATACGCTTTACAGGTTATGCTTCTCTAGAGAACCCAACCTAAGACATTTGGTACCAGTACCGGCAGGGGTTATAGAAAAACAAAATTTTAAGGACGAGTTTTCTAACTTGGTTTCCAGGTTTGGTTAGCCTTAAAGATGTTGATGACCCTGCTTCCAATAGTAAGAGGGCACTGCAGATCTGTTGTGTGAGGTGACAATAGAAATATGTAAAGTATCACCACCAATAAATCAGATGTTGGTGAAAGGTGAGGCTCTGGGTGATCGTATGTTTGATACCTTTCTATAATTTTGTCATAAGAAGTATAAGGAAGATGATAGGTTAGTTCTACTTTCACTAGACAAAGTGGTAAATGAAAGAAATGAGCTCAGGGCTTCAAAGTCAAAGTTCAAGCACCACATAAATGACCTCAAAGTTTCCACTTGAAAGAAAGCCTATTTCTTGTAGTAACAGAGCTGATATTGCCAAAAAGCAAACCCAGAGTCTTAAAATAAGAGTGGCTGAATTATAACACTAATTGAATTCCCAATCTCAAGTGGTGTCTGAAGTTAAAGTGAAAGCACTGATTGGGAAGAAATGGGATCCTGAAACTTTGGATGGGGAGATATGGGTACATAATCAGAGAGCTGGGGACACTGAGCCTCTAAATTTCATTGAATCACTTCTGTCAACAGAACCAGCCCTTTCATTAGTCCCTTCACCCCCATCTAATGAGATTAACCCAGCTGTGTCTAAATAGCCTTTGTCTGAGACACTGTGTGGAACATTGCCCAAGGCAGATGCCTTGCAAGACAATGCTGAATGTTGTCATAACACATACCCTCCACTCATTTTGACTTCTAGACATATAACTAGACTTAAGTCCTAGTGAGCCCCAAAAGGTAAAGTACAAAGCATGTCTCAGGAGGAGGTACACTACACCCTAAAAGAACTGCTTGACTTTTGTAATATGTACAGACGCCTGGGGAATGTGTGTAGGAACGGCTATTAAGTGTGTGGGATAATGGTGTAAGGAACATAAAGATGGATCATTCTGAGTTTATTGACATGGGCCCACTAAACACATATTCTTCATTCAATGTTTCAGCTCCAGAGGTTAGGAAAGAATCTAATGGTTCATTTGGTTGGATCACTGAAACATCAATTACATGGTGGCCTACATTAAATCAAGTTGAAGTACCAGAACTGCTCCGCTATACTGTAGAAGAAGGTATCCAAAGGCTTAGGGAAATTGGCATGTTAGACTGGATTTATCAGGTTAGATCCACTGACCCACACGTGGAGTTCCCAGAGGACACCCGTTTTACCACAACCGTGAGGAACAAATTTGTGAAGGGAGTCCCAGCATCCTTGAAGACTGCGTCGATGGCTTTTTTATGTAAATCAGATTAGACAGTGAGAACTGCCCTAACTGAATTAAGGCACCTAACTACAATGGAGCTGATTGAACCCCATGGTGGTAGGGGCCAAGTGGAGGTGCTCAATGGACAAAGAGAAGGTGGATGTGGTTATTGTAATGGACACTGGAGTCAAAAGAGTTATCAGAATAGTCTGATTTGTATGGTATTGGCTTATGGCATTGGCTAGTTAGTCACGGTGTCCCTAGGAGTGAACTGGATGGGAAACTTACTAAATATTTACTTGATCTGTACAAGTGGGAGAATTCTAGGTCAAATGAACAGAAGTCTATCTCAAATCACCAGAAGAGAAAGTCACAGTCCCTCAATCAATTCCCAGGCTTGGGCGAGTTTAAAGACCCACAATACCTTGAATGAATGGAAAGCCAGTCTCCTCTGAGGAAGGATCTCAATAAACTGCCAAAAATTTATACTGTTAATCTTTTTCCCAGTCTTCCCCAAAGGGATTTACAGCCTTTTGCAAGAGTAATTGCTTCTTGGGGAAATGAAAATAATCAGACGTTTTGGAGATTACTTGATACTGGTTCTAAACTGACAATAATTCCTAGATACCCATAATGTCACTGTGGCCCACAAGTCAAAGAGGGGCATATGGACTTCAGGTTAATAATGGAGTCTTAGCTCATGTCCATTTCACGGTAGGTCCAGTGGGTCCCTGAATTCATCCTGAAGTGATTTCCCCAGTTTCAGAATGAGTAATGGGAATGGATATAGTCAGTAATTGGCAGAACCCTCACATTGAATCCCTGACATGTGAAGTAAGGGCTATTATAATAGGAAAAGCCAAGTGGAAACCATTAGAACTGCCTCTACCTAGGAGAATAGTAATCCAAAAGCAATACCACATTCCTGGAGGGATTGCAGAGATTACTGCCAGTATCAAGGACTTGAAGGATGCGGGGCTGGTGATTCCACCACATTCCCGTTCAACTCACCTATTTGGCCAGTACAGAAAAAAAATGAATTTTGGAGAACGTCAGTGGATTATCAAAAAATTAAACAGGTGGTGACTCCAATTGCAGCTGCTGTTCCAGATGTAGTTTCATTGCTTGAGCAAATTAATACAACCCCTTTTTGGGAACTCCCTGAGGAACAGTGGTGAAGGGAAATCCTCCCAATGGGTAGAATTTCGAGTAGTGCCCCTGGTTGTTCACTTTGTTTGGGAAGAGAAATGGCCAGGTTTGTGATTATATACTGATTTATGGATTATGGCCAATGATTTGGCTGGATGATCAGGGACTTGGAAGGAACATGATTAGAAAATTGGAGACATGGAGGTATGGGGAAGAGGTATGCAGATAGGCCTCTCTGAATGGGCCAAAGAAATGAATATATTTGTGTCTTACCTGAATGCTTACCAAAGGGTGACCTCAGCAGAGTAAAGTTTTAACAATTAAATGGGTATGATGATGCACGTTGTGGAAACCAGTCATCCTCTTCCCCCAGCCACTCCCATCATTGTCCAATGGGCTCATGAACAAAGTGGCCATGGTGGCAAGGATGGAGATATGCACTGGCTCAGCAACATGGACTTCCACTCACAAGACCAACTTAGTTACAGCCACTGATGAGTGCCCAATCTGCCAGCAGCAGTGACCAATACTGTTTCCTGACACAGCACCATCCCTCAAGGTGACCAGTCAGCAACCTGGTTGCAGGTTGATTATATTGAACTTCTCCCATCATTCAAAGGGCAACATTTTATACTTACTGGAATAGACACTTACTCTGTATACATATTTACCTTCTCTGCACCCCATGCTTTTGCCAAAACTAACATCTGTGGACTTACAGAATGTCTCATTCACCATCACAGTATCCCACATAGCATTGACTTGGGTCAAGGGACTCACTTCACAGCATATGAAGTGGGGCAATGGACCCATGCTCATGGAACTCATTGGTCTAACCATGTTCTCCATCAACCTGAAGCAGCTGGCTTGATACAACAACGGGATGGCCTTCTAAAGGCACAATTATGGTACCAGCTAGGTGGCAACACCTTGTAGGTTTGAGGCAATGCTCTTCAGGAGTCTGTACATGGTCTAAACCAGCGTCTAATATATGGTGCTGTTTCTTTTATAAACAGGGTTCATGGGTCCAGGAATCAAGGGGTGAAAACGAAAGTGGCACCACTCACTATTACTCCTAGTGACCTGCTCGCAAAGTAGTTGCTTCCTGTCCCTGTGACCCTATGCTCTTCTAGTCTAGAGGTCATAGTTGCAAAGGAACAAATGCTCTCCAATGGAGACACATCACTGATTTCATTGAACTGGAGGTTGAGAATGTGACCTGGTCACTTTGGACACCTTATGCATCTGGAGCAACAGGCAAAGAAAGGAGTTACCATATTGGCTTGTGTGATTGATCTTAATTACCAAGAGCAAATCAGATTGATATTATATAATGGAGGTAAAGAAGAGTATGTCTGGAATGCAGGAGATTCCTTAGTGCATCTTAGTACCCTCATGTTATGTGATTAAAGTCAATGGAAAACTACAGCAACTCGATTCTGACATGACTACCGATGGCCCAGACCTTCAGAAAGAAAGGTTTGGGCCCCTCCACCATGCAAAGAACTACAACCAGCTGAGACACTTGCTGAAGGCATAGGGAATACAGAATGGGTGGTGGAATATGTAGTTCTATATACCAGTTATGAGCACGTGACCAGTTGCAGAATTGAGGATTGTAATTGTCACAAGCATTTGCGCCTTGTATGTGTGTAATAAATATTTTTATTTTCTTCATTCATAAGATGTAAGACATAAAGAGGGCTAGTGCATTTCTATGTATAGTAGTTGTAACATGTTAGGCACAAATATAACTTTGTAATTGTCTCTATTCAGAGATTATGTACAGTTTAAGGAGATGTTTAAAGGTGCCAAGTTGACAAGGGGTAGAAAGTGATCATTAAGGTTGTGTGGCTACTTGGCTGAGCCATGATTCTCAGGGGTTTGTCAGTTATGATATAGCTTGGCAGTCATATAACGATGTGATCACTTCCATGATGAGATTTGATATAATGTGATCACCTCCATGATGGGAGCTGCTGTGATGAGCCAATCAGTTGAAAAGGAGTTTCCTTGGGGGTGTGGCCTGCATCCAATATAAATGGACTTCTGGCAAGGCTTGTGGCCTTTTGCTCACACTGGGTCCTGCAGCTGGTTCCTGTTCATCTCTCTGACCTCCAGTTCTTGGGACTTGAGCTAGCAGCTTACCTGTCATTTTACCTGCCTATCTTGGAATTCATCAGTCTGTGCAGCCTGTGAGCCAGAGCCCTACTGTCTAACTGGCCATTCTTGGGTTTTCCAGTCCTTGCAGCTACATGAATCATGAGAAACCTCCTGCATGACCCATGCATCAGCCTCTATAACCACCTGAACCATTTTCTTAAGATAAATCTCTCTCTCTGTCTCTCTTTCTCTAAGCTTTACCAGTTTTTGCTTCTCTAGAGAACCCACTTAAGGTAATGCCCTTACTAGGGACTGGTCTCTCCTTACGACATGTTCAAAGTATATGAGAGGAAGTCTAGCGATCCTTTCTTCTCAGGAGCATCCTGGCTGTACTTCTAAGACAGATTTGTTCGTTCTTCTGGCAGTCCATGATTTATTCAATATTCTTTACCAACGCCATAATTCAAAGGCATGAATGCTTCTTCAGTCTTCCTTATTCATTGTCTAGCTTTTTGCATGCACATAAGGCGATTGAAAACACCATGACTTGGGACAGGTTCACCTTAGTCCTTAAAGTGACATTTTGCTTTTTAACACTTTCAAGACGTTTTTTTGCATCAGATTTGTACAACACAATATGTTTTTTGATTTCTTGACTGCTACTTACATGGGCTTTAATTGTGGATCAAAGTAAAATGAAATCCTTGACAACTACAACATTTTCTCCATTTATCACAATATTGTTTAATGGTCCATTTGTGAGGATTTTTGTTTCCTTTATGTAGAGCTGTAATCCATATTAAAGGCTATAGACTTTAATCTTCATCAGTAAGTTCTTCAAGTCATCTTCACTTTCAGCAAGCAAGATTGTGTCATCTCCATATCACAGGTTGTTAATGAGTTTTCCATCAATCCTGATGTCTCATTTTTCTTCATACAGTCCAGCTTTTTGGATTATTTACTCAAAGTGCAGAATGAATAAGTATGGTAAAATGATACAACCCTGACACACAACTTTCCTGACTTTAAACCAAGCAGTATCCTCTTGTTCTGTTTGAATGACTGCCTCTTGGTCCATGTACAGGTTCCTCATGAGCACAACTGAGTGTTCTGGACTTCCCATTCTTTGCAGTGTTATCCATAAATTGTTATGATCCACACAGTCGCATTCCTTTGCATAGTCAATAAAACACAGGTAAACATCTTTTTGGTATTCTCTGTTTTCAGCCAAGATCCATTTGATATCAGCAGTGGTATCCCTAATTTCATGTACTCTTCTGAATCAACCTGAATTTCTAGCAGTTCCTTGTCAATGTACTGTTACAACTGCTTTTGAATGATCTTCAGCAAAATATTACTTATATGTAATATTAATGATATTGTTCGATCATTTCCACATTCTGTTGGACAACCTTTCTTTGTAATGGGCACAAGTGTGGATATTTTTTAGTTGGTTGGCCGGGTAGCTGTCTTTTAAATTTCTTGGCAGAAAGGAGTGAGCGTTCCCTGTGCTTCATTCATTTGTTGAGATGTCTCAATCAGTATTCTCTCAATTCTTGGAGCCTTGGAGCCTTGGAAATACAATTTTCTTTGTCACCTATCTTTTAAATAACCTCTTGCTTTCTTCATGTATGAGGTTCTTTATGTCATTATGCAATATGTCTGGTCTTCATCATTAGTTTTCAATGCATCAAATCTGTTCTTGAGATGGTTTCTGAATACAGGTGGAATATACTCAAGGGCAAACTTTGGCTTTCATGGATTTGTTCTAGTTATCTTCAGCTTAAACTTGAACTGAATATGAGCAGTTGGTGGTCTGCCCCACAGTAGGTCCCTAACCATGTTCTGACTGATGATATTGAGCTATTCCATTGTCTCTTTTCACAGGTATAGTCAATTTGATTCATGTTTATTCCATAAGGTGAGGTCCACGTGTATAGTAGCTGTTTATGTTGCTTAAAAAAGGTGGTTTGCAATGAACAAGTCACTGGTTTTGCAAAATTCTATCATGTGATCTCTGACATCATTTCTTTCACCAAGACCATATTTTCCAAACTCTGTTCCTTGTTTCCAAGTTTCACATTTCAATCACCGGTAATTATCGATGCATCTTGATTGCATGTTTGATCAATTTTAGACTGCAGATGTGCATAAAAATCTTTAATATCTTAATCTTTGCCCTTAGTGATTGTTATGTATTTTGGATAATGGTTGTATTTTAGTGAGTAATCGTCATATGAACTGGTCTTCTTTATAGGCATATGGATATTATCCTACCACTGATAGCATAGTACTTTAGGATAAACCTTGAGATATTATTTTTGACAATGAATGCAACATCATTCCTCTTCAGTTTTTCATTTCCCACATAGTAGACCATATGACTGTGTCTTAGTCATCTAGTGATACTGTAACAGAAATACCACAAATACATAGTTTAAAAAAAGAGTTTTTTTTTTTTTTTTTTCTCACAGTGAAGTAAGCTAAAAGTCCAAACTCAGGGTGTCAGCTCCAGGGGAAGGCTTTTTCTCTCTCTCGGCTCTGGAGGAAGTCCTTGTTCTCAACCTTCCATGGCCGAGGGGCTTCTCAGGCACAGGTACCCCAGATCCAAAGGGTGCACTTTACTCCCAGTGCTGCTTTCTTGGTGATATGAGGTCCCCAACTCTGCTTGCTTCCCTTTCCTTTTATCCCTCAAGAGATAAAAGGTGGTGCAGGCCACACCACAGGGAAGCTCCATTTACCTTGGGTCAGGGAGGTGACCTGAGTAAGGGTGGCATTACAATCCCAACCTAATCCTCTCAATCTAAAATCACAATCACAAAATGGAGGACAACCACACGATACTGGGAATCATGGCCTAACCAAGTTGATACACACATTTTTGGGGGGGACATAATTCAATCCATGACAGACTGTCTGATTCAAAATGGCCAGTACTAGTCGATTTTAGCTCACTAATGCCCAGAATATCAATCTTCAACCATTCAGTTTCATTTTTGACAACTTCCAATTTTCCTAGATTTCACACATTCCATGTTTTAATTATTAATGGATGTTTTGGGTTGTTCCTTCTCACTTTGAGTCATGCCACATGAGCAAATGAAAGGCTTGAAGGCTTAACTCTATCTATGTCATTGAGGCTGACTCTACTTTGAGGAAATGGCTCTTCCCCAGCCATATTTTGAGTGCTTCCAACCTGAAGGGCTCATCTTCCAGCACTGTATTAGACAATGTTCTGCTGCTATTCACAAAGTTTTCACTGGTTAATTTTTTCAGAAGGAGACCACCAGGTCCTTCTTCCTAGCCTTTCTTAGTCTGGTAGCTCAGTTGAAACCTGTCCACCATGGGTGAACCTGCTGGTACTTGAAATGCCGATGGCATAGTTTCCAGCATCACAGCAACACGCTAGACATCACAGCACCACAGTAAGACAAACTGATAGATGTGTAGGTAACAAAACAATAGAAAAACTCTATTGCCACACAGGGTCACATTCACAGGTATAAGGGTTAGAATTTCAGCATATATTTTGAGGCCATAATTCAATCTATAACATATGGCTAGTAAATGGTGGATCTGATATCCAAAATCCAGGTATCAGTGATGCTCAAATCTCTGATCTTATCTGTGATCCTTGTAGTTGGTTGAATTGTGGCCCCCAAAAGCTATGTCAACCTGGAAGCTCAGAATGTGATCCTTGGAAATAGCATCTTTGAAAATGCAATTTTCAAAGTTAGATCATCTTGAATTTAGAGTGGATCCTAAATCTAACGCCTGGCATACTTAGAGAAAAGGGAGATTTGAGACACAGAGATACACAGGTGAAGGCCACGTAAAGACAGAGGCAGTGATTGGAGGGATGGGATGCTGCTATAAAACCAAGAATGTTAAGCATTTCTGGTAATTGCCAGAAGTTAAGAGAGAGACATCAAAAGGATTCTCCCTCAGAGCCTTCAGAGCTATGAGTTAATACATTTCTATAGTTTTAAGCCAAAAAGTTTGTGGTAATGTGTTATGGTAGCCCTAGGAAACTAACACAACATTGTGCTGCTGCAAAATAATAAATATGCTTAAGTATATGTTATTAAAAAAAAACTATTGGTAAGTCATTATTGATATTCTCTTCTGTTTAGGAAATATTCTTCCTAAAAATCTTTAAATATATTAACCTGAATAAAGTAAATAAATGCATCAATGTATACACTCTAATTTGTGAACTGACTGATTTGTCAAATGTATAATTTCTTTCAGCGTATGTCAGTCTTTTTGTGTCAAAGTTTCTAAAAAGATCAAACTCATGAAAATAACACGACAGTTCTGACAGGCATCTGTTTACTTCTCAGTTTGTTTCCTTGTTCTGATTCACTGGTCTGAGGAATTCTGGTCTTGAGTAGTAAAGGGGGCAAATGTGAATAGGACACCAAACGGTCCCTCTTATTAGAATTTTTTATCCTTACGTACGCTCAATGGCATTTTCAGGACATTAATGAAATTATTCCAGAATCACTACCTTTTAAAATCCTTATGGGGGAGAATGATTGTTACTGCATGCTGAATACACCCAATGGTAGATGAGCAATCAATGAGTTATCATTAGTGCACAATATTACATCATTTATTAGACCAATGAAATGAAGAAAAAAATTAAAATAGCTGATGAAGAAGAAAGAACAGTATAGAAGTGACTTCTATCAGTTCAGAAACTTCTGATAGGTAAATTTATCTTTTCTACCATCATTATTTTACCTATTCCCAGCAAAGTGATAAATTTTGATTAAACTGATCAAAATAACTGGATTTTAATGTTAAATGTTTTCACTAAACCTCTAAGTGTACATAATGACACTCATGTAGGTTGATGTCATGGATTTTGAGATAAAGAACTGATGGGGTGTCCTGGAATTATAGCCCAGAGCCATCCACTGCATTTTCTATAATTGGGAGTTTTTACATCTTAAAAGCTGATGCGTACAAGGAATAAAGACAATTGTTTTTATTCTACCGTTCTTACAGATTTTAGAAGTGGCATGTCTTGGAAATTCACCATTTACCTTCTTCTCTTCTATGTATGGCTCAAGAAACTAAGGATTTAGAAGATAAAATTATTTGCTCAAATCAATTGAGACAATTGTGTTATTGTTGTTGTTAGGTTCTGTCAAGTCACCTCTAACTCATAGTGAATTTATTTATGTACAATAGAGGGAAACACTGCCTGGTTATATACCATCCTCACAATCCTTGCTATGTTTGAACTCATTGTTGCAGCCACTGAGTCAACCCATTTCATTGAGGGTCTTCCTCTTTTTCACTGACCTTCTACCAAGCATGATGTTTATCTTCAGGGTCTGGTCCATCATGACAACCTGTCCAAAATATTTGAGACAAAGTCTCACCATCCTCCTTTTTAAGGAGCATTCTGACTGTATTTCCAAAACAGATTTATTCTTTCTTCTGGCAGCCCACAGTATATTCAATATTTTTCACCAAAACCACAGTTTGAAGGCATCACATTCTTCTTTGGTCTTCCTTATTCATTGTCCAGCTTTCACATGCATATGAGGCCATTGAAAATACTATGGTTTGGGTCAGGCACACCTTAGTACTCAAAGTGACATCTTTGCTTTTTAACACTTTAAAGAGGTCTTATACAGTAGATCTGTCCAATAGAATATGTCTTAGATTTCCTGACTGCTGCTTCCATGGGCATTAATAATGGATGCAAGTAAAATGAAATCCTTGACAACTTCAATATTTTCTCTGTTTATTGTGATGTTGGTTATTGGTCCAGTTGCAAGGATTTTTACTTTCTTTATGTTGAGGTGTAATCCGTACTGAAAGTTGTAGCTTTTGATCGTCATAAGTAATTGCCCCAACTTCTCTTTGCTTTCAGCAAAAAAGGTTGTGTAGTCTACATATCGCAGATTGTTAACGCGCCTTCCACAAATCCTAATGCAGCGTTCTTCTTCATATAGTCCAGCTTCTCAGATTATTTGCTCAGCATGAAGATTGAATAAGCATTATGAAAGGACACAATACTGACACATACCTTTCCTGATTTTAAACCATGGAGTGCCACCTTGTTCTGTTTGAATGACTACATGTAGGTCTATGTATTGGTTCCTCATGAACACAATTAAGGGCTCTGGAATTCCCATACTTCACAATGTTATCCATGATTTGTTACAATTCACACAGTCAAATGCCTTTGCATAGTCAGTAAAATGCAGGTAAACATCTCTCTAGTATTCTCTATCAGCCAGAATCCAACAGACATCAACAACGATATTCCTTATTCCACATCTTCTTCTGAAGCCAGCTTGAATTTCTGGCAGTTCCCTGTTGATGTACTGCTGCAACTATTTTTGAATTACTTTTAGCAAAATTTTACTTGTGTGTGATGTTAATGATATTGTTTGATAATTTCCACATTCTGTTGGATCACCTTTCTTTGGAATGGGCACAGATACGGATCTACTCCAGTCAGTTGGACAGGCAACAGTCTTCCAAATTCCTTGGCGTAGACAAGTGAGTTCTTCCAGGGTTGCATCCATTTGCTGGTTGAAACATTTCAATTGGTATTCCATCAACCCTTGAGCCTTCTTTTTTTGCCAATGCCTTCAGTGCTGCTTGGACCTCTTCTTCAATACCATTGGTTCTTGATCATATGCTATCTCCTGAAATGGTTGAATGTTGACCAATTCTTTTTGACACAATGACTCTGTGTATTCCTTCCATCTTCTTTTGATGCTTCCTGTGTCATTGAACATTTTGCCATAGAATCCTTCAATATTGCAACTTGAGGTTTGAATTTTTTCTTCATTTATTTCAACTTGAGAATACTGAGTGTGTTCTTCCCTTTTGACTTTCTAACTCCACATCTTTGTACGTTTCATTATTATATTTTATTTTTCTTCTTGAACTGCCCTTCGAAATCTTCTGTTCTGATCTTTTACTTCATCCTTTCTTCCAATCACTTTATCTACTCTACATCCAAGAGTAAGTTATAGAAGTCTCTTCTGACATCTATTTTGGTCTGTTCTTTCTTTCCTTTCTTTTTAATGACCTTTTGCTTTCTTCACGTATAATGTCCTTTATTACATCCCACAACTAGTCTGGTCTTTGGTTATTAGTGTTCAATGCAGCAAATCTATTCTTGAGATGATCTCTAGATTCAGGTGGAATGTACTCCAGCTGTCATGGACTTATTTTAACTTTCTTCAGCTTCAACTTGAATTTGCATAAGAATAATTGATGGTCGGTTTTGCATTAGACCGTTGCCCTTATTCTGACTGATGATATTATTTCTCCATAGTCGCTTTCCACAAGTGTAGTCAGTTTGATTTCTGTGTAAACTGAGAGACGAGTGGTGATTGAGGCAATACCTCTTAGTAATTCAAATCTGGGTGGCACAAATGGTTAAGTGCTCCACCATTAGCCAAAAGTTTGGTAGTTCAAAACTACCCATATGCATTTTGGAAGGAAGGCCTGGCAGTCTGCTTCTGAATGGTCACAGGTTTGAAAACACTAGGGAGGGCAGTTCTACTCTTCACACATGGGGTTATCATTAGTTGAAACTGACTTGACTGGTACTAAGAACAATTCCTATGTTAGTACTTAACAAGGGATGACCTATGAAAAAATTGTCATTATAGGTACTCTAAGAAGAAAGATTTCTAGTCATATATATAAATGTGGGGAAGTATTTGAACTTACAACTCCTATTTGAAACTACCATATACTATATATATATATCTGTGGAAACCCTGGTGGCATAGTGGTTAAGTGCTATGGCTGCTAACCAAAGGGTCGGCAGTTCGAATCCACCAGATGCTCCTTGGAAACTCTATAGGGCAGTTCTACTCTGTCCTATAGGGTTGCTATGAGTCGGAATCAACTCAACGGCACTGGGTTATATATATTTGTGTATATGGAGCCCTGGTCACACAGTGGTTAGGAGCTCGACTGCTAACCAGAGGTGGCAGTTTGAGTCCACCAGCTACTCCTTGGAAACCCTATGGAGCAATTCTACCCTGTCCTATAGGAGCAGTATGAGTAAAAATCAACTCCAAGGCAATGGTTTTTTTTCTTTTTTTGGTCTCTTTCTATATACATACATATATGGAACCCTGGTGGTAAAGTGGTTAAGAGCTATGATTGCTAACCATAAAAGTCAGCAGTTTGAATCTACCAGCCGCTCTTTGGAAACCCCATGGGGCAGTTCTAATATGTCCTACAGTCTATCTATGAGTCAGAATCCACTCAACAGCAACAGGATTTATATACACATATGTATATTTTTTTATGTATATTTATAACTATATAAACTATTTTTAGTAGGTAAGATATCTTCATATTTTATATATAAAAAAATTTAACAGAATATAACAATGAAAATTCTTCATGTTATTCTTAACTCAGTCTACTTAGTTATCCACTGCATTTTTCTCCTGCAGCTGTTATAGCAAAGTACCACAAACTGAGTGGCATAATACAACAAAAATTTATTCTTTTATAGTTCCAGAGGCTAGCATTTCAAATTCAGGGTGTCAGCAGGGCCATGCATTCTCCAAAGGCTTTAAAGAAATATCCTTTTTTGTCTCTCCCAACTTCTTGTAGTCCCAGGTGTTCCTTTACTACTGGCAATATAATTCACAGGAATTCTTTCCTGTGTATCTCTCTATCTCTGTGTCTGTTCTCTTTTTAAAAGGACACCATTAACATTGGCATAACACCCACCCTACTCCTGAATCAACTCATGTTACCTCAACTGATAACATCTTTAAAAAAAACTATTGCCCAAATAGGATAGTATTCACAGGTACTAGAGTTCAGGACTTCAACGTATCTTTTTGGGAAACACATTTCAATCCATGACAGCCTCTAGGGCCCTACGTGCTTACCAAAGGTGCCAGTCTTGTTAGATTCATATGTATCCTTTTAGAGTGACAATGTAAAATCAGATATGGATGTGCATTGTTATTTCATTTCATTTACACAAATGGTAGTGCACTATTCAGATGTTCTGCACTTTTCTTTTTTTTTTCTCTAAACAATATTCCTGGTTGATTATTCCATATCAGTACACAGAGAGTTTCCTCATTCTATTATATAGCCACATTACTTTCTGCAGCATGTAATGGCAGGATATTTGTTATTTAAAATGTTTTGCTAATTCATACAATGAACCATAAATAATTTGTACATTTAATCATTTGGTACATATTTAGGTATGCCTAGAATAAATTTCTAGAAATATAATATTTGTGTCAAATGTACATATGTGTTTGTGATTTTTTTCATCCATAGAGGTTGTACTAGTTCATGATAGTACTTATTTCTCCATAAGTACAGAATTGACACACTCTAGGATTTGCCAATTATGTAGCTTTTTTTTCTTAAGAATATTTAAGTACTGTTTTAATATGACTATCTTTTATTAGGTGTGTAGCTAAGTATCTTGTTATATGTTTTACCTCCTTTTCTATAATTTACATAGCCAAAGATTAGACTTATTCTTCATTATTAGTCATTCGGTTATAAATTTCTAGAAGCATTTTATATATCTGAAAGAACAGCACTTTTTATTTGACAGGAATTTGGGATATTTTCAAGTTTGTTACTGTCCTTTGAATATGCTGATAAAGTTCTGTCATGTAGATATATTTTTTTAAATTGGTCATATGTATTAATTTTTTTGTGACTCCTGGGTTTACTTTCTCCAGATGTCTGTCTTTTATGGATTGAATTATGTCTTCTCAAAATATGTGTTTGATTTATAACCCCTATATATGTGGAAAGGAGCCCTAGTAGTGCAGCAGCTAAGTGTTTAGCTGCTAATCAAAAGGTTTGCAGTTCAAAACTGCCCAGCAGCTCTGTGGGAGAAAGAACTAGTGATCTGCTTCCATAAAGATTACAGCCTACCACTTCTAGGAATATATCCTAGAGAAATAAGAGTTGTCAGATGAATAGATATTTGCACATCCATGTTCATTGCAGCATTGTTCACAATAGCAAAAAGATGGAAACAACTGAGATGTCTATCAACAGATGAATGGATAAACAAACTGTGGTACATACACACAATAAAGAACAACAATGAATCTATGAAGCATCTCATAACATGCATGAATCTGGAGGGCATTATGCTGAGTGAAATGTCAATCACAAAAGGAAAAATATATGAGACCTTTACTGTAAAAACTCATGAAAAGTTTTACACACAAAAAGAAACAATCTTTGACAATAATGAGGGAGGTGGGGTGGGGATGGAAAAACACTACACAGACGATAGTTAAGTGGTAACTTTGGTGAAGGGTAAGACAGTACAGAATACTGGGGAAGCCAGCACAGCTTGACTAATGTAAGGTCATGGAAACTCCATAGATACATTCAAACTCCCTGAGGGACCGAATTTCTGGGCTGAGGGCTGTGGGGACTATGGTTTCGGGGAACATCTAGCTCAACTGGCATAACACAGTTTATAGAGAAAATGTTCTACTTTCTACTTTAGTGAGTAATGCCTGGGATCTTAAAAGCCCGTGAGTGGCCATCTAGGATACTCCACTAGTCTTACTCCTTTGGGGACAAGGAAGAATGAAGAAAACTAAAGACACAAGTGAAAGATTAGTCCAAAGCGCTAATGGACCACATCTACCACAGCCTTCACCAGACTGAGTCCAATACAACTAGGTGGTGCCCAGCTACCACCACTGACTACTCTGACAGGGATCATGATAGAGAGTCTCCGACAGAGCTGGAGAAAAATGTAGAACAAAATTTCAAATCAAAAAGAAAGACCAGACTTGCTGGCCTGACACAGACTGGAGAAACCCTGCAAGTATGGTCCCTGGACACACTTTCAGCTCAGTAATGAAGTCAATCCTGAGGTTCACCCTTCAGCCAAAGATTGGATGGGCCCATAAAACAAAACGAGACTAAAGGGGCATACCAGCCCAGGAGCAAGGACTAGAAGGCAGGAGGGGACAGGAAAGCTGGTAATTGAGAACCCAAGATCAAGAAGGGAGAGTGTTCACATGTCATTGAGTTGTAACCAATGTCAAAAAACAATGTGTACTAATTGTTTAATGAGAAACTAGTTTGCTCTGTAAACCTTCATCTAAAGTACAATTAAAAAAAAATATTCCAGCCAAGAAAACCTATGAAGCAGTTCTACTCTGTAACATGGGATGGCCAGTTGGAATAGTCTCAATGGCACCTAACTGACTGACTAACTGATACCTGTGAATGTAATGAAGAGTGCTCTAATCACTTTCCATAATGCAATGTAATATTATGTTAATAGAATATATCAGTGCAGGAAGTGTCCTAAATCTTATTATTTCTGAGTTATAAAAAAAGAGAAGATTAGACATACAAGTAAGCACAAATGTCACCTGAAAATTGTCAAATGGAGAAATGCCAGGACTACAGAAACTGAAAGAGACAAAGATCTTCCCCAGAGTCATCCACTTGTGATATTTGTTACAGCAACACGAGGAAACTAAGACACTATCCTTTTGTCGGAACACAATATAATTAATGCCCCATCTTTTCCCACAGATCTGAGATGCCATGTTAATCATAAAGTAAATTTGCACATGTAATAGGGTCTATTTCTGGACATTTTGTTTTGTTTAATTAGCCTCTCTGCAAGCTTATGTGCCAGTACTTCACTCATTTAATTATTAGGAATTTATGTTGTTTTATTACCTGAATTGTAATAAATAAAAAGATCTGTGGTGGCTTGCATGTTCCTGTGATGCTGGAAGATATGACAGCAGTATTTCAAATAAAAGCAGGGTCACTCATGGTTGACAGGTTTCAGCTGAACTTCCAGACTAAGACACAGTAAGGAGAAAAGCCTAGATTTACTTATGAAATTTGCCAATGATAACCTTACAGATCACAACAGACTATTGTCCAATACAGTGCTGGAATAGGAAGCTCCTAGGTTGAAAGCCACTACCCACTGGCTCCAATGATGAACTTGAGCATACCAATCTTCATGAAGATGGCACAGGACTGTGCAATGTTTTATTCTTTTATATGTAAAGTCACTAAGAGTCAGATCCAACTCGATGGCAACTAATAACAACAATGTCTACAAAAAAAGCTTACTGGATTTGATATAATTTGTATTAAACCTATAGACCAATTTGGGGAGAATGGACATTTTTACTATGTTGAATCTCCTAATCCACGAACATGGCGTGTCTCGTTATTTATTTAGGTTTTCTTTGTTTTCTTTCATCAGTATATTGTAATTTTTGACACATATGTTATGCACATATTATGTTAGGTATAAACCTGTATATTTCCTTTTCTTTGATGCTATTCTAAATACTTTTAATTCTATTTTTTCTCCACAACTTCACTGATTCTATCCTCTGTCATTAACACTCTACTATTGAGCTCATCCAAGAGTTCTTTCCCTGTTATTATAATATTCAAATTTAAAATTTCAATTAGTTCCTTTTTTGGAACTGCTAAATATTGTTGATATTTTCTATTTTTCATTTGGTTCAAAATAATCTTCAATGGATTATTAAAGCAATTTTGTGATGACAGCTTAAAAGTCCTTTCCAGAAAAAATGTTCTGCATCCCACTTTGGTGAGTGGTATCTGGGGTCTTAAAATCTAGCAAGTGGCCATCTAAGATGTATCATTTGGTCCCAACCCACCTGGAAGGAAGGAGAATGAAGAACACCAAAGACATAAGGAAAATATGAGTCCAAGAGACAGAATGGGCCATATAAACCAGAGAATCCATCAGCCTAAGACCAGAAGAACTAGATGGTGCCCAGCTACCACCAATGATTGCCCAGACAGGGAAGACAACAGAGAATTCCTGATGGAGAGAGAGAAAAGTGGGGTGCAGAACACAAATTCTAGTAAAAAGACCAGACTTGATGGTCTGACTGAGACTGGAGGGACCCTAGAAGACACAGCCCCCAGACTCTCTGTTAGTCCAGAACTAAAACCATTCCTGAAGCCAAATCTTCAGAACAAGATTAGACTGGACTATAAGAAATAAAATGATACTGGTGAAGAGTGTGCTTCTTGGCTCAAGTAGACACATGATACTAAATGAGCAGCTTTTGGCCAGAGGCTAGATGAGGAGGCAGAAGGGAATAGGAGCTTGTTGAATGGACTTGGGAAATACTGGGTGGAGAGGAGGAGTGTGCCGTCACATTGTGGGGAGAGCTACTAGAGTCACATAACAATGTGTATAAATTTTTGTATGAGAAACAGACTTGAATTGTAAACTTTCACCTAAAAAAAAAAAACTAATGCACGATAAAAAAAAAAAAAAAAGTCCTTCCTTCTCAGATAATTACAACACCTTACTTACCTAGGAATTGCTCTCAGTCGATTGTCTTTTCCCATTTGAGTTGTAATTTCCCGGTTCTTGGCATAACATATGATTTTTAATTCTATCCTGAGCATTTTATCAATTATGTTAGGAAATTTTGAGTCCTAGAATACCTGTTATTTTAGCAGGTAGTCACCCTATTACATGTAGCATGAATTTCATGTATCATTTTCGTGGACTGTTGTTCCAAGGACAGTTTAATTTTCAGAAACTTTGTACTGTTATTTTGGTCTGCTTTGTTTATGTGATATTGCTGGTGTTCTCACTGCTCCCAGCTGGATCCTGCTTAAAGGGGCAGAAGTGATTTCTCCAACTGGGTCCACCTGGTATCTCTTGGCGAGACAGGGACGTCTCTAGCCTCCAGGGATGAAGAGGCTTCCCTGGCTGGATGTTTGTTGTATCAAGGTCAATTCTGTTTGTGGGGAATGGAGAATGGTTCCTGGACATCTTGTTATTGTGTGATCTCCCTATATCAACATACGCCTCCCCCATCAGATTCCCAGGTGTCTCTGGGCTGAATAAGGGAATCTACACACCCAGCAAGCAATAAGAGCACACCCATGGCTGCCCATTTTTATTGTGACTCCTGATCAATCTCCTTTGTTGGATCTGCCAAGGTTCACCTGGCATTTTGGGCATGGCTCCCATTTGGTCCCAGAGAGTAATGAGCCTCTCTGGACTACATTCTCTTCCTACTTGGGTGTTGGAAAATGAAGGGTGTAGCTCACCTTTTTTTTTTCATAGGAGCATGTAAAATGCCCTGGCATTGTATTGTTCCTCTAATCCTGAGGATTAGTTTGTTTTCTTCCTTTTAGAGCACTCCTTTAGTTGTCTCTTGCATTATTTCCAGGATTTATAGTTTACTTAATGGGTAGGATCAGGAAAAAATGGGTATGTACCATCTTGTCATAAGCCAGGTTTTAATATATGTTAAGATGTACAATAAGTTGTATGGATTTCTCATATAGATGCTGCTGAACTTTCACTTCTAGGATATAATTGCATGGAGTACTAAAAATAAACTTGCAAAGATACTGGATATTATAGTGTTATTAGCATTCTTTGTTGGTAAAACAATTCTATATAATTCAAGGTTTTAGCCTGGTAGAGATAAGTAGAGGTAAATGTGGAACAATCTCTCTGATGATTCTCAAGAGAACAGCTATAGGGTTTCTTAGCTCTTATAGGATGAAGCTGTCTATCCTGAGCCTGAGACTGATAAAGTGAATAAGATTTGCCTGATCATTTGCATCACTCTTGTCAAGATATATATACCTACTTAGATTGTTGATCATATTTAAAAAAAAAAAACCCAGTGGTCATACTTAAAAAAGATTTACTTAGAGGATTATTAATCTTTATCTTTTAATCCTAAAGACTCATAATTATTTAGTATTTTGCCCAAATTCATAATCCCTAAATTAAAGGATAGCATTCATGTTTATGCACTTTTTCAATCAAGGAATAAGTTAAGTAGGTAATCAATTAACTACCATACGTGTTCATTTTAATTTTATCCTGAACCCTGTCCAAAGATCTACAAACTAAAAAACAAAAACTAGGCAAAAGATATGCTTTCTTTTCAATGTTTATATTTGAAGCAACTGAAAATGTTTTACTGTTTTGCAAATGAGCCAGAGGTTTTCATCATAGTCAGCTTTTCATCCTGTCATTTTTATCTACTTCACACAGAAGGTGTTAGTATTGTTTTACATAACACTCTAGAAAGTTTAAGATAAATGTGATAGTCAGAGAGATGCAGAGGAGGCTGACATAGATAGTTTCCAAAGGAAGAAACTAAAAAAAGAGCCTGGCTTCTGTGCACAGTAACTGAAACAGGAAAGATAGTAGGTGTGATAATAAAAATATTGCAAATGTGTCAAGAAAATCTTAGTATTATTTTCACCCCAAACTAAAATATTGTAAAATTAGGCTTAGGAGACAACAACATTTAAAAAAGAATTTAAAAAGTGACCCTGTAGGATGGTTTAAATCAATTTAGGCATATCATATTCTATTCCCTTTATTATTAAAAAACAGAATGACTACTATTCTGTATTTTTCTTTCACTTTTTTTTTTTTTTTTAATCAGCTTTAACCTAGCATGTTCCATTATCAGGACTCATTCTGTTCAAATATTAGTTTCTAATGAAAGCGGAAGTGAACATATATTTCACCATCACCTGCTTGTTGTTGTTGTTAGGTGCTGTCGAGTCTGTCCCGACTCATAGCGACCCTAAGCATAACAAAACAAAACACTGCCCGGTCCTGCGCCATCCTTACAATCGTTGTTATGCTTGACCCCATTGTTGCAGCCACTGTGTCAATCCACCTTGTTGAGGTTCTTCCTCTTTTCCGCTGACCCTGTACTTTGCCAAGCATGATGTCCTTCTCCAGGGACTGATCCCTCCTGACAACATGTCCAAAGTATGTAAGATGCAGTCTCGCCATTCTTGCTTCTAAGGAGCATTCTGGTTGTACTTCTTCCAAGACAGATCTGTTCGTTCTTATAGCAGTCCATGGTATATTCAATATTCTTCGCCAACACCAAAATTCAATTCTTCTCCAGTCTTCTTTATTCATTGTCCAGCTTTCACATGCATATGATGCAATTGAAAATACCATGGCTTGGGTCAGGTGCACCTTAGTCTTTAAGGTGACATCTTTGCTCTTCAACACTGTAAAGAGGTCCTTTGAAGCAGATTTACCCAATGCAATGCATCTTTTGATTTCTTGACTGCTGTTTCCACGGCTGTTGATTGTGGATCCAAGTAAAATGAAATGCTTGACAACATCAATCTTTTCTCCATTTATCATGATGTTCCTTATTGGTCCAGTTGTGAGGATTTTTGTTTTCTTCATGTTGAGGTGCAATCCATACTGAAGGCTGGGGTCTTTGATCTTCATTAGTAAGTGCTTCAAGTCCTCTTCACTTTCAGCAAGCAAGGTTGTGTCGTCTGAATAACGTAGATTGTTAATGAGTCTTCCTCCAATCCTGATGCCCCATTCTTCTTCAAATAGTCCAGCTTCTCGGATTATTTGCTCAGTGTACAGATCGAATAGGTATGGTGAAAGAATACAACCCTGGCACTCACCCTTCCTCACTTTAAACCAATCAGTATCCCCTTGTTCTGCCTGAACAACTGCCTCTTGATCTATGTAAAGGTTCCTCATGAGCACAATTAACTGTTCTGGAATTCCCATTCTTTACAATGTTATCCATAATTCGTTATGATCCACACAGTCAAATACCTTTGCATAGTCAATAAAACACAGGTAAACATCCTTATGGTATTCTCTGCTTTCAGCCAGGATCCATCTGACATCAGCAATGATATCCCTGGTTCCACGTCCTCTTCTGAAACCAGCATGAATTTCTGGCAGTTCCCTGTTGATATACTGCTGCAGCTGTTCTTGAATGATCTTCAGTAAAATTTTACTCGCCTGTGATATTAATAATATTGTTCTATACTTTCCACATTCAGTTGGATCACCTTTCTTGGGAATAGGCATAAATATGGATTTCCTCCAGTCATTTGGCCAGGAAGCTGTCTTCTATATTTCTTGGCATAGACGAGTGAGCACCTCCAGCGCTGCATCCATTTATTGAAACATCTCAATTGATATTCCATCAATTCCTGGAGCCTTGTTTTTCACCAATGCCTTCAGAGCAGCTTGGACTTCTTCCTTCAGTACCATGGGTTCCTGATCATACGCTACCTCTTGAAATGGTTGAATATCAAGTAATTCTTTATGGTATGATGGCTCCGTGTATGCCTTCCATCTTCTTTTGATGCTGTGTCATTTAATATTTTCCCCATAGAACTCTTCACTATTGCAACTCAAGGCTTGAATTTTTTCTTCAGTTCTTTCAGCTTGAGAAACGCTGAGCGTGTTCTTCCCTTTTGGTTTTCCATCTCCACCGCTTTGCATATGTCATTATAATACTTTACTTTGTCTTCTTGAACCGCCCTTTGAAATCTTCCATTCAGTTCTTTTCCTTCATCAATTCTTCCTTTTGCTTTAGCTGCTTGACATTCGAGAGCAAGTTTCAGAGTCTCCTCTGACATCCATCTTGGTCTTTTCTTTCTTTCCTGTCTTTTCAATGACCTCTTGCTTTCTTCATGTATGATGTCCTTGATGTCATTCCACAACTCGTCTGGTCTTTGGTCACCAGTGTTCAATGTGTCAAATCTATTCTTCAGATGGTCTCTAAGTTCAGGTGGGATATACTCAAGGTCACATTTTAGCTCTCGTAGACTTGCTCAGATTTTCTTCAGTTTCAGCTTTAACTTGCATATGAGCAATTGATGGTCCGTTCCACAATCAGCCCCTGGCCTTATTCTGACTGATGATATTGAGCTTTTCCATAGCCTCTCTGCACAGATGTAGTCAATTTGATTTCTGTGTGTTCCATCTGGCGAGGTCCGTAAGTATAGTCGCTGTTTATGTTGGTGAAAGAAGGTATTTGCAGTGAAGAGGTCATTGATCTTGCAAAATTCTATCATTCGATCTCAGGCATTTTTTCTATCACCAAGGCCATATTTTCCAACTACTGATCCTTCTTCTTTGTTTCCAACTTTCGCATTCCAATCACCAGTAATTATCGATGCATCTTGATTGCATGTTCAATCAATTCCAGACTGCAGCAGCTGATCAAAATCTTCTATTTCTTCATCTTTGCCCCTAGTGGTTGGTGTGTATATTTGAATAATAGTCGTATTAACTGGTCTTCCTTGTAGGTGTATGGATATTATCCTATCGCTGAGAGCATTGTACTTCAAGATAGATCTTGAAATGTTCTTTTTGACGATGAATGCGACACCATTCCTCTTCGAGTTGTCATTCTCAGCATAGTAGACTATATGATTGTCTGATTCAAAATGGCCAGTACCAGTCCATTTCAGTACACTAATGCCTAGGATATCGATGTTTATGCATTCCATTTCATTTTTGATGATTTCTAATTTTCCTAGATTCATACTTCGTACATTCCAGGTTCTGATTATTAATGGATGTTTGCAGCTGTTTCTTCTCGTTTTGAGTTGTGCCACGTCAGGAAATGAAGGTCCCGAAAGCTTTACTCCATCCACATCATTAAGGTCAACTCTACTTTGGGGAGGCAGCTCTTCCCCAGACATCTTTTGAGTGCTTTCCAACCTTGGGGGCTCATCTTCCAGCACTATATCAGACAATTGTATGCTGCTATTCATAAGGTTTTCACTGGCTAATACTTTTCAGAAGTAGACTTCTGGGTCCTTCTTCCTAGTCTGTCTTAGTCTGGAAGCTCAGCTGAAACCTGTCCTCCACGGGTGACTCTGCTGGTATCTGAATACCAGTGGCATAGCTTCCAGCATCACAGCAACACGCAAGCCCCCACAGTACAACAAATTGACAGACACATGACAGACTTTATTTTTCAAAATACAGTGGATTTGGCATAATTGGGACTGAAGATAAAACTTGGAACCAAGATAGAGAAGATGGCATGTATGTAGAAGGGCTGTTAAAAATGTAAAACTTGGTTGCATTACTTGTGGAGGCTCAAACTTGTGAAGGTTAAATACCATACTTTTTCCACTTGTTCTGCATTTTGATTCTGAAAAGAAAGCTGGCTTTGCCCATTTCTTATTAAAAACCTTGTGACCAGAAATTGGGCTCACTACTTTGTGTTCTCTTCCTCCACTTCTCCTTCTCCTTATTCTTATTTAAAATTTGCAGATAAAAATATACCTAAAAGAGGCTAATTGCTTATAGACTTCATAAATAAGAGTAGAGAATTTCAAAAAAAAATCTAGGCTTGCCTAGTCCAAGATGACCATGCCTTTTCTCCTAAAACATACTTCTTCCCATAATGTTTGGGCCCACATCACATCATTAACTAATTTCTTGGCCCTGAAAATCATTTTGGAACCCTAGACAATGTGTCTCACATGTGTATAGCCAAAATATTTCAGTAGAAAAAAGAAAAAAATAATTAAGAACCACTCAAGTAGAATAATGAGGTGTGAAACAGTGAAGAAGAGAGGACCAATTATTTTCACTAGTAAATATTGTTTCCTGTCCTGTAGCCTTATTTGTATCCAGTTTGTGAGGTCCTTCTCCCTAGCCAAGGTATCAAGAGCAGCCAATTCTTCAGGCAGAAACAACAAAAAGCTGTCAAGTCCTTGGCTCTTGCCACTGACATAGCGAGCACAATCTAACATTAGTATAATAGAGCTGTATGGCAGTCGCTCAGGCTTGCAGATTGCCCCGTTTCTATCTGCAGAGTTCCATTGAATACCTTTCATTGCCTATGTCCAGCTAGTTATTAATTATCTTTCTGGTTGCCTTCAAGGTAAGATATCCCTTTCTACTGTCAGGGACCAACAATTCTGGCCCTAAGCTCTTGCTCAGTTACCCCAATTGGCCACCTCAGTTGAACAGCCTGTACCACTCCCTATCCTGTCACCTTTGTGAATTAAAAATGGGGTCTTGGACCCATATCACTGACATAACAGTATAAAAGGACAGTTAGTTGGACCTGTTCCAGGTGATGCCAGACAAAATAATTTCAAAATCTTTTACGGAACCCATACAAAGTGGAACCCCCACCTTACCACATTTTCTTAGCACCCAACACCTATTTAAAACTATTTTTTATGGGACTTGGAAGTCCTTTTTACCTCTGAGCTTTTAATTCCACAACATGAATACAACTACCCTGTCTGTTATGGCCTGCATCCTTTCTGCAGGGAAGAGGATAATCTATGGTGGTACTCGAAGGGGCATTTTCCTATATTTTTCAATCCAGGTACATTTGATTAGCATTTTTATGAGAAAATAGGTAGTAATTAGCAGGTAAACTTTGGAGAGATGCTGTAAGGTCCATTGGATACATTACAGAATCAATTTTCTGATATAATAAGTGATTGCGTGGTTAAGGCACATTGATCTCTGGAAAGTTTTTCAAGAAAAATGTAGAAGTTATTTACATTAGTGCTGTTTTAATGATGCTGCCTAAATAAAGGCATTCATTTTGAAGCAATGAGGTGGAATAGATTTTTAAAGGATAAGCCCCTTTTTACCTTGATAAATAGGATTAAGTCATGGCTGGCTAGAGTTGAGAGGAATCACAGTGATCACATCAGGAAGTCTTTCAACTCAGAGGAGTAGAAATTGAGGTCAAGAATATGGTGAAGTATTCAGGAGCATGAACTGTGAAAACAGACTATTTGGATTTTATTCCAAATTAAATATCTGTATAGCACTGAGAAAGTGACTCGATCACTCTATATCTCAATTTATTTTCTTTAAAATGGGGATCATTAATAACAGTAATATTTGAGATGGCTTTATGGTTGTCAGATAAAATGCAGGATGCCCGGTTACACTTGAATTTCAGATAAACAACAAATAAATTTTTAATATAACTATATCCCAAATATTGATGGGACAAGCTTAAAACACAAACATTGCTGTTTACCTGAAATTCAAATATAAATGGACATCCTGTGTTTCTAATTGCTAAATCTGGGAGCCTGTGAAGATCAAATGAAACAAGAGCTACAAACACTTTATGGAAAAATGCTAGCCATACATTTTTTAAAGTGAGTTCGATTAATACTACTTGTATTATTTTTCTAGTGCCTACCTCTTAAGACCAGGGATAAGTTATAGTCCAGACTCATTACTTTCCATAAGGCTACACTATTATGACTTCATTTGTAAATCATATTCAACCTAGATTAAAACTGAGAACAATTTTCTGTATACCCAGTCCATTTTCTTGACCATTAATCTGTAGCAGCCCAGAAAAGACAGGCACACTTTGATGTCAGACAGATTTGAAGAGATGTTAGGTGAATGTGAGGTACACCCTCATACCCACAAAAATCAATATGTTTCAAATCCTAAGAGTGACTGTTGGTTTATCTGCTTTTAGTAGGTTATTGCCTGTGATTATTCTTGCCATAATCATGACTTCCGATTATCAGTGTGGGCACACAACGCTTGATAACCTGAAATGGTCCCCAGAAGCAGTTATGTCTGATTTCCCCATTTGAGACAATTATTCTCAATGCTGGTACCTGAATTCTTACATGATGACTGCATCTGGTAGATTAATTGTAGGGGAATGGTTAATGCGCTACAATAGTAGCCTTTCCTTTGGGTCCTTAAAAGGGTAATTTAGGAAGCAATCTGAATTAGCAAAAATTATGAATTGGAATATGAATTTGACATATGTTTATGTTGAAATACTTAGAATTATAGATGATAGATGTAGATGTAAATATATTGATGTGAGACAAATGCAAAATATACAGGATGGTAGAGAAGGAATTAGGCAGGATGGGGATGAAAGAGATGTGTGCCTCGCCCACCTCTCATCTCACTCCCAAACAATCATGGAAAAATAACTGCCAGTTAAGAGGAAGTGGACTAAGACTTGACCAGAAAATACTAGTATGTTCAGTTGTGTTGTGGCATCAGCTGATATTCTGGGAATTCTTGTGTCTCAGGAAACATGGAATTTCTGGCCTGTGTGTCAAAGCCATTAACTCAATTATGAGGCCAAGTGGCTGTGGTGTTTTATCTAACCTAACTGTCTAAATTACCCTGAGCACTCCAAATTAGGGAGGAACCTGCTAAGTTTAATGCAGTGATTCCTTTGAGTATGATAAGTGGTCAATACGCTTAAGTCCCTTTCCTTTTCCTTTATTTTGCATTATAGAGAGGAAACTCATGGAAAATACTGTCCTATTAAATTGCATTTTAATAATACAATAATCTAATATTTATTGAACATATTCTAGCCCATTGGCTTTGTTTTTAATAGATGTTATTCCTTATTACCAGAAAACCCTTCCAAAAATAGATATGGTTTCTCTTATTTCTAAATGGGGAGATAAAGGCCCAGCAACATCATTCACCAGGCCAAGATTAATCAATAAGGATTAATCAATAATATTAATCAACCTGTACCAGTTGCCACAAATTGATTCTGGTCCGTGGCTACCTGATGTGTGTCTGAGTACAGATGTGTTACATAGATTTTTCAGTGGCCGATTTTTTTTTTTTCCAGAAGTAGATCACCAGTTCTTTCTTTTGAGACACCTGTGGGTGGACTTGAACCTCCAACTTCTGGTTAGCAGCAAAGTCAGATACAATTGTGGGGCTGTTGCAATTCAAAGTCGATCCTTTTCCACTCTGCCACCTAGTTATTATCTGTGTTTTGACATTGAGTTTTACACTTGTAAAAATGGAAAAATAGCTTTAAAAAAACTGGTATGTGGCCCAGAGAGGGGGTAAAAAAATTATAATTTAGTAAATGGAAAACCAATGCTTGGACACTGAATTTTTTATTCCATAACCTATGATATTTCTGTTATACACAAGTAACCCATTATGTTGGATATCTCACTGTTTAGGGTTTGCCTCACAGAAAACCAATAAGAACAAATAATGAGCTAAGTGCCATCACACCAATTTATTATCTAGAATTAAGTAACTAAATTTATATGTTCAAAGAGCCGATGGAATGTGCATCATGAGTTTCATATTAGCAGTCATATTAACTATATATTTCACATAATAAAATCAAGCTGAAAATATCAGAATAGAGAGAAAAAAGCAAATGCTAGTGTTTCATCACCTATTTGAAGAAGACCTGAAATTTATATGTGAAAATTAAAACAGTAATAAAGAAACTAGAAATTTTTCTACCACATAGCGTATGTGTGAGTGATTATTTTAGAAATACTGACAATCTGAATTCATTTAAATTTATCAGCTTAAATTTCTGTATTAATCATGTAATTATATAATCAATGCATAATTTTAATTATAATTCAAAATATTAAAAGGCCAAAGCCATCAAATAAACATATACGTAGAAACAGGCACACATGAGACTATTTCTGTAGAAACTACTGGCATTTTTTTGTTTGAGTAAAATAGTTATATCTAGTAGCTGGTTTTACTGATAATTTTTTTCCATTTATTGACTATTTTGTAGTCCTCAAATAATGGCTCTAAGTTTTATGGCACTGGTACAAACTTATTTCCCTCAACTCTAAAATTTACAAGACAAGGGTAAGTAAAGATTTGTCATAAGCGAGGAGTTGCTAATGTGATTTGATTAACTTTCTTATAAAAGCCTCTCATTATAAGGAGGAGAAGTGGTAATATAATATTTGTTCTTACATTTATGACTGAACTTATTTTTAAAACAATGACTTTGGTTCAACAATGATGAGAAAAAATGACCATACCTTTGTCCTTAAAACATTTTGTAGAAAAACTTCCTGCAGAGACACCAACTGAAGCTTTAAGGGTTGTTTGGCATTCTCCATCACACCAATGAAAAAGTACATCATTTACTCCCTGCAGCTGGTCCTACCATCACTGACACAGCAACTTCTGTCCCTCAAAGCTGAGAAAGTGAAATCCGTCTCCTCCTGGGGAAACTGTTCCAGTGAAAGACGCATTAGTGGAAAAGAAAACAAGACAGCAAATCTTCCAAGGGGGATTGTTTTTTTTTTTCCTTTAAAACTAGGAGAGAATTCTTGGAGGAAACGTTAACAAGCAAGACAAAAATGTTATATAGTCACAAATCAATAATCCTTTACAATAAAGGGAACAGCATAAAATATCACACATCCACATGGAATGAAGCTCTCCTATTTAAAGATGAAGGATAGGTCAATCTTATTATTTTTATGAAATTTCTATCCACTACACAGAATAGAGCACAGAGAGCTTTTGATGGCTACTCACATCCAGTTGATCTGGTGTGTGCTGGCAGGAGAGTCCTTATTAGAGGTTCTCTACACTATTCAATCTACCACGTGCTTTTCTGATTCCTTTTTCCCTGCAATGTTAAGTAATTTCAACTTAAACTGCATTGCAAGAAATGATTCAGGGGATGGCATAGAAGGTCTTTGTCCTTCATTTCATTGATAGTATTATACTAGGCATATGTCAGTGGGAAAAAAGTGAAGAATCTATTTAGTCATGAATAATTCCTCTGTCTCACTACTGAGACATTGAAATTGTTTGATTCCTTTTCTTCCCTTTTTTTTCATCATCTGAACCTTTGGTACTTTTGGAAATTTTTCTTCAAGAGTAAATTTAACTGAATATGCTGGGAACCTCTCAAACAGTCTTTATATACTTCAAGCTGTCTTATTATTTCTCACAAGAACCAAACAACATTAATGCTATTCTCTTCTACGTAGTAATTCAATAATAGTTAAAGGAGATAGGTCATAGTGTATAAATATAAGACAGAATGCATTAATCATAATATTTTATTAAACTTTTTTTTTTTTACTTTTATTCTGTTTTTGATTGTCAGACATAATAAGGTATGCATATAAGATAACTCAAGTGTTTGTGTAAACTTATTTTGTGAACTCAGTTTAGCCTAATGGTGCCATGATTTATGAAGAAATCAGTCCTATAATATGAGCTCAAGCCCTGACTTAAATATCGTTCCGTGACTAGGAAATTGTCAGGGATTAATGGGCATCCACACTTCCTATTATCGCCAGCCTCCACTCACCACCAACACTTAAGAGATTTTATCCCTTTGCCCTTTCACTTTCTAATGTACTTCTAAGTCCTGTTACCATAGAAATAGAAAAGGAGTGGGTATTAATTATGCTGTTTCTATAGAGACAGGAGAATAGACTCCCTAGCTTTGTCCTTTGTCTCAGTGTGCAAAATTTTGGAGAGCCAAATGGATGTGTCCTCTAGTGTGTGTTTTTACACAAAATTGTTATAAAATCCTTTGCTTATTTTTTTATTTTTACTTTTTATTCTGAAAGTGTTGCTATTGTTTGTTTTTTATTAGAGGTCACCTGTCAAATTTAATGCTCTTCAATATGTTTCACACTAATGTCAGAAAAGAGATTTATTTTTTGAGAGTATAAAGAAACCCTGAAAGAATATTGAATTAATAATAGTCATGAGAGTAGCTTCCATATTAGTAAATTTTTCCACCCATACAGGAGCCACTTGTAACTTCTTGCTGCCCTATAAGCTTTCTCAAATAAGCTAACGTGCACATTTTGTTTTGCTGTTGATGTTGTCTGTAGCTTAGTCAGCCAACTGCATGGCAATTACATGCACAACTGAATAAAACACTGCCTGGTTTGGCATCATCCTCAGGATTGGATGGAGATAGCACCTTTGTGATCCACATGGTTTTCTTTTTGATTATGGAAGTAGGTCTTCGGGCCTTTATTCGTAGTAAATCTTAGCCTAGAAACACTGCTAAAATGTGCTCAGCATCATACTAATAGGTGATGACTACGCATGAGGCGCATGAGGTGCACTGGACAGGGATCAAACCAGCTTCTTCCACATGGAAGGCAAGAATTCTACAAATGAGCCACCACTGCACCATTCTATTTCACTAGCAGAAGTATTTCAGCTGCAGTAGCACATTTAGGACATTGGACAGTCTAAGTTTAGAGATCTCAAGTTTAAAAGTATGATGTAGTCTATGTTTGGAGATATAAATTTAGTCAACACACATAAGGAAGGCAATGGTAACCATATATGTATAAGTGCCATTTATGGTCAAGATTCTACACTGTGTTTTCTATATATATGTTGTTATGTTATGTGTTAGGTGCTGTAGAGGTGGTCCTGACTCACAGTGACACCATGAATAGCAGAACGAAACACTGCCCAGTCCTGCGCCATTCTCACAATAGTTGCTCTGTTTGAGCTCATTGTTGCAGCTGCTGTGTCAATCCATCTCCTTGAGGGTCTTCCTCTTTTTCACTGACCCTCTACTTTATCAGGCATGATGTCTTTCTCCAGGGACTGGTCCCTTCTGACAACATGTCCAAAGTACTTAAGAAGTCTCACCATCCTTGTTTCTAAGGAACATTTTGGCAGTACTTCTTCCAAGACAGATTTATTCGTTCTTCTGGCAGTCCACGGTATATTCAATATTCTTCGCCAACATCATAATTCAAAGGCATCAATTTTTGGCCTTCCTTATTCATTGTCAAACTTTCATGTGCGTATGAGGCAATTGGAAATGTCATGGCTTAGGTCAGGTTCACCTTAGTCCTCAAGGTGACGTCTTTGCTTCTTAACTCTTTAAAGAGGTCTTTTGCAGCGGAGTTGCCCAATGCATGTACATTCGATTTCTTCACTGCTTTTTACATGGGGATTGATTGTAGATTCATGTAAAATGAATTCCTTGACTACTTCAATCGTTTCTTCATTTACCATTATTTTACTTAGTGGTCTAGTTGTGAGGATTTTTGTTTTCTTTATGTTGAGGTGTGATCCATACTGAAGGTTGTAGTCTTTGATCTTCATTAGTAGGTTCTCCAATTCCTCTACACTTTCACCAAGCAAGGTTGGGTTATCTGCATATTGCAGGTTGTTAATGAGTCTTCCTCCAATCCTGATGTTGAATTCTTCTACATATAGTGCACCTTCTCAGATTATTTGTTCAGCATATAAATTGAGTAAGTATGGTGAAAGAATACAACCCTGACACATACTTTTTCTGATTTTAAGCCATGCAATATGCATCTGTTCTGTTTGAAGGGCTACCTTTTGGTCTATGTACAGTTCTCAAAAGAGGACAAGTACGGCGTCAACATTCTGAAATTCTCATTCTTCGCGATGTTATCCCTACTTTGTTATGATGCACAAAGCCAAATGCCTTTGCGTAGTCAATAAAGCTCAGGTAAACATCTTTCTTGTATTCTCTGCTTTCAGCCAAGATTCATTTGACATGAAAAGTGGTATCCTTTGTTCCACATCTTCTTCTGAATTCAGATTGAATTTCTTGCAGTTCCTGTTGACCTACTGCTGCAACAATTTTCAGTTATCTTCAGCAAAATTTTACTTGTGTGTAGTATTAATGATATTGTTTGATAATTTTGGCATTCTATTGGATAACATTTCTTTGGAATGATCACAAATATGAATCTCTTCTGTCCAGTGGCCAGGTAGCTATCTTCCAAATTTCATGACATAGAGAGGTGAGTGCTTCCAGCGATGCATGTGTTTGTTGAAACATCTCAACTGGTATTTCATCAATTCCTGGAGCCTTGTTTTTTGTCAATGTCTTCAGTGCAGCTGTGACTCTTTCCTTCAATACCATCAGTTCTTGATCATATCTCACCTTCTGAAATCATTTGAACATCGACCAGTTCTTTTTGGTACAGTGGCTATGGGTATTCCTTCCATCTTCTTTTGATGCTTACTGCATCATTCAACATTTTGCCCATAGAATCCTTCAATATTGCAACTCGAGGACTGAGTTTTTTTTTTTTTTTTCAATTCTTTCTGTTTGAGAAATGCCAAGCGGGTTCTTCCCTTTTGTTTTCTAACTTCCAGTTGCTGAATGGAAACAGGGGAATCAGGTCAAATACATCTGTGGTAAGAGACAATGAAGAAAATCAATATCATTAGTCAGAACAAGACCAGGGGCCTACTGTGGAACAAACCATCAATTGCTCATATACAAGTTTAAGTTGAAGCTGAGTAAAATTAAAAGGAGCCCATGAGAGCCAAAGTATGACCTTGAGTACATCCCACCTGAATTTAGAGACCGTCTCAAGAATAGATTTAACACACTGAACACTAATGACAAAAGAGCAGACAAGTTGTAGGATGACATCAAGGACATCATACATTAATGAAAGTGAAAGGTCATTTAAAAGACAAAAATGGAAAGACCAAAATGTATGTCAGAAGAGACTATGAAACTTACTCTTGAAGACAGAGTAGCTAAAACAAATGGAAAAAGATAAGGTGGAAGAATTGAACTGAATATTTCAAAGGCAGACTCAAGGAGACAAAGTATTATAATGAAATGTGCAAAGACCTGATGATGTTGAGCTTTCCATTGTCTCTTTCCACAGATATAATATATTTGATTCCTGTGTATTATAACTGGTGAGGTCCACATGTATAGTCGCCATTTATGTAGTTGGAAAAATGTATTTGCAATGAATAAGTTGTTGATCTTGCAAAATTCTATCGTTTGATCTCTGGTGTTTTTTTCTATCACATGTTCATGTTTTCCAACTACTGATTTTTGCTCTTTGTTTTCAACTTTTTGCATTCTTATCACCATTATCAATGCATCTTGATTGTGTGTTTGATCAATTTCAGATCTCAGAATTTGCCAAATATCTTCAATTTTTTTTTTTATCTTTGGCCTTGGTGGTTAGTTAGCGTGTAAATTTGAATAGTCATATTAATTGGTCTTCCTTGTAGGTATACGGGTGTTACTTATCACTGAAAGTGTTGTGCTTCGGTATAGATCTTGAAATGTTATTTTTGATGGTGAATGAGATTCCATTCCTCTTCAATTTGTCATTCCTGGTATATTAGATGATATGATTGTCCAATTCAAAATGGCTAATACCTGTCCATTTCAGCTCAGTAATGCTTAGGATATCGATGCTTATGTGTTCCATTTCATTTTTGATGACTTCCAGTTTTCCCAGATTCATACTTTGAACATTCTCCGTTCTGATTACTTAATGGTTGTTTGCAGCTGTTTCTTCTCATTTCTAGTTGTTCCATATCAGAAAATTAAGATCCCAAAAGCTTTACACCATACTTATCATTAAGGTTGACTCTACCTTGAAGAAGCAGCTCTTCCCTAGTCATATTTTGAGTGCCTTCCAACCTAAGGGTCTCATCTCCCAGAATTAAATCATAAATGTTCTGCTGCTATTCATAAGGTTTTCATTGGTTAATTTTTTTTAGAAGTAGATTACCAGATCCTTCTTCCTAGTCTGTTTTAGTCTAGAAAGTCCACTGAAACCTATCCACTATGGGAGACCCTGCTGGAATTTGAAATATCAGTGGCATAGTTTCTAACATCACAGCAACACACAAGCCACCATTGTGTGACAAACTGACAAAGTATTAGTGGCACAAAGTATACTGTGACCTAAATTGTGTATACTTGCCTGTTTTTTTAACAAGACTGTGAGGTACTTAAAGTCAGGGTCCATGTCTAATTCATTTATGGTAAATTCAGTATCTAGCTCAGTACTTTGCACAATAACACTTTCTTTTAAAAAAAAGGAGGGGAATAAATGATATATTTATCCAAATGTTATCAACTAACCAGGACTTTTATAATATGTACATCAATTTCTTTACCATGACACTCACAGTCATATTTAGACACCATACTTCCCAAGTTTGCTCAATCCCTGAATCAAGCTTTTATTAGAATGTCCTTAAGCTATAACTTTGTAACTTAAATGTATGCAATTTCCTCATGTTGATTTGTCATATCCATGGAAGGAAAGAGAACTTTAATAAAGGTTCAGACATAATTGAAATAACATTAATGAAAAAATAATTTCCACTTCCTTCTGAATGTATTGTCTATGAAAGCTAAGCATTCAGACTTTTGATTCACACTTTGGCAGTAGTAAACCAATTTCTTGAAACGCTGCAATTGTGAAAATACCGTCATTTTTAGATTTACTGTTTCTTAAATACACACATTAAGCAATGTGTTCTTGAGAAAAAATAACATGTCTCTAAAATTTTAAATTAAGCACATCCATTTCAAAAACAAAACAGAACAAAATTCTCCATCCCTACATCATAGACTTAAACTAATTAGCCCTTTAAATCCATTACGTTAGCAGAAATCATCTGATCTGATGTGATTGGAACCTGTGTAATTGATTATGTTATTAAAAAACATAATTTAAAGCAGGAAATCATTTTTAAAATTGCACAGCAACTTTGTATACTAACTTAAAAATACAAAAACTACATTTATTCATCATTTTTTAGCAGAGACAGAAGCACAGAAGCTTGTTTGAATGTACCCACTACAGGCCAGATTTCCATACAGAATTAATATTTGCCAATATGTTTTCAGATGGAATAGAGATATTTCCACCTCATGTCAATAGAGAGTATATGAGAGAGATTATACTATGTTAATAAAGAACTCTAAACACATTTTAAAAATAAGGAATTTTGAATTCATAGCTATATAATTTCTGGCACAAAACGTTTCAGCATTAAAACCCTGATGTGGTAAAGCCAAGGGGTATGCTTACTGGTACAACACACTAAATAAGACAACAAGTATAGTTTTGCCCAGTGCATGAACCATTTTTCAGCTCAGACTTCTTCTGAAATGTACTTTACCCAGAACTTTCCACGTAATTACAGGGGGAGGAGGGTGAGCAGAAGGACAAAATAATAGCTTCCTAGTCGTATAAAACATCCAGAGATAGCAAAATTCTGCAGCAGACATTGTTAACTATATTGAAGACAGAGGATCAGTATAACTTCTGAGAAATTAAAAATAGAAATAGAAAAAATATAAGCAATAGATTATACTTGAAGTGTGAACATTTTGCAGTTGTGAACCTATTTCTCTGCAAAGCAAAATGTCACCCTCAGATAAAACAGAGAAGTTTCCAAACAGTATGCAACGCAGAAAATGATAAGCTAAAACTGGACAGGGGAAGAGGAATTGGGAGAGAACAAGAACAAAGAAAATTTTCTTAAATAAACAAACAGCCACCAATTTCACTACTCTCAGGAATAGAAGTTACTGCTGGAGCAATGGGAGGTTATCCGTTGAACCCCATTACACTCTATTTATAACAAAATATTTATGCTTAATTTTACTGGCTTGTAAATTTGTATATAATTTTCATTTTTTAAAAATGTGTTTGGTTATTCTCAATCAATTCCTTGTGATTTTACAAAGCCTTGAGCTAAAGATGCTTTCAGTGATAACAAATGAGGTTCCCATCAGAATCCCAACAGAGTGTAGCTCAGTAGGAATTCCAAGCTGGGGAATATTAGATGACAGTCATTGCACAAAGATTTTCAAAATATGAATGGGAAATACACATTCTCTAATGATTTTTGCCTATTTATTTTCTTGTAGTAAGATATCCCATGTAGTGTCAAGCTTTACTTCTAAACAAACCTCAGCTTCCTCATCTGTAAAGTGGGGTGAGAAATAGAAATGCCAAAATATGATTGTGGATTCTGTCAAGCTTAGTGTTTGTTTTGGGCAAAAGTCTCCTGGTTTGGAGTGTAAATTATATCCTCTATAATTATGAGGAAAAGAAGCCCTGGTGACTCAGTGGTTAATATGCTCAGCTGCTAACCAAAATGTCGGCAGTTCCAACCCACCAGCACCTCGGTGAGAGAAAGATGTGGCAATCTGCTTCTGCAAATATTTACAGCCTTGGAAACTCTATGGGGCAATTCTACTCGGTCCTTCAGGGTAGCTGAGTCAGAATCAACTTGTTGGCAATGAGTTTGTTTGTTTTTAATAAGTAAAAAAAATATATGTATTTTTTAATTATTTAATTTTTAATAAGTACATGGCATGAAATATGGCATCCCCCACCCAAAAGAAACTCACAGCCTAGTAGGTGGTTAGACATTTTTCGCTATCATTTAGCAGGCAAAATTTCGACAATTACTGAAAGCAGTAACACTTCTTATACAGCTGATCTATTCCATTCAAACTGTACTGTAACACTTCTGACTATACTTACTATAGCAATAACAGATAGAGTTATATAGCACTTGTCTTGAGGATAAATTGCTTCAATTATTTTATTCTCAGAAACAATGAGAGTCACTCTGATGATCTTAGGGCAGTTACGAAAAACATCATTTTCACTCTTCAGACTATTTCACTGATCATAGAGGCCTTCTCACAATGCAATTTTACTAGTAGTCTTAAAGACATAATGTTTTTCTTTTTTTAGAATGTGTGGTCATTTTTGTACCTCATTTATGAGATATATGTCCTCTAATGTGAAATAGCATTTCTCCCAAAAGGAAAGTACGTGTACATATAGCGATTTTTTTAAATAATAATATTTCGAGTGGGTTAGTATTCTCTAACTTGCTCTACATCTAAAAAATTTTTAAAGATATTCTTACCTAAATTGTTTCCTGTGATAATGCTAAACATCAACAAAGGTCACAATAAATGTCTTTCTGCATCTTTATCATCAAAAAGTAAAGGAGTAGATTTTAAAATGTATAAGATAAAGGGTTTGTGGTGGCTTCTGTAGGCCTGGTCTACGAAGTTAAAGTGAATTGAGGCACTTTTAATACACTAAATAAAATTTTGTGGAGGCTTTATATTTGTGTTGTGATCTAATGCAATGTAAATGTTTGTTCTTTTTGATTATCGCTTTTCTGACAAGCAAAACTGCTATTTTCAGGTCTCTACTGCTGGCAGAGATGAGTAGATACTTGAAAGTAAATCAAAACAAACAAAAACATGGTTTGACCACAAACAAATTCTTTATTTAAGATTTTCTCTGTAATTTGTATTAATCATTTATTCGACTTCTCTGTTGAAAAAGTCCATTTTTATTTTCTTTCTACTTTTAGCTCCAGGTCTATGTATTTTGCATAATGAGTCACTTAAGCAACTGGAAATACCTGCTGCTCTGATTTACCTGGGAAGGTTTCATTAAGCTAGTGGGCCTGCCATGGGGTCTACGTGAGTTGGAAAGGACTTTGACAAGTAACAAGAAGTGAGCTTGTACCTAGCACAGTGCCTAACACAAAGCAGACCGTCAGTAATTATTTGAGAGGTTATCCAATTTTGTTATTTGATCATCAAGGTGAATCATGCCAGGTGAGTTCCTCAGGTGTATTAAATTAATGGCATTGTTAAGGAACAGTTAATATTTTGCCTGAATGTAAGATTCTTAATAAGATAGAAGATGGATTTTGCAATAACCTTATTTATATTTTAATTAAAATAAAAAAGTGTTTAATGAACCTGATTCTATAACTCTAAACATTTTAAAAATACCAAGTGTCACAATTCCTTCCTGTTGTTTCCTATGATTTCCGGTCACTATAATTCTTATACTTTCTCTGGTGTGGTATTTGCTGTCCTGTAGGAACAGTTAAGGGTCCCTGCCCGTTTCTCTTCAAAAGTAGAGAATTTGAAAACAAATCATTAGACTACTCCATCTTAAGTAGGTGGAAAACAGAGTACTTCTGTACATGCATTCAATAATCTTGCAGTTCAGAGCAAAAAGGTAGGTCTCAGTAGTAGTAGTTTTGTAAAAGCTGTCTATTTCAGCAGTCTCTTCGTGTTCAACTCTTCACCACAGAATAAATCCATTTAGCATAGGTGGCAAAGAATGAAGGCAGGAGAAGGGTTTACCTTAGAAAGTCCAAAGCTAGGCATGGAATTTATTTTATTCCTATGAAAAAAAGACATCCACAATTCTCTTGAAAACATTTTTTTATAAATATGTCTATTTCCTCGTAGTAGCACTGCTTTACTTATGTATTTATTTGATTGTAATTTAATGAATAAGTTCTTGACTATTTCTGGCTCTGAACACTCTCTGATTGGGCTTGAAGAGAATTTTACTTCACATTGAGAAATAATTGGCTACAGAAATGAACTTGAAGCAAAGAAAAAAAAACAGTGCTCTGGATTGATGTATGCATTTGTTAAACATTTTCTAAAAGGAGATGAAAACTACTTTGTTACCTTCATTTGAAATAGGTATTTTAGTGAAGACTTATGCTCCCGTTTTTGTTTGTTTTGATTACACAGGTCCTTTAACCTTCATTTTTTTGTAGTATTGTGATTTAGCTTTTTAATGTTTGAATGAATGTACATTTATACTGACAGATACTACTGTAAAACCAAACCAACCCGTTGCCATCAAATCGATTCTGACTCATAGTGACCCTATAGTGTACTAGTGTAGTGGGGATAAAATGTCATTTCAACAGAGGTGATATTCTCCTTTGAGAATTATATTATTTGGGAACACATTTAACTAGGCACTGTGGTTATACAAATGCTCAGATTGGAGAAAGGAAATACATAATGTACAAAACTATTAGAACTCCCTTGGCAACCCCAAATCACTGCCATTAGTTCCACCTCATAGCTACCCTACAGGACAGAGTAGAAGTTCCCCATAGGGATTCCAAGGCTGTAAATCTCTGTGGAAGTAGACTGCCACATTTTTCTCTTGGGAAGCAGCTTGGTGTATTTCAACCCACAACCTTTCTGTTAATAGCCAAGCACTTTAACCACTGCACTACCACGGCTCCTTCCTTTGACAAGGGCAAGGATTATTACAATGTTAAATGATTTTTTCTCCTCTGACCAGACCTCCACATGTGGGGAGGACTTTGGTGTGTACGTACAAGACAAGCTAAGGAGAGAAGAGGCCAAAGGGAACTTGTGGAAAGCTAAGGCTGCTAGATCTAAAACAAAAATATATTATTATTTTTTTACTGTTTTTTTTTTTTCCTTCCAAGCCACTCATGTAAAGTTGTCTTCAATACCATAGTCTGGTACTTAGGAAAATAAGCAGGGGGCTCTGTTATAATTGGATTGAATGGTATGGGAAGAGTTATAACATGCTACTGATACGTGAGGTTAGTGTGGCTCAGAATGAAAAATGTTGACTAG
The DNA here is from genome assembly GCF_030014295.1 of Loxodonta africana. Classification (NCBI taxonomy): domain Eukaryota; kingdom Metazoa; phylum Chordata; class Mammalia; order Proboscidea; family Elephantidae; genus Loxodonta; species Loxodonta africana. The sequence goes on along the minus strand of NC_087343.1, from coordinate 112,836,480 downwards.
ACCAGGATAGATTGTGAACCCAAAAACCTTTCCCGAAGATCTGCGAATCACACAGAGAATGGACTGAACTTGGGGTCTTCATGCAGAGAGAGCTCTTGGACAGCAGAAGTTGATAGCTAAATGGGGTGGCAACACTGCCTGAAAGCCAGATAGAAAATGTGGGGACATGGGGATTATAGAACTAAAGGTGATATTACATTGTGCGAAACAATATTAATTAAAATTACTTTCATTTTCTCCTTGAATTATGTAAGGCAGATGATGTCATAATCACTTTACATCAGTCACAATTTTTTTGTGTGTGTATAGAAGCATTAAAGGAGGAAGGTATATAGGAAAACAAATCCACAAAGAGTCGGGGTTTGGTGGGGCCTGCATGAAGGCCAGTGACTCTACGAGTTATAAAACTCAAGGGATGGAAATTCTGTACCTGAAAGGAGAAAAAACTCATCACATCTAAGCAATGAGCCTTGTATGTCCTAGCCTACAAGACTGTCCATTATAATTAAATCTTCATTACCCTTCCTCATATGAATTTAACAAGCATTGGAAGATCAATCAGGGTGACTGAATGTCAACCAGAAGATTTTGACTGATCTTTTTGTTTGCTGGATATCGTTGAAAGTCAGAAACGTATGAGAACGGTCCTTAAGACCTGATCAGTACAATCCAGTACTCACTTAGGCATCATTCAAAGTTTTTTGCAGTTAGGCTCTAGGTGAAATGGACATATTGGCTGAGGTTATCAATGTTCCAGGGATGCAAATCAGAAGATCCTTGAAAGTGTGCTGGGTGTCCAACCGATGTCTTAGAATACTTTCTGCTAATTAGATTATAGTAAAGGTAGCAGGCTGAGGAACAGCCTATAATATTTAACTCCAGCATATGTACACTTTTATGACTTCCCTTAAGATATTAATATTTAATTAATATATTATGTGTTATCAACATGAGGAGACTCAACATTTTTTAAAAATTCCAAATTTGGACCTGCTTAATTAGTACTGGTTTTAGGACCAGAAGAATATATACATATTTTATGCAACTCTCCAAAACTTTGATTTCATATACATGCAAGATAGAATAATACCATTGTTTTCATGTACATGCAATACTTTCAATTTGACTTACCTTGTATGTAACTAGAAGTCATTAAGTGCTCATTATTATAGAAATATTAGTAAATTGTGTTAATAATTTTCTGCATATCATGAATGCCTCCATAAAGTTTAAACATCTTCTTATATTCTTTTTTTATATAACTATGTGCCCTTTGATCTTTTTCACCGTATTTATTTTATTTGAGAAAAAAAAAAGTTGCCCTCAAGTTGATTCTGACTCATAACGACTCTATAGGACAAAGTAGACTGCCCCATAGAGTTGCCAAGGAGCAGCTGGTGGATTCAAACTGCCGATCTTTTGGTTAGCAGTTAACCGCTTATCCACTGCACCACCTGGGTCACATTTATTTGGTTAGCAAGTTTTGGCTCACAACCAAAACATTGCTAAAGGAGGAAAGGAAAACAAAAGATTAAGATATTGTTTTAAATTACCTATTTGGACTCAGAATAACCAAAGCTCTACTGTGATACTATAAACCAAAGCCAAACTCATTGCCATCAAGTCAATTCTCACTCATAGCAACCCTATAGGACAGAATAGAACTGCCCCATAGAGTTTCCAATGAGTGCCTGGTGGACTCAAACTGACAACCTTTTGGTTAGCTGCTGTAGCACTTAAACGCTATATCACCAGGGTTTCCTTGTGATACTATAGTCGTCTTTTAATAGATCATCAAAAGAGAATTCGTATCTTCAAAGGATAATCCATTCCAGTATTACCAACTCTCACAATCAACTGTCAAGACAAGTGGGATTACTACAAAATGATTACTTTTTGGTCCGTGAAACATTTCTTGCTCTTTTTTTTTTTTCAAATTTTTATTGTGCTTTAAGTGAAAGTTTACAAATCAAGTCAGTCTCTCACATAAAAACTTATACACAACTTGCTATATATTCCCAATTACCATCCCTGCCATGAGACAACCTGCTCTCTCCTTCCACTCTCTCTTTTCATGACCATTTTGCCAGTTTCTTTTTTTAAGCACCTCTACCCTCCCATCTCCCCTCCAGGCAATAGATGCCAACATTGTCTCAAGTGTCCACCCAAACCAAGTAGCTCACGCCTCACCAGCATCCCTCTCCAACCCATTGTCCAGTCCAATCCATGTGTGATGAGCTGGCTTTGGGGATAGTTCAACAGATCTGGGGGCCATGATTACTGGGGTCCTTCCAGTCTCAGTCAGACCATTAAGTCTGGTCTTTTTATGAGAATTTGGGGTCTGCAACCCACTGTTCTCCTGCTCCCTCAGGGGTTCTCTGTTGTGTTCCCTGTCAGGGCAGTCATTGGTTGTGGCCGGGCACCATCTAGTTCTTCTGATCTCAGGATGATGTAGTCTCTGGTTCACGTAGCCCTTTCTGTCTCTTGGGCTAGTTACTACCTTGTGTTCTTGGTGTTCTTCATTCTCCTTTGATCCAGGTAGGTGGAGACGAATTGATGCACCTTCTATGGCTGCTTGCTAGCATTTAAGAACCCAGACGCCACTCTTCAAAGTGGGACGAAGAACATTTTCTTAATAGGTTTTATTATGCCAATTGACTTAGATGTCCCCTGAAACCATGGTCCCTAAACCCCTGCCCCTTCTTCACTGATCTTCGAAGCATTCAGTTTATTCAGGAAACTGCTTTGCTTTGGTTTAGTCCAGTTGTGCTGACCTACACTGTGTTGAGTCTTGTCATTCCCTTCACCAAAGTAGTCCTTATCCACTATCTATTGAGTAAATACCCCTCTCCCAACCTCCCTTCCTCCACCATCTTGTAACCACAAAAGAGTGCGTTCTTCTCAGTTTAAACTATTTCTCAAGATCTTATACTAGTGGTCTTATACAATATTTGTCCTTTTGCAACTGACTAATTTCACTCAGCATAATGCCTTCCAGATTCCTCCATGTTATGAAATGTTTCACAGATTCCTCACTGTTCTTTACTGATGCGTAGTATTCCATTGTGTGAATATACCATAATTTATTTATCCATACATCCATTGATGGGCACCTTGGTTGGTTCCATTTTTTTGCTGTTGTAAACAGTGCATATATCTGTTCGTGTAAAGGCTCTTATTTCTCTAGGATATATTCCAAGGAGTGGGATTGCTGGATCGTATGGTAGTTCTATTTCTAACTTTTTAAGGAAGCACCAAATTGATTTCCAAAGTGGTTATACCATTTGACATTCCCAGCATCAGTGTAGAAGTGTTCCAATCTCTCCACAGCCTCTCCAACATTTATTATTTTGTGTTTTTTGGATTAATGCCAGCCTTGTTGGAGTGAGATGAAATCTCATTGTAGTTTTGATCTGCATTTCTCTAATGGCTAATGATCATGAACATGCCCTCATGTATCTGTTAGCTACCTGAATGTCTTCTTTAGTGAAGTGTCTATTCATATCTTTTGCCCATTTTTCAATTGGGTTATTTGTTTTTTTGCAGTTGAGTTTTTGCAGTATCATGTAGATTTTAGAGATCAGGCGCTGATCAGAAATGTCATAGCTAAAAACTTTTTCCCAGTCTGTACGTAGTCTTTTTACTCTTTCGGTGAAGTCTTTGGATGAGCATGGGTGTTTGATTTTTAGGAGTTCCCAGTTATCTAGTTTTTCTTCTACATCCTTTATAATGTTTTATATACTGTTTATTCCACGTATTAGGGCTCCTAATGTTTTCCCTATTTTTTCTTCCATGATCTTTATTGTTTTAGTCTTTATGTTTAGGTCTTTGATCTATTTGGAGTTAGTTTTTATGCATGGTGTGATGTATGGGTCTGTTTAATTTTTTTGCAGATGGATATCCAGTTATGCCAGCACCGTTTGTTAAAAAGACTATCTTTTCCCCAGTTAACTGACACTGGGCCTTTGTCAAATATCAGCTGCTCATATGTGGATGGATTTATGTCTGGATTCTCAATTCTGTTCCATTGGTCTATGTGTCTGTTGTACCAGTACCAGGCTGTTTTGACTACTGTGGCAGTACAATAGGTTCTAAAATCAGGTAGAGTGAGTCCTCTCATGTTGTTCTTCTTTTTCAGCAATGATTTGCTTTTCTGGGGCTTCTTTCCCTTCCATATGAAGTTGGTGATTTGTTTCTCCATCTCATTAAAAAGTGTTGTTGGAATTTGGATTGGAAGGGCATTGTATATATAGATGGCTTTTGGTAGAATAGACATTTTTACAATCTTAAGTCTTCCTATCCATGAGCAATGTATTTTTTTCCACTTGGATAGGTCCCTTTTGGTTTCTTGGAGTAGTTCCTTGTAGTTTTCTTTGTATAGGTCTTTTACATCTTTGGTAAGATTTATTCCTTAGTATTTTATCTTCTTGGGGGCTACTGTGAATGGTATTCCTTTGGTGATTTCCTCTTTGATGTTCTTTTTGTTGATGTAGAGGAATTCAACTGATTTTTGTATGTTTATCTTATAACCTGATACTCTGCTGAACTCTTCCACTAGTTTCAGTAGTTTTCTTGAGAATTCCTTAGGGTTTCCTGTGTATAAGCTCATGTCATCTGCAAATAGAGATAATTTTCCTTCTTCTTTGCCACTCTGGATGCCCTTTATTTCTTTGTCTAGCCTAATTGGTCTGTCTAGGACTTACAGCACAATGTTGAATAAGAGTGGTGATAAAGGGTGCCCTTTTCTGGTTCCTGTTCTCAAGGGAAATGCTTTCAGGCTCTCTCCATTTAGGACGATGCTGGCTGTTGGCTTTGTATAAATGCCCTTTATTATGTTGAGGAATTTTCCTTCAATTCCTATTTTGCTGAGAGTTTTTATCATGAATGGGTGTTGGACTTTGTCAAATGCCTTTTCTGCATCAATTGATAAAATCATGTGGTTCTTGTCTTTCGTTTTGTTTATGTGGTGGATTACATTAATTGTTTTTCTAATACTGAGCCATCTTTGCATACCTCATATAAATCCAACTTGGTCATGGTGGATTATTTTTTTGATATGTTGTTGAATTCTATTGGCTAGAATTTTGTTGAGGATTTTTGCATCTATGTTCATGAGGGATATAGGTCTGTAATTTTCTTTTTTTGTGTTGTCTTTAGCTGTTTTTAGTATCAGCGCTATGGTGGCTTCACAGAATGAGTTAGGTAGTAGTCCATCCTTTTCTATGCTTTGAAATACCTTCAGTAGTAGTGGTGTAAACTCTTCCCTGAAAGTTTGGTACAAATCTGCAGAGAAGCGGTCAGGGCCAGGGCTTTTTTTTGTTGGGAGTTTTTTGATTACCTTTTCAATCTCTTTTTTTGTTATGGGTGTATTTAGTTGTTCTACTTCTGTTTGTGTTAGTTTAGGTAGGTAGTGTGTTTCTTGGAATCCATCCATTTCTTTTAGGTTTTCAAATTTGTTAGAGTACAATTTTTCGTAATAATGTGATATGATTCTTTTAATTTCATTTGGGTCTGGGTGATATGGCCTATCTCATTTCTTATTCGGGTTATTTGTTTCTTTTCCTGTATTTCTTTAGTCATTCTGACATATGGTTTATCAATTTTTGTTAATTTTTTTCAAAGAACCAGCTTTTGGCCTTGTTAACACTTTCAATTCCTTTTCTGCTCTCTGATTCCTTTAATTCTCCTCTAATTTTTATCATTTGCTTTCTTCTGGTGCCTGATGATTTCTTTTGTTGCTCTCTGTCTATTTGTTCAAGTTGTAGGGACAGTTCTTTGATTTTGGCTCTTTCTTCTTTATGTATGTGTGCATTTATTGATATAAATTGACCTCTGAGCACTGCTTTCACTGTGTCCCAAAGGTTTTGATAGGAAGTGTTTTCAGTCTCATTGAATTCTGTGAAATTCTTTATTTCCTCCTTAATGTCTTCTATAACCCAGTCTTTTTTGAGCAGAGTATTGTTCACTTTCCAAGTATTTGATTTCTTTTCCCTGATTTTCCTGTTATTGATTTCAACTTTTATGGCCTTGTGGTCAGAGAAGATGCTTTGTAATATTTCGATGTTTTGGATTCTGCAAAGGCTAGTTTCATGAGCTAATATGTGGCGTACTCTAGAGAATGTTCCATGTGCACTAGAAAAGAAAGTATACTTTGCACCTGTTGGGTGGAATGTTCTGTATAATTCTATGAGGTCAGGTTGGTTGATTGTAGCAATTAGATCTTCCATGTCTCTATTGAGCTTCTTGCTGGATGTCCTAGCTTTCACCGAATGTGGTCTGTTGAAGTCTCCTACTATAATTGTGGAGGTGTCTATCTCACTTTTCAATTCTGTTAAAGTTTGTTTTATGTATCTTGCAGCCCTGTCACTGGGTGCGTAAATATTTAATATGGTTATATCTTCCTGGTCAATTGTCCCTTTAATCATTATGTAGTGTCCTTCTTTATCCTTTGCGGTGGATTTAACTTTAAAGTCTATTTTGTCAGAAATTAATATTGCCACTCCTGCTCTTTTTTGATTGTTGTTTGCTTGGTATAGTTTTTCCATCCTTTGAGTTTTAATTTGTTTGTGTCCCTAAGTCTAAGGTGTGTCTTTTGTAGGCAGCATATACATGGATCGTGTTTTTTAATCCAGTCTGAGACTCTCTGTCTCTTCACCGGTGTCTTTAGTCCATTTACATTCAGTGTAATTATAGAAAAGTATGAGTTTAGTGTTGTCATTTTGATGCATTTTTTTGTGTTTTGTTGACAATTTCATTTTTCTACTTACTTTTTTGTGCTGAGAAGTTTTTCTTTGTAGAATGTATTTCCTCCTTTTCACAGCAGTTGAATTTATTTTTGCTGAGTCTTTATGTTTTTCTTGGTTTTTATTTTGAAGTATGGAATTGTTAGACCTCTTTGTGGTTACCTTAATATTTACCCCTATTTGACTAAGTAAAGACCAAACTTTTATCACCCTATATCACCTTGGTTTCCTCTCCATACGTAAGATCTATGCCTCCTGTATTTAGTCCCTCTTTTTTGACTATTGTAATCTTTTATATAATGACATAAATGATTCTCTGTTTTGAGCATTTTTTTTTAATTAATCTTATTTTGTTTTTGTGATTTCCCTATCTGAGCTGATTTCACGATGTTCTGTTCTGTGACCTTGTGTTGTGTTAGTATCTGAGATTATTGATTTTCTGACCAAGGAATTTACTTTAGTAATTCTTGCTGTTTTTGTTTGGTTTTTGCAAATTCTCTAAGCTTGTGTTTATCTGTAAATTTCTTAATTTCATCTTCATATTTGAGAGAGAGTTTTGCTGGATGTATGATTCTTTGCTAGCAGTTTTTCTCTTTCAGTGCTCTGTATATGTCATTCCATTGCATGGTTTCTGCCGAGTAGTCCAGACTTATTCTTATTGAGTCTCCTTTGTAGATGACTTTTCATTTATCCTTGGCTGCTTTTCAAATTTTCTCTTTATCTTTGGTTTTGGCAAGTTTGATGATAACATGTCTTGGTGATTTTCTTTTAGGATCTGTCTTGTATGGGGCTCGATGAGCATCTTGGATAGATATCTTTTCATCTTTCACAATTTCAGGGAAGTTTTCTGCCAACACATCTTCAGCTTTTCTCTCTGTGTATTCAGTTATCCCTCCCTGTTCTGGAACTCCAATCACATGCAAGTTATTCTTCTTGATAGAGTCCCACATGGTTCTTAGGGTTTTTTCATTTTTTTTTAATTCTTTTATCTGAGTTTTTTTCTAAGGTGTCAATTGCCTTATCCTCCATCTCCTCCACTCTGCATTCCAATTCCTCGATTCTGCTCCTCTGTCTTCCTACTGAGTTGTCTAATTCTGTAATTTTATTGTTAATCTTTTGGATTTCTGAATGCTGTCTCTCTATGGATTCTTGCAACTTATTACTTTTTCCACTATGTTCTTGAATAATCTTTTTGATGTCTTCAACTGCTTTATCAGTGTGTTCCTTGGCTTTTTCTGTAGATTGCCTTATTTCATTTCTGAGGTCATCCCTGATGTCTTGAAGCATTCTGTAAATTAGTTTTTTATATTCTACATCTGGTAATTCCAGGAATGTATCTCTGGGAATGATTTTGATTCTTTGATTTAGGGGTTTGTAGAAGTAATCATGGTCTACTTTATGTGATTTGGTATCGACTACTATCTCTGAGCCATCTATAAGATATCATAATATTTTCTTTTACATTTGTTCACTGAGTCTTATCTTCTTGCTTTGTTTTGTTACAGTACACCCAAATGGGCTACTAGATTGTGTTATCTTGATTGCTGTAGCTTTCGAATCACTTATGTCCTATTACCAGCTGGTCTGAGCTGTTACCAGCTATATTAGCCTATGAGTCCATTCAGTATTCTTGAATAGAATCAGCTCAGGTGTTCTGATAGCAGGTCACTGAGTGTGTGGTATAGGTTCTCAGCTATTAGAGTAGTGATGGTAATGGTTGTATGTGCCAGTTTCTAGTAGCGACAGGGGGTCACACTCCAAGAAGGGCAGGATGCTGACAGCTTTCCCCCAAGTGTCAGAGAGGTAGGAGTGTCTCTATTCTCTAAAGTGCTCTGGTGGGTGGGCTCTGCAGCTGTACCTTAGGCACCCAATGCTTGTACCTCTATAGATTGGTAGGCCTCACTATCCTCAGACCCCTTTAGCAGGTGGTTAGGTGGAGCCTCGGCCCTCAGTTTCCTGGTGTGGATCAGTGAGGGCTCTGTTTAATAGGTAGAGAGGTACCTGACCTCCAAAACTTACCTTTCCACTGTTCAGCTAAAACAATTACAGTCAGATCTCTATCAGAATTGCCTTTGCGTTATAATAGCCACCTGGTTGACTGTAAGGATGAAAGCCAAAGACTGTAGTCTCTTATCCCTGGATGGAGTTGGTTCTGTATTGTTATTCCAGTTTTGAGAAGTCAGGGAAGGATTTTTCCTTTGATTGTTAAATTCTGCTTTGCTCAGGCCAGAAGAATGGATTAGAAAAGAAAGAAGAAGAAGAAGAAAGCTGGCAGTGCACTTCACTCTCTGGCCCAGGAAATTCCAATGTTAATGAAGCCAGCTAGGGCAGGGATCAGATAGGTAGTAGAGAGTAACATGGCAAGACAGACAAAGTTACTTATCTTGTTTAGTGAGAACCATTTTTTCTGAGATTCCAAAGGGATGTGTAGCTTATGTGCGCTGGCTGGATCCCCACTGAGACTGTCCCAGATTGTTAGGGCTGTGTCCCATGCTTGCGCCATCTCAGGAAGCCACAATCAACTCCTGCACACTTAGTCCAAAGCCCAGTGCCAAGGTTTTTTGTCTGGGAAGCTGCACTCCAGGCTCCAAAACCAGTCTCCGCTTCCCTGTGGTTTTTCGTTTGCCTGTCAGCCATGTCAGTGTGCAGACTGCGTGCACTGGCTGAGCCCCCTCTGAGGTTGGTGCTGAGGGTTAGGCCTACGTCCATGCTTACCCCATCTCAGTAAGCCACAATCAGCCCCACCACTCTGGCACCAGGAAACCGTGAGGGCTCAAGGCTACGGCGTGGCACACTGGCTCCGCAAGTGTTCGCTGCTTCAGCGTGTGGCTCTTTGTTCTCCTGTCACTCAGGTCAACTCTTTAGTTCTGTGTTTGATGGTCAGGGCTCATAGATTGTCCTGTATGTAATTGATTCACTTGTTTTTTTTGAGTGTTTGCTGCAAGAGGGATTAGTGGTAGCTTCTACCTAGTCAGCCATCTTGGTCCTGCCAAAACATTTCTTTATTAATTCATTTAACTGATAGTAAATTCCTTCTGTAGACTATAATCTCACTGAGAAATTATATCCTCATCTGATTTATATTTTAGTTTATATAATATATGCATACAACACAGTATATAGTTTATATCTTAGAAAAAAGTGAGTGAATATCCATTTACACAAAATAGAAATTATTGGGTGTAACTGAAGGTAGGCAAAGTGTTGAAGGGGTTTGTTTCTCTGTATTTCTTGTTCAGGATGGGATGAACAAGAGCATGCACAGTGATGGAAAATCTATGGAAGTGAGAGAATAGCTAATAACATGGGAGAGAGAAAGTGCTGAAGTTAAGCTCTGGAGTAAACAAGAAATAATGGGATGCAGAGCAGAAGTAAAGGGAAGAGGCTTTGATAAGAAGAGAAACACTTCACTCTTATAGGAGGAAGGAAATAATCAGAGGAATAAAGATGGTGATAGGAATATGAGGGTTGTTGAGCCTTATAGATCTCTACTTCTCATTAAGGAATGTGTCAAATCAGAAACTGAGAATGAAAGTTAAGGACGTGTTTCAGAAAAGTCAAAAAAGAAGGTATGAGTAGTTTTCACAAAAGTGAAAAAATGATTCTTCTAAAGAAATATAATAGGACCGATTAGTACATTGAGTGATAATTCATTTTGAGATCATGAATTTGAATGAAAACAGTTAGCTTGATCTATATATATATATACATATATATATATATATATATGTATATACATATATGTGGGTTTTCCTGAAATGCTCAGCTACTTACGTGATATTCAGAAAAAGAGAGACAATGGAGATGAAGGTCAAGAGAATAATTGGAATGCTGGACTATGGAGCTTGTGCTGGACAAGCAGGAAATTGAAATCTAAGTGTTGAGATAAACCAAACCAAAAACCAAACCCAATGCCATGGAGTTGATTGCAACTTATAGCGACCCTGTAAGGCAGAGTAGAATTGCCTCATATAGGGTTTCAAAGGTTGTAAATCTTTATGGAAGCAGACTGCCATATCTTTCTCCTTCAGAATTTCTCGTGGGTTTGAATTGCCAAACTTTTGATTAGCAGCCTAACATGTGTTGGGATAGAGGGAGAAAATGGAGAGAGTTCTAGTAATGATGGATTGACTATACTGATAAGCTAGCTGAAACATGGTAGAAAATTCAGAGGATTTGAGGGTAGGGATCTTGAGTAGAAATCTGTCACTTATTAGCTACACAGTATTGGATAAGTCACTTCACCCTGCTGCATCTCTCCTCAAGGCAGAGAACAGTATGCATGTATACTTCAATGGCATAATTTATGTGGCAGAACTGGATAGAGTGTAAATAATGAATCACGTTTAATTATGATTATTGCCAAATGTATGCAATGCTTCAGACTCGGGTACACTTTCCCAATTTAATACAACAGTAAATATTTTGATACTGTGTAAAATTTATGTAGAAGCATAATGAAGAGAATTTTAACAAAGGGATAAAAGTTACAGAATGTGAGGATCTACCTGATTTCTGACTATTCATTTTATCCTGGAATATTCTTTGGCATGCTTATAAAGGAGTGAAAAGAAACTTACTTTCAAATACTTAAGTATATTCTCAATGTATAAGAGATGTATTAGAAACCAAATCCTATATAAAGACTTTAAATGAAAATGTCTCTATTTTAAGCAGTTAAAAATGTGAGGACATGTGAAGGACAGGAATAGACCAAAGAGATTAGCATGTTATCAGCTTTGTAGAGTATGAAAAGAGTGTTTGAAATTTATTGATTATCTGATTTATATCAGATAAAAAATATTGGGAGGACAAAATAAGCTAAAAAATTTGGTACAATCCAGTTTAATACAGTTTGTAATGTGTAAGGCAGCTTGTGTAATACATGAAAGAATGTTATATCTGAGATCAACGTGAGTTATTTTTTCAATTTAATTCTTTATGCTGTGTTTAAGTATAGTAAATTGTTTGAGACCGAAACAGACATTGGACAATGTTTTAACAGACAACTGAACCAGAAATTCTTCACATCATGGAAGTTTTGGTTATAGTCTTTACAGAAATTAGAAAATGTAAATTATCTTGAAAGAACTCAGCTTTTTAGTTTTATATAAAATTAGGCAGTCCTCCAGAAAAAATAACTCTTCAGAGAACCATAGTATGAAAGCCTAACACTTCATTTCTCAGCAACTATTGCTGCATATAAATTTTGGCTAGCTTAGTAGGGTTTATAATACGATGTTATCTCTAAAAGTTGTGTCATATTCAAACAAACTAAAATTAGGTTCAGATGAGTAGATCTACAGAGCTCAAGGGGAAGAGCTATAGCGTGTGTAATGTGATCTGAAGGCAGATTTGAGAAATCCTAAAGGAGCCAGGAATAGTATTAAGAATAAAGACAGAGAGGAATCCATGACTACATAATATGTTAAAAAAAAACATGATTCAGGATAGGGGAATAGGCAAGGTTGTTTTGTACTGATTTTGTCTAGCTAGTTCATGGCTGTTCAAATGCTCACACGCTCTAAGAATTGGTTTTCACAGAGACTCAGGAAATCTTAAAAGTACCATGAAAAACACAGCCCCCTTTTTGGCAGAGTTGTTGTTGTCGTTAGGTGCCATTGAGTCAGTTCCGACTCATAGTGACCCTACGTACAACAGAATAAAACACTGCTCAGTCCTGAACCATCCTCACAATCGTTGTTGTGCTTGAGCCATTGTGTCAATCCATCCACTCAAAAATTTGAATATAAGCTGTCAGAAGTTTGGCTTTGGGAGCTGCTAGCCTCTCTCAGTGCAGTCATGATGTTGACCTCCACTTATGACATAAAAGATAAATAGCAAAATCAAAATGGTAATTACCAAGTACTAAATCCTCAGTCACTTAAGACTGATGAGACCGTGAGCCCCATTATAATCAACAATGACAACAAAAGTCTGCTGCCAAAAAGGTAAAATAAAGAAGTGTAACTTTAATTTTTAATCCCAAGGCTTTGTGTAACGTTCCACAATGTTTTCTTTAATATGATAATATCTCACATCATTATAGATTCAAACAGAAAATGAAGAGGTTTATAAAAAGAAAAGAATAACAATTTAAGTATAATTGTTCTCTATTAAAAAAAGATTCAAGAAAATCACCTTAAAATAAGCATTTGACTATTTAACTGTGCATTTCTCTAATCCTTGTTTTGTTTGGAATACAGCTTACACTTGATAAATCTCTAATTGTTAAATGCGTTGAGAAAAATGGCTGGGAAAATGTTATCATAATTTGAATTCATTGTTCATCACAATTCTGTGCTTTGAACTAAAAAAAAAAACTAAAAATTGTCATAGTTGCTTTGCTAACTATACAGGGTGAAATACATACCATTTCTAAGGGTTATTTTAAAAGAACATCAATCTATGTAAAGAAAGATTACTTTATTGCATCTTTGCATTGTTTAGTACATAGTCCCCTGAAACATTATGGACAAAAGTTCATGTCCAATCACAACTTGACATCTGCCTTTCAGAAGACATAAACTAACAAAGAATGCTTTGATTCTCCCAGTTTTGGAGATTTTCAACCTTCAGAAGTACATCTTAAGAAGTATACTATGTTTTAAAATCTACTGTCTGAAATATCTACCACAATGTGACAAATATTTATCTAAAATTCCCCACTTCTTTTTTAGATATTTTCTATTAATTTTAAATGAAAAAAAGAAATTGAGCCAAAATCTAGTATTAAAAACTACTCTCTACACATATTCTTAGAATTCTCTGCACTTATCAGTAAGATAGAAAAATAACCAAAAAAAATTCTTAAATCTTGTTGAAGAAGTTCATATATACAAAAAAGATTTGAATTATCTTTACTGATTTATCACACTTTTCATAGCCCCAATCCATTCCAGAGACCATTGGAAATGCTGTCACCTGACTGAACTCTTAACTGCATTGGTTGTAAAGCATCACTTATGTTAATGGTCATAATTGTTTACTTTTTGGCCATTTCTTACTCTGAGATTCTTGCAGACCCAAGCTCATGCAATGTACAACTACAGTTTTTGTCAAGTCAATGTGAACACCCAGTTAGGTTGATCCAGGTTAAATGTCTATTTTCCAGTAGTACTGTTCCTTTCTGTTTACTATTGTTGGGTACACATACCTCTTGATCAATTTCTTCACAGTTTTGTAAGATCTTTAGCTCTACATGTTATGAGACTTAAGAACTTACTCATTTTGGTCTTATCCATCACTTTCCACTTCTCCAACTCTCACCCATATAGTTGATTCATTAGTTTGTAGATAGAATAGTACCTTAGTTACTAATAGATGTTTTGTTATTTTATTTGTTTATTTGTGGCAATGTTTGAGATTGTATCACATAAAGGTTAGGGTATGAACTTTGTAATAAAAATAGGGTTTTAGATCTGCCTGTGCCACTTAATAGCCATGTGATATAGGGGAATTTAAGTCACATTTTTAATCCTCTGTTTCCTCTTACATAAAAGGGGACTAAAATATTACATATTTTTAAACTTGTTGTGAAGGTTAAATGAGGATGGTACATGTATTGTCATCAAAATGAAAATAACTGTTAAGAAATTTTAACACTCTTGCCATGGTTATCGTAAAATGTGATTTACTTCCATGGTCACAAGTTTAATATTTTAATTATTATTTAGTCTGGGTATGCTAAATTATGCTGCACTAATAGCTTCAAAAACCTTAGGGAATTAAAAACAATTATTTCTTTTTCAGACATGCGACATGTCCATTTCAGGCCAGCTGCAGGGCCCTCCTCAGTGACATCATGTTCTTACTCAGGACTTAATATTGACATGGTAGCTATGATCCAGAACACTGCAGACCACCACTGCAAAAGTAAAGATAAACAGTACATGTAAGTGCACTGTCTCTTAAAACTTCCTACTTAGAAACAACATGCTTCACTTGTCACATGTCATTGGCTGCAGCAAGTCACACAATCACATTTAATTTAAAGGTGGCAGGAAAATTCAATCTTACCATTCATCTGGGTACAGGCAGAAAGGGAAATATTTGATATATAATGCAGTATCTACCATAGATATCATCTTTCATTTTCCCCCAGATACTGTATTAAGAAATAAGTTAACAAACTCATGATTTCTAGGGTGGTGACAGTCAAAAGAAACACTGTTTACCTCAGAGGAACACCTTTTTTATTTACTTTGAAATATTTCTGAGAGAAAAATCACTCACACTGTACAGTGATGTGGATTTCTAGAGCCCTGTAGAATGGGACCTTCCATTAGGGAAGCCATTAAGAAGCACTTATTACAGCTCACACTTTTATTCAAGGCTGTTATTTCTGGCTGTGTGTCAGACCACTTGTGAAAATTGTATTTATTTATTTTTAACACACACATGTTTGGGGTTCACAGAAGACCTAATGACATAAGATAATTAAACAGTGATTGTACTAGGTTGTCAAGAAGTAAAGGTAGTACCTTATTCAAGACCAGGATTCAAATCACTTTATTTGATTTCTAAGTCATTTCCATGATATTCTTGGTTATATGAAAATGAAACATATGAATGATAAAAATTGAAGGAATTCTGTTAAAATTACAAGTACATCACATATGCACAGAAATATGTATACATATATACTCTCTCACACACATATGGAAACCCTGGTGGTGTAGTGGTTAAGTGCTATGGCTGATAAGCAAGAGGTCGGCTGTTCAAACAACCAGGCACTCTTTGGAAACTCTATGGGGCAGTTTTACTCTGTCCTATAGAGTTGCTATGAGTTGGAATCGGCTCAATGGCAGTGGTGGATTCCACACACATATAAAATGTATATAAATTGACATTTAATCAAATGTGTGTATACTTTTAAATATTCGTAATATATTTTCTTTATACTAATTGTAAAGCTTGGGAAACAGTTGTAAAAACAGGACTAAAATATTAAATATACTAAAATATTAATTTCTGATCTTTATCATAACCCTGTTGCCATCGATTTGATTCCTATGCTTAACAAACCTATAGTACAAAGGAGAACTGCCCAATAGGGTTTCCAAGGAGTACCTGGTGGATTTAAACTGATAACCTTTTGGCTAGCAGCTGTCTTAGGCTGGATTATATATATATACATAGAGAGAGAGAGAGTGACAGAGAGAGATAGATTTATATCAAGGAAATGGCTTACGCAGCTGTAGAGGCTGGAACATCCCAAGTCCATGGGTTAAGATATAGGCTTCTCCTGACTCGTATAGTTGCAGGGGCTTGCAAACCCAAGATCAGCAGATCTGACAGCAGGGCTTTTGGTCACAGGCTGCAAAGATCAAGGAATCCCAAGTTTGGCAGGCAGACAAGATAGGAGGTAAGGTGCTAGCTCAAGTCTCAAGAACTGAAGGTCAAACAAACAGGAGCCAGCTGCAGGATCCAGTGCCAGCAAAAGCCCAGAGCTTTGCCAGGAGGCCCATTTATATTTGATGCTGGACATACCCTCAAGGAAACTCCCTTTCAACTAATTGGCTGCTCACAGCAGATCACATCATGGGAGTGATCACATTATCTCAAATCTCACCATGGAAGTAATCACATCATCATAGCTGCCAAACCACTAAAAATCATGGCTGGCCAAGTTGCTACACAACCTTAACCATCACAGCAACTGAACTCTTAACCAGTGTGCCACCAGGACTCCAGTCTTTACCATTGTAGGAACGTATTTCTCTAAAAGTCTATCTACGAAACTTCTGGCAGTATGTCATACTGTGGTGGCTTGCATGTTGCTGGGATCCTGGAAGCTATGACTCTGGTATTTCAAATTCCAGCAGGGTCACCCATGGTGCACAGGATTCAGTGGAACTTCTAGACTAAGACAGATTAGAAAGAAGGACTTGGTGGTCTACTTCTGAAAAAATTGGTCAGTGAAACCTTATGAATAGCAGTGGAATATTTCTGATATAGTGTGTCAGAAGATGAGCCCTCAGGTTAGAAAGCACTCAGAATATAACTGGGGAAGAGTTGCCTCCTCAAAGTAGTGTTGGTTTTGGGACCTTCATTTGCTGATGTGGCTCGACTCAAAACGAGAAGAAACAGCTGCAAATATCCACTAATAATCAGATCATGGGATGTATGAAGTATGAATCTAGGAAAACTGAAAGTCATCAAAAAGGAAATGGGACACATGAAAATTGATATTCTAAGCATTAGCTGAAATGGATTGGTACTGGTCATTTTGAATTGGATGATCATATTTCTACTATGCTGGGTATGACAAATTGAAGTGGAGTGGCATTGCATTCAACATCAGAAAGAACATTTCAAGATCTATCCTGAAGCACAAAGCAGTCAGTGATAGGATAATATCCATACACCTACAAGGAAGCCAGTTAATACCACTGTTATTCAAATTTATGCACCAAACCCTAAGACTTAAAGCACTTATTGATGAAGATCAAAGGCTACAACCTTAGTATGGATTAGACCTCAACATAAAGAAAACAAAAATTCTCACTATTAGACCAATAAGCAACATCACAGTACGTGAAAAAAATATTGAAGTTGTTAAGGACCTCATTTTACTTGAATCCACAACGAATGCCCAAGGAAGCAGCGGTCAGGAAATCAAACGACGTATTGCATTGGAAAAATCTGTTGCAAAAAAACCTGTTTAAAGCATTGAAAAGCAAAGATGTCACTTTGAGGACTAAGGTGAGCCTGACCTAAGCCATGATATTTTCTATCACCTTATATGTATGTGAAAGCTGGACAATGAATAAAGAAGACTGAAGAAAAAACTGATGTCTTTGAATTATGGTGTTAGCAAAGTATATTGAATATACCATGGCCCTCCAGAAGAATGAACAACTCTTTTCTAGAAGAAATGTAGTCAGAGTGCTCCTTGGAAGTGCGGATGGCAAATACTTTGGACATGTTATCAGGGGGGATCCGTCCCTGGAGAAAGACATCATGCTTGCTAACATAAAGGGTCAGGGAAAAATAGCAAGAACTTTGACAAGATAGGCTGACACAGTGGTTACAACAATGGGCTCAAATATAGCAAGGATTGCGAGGAAGACGCAGGACCCTGCGGTGTTTCATTCTGTTGTAAATAGGGTTGCTATGAGTGGAATAGGCTCGGTGACAGCTAACAACAATAGCCTAGGTCTATACAATAGATATTATTATTATTGTGATTTTATAGATGATGTACCTGAGGCTCATAGAAATGAAATATTTTGCTCAGAATCACACAAATGGGCAGTGACAAAGAAATAATTTGCAAATCTGAAAAACATCAGACTCCAGAGTCTGTGATCTTAAGCATGGAACTCTTGCAGGATTGCTTGTCACAAAATAGTCAATAATCTTTTTATTGTTATTTTAGTGTTGCTCAATTATGTCATACAGAGAACATGTTTTTACTTCTACATGAAGATATGAAATATAGCCATGATTTCAATTAAAAAACTATGGAATAAATAACTAGCCAAGATTATAGGTCCATTTAATTTTACTACTACAAAATGGGGATGAGAAGGAGAAAGATTCCTTAAAAAGTTATTACTTTCATTGTTATTTAATAAGATTACATATTCACTATGGAGCAATAGGAGTCAAATTAGAGCAAGATAAATATACAGAATATAAGAGATATATATGTATTAAATAAAATTAGTTGATTAAAAAACAAAACGGCTTCAAATATATATACAGTCAAGTCATACTGAAATCATAAGAAACAATTCAGGTCTTACAAAACTTATTTGAGAGAATACAAAAGGACTGTAGTTTGCTCAGCTCATCTTATGATATTAGTGTATCTTGAATTCAAAATCATACACTTATTAGTCAGAATAGGGTATATTAATCTTCTGTGTAACAACAAAAATTTCAAAGTCAGTTGTTTATATAACAAAGGTTTATTTCTTGATCATGCTACATGTTCATGGAGGATTAGTTGGGTTTTCTCTCTCAGGGACAGTGGAAAAGAAAAAATATCTAATAGAGTAACTAACCAACATTAAGGGAAAAGGGAAGGTCATATGTACATAAAGAAATATATGTTTCTCTAAAAAAATAATAATACTTATTCAGAAACTAATATATAGGAGGAGATATTAAGTGCTTCTGCTGCTAACCAAAGGGTCGGCAGTTCAAATCCGCCAGGCGCTCCTTGGAAACTCTATGGGGCAGTTCTACTCTGTCCTATAGGGTCACTATGAGTCGGAATCGACTTGACGGCACTGGGTTTATATAAGATAATAATAATTCTGTAAGTTAAAAATACAAGTACAAGGGCAATTAGTATTCATAAGAGAACAATAAAATAAAAAGACACATTAAAACTTTATATTATCTATTGGTAGAGAGGAAAATGAAAGTGGTGGAGAGCTTAATAAAAATGTTATATTATCATAAATATACTTAGTAACTAGCTTTAGTCAATAATACGTGAAAATTCTTCCAGATTAACCAGTATTCATGAACTATTTTATTTCAAGCACCAAATAGTATCCCATTTTTTGAGATCAAAATGCATATAAAACACACTACTGATGAAAATGTAAATTACTTCCTTCTTTGTCCTTTAGAAACAATGCTGCAATGTATATGCTTTAGCTGTATATTCACACGTTTCTTGAATGTTGTCAGAAAGTAGCTTCTTAATTGTTAAAATAATACTAAAATGCATAAAAGCAAGCAACAAACTTTCCCTATTGACTACAGGTTGAACACAGTTTTGAGTTCGAATACTTGAGATTGGATTTTGACAATCCTGGTTATAATGTCTTTGATCCAGGTTCCACTGTTTAAATCCTGTCACAGTGCTGGAGAAAGACATACAATTCTTATCTATTCATGAAGTGGAAAAGCCTTGAGAAATTTAAGATATTTTTTCCTAGTGTACAGGGATAATTTTAGGATAAAACTCCTATGTATAGTAATTTATTCCTTCATCCCTTTACCCATAATATAACTCTTCCTCTTTTAAGCAGATCTGTGGTGGCTTGCACTTTGCTGTGATACTGGAAGCTATTCTACCAGCATTTCAAATACCAGCAGAATCACCATTGGTGGACAGATTTAAGCCAAGCTCCTAGATTAAGACAGACTAGGAAGAAAGGCCTAGCAATCTGCTTCTGATAATTAGCCAATGAAAACCTTATGGCAATAACAATGAAAAATAAAATCTAAAAAGGAAAATATATAGACCACAAAGGAACATTTTTTAACTGTTTGGACACATCATTAGGAGGGAACAATCACTAGAGGACATCATTTTACTGAAGTAGATTGTGAGGAGGGTGTGGAAGATAGACTGGCACAATAGCCGCAACAATGAACTGGAACACGGTGGCGATTGTGAGAATGACACAGAACTGGACAATGTTTTGTTGGACTTGACTAGATGGCAGCTAAAAATAACAACAATAATCTTAAGCTAAATATAAGTGATTAGTGCCTCTCAGGAAACCCTGCTGGTATAGTGGTTAAGGGTTCAGGTGTTAACCAAAAGGTCAGCAGTTGAAATACACCAGGTGCTCCTTGGAAACCCTATGGGGCAGTTCTACTCTGGCCTGTAGGATCACTATGAGTCAGAATCAACTGAATGGCAATGCATTGGGTTTTAGGTTAGTGCCTCTCAACCCTGTTCACTGCTAAGGAAAGCTACCCTAAACCATTAATTGATGACCAGACATTTCAAACTTTTTTATACCCTTTCTTTCCTTGTGCTGTTTCATGCTTCTTATACAACCTTCATTTTTTCCTGCTATTCCTCAAAACATTATCAAATATGAAATGCACTGCCTTTAAAAAACCTAAAAATGTGCCTCATAGACAACTTCAGAATATTCCCCCTGAATGCAGCCAGAGTTCTAGCTGATGGCCTATCTTTGGTCTAGAAAGCAAAGAAACTGGAATCTTACCTCTGTATTCCTCACCTCCCTCTGACACATCTCCCACAGGTATGCACCAGTGGAGACTATTTTTTTGTTGTGATTTGTTTGCTTACAAAAAGTCTACTGCAAAGCTGCTGTTTTTGGCAAAGGACAAGAAAACTGGGTAAAACTTAGCATGTTGACAATTTTTCTATGGGCAGTATAACAGACAAAGCAAGAAAACATGGCATACCTATTAGGTTTTTTTTTTTTTTAGTTCAAACTTGCAAACATTGTACCATATAAGTAAAAATTTTTTATTTCAGGTTAATTTTCATATCATCAACATAGAGAATCAGAAAAGGAAAAAAATACTGAAAAAAGGTGACAGTGAAAAAGCACCCAATACTTTAATTGTTCAATGTCTCCTTTGAATGTCCCATCACTTATTACATTTTACAAAAAATATGCGTTACTGAAGTAGAAGTATTGGATGGATGTAATGACTTTATTACAATTTACTGTTAAGTTTCTCTCAGTTGATTCAAGGCCTTTTGAAGGCTTTTTCTGAAGGACATTGGAGACAATGTATATTCCTTTGTTTTCTATGAGCTCTTCAGATTTTCACAAATGCTTAATGTCAGCTATTGAATTTTATCTTAATTTTTCTAAATCTCATTTTATTCTCGCTCTTTATTTACACGAAACTGGTTTAACAGTTTGATTTACTTCTGTGTTGCAAACACGAGATTGTCTTATTTTGGAATACATCTGGTCAATTAGCTGCTGTATGGATAACTAAGCCTGCTTTATTTGATTTTGGATTTCCATGTAGTACATAAGAGCTTGTCAGTGCCTTCAGTTGACTCTCAGAAACTATTTTCAGACTTGATACATTTGTTTTCAAGCCCCTAACTGGCCCTTCATAAGATCTACTGTAATTGAACTATTACTGAATCTCATCATAGCGCACACTTTTCCCTTCAGGTTGATGAGCTAATCCACACGTGGCTGTGATTTGATTTCTTTATCACTGACTTCTGTACATTGGTCTTATCTCTAAGGTTTATTTCTTTTACTGTCTCTATTAATTTGAAAATAAAATGACTGTACCACTAATACACCTATAATGCACTGATTAGATAAACAAATTTAGAACAGCTTCAAGAAAAATGATCTTTTAAAATCAGATGAAAATATATTTTAGTTCATTTGCAAAACGATTAATACAGCTTAATTGCAACTGAATTTGCAGAATCCATTGGCATTTAGCATTGCTGTTATTTGATATGAGATAAATATATTCACTTTGTTTTATCCACTCAGCTGGTTCCAAGGCCCTTCTTAGCTTTAAATTTCATTTTCTTACTACTTTGACAACTCCTTCAACCTCTAAGCTTGCCAAAGAACGTCACTTTTGTCACAAAAATATCTCCCCAAAGCCTAACTCCTCTGTAGATTTTTTCCTGTACTTTGGATTCTTCTCTTTCTACCATTGGGAATGTATTTAATTATTTACACTTATTCTTGCACCTTTAATTTCTCCTCTCTACTAGTCCTTAGCTTGGTTGTTTTAAACCCGTTCCTAACTTTTATAGAACAATAACAAAAGTAAGAGAAAGTGAAACATTCTCTTTCTTAGCCACTTGGACTATTATTCTTTTTGTCTTCTTTTTACCACAAAGCTCAAAATACTAGCTGAAAATCAGGGCCTTCTTTTTATCGAATCTGTTTTCACCTGCAAAATTTTAGTTAAACTGCTCTTTCCAGGGTTACCAGTCAGGTTGTCAGTTTCATCTAATATCTAATGCCTTGTTTTCATTCATTCTCCTCAATTTGAAGACATTATGCTCCTTACAACTTCAAGGAAATCAGCATTTTAAATAGTTAACAGGAGAGTCCTAGCAGCCAGATTTTCTGTATTTGAATCTTAGCTCTGCCATTCGTGGCCTCGATATCTTTATTGTAAAATAGAGATAACACAGTACTTACCATATAAGACCCTTTTGAGGTTTAAAGTGAGTTATTATGTAAATAAAGAACTTGTCCATATACACATGAAAACAGAGACCCAAAACACATGAAAGAAAAACTGACATAGCCAAAAGAGTAATTAAAAAATACAAAAACCCATTGCTGTCTAGTGGATTCTGGTTCATAGCGACCTTAAAGAGTAACGGACAATTCAAACATAATAGTTGAAGAGCTCATTAATCCTCTTTCGATAACGCATAGAACAACTAGGCAGAAAATCAACAAGGAAGAAAAAGACTTGAAAAGGATTGCAGATAACTAGATGCAGTGGTTAAAACGATTGACTGCTAACCGAAAGGTCGATGGTTCGAAACCGCCAACAGCTTCTATGGGAGAAAGATGCGACAGTCTGCTTCCGGAGAGATTCACAGTCTTGGAAACCCTATGGGGTTGCTATGAGTTGGAATCAACTGGGTGGCAGTGGGTTTGATTTTGGTAACAGATATCCATAAAACACCACACAACAACATCAGAATCCATATTCTTCTCAATTGCACATGGAACATTTTCCAGGATAGGTCCATATGGTGGGCCATAAGACAAGTCTCAATAAATTTTAAAAGACTGAGATCATAAAATGCTAATTCTCAGATCACAATGGAGTGAGATTAGAATTCAAAGAAAGAAAAAAAAAAAAAGGAAAATTCACCAAGATATAGAAATGAAACAACACACTCCTAGATGATCAATGGATCAAAGAAGAAATCACACTGGATATTAGAAAATATTTTGACATGAATGAAAAAGAAGATAAAATATACAAAAGCTTATAAGATGTACCTGAAAAGGAGAAAGATTACAAAATGTTAACCTAATCATGCACTTTAACATACTGGAAAAAAGAGCGAATTAACTCAAAGCAAGCATAACAAAGGAAATAATAAAGAATAGAGTAGAAATAAATAAAATATACAATAGAAAAATAACAGAGAAAATCAACAAAACCAAAAGTTGGTTTTTTGAAAGATCAACATGTTGATCTTTCAAAGTGTAGCTAAATGACAAATATTTAGCTATACTGACTGACAAAACAAAAGAGAAAAGATTAAAATTACTAAAATCAGGATCTAAGGAGGCACATTGTTAACTAAAAGAGACTATAAACGAATCCTATTTTTAAAAACTTTATAAATTCATGAAATATGCAAATTCCTATAAAGACACAATAACTAAAATTTTGTTAAAAAGAAATAAAAAATCAGGATAGACCTATAACAAAGAGATGGAATTAGTAATTAAAAAAAATAAAAACAAAAAACTCCCACAAATTAAAACCTAGGCCCATACGGCTTCACTGGAGAATTCTGTCAAACATTTAAATAGAAATTTATACAAATTCCTCATATACTCTTCTTCCACTTCAAAACAAACAAAACAGAATAGGTGGGAGCAACTTCCCAACTCCTTTTATGAGGCCAGCATTACTCTGACACTACAATCAGACAAAGCCATCACAAGAAAAGAAAAGCCCAGCCTAATACCTCTTAGGAACATAGATGCAGAAATCCTCAACAAAATCCCAGCAACTGGACTCTCGCTTCAATTACAACCTGAAAAAAGGCATGTATACAAAGGCTACAACTAACATTCTGGATGATTTCCCGCTGAGATCAGGAACAAAACAGGAAGGTTTGTTCTCACCAGTTATTTTCAACATTGTACTGGATGATCTGTGCAGGACGTTTAGGCATAAAATGAAATAAAATACATTTGGATTGAAAAGGGAGAAGTAACACTATCTCTATTTGCAGATGATGGTATATTGCATACAGAAACTCTTAAGGAATCCATTAAAATTATTGAAACTAATAAAAGAGTTCAATAATGTTTTGTGATACAAGATCAATACGCAAAGTTATTTGTATTTCTCTATACTTGCAATGAACAATCTGAAGATGAAATTAAGAATGCATTTCTTTTAAAAGAGTATCAAAAAGAATAAAATATGTATGAATAAATTTAACAAAAGAAGTGCAAAACTTATACTCAGACATCTACAAAATATTGTTGAAAGAAATTAAATACCTAAATAAATGGGAAGACAATCCATTTCCATGGATAAGAACATTTAGTGTTATTAAAATGGTATTTATGGATTGAATTGTTCCCCTAAAATATGTGTTGGAATCCTAATCTTTTATACCCGTGGATGTAATTCTGTTTAGAAATTGGGTTTTCTTTGTTAGATTAATGAACCATGTCAGTGTAGGGTGTGTCTTAAGTCTAATCACGTATGAGTCATAAAAATAGTAGAATAGATGCAGATGTAAGCACAATGGGGGAAGACAAATGTCATCTGAGTGTCATCTACCAGCCCAGGAACCAAGAAATGCTTAGGGCTATCAACAAGGAAGGACTCAACAGGGTGGAGACCCTGATTTGGACTTCTAGCCTATAGGATTGAAGATTTTCCACTATAGCTAATGCCCTGACTTCAGACCTCTAGCCTCCTGAATGGTGAGAAAATAAGTTTTTATTATTTAAAGACAGTCACTTGTGATAATTGTGTTACAGCAGCACTAGGAAACTAAGACATATGGTCATATTCACAGATTGTTCTTCAGATCCCAAGCAAAAGCTGTCAAAATCCCAACTGGTTATTTCTCAGAAATTGACAAACTGGCCCATAAATTCATATGGAAATTTAAGGGACTAAGGACAGCCAAAATGACCTGGAAAAAGAATAATAAAGCTAGAGGACTAACACTTCCCTATTTTAAAACTTAACACAAAGGAATAGTAAATAAATACTGTATGGATAGATGCATGGACTTGGATTTAAAGGAAGAAGTCTAGAAATAGAATTGGAGTCTACATTTATGCATAATTGATTTTCAAGAAAGTTGTCAAGACAATTCAATGGGACACATAATAAACTATTCAATAAATGATGTTTGGACAACTGGATGCTCACATGTAAAAGAATTACTTTACATGAATACCTTCCACCATATATGAACATTAACTAAAAATGGGTCAAAGACCTAAGTATAATAGCTAAACCTGTAAAAATCTTTGAAGAAAACATACATAAAAATAGTCATGACCTTGGATTAAGTAATACTTTCTTAGATGTAACACCAAAAGCACAAGTATCAATAACAACAAAAAATAGATAAACTGCACTTCATTGAAATTAAGAAACTTTTGTGCTTCAAAGGACACCATGAAGAAAGTGAAAAGACAACACAAAGAATGGGAGAAAATATTTCCAAAATTGTTTGATATCTGATTTCTGTTTCCCTGATGCTTAATGGTGTTGAAGGTCTTGAATACGCTTACTGGCAATTTGTATACCTCCTTTTTTGGAGGATGTCTATTTGCCCATTTAAAAAAAAAAAATATCGCGCTTTAGGTGAAAGTTTAGAAAACAAATGACTTTCTCATTCAAAATTTATACACAAATTGTTTTGTGACATTAGTTGCAATCCCCAGGTTGTGTCAGCATTCTCCCCTTTCTCTTTCTACCCCAGGTCCCCAAGGCCATTCGTCCAGTTTTCCTGTCCTTTCCTGCCTTCTCCTCTTTCCTTTTGACCGAGTGTTGCCCATTTGGTCTCGTATACTTGACTGAACTAAGAAGCACGTTCTTCATGTGTGTTAATGTTTGTTTTATAGTCTTATCTAATCTTTGGCTTAAGGAGTAGCTTTAGTTCTCAGTTAACAGGGAGCCTGGGGGCTATAGTCTCAGGTGTTCCTCCAGTCTATCAGACCAGTAAGTCTGATGTTTTTTCCTTTTGTGTATATGTGGATTTGAATTTTGTTCTACGTTTTTTCTTTGCCCACTTGTAATTGTATTATTTAGGGATACATATATATATATATATATGGAAACCCTGGTGGCATAGTAGTTAAGTGCTACAGCGGCTAACCAAAGGGTCAGCAGTTCGAATCTGCCAGGCGCTCCTTGGAAACTCTGTGGGGCAGTTCTACTCTGCCCTATAGGGTCGCTATGAGTCAGAATCAACTCGACGGCACTGGGTCTGGTTTTTGGTATATATATATATATATATATATATATACTTATACATATACATATTTTTATTACTACCTGATAAAGCACGCTTCAGCTTAGTAATAAGTAAAACAAACAAAAAAACCCTAAATAATACAATTAAGAGGGGTAAAGAATATAAATAGACATTCTCCAAAGGAGATGTATAAAAAAACGATGCAGGCCCTTCAAGTCAATCCCAACTCATAGCGACCCCATAGGGTTTCCAAGGCTGACTGGAAAGCAGACAGAAGCAGATTTCCATATCTTTTTCCCACAGAGCTACTGGTGGTTTTGAACCACCAACCTTCTCCATTAGCAATCGAATGCTTTAACCAACTTCATTAGTCATCAGGGAAATAGAAATCAAAAACATAATGAGCTACCACTTGACACCTACTAAAAAAAAAAAAAAAAAACCTAGCACAGTGTAATAAAAATGACAGATAATGACAAGGATGTGAAGAAATCGGAAATCTCATACCCTGTGGTGGGATTGTAAAAAAAGTGTACTCACTTTGCAAACAGCCTGGCAGTTCCTCTAAAAGTTAAACAGTGTGTTTCAAAATAACTGACCAATTCCACTCCACTATATATTCAAGGGAAATGAAAACATATGTCCACACAAAAACTTGTACGCATTATTCGTATTAGCAAAAATGTGAAAATAACCCAAATGTAGATCAACTGATGAACTGAATATTAAATGTGATATATCACACAATGAAATATTATTAAGCAATAAAATTAGTGAGGTACTGATACTTCAATACTGAGGAACCTTGAAAACATTACGTTAAATAAAAGAAGTCATTCACTAAAAACCACATATTGTCTGATTTCATTATATAAAATGTCCAGAATAAGCAAATACATAGAGACAAGTAGTAGATTACAGGTCACCTAGGGCTGGGATGTTGAGAGAAATGGAGAGGAAGAGCTAATGGGTGTGGAGTTCTTTTGGGAGTAGTAAAAATGTTCTAAAATTAATTGTGATAGTGGTTGGACAACTCCGAATTATTGGAAATCATTGAATCGTACACTTTTAGTGGATGAATTGTACAGTATGTGAATTTTATCTCAAAATAGCTTTTTTTTTTAAGAAGCAGCTACATGCTTTTAATTGGTTAAATAATCTTGGAATGATGTTTAAACATCCTGGAATATATATAGAAAAAAATATATTCCTCAATCCTCATTTCCAAACTGAAATATTTTCTGTGCTTTAGTAACATCTTTAAAAGATTCTATTGAAAAACTTCATTTCTCTCCTTAGCTCAGCTTTTCTAAAACAGACTACTTTAAAAAAAAAAAAAGCTCACTTTCTAATTTGCCTCTTTTTAAAGCTCACTTTCTAATTTGCCTCTTTTTTCTTTTTTTTACTTTTATTATCAATTCAGGGCTGAAATCTCTACAGATCTGTGTTCTACCTCTCTCTCTTCCTTTTCCACTCTTCTACCGTGAATGACATATTCTTTCACTTACCCCTGCTTTTCTGTCTTGCTGCCAAGACTTTAATCCACCTTCACACATATAGAAAGATATGAACAGTGTAAGTACTATAAACAGTATAATTGTTTTATAAAATATATCATATCTAGTTATGTAAATTAATTGTATTTTATCTCAACTATGTTTCACTTGCACTTAGAATCCTTTAACATTCCACCTATAATTGGACAAGAAATCTTCCATATAAGTCTTCTTAGCGTATTCATGTCACATGGCTATAATTTTCTGTGTTTAGACTACAGCTATATTAAGGAGGAAAAAAACAAATCACATTAGACATTTTTAAAAGAAAATATTTCATGCTGTTTGTACCTTTGGAATGTATAAAATCTACAGTTCGTGATCAAATACTAATTCAAATTTTTCAGACTATAAGTATATATCAAGGGAAATTTAGTAACCGATCTGCTGATGTATTAATTTTTATCTTGTCAACTTATTGTTTCTTCCAGAGCTGCATGATGTTTCAAACCCTGGCTTATTCTTAAGGGAGACGTTTTAATGTTTTTCCTCTTAGAAACAAAGATGTATCTTGTAGAACATAAGGGAAATTAAGAAATATCAAAGTTTGTTTTGAGAACTTGGACCCCTAGTGTGGATTTGACTTTTCAATCTCATATAATTCCCCAGAAAGTATAGCAGGTAATGCTATAATTTTAATTCACATTCCAGTGTCTTTTTAAGAGATGTATTGGACTGGGCAAGCCAAGATCTAAGACATGCCTTAATATTAATTAATACTTAATATTATAGCAAATGTCACAGTTTAGCATTACTTTGAGCAACACAGCTCAAGGTCAGTAATATATGAATACAAAAATAGCCAAAAATGTTCTATCTCTGGCCCAAAGAATTATTATTTTCTTAATTAAATATTCAGAGACATGTACATTCAAAGAAACTGTTCAGACAGAGATAAATTCGGAAAATATTTCTAATGTGCATAGATAAATGATGAAAATCAATTCACAGTGTCCCAATTGTTGTGTGCCGTCCAGTCGATTACAACTCACAGTGACCGTATAGCGTAGCTGTTATGGCTAAAACATGAATATTTGTTTGCTAAAGTATTAAACTAAATTTATAAGAACCTCCTAAATTTATTTTGATATAAGTAATCATATACAATTTTTAGATGTATTCCTGTGATCTAAATTCAATCCTTTCTTATGCAAACTTTCTGAGGCACAATTAATAATGAGAGTTGCCCTCTTAAAACTTTCACATGTGAATGTTACCATCTATTCTATAAGCAGTTATGGATGTGTTTATTGCCACAGTGTATATACTTTCCTTTTTGTTGCCAAATAGCAATGAATATAAAACATGACTTATTTTATTAAGAACTTATAAAAAGTCTTCCTGAAGAAAATGTATTTAGTTGCTAACAAATATTATTCGTAGATGCAGACCAAATATCATAATTTCAGGATGATGTGATGTGGTGTCTAACGAAAAAACAATCAAATAAAAAGAGTCAGGAGGGGCTAGTTGCAGGTCTGCTTCAAACTAGTTCTGTTATATTGGGTAAATTATTTCCCATCTCTTGGCCATCTCGTTTTCCTATCTTTAAAATGAAGCTGAACAATGTCAGCTCTATGCTTCTCTTCCCCATCTATCACTGTGTGTTTTTTGATGAGTTTTAATTAATTTCATAAACCGAATGCAAAACATTGCAGTAAACTATCAGTAAAATAAATTGTGGCATATGATTGTATTTATTTTCAGAATGGTTAAATATTTGAATATTCAGAATGTAATTTGATTGATGTAAAACAGTTCTATTCATTTGCTGCTGAAACTTGATATAAAAAGAATATAAATATACAAGAAATAGGTTAACTAATCACCTGGTGTGATATAATGGATAGACATTGTAAATTCATTACATTTTCAAAGGCTCAACTTGCCAGCCTGTGAGCAAATGCAGGAACTATGATAAACCAGCCTAAGGGTAAGCCTTGATCTTGTCTACCATTGTAAATTAGCTTATCAACAACTCACACTAATATGGAAATGTCAGTGAAAAATAAATCTCAGCCTCTGCATTAATTTTTGTTAGGAAACAAGATGAGATGCTTTCTAATGCTGACATCACACTTGATTTTTAATGACAGATAAAATAAATTGAAAGAGTGTATTACGAATGAATGTAAATATAATGGTTCATGTGCTCTTATTTTGGGTCTCAATACACTTCATTGCTGGACATAAATCTACTTTAATCTCACAATTTCAGATTTCAAAAATCACCTTGTGTGAAGTGAGAGTCCAAAAAAAGCGATTGAAAAGTGAAGAAACATATAAAGGAGAGTAGAAGAGAGAGCATTAGAAAGAATGGGATTAGCATGCATTAAAAGAAAGACAGCAGTGTGATGAAAGACTGAATGGGGAAATAAAATGTGTGTGTGTGTGTGTGTGAAGGAGACCTGGTGGTGCAAGGGTTAAGCACCGGGCTGCTAACAGAAAGGGTAAAGGTTTGAGCCCTCTAGCCACTCCTTAAGAGAAAAGACCTGGCAATATGCTCCTATAACAATTTCATTCTAGGAAACCATATGGGGCAGTTCTGCTCTGACCTGTAGAGTCTCTATAAGTTGGAATCGAGTCTATGAAACCCAACAACAACAACATATATATGCATATATAAATATATTTAATTCACACAAGGAGGCTTGGCAGCACAGTAGTTAAGTGACAAATGCTAACTGAAAGGTCAGCCGTGTGAACCCACCAGCCATTCCATGAAAGAAAGAAGAAAGATGTGGCAATCTGCTTCTGTAACGATTTACAGCCTTGGAAACCCTATGGGGCAGTTCTACTCTGTCCTATAGGGTCATTATGAGTTGTAATCAACTTGACTGCAGTGGGTTTTAATTTACACATTTAAATTAAGTTAAAATATGTCTATGGTGGCTATGAGTTGGAATCTACTTGACAGCAACATCTTTCGTTTTGTTTTGGTTATGGTGGCAAATCTGCTGAAAAGACCTCTTTAAAGGATTGAAAAGCAAAGATGTCACTTTGAGTAATAAGGTACACCTGACCCAAGCCATCATGTTTTCAATTACCTCAAATGCATTTGAAAGCTGGACAATGAATAAGGAAGACTGAGGAAAAATTGATTCATTTGAATTATGGTGTTGGCGAAGAACATTGAACTGCCGGAAGAACGAATAAGTCTGCCTTGGAAGAAGTACAACCAGAGTACTCCCTGGAAGCAAGGATGGCAAGACTTCATTTCAAATATTTTGGACACTTTATCAGGAGGGACCAGTCCTTGGAGAAGGGCATCATGCTTGGTAAAGAAAAGGGTCAGTGAAGAAGAGGAAGGCCCTCAACAAGATGAATTGACACAGTGGCTGCAATAATGGGCTTAAGCATAATGACGATTGTGAGGATGGCTCAAGATCAGGCAATGTCTTGTTCTGTTGTACATAGGGTTGCTATGAGCGGGAACCAACTTGATGGCACCTAACAACAACAAAATCAATGGTGGCATTATTTAGTTACAAAGCAACAAAGATTTCTGGCACCTGATTAATAGCAAAATAGAGTTCTTCAGACAGATTAGAGATGTACCTTCCCAGTGTCTCATCTTTACATTCCAAATTCTCTCTTTCACCAGAGAGAATTTCTTTATATTCCAGAGTAATAATAAGGCCTCTCTTTTCTGTGTATGCAGATGGGAGGAGGAGTGGCTGAGCCACCTGTCCTATAAAACCTCTGGTAATTCATAATTTCAGGATTCCCTGGATGACATAAATGGTTAAGTGCTGGAATACTAACCGAAACCTTGGCCATTCAAATCCACCCAGAGATGCCTCAGAGGTAAGGTTTGGCAATCTGCTGCCAAAAAGTCACAGCGTTGAATATTCTATGAAGTAGTTCTACTCTGCACACTTGGGGCACCGTGAGTCTGAATCGACTTAACAGCAACTAGCAACAACAAGAATTTCTAACTTTAGGGTTCTTCTGCTTTGGGATAAACCCCTGTGCACCAGGGTGTATCAGTTCCTCAGTGTGTTACCTTGTCGGGGATTAGGGCAGGGGAAACTGGTACTACATTAACAATGTAAGTAAAGACAGAGTCTGCTCTCTGATCTGAAAACCTCATGCATTCTGTCAGGATCAAGAAATAAATAAAGATATATAAACTTAATCTGAAACCATGTTGAGGGTAGATCCTGCAGCCCCAGATGCCACAGCCATCACTATCTGGATCAGAGACAAACTGCCTAGTTGAGCCATTCTTGAATTTTTGATCCACAAAATCATGTATAAATACAATGGTTGTTTTAACCCCATAAGTTTTGGGATAGCATTTACAAACCAATAAATAATTTGAAAATGGTGGATTGTCTAAATACTACCTTTTTTTCCTATGGTCTTGTCAAGACATTCTTTTTCACCGCTTATAAAAAAGTCTTGCGTATATTTGTACATATGAGAAATTGTTTTATGGTAAAAGATAACTGCACTTCCATTTAATCTATTTTCTAGTTATGTTCCAGTTTTTCTTTCCTCCCAGCAGATGCTTTAGAATCTTCAAATTGCCCTTATCTTTTGTGTATAAATTCCATGCCTTTCCTTCTATGTACGTAGTACTTATGTTTGTATGAATGTATGACTGTTTATATGCATGAATTTATATATGTATTATGTATATATATATTCATTTATTCACATGTTTATTTATGACTGTGCTAGTTTATTTATTTATAAAGTAATTTTTATGTTTTGCCATTCCAGAATGAATGTGATGCATACAACTTGCAAGGTGATTCGATGTAATACATTAGAATATGTTTCTAAGTTCAGGATGGAGACAGGCCATCTGAATAGTGTAACTGCGGGTACCCTTAGTTACATAAAATAGGATTAACCATGTGAATCTTCTAATAGAACCCAGAAAATACTTGGAAGCACATAAATATTAGTTTCTTTCCTTATATGGCACCTATATTATCATCATAACTGGATCAAAACTGCAATATTACAGTGCTATCTCACTAGAGAAAGCAATCACATAAGTTAAAAAAGGAAAACAAAAATTGTAAAACCTACTAGTAACCTTAGCAAAGCGAGCTTCTTATCCTGACTCTGTTTGTCTGAGGGACTTTCTGCAGACAATGGGAAAGTCATTCCAGAGTGTTAGTATTTACTTTCTTCACATAAAAATAGGGAATAGTCTATGAAGGAGTAAAGTTCTATAGTCAATGAATTTTATTCCTGAGAGTGGGATAACAGAAAAATGCAAAGAGCAAAAGCTGTCCTCCATAGAAGCACATCCTTGAGAGAGTGCTGGAGAGGAAATGAGTGAGAAACTATCAAGAAGAAGTGAGAGTAGATTTT
This sequence comes from Loxodonta africana, assembly GCF_030014295.1. Classification (NCBI taxonomy): domain Eukaryota; kingdom Metazoa; phylum Chordata; class Mammalia; order Proboscidea; family Elephantidae; genus Loxodonta; species Loxodonta africana. Next base: position 112,802,968 of record NC_087343.1, on the reverse strand, counting down.
TTTTTTTTTTTACTTCATATTTCAACCTAGAGTTGACAAGGAGGAAATTAGTTCTCAAAATAGGCTATCCCCTTGACAAGGGCCCAACATTTAGCTTCAGAGAGGGAAAAATAAATGCCTGATGATCACCCTGACTTTGAAGGAATAATTATGAATAAAGGAATAGATTTTAAGTAGGGATAGTAAGAAATTTAAAATGGAAATAATGTTATACCATGTAAAGAATTTCTTATCAGATGTTGTTAATCCTGAGATCATGGACCCATGAGCTTCAAATTGCCCATTAATCCCCTGAAATTCTATGCAAACTCCAGTGTGGATGTGTGCATGTGAATTTTTTTGTTTTTGGCGGCAGGGGAAGTTTTATATATGTTTTATCAGATTTTCAAATCATCTCAGTCAGAAATAAAGACTCTCCACACACTTCTTCAAAATAATTCAAAAGCATTGAGTATAAAGATGGTACACTTGGGGGGCAGCTTTATAAACGGGCCATGCTCATTTTGCTTCGTTTCCTAATGCTAAATATGCAAATTTAAAACATAAACTTACTTTAAAATATTACTTATATAAATATGTTTCCACATTAAAAAGACAAAATGGGAACCATTAACTAGACTTAATTGTATATCATCTTTGCCCCTTCCAGGAAAGTCAGGGTTTTGATACAATATCATATACACTGCTATACCTGTTATAATAGCAATAAAGAAAAGTGCCAGTTCTGTGGAGATGGTCCCCTTAGGTGCAAGTGTTGATTTAGTATAGGCAGATATGACCTCAGAAAGTGTGTACCTCAATTTCTTGAGGTAGGGATATAACTAATATATTTGGTTTACAAATTCTACTATCAGATCAGTTATTGTTAAAATGCTGTCATTTGTTAAAATAAATAATATAAAGGGCCGTTGAAATTTTTTAGAGAAAAAAAATCAACTTAAATTTTTTCCTACAAAAGTCTTAACTCTGAACCCTGATTTCAGTGATTGGATATACAAGGTTAATGTCAGGATGATGTTGAAAGGACAATTTCATCAGTGAAAAATTAATAAATTACTCCCAGCAAATGTTGAATACAGTCCAATTCTAGTTATTGGTCTCTTCACAAAAATGGGAAGTTATTTTTTTAATGCATAATTACAAGAATGCTTGTTATGGATTGAGTTGTGTCCTTCCAAAAATGTGTATCAACTTGGCTTGGCCATGATTCCCAATACTGTGTGGTTGTCTACCATTTTGTATTCTGATGTGATCATCCTATGTGTTGTAAATCCTAACCTCTATGATGTTAATGAAGCAGGATTAGAGGCAGTTATGTTAATGAGAAAGGACTCAATCTACAGGATTAGGTTGTATTTTGAGTCAATCTCTTTTGAGATATAAAAGAGAGAAGAGAGGAGAGGGACCTCATACCACCAAGAAAGAAGTGCCAGGAGCAGAGCACCTTCTTTTAACCCAGAGTCCCTGCACTGAGAAGCTCATAGACAAGGGGAAGGTAAATGACAAAGACCTTCCCCCAGATTCAACAGAGAGGAAGCCTTCTCCTAGAGCTGGTGCTCTGAATTTGGACTTCTAGCTTCCTAAACTGGGAAAGAATAAACTGTTTGTTAAAGCTATTCGCTCGTGGTATTTCTATTACAGCACACTAGATAACTGAGACAACGCTATTTGCAAGGCACATGGGTGATAACTATAGTATGTGCTTATATTAAATAGTTAATGTACTTTCAGCAAAAAAAAAAAAAACAGTAACAGGCAAACCACTATTAAGTAGAGGATATTACTTGGATATTTTAATAAGGCCTTGTTTTTAGGCTTAGTATTTCTTGCCCAGCATAAATGGTACAAATTCTACCTGGGTACAGAGAATTTTTGACTTTTATTACTTGATTAGAATAAATAGATATTGTGCCTCATCTCTTCTTTTTTATTGTGATCCAGTTTTTACTTGTATGTACATTTCATTTATTTCATTTTCTATCATAACTTCCAAATAAAACCAAAGTTGTTTTGTGTGTAATGTTTTCTTGTAAAGTAATATTATTACTCTATCAGCACTCAGTAGGCAAACATATTTTTCAACATTCTTCTTTTAATTAACTTGTCTCACAAACAAAGGCTACCAGATAAACACAATTTATCCACAGCATGTATTTTCAGCTAGGAGGCAGATAATTATTGTTCACTGCAGAAATAGTGTTCTCCTACTTGCTCATGTAAAACAAACTTTAAATGTCATTTTACAGCAATAAAGATTACATAGCACAGGGCTATCTTATGAGAGGACAATTACCCGGAGGAACTTCTCATTAACCTGAAAGTCATGGGTGAGGGATGATCACCAGCTCTGGCTAATACTGACCTAAATTGCCCTACTCTAAATATAATGCCCTCATAATCACAAAAGTGGGCGCTGTAAAGACTAACCAACTACTGTGACACATTTCTAAGTGAAATTATACCTTCTGGAAACCAGCTCGGTACCTGCAACCTTGGCCCTTATGACTGGTAATCTGACCATAAGCATCATTGGATGGGATAAAGCTGCTCTGGAAGGGAATTGCCTCCTTCAATAAACTAGTGGCAGCTCCACAACATTTAAAAACATTGTTTCAATTAATCACAGCAATTGCAAAGTGATCCTCAAGCATTAAGAGAAAATTGTGCTTTCAAACAGAGTGCCTCAAGTCAGCCAACCATGCTCAGCTGCACTATGGCATTTCAGCTATGTAGCTAATAGAGAAAATCATGCTTCCTCATTTTTAAGCAGTAAATTAATTTCCTACACGGTGAATTTCTTAAACTTCTTTTGCAAAATGAGGTCATTTGTTTTTTTAACCTAATCATTAACCCTTTCCCCAAAACTACAAAAAATTTTACTTCTATTTGCAGTAAGTCCTACCCAGACTAGAAGAACTCTGCTTCTTCAACTCTAATACTCCATAAAGTGTCAGACAAACTAATCATTTCAGGAATCATTTCCCAGGGGGAATATGAGGAGAGAAAGAAATCCTATCCCACTACACACATTAATTACTGACCTGTTGAACATTTAGTGCCAAACAATTCATTCTTTATGAATGTTTGGGAGAGATTGGTTGCTGTCTAGGATCAGTCCAGCTGGAGGGAAAGGTCTCAAAAATACGATTGTTGCCATACTATCTGTGAAGGCATTACACACTGATATAAACAGAAAAAAAAAAAAAAAAAGCTCTATGCAGTAGCGTGTAAAACAATTTGCTAAATTAAATAAAGGCTTTATGGAATGATATAGATTAGTCTATTTAACTTAATAACAGAAACAAACTATTTCTTGGAGCAATGAGAAACCTAGAAAGGAGATTTATAAAGCTGGTTAGCACATCCTCGAGGTTAATCTTCCTGGATGAAGAAGGGCTCAGAAAAAATTAAAAGAGATACTTTTTGATTAATGTGAAATAGCAGCCACTTTGTAAAGGAAATTAAAAGAAGCCCTACAAATGGCTTTGGGCCTGAAATGTTTGAAGGGCAGTATGCTTATCAGAAGGAGCCCTGGTGGAGCAGTGGTTAAGAGCTCAGCTGCTATGAAATATCAGCAGTTTGAATTTACCAGCTGGTCAGGAAAGAAAGATGTGGTGGTTGGCTCCACAAAGATCACAGCTTTGGAAACCCCAGCTCTACTCTGCCCGATAGGGTTGCTATGAGTCAGAATTAACTTGATGCCAATGGCTTTGATTTGGTTTTGGACACTGATGGAGTTGGAGTTTCTCACTCTGCTGTATTAAGTACCGGCTAATTGGAAAGCATTTAAACATTTTAATTGGAAAGCATTTAAACATGAGCTTCAGGAGTATATTCCTGTAGTGATATTCAGGGCTTCGAACTCATTTTTTCCTGTTGAAACCCCTGCTGAGAATTTGAATTTCTAACAAGTTCTCTGCTGAGAATTTGCATTTCCACCCTAGAGATCCTGAATCAGAATCCACAGTTTAACAAGATCCCCAGGTGATTCTTATGTATAACTTCCTAAGAACGTCTTAGAACTGCAAAAGGTTAGCTCAGATGAGTAAGAAATCTTGATTAGCCTGTAAACACATTGTTAAATCATAAATATGGTGGTGAACAATAGGAGTCTAGAGGGACTTTTATAATGATGAGTCCCATTTGTTTATGAAAATGAGGTCAGAAAACAATAATAAGCTGAAAGGGTAGCCATAATGGTTTTTAACTTAATCAATTAGTATTACTTTCAGAATATTTTTAATTAACAAAGGCATTAAAGAGGCATAAAAGATAAATGTTCTATTTTTTAAAAACAAATTGTTAATTTGATAATCTGGTAAGTATGTGTGATATTGTTTGAGGTTTTATTTTGTTGTTGTTGTGTGTGTGTGTGTGTGTGTGTGTTTTAACTGACCTCTGGAGGGTGGAGCGAGAAGTGCCTTGCTGAGATGAGGTAAGAGGGACAGGTTAGGCCCTAAACAAATACAGTGATAGGGCCTTGCCCTAGAACTAAAGGTCAGCTGGAAGTTGAAGAGAAATATAATTTGACCCGGCAGAGGTCTCTTATTTCCTCTTACTCTGAAACAAACCTTGTTCCAGGGCTTCTTGAGTGATGATTAGCTGATTTTTAAACCTGTTCGGCTGGTAAAAAACCAAATCAAACCCATTGCCGCTGAGTCAATTCTGACTCATAGTGAAGTTGCGAAAATGCATTTTCTTTAGTGTTTTAATATTAGAGAGAGAATATAATTTTCTCATTTGTTTTACTACAGCTGTATAAGTTGTGATTAATCTCTAGTCCTTGGAAAATGGTGCAGGCTGTGTTCAAAATATAGCTGAGCAGCCTGTTCTACTCTTAAACATAACAAACACCCTAATACCTTACAACATGTTTTCCCCTATTCAAAATAGGTGATTGAGAGCTTGACATGACTAACACCATAATGATCCTCTAAGTAATCTCTAAACATTTTTTTTAATTGCACCAGTTGCACCGGTCACTTCCAAAGGGGTGCGAAGCTATCTCAGCTCCTGTGGCCTTGGTCTCTTTTCTTCTTTGTTCTCTTGAGAAATGGCCTTCAGCCTGCAAACCAACAGAAAGGATTTCTTTCTTGCTCCCTATCTCAGCCACAGTGGACTGGGCAAAACGGGCCCATTAACCGAGAGAGTCTTATGAGAGTTTTTCAGCCTGTTGTAAATATACTGATTAGAGTCCAGATGGCTGACATGTTTATCTTTAGTTTAATAAAGTTTTTGTAGTTGTTTTGTGATATGTAAGACCATCTGTGGACTACGTGCTCAAAACATTAGGTAACCCCGATCTTTCTCATATAAAAGTCCCCCCTCAACCCTTTAGGGCAGACAGAATTTGGGAGGAATTTAATCCCCTCTGTCTTCTGAATACCGGTATTCAATAAATCCTTCTTACTGCTTACCTCCTGCTCTCTCAATATTGGCTTTGCTGCAGGTGGCTTGAACCCGCAATTTGTAGTAACAACAGCGACGCTACAGAACAGAGTAGAACTGCCCCACAGGGTTTCCAAGGAGCACCTGGTGGATTCGAACAACTGAACTTTTAGTTAGCAGCCATAGCACTTAACCATTATGCCACCAGGGTTTCCTTGTGCTAGTAAGCTGATAAGGAATGACTAGCCGCAGAATGAATCTGGTTCTACTTGACGTATGTTAGCTATGATTACCCAGCAATACTACCTCACACTGACTAATTAATGTTTGTGAACAACTGGGGGGAATTCAAGTCAGATAGATTCCTGCACAGCAGGCCGTTTTGTGCATTTGGGCCTGTGGCTGGAGCCACACGTGTCTAGGAGCCCCTTTCTCATACCAGGTAGGGGATATGCACCTGTAGACTCATTGTGTAGTCTCCCGGTGCACTCACAGCACCCAGGTATGCTTTGACCCTTCCCAGGAGGGTCACATTCTAGTCACAATGTAAACATGCTCCTGGTTTCTAAATTCCACCCCAATTTAACAATTGTGGATGAAAAAATAATTCCAATTTTATAGAGGGTTATAAGATGAAGTTTTTTTTTTTTTTTTTAATTCAGGAAATTGGAAGAAGTCCTCTGAGTTTTTAAAGAACTTTAAATAAACTTACACATTTAGTCAAAAGTTCCAATATGCTGCTTTACTGTAGTTTCTCATACAGACCACATTGACCTATTTTAGCCACCTTTGGAAAACTTTCAATGCAAATACCTCAATCTGAGGCTAAGTCCTGTGAAAGCATCTTATTTAAATTTGAAATAAGCACATAGAATTTGATGGATGAAATCATTATACCAATACTTTTATCTCTGTCTTCATACATTACACATAAGAAAACATTATTGATTAAAATAATTAAGCATATAATTTGATATGACACTAGAATGTGTCCTGGAGTGAAGAAAATTAAAAGTAACCCAAGTACACGTTTTAGCCAGTTTGGCTTAAGCACATTTGTACACATCTAATGTAAGTTTTACCCCTCTCCTTTTAGTAAACTGTGCAAGATATGTTTGTGTGCTATAGGATGTGCTGACCTTTTAAGTTAAAATACATTGAAACAGTTTCTCATTTAAGCAAAACTTTTTCTTATCCAAGGAGTGGCTTGAAGATTTGAACCGCTGACCTTTTGTTTAGTAGACAAGCTCTTTAACCACTGCACCACCAGGGCTCCTTCTTATATATAAACCAAAACCAAACCCAGTGCCGTCAAGTCAATTCCGACTCATAGCGACCTTATACAAAAGGGGAGGTTAGTTAACCAAACAGTGAGCAACAAATACAAAACATGTAACATGTCCAAAAAACACCATCCCATGGTCATCGCCTGCAGCTCACTTTCAGAGATCATTCAGGAAATCGTGTGCTTCCATAGTCTGACTAACTCTGCTATGTTTCTTCATTTGGGGGGGGCGGAGGCAGAAGGAGAGGCTTTTACGTTTGGTCATTTGTTGTTTGCTTTGTACATTTGTTCCAATAGTGCCTTTTTCCACACACACAAAAAAACTTCCTTAACTAGCAGAAGAATTGGAAAAAAACAAAAACATCAAGAATAGATTAACCTGATTAGTAGTCTAAAATACCCCCATGTTAAGTAAACAAGGCTTTGGTTTATTATGCTAAGAATAAAATGTCTTTCTATCCTTCTTTCTTTCCTTCCTTTCTTCTTCCTATATTTGGGAAATATTTCAAATAACAATTCTTTGGAAAAGTTAAAGTTGACATAGAAAATATAGCAGCACTGTGTAAACTGAGCTTTGAAGTAAAATATGAAAGCTGGTTAGTTTGCCCATGAATAGTGAGAGGTGAAGAGAATTTTCTTTCCTGCTTATTTAGTTTTTCAAATATCATACACACCTGGGATATTTAAGTTCGTGTACCTCAGCATTTCATTATTGTGTTTGTACATGCTCATTAAGAACCAATAAAGTATCTAAATGGATATTTTATTATTTGGGCAGTTGAAATAATAATAGAGCAGTATTAATTTTTTAGTATTAAAGTAAGGAGTCATCAAACATGATGTATTTTGAATATTCTATAGATTAACGACAAAAGATTAGAATCACATATTATAGGCAGTGAGGTAAAAAATATTCCCCCAAGATTGATTAAGAGTTTGTATTGAATAATTATTGTTTTTAGCTTCCGTAGCACCCATTTTACATTACCCCACCAACAGCCTCAATTTTCTTTTATGCATTCTCCTCTTCTCCAATCCCAGCCCACATCATCTAGGTAAGGCTTTGCCAGAAGCTCCAGAGGTGACCAAGTGATATAGGCCTAAAACAAACAAACAAAAACCCGAACCCGTTGTGTTAAGTCAATTGCAACTCATATAGGCCTAGCATATCCTGTAGTCTTGGCTACTGGCATAGAATCTGAGATGAGTATGTATCTAATCAGAGTCAAGGAGACACAATGAAACTGCTAGAAATCTTGGATGACGTTTAGCCACATATTGCCATTAAGCTTAGACATAAAAACAGGTAGAATCAGGAGCTGCTGCACCCATCTTAGCATTATGTGACATCCAACAACAGAGCCAGTTCAAAATGAATGGAGGACAGAGATGGAGATAAACTGGGCCTGATGGTCTCATTGAAGTCCTATTTTTGGTCTTGCCCAAGACCGCTTATTTATTAGTTCATATAATTGCCTTTGAGTTCATATAACTGCTGTTAATTCAATTCCAACTCATAGCGACCCTATAGGACAGAGTAGAGCTGCCCCATAGAGTTTCCAAGGAGCGCCTATAGATCTGAACTGCTGACCTCTTGGTTAGCAGCTGTAGCACTTAACTACTACGCCACCAGGGTTTCCTTCCTGGTAATATGACCTAGTAAATCTCCTTTTTGCTGAAGCCATTTTAAATTTGTTTTAGTCATTTAAAATTGACATAATTTTTTTTAATTGTGCTTTAGGTGAAAGTTTACAGCTCAAGTTAATTTCTCATACAAAAATTTATACACATATTGTTTTGTGTCAGTAGTTGCAATCTCCACAATGTGACAGCATACTCCCCCTTTCCATTCCAGGTTCCCTGTGTCCATTCGATCAGTTTCTGTCCCTTCCTGCCTTCTCATTCTGCCTATGGAAAGAGGCACCCATTTGGTCTCCCGTATATCACTGAACTAAGAAGCACACTCCTCATGTACATTATTTCTTGTTTTATAGTCCTCTCTAATCTTTGTCTGAAAAGTGGGCTTTGGGAATGGTTTCAGTTTGGGTAAACAGTGTGTCCAGGGGCTGTAGTTTTGGGGGTTTCTTCAGTCTCTGTTTCTTCAGACCATTAAGTCTGGTCTTTATATGTGAATTTGAGTTATGCAAAACATTTTTCTCTGGCTCTGTCCAGAACCCTCCATTGCATTTTCTGTTAGGGCAGTCACTGGTGGTAGCCAGGTACCATCTAGTTCTTCTGGTCTCAGGCTGGTGAAGTCTCTGGTTCTTGTGGTCCTTCAGTCTCTTGAGCTAATATTTTCCTTGTGTAAAATTGACAGAATTCTTATTAATAAATTTTATTATTTACACACTCCAGATTACTTTTGGATTTATTCTATTTCCATCAGCCGAGAATTGTGAGGTATTAAAAATGTCATTTTTCAAACTTTTATAATGTTCTTTGTTTTGAAATGTTAAAAAGAAAAAAAAGATCCTTTTGAAAATGGTTCATTGACCATCTTTCAGTATCATGTTTAGTGCTTTGATTTTTTAAACCTATAAGGAGTTCAGAGGTTAAATTGTTTTCTAACGTTTTAAACAGAAAGGTTTTGAGTATTTGATATGTTATTCTTGCCTGTTGCAATGTGGTGATTACCAGCTGTTGCTGGACTTTCCCTCCTAGATGTGTATTAAAGACCAACGAATCCTACAGAAGATAAAGTATAGAAAAGTATGCTCATAAATTAGAAAATCCATGGCCCCACAGCTTAAGGGTCAGCTCCTCTTATCAAACGTCTTATTCCCTGCCTCTAGGATAATTAAACAATGATTTTTTATTCCTGCCTACTATAACCTGGAGTTTCTGGGTAGTGCAAATGGTTAAGGCATTCAGCTTCTAACCAAAAGACAGGCAATTTAAGTCCACTCAGAGACACCTGAGAAAAAAGGTTTGGTGATCTGTTATTGTTGTTGTTAGGTGCCATTGAGTTGGTTCCAACTTATAGCAACACTATGTACAACAGAAAGAAGCACTGCCCAGTCCTGTACCATCCTCACAATTGTTATGCTTGAGCCCATTGTTGCAGCCACTGTGTTACTCCATCTCGTTAAGGGTCTTCTTCTTTTTGCTGACCCTCTACTTTACCAAGTCCTTCTCCAGGGACTGATCCCTCCTGATAACATGTTGAAAGAATGTGAGGCATAGTCTTGTTCTAAAAAATCAATCACTGAATACCCTATGTAGCACAGTTCTGTTCTGACACACATGAGGTCTCCATGAATTAACTGCAGGGTAACTAGTTACCGGCTATTATAACTTAGAAAAACTTGTAGTTGCTATGTACACTGCCACATTGCACTCACTTACAAGGGCTTTTTGTTCCCCCTTGACTGTAAACTGTTAGAGGCCAGGCCAGGCCAAGCCAGAGGCATACCTAGGGCATGGCAGCTATGGTATGGGCTCTGGGTGACACCTGGGGGTGGGGGGGGTGGGGTAAGGGCTCCAAATGAGCTGTTTTTATTGGCCATTGCTGTTTCCATCACCAGCTGTGAAAGATCATTTGGCAATTCAGAACTAATTGGCACGGGCACTGTTTTCTGTAGACGTATCACTGGCCCAAGTGCCATCAATGTCTTACTATCATGCAATGTGCTTAGGGTAAGTGATTGATAAGTGTCAGTTGAATGAGTGGACACATTTTCTCACTTCATTTTCTTTACTTAGAGGCATTTGTATACTCTGATCCTCTTGCCTGGATACTCCTCTTGTGTTCATCACTTGGCTAACTACTGTTCATCCTCCAGAAAGTGGCTCAAATATTATTTCCTCAGAAACCATCTCTGCAAATCCTGTCTTCTTTGTATTTCTATTTTTTATAGAACTATCACAATTTGTAAAAAAATATCCATTAGTAGGTTTGTTTATTTTATGCCTTCTTTCCCACTACAATGCAAATTCCATACAGAGCTGAGACAGGTTTTGTGTGTGTGTGTGTGTGTGTTCCTACGACTTAGCACAGCATAGGATTCACGGTTACTCTAAATATATGCTTCGTGTATGAATGATATTAATAAAACTAGTAATTTAGAAAGGTAAATGAGAAACATTTTTATTTAAGGCATATTATGGTTGAATAGCAATCATCGAGCACTTCTTCATGAAGAAAAGCCATTAAGCATAAGAGGAGGGAAAGAAAAGCCTTTGTGTGCATAGCTAATGCATCCTGTAAACCTTTTCAGATATAAAGATCAAGGTCAAAAACAGAAGAGAATGTCTGAATGTATTATTAAAGATGGTTTTGAGGACCTTTTATAACCTTTCTTTACAAGGAACCAGCTGACATACTCAGGAATGACGATACAATTTAAATAATAAAAATGATGCCTGTTCAGTTTATGTTTTAGTTGCTATGTCAAGGAGTACTGTGGCTCGATATCAGTGATTTTTTATAAAACTTCTTTTGTTTCTCTCATCCAAGCCTGATACTGCAATGAGGACTAACATGTTGAAAGCCATTTGTCTATTCCCATTTCAGAGCTATGGAAGCATACCTCTTCCATGGAGTAAACAGGCAAGGGATGAAATGTTTTCTGAGAGTAAAGACCCAAGTGTGAAGGTCTGAAGAGATAAAAGAACTCTGGGAAAACTGTTAGAATAAGGGCCTATGTAATGCCTGACATTTAGCTAGGCACTTGAGGTAGTGACTGTAGCAAAGACTAATTGACAATTCCAGCATTTATTCTTTCTCTGTAGGCATAGAATTTTTTTTTTTTTTTTTGCTAGGTTTACTTTAGCCTGGAAAAAAAATACATTTCCTATTCTCCCTTGTAACTAAGTTTGTGGTCATTTTTCTAATTTCTGGCCACTGAAATCTAAGTGAAAATGTGTAGGATTTTATCTTAGTTAACTAGTTCTGCTATAACAGAAATTCCACAGGAAGGTGGCTTTGAAGAACAGAATATTATTTTCTCACAGTTCTAGAGATAGAAAGTCTAAATCAAAGCCTCAGCTTTGTTGATCCCTTCCTTGTTGGCAGCCCAGGGCCTTATTTGGCTCCTTGCTGTTCCTTGGCTTGCAGATGATCCTCACATGGTATCTGTCTTCCCCCCGTGTGTCTCTGTGTCTTTCCTGGTCTTTTAATAACTCAGAAGTGATTACATTTAGGATCTACCCTACACTGTTTTGACCTCAATATATAACAAAAGAAAAAGCCCTGTTTTAAAATAGGATCACATCCACAGTTACAAGGGCCTGGAATTCAACACATATTTTGGGGGGACACAATTCAATCCATAACAGACTTCCTCTGGGAAGGTGGTATAGTAAAACCTGTGAAAACGAGGAATTACGTAAGGCAAAATGTGTCAGAAAAGGAAAACTAAAATCTTTTCCACGAAAACTAGCAGTATAAAAGTGGTAAGACTGCTTCCTATCAAAGGAAGAAAACTTGTGAGGCCCGGAAAAACAAGGTAGTCCCATTGAGTTCTGGTTTTCACAGGTTTCATTGTAAAAAGGTTTCAAACGGAAGAACCCCTTTTTTGCCAAGGGTGTTTTATTCTTCTTCATATCTGTACACCAGCCCTAGACTAAATCATCTAACCCTCCAGTCATGCTTTACAAGAAAGATATAAACTTCTATCTTATTTATACAACTAAAACTAAGCCTCACCAATACGATGGTGAAGAAAAAATTGGGAAGGCCTCTGCTCTCCTAAAGGAGCGCTGGTGGTGAGTGGTTAAAATGCTTGGCTGCTAACCAAAAGGTCATTGGTTCAAGCACACTGCAGAATAACTATGTGGCAGTCTGCTTCTGTGAAGATGACAGCCTTAGAAACCCTAAGGGGAAGTTCTAAACTGTCCTATATGGTCGCCATCAGTCAGAATCAACTTGACCACAGTGGGTTTGGTTTTCTGCTCTCCTAGAACTTAAAGGCTAGTCAGGACTGTTGGTGTACTTAGCATGTAAATTTCCTAAAATATAGTGAACAGTGGACCTAGTGATTTAGATCAAAAGTTAAACTTTATTGAATCAAACTAAAAATAAATGCTCTGCTAAGCACTCTTAAGAGATGAATCAGTCACTTGTTCTTCTCTATGAATTTAAAATATAATGCTCTGAGAAAAACATTTACATTAATTTATTCTTTTATTCTTAGAAGGCAGAGATAACATTCTTTTTCCCACCAATACTCAGATTCTCAGCTTAAGCTGCATGTCAACGTTTGATGATTTATGATTTGATAAGAGTTTGATGTGAGATAAATCATTCTCTTAGGTTTTTTCTCAAAACTTCTAATAGATTTGACTATATTTACTGGTTTGGTTTATTATATATAAGCTAATTCATATTTTTTTTTCTTCAGTAATATGAATTTTTTTTAAATTCATATTACTTTTCAAAGTGTCTTCTTAACTATATACTACTTATAGACAAGAGCTATACATTGTTCAACTTTGAGGCAATCAAAGAGCTTATTGTTTTTAGGTGTTTAATAACACTTGACCAATTAATTAAGATTGTTTGATGCAGAATAGTTTTGTTTTGTTTTTTTCTTTAATCAGAATGTATGGAAATAGGTTCCAATCTTGTCTCATTTCTTTTGTTATTTTGGATGTACACCTGAATTTGTCCCCTTATCTCATTCCCTTCTTTTCTCATTTCTACTTGTATTATAATATACTTCATGGACTCCACAGAGAATCTGAGTAGAGCAAGCAAGAGAGCGTATCTAAAATTAGAATTATGTGGTGAAAAGTGAAAAGGCCTCTTAAAATGCAAGTAGTAGCAGCATCATAACCTGTCTAACTTCAGGAGGATAATGCAAATCAAGATCAGCCCAAGGCTGATCCCTGTGTGGTGGAGGTCAGACATACCTCTACTTTCCAACCTTTTCGCCAATTCTGACACCAGCTGTTCCTCCACAGCACTCTCTGCTTCTCTTCTGGGTTTGATAATCCATTGTGGTGGCCAATTGCCATTGTCTTTGAAAAAAAAAAAAGCAGCTTGAGAAATTTTTTCCCTAATCCCTGAAGAGTAAGTTTTGCCCTAGCTTTCTGCCCCAGAGGGCTTGTTACTTTTGTCTGGGTTGATTGATATTTCCTGGGTAATCTGTAAACAACTGTGGTCACAAACCATACTTAGAATTAAGTGGTTTATTAAAGAGGTAACAGGCTACAACTCAGGATCAGGATCAATAGGCTACAACTCAAAATCTAGATCAGGAAGCATGTAGGCAAAGTCTGGAAGGCTCCCCAAAGTGGACAACACTTCCCTCCCTTCCTCAATGCAGAATAGCTCTCCCAGCTCCTCTCAGCCCATGTGAGTAAGCAGGCTCTTTCCTTTGCTGTGCATGCCCTCTCTCAGCTGTGCAGGCCTCCTCTCAGCCTCTTCAGGACAGGCCTCTTGGCCCTGCCATCTGTCACGACTGACTCTGCAGCAGGGCCCTTCCAGGCCCATCAATGCCGCTGGCTCTGCTGCATGGCCCTTTCTGGGCCTATCGCTATCATCAACGTTACAGTCCTTGATCCATGTTATAGCTTTTTTGGGAGGTTTCTTGCCTTCTCCCTCTCTGCTTCTTCTGTCTTCTTGGTTCTTCTCCTTTTCTTTCTTTATCCACCTCTTCTTTTCTGTCTGAAACCACTGTGGGATTGACTGCATATATAAGCAAACTATCTTGTCGATTTCAAGGCATGGCCCTCCCACCAGGTCCATGAACTGAACAACCTCCTCTTGGTAGGCCACAGGCACCTCATTTGCCTAGTAGGCTATAGTAACTTCCTTCATATAAGTATATTGTCCAACGGCTGCAAGATATGTAAAATAGATCAATCACAGGGCAGGCTCCAGCCCAAGGCCAGACAAGAGTTATCAAACCATGGTTGTTTACAGATTACCCAGGAAATGTCAATCAACCTGGACAAAAGTAACAAACCCTCTGGGGTAGAAAGCTATGACAAAGGTTACTTCCTCAGGGTTTAGGGAAAAAAATTCTCAGGCTGTTTTTTTTTTTTTCAAAGAACAACAGCGAAAAGGTCACGTATAAGAACTCATTTTGCTACAGATCTAGAATCATTCAGCGTTAATTTTCATCCTGCTTCAGCCTCTGAAAGATAGTACAATAACTTGGAAAATTAAATATCTGAGTTTCAGTTTATTCTATAAAATGACAATAGGAATACATAGCTAATAAAGTTGTGATGTTTCTCTCCTTCTCTTAGCTCATCTTCCCTCTGCACTGGCCCCATTCTTAGCTTTCTTCTGCAATATAGTCAAAACAATGTCCGCTGGCATCCCTAATCCTCTGGTTCACATTTCTAGAGACAAGAGAGTTCCACTTTTCTGGTAGTTTCCAGAAAATTCAATGCATATCTCTCCTTAGACTGGCCTAGTTATGTGATTATCCAAGACACAATCCCTCTGTTTTGGGGAGGGGATATTCTGATTGACTAGGCCAAGTATAGGAGCTGAGATATGGTTGGCATCAGCCCCACCCAAATAACAGGAAATGACACAGGGGAAAATTAATTTTCTTAAGTGTTGCAGGATAGGAAGTCCACTGCAGTCCTTTACTATGGCTACTTCAAAAAAGTCATTTATTTTCAAAGTTAAAGTTGTTAAACTGAGCTTATGACCTTTGCTACCTGGCTTTAGCCTTTAACTTTTTTGAAATTTCTTTTCTGACAGATGTCAAGGAACTTTCCTCTCGACTGATTTTCTATGTGCTTTATCTCTTATCCATCTAGTCTGTTTTCTCCTTTGACTATGCAAGTTTTACTATGTAAGTTGAAAATGCCAAGTTTATCTCCTGAAAGTAAACGTATATATATATATATATACATTTATAACAAGTCCTGAATAATTTTTTCCAATTTCTGATTGTACTGCAACTGAAAATTTCATCTAATTTGAACAGTTAATTGATCACACTGTGCAAAATAGGAATAATTATTTCATTTATCCTGGTTTGGCTTCATTCAAGTAATGTCATTTTTGACTTTTCAATAGGAACTGTGTATGAAAAGGATAAAATATTAGTCAATGTCTTCAAACCCTCTCTTTCATATACTTTAATTTTTTTTGAGAACTATGGCCCTGATCTTTTTCTCTGTACTCGATTAAAAGAAGGTAATTTAATGACTATGGTAAATCATCACCTTCTACATTTTGTTAAAAAAAAAAAACCTCTACATTTTGTTAAAAAGTTTGAAATTTACTTCTCTGAATTGGGTCTCACATATTGTTACATTCAAAGTTTAGGCTATGGACCCTTTCATTAAATTGTGTCCACCAAAAATATGTGTATCAATTTGGCTAGGCCATGATTCCCAGTATTGTGTGATTATCCACCATTTTGTCATCTGATGTGATTTTCCTATGTGTTGTAAATCTTACCTCTTTGATGTGAACAAGGTGGGATTGGTGGCAGTTATGTTAATGAGCCAGAACTTAATCTAAAAGATTGGATTTTGCCTTGAGCCAATGTCTTTTGAGATATAAAAGAGAGAAGCAAGCAGAGAGACAGGGGGACCTCATACCATCAAGGATGCAGCACCAGGAGCACAGCACATCCCTTGGACGCAGGTTCCTTCATGGAGAAGCTCTCAGACAAGGAAAGATGATGACATGGACCTTCCTCCAGAGCCAACAAAGAGAGAAAGACTTCTCCTGGAACTGATGCCCTAAATTTGGACTTGTAGCCTACTAGACTGTGAGAAAATAAATTTCTCTTTGTTAAAGCCATCCACTTGTGGTATTTCTCTTACAGCAACACTAGATGACTAAGACAGACTCCTCTCTCCTTATTTTCAATTTCTAATTCTCTAGCTAAATAAACACTTCTCTGGTCTCTCCCTACTTGATTCTATAAAGCATTTTACTCTTATGAACATAATTTTCCGTATGAATCTTCTACTGATTTCTGTAACATTCATTACCTAAGTGTTTTTCCTACCTTATGTCCTATGACATGCAAATATTATTCTTTTCAAAAAATAGGATAGAAACAAGTAACTCAAACCATATAGTATATATTATTTTATTAATACAATAGATCACTATCTAGAGGTTAATAATCTTTGTTTTTTTAATTCCAAGATTATCTATCAACACATTTGGTAAAATATTTGAGAGGAATAGGAGGCTGGTATGGATTTCTATATGCACCAAGCTTGTGTTGGGAGAGGTGAATACAAAGTCAAATGTCATAGCCACTTTTAGAAATAATGCATTTCTTCACATTCTGTCATGGACAGAAAATGCCTCTGAAAAGTCTTCTGTACTGGCAGTAGGGAGTACTGCAGCCAGAAAACTCAGATTTTATCCTACATACTCGATGGCAGTGGTTAATGGAGGAAAACATGTCAACGCTCCAGTCTTGTCAAGGACATAACTATATGTTTGACTTGGGAGAAAATGCAAAACTATTTTGGAAAGCTATATGTAGTTAGTGCCCAAATCAGAATTCATCAGTTCAAAGAAGAATGGGTCAAATATAAGCTCAGTATATCAGGGAAACCTTCAAGGAAACGTGGGATTGGACTGAGATCCTGAGGAATGGGTGGTATTTTTAAAAAGGGAATTGTGAAGGAAAGGTAAGAAAATATGTGAATGGCATGAATAAAGAAAAATAACCGGGAGGCAGATCCAAGATGGGGAATAGATAGATGCTTCTGTCGAGCCCTCTTTACAACAAAGACTGGAAAAAACAAGTGAAATGAGTATATTTGTGACAACCTGGGAGCCCTGAGTATCAAAGGCAAGCTTAGACAACGAACTGAGGGGTAGGGGAAGGAAGAGACCGTTCAGAAGCGGAGGGGAGTTACCGGACTGAGTCGTCAGGAGCCCTCAGGCACCATTCCTGGAGCGGCAGTGGCGGTGGCGGCGGCAGAATGGTACTAGCATTAGGCCGCAGTTTCCTCAGGGAGAAGCAGCCAGCCACACAGCTCACTCACCCCTCTGGAACCTGAGGAGAACCATGCTTTTGGCAGAAGCTAAGTACTTGCATATATTTTACCGCCTCCCCCCGCTGCAAGCCAGCTTCGGCAGCTGAATCCCCAGGCCTGAGATAGACCCTGGTGAACGCCTGGAGCCTTCCTCCCAGCCTTGGGGAAGGAAAAAATTTGCAACTGGGGGGAAAAGATAATTTGCTAGCTCCATTAACTGGGGGAGCTCAGTACAGAAGCGGCGCCTGCCCAGGCATAAACTGTCCGAGGACCTTGAGCACCTTTGCCTTCTCCATGGACCTGTATGGGCCTATTTTGGGAGAATAGGCCCTTGCTGGCAAACTCCAACCATTTCAGCAGTGTGGTGGAGAGGTGGGTGTTTGACGTTTGACATTGCTTTGCGTATTAAACAAGGTCCTCACCTACCCGCAACAGGGACCTAAGGACTGGTGGGTTGCCCAGCCACCCATGACAGAGTTCCAGGGATAACTGGTACCTCCCAGTCCTTACAACAAAAACTTTGGGTCCCCATGGTCCCTCTGCAGAGCCCACACACCAGCACGCTCTAGGGAACAGAGACGCGTTTTCCTCAGAGACACTTGGGGGTCGGTTCTCAGCCCCCTGCCTTGTTCAGAGCGTGACCCCCTGCTGCAATCAGATACAGGTATATATGCCAATCACCCCTGCCCCTCTAAGACTGTAGGACAGAGCCCATACCACACACTTGATATCAGCCACCTGGAAACCCGAGCTGAATTCATACAAGAAAACTGAATGGACTCCTAGACTGATATACCTGATAACAGCTCTAGCCAGCTGGGGACAGGACACCAGAGCTCCAAAGGCAAAAATAATCAAGTTAGCTCACTCAAGAAACCCATAGGGGTATACCAAAACAAAACAAAGCAAGCAGCTACGGCACAGTAAGCAAGCACAAACTAATACAATAACTTATAGATGGCTCGGAGACAACAGTCATTATCAAGTCACATAAAGAAACAGGCCATGATCACCTCAACAGGCTCTCAAAACAAAGAATCCAGGGATCTTTTAGATGAAAGTGCATTCCTGGAATTACCAGATGCAGAATACAAAAATTTAATATACAGAACCCTTCAAGACATCAGGAAGGAAATGAGGCAATACGCAGAACAAGCCAAGGAACACACAGATAAAGCAGCTGAAGAACTCAGAAAGATTATTCAGGAACATAATGAAAAGTTTAATAAGCTGGAAAAATCCATAGAGAGACAGCAATCAGAACTTCAGAAGATTAACAATAAAATTACAGAATTAGATAACTCAATAGAAAGTCAGAGGAGCAGAATTGAGCAAGTAGAAGCTAGAATTTCTGAACTTGAAGATAAATCACTTGGCACTAATATATTTGAGGAAAAATCGGATAAAAGAATTTAAAAAAATGAAGAAACCTTAAGAATCATGTGGGACTCTATCAAGAGAAATAACCTACGAGTGATTGGAGTACCAGAACAGGGAGGGATAACAGAAAATACACAGAAAATTGTTGAGGATTTGTTGGCAGAAAACTTCCCTGATATTGTGAAAGATGAGAAGATATCTATCCAAGATGCTCATCGAACTCCACATAAGGTAGATGTTAAAAGAAAGTCACCAAGACATATTATAATCAAGCTTGACAAAACCAAAGATAAAGAGACAATTATAAGAACAACGAAGGATAAAAGAAAAGTCACCTACAAGGGACAGCCAATAAGAATAAGATTGGACTACTTGGCAGAAACCATGCAGGCAAGAAGGCAATGGGATGATATATTTAAAAAATTGCCTGCCAAGAATCATATATCCACGAAAACTGTCTCTTAAATATGAAGGTGAAATTAAGACATTTCCAGATAAACACAAGTTGAGGGACTTTGTAAAAACCAAACCAAAATTACAAGAAATTCTAAAGGGAGTTCTTTGGTTAGAAAATCAATGATATCAGGTATTGACCTAAGACTAGAACACTGGGCAGAGCAACCAGAAGTCAACCCAGACAGGGAAATCCAAAAAAAAAGCCCAACACAGGGTAATGGCGATGTTACTATATAAAAGAAGACAACATTAAAATAATAATGAGGGACTAAGAAGTGTAATCATACACCTTCCATATGGAGAGGAAGATACGGTGATACAAAGAAATAAAAGTTAGTTATAAATTTAGAAAAATAGGGGTGAATAATAAGGTAAACACAAAGAAGACAAACTACCCTACTCATCAAAATAAAATATAAGGGAAAAATACAGACTCAGCAGAAACAAAATCAACAACAACAAATATGAGGAAAGGACAATATATAAAGAAAATCTACTCAACACATAAAATCAAGTGGGAAAAAGAAGCTGTCAACACACAAAAAAAGACATCAAAGTGATAGCACTAAATTCATACCTATCCATAATTACCTTGAATGTAAATGGACTAAATGCACCAATAAAGAGACAGAGAGTGGCAGAATGGATTAAAAAAAAAAGATCCGTCTATATGCTGCCTACAAGAGACCACCTCAGACTTGGAGACACAAATAAAGTAAAACTCAAAGGATGGAAAAAAATATATCAAGCAAACAACAATCAAAAAAGAGCAGGAGTGGCAATATTAATTTCTGACAAAATAGACTTTAAAGTTAAATCCATCAGAAAGGATAAGGAAGGACACTATATAATGATTAAAGGGACAATACACCAAGAAGATATAACCATATCAAATATTTATTCACTCAATGACAGGGCTGCAAGATACATAAAACAAACTCTATCAGCATTGAAAAGTGAGATAGACAGCTCCACAATAATAGTAGGAGACTTCAACACACCACTTTCGATGAAGGACAGGACATCCAGAAAGAATCTCTGTAAAGACATGGAAGATCTAAATACCACAATCAACCAACATGACCTTGTAGACATATACAGAACACTCCACCCAACAGCCACCAACTATAATTTCTTTTCTAGTGCACATGGAACATTCTCTAGAATAGAGCACATATTAGGTCATAAAGCAAGCCTTAGCAGAATCCAAAACATTGAAATATTACAAAGCATCTTCTCTGACCACAAGGCCATAAAAGTGGAAATTAATAACGGGAAAAGAAATCAAACACTTGGACTCTGAACAATTCCTTGTTCAAAAAAGACTGGATTATAGAAGACATTAAGGATGGAATAAAGAAATTCATAGAATCCAATGAGAACGAAAACACTTCCTATCAGAACCTTTGGGACACAGCAAAAGCGGTGCTTGGAGGCCAATTTATATCAATAAATGCACACATCCAAAAAGAGGAAAGGGCCAAGATCAAAGAACTATCCCTACATCTTGAACAAATACAAGGAGAGCAACAAAAGAAACCCACAGGCACCAGAAGGAAACAAATACTAAAAATTAGAGCTGAACTAAAGGAAATAGAAAACATAAAAATAATTGAAAGAATTAACAAGACCAAAAGCCGGTTTTTTGAAAAATTCAAAAAATTTGATAAACCACTGGCCAAACTGACAAAAGAAAAACAGAAGAGGAAGCAAATAACCCAAATAAGAGATGAGATGGGCGATATTACAACGGACCCAACTGAAATTAAAAGAATCATATCAGATTACTATGAAGAACTATACTCAAACAAATTTGAAAACCTAGAAGAAATGGATGAATTCCTAGAAACAAACTACCTACCTAAACTAACACAAACAGATCTAGAACAACTAAATAGACCCATAACAAACGAAGAGATTGAACAGGTAATCAAAAAACTCCCAACAAAAAAAAAGCCCTGATCCGGACAGCTTCACTGCAGATTTCTACCAAACTTTCAGAGAAGAGTTAACACCACTACTAATAAAGGTATTTCAAAGCATAGAAAATGATGGAATACTACCAAACTCATTCTATGAAGCCACCATATCCCTGATACCAAAACCAGGTAAAGACACCACAAGAAAATTATAGACCTATATCCCTCATGAATGTAGATGCAAAATCCTCAACAAAATTCTAGTCAATAGAATTCAACAACATATCAAAAAAATAATTCACCATGACCAAGTGGGATTCATACCAGGTATGCAGGGATGGTTCAACATTAGAAAAACAATTAATGTAATCTACCCCATAAATAAAACAAAAGACAAGAATCACATGATTTTATTAATTGATGCAGAAAAGGCTTTTGACAAAGTTCAATGCTCATTCATGATAAAAACTCTCAGCAAAAAAGGAATAGAAGGAAAATTTCTCAACATAGTAAAGGGCACTTATACAAAGCCAACAGCCAACATCACCCTAAATGGAGAGCCTGAAAACATTCCCATTGAGATCGGGAGCCACACAAAGATGCCCTTTTTCTCCACTCTTATTGAACATTGTGCTGGAAGTCCTAGCCAGAACAATTAGGGTAGATAGAGAAATAAAGGGCATCTAGATTGGCAAGGAGAAGTCAAAGTATCTCTATTTGCAGATGATATGATCTTATACACAGAAAACCCTAAGGAATCCTCCAGAAAACTACTGAAACTAATAGAAGAATTCAGCAGAGTATCAGGATGCAAGATAAACATACAAAAATCAGTTGGATTCCTCTACACCAACAAAAAGAACATCGAAGAGGAAATCATCAAATCAATGCCATTTACAGTAGCCCCCAGGAAGATAAAATACTTAGAAATAAATCTTACCAGAGATTTAAGAGACTTATACAAACAAAACTACAGTACAGTTCTGCAAGAAGCCAAAAGAGGCTTACCTAAGTGGAACAACATACCTTGCTCGTGGATAGGAAGACTTAACGTTACAAAAATGTCTATTCTACCAAAAGAGATCTATATATTTAATGCAATTCCAATCCAAATCCCAAGGATATTCTTTAATGAGATGGAGAAACAAATCACCAATATCGTACAGAAGGGAAAGAGGCCCCGGATAAACAAGGCATTACTGAAAAAGGTGAACAAAGTGGGAGGCCTTACTTTACCGGATTTTAGAACCTATTATACAGCCACAGTAGTCAGAACAGCCTGGTACTGGTACAACAACAGATACACGGACCAATGGAACAGAATTGAGAATCCAGACATAAATTTATCCACATATGAGTAGTTGATATTGGGAAAAGGCCCCAAAACATTTAAATGGGGAAAAGACAATCTTTTTAACAAATGGTGCTGGCATAACTGTATATCAATCTCCAAAAAAATGAAACAAGACCCATACCTCACTCCATGCACAAAAACTAACTCCAAATGGATCAAAGGCCTAAATATAAGATCCAAAACTATAAAGATCATGGAAGGTAAAATAGGGACGACGTTAGGATCCCTAATACATGGCATAAACCGTAAACAAAACATTATAAAGAACGTAGAAGAAAAACTAGACAACTGGGAGCTCCTAAAAATCAAACACTTATGCTCATTCAAAGACTTCACCAAAAGAGTAAAAAGACTACTTACAGACTGGGAAAAAGTTTTTAGCTATGATATTTCTGATCAGCGCCTGATCTCTAACATCTACATGTTACTGCAAAAACTCAACTGCAAAAAGACAAATAACCCAATTAAAAAATGGGCAAAAGATATGAATAGACACTTCACTAAAGAAGACATTCAGGTGGCTAACAGATATATGAGGAAATGTTCATGATCATTAGCCATTAGAGAAATGCAGATCAAAACTACAATGAGATTTCATCTCACTCCAACAAGGCTGGCATTAATCCAAAAAACACAAAATAATAAATGTTGGAGAGGCTGTGGAGAGACTGGAACACTTCTACACTGCTGGTGGGAAAGTCAAATGGTACAAGCACTTTGGAAATCGATTTGGTGCTTCCTTAAAAAGTTAGAAATAGAACTACCATAGGATCTAGCAATCCCACTCCTTGGAATATATCCTAGAGAAATAAGAGCCTTTACACGAACAGATATATGCACACCCATGTTTATTGGATCACTGTTTACAATAGCAAAAACATGGAAGCAACCAAGGTGCCCATCAACAGATGAATGGACAAATTATGGTATATTCACACAATGGAATACTACACATCAATAAAGAACAGTGAGGAATCTGTGAAACATTTCATAACATGGAGGAACCTGGAAGGCATTATGCTGAGTGAAATTAGTCAGTTGCAAAAGGACAAATATTGAATAAGAACTTGAGAAATAGTTTAAACTGAGAAGAAAACATTATTTTGTGGTTATGAGAGTGGGGAGAGAGGGAGGGTGGCAGAGGGGTATTCACTAATTAGATAGTAGAGAAGAACTACTTTAGGTGAAGGGAAAGACAGCACACAATACAGGGGAGGTCAGCGCAATTGGACTAAACCAAAAGCAAAGAAGTTTCCTGAATAAACTGAATGCTTGGAAAGCCAGCATAGCAGGGGCAGGGGCCTGCAGACCACGGTTTCAGGAGACATCTAAGTCAATTGGCATAATAAAATCTATCAACAATACATTCTGCATCCCACTTTGAAGAGTGGCGTCTGGGGTCTTAAATGCTAGCAAGCAGCCATCTAAGATGCATCAATTGGTCTCAGCCCACCTGGATCAAAGCAGAATGAAGAACACCAAGGACACAAGGTGATTATGAGCCCAAGAGACAGAAAGGGCCACATGAACCAGCGACTACATCATCCTGAGACCAGAAGAACTAGATGGTGCCCGGCCAGAACCGATGACTGCCCTGACAGGGAACACAACAGAGAACCCCTGAGGGAGCAGGAAAGCAGTGGAATGCAGACCCAAATTCTCGTAAGACCAGACTTAATGGTCTGACTGAGACTGGAAGGACCCCAGTGGTCATGGCCTCCAGACCTTCTGTTAGCCCAGGACAGGAACCATTCCCGAAGCCAACTCTTCCGACATGGATTGGACTGGACAATAGGTTGGAGAGGGATGCTGGTGAGGAGTGAGCTTCTTGGATCAGGTGGACACTTGAGAGTATGTTGGTATCTCCTGCCTGGAGGGGAGATGAGAGGGTGGAGGGGGTTAGAAGCTGGTGAAAAGGACACGAAAAAAGAGAGTGAAGGGAGACAGCAGACTGTCTCATTAAGTAGGAAAGTAATTGGGAGTGTGTAGCAAGGTGTATATGGGTTTTTGTGTGAGAGACTGACTTGACTTGTAAACTTTCACTTACAAAACAACCAGTGCCGTCGAGTCGATTCCGACTCATAGCGACCCTATAGGACAGAATAGAAATGTCCCATAGAGTTTCCAAGGAGCGCCTGGTGGATTTCACTTATAGCACAATAAAAATTATTTAAAACAAAAAAATCCAATATTATTATTGTGTATTGTTAAGTGTTGTCTAGTTGGTTCCAACTCATAGTGGCCTTATGTACAGCAAAACAAAACACTGCTCAATCCGGCTTCACCCTTACAATCATTGTTATGCTGGAGTTCATTTTTGCAGCCACTGTGTCAATACATCTTGTTGAGGGTCTTCCTCTTTTTCACTGACCCTCTATTTTACCTAGCATGATGTCCTTCTCCAGGAACTGATCCCTCCTTATTACACGTCCAAAGTATCTGAGACTAAGTCTCACCATCCTTGCTTCTAAGGAACATTCTGGCTGTACTTCTTCCAACACAGATTTGTTCGTTCTTTCCTCAGTCCATTGTATATTCAATATTCTTTGGTTTTCCTTATTCATTATCCAGCTTTGACGTGCATATGAGACAAATGAAAACACTGCAGCTTGGGTCAGGTGCACCTTAGTCTTTAAGGTGACATCTTTACTTTTTTAACACTTTAGAGAGGTCTTTTGCAGCAGATCTGCCCAATGCAATGCATCATTTGATTTCTTTACTGGTGCTTCCAGGGGCGTTGATTGTCTTATAATTTAGGAAAAAGTAACAGAATTGACGAGAACACAGAGGAAAAAAAATTAAAAACTTTGAGTTTTTCTCACCTCCTATCTTCATTATAGTGATCAGTACTATAGGTCATATTATTCTTCAAGATATTTGCTGTCTATCTCATGTTTTGGATTATACTTACCAATCCTGTTAACATCATGCTTGGCCATGTGACCTACGATATGTCTCCCTGTGGAAGGTTTATGCATCCCTATCGTGTTGACCTAAACAGTGGGCCATGTGAGTTGCTTAGATTAAAAACCTTTGAATAGACGTGCATACATAAATTTCAACTAAAAGCTTAAGAACTAGCTTGAGTTTCTCATTTTTTCTCTTATAACTCCTTTAAAAGACTAATAGGATTCCAGATACAGGCTGTTTTGCCTTCCAAAGCACATGGAGCAGAGTTCTAGCTGACCCACAAAGGACATATAATTTGAAAAATAAGTCTTTGTGATTGTAAGCCACTGAATTTTTGCACTGTGTGTTATCATAAACTAGTCCCCCATCCTGTCCCTGTTGAGTCAATTCTGACTCATAGTGACCCTATAGGACAGAGTAGAACTGCCCCATAGGGTTTTCAAGGAATAGCTGATAGATTCAAACTGCTGACCTTTTGGTTACCAGCCCAGCTCTTAACCACTTTACAGCCAGACCTCATAAGCTAATGGATAAAAAAAATTCACTCAGAAATTCTTCAAGAAAGAAGCAGCTTGTAAACGGAATCTTGGGGCATCTGTAGGATTTCCGCAGATAGAAATGATAAGATAGATAATAAGATAAAATTACAACAGCAAAGTCATGCATTAATATATTTCAGGGAAATGAGTAATGGAGTTTGATAGGGGCATGACTTGTTGGTCCAAATTCTTGAATCGTTTTCCTCTGACAATTTATGAATAATTTTTGAGCTAAAAATCCTACTTAAAAAGTGTGATTAGCATATATTGTATTCCTTATATACAAATTTTGATAACCATAGATATTGGGAAGAAAAGTAAAGGAAGAGTTCATTGTCAATAATTTTTCGAAAGTTAGTTAGTCTAAAATTGGAGGAATGTGATGAGAAAGAGTTTGGAAGTGGCTTAATAAAGACAAACCATACTCTTGAGAGCCAAAAATTGTATCCAGATGAATATAAGAGAAGACACTTATTTTAGAATAATTTTGAAGGTGTGAATCAATAGAAATAATAGTCAGAATCGGCTCAACAGCACTGGGTAGTATTAAAAGAAAAGAGACTCTAATCTCAAGACTACAAAGCTTGTGGATATTTCCCAAAACATTATAGAATAAAGTGTCAAGATGATAGAAATAAAATGGGGACTGTTTTATTAGTTTTTACTTCATTTTTTTTCAATTGTAAAAATAATACGTGGCCATTTTCAGGTTATAGAGAGGTTAGTAGAGTGGAGAGTAAAAAGCAAAAATATCCCACGCTATAAATCCCTACTACTACTACATACATACACATGTCTTTCCATTTCCCTCACACAATATAAACATTGTGTGCTCTGGCATGGCCCTGAGTCAGGATCAAGCAGTCATACAGAGAAAGCAAAGCTGGCCCTCAGTCTTGGAAAGGGTAAAGAGTGGTTGAGAGGGGTGCCCAGAAATTCTGATTACCTGGGACTTAGACCATGGACCACATGAAGTTTTTTTAAGAGCCCAAGCTGTCACAAAGAGGGATATTGATGGGTGGCTATACACTGACATTTTTTTGATACAGAATTCAAGGTGGAATGCATTTTTGGATTGTTATATGGGATCATTAAGTAACATCATTGCAAATGTTTTCAATTGTAGTTTTACTAAACATTCATGAAAAGAAGTTGATATTGTTATAAAAATGGATTGTTGTACCCAGAATTATTGTATTTTCAAAATTATAATTATCTAAGATTTCAGTTTGGTTGGTCAGTAAACCAAAGATATGAAGAAAAGCAATCAACGGGTTAACCCTTCCTTCTGGAACTCACTAGCTAAATGTAGTCTCTTGGTCTTTTGAATCTTCTGAGGTTCTCCCTTATGGTTTTATTGATACTGATAGTGTTTCACATAAAATTCTGTCTTCTTTAACAAAGCATAAGCATAGTATTTATTCACAAAAGAGAACTATGAAAGAACTAGACTAGTAGAAGAGGCAACGGAAAGGAAGAAATCAATACAGAAATTGAGTATGAAGGCACAGTAGAACTTGAAAGAAAGAAAGGGAGACAGAGACAGGGAAAGAGAAGGAAGGAAGGAAGGAAGGAAGGAAGGAAGGAAGGAAGGAAGGAAGGAAGGAAGGAAGGAAGGAAGGAAGGAAGGAAGGAAGGAAGGAAGGAAGGAAGGAAGGAAGGAAGGAAGGAAGGAAGGAAGGAAGGAAGGAAGGAAGGAAGGAAGGAAGGAAGGAAGGAAGGAAGGAAGGAAGGAAAAGCCTTTGTTCAATAACGTAAATGATGACTATACACATGGACCTCACCAGATGGAATACACAGGAATCAAAATGACTACATCTGTGGAAAGAGATGATGGAGAAACTCAATATCATCAGTCAGAAGAAGGCCAGTGGCCAACTACAGAAAGAGGATCAATTATTCATATGCAAGTAAAAGTTGAAGCTGAAGAAAATTAGAGAAAGTCCACAAGAGCCAAAAAAACAACCTTGAGTATATCCTGCCTGAATTGAAAGACTATCTCAAGAATAGATTTGACACATTGAACACTAATGACCAAAGACCAGACAAGTTGTTGGATGACATAAAGGACATCATACATGAAGAAAGCAAAAGATCATAAAAAAGACAGGAAAGAAAGAAAAGACAAAAATGGACGTCAGAAGAGACTGAAGCTTGTTCTTGAACATAGAGTAGTTAAAGTGAAAGGGAGATATGACGAAGTAAGAGCTGAACAGAAAATTTCAAAAGGAGGCTAGGGAAGATAAAGCAAAATATTATAATGAAATGTGCAAAGACCTGGAGTTAGAAAACCAAAAGGTAAGAACATGCTCAGCATTCCTCAAGCTGAAAGAAATGAAGAAAAAAAAAAATCAAGACTTGAGTTGCAACATCGAAGGATTCCTTGAGGAAAGAAACAAAAGAAGATGGAAGGAACACACAAAATCACTGTACCAAGAAGAATTGGCCAATGTTCAACCATTTCAGGAAGTAGCATATGATGGAAAACCAATGGTACTATAAGAAGAAGTCCAAAATGCACTGACGGGAATGATGAAAAACAAGGCTCCAGGAAATGATGGAATGTCAATTGAGATGTTTCATACTTCTATGTCAAGAAATTTGAAGACAGCTTCCTGGCCAACTGACTTAAAGAAATCCATATTTGTGCCCATTCGAAAAAAAAAGATGATCTGACATAATGCAGAAATTATAGAACAATATCATTAATATCACACACAAGTAAAATTTTGCTGAAAATCATTCAAAAGTGGTTGCAGCAGTACATCGACAGGGAACTGCCAGGAGTTCAAGCTACATTCAGAACAAGGGATATCATTGCTGATGTTAGAAACATCTTGGCTGAAAGCAGAGAATATCAGAAAGATATGTACCTGATTTTTATTGACTATACAAAGGCATTTGACTGTGTGAACCATAACAAATTATGAAAAACATTGCAAACAATGGAAATCCCAGAACACTTGAGGATGTTCATGTGAAACCTGTACATAGACCAAGAAACAAGC
Source organism: Loxodonta africana (assembly GCF_030014295.1). NCBI lineage: Eukaryota > Metazoa > Chordata > Mammalia > Proboscidea > Elephantidae > Loxodonta > Loxodonta africana. Next base: position 112,773,809 of record NC_087343.1, on the reverse strand, counting down.
AGTCGTTGGAAAAGAACAATGGAATACCGTGTGGTTAAAAGTCAGGAAAGGTGTGTGTCAGCATTGTGTCCTTTCGCCATACTGATTCAATCTGGATGCTGAGCAAATAATCTGAGAAAGCTGGACTATATGAAGAAGAATGTAGCATCAGGACTGTAGGAAGACTCATTAACAACCTACATAAGGCAGATAACACAACCTTGCTTGCTGAAAGTGAAGAGGACTTAAAGCACTTTGCTGATGAAGATCAAAGATTATGGATTGCGGTATGGATTGCACCTCAACATAAAGGAAACAAAAATCCTTACATGGACCAATAAGCAACATCATGATAAACAGAGAAAAAGATTGAAGTCGTGAAAGATTTCATTTTACTTGAACCAACAATCATCGTCTATGGAAGCAGCAGTCGAAAAACCATACAATGTATTGCCTTGGGTAAATCTTCTTTAAAAGACCTCTTTAAAGTGTTAAAAAGCAAAGATATGACTTTGAGGACTATGGTGTGCCTGATGCAAGCTATGGTATTTTCAATCACCTCGTATGCATGAGAAAGCTGTACAACTAAAAGGAAAACTGAAGAATTGTTGCCTTTGAATTATGGTGTTGGCAAATAATTTTGAATATACTATGGACTGCCAGAAGAACAAGAAAATTTGTCCCGGAAGAAGTACAGCCAGAACTCTCCTTAGAAACAAGAATGGTCGGACGATGTCTCACGTACTTTGGACATGTTATCAGGAGGGACCAGTTCCTGAAGAAAGACATCATGCTTGGTAAAGCAGAGGATCAGCGAAAAAGTGGAAGACCCTTAGTGACATGGATTGGACCAGTGGCTGCAACAAAGGCCTCAAGCTTAGTGATTGTGAGGATACTGCAGGACCAGGCGGTGTTTCATTCTGTTGTACATAGAGTTGCTATGAGTTAGAACCCACTCAATGGCATCTAACAACACCACCACCCTCAGGTGGCTTGGTTTGCCTCTGGAACAGAGGTAAGCCTTCCCAGCTGATGCCAACCTAGAAAATCCATGCTCCAGCTGATTTGTCAGATAACTGCAGATGTCTAGGGAGCCCAACTGTGATGTTTAACTTTATTTGTGAACTTAGTTAGGCTCTGGAGCCCAGTTATTTGGTCAAATACTACTCTAGATGTTGCTATGACAGTATTTATATGCGTGATTAACAATCACTTGAATTTAAGTAGACTATTACTCTCAATAATGTGAGTGGGTGTCATCTAATCAGCTAAAGGTCTTAAAATGAAAAATTGAGGTTTTCAAAAGAAGGAAGAACTCAATATCAAGATTGTGTCATAGAAATCCTGCATGTTTTTAGCCTGCCAGAATGCTTTGCAAATTTTGAATTCAGGACTGCAGCATCAACTGTCTCCTGAGTTTCCAGCCTGCCAGTGTTCCCTACAGATTTCAGACTTTGTATTCTCCACAATCATGTGAGCAAATTCCTCAAAATAAATATATATTCCTCTCTTCTGCTATCTCTTTATATTGAATCTGTTTCTTTCTACAACCCTGACTGACAGAGATTTTGTACTGGGTCTGCTGTAACAAATACCTGAAAATGCAGAGGTGATTTTGGAATTGGATAATGGGTAGAAGAGAATTAATAGGTTTTGACACACTTGATAGAAAAACCTAGATTGCTTTGAAGAGGCAGTTGGTAGAATTATGGACATTAAAGGCCATTCTTGTGAGGGTTCAGGAAAGAGTGAGGAGGGCAATTGGGAATGATTTTATCATCTTAGGGAATGCATACATATATAGCCATGACATGTTCTAAAATGTGAATGTTAAAGGTGCTACTGATGAGCACAGAGGTGAGTAACATTATTGGAGATTGAAGGGAAGGTGATCCTTGTTATAAAGTGTCATAAAACGACAGAATTAGCATGTTTTGTGGAAGGTAGAACATATAAGCAATGAACATAGCTATCTAGTCGAGGAGATTTATAAGAAAAGTGTGGAAGGCACTGCCTTGTTTCCCCTTGCTGCTTATAGTGAATTTTGAAAGGAAAGAGATATATTGAAGGATAAAATTTTAAGCAAAAAGAAACCAGAAATAGAAATTTTGAAAAAATTCTCAGTGGATCCATGTCGTAAAGTTTAAGAAAGTGTGCTCTGGAGAGAGCATCAAGGGTGCAGCTGAAGAAGCATTTGCTGAGGAAATTAAGCATGTGACTTGTAGATCCAGCGGACTGTCCCAGCAGAGCCACTGCCAGTTTGGGAGAGAGAAAAATTGAAATGAAAAAAGACATTTGGACGCCTCCTACTCTACGGGCAGGAAATGGGCAGATAGAGATAATTGGCTGTGAGCTTGTGAAACCCTGGTGATGTCGTGGTTAAGTGCTACAGCTGCTAACCAAAAGGTTGGCAGTTCGAACCCCCCAGACTCTCCTTGGAACCTCTACCGGGCAGTTCTACTCTGTCCTATAGGGTGGCTATGAGTCAGAATTGACTCCACAGCAGTGGGCTTTGTATTACCCTTCAAGAAAAGGGGAGAATGACACTGAGACTGGGGCCTGTTAAAGAGGGCAGAGCCACTGCCCCATTTGTTTCAGAGAATGGAAATGTCACCCACAGGGTGGAGCTGCTCTTGTGGGCTGAGTTGTAGGAATCACCTTAGTCTTGGGCTTCTCATAGGCTAACAGAGCCTCCACAGCCCCAGAGTCTTAGGCCAGTGAGGACCCTGTGGGGCTAAAGGGTAGATGGATCCACAGAAGAATTTTAGTCATACAATACTGCTATAACAGAAATACCACAAGTGAGTGACTTTAACGAACAGAAATTTATTTTTCTCACAATTTTGGAGGCTAGAAATCCAAATTCTGGGTGCCAGCTCTGAGGGAAGGCTCTCTCTGTCTTTGTCTGCTCAAGGGGAAGGTCCTCGTCTCTTTTCAGCTTTTTGTCCTAGATTCCTTGGCAATCATGTGTCATGTGTCTTCCCCTCAGTTTGTGCTTGCTTGTTTGCTTGCTCAATCTGCTCTTTCATATTTCAGAAGAGATTGATTTAAGTCACATCCTGCACTGATATGGTCTCATTAACATAACAAAGAAAACTCATTCCAAAAATGGGATTATAACCACAGTAGAGGGGTTAGAATTTAAAATCCATGTTTTTGTGGAACATAATGCAATCCATAACGATATCATCTTCAGGCCTTGAAATCTAATGGAATTTGCCCTGCTGTGTTTTGGGCTTGCTTGGAATCTGTGACCCCTTTATTCTTTCCAATTTCTCCCTTTTGGAATGAGAATGTCTATTCTGTTTCTGTCCCACCATTGCATTTTGGAAGTATATAACTTGTTTTCTAGTTTCTAACATCCACAGATGGAGAGTAATTTTGCCCTAGGATGAACCATAGCCAGTCTTACTCATACCTGATTTAGCTAATTTAGAAGATGAGATTTGGGACTTTTTGAGTTGATTATATTTAGATGAGATTTTGGACTCAAAATTGGTACTGGATTAGGTTAAGACTTTTGGAGATGCTGGCATGAGTTGAATATTTTGCATACGGGAAGAACATGAATTTGGGGAGGGCAGAGTGGACTGTTAAGAACTGAATCATGCTCCTCGAAAGGATATGTTATAGTTCTAACCCCAGGTACCTGTGAATGTAACCTTATTTATAAATAGGGTCTTTGGAGATGTAATTAGTTAATATGAGGTCATATGGAGTAGGGTGTGTTCTAATCTAATATGACTGGTGTCCTTATAAAAAGAAAAGAATTGATTTGAAGACAGGCAGACACAGAGGAAAGATGGCCATGGGAAAGCAGAGATTGGAGTTATGCTGCCAAAAAGAGGGTGCATGGCCCAGCCAACACCTTGATTTCAGGCTTCTAGCCTCCAAATTGTCCCAGGATAGTGCAAGTGGTTTTTGATTGGCTATTAACTTAAAGGTTGGTGGTTTGAACCCAACCAGCAGCACTGCAAGAAGAAGGGCCTGGTCTTCTGCTTCTGTAAAGATTACAGCAAAGAAAACCGTATGGAGCAGTTCTGCTCTGTAACACATGGAGGGCAGTGAGTTGGAACTGACTCAACAGCAATGGGCACCTCCAGAAGTGTGAGAGAATAAATTTCTGTTTTAAAGACACACTTTGTGGTAATTTGTTATGTAGCCATAGGAAACTAATACACAATCAAGACCAGAAAACTAAACTATTCAGCTGAGTCCGCCAAAAATTTTCAGACTGCAACACCATGAGTTAAATAAATGGTTGCTATTTTAGCAGTAAATTTCAGGGTGATTGTTACATAAGTAAAAGCCAATTTATACAGTCACAATGCAAAGATCTGGTATTACATTATGTGGAATCACTATACCAAAAAGCAATTTGGCCTTTTGTTCCTGGTTGCTGAGCCCCACATGATCTGCTTTTTATCAGGATTTTCTTGGGACTACCACCAGCATTTGACTCTTCCCGCCTGTTGACTGATAAAAACCCTAGAACACAGGGGCTCAGATGGAGCCTTCTGATCAGTGAAAACCAGGAGGGGAGTGTACCCTTTGGACACAGGGCTGTGCACTGATAGCCTCCCAGAGTTGGTAAACCTGTGGCAGAAATGGAGGAAGCACCTGCAATGGTACCAGATAAGGCATGGACAATGAGAATGCCTAGACAGTAGCAGCACAGTGTAAAGGCTACATCCCACTATAGAGGTATAACACTTTGAGAGCTGAGGTACCCAGAGCAAGGGGCCACGCATAGACCAGGGGCCACCTGCAGAGCAGGGGCAGTCCTAGAGCAGACCAAGAGAAGACAGGAGCCAACTGAGAGGAATAACCAGTAATCAAGCTTACCAAATGATATCATTGATTTTCCTGTTTGAAAAATTCCTGATTGGTGAGAATGATCATTGGTCTTCAGAGAGAGTAAGCATCTTCTTTGAGACATAAGAAGGTCTACTAGAGATGTTAAGGTCCCGTGCTGGGACCCCCTCCTGAACCTCACTCTATGCATAGCTTTGTTTCTGTTTATATCCTTCTTTGTTGTATCAAAGTCATTTTTGCAAATATGGTGTTTCCTTGAGTTTTCTGTGATCATTGCAATGAATTACTGAACCCAATAGAGGAAAAATGTCATGGGGGATGCAGGTGTAAGGAATGGTGGAGAAGTTGGAGAATGGGATACATTTGACCTCCACCTCATAAGAACCAGCTTTGTGCTGCTTCTTATGTTTAAGGTTATGCTTGCACGTATAATCCCATTTTAACTCTCATAGAATCTGTTTGAACATGGTGAAACCATGGTCCTTGAATAACAGTTAAGTTGATAAACCATAATTGAAAAGAAATTAGAGTTCAGATCCCTCAGTAATAGCTGAATTATTGAAGTTGGGTATTTTCTTAGATAAAATAATAAAAATAATTGTCAAAAGACCCCTACAATTATTAGTTGTATAGATAAACATTGTCTCTGAAGCAAAGTATGACATTCTTTCTTTTTGGGGGAGCTGTGGAAATACAGACACAGTTTGAAACCATGTCAATCAATAGATTTCTTCATTTTCTCCTTTCATTTACTTTTCCTTTTCACTGTATTTTGGATAATGCATTTGTTCCCTAGTATTTCAGTTTATAATCTTAATTTGCATGAATGAGCTCCCAGATTAAAAATGTTTTGCTAGGACATAGTTATTTCTGAGAAGACCATTACACGAAGTTGCTCTGCGTTTATAGTATGGCATCTGAAAGACCTGAGAATGACATTTCAATAGACTTCCATATGCTAATTGAACAATACAATGTGGTAAATAACATAATATATTAGAGGGAAGAAACATCACGCTAAAATGTTGAAGTACCCCACATCCTTCTCAAGATCCTTATCCAGTTGGTCTGACTGGTCATTATCTGTTTGGTAAAACTTCCCAAACAACTCATTAATATTTAAATAGCTATCCGAATTATAAACTTCAAACAGCAGAATCCAAATGTCATTTATACATAATTTAAAAGAACTTTACGGAAAACAATCTTTGGATCGCAATTGCTCTCTAATCCACCTCTTGAATTTCTGCGTAAGACTTCAATGCCAATGCAATTCAAATCAATTCACTCATGGTTGATGTTAAATCTTCCTCTCTAAAGATAGTATGGCAGAAACAGAACTCTGTGAATTTAAAAAAGGGGCAAATTACAGAAGGCGAGAATGGTTTTCTGTGGACAATTGGCACAACTTTTATATCAATTTGTGGTTGCTGATGTTATAGGTATATTCAAATTCTTACTAAAGTTATACCTGGAATCTTTTTAACTGGTTTACAGTAAGTTCTTTGTTTAAAACTGATGTAATTCATTATTAAAATTGAATATGATTTTTTAAAAATTAGAATTGGTTTGCCTTCTAAGGTTAGTGAAATTCTTGAGCTATCCTTGACCACAAAATATTGGTAAAAGAAAATTCTTAGGTCAGCATTGATCTTCTGTACTCTTGTTCACACACTGAACATTACTTGCTGTAGAGGTTTAAAGAATGTCAGTCACAGGATTGAGGTAAGTAGTTTATTCATGTGTAACCAATATATTATCACATAATAAGCCCAACATAAGTATGAAATATATCTTCATGATATCATCAAATGACTTTTTGGCTGACAAAGTGTAGTTACCTTCCAGGCAGATTATGAATACAAACAAGGTGTATAGTTGAAGTTATGGAGTTATGGACTATATCCCATATGAATCCCAAATGGAGTCACTATGATTAATGTTACCTCAATGAATACAAAATGAATGAATAACTATCCTCCACTTACTTAAAGTATTACCTTCAGTGTATAATTCACTTGAATTCCATTTGATTCACAGCAAAAATAAAGAGCTTAGTTGAAACTGACAAAGGATGGGAAATTCAGAGTTAAAGCTGATAATATCTTGGAATTTTGGTCTTATAGCACATATGGTAAAAACTATCCGTAGTATGAATTCACATATGGTAGGGCTTTGAATAGGTTTCATTTCTCTGAGGAAAGGGAGGTTTCCTGTGAGATAAAAGAAAGACGCTTCTATATTATGCTTATTTGAAAAATGGCTATGTGTGAAATTTAGATGCATAATGTCTACCATATACTTCAAAGATTCCTGTTAACCAATGGCATGCAAGAACGAACAGGAGTTAACAATATTCTCTGACCTCAGCTGTCACTTCACAAAAATACGCCTTAAAAAGCAGAAAAGTATGGATGACTCAGCATAATCTGTCACCACAACTTGAAAAATAAATTAAACACCAGAACTTATAGACAAAAGCAAATACATGTTATTTAATTTTCAGTATTTAAATGGACTCGGAATGTTTCCTAGCCTATATATTTATTGTGGAGTATAGGGTTATGAAGTTTTGAAGAAATTATATATATAATCTATAATTTAAAAATACTGAACCTCAAATAGTCTGTGCATTATTTTCAGTTACTTTAATATTTATTACTTCAATTTTGCATGTTAAAGTTTTTGGAGAAATGTGTAAAGTCATAAATGGCAAAAGTAATGTAATATAGATGCAAATGAATATGCATACATGCAAAAATATTTTAAAGATATTTGTTAGTGGATAATAAAAAATAATTTGCAAAGGAGCATTATACAATCACAGCAACATTCATATATGTCATAAACACTGAACTATTATAGTATGAGTAAAAACAAGCTTAAATGTCAGTAAAGAAGTATATTTTACATCAAAATATTTGATTGTATGAGAGCTAATTTAATTTCCCATAATAAAGTGCAATCATAAAGTAAAATTGAAAAACTTACTGACTTTTAAAATAAAAAAACTTATTAACTGTGATTAATGTTCACCTTGCTGTGTAAATTAGCATAAGCTTAAAGACCTTTTTACCCGGGAAAAAATGGACTAGGTTTAAAAGAAATTGGGCAATCAAATATGTTATTGACCAAAATAAAAAGATGAAATTTGGAACATGAGTAATTGTTAAATTTATTAATAATATTTCTAATTAGATACAACAAAAATATTTATTAAAAATATTTAAATATTTATATTATAAAAAAATTTTTTTTATAAAAAAAATTTTTATAGATAGGGTAAATTCAAATACTAGCAAAATATTGATGAACATTATATTCAATTTCTAGTTTAAGAAAATCAGATGACAATAGAAGATTGGAGGTATCTAAGTTACTACATATCAAAGTCTGTGATCACAAATGTAAAGATTCTAGGAATTAATAAAGTACTGTCAGTAAAATTAATTTGATAGGAGAATAACATTTTCAGATATGACCTAAAAAATCATCGAATCTTATATTTGAAATGATCTTAGGTATTGTGTGGTCCAATTTCTTCAATGTGTAGATGCAGAGAGTGTGGTCCACAAAAATTAAGGAACTTGTCCAAAACCATAAATTAGTGAATGGCAGAGCTGGATTGAGAGCTGTTTTCCATTGAATCAATGGGAAATTTCTATAAAACTAAAAATGTTACTAAATGTAACTAATATAAGAAATATTACTCAGTCTTCTCTAATCATACAAATGATGGGTAAATAAATTCATTATATCATTAAACAAACATTTACGGTGCACTATGTTCCAAGCCACCAGGTGTTCTTTGGAAACTATACGGGTCTATGGGGCAGTTCTACTCTGTCCTATAGGGTCACTGTGAGTTGGAATTGACTCAATGGCAATGTTTTTTTTTTTTAGGTTCCAGACATTGTGCTAGGTGAGTAACACAACAATGAGCATGCACACGTGCACTTTAGTGAGTGTCATGTCATCTTAATGCTCAGATCAGCTGATACCTAGCAGTGACTCCAGAAGAATAGGAGGAACCCACATAAGGCCATCCACATTAATAAAGGAATATTGGTAGAGAAAAGTGTGTGTGTGTGTGTGTGTGCAGGAGGGGATATGTCAGAGTGTGTAAATGAACACTACTGGGAACTTCCACATTTATCTTGAGATTATTTTATTGCCAATGATCCCAACAACAAGGGTCCTTGGCAGAGGTATATTCAGCTTTTGAATTTAGGAGTTAAGACTGGTTATGTCAATGCTGATTTCCAGTGTCATTTCTGTCACCAAAGCCATATTTTTCAAACTGCTGATCCTTCTTTTTTGTTTCCAACTTCCACATTCCAATCCAGTAATTATCAATGCATCTTGATTGCATGTTTAATCAATTTCAGTCTGCAGAAGTTGGTAAAAATCTTCAATTTCTTCATCTTTGACCTTAGTGGTTGTGGGTAAATTTGAAAAATAGTCTTATTAACCTTGTAGGCCTATGGATATTATCCTACTACTGACAGCGTTTTACTTTAGGATAGATCTTGAAATGTTCTTTTTGACAACAAATTCAATGTCATTCCTCTTAAATTTGTCATTCCTGGCTTAGTAGATCATATGATTGCCCAATTCAAAATGGCCAATACCAGTCCATTTCAGTGGAATTTTATGTGTCCCATTTCATTTTTGATGATTTCCAATTTTTCTAGATTCATATTTCGTACATTTCATGTTCTGGTTTTTAATGGATATTTGTGGCTGTTCTCATTTTGAGTCATGCCACACCAGCAAAAGGAGGTCATGAAAGGTTGACTGCATTCACATCACTGAGACTGACTCTACTTTGAGGAAGCAGCTTTTCCCCAGTCATATTTTGAGTGCTCTCCATCCTGAGGGGCTCGTCTTCCCAGAATGTATCAGACAAATGTTCCCCTGCTATTCATAAGGTTTCACTGATTTTTTTTTTTTTTCTCAGAAATAGGCTGCCATGCCCTTCTACCAAGTCTGTCTCAGTCTGGAAGCTCAGCCAGATGGAATTCACAGGAATCAAATACACGGGAATACACAGGAATCAGATGGACTACATCTGTAGAAAGAGATGATGGACAATCTCAATATCATCAGTCAGAACTAGGTCAGGAGCCAATTGTAGAATAGACTATCAATTGCCCAAGTTGAAGTTGAAGCTGAAGAAAATTAGAACAAGTTCACATGAGCCAAAGTACGACCTTAGGTATATCTCACCTGAATTTAGCGACCATTTCAAGAATAGATTTGATGCATTGAACACTAAAGACCAAAGATCAAATGAGTTGTGGAATGACATCAAGGGCATCTTACATGAAGAAAGCAAGAGGTCATTAAAAGACAGGAAAGAAAGAAAAGACAAGAATGGATGTCAGAAGAGACTCTGAAACTTGCTCTTGAATGTCAAGTAGCTATTGCAAACAAGAAATGATGAAGTAAAAGAGCTGAACAGAAGATTTCAAAGGTGGCTTGAGAAGATAAAATATTGTAACGAAATGTGCAAAACCTACAGTTAGAAAGCCAAAAGGGAAGAGCACGCTCTACATTCCTCAAACTGAAAGAACTAAAGAAAAAATTCAAACCTTGAGTTTTAGTATTGAAGGATTCGATGAGGATAATATTACACGATGAAGGAAGGGTCAAATGAAGACGGAAGGAATATACACAGTCACTGTAGCAAAAAGAATTGGTCGATGTTCAACCATTTCAGGAGGTAGCATATTGTCAAGAACTGATGATACTGAAGGAAGAAGTCCAAGCTGCACTGAAGACACTGGCAAAAAATAAGGCTCTAGAAATTGACTCAATACCGGCTGAGGTTTTCCAACAGATGCAGTATAGAAAGCACTCAGTCATCTATGCCAAGAAATTTGGGAGAGAGCTACCTGGCCAACCAACTGGAAGAGATTCATATTTATGCCTATTCCAAGTGAAGTGATTTGACAGAATGTGGAGATCGTCGACCAATATTGTTATCACACGCAAGTAAAATTTTGCTGATTATCATTCAAAAGCAGTTGCAGCAGTACATTGACAGGGAGCTGCCAGAAATTTGAGCCAGATGCAGAAGAGGATGTGGAACCAGGGATATCATTGCTGATATCAGATGGATCCTGGCTGGAAGCAGAGAATACCAGAAAGATATTTACCTGACTATGCAAAGCCGTTCGACTGTGTAGATCATAACAAAATTATGGATAACATGACAAAGTATGGGAATTCCAGAACACTTAATTGTGCTTATGAGGCACCTGTACATAGATAAAGAGGCAGTCATTTGAATAGAACAAGGGAATACTGCATGGCTTAAAGCCAGGAAAGGTGTGCACCAGAGTTGATACTTTCACCATACCTATTCAATCTGTATGCTGAGCAAATAAACCGAGAAGCTGGACTGTATGAAGAAGAATGGGGCATCGGGACAGGAGAAACGGTCATTAACAATCTGCGATATTCAGGTGGCACAACATTGCTCGCTAGAAGTGAAGAAGACTTGAATTACTTACTGATGAAAATTAAAGACTACAGCCTTCAGTATAGATTACACTTCAACATAAAACAAAAAACTCCACAACTGGACCGATAAGCAACATCATGATAACTTAAGAAAATATTGAATTTGTCAAATACTTCATTTTACTTGAATTCGCAAACGTTATCCATGGAAGCAGCAGTCAAGAAATCAAACAACACATTTCACCAGACAAATCTGCTGCAAAAGACCTCTAAAATGTTAAAAAGCCAAAATGTTACTTTAAGGACTAAAGTGTGCCTGATTCAATCCATGATGTATTCAATCACCTCCTAAGCATGCAAAAGCTGGGCAATGAATAAGGAAGATGCCTTTGAATTATGGTGTTGGTGAAGAATATTGAATATGTCATGAACTGCCAAAGAATGAACAAATCTGTCTTGGAAGAAGTACAACCAGAACGTTCCTTAGAAGCAAGGATGGAAAGACTTTGTTTCACATATTTTGGACATATTATCAGGAGGGACCAGTTCCTGTAGAAGGATATCATGCTTGGTAAAGAGGAAGACCCTCAAGTAGATGGACTGACTCAGTGGCTGCAACAATAAGCTCAAACATAACAATGATTATGAGGTTGGAGCAGGATCGGGCAGTATTTTGTTCTGTTGTACATAGGGACGCTATGAGTTGGAAGGAACTTAATGGCACCTAACAGCAATAACAATGTCAGTAACCTGTCCTATCTGATGTAGTATTCCTTGCCCTAGGAACAATGCTGCCCAGGCAAGATATTAGTTCTCCGAAATCAACAAATTCTACTTTCATTGCTGTGTGTATTTCTGCAGGAAATATTTCCTATATTCTTTTTGTATTAATGGGGGTTGCTAAAAGTATCTTTAGAGCAACGGGTAGTAGATTATTTGATATCCAATCTACCTCCTTGTGGCCAGAAAGATAGATGAGTCGCTGAGGTTTGGGGGGTAGGGTTGGATAACTTTCTTTCAGCATTTGTATTCATTGTCATAGCTAAATTTGTTAGAGGATTGTTTTCAATGGTTATAATTACTGAAATGGACTGACTAACTCTCTTGTGGCAGGTTCATTTGGGACAAGTAGGTATTGAAACCAGAAAATAACTAGACAAAAATATTTGCATGTCATTGATGAAAACCAGTTTCATGTGGTTATAACATAAAATATGAATCACCCAAGACAAGAAATTACATCCTATTTATGGTTTGTGGAGAAATGAAAGGAAAAAAATCTTTACTGGTTTACATTTTTACATTGCTGTAAATGTTTGAGGCATTTATTTCAATGTGCTATCATGGAGTAACATAAATTCACTCAGTGCATTTATTTGATTGTGCATCATACATCCAAATAAACATGTACAGCATGATCTCAGATTCAGATAAAAACACTGCATTTATTTGAATGTCTTCACATTCATATTGCATGGAATTCAAATGCATTTAAATTAGTCTTACTGATGCATTGTTAATAGGTAAACATGATACTTGTCTGTTAGAGTTTTGCAGGCTTCACATTTACCTAAGCCTGTTATAAACGCAAAGGACATAGACTATGCTAGAGGTAAGTTTGAGGAGAGTGTGCCATGAGGTATCTCAGTGAGAAAATGTTTGAAATACAGTGTAATTCAGACCAGCACATCAGTTATTTACAAAGAATCTAACATTAATTTTATTAAAATTTCCTCAGAGGCTGAAAATTAACTATTGCAATACAAGAGTCAGGTTTTTGTAAAAACATATGCCTCCTGGACCATAGCTAACAAGCTGAGGTAATGGTACTTTGAAGTTCTCACCTACCTCAATTCACTCAGGAGATGGCTGACTAAATTAACCCCTCCCATCACACATCCACATAAAAAAGAAGAGTTTATGAGTGGCCCACAAAATAAAACAGACTAAAATAAAAACTGCAATGACATGTTTTACTTATTACCTTAGTTTTTAATATATTTGGGATTTTTCAAACAGGTTTCAATAGCCAGATAACACTATGGTAGATATTGAGTTGTATATTGATTATTTCATAATTGAAAAAAAATTACACTTGATATCGTAGTACACTCAGAAGTAAATACTCACACACACACATATACATATATATGCTGTAGACTCAATCTAAAATAATCTCAGTTCAAATGCAAGATTCAGGATTATATTTCATTTCCTAGATGTTTTTTCTTGGCTCTAATTAATGTTATTTAGGTGCACAGTCACTTATCACTTTTTTAAAAGGCTCAGTACACTTGAAGAGTATGACCAACTGGCTCTCAAAATGCAGTAGCTTTCAGTGAAGCAAGCAGGTGGTAGTAAATCTTTCTGAATGTGATTTAAATACAACTGTCCCCCTACATCCCAAGGAAAGATAAAACATTCCCATTTAGGTGCCAGAAATATCAAGTATCAGTATTTATCTAAATAGGGTAAGGGCTCTGAGATTCCACTAACCACGATTGACAAGAAGGCCCATATGGTTAATTTTTTTTAGGACAATTTGTTATTCTACAAGGCTATACAAATATAATAGGAATTTCAAGTGCCTCTTAGTTTGTTGCTCAGTGTTGTTCCCGGGGATTAATTTTCTCATGTGCTGGCTTTCTCTTAAGCATTCTCACAGCTGAATCTCTATTCAGACTAGTATGTTTATGATGGTGGCTGACAGCAGAGGAAGCTACAGCCCCTATTTCCAGATCAACAACAGCACAGTCTACCTTAGTGCTCATGGATTGCTGGCACTCCCACTGCAGCACTCCACCTCACAGATCCTACTTATTTTTTTTCCAGTTCCCGCTATTCGGTTCATACATCTTTAGTACCATTGAAGCAAAAAAAAAAAAAAAAAGTCACTTCTCCATCTAAAATAATAAACCTTAATCCCCCTCCATGAATGTGAATCGCAATAGCTGTTAACTCTCAACACCCTCTCTATCCTCTGGGCCTCAGGAGAATGGAAAAGAAAAAGCCTGTGTTTCCCTTCAAGTGGGGTTGCCAGATTTAGCAAATAAAAATAGAGGAAAGTAAAAGTATTCTGAAAGTAGTCTGCTTGCTACTTTATTTATACTTTTAATCTCATATCATTTGCTCTTCGGTACCGTGTCTCCCATTTCCTTATTCCTCCACATCCCTTCAGATTATCAGTCTTACTTTCTAGCCATCCAGGTTCTTTCTCATTCACTCCCCTTATCTCCATGCTTTTCACAACAATAATCCCCCCGCAGTTAAATATTCAATCCAACTTTCTCCATTTACGAGAAAGCCTTAAAACATGCAGATTTTATTTTAATTTTTAATCTCCAAAATATGATTAATTAGTTTTTTTTTTTTTCTGAAATGGAGATCCCAGAGCAAGGGCCAAAGTGATGAATTTGTAGGTGTGCTGAAATTCTGCTGAGGGTGGGAGAATTTTACTACTGTAGGTACAGTTAGTCAGCACTTGAGACCAATGGTTATTCCCTAAACTGGGACTCCCGATCTCAAGCAATCTGTACTTGAACTCACACACCACATACCTGAGAAGGAAGGAGCTCATTATAAAGGACATGTATGACAAACACAAAAGGTATACTGGAGTACAAAAAAGCAGGGAAAGTTCTGATTACAGAACACTACATAAAGTTCGTCTTTCATATACATCTACTGATGTTGGCCCATCCTCAGAAGCTTATGACAGGTTTCTAGAAAGAAAAAAAAAACAAAAACTTGTTGCCATTGAGTTGATTCCAACTAATAGTGATCCCATAGGACAGAGTAGAACTGCCCCATAGAGTTTCGAAGGAGAGCCTGGTGGATTTGAACAGCTGATCTTTTGGTGGAGTCATAGTACTACACCACCAGGGTTTCCAAAAATCAACCCCTTGCTGTCGAGTCGATTCCAACTCATAGTGCCCCTATAGAACACAGTAGAAGTGCCCCATAGGATTTCCAAGGAGTGGCTGGTAGATTTGAACTGCTGACCTTTTTGTTAGCAGCAGAACTCTTAACCACTGCCCCACCAGGGCTCCAAAATAGGCACAAATCAAACTGAACACATGAAAGGTTTTCATTACCAGAGAAGCAGTAGAAATTAAGAGCATGCATTTTTGTTTTGTCATTTTGTGGCCTGAAAACAACAGTTTTGATAGAGATGGATGAGATCTTTCCTTATTACATCACGGTAATTTTTTAAAGGTGTAGACAGAGGGAAGTGGTCATAGATGTGACAGGGACATGGCAACAGGTAAGGATGGGGGAGCACATCTAGGGATTTTGTTAGGGCATCAGGAACAGCTATGTGGAGAGCTTGCTGGAGGTATCCCAACTGTTCACCAAAGGGTGTCGGTCATAAAACCCTTCAGAAATCCTCTGAACAAGAGGAGAAGGATTTAGAGTTTGGGGTTCCAGTGACCATTACGCCGATGTCTTTTTGTGATTGTGTTTGTATGACACATCTACTCTGGTCTGATCTGGGAAAGAGGAATGTATTATGTCATACTTAAATATATTTGTGGCACAGTAAGTGAAGGAATCATTGTTTATACATTAGCTCATGCAATCCTCACAAGCATTCTGTGTTGTAGGCGTGATCCTCATTCCAGTTTTATAGACAATGGTAACCAAGTTCAAAAGCTCAAAATTATTACCCAGTCAAGTCACTGTCTTTCTCTATCTGTCATCTATCTGATATACCCAAAGTACCTACTAAATCAATTTTATGGGGCTGAGGTGATGTATGCCTTATAACCCTACTCCTTTTGCAACTTTTGTACTTTGACTTTTCTTCCCTTTTTTTAATGTACTTCCACATTATCTTCCGAAAAACAGTCACAAAATGCTGTTAGTTTTGTGTTTACTCTCAAAAGACTGTAAATCTGTTTTATCATAAGTCTGAAAGACTAAAACAATTTACATTTTTTACTCCTACATATTCTTATTTGCTGCCTTAGCTGATTTGCAGATCCAAAAGGATATTCTACATAGTATCCGGATCGTTTAATGAGTTACTACTAAGTTTTTAAGTGTATTCACAATTCCTTCCATTTTCACTGATTTTTTTTTTCTAAAGTGCTTTTTACAATCTCTAAAACTGTTCACCAATATGTACTATTTAAACTTTAAATAGCTTGCAAATTCCTTTTATGCAGAAAAACAGACTATTACTTTCCCCAGCCCCATCCCAGAATATATAGAATGAAAAAAAATGGGATGTAAGTCTGATTGTATTATGTACCAGACAAAGCTGCTTAAGCAGTGGGATTTCAAAAATGAGAACCAATTGTTCAAAACTCAGTTTCTTTCAAATATAATGTCCTAAGAACCACGGAGCACTTTGATGTCATAAGCTGATTTTTTTTTTTTTTTCTGTTTCCAGCATGGACATAAATAAACACAGAAAAGGATTATTTATTTATTTTTTTAGTTATTATGGGTGAAGATTCCAAACCAAGAAAACATTTTTGATAAGCACTGAATTACAATACTTTCTTTATTCGTTTTAAAGAGGAAAATCGGGGAAACTGAATAGAAATTTACGTATCATCCAAATATTTTTCTTTAAAAATTTCAAACTAAAAGTAAAGTTGTAACATGATAGTTTTAGGTCGGTGTATTTGATATGAAATGAATCTTGTCAATCACATATGGGTTGTTTTGTCGTACTTCTACCTAACATGTTTTGTCCTCATCATTCTTTTGCCACACCCATATACTGGAAATGGCCAGGAAAAAATTATCTGTGTGGCCAGAGTCTAAACAATAGCAAACAGAGGACTTCTTATGTCCAGGGACATTTTTTTTGTGCGTGTGAGTGTGTGTGTGAGTGCATGTGTGTGAGGGTGTGTGTATGCATGTGTGTGCATGAGCGTAAATGTGAGTTAATTTTTATTTTACTCCTTGTATTTATTGTTCACCAAATCTTTAGTCTAAGTAAAAATCAGTGATGACATGGTAAAATTATCTCTTTCCTGAATTCTTAAGCCAAAATATTTTAGTGATGAGCACACTGTTGCTCTTAAAAAGAGAACTAGACCACAACAAATAATGCAAATGTACTTCTAAGAACCGTAGGTAGAAACCAAAGAAGGCTTACTTTCAAGGACTGAGATTTTACCCGTGACCAAAATGACTTGTAGTTTGTTGCAGAATTTGAGGTCATCTTATGGGCTTCATTGTGCTTGCATGCTAAGAAACTTTCATTCATTTAGAAGCAAACAAAACAGAGGATGTTATTATAGGAACACTCACACTCGGACAATTTGTTGCCTGTCCTTGTGCCATGGAAAGATTTGTTTCACCCACTGACTCAACTAAGACAAAGGTCTTTAATAACTTGTATGTTCACTATAAATAGACTGCTCACAAACACCATTTATGATTATTCAGAGATTTTAGCAATCTTGAACCCACTGATGCTTAAATTGAGGAGGTAGGCCACCTGCCCAAACAATAAATATGGGAGAATTTTGGAATACATAATTTGAAATTGCCTTGCCTGTGTAATTCACAATAAGGCTTCTCTCATGGCCACTGTTGATGATAAACTTACTTTTTATAATCATACATGGAAAGGTTTCATCCAATAAAGCTTAAATTCAAAACTTGAAAAAGGGGCTTTATTCATAAAAGTTACTTATGTTAGAGTAAGGAGCTCTCCACAGTATTTCCACCCCCCTCAAAAAAAAAATCTTAAATTTGAGATTGTTTATAAAAAAAAAAAATCTTTAGACAAAATGCAATTTGGCATGTAACACTCCTCTGCTTAAGAAATCAGTGTTCTGCTTTAACTTCAAGGAATATGCAATGTAAACTTTTAGTTTCAAGGATGTGTAGTGTATGTTTTGACAGAGGAAAAGACCATATTAAGAATAGTTTGTATAAAAGTTATTTAGAACATAGCTTTTGTTGTTAGGTGCTGTGGAGTAAGTTCCAACTCGTAGCGACTCTATTTAAAAGAAACGCTGCGCAGTCCTGCACTACTCTCACCATGCTTGCTATATTTGAGACCATTGTTGTAGCCACTGTGTCAGTCTATCTCATTGAGGGTCTTCTTCTGTTTCACTGAACCTCTCTACTTTACCAAGCATGATGTCCCTCTCCATGGACTGGTCCTTCCTGATAACATGTCCACAGTATATGAGACTCACTTCTAAGCAGCACTACGGCTGTACTTCTTCCAAGACACCAGGTTTGTTTATTTTTCTGTCAGTCCAGGGTATATTCAAAATTCTTCACCAGCACCATAATTCAAAGGCATCAGTTCATCTTTAGTCTTTCTTATTTGTTGTCCGGCTTTGTCATACATATGAAGCAATTAAAAATACCATGGCTTGGGTTAGGCACACCTTAGTCCTCAAAGTGACATTTTTGATTTTTAACACTTTAAAGAGGTCTTTTGCAGCCAATTTGCCCAATGCACTACATCATTTGATTTCCTGACTGCTGCTTCTGTGGGCATTGATTGTGGATTCAAGTAAAATGAAATCCTCGACTACTTACCAAGAGGCACTCTTTCAAACAGAGCAAGGAGACACTGCGTGGTTTAAAATCAGAAAAGGTGTGCAACACATTTGAATTCTTTCACCATAATATTCAATCTGTATGCTGAGTGAATAATCTGAGAAGCTGTATTATATGAAGAAGAACATGGCATCAGGACTGCCAGAAGGCTCATATTCAGATGACATAATCTTGCTTACTGAAAGTGAAGACAACTTGAAGCACTTGCTGATAAAGTAGACTACAGCCTTCAGTATGGATTACACCTCAACCAAAAGAAAACAAAAAATCCTCACAGAGTTTAGCAACTGTTAAATACTCCCAATTACCTGATACCTTGATCTGGATAATAGCAAATTCTGTTGTTTCCTCTGAGTGTGAATTAATTTCCTAGATTGTAATAACAACCCTATGAGATAGAGGGACTCATACCATTATTTTAGAGATGAGAGAACAGTGACCCTGGGAAATTAACTAATTTGTTCAAGTACAGATAGTAGAGATAGCTAGCAAGCAGCCAAACTTGTATTTGAGCCTCACCTATTCTAGCTCTTGAGTTTTTGCTATTAACCACTAAGCTGGAGAGCTTGGATAACTAAGCTGTAATACACATTAGAACAACGAATCCTAGCAAATGTGTCTCCTTCAAAAGATCCAGGTATAGATGCCTCTAGAGGCTGCTGTACTTCCAGCAGTACTAATTAATGACCCTGAATTCAAGATTAGCCAACTTTGTGGTATATAAACAATCAGGAAAGCTATTTTATCATATGATTTCCCTTTAAACTGTTTTCCAGAACTCTTCATTGAGGTGTTGAACATCACGCAATTGCTACCACTGTCAACTACACAATGATTTTTTCCCAGAGAATGTTTTGGATTCTTGTATGAGGGGATGGTGTGTAAGCCTCTTAGGAGAATATGATGACCACCACAGGATATTTTTTATGAGCATAACTTCCCAGGAACTTATGTACAAGATCTTAGGAGAGGAAAAACTACTGTATTTCCATTTATATCAAAATTATCCACCAATAAACATAAATACAAGGGCTTTACCTTGTGTACCAGAAAGACATTCCCAAAATAAAGCACTTAAGCTTCTATGAAAATAATGTGCTCGCTCACATCAGATGGGCTATATTAATTTTACTAGTAATCAAAATTAGTGATGTGAAAATTATTTTAGAAGTACAAAGATACTAGTACTAATAATGTAACCATTAATCACCAGTACATATTGTGCACTAATTATGTGATAGACATTGGAAAGTCTACTTGCCAGAATATTTTATTTAATCTTTATTATAATCTTGTGATATAAGTAATATTTTTATACCAACTTACAATGCAAGAAACTGAGATAAGTAGAATGTCTCATCCAAGGTCAAATGACTAGGAAGTAGCAGAGATTGAATTGAAACTCAGGTCTGACTGATTCAAAAGTCAATACTCTAAGCCACACCTAGGTGAATGATGAACAACATGCTTAAATAAACCATTCCAATAAAATCTTTTCTAATTTTTGTTGAATTATTTTCTTGAAAATATAACCATGTCTTATTTTATCAATAATTCAACACCTATGATGCTATGCCAGACACAATGATAGTCAGTCAGTGAAGACTAGCAAAATGTTAAGACTTTCTATGAATAACCCTTGCTCTGGGAATTTAACAGAAGAGCTAATAGACCCAGATAGTGTATCACAATATAATGAAACCCTAATAATGGGATAAAAATAGAATAAACATGTGAGAAATTTTCAGGAAATGGCATACAGCCTCCATACATCAGGCTTGTAAGAAACAGATAAGAACCAGGAAATGAAATTCCCTTCTAAGTTTGTTGTATCAAAGTTTGTTATTATTCAACCCCACCTGCCTTGGGAAGAAGACGAGATTTAATCCTTTCTTTTCTACTGCATTTTAGTTGGATTTTCTTTCATAAATAAGCAATGATGCCTAAAAAAACTTTGTCATGTTAAAAAACGACAGTGCTCTCTAAAGATGAGGTTATACTTATTAATACCTAATGTTGTCTCCTCAAAGTGGCCTGAAGTGCTCCAAACTCCATCTCATAGTCATCTCCAACTGTCATCGTTCTGTACCTGCTATTTGTATGGATTGTCAGACCCTATCATTTCTGACAACGTTTTGCATTTACCTGAATTGGCTTCAAGGAATTTATGAACAGCAAGTGTATCAGGGTTGTCATGACTACACTTTGTCACCCTCAAGCAAACAGGAAAAGTAGTGCAGAGTAATAAGTGTGCCCTAAAGCTGATTGTTATAAAAGACTGGCCAAAGAGCTTTGCCAAAATTCTCATCCATCTTAAATGCTAGGAGTCAGCTCTATAAAAATTGCTAATGGCTTGACGTCTCAATATTTTCGCTGGCTGTCTTCATTCAGGCTTTTAAAAGTTTCTACAGGATAAATGAGGAAGTGGAATTCTCAGTGCAGAAGAAAAAAAAAAGTGTCACTGCCATCTTAATTAGCCCTTCAGTCTTTCCTTCTAGCATTACATGACAAGAGCAGAATCAATAGAAGCATATGCTAGCACTGGTAGTGCCTTATTCCCCCCTTCTCTTCCTACTTCCCTCTTTCTTTTTTTCTTTCTCATTATTATTATTATTATCATTATCATTGTTTTATTATGGCTCTTAAGAAAATGAGAACTAAATGTAAAAGAAACAACAATCTTTTCTCGCCCTTGTACTTGCTAAAGGGCAATCACTGCTATTTCTACACTCATTTCTGTAATATCGACAGAACATTACAAAACACTTTTTTCTGCCCTTCTCCAAACAATTGGCAGTTCCTCAAGGGTATGATGGAAGAGTGCACCCTGCACATCATAACAAGAGCTCAAACATGACAACAGGTACCAGCCACCCTAAAGGAACGAATTTCATAGCACTTAGAAGCCTTTAGAGCAAAAGACATTCATGTGATATCCTACAATGTGACAATTTTTATTATCTTTTACAAATACATTGGTCCCTGAGGGTGTGAAAAAAATAAAAAGTGTTCCTTCACTCCTTATTGCCTGGGAAGCCCCAAAGCCAAGTCCTAACTTAAGAAGCTGAGCCCTTCACAGCTACTATTCCCAGCACATCCAGTGGGAGGGATGGAGACAATCTAGAAGGGGCTGCTTTTAATATTACTCAGTTGGCAGGAGAAGCTCTAAGCTTAAAATGATTTGTCTCATCTACCTTGTCTGGCTATGTAGTTTTTCATGGGAATGGGCAATGCAGGGCAGAATAAACTTGCTTTCTGAAAGCAGATGTTTGATTCACTTACCTTGGTGATTTAAAGTGACCCAGTGTGATGGGGTAGGTAATAACAGATAATGGGGAATGGGAAATATTAACCTATAAAGACTGAGGCAAATCACGTGTTATAGAGTCAGTTTTTCAAAATTAAAATTTTGAACTTTTTTGCAACTCTCCTATTGAAGTTGGCAAAAATTACCAGAATCAAAGGAAATGTTATTCCAGGGTATTTACCAAATGTAAGCATTTATAGGTCAGACTTGTATGGCTTCTTACTCAAGGCTTATTGTATGATTTACAGAGTAAAAAGTCAGTATCACATGATAACTAAACAACACTAGGGTGGTTCTCAGAGAATAAAAATAAATATGATTTCAAGGATGGACAGGGAGAGAATCTAGCAGTTCATACCCTGGTTTGGGAGATGATGGTCCCAGGGGATATCACTTATGCTTCTCAGCAGGTATTCCTGCTGGCATGTGGGCACAGCACAGAGGGACACTGTCCTCAATATCTAACAGGCAGTCTGTAAAATCCATGTGGATTTGTTACGTGCTTTACCAGGGGCAAAATTTGGATAGAAACTCTGAGCAGAGATTTCATGCCAATATATTTTGGTCTCCCTTAAAGAAAAAAAAAATTATATATATATATGTTGTTGTTAGGTGCCGTCAAGTCAGTTCCGACTCATAGAGACCCTAAGCACAACAAAACAAAACACTGCCCAGTCCTGCGTCATCCTTACAATCGTTATGCTTGAGTTATTGTTGCAGCCACTGTGTCGATCCACCTTGTTGAGGGTCTTCCTCTTTTCTGCTGACCCTGTAGTTTGCCAATCATGATGTCTTTCTCAAGGAACTGATCCCTCCTGACAACAAGTCTAAAGTATGTAAGAAGCAGTCTCTCGCTATCTTTGCTTCTAAGGAGCATTCTGGTTGTACTTCTTTTAGGACAGATTTGTTTGTTCTTTTGGCACTCCATGGTATATTTAATACTCTTTGCCAACACCACAATTCAAAGTCATCAACTCATCTTTGGTCTTCCTTATTCATTGTCTAGCTTTCACATGCATCTGATGTGATTGAAAATACCATGGCTTGGGTCAGGCGCACCTTAGTCTTCAAGGTGACATCTTTGCTCTTCAACACTTTGAAGAGGTCCTTTGCAGCAGATTTACCCAATGCAATGCGTCTTTTGATTTCCTGACTGCTGCTTCCATGGCTGTTGATCGTGGATCCAAGTAAAAGGAAGTCCTTGACCACTTCAATCTTTTCTCCATTTATCATGATATTGCTCACTGATCCACTTGTGAGGATTTTTGTTTTCTATATGTTGAGGTACAATGCATACTGAAGGCTGTGGTCTTTGATCTTCATTAGTAAGTGCTTCAAGTCCTCTTCACTTTCAGCAAGCAAGATTGTGTCATCTGCATAACACAGGTTGTTAATGAGTCTTCCTCCAATCCTGATGCTCCGTTCTTCATATAGTCATCTTCTCGAAATATTTGCTCAGCATACAGATTGAATAGGTATGGTGAAAGAATACAACCCTGACGCACACCTTTCCTGACTTTAAACCAGTCAGTATCCCCAAACAATTGCCTCTTGATGTATATAAAGGTTCCTCATGAGCACAATATACATGCACATATAGGTATATATGTAAATACGTGTATTATATATATTTAAGTTTAGTGTGCCCATTTGAAACCATGATGCAGCAAGTAGCTTTAGTTTTATTTAATACAGTTCAGTGTAAATGAAGAAACCAAAAGTTATATACATGCCTGTCATGAGTACTAGCTACAGAATTTGACACCTGGATAAACCATATTATCATGCAGTCAAAGACAACTGCTGTCATGTATGTGGAAAAGTTCATTCCAATATTTTTGTTATTTTTTTTCCTTTACATTAGAGATAACAAGTTTTCTCAGAAGCCCTCTTCCTAAAGAAAAGATTAAAATCAATAGGTGTTAATTTCTCATGGGAAATGCTTTTAAAACCACAAGGTCAGCTCAGAGGATTAGTTCAGTCAAATATAAAAGAATATAAACTCCCAGAATCAAAGTTGAATAAGCCTTATCAAGGAGAAACCTTCACTAGGCTCCCTGAGTCTATATTAGAAACTGAAACGGGACTCTCAGAACTGAGACCAAAAGTAAATTCTTAAAAGCCAAACAGACTGCTTAAGAAAAAAAAAAAAAATTAAAAGAACACTCTGTTCTGTAATTCTTGTCAAGTGTGGTTCATTTTCACTGGCTTTAGATGGATGCCTTATAGGTTACAAATGGTTTTACTCCTCAGAGAATGTTCAAAATACATGTGGACACCATTATGCTATGATCTTGCTCTCTGTTATATTGAAAGAAATGAAAGAGGGAAAGAGGGGGAGAAAGAGAGGAGAGAGGGAGGGAGAAAAGATGGAAGAAAGGAAGTTAAAATACTGAGACACTGAAAGGTATGATTAATTTTGAACCATTTTGTTAAAGTCTATCAATAGCCTCGAACAGAGGTAACTGTTTGCTTGTTTCATATTTTTCCTCAGTAAGGCATTTTTGCATTCATACCATTGATATTCAAGGGCAGGTACATTAGCAAGCATTCTGAAATCACAATTTGCAAATCTTAGTCTGAAGTTAGGTTTCCGGAGGGCAAGTACAATTTACAAGACCTGTTTAGTGCTGGGTCACTAAATCTTTTTTAAATGAAGCTAGCTTTATATATACACATACAAATTTTATCAATTTTCAAAGAAAATAAAAATCTTATTGTTTAAATGTAAATTTAACATAAAAGCTCATTATGTTGTTTTAAAAGCTTAGTCTGAAAATTATTCAGTATTAATAACTAAATCTTATGCCAGAAATGGATTTGCTGATCATGTTTTGAACCTTATTTCTGTTAAGCTTTATACCTTCATAATCCCTTCTTTTCAATTCTACTTGTTCGCCAGGAATTTAGGAGCTTATAACATCAAAATAAATAGCCTTCAGGACTGAGTAAAATTTTAGCCTACTGCAGCATAGGGAGATGATTCAATATAATTTTCATGATGTGGAATAATTTACTACCTTTAAAAATTAATTTGAGA
This sequence comes from Loxodonta africana, assembly GCF_030014295.1. NCBI lineage: Eukaryota > Metazoa > Chordata > Mammalia > Proboscidea > Elephantidae > Loxodonta > Loxodonta africana. The sequence continues at coordinate 112,748,661 of NC_087343.1, read as the reverse complement.
TGTGGTATTTAAAATCTCATCTAAATAAAGGCATATATATATATGTATATTTTAACCAAAGACTTTAAATTATTGTATACAAATCCTCATCAGTTCAAGGACTTGAGAGCACACTCTTAAGAGCTTCTGATGCTCCTTCATTGGCTATACCCCTTAAGCTTCTTTTTGTTACAGAACCTCATAGCACACAGACTCCGTGGGTTAGCCTTCAGGCCCACTTTAGAGTAGAAACGGAGGAAGAAAGACAGTACTGTTGAATACAGGTAATCTACTACTATAAATTAGAAGGCAGTTTTGACATAGGCTGGGTGTGGGTAAATGTTAAAGTCTTGCTCTCCAGCAATTTAGAAAATGTCCAGAACGGGGTCGAGGAATAGCTTAGTCTCCCTAGAATCCAACTACATAATGGGATGGGGTGTGCTAGGGTGCTGGACATGACAAGGTTTCGAGAGGAAAAGATGAAAATCAGAGCACTAGTGAAGGAGATGATAGGATTATGCTGGCTTAGATTCATAGCATACTTATTCCAATTAAAGCAATAAAATAAGTAGTTAAAACAGAATTTCTACAGTCTTGACATGCCTTCGAGGTTTCTAAACGATTTAAACACTTTAACTCACTCTAGACAGAGAATTTCTTGTTTAACCTGCTGTGATTTCTTTCAGTGTGTAGACACAATTTTGCGCAGGCTCATGTTAAAGATCTATCTCGTATAAAATACAAAAAAAAGGAGGAAAAGAGCAGCTAAAAAAACGCACCAATCTGATCAACAGTGAACAAAAACTACAACAAAACAAAGAAACAGAAATTCCTATCAGATCATTTTTCTTTAAGAAAGGAGTTATTTGCATTTCCTCTTAAACTAGAACAGCCATTCTGATTCTCAGCCAAACACACTGGTCTTTATTTTCCTTTCTTTTTTTTTTTTTTTTTTACCTCTTCTCACTGCTATTGTCAAAAGTGGCTGTAATCTCATGCAGATGAGATATTGATCTGATGCTGATGTTCACGGAGCAGCCAAAGGGGAATCACATTACCAGCTACAAACTCCATCAATCATGGTCTCCTTAATACCCACACTTAAATGAGCTCTCTTGGCATTAACTTATATTGCATCCATGGCTGGCATCCAGGCTTCAAAAAGAAAAAGGTTCATTTTGAAGGGTAGGCTTCAGGCTGCTATAGCTGATTTAAATTAGGTCTCAGGCCTTGCCCAGAACAATAAAAAATAGGGTTTATTAAATTAATTAGCTTAACATAATCCAATTAACATAGTCCAGGTCTACCAAAATGCAGCAAAAGATGCTTGTATTTGTTTATAAAAGTAGGATTATTTCCTTAGCCTCCAAATTAAATACTTAACAGGGAAGTTCAAAAGTGTGCATGGAAAATGAAGACATGGATTTTGACGGCATTCAGTTTATTAAGTGTATCTCCTTTTATGTTCCTTCCTCCCTCCCTCTACACATACCCATTTGAAAATTTACTACAAAGTCAAAATAAGGAAAAAAGGAAGCAGAAAATGATAAGGGTGTAATAAAATTAACAATGATCGATTAAAAAAATTGATCATTATTACCGCTGGAGGAACTAATGAGCTGTTGTTTCAAGGCCCTCGTGTCTGTCATATTATCAACTCAGCTGTTGTACTTTATTATTGGCAGCCATGCCAGACAGAAAATCAGACGGAAGATGTCGCAAGCATAAAAAAAAGAAGAAAAAAAAAAAGCCTCCTCCTTTTGACTACATTATTTTTTCTGACTCTGTCATGGTCTAAGAATGCCACCATTTGGAAATCAGCTCAGGAGAAACAACTATTTTCTCTTCTCACTCCATCATACCCTCATGTTAGCTTTTGACTATATTTCTTCCCTCCCAGAATCTTTACGCCACGTTCAAGTCCCTTAGAGAGACGATTCTCAAACGTCGATGGACATAAATCTTCTTTGAATAGCTGATTAAAATGCAGATTTTCATGTCCCCTGCCATGCTGATTCAGCAGGTGGCACACAGGTGAGGGTCAGGAAAGGGCATCTGTAACAAATTCCAGGAAGTGGGTGGAGGGATTTAAAATAAATAAATAACGGAATATCTTTTATGAGCAGTTTGGGTCAAGAATGAAAAGATCGTATTTAAATGTTCATGTGGTCTGATTTTTATCCAGGAGGTGTAAGTCCTGATTGCTTCACCAGCAATAAGGAAGGGAATGTTGATTTGACTTTCTCCATGTAAAATCTTATGTGACCATAATTGCAACTCAGTAGAAACTAAAACTAGACCCAATAAAAAGCTATGGATCAATGAATATCAAATTAAAATTGCTGGATTTTAAGGTAACCGTAACCCCTTGTGTGTTTGTGTGTGTGTTTGTATTTTGCCAAACCAAATGATGAACAAACCAGTTTTCTCAGAACTCCCGTTTTCCAAAACACACAGAACAAAATATTTATATAAATATATTTAAGACAAGAGAGAAAGGAAAACAAACTCACCAGATAATCAAATATGAGTTAAAACTGGGTGTCTCAATCCCAGAAAATTCAAATAATTAAAATTCCTTTGTTCGAATAAGCATGAGAAGCTCTACATTCTATGCTACAACGCATATTAATATCTTATTAACCCTATATTAAATATCACAAGAAAGTATTATTCTAAAAAATAAGACACATTATTCTAATTCCTACAATTCTTTACTCATTTAGAAAATTTGGTTAAATAATTGCTAATCAGGGAAAAAAAAAAAACCAACATAGATCCATGTATACAACAGTGAATATTGAATATACTGAATATTACAAGTAAGTAGAGCATATACTAATAAAATTATATAAGTGGATACAGAATAAATCTATTATTATATGTGTAACAAAAAATAGAATACTTCTAAGATTGCTTCTCATCATCTCATTCATATAAAAACAAAATCTAATATTAAGTGTTTGGAAATACTAAGTAAAATAAACCCTGAAGAAGGCAAAAGGACATATGTTTTCCCTCTTGCATTTGCTAAGTACGTAATTCATTATAGGAAGTCAGAAGAGAAAAATATGACAGCGTGTTAATACACATTTGCTCTATCCAGGCCCTTTCTATATGCATCAGCCTTGTCTCTGCTGTGGTATAAAAAAAAGCTAGAATATATGCCCAGACATGTTTCTCCATGTGGATGATAATGTGCTTTTTACTATAGTTGGCTTTACATTTTCTTTCTTGCGTGTGTGCTATATATGCTTGTATATATGTGTCTTTACTGACTTTCAATATCTAATAATGAAAGCTAGCATCATGTGTAAATTCCAAATACCTTAAAATTGGATTCTATTTGCCCATATTGCTTCTCACATTAAAAATCCCTCCTGCTTTCTCTACTGTCTATTCAAATCCTAATACTCCTTCAAAGACTTTATCAATTCCACTCTATTCCATGAAGATTTCCTCCGGAATTCCACATCGATCCCTGACCTCCATTCGATTTCACTAGTCACAGTGGTACTTGGTTGTATGGAAAATATTATTTCTATTTGTTTAAATGTGGACATAACTCAATCAGATTATTCAATTTTTGAAGACACACAATATTGAGTACTTTCCCTTAATGTACTTAATATTTGCTTTATTAAAGTGTATATAACATACGGCCTTATTTTACCACTTATAATTCAGCACTATATATTTAACATTTTTTTTTTTTTATTGCTGTCGAGTCATTTCTGACTCATAGCGACCCTATACGACAGAGTAGAACTGCCCTATAGAGTTTCCAAGGAGTGCCTGGTGGATTTGAACTGCTGACCTTTTGGTTAGCAGGCATAGCACTTAACCAGTACACCACCAGGGTTTCCACTATATATGTAGTCAACACAAATACAATTGAACTATTTAAAGTATAATATACTCCACAGGTCAGGCCTAATATTGAAAACCCTGTGGAGTACAGTTCTAGTCTGTACACTTGGGGTCACCATGAGTGGGAATAGACTTGATGACAACTAATAAGAACAACAACAGTGTTTAAAAGCATGTACTCTGAAATCAGACTTTTTTGGGTTTCAAAACTACGTCTTTGACTTATAAGCTGCATGATCTCAAGCCTCTCTCTACTTGAGTTATCTCCTCTGGAAAAGCAGGTGATGATGATAATAATAGTGACTTTATCATTGCATGGAGAAGAATTTATGAGTTAATATATTAAAAAAAACACACTTAGAACAATAGCTAGAATATATGGAATATATGAAAAAAAAATTTTTTTTGAATATATGGAATATATGAAGGACTCAGTAAATGTTAGTTCTTGTTGCAAGTTAGATTTACTGAGAAAGATTCTGCAGAAGTAGTTGGACTGCGATGCAGGTTCAACAAAGTTGGTTCCAGAGGGAGCTTTGAAACTGGGTGAACTTTCAGAATTTTCGTGCATTGCAGCTAGGGGCTTGTGCCTTTATACTCCTGCATCGATCAGTTATTGGATGCAGGCTGCCTTGGGCAGAGGACATGTCCTCAAATTAGGTAACTCTGTCCTGCCTGGCACAGAGAGCTGCAGGGTGGTCGTCCAGTTGAACTCGCAGCAGCTGGATAAATAAGTCCTTCAGAGCTGAAGAGGAGGCTGGAGGGGAAAGGGCAGGGGTTGCGTCACAGCATTCACTACACCTATTATTACTGTCGTCATTTCTACTTTAGTAAAAGTAAATTATGATGTGATCAGCTTTCTAAATGTAAATTCTATAAAGGCAACTGTGAACAGTAAGAATAGAGAAGAGTTCTTATTTTCTTTCTCTGTTTTTGTCCCCCTTTCATTTACTACTGATTTTCTCTGTTTGCTCTTTCTACAAAAGTTATGGGTGTGCAAGAAATCAGACATATTTTATTCTGGAGTATGGCTTCCACATATTTACTCAGCATGACCCTTTTGTTTTAGGTATCATTTAGAATTACTTTCTTTCCAGTAAGCATAAAAATTGTAGCCTATGGAACTATTTCTGAGGATTTATACTATTCATATGGAGAGATGGCTGTAATTTCTATGAAATCAAAGTCAACATGTGACTGCAAGCAGGTTGAGTTTTAAAAAGTCCAAACATATTAATCAGGCTTATTAATAAAAAAGCTCCAATTAATTATAAGAATTAAATTATTGAGATTATTTTAAAATTCCATACAATCGTATAATTTTACATATTTTAAAAATATGAGATGAAACAAAATATTTTAAAAGATAGCTATAAGTTGCATTAGGGTTTTCTTGGTTATATTCAAGATTGTATGGCATAGACCATAATACTTAGTATTTACGTTGATAATTGCTGTTCGCAGCAGGGAGTGTAATATATGAATGGTGTGTCTGTCTTCTTAGAAATACATGTTTTCTTTGTGTCTACTATTTTCTTTATTGTGGTAAATATGAATGCAACAAATCATTTGCCATTTCAACATTCTTCACATGTACAATTCAGTAGCTTTAATTATGCTTATTATGTTGTTCAGTCGTCACCATTATCTGTTTCCAAATTTTTCCATTTTCTTAACAGAAGCTCAGTGTCCCCTAAGCAGCTTGTCTACTATTTCTATTACTTCAGAGCTGCATGGTTCCCTTAAACAGCCTCATTCATACATACACATCCATATAGACATGCGTACAAACCTAGAAAAGAGAATGATTATTGTTAAAGGAGCCCTGGTGGCCCAGTAGTTAATACACTCAGCTGCTAACCAAAAGGCTGTCTTAGATTTTTTTTTTTTTTAAAAGGAAGGTCAATGCTTCGTTTTATTTAATTCTGTTCAATATTTCAAAATCTCTTCATTATTAAGTCAAAGAGTGCATCGATCATCTATTGGTCCAGTTCTGGCTTGTTTTTGTATATATGGTAATAGCTTTAGATATATAACAAAACACTGGTTGACTGAAGCCACTTTTTGGTTAATCCAATTCACTCCTTTTTCAAATAAAGTTTAGGCTGACAAGTTAGGTTTACACAATCGAGTACCTTTATATAGACATGTTGCATTAAATATACTTAGAGAATGGTCTTTAGAGAAAAAAAATCTCAGATAAAATGTTAGCTGTGTCACTTTCCAGTTTGTGACCTTCAGAAAGTTATTTCTATTTGGCATCTCTTCCTTCATCTGTAAAATGGGGACAATATCCAAATTACCAATCTCACAGGGTTTTTAAGAGGCTTAAAATAATGATGTTTGTAAAAGACTCAGCACATTTTCTGTCATACAAATTTCAGAGTAAATGGCAGACAAATGGTGACTTCCATTGTGTGCATGTTGACATGGAACATTAATACAACTTTAGCCTATATAGCTTCGTGTATGCTCTCTGTTAGAAATGATACTGACACTCAATTTATTGTGTAAATACGTTTTATTCTTAGAGTTTCTCCACAGGAACAGGGGATAGAAGGATGAAAGCATTGTGTGATAGGAATTGAACTCTTTATTATGTTTATCTTTCTCATTTATGTAGAGCACACAGGGCTGAAACACTGAAGTGTAACCCATTGAGGTTCATTAGATTCTAAATACAAACATCTATAAATGTCTGATGCGCATTCATAGACAGTTCTTAGATGCTTAATTATATGAGTAAATTAAGACAAGTCTCTTGTTAGATTTTAAATAGATGAATGACATAAAATTTTTTTGCTTAAATACAAATGCATTTTGTGGGAGAAAAGCATTCTACAGAAGAATAGAAAATCTAATCCAGGTTTCTACATAGGTGAATTCCATGTCTCATCTCTCATGAAACCATCAAATAAAAAAACCTCTTATTCTGTAAATTCTAGACCATTTTGAACACTATAAAATTTAATAACCCACTCTAGTTTTTTCCTTTAATTTACATACATATACAATAAAAAAATAGTACCTTTATTATTTCAATGCATTGATTTGGTATAATGAAGTTGCCCAGTCATCATTTGTCTACGTTTTATATTTCAAACAGCTTCATGTCATATAGCAGAAATAGCCAGGTAGTGTTTGAATTTACATTATTCCCTTTCCTTTGCTGTTGAACATTTTAAGTAACATTTTCTACAGCGGTTCTGCAGCAGGAAGCTTAATAGAGATGCTGTTTCCATAACAACAAATAGGATTTGAGCAAAAACACAATGCTCAGTGGTTACTGTTCCTCACAGCAGGTAAACGCAGTTATTCAAAATTACAACCAGCATGACATTGAAAAAAATAAATTAAAGCAAGAGGTGCTAAGAGTTCTGTCCCATATTTAGTAAATGTTTAACTCATGAATGCTTGAGGGGGCAGCTGTAGGATCCCACTCTATGCAGTATTTCCTCTCACATCATGACCTGAAAATGAATAATAGTCATGGACATTCATTTTTTCAGATACTAAGAGTCTTGTGAATCAGGGAGGGACCAACTTGGTAATAAGGCATAATGTATTCTAAATTAACTAGAAGCTTAGATAATATTTGTGTATAATTTCAACTTTCACAGTTAAAAATATTTACCCATTTACAAAATTACTTTTTTATTTAATTTTGTTATTTTAATTAAATTTGTTTAAAACCAAGTACATACAATTTTCCTGACAAATTTCCAAGTTATTGTATAGCAAGGTAAGAAACATAATCTGACCTAGAAGACTGCAGGGTTTTCATAGATTACCTCTTACCACATGGTTCTGTATTTTGGTCCCTATGTAAGTTCACATTTTAAAATGAACCCCTTGAGTATTTGTAGGTTCATTTGCCTAGACATAAGACCATTGTTGTTGCTGTTGTAAGCTGCGTTTGAGTCAGCCCCCAACTCATGACAACCACATGCACAAAGGAAAGGAATACTGCCCAGTCCTGCACCTTCCCCATGATCAGTTATGGATCAGACCATTGTGATTCATAGGGTTTTTATTGGCTGGTTTTTAAAAGCAGATCACCATGCCATTCTTCCTAGTCCGTCTAAGCCTAGAAGCTCCACTAAAACCATTTCAGCCTCATAGCAATATGCAAACCTCCTCTGACAGACAGGTGATGGTTGTGCATGATTGGTATTTTATGTTTAATGTAGTAGGAAAATACTATAAACATATAATTTTAAAGGCATGGGATAGTAAAAATATTTTGAGTAGGATTTTTTACAATATCAAATTTCCAGAAAGGGCTTCACGAAATGTGTAGGAAAGAATTATGTATGTAGCAAATCAAAATACCAACTCCCTTAGGAAACCCCTTTGTTTCTCACTCCTGATGAAAGGGACTGCAGCCCTGTGAATAATTTCAGGAAATCGGATTTATTGAACCTCAAGAGTACCTTTCCATTTACAGATAGCTCTAACTGGCAGTTCTTTCTTACTCAAAATATGGTAGCTAATTTAGAGGCTAAAATTTCCCTCCTTATATTGTCTATTTACCAGTTAAAGATGAACATGTTAGCCCATGCTCTGTTCCCTGTTCTGCTTTTTTTTTTTATGAAAGCTTAAAGTAGCAGCTGTCTATATGTCAATGGCTATATGTAATCTATGAAGTGATTCACATAATTTTCACACTGATATCCCTTCCCTCCTCAAATTTCTACAATATTTATCTTGGGCCTTGGTAATGGAGCACAATCTGATTTGTATGAAAGTTTGAAGGGTGCTATTTTCTCTCTTTCTTCTTCACTAAACTATTTTCCTTTAAAATGTGGATCGAGTTCTTTTCATCTTTGTATTTCTGGAACAAGCAGAACATCTTGCTTACACAAATCACTCAATGCATCAGTAGTTGTTGAAAGAAACGGGTAAAATATGGTGAGGAGTGATTATCAGAACTCAAGAGAAAAGAAAAATGACCCAGCTCTAATGCCACTGTGGTAGGCAGAGTTCTAAAATGGTCCCTGTGATTTCTACCACATGATATTGAGGCAGAATCTTTGACTCACTCCAAACCAATAAATGTTAGAAAGTTGAAGGAATTTTGCAGATGTAATTGAGTTCTCTAATATGTTAACTTTGGGGTCATCAAAAGGGAGATTATCCTGGGTGGGCTTGGCCTAATCAGGTGAACTCTTTAAAAGAAGGTTCAGATCTTTCCTGAAAGAAGAGACTCAAGGCATCAGAGAGGCTCTCCTCTAGACTTGAAGAAGCTAACAGCTCTGATGTGAGCAAACTATGGACAGGGCCACCTGTCAGGGCGCTCATGGCAACCTCTAGGAGCTGAAGACCTCAGTCCTACAGCCTCAAGGAACTGAATTCTGCCAAAAACTATGAGAACTGGGGTAAAGACTCTGAACTCTGGAAATAAGTGTATTTTTATTACAGTCTTGTGAAACCCTGAGCAGAGCGTCCAGCTAAACTGAGCCCACAGAAACTGTGCGATAGTAAATGGATGTTGTTTTAACTGATAGGTAGATAGATTGACAGATAATAGATAGATAGATGTGTGGAGTAGATGACATCAATTCAACTCTAACTCAGGGCAACTTTATGTACAACAGAAGGAAATATTGCCTGGTCCTGTGGCATCCTCATGATTGTCAGCATGTTTGAGTCCATCAGGGTGGCTATTGCGCCAATACATTTCATCTAGTGTTTCCATCTCCTTCACTTGCCCTCTACTTCACCAAACATAATGTCCTTCTCCAATGACTAATTCCTCCTGATGATATGTTCAAGTGAGCAGGACAATGTTCTGCTGCTTTCTGTAATGTTTTCATTGGCTAATTTTCTAAAGTAGATTGCCAGGTCTTTTTTCTTAGTCTGTCTTAGTTTGGAAGCTCTGCTGAAACCTGTACACCAAGAGTGACTCCTGGTATTTGAAATATTGATATCATAGCTTCTAGGATGGCATAGAAAATGTAAGTCACCACATTATGACAAACTGATAGACTAACAAAACTAATGCAATCACTGAGGATCAAACTGTAGGGTGACCCGAATCACACAGGGTAATATTCTATGCCATCACAATGAGTAGAAGACACATTTACCTGTTTCAGTGTAGCAATGTGATTCTTCTCTCACGCATTTGCTATTTGCAAAAGTATAAGGTGTAAAACTATCAAATTAACTAGTAGCAGAAAAGCACTTAAAAAAAAAAGATGAATCCTTATAAAATCCAAGAAAGAGTTGCTATCTTACATTACCAACAAACCCTACTACCAGTTATGTACTAAGCTTTTAATGAAAATACACCAATTCCTTTCTACCTCCAGTATTTCTGCTTGATCTCATATATTTATCCAGTATATATTTACTAGACAGTTAATGCCTGTGCGACAAAATGCTGGGTTGTGTGGGAAGTCAAAATGTGTTTAAAGAAGAGTTTCTGCTCTCAAGACTTAGAAAACAGCAATTCTACAGTGTTAAATTTAATTAAACATTATATAATATTATAGGGGATTGAAATTATTCAAAGAATGGCACCCAACTTGAAAATCCCCCATAATTAAGACTAAAGCCAAATAAAGGAGTCCCTGGGTTAGACGCTTGACAATTAATGAAAAAAGTTGGTGGTTTGAACTCATCTAGAGTCACCTCAGAAGAAAGGCCTAGCAATCTGCTTCTGCAAAGTCACAAAACCCTGTGGGGCCCAGTTCTACTCTGCAATACATGAGGTTGCCTTGAGTTGGAATAGACTTGATGACAACCTATATATATACATATATATTTTAGACAGAATAAATCATCCTAACAGTTATGGTATCTAGGGATTTATTATAGTCAATTACACTTTGGAAGAAATAGGAATTTTATTTTCATAGTACTAATCAGAAGGTAACTTTCATATAGTCTTTAGCTTTGTGACCCCAGGAATTATGCTATCAACAAAAATTCCTGGTAAGCTAGAGCTTTTGCAGTTATCAGGTTACTAGAATTTGAAAATGATGTTTATATAAAGTTACATACAATTTAAAGAGGCAAATTCAATGATTTCTTATTTGAATATATAGTGATAATATCTGCTTGTTAAAATTTGTAATTTTAGGGTCTATTTTTACTCCTTTTAAAGAGCGGATGAAGTTCTACACACTGATTTATTCACAGTGGGCTATTCAAAGAATGTTGTCAGAATGTTAGAGGCACAACGCCAAAGGTCAAGTAAGCTCATAGAATCAAAATAAAAATGGAAAATCTCAAATTAGAAACTAATCTATGATTTAAAAAATAATAATAATGGTTTGATCAATTCCGACATTTACTTACTGTGGTGAAAGACACGCTTTTCCCAAAAGCATAAAAAATGTCTCTTCTGATGGCAAGGTTCTTCTGGCTATCATCATTGATAAATTCTCTGTGCCCTGTTTAAGAAGCACACTGCTGTATATTCAAGCAATATAACAGTATCCATACCCAGAAAACAAGCTTGGTATGGAGATTTCATAATTGCATCCAAGCAGATAATTAGGCAATTAGAGCTATTGAAAGTTGATAAAGCACCAAGCCTAGATGAATTATATCTCTGATTTCTAGGAGGAGAAGCAAGGGAAAAGAAGAAGGCAGCCAATGAATCTCCTCAATATCCTCCTGAGGAGGGAAGTTGTGCCCAGGGGGTGAAAGGTGGGAGTGATGACTTCTCTATCATCACCCCCAGGATTCAAGAATGGATCAGAGGAGGCTTTGCTGGGGATGTTGAAGCTTATGTCATTTGCTGGGTTATATTGAAAACATTAATAAGGGAAATTAACTTTGCAAATATGTAATTGGGTAAAAACATGAGATGAAAATAAAACAATGGGACTAATGATTTAATTTCAGAAAAGCAGCTGATGCCTTGGCTTACATCAAACTTGAATCAGAAGCAAGCTAAGAAGCATAGCAAAGAAAAGTGGTTATTAAGAAGATTTTATTTTAAATCTGTGGGAAACATAACAGACTAAATTGAATTCTGCAAGACAATAGTACAAACTTGGAAGAGGGGTAACCCTACTAGCCCTTGACCCCCCGATCTACTTGTTAAATTCATTATGATCATAAACGACTTAAAATTATTGCGGTTTCCCACACTGACAAATGTAATTGCTGAGGCTGATGAAAGAGAATATTGGGATGCTGCTTTGGATTCTGTTGGAATGTACTTAGGAGTTGACAGATGGTGCATACATTCAGAGGTTGAGAAGGGTAAGAAGGTAATGAGACTGGGGACCAAAAACAATTACAGTGTCTTAAGCCTCAAATGCAACATAATTGTGGCTGTAGACTAGGCAAAACAATTGAGTTTAATATATTCACAGTGTTTGTCGGAAGTGTAAGGTGTAGATAGAGTTCGAAAGCGTAAGTCAAATGACTGCAGAACACTCTCCTCATTCAGTGCTAGAGATTCAGGCAATAAATATTTATTGATGTAAAATAAATGAGAGTGTGTCATTGACGACTTTGTAGACATGACATTAACAAACATTAGCTCATATAGAACAAAAAGAAGTGGAAATCACCAACTACTGAACTCTATTTGAACATGGTTACAGAAGATGATGCAATTAAAATAGTATTAATGATTCCAATGATGGGATGAAGAATAAGCTTGGCCTCGATATGGACGAAGAAGGTCACATTCAAAGGACTGTAAAAAAGGAGGGTCAATAAGACTTGTCGATTAAGTGATACTGAAGACCTATCAAAAGCGTTTAGTAATCTCTAACACCAATATTGGGGGACAATATTGACAGTGAGGAAATTGTAAATGGAAGATGACATAATTTGATTTTTATCCTTTAGATTTCAATTGTTGGCAAGTCATTTCTAGAAAGCGAAGCGTTCATCTCTAAGCTTTAGTGATGAAGAATGCACCTAACCCATATCTGCATCGCCACAAGCACATATCAAAAGGCATGACGTATCTCAGACATTCAATACATGCGAAATGAAAACAATACCCATAGAACAATATAATCACTGGAATTTAATAAATAAGTATGATGAAATTAAGATAATACATAGAGATTTAAAAGAAGAAAAAGAAAAATCTCCTATAATTTCACTTTGTCAGAGCCGAACTGCCTCAAAAATTTAACACACAGGCTTTCTGGATATCTTTTTTTCTACGCTCATGTTCACAACCTTCTTTATAATGTATATTATTTAGTTATATTAAATCACAGTATCATTGGATGTCAGTACATAAAATCAGTAAGACAGCAAACACAATGCACAACCTAATATGTATATTTTATTTCACTTGTCAATTTTTTTAATTTCTTAAAATAAACTGTTAAAGTTGCTTTCCAGCTGGTTGCTCTTCTCTGATCTCATTATTTCTTAGACCAGTAGCCAGAGTAATTTCATAAAAATGGCCAGATTACACTTTTCCTTTGTATAAAACCCTCCATTTGTTCGCCATTTCACTTAGAGTAAAAGCCAAAATACTTAGTGTCACAGAAGGTCCAGAATCAAGTTGGGTGAAGCAGTGTCTGTTTCATTTACTGCCATATCCTTGCAACAGAACATAACCCAGCAAATGAATTAAAGAGAGGATGAATGAATGGAATAATAAATTGAGATCAGCTTATCAAGTACATTGTGTGTCACGTAAGGAATGTGTACAAGTAGTAACCTGTACCCAATGAAGATGGTTAGAGATTTAGATTTGATTAAATAGATAGTAACGTGACCATTCCTTCATTCAGCAAGTGTTTGTTGGCTGCCTATCATGTGCCATTTCATAGGCACTAGGAACATGAAAATGAACATGATGGGCAATGAAGGAGAGAGCAGTTTTGGTTTGAGAAAGATCACTCAGGTGGTGATAAAGAATCACCTGAAGAGTGAAATAAAGATATCAGTCGAGAGCCTTTTGTGATGGGCAGCCGAATTAGATCAATAGTAATAAAGATAGATTAAAGGGAAGACCAGAAAGTCATTTCTTCAAATTGTACCAGTTACTAATCAGATGTACTTATCCCTACTAGTAAATGAGCTCATTATCTTGAACATGCCATAAAAAAGAGGATTTGTTGTTAGGGGTCGTCAAAACAGTTCCAACTCATAGCACGACCCTAAGTACAAATGAATGAAACACTGCCCAGTCCTGAGTCATCCTCACAATCCTTGTCAAACCGGAGCCCATTGCTGCAGACACTGTGTCAATCCATGTTATTGAGGATTTTCCTCTTTTTTGTCTCATCGTCCTTGCTTCTAAAGAGTATTCTGGCTGTACTTCCTTCAGACAGATTTGTTAGTTCTTTTGGCAGTGCATGGTATTCAATATTCTTTGCCAACACCATTATTCAAAGTCATCAATTCTTCTTTGGTCTTCCTTACCCATTGCCTAGCTTTTGCATTCATAAGAGGTGATTGACAACACCGTGGCTTTGTTCAGGCACGCCTTAGCCTTTAAAGTAACATCTAAAAAAAAAAAAAAAAAAGAGAGAAGGTATAGGAAACTGATATTGATTCAGGCCCCTGCCAGTTTAATTCAAGGCTGCCCACTACCAACCATTGCCTTCAAGTCGAATCTGACTGATAGCAACCCTATAGAACAGAGTAGAACTCCCCAGTAAGGTTTCCAAGGAGTGGATTGTGGATTCAAACTACTGACCTTTTGGTTAGTAGCCAAGCTCTTGAACCACTACGTCACCATGGCTCCAATTCGAGGCTAGTCAATAACAAAGTTAGTGGTTTGTGGCTTCCCTAAATTCTTGCTGTTAGTACATTAAAACACAGACTCTTATTGTGTTGGTTTATGTATCATTGACAAGGGAAAGAGAGGTAGGTCATTTCCAAGCACCTCTGGGCAGATGGTAGAGATGCTGCTATTCCTTTTCAGAGTGCCTTGCTTAAAGCCTGTGTTGACTCAGTTGTGGAAAACAGTAACTATAGGTCTGGATTATCTATACCAAAGGTAAACCCCACCTTCCTGAAAGGATTTCATAATCTCCTCATATCATTTCCCCCTGTACTCTTATGTTTCTGTTATTTGTACCTTATAATCACCACAAGCACACATTGTATATTCCCGTTCTTCTGGTTTTAATAACGTGGGATTTTTTCCTAAATACTCTTATTCTGTTGCCTATGACTTGTTCCTCCCCGTGGTAGAGTACCTCATTGGTAGGTGATACATTAATTTCTCAATTAGGTGTAGTAAAATATCAAAGGCAGTAAACGTGGGAGATTCAGGCTTTCATTTCCTTCTTACCGTGAAGGACCACTCTGATATTTGTATCAATGCTGGGTAAGTGTGTCTGTGCCAATACTCAAACTGACCCTCCATTGAACTATGTTAAGGCCCAGACCCAGGGGGTAGGAAAGGGCAACAAGAACAGTTGGTTCTCATAATAAATCTATTCTTCAATACAAACTTTATTAATAAAAACAAATTATATCTGCCTAATTCCTGTTTTACAAATGCAAAGAACTCAAGTTGAAAAAAAAAAATCAAGACCTTATTTGCTGATGGTCTCAAATTTTAACATGTGTCAAAGGAATATAACGAAGTTCTCAGTCTATTTGAAGTGGGGCTGGAGTCAATACAAAACAATACATGCAGGTTGGTGTGTCTAATTAACAAAGATCATTTCCCACTGTGCATATGCCATTTCTCTGTATCAAGTCCCATTCTTTCTTTCAGGTCATTGGCAGATCCCTGCTTCTCTCCTTTACCAGTGACACTATCCTTAGTCTCCCTGTCTCACTCTTTCAATACATCATTCACACAATATGGAGGGCAGTGTTTTTTACAAAGCCAGAGCTGGGGTAGAATTTAAGTGTCTACAAGATGTAGATAGGATGTATCTACAAGGATGTACATAGCAACTATTGTTAGGATGGTGTAGGATCTGGCAATGTTTTGTTCTGGGTTCCTGTGAGTCAGAACTGACTCCACTGTACCTAACAACAACAACAACATGGGGATGTAGAAGCAGAGACTGTAGGGAGGGCAGGTTTGAATAAATTTCACTGAGATTCTACAAACTGGAATTTGAGGCAAATTTAGCAAAAATCCAAGGGTGACAAACATGACTCAATGAGTTTAAAAAAAAAAAAAGAGAGACTACTCTTTTAGCCACAGTTGTATATTTAAGACAAGATGAAAGGGAAAAATATTAATGAGATGCTCATCTTTGTAAAGCACTGTGTTTACCATTTTACATAACTTACCTAATATAATCCACACCATGTTGTTGTTGCTGTTAGGTGCCATCGAGCAGGGTCTGACTTATAAGGACCCTGTGTACAACAGAAAAAAACACTGCCCAACCCTGTGCCACTTCCACAATTGTTGCTATACTTGAGCTCATTGTTGCAGCCACTGTGTCAACACATCTGCTTGACAGTCTTCCTTTTTCTCATTGATCTTCTACTTTACCAACCATGATACCCTTCTCCAGGGACTGGTCTCTCCTGATAACATGTTCAAAGTATGTAAGACTAAGTCAGCCTCCCGATTCTAGTTTCCAAGGAGCATTCTGGCTGTACTTCTTCCAAAGCAGATTTGTTTGTTCTTCTGTCAGTCCATGGTATATTCAATATTTTTCACCAGCACCGTAATTCGAAGGCATCAATTCTTCTTTGGTCTTCCTTTTTCATTGCCCAGTTTTCGCATGCATATGAGGTGAATGAAAATATTATGGCTTGGGTAAGATGCATCTTAGTCCTCAAGGTGATATCTCTGCTTTTTAACACTTTAAAGAGGTCTTTTGCAGCAGATTTGCCCAATGCAATACGTTCTTTGATTTCTTGACTGCTGCTTCCACACGTGTTGACTGTGGCTACGAGTAAAACGAAAACCTTGACAACTTCAATATGTTCTCTGTTTGTTATGATGTTGCTTATTGGTCCAGTTTTGAGGGTTGTTCTTTTTTTTATGAGGTATAATCCATACTGAAGGCAGTAGTCTTTGATCTTCATCAGTAGGTGCCTCAAGTCCTCTTCACTTTCAGCAAGCAAGATTGTGTCATCAGCATGTTGCAGGTTGTTAATGAGTCTTCCATCAATTGTGATGCTCGGTTTTTCTTTATATAGTCCGTCTTCTTGTATTATTTGCTCAATACAAATAATACAGATTGAATAAGTATGGTGAACAGATATAAAATTGATGAACACCATTTCTAATTTTAAACAACCCAGTATCCTCTTGTTCTGTTCGAATGACTGAGTACAATTAAGTGTTCTGGAATTTCCATTCTTCTCAACATTACCCATAATTTGTTATGATCCACAGAGGCAAATGTCTTTGCGTAGTCAATAAAACACAGGTAAGCATTTTTTTGGTATTTTTTGCTTTCAGCTAAGATCCTTCTGACATCAGCAATGATATCCCTTGTTCCACATTCTCTTCTGAATCTGGCCTGAATCTCTGGCAGTTCCCAATTGATGTACCACTGCAACCATTTTTTAATCATCTTCAGCAAAAATTTACTTTCCAGTGATATTAATGATATTGTTTGATAATTTCCTCATTTTGGGGGGACACATTACTTTGGATCCACAAATATAGATCTCTTCTAGCCAGTCAGCCAGGTAGCTGTCTTCCAACTTTCTTGACATAGACAAGTGATAACCTCCAACGATACATTCATTTGTTGACACATCCCAATTGGGATTCTGCCAATTCCTGGAGCCTTGATTTCCCCAACGTCGTCAGTGCAGATTGGACTTCTTTCATCAATAGTATCAGTTCTCGATCATATGCTGAAATGGTTGAACATCAGCCAAGTCTTTTTGGTAAATTTACTCTGTGTATTCTTCCATCTTTTTTGTTGCTTCTTGAGTCTTTCAATATTTGCCCATAGAACCCTTCAATGTTTCAACTTGAGGCTTGAATTTTTTTCTTCAGTTCTTTCAGCTTGAGAAATTCCAAGCATGTTCTTCCCTTTTGATTTTCTAGCTCCAGGTGTTTATACTTTTCATTATAATACTTTAGTTTGTCTTCTCAAGCTGCCCTTTAAAATTTTCCATTCAGCTCTTTGACTTCATCATTTTTTCCTTTCGCTTTAGCTACTTGACATTCAAGATCAACTTTCAGAGTCTCTTCTGACATCCATTTTAGGTTTTTCTTTCTTTCCTCTCTTTTTAATGGCTTTTTACTTTCTTCATGTATGATGTCCTTGATGTTGCCCCACAATTCTTCTGGTCTTTGGTCATTAGTGTTCCATGTGTCAGATCTATTCTTGAGATGATCTCCAATTTCAGGTGTGGTATACTCATTTGTATTTTGGTTCTTGTTTACTTGTTTTAATTTTCTTCAGTTTCAACTTGAACTTACATATGAGCAACTGATGATATATTCTGCAGTTGGACCCTGTCCTTGTTCTGACCAATGATATTGAGGTTTTCCACCATCTCTTTCCACAGATATAGTCAATTTTATTCCTGTGTTTTCCATCTGGTAAGGTCCATTTATGTTGTTGAAAAAAGTATTTGCAATGAATAAGTCATTGATCTTGCAAAATTCTATCATGTGGTCTCCTTAGGTGTTTCTATTATTAAGGCCATATATTCCAACTATGGATCCTTTTTCTTTATTTCCAACATTCACATTCCAATTGCCAGTAATTATCAATGCATCTTGATTACTTGTTGCATGAATTTCAGAATGCAAAGTTGGAAAAATTCTTCAATTTTATCATCTTTGACATTAGTCATTGGTTCATAAATTTGTATAATAGTCATATAAACTGGGCTTTCTTGTAGGTGTATGGGTATTATCCTATGACTGACAGCACTATACTTCAGGATAAATCTTGAGATATTCTTTTTGACAGTGAATGTGATGCCATTTCTTTTCAGTTTGTAAATCCCAGCATAGTAGACCACATAATCGTCCAATTCAAAATGGACAGTACCAGTCCATTTCAGCTCACTAATGCTTATGATATCAATCTTCATGCATTCCATTTCATTTTTGACAACTTCTGATTTGCCTTGATTTATAATTTGTACATTTCATGTTCTGATTATTAATGGATGTTTACATCTGATTTTTCTCATTTTGAGTCATGCAAATCAGCAAATGAAGGTTCTAAAAGTTGAACTCCAACCAAATCATTAATATTGACTCTTCTTTGAAGAGGCAACTCTTTCCCAGTCATATTTTGAGTGCCTTCCAACTTAAGGGGCTCATGTTCTAGCACAAGATTAGACAATGTTCCGCTGTTATTGATAAGGTTTTCACTGGCCAATTTTTTCCAAAGTGGACTGCAAAGTCATTCTTTCTAGTCTGTCTTAATCTGGAAGCTCTGCTGAAACCTGTCCATTATGGGTGGCCCAGCTGGCATTAGAAATACTAGAGGCATAGCTTCCAGTTTCACAGCAGCATGCAAGCTACCACAGTAGAACAAACTGACAGTCATATGGTGGATTTCTTTTATAGCAGCACTAGATAACTACAGCACTGAGAAAATAATCCAAGAAGCTGGACTATATGAAGGCAAATGCAGTATTAGGATTGGAGGGAGACTATTTAACAATCTGCAAGTTGCAGCTGACATCATGTTCTTCCTCAGAGTGAAGAGGACTTGAAGCACTTACTGATGAAGATCAAAAACTACAGCCTTTAGTATGAATTGCACCTCAGATTAAAAAAAAAAAAAAAACCTTAACAACTGGACCAATAAGTAAGATCATGATAAATGGAGAAAATATTGAAGTTGTGAAGGATTTCTTTTACTTGGATCCATAATCAATGCCCATGGAAGAAGCAGTCAAGAAATCAAATGACATTGTGTTGGGCAAGTGTGCTGCACAGGGCCTTTTTATAGTGTTAAAAAGCAAAGATTTCATGTTGAGTACTAAGATGCCCCTGTCCCAAGCCATGATATTTTCAATACCCTCATATGTATGCAAAAGATGAACAAAGAATAGGGAAGATCAAAGAAGAACTGACACCTTTGACTTAAGGTGTTGACGAAAAATACTGAATACACCATGCACTGTCAGAAGAATGAACAAATCTGTCTTGGAAGTATAGCTGGAATGTACTTCATCTCACATACTTTGGACATGTTATCAGAAGGGACCACTCCCTGGAGAAGGGCATCATGCTTGGTAAAGTAGAAGGTCAACAAAAAAGAGGAAGACCCTCAATGCGACGGATTGACATAGTAACTGAAACAATGGACTCAAACATAGCAATGGTTGTGAGTATGGTGTTGGACTGTGCAGTGCCCTGTTGTGTTGTACATGAGGTTGCTATGAATTGGAACAGACTTGATGACACTTAAAAACAACAGCAACATAAAACAGGTGCAAAATAAATAAATGAAGAAATAAAAATAAAATAAATAATTGAAGTAGAATAACATTATGGGGAAGACTACTACTAAATAATGTGTAAATAAGAGTTCATACTGTTATATACTTGGGCTGAGGATTTCACTTTGGGCATTTAAGCACTGAAGCGAAAATATGGGATAAGTTCAATTGCTCACTTGGCTTTCCATAAAAAAATAAATAAATAAAGTTAAAATGAAGCACCGCAGCATTTCTTGGCACCAAGAAGAGAAAACATTTCCCCATGGATGCTTTTAAGATAAGGCATTTTTTATTCCCAGAATATAGAGGAAGAAAGTGACAGTTATATATTGTAATGAATTTGTGAAGGAAAGAGAAAATCCTGAAGTTAAGCTTTTAACCTAGTTTGACTAATTCTAAAAGGTAAAGTATTTCCACTACGTCACGTACTTCGCCAAAGTCACTCAAGAGGCAGGAAGCAAAGGTAAATAAATAATTGTATTTCACAACAAACTTGTACCCTTCAAGCCATTGCTGGAATCCATAACGTCAACAAGTAATGCCAGGCTGCCCTCATCCCTACTGAAATGAGTTTTATTCATCCAATACACCTTAGATTACAACATCAACTGACAGAAAGGGGTAAGTGTATAAAAAAGTACAAGCATCTGTGTAGCACAGACTTTATTAGGAATGAAGAAATTCAAAAGAATTTGGAAGAGAGGGAAAAAAATCCTTCCATTGAATAAAACCCCTAAAATATTAATAAAAATATTCTAATTGCATAAAATTTTAAAGGTAAAAAGATTATTTCTATAAAAGAAAAAACTTTTTTTCCTAACTACATTACTGGCAAAATGAGATGTGGAAAACTATATTAAGCTTCAAGCGTGCCATTGTCAAATAGTCAAAGGAGCCTGGCTCCAAAAAGGGGGTGATGAAGGTATTGTCAAAATTTGCTTACGATAAGTTTAAAAGACATGATTATGTAAAACCCAGCAGCTTAGCAATGACGAAGTTGGAGCAATGATAAGTCTCTACAAACACTGGAAGATGGTAATAAATAAGAATGGAAAAGTACGATTCCTCATATTTGAAGGCTGCACACTAGAAAAACTTACATGCTAAATGGTTAAAAAAAAGTAAAATGAAATATGTTTCTTCTTCATTTTTAGCTTACTATTAAAATATTATTTTGAGGTAGATTCTGAATGACCATCTGGTGAAACTGTAGGAAAGCAAAATGAGATTAAAGCAAACATATTTTTAATTCATATTAAAAAAAATTAATCATTGTGAAACATTGAGAAAAAAACGCTTTGTGGTTTTAACTATCATACACTGTTATGCAGAACAATGAACAGCAAATTTTGACTTTGGCAAGCATAGATTTCAAACCAGAGAAACCAATTGTACGTTGTAATGTAAAAATATTTAGATGTTTCTTTTCCAAGAAAATGGGAAAATAGATATTCTTTGAGACAAAAGATAATTTACATTTTTTTTAAATGCTACATTGTATCAACATTAATTCAATTATTACAAGAAAGACATGGTTACAATATTCTCTTCACTGTAATCATTGATTTTGAGACTACTGAGATTGTTATGCCCCTTTCCTTAAACTTGGCTCTCTTATAGTTCATTTGACTCTCCAAGGAGGGGAAAAGGAAAGAAAAGTTTGATCTACTAAGAATAATATCCTGTCTTTCCCTCCAGTTACAGTTATTACTCTCCTAGAAAGGGGAAAGTTTCAGGCAAACTGAGTCACTATAACATAGTTCTATGCGGTGAAAAAGAAATGATGGACAAAACGGTTACAAGAAGATAAATTCCAGTTGTTACAGAGGAAGAAAAAGCTTGACTTTCTGGAAAGGGAGAAAAGGAAACACTCAATTAAAACAAAACCAATTGATGAGAGCCTCATCCTTTTATTAAACAAATACAAGCAAAATTTTCTACCTGCTTTCTGAGTAATGGTTCTGGCTTTCTGACTTTCAGAACTTTAAGTGTCTGGTTATGGTTTTGTGATGCAAAATTACTGTAATTCTGGGTTGTTTTTTTTTTTAATCTAACACTGTACATTATAAAGTTTCCGTTAAATGATTATTCACTAAAGCATTTACAATACATGGGTCAAGAATAAGAGGGGAAGTATCAATTTTCTTTGTTTCCTTATGGTTTCCAAAATGGGGTCTAGATGACCTTTGTTTTTTATAATATCGAGTATAAATAATTGATGTGTTATTGACATTTTACAGATTATAATTTAATTTTATTTTCTCAATGTGTAAGCATTGCTATAGCAGACAGTTAAGCGATTAGCAGTTAATTCACAATACAATTGAAGTTTAAATGACCTGAAAGTAATCAATGTGCTTACAGCAAATACTTCAAAAGATATTAAAGGTTTCATTCTTCACTTCTGATATTCTAAAGGGTTGCTAAGTCAACACATTTAATGTTCTTGTCTAGCTCCCCAAATTAACATTCTTACTCATATCATTTGTACTGGCTTGCCTCGGGTACTCTACCTCTCGCTCTTCAAATTCATAGCATTAGGGCTTCAGCTTTTAGCATTCTAGTGTGAGGCAATCTGCAAAGTCAGACATCATTTCCTAATCACTGATTCCGATGGTTTGTCTTTAAGTGTGCTTTATTTTATAACAAATATTGTAGAGCACTCACAATATGCCAGTCACTCATTTAGTTTATTTCTCTGAGGTAGACACTAGTACCCTGATTTTGCATTTTAGGTAACTGAGGAGCAAGGGGCTACTTAATTAGCCCAAGGTCACAGAACTATCAAGTGGTAGAGTTAGGATTCAAACAAGAAGTCTAGCTTCAGAGCCTGTGCTTTTCACCTTATGATGAATTTAATACATATTCAACATCAGCGGCCAACATGATCCATATCTCCCACTCCAAATTTAGCACAGTATCATTGAATCATTGATGGCTCATGGGATGGTGTTATCCAACCAGGTATTAGACATTCAAGCATCCTTTGTATATAGGTGGGATCATGCCCCTTAGTATTATTGAAGAAAAGTGAGCAGAAGTGATGTGAGTCACATGGTCACTTCGGGATAAGGACTTAAGAAGTGGGTGTGTCTTTTCTGTGATTCTTTCCTACCCCTTTTACTAGGTGGATACAGGGGTCTGAGCCCCTGAATATATTGTAGGCACAAGTTAGAAGGATCCTGGGCATCTAAAATCTCCCAGTAAAGAAAACCCTGTAAAAACTAGGAACACTTAAACTGAACAGTTACTTGATAAAAACTTTTTAATTTTTTATAGTGCACTGAAATGTTAAGGTTTATTTGCTCTACTAACAAAAATTATTTGAACTCCTACAGGCTGAATCTTCTTTGGAAGGAATACACAGAGTCATTATACCAAAAATAATTAGTCGATGTTCAACCATTTCAAGAGGTGGCATATGATCAGGAACTGATGGTACTGAAGGAAGAAGTCCAAGCTGTTCTGAAGGTATTGGCAAAAAACAAGGCTACAGGGATTGATGGAATATCAATTGAGATGTTTCAACAAACAGACACGGCACTGGAGGTGCTCACTCGTCTATGCCAAGAAATATGGAAGATGGCTTCCTGGCCAACTGACTGGAAGAGATCCATATTTATGCATATTCCCAAGAAAGGTGATCCAACCAAATGTGGAAATTATAGAACAATATCATTAATATCACACACAAGCAAAATTTTGCTGAAGATCATTCAAAAATAGCTGCAGCAGTATATCGACAGGGAACTGCCAGAAATTCAGGCCGGTTTCAGAAGAGGACGTGGATCCAGGAATATCATTGCTGATGTCAGATGGATCCTGGCTGAAAGCAGAGACTACCAGAAGGATGTTTCCCTTTGTTTTATTGGCTATGCAAAGGCATTCGACTGTGCGGATCATAACAAACTCTGGATAAAACTGAAAGAATGGGAATTCCAGAACACTTGATTGTGCTCCTGAGGAACCTTTACATAGACCAAGAGGCAGTTGTTCAGACAGAACAAGGGGATACTGATTGGTTTAAAGTCAGGAAAGGTGTGTGTCAGGGTTGTATTCTTTCACCATACCTATTTAATCTGTATGTTGAGAAAATAATACAAGAAGCTGGATTATATGAAGAAGAATGGGGCATCAGGATTGGAGGAAGACTCATTAACAACTTGCATTATGTATATAACACAACCTTGCTTGCTGAAAATGAAGAGGACTAGAATGCACTTACTAATGAAGATCAAAGACCACAGCCATCAGTATGGACTGCACCTCTACGCAAAGAAAACAAAAATCCTCACAACTGGACCAACGAGCAACATCATGATAAACGGAGAAAAGATTGAAGTTGTCAAGGATTGCATTTTACTTGGATCCACAATCAACAGCCATGGAAGCAGCAGTCAAGAAATCAAAAGATTTATTGCATTGGGTAAATCTGCTTCAAAGGACCTCTTTAAAGTGTTGAAGAGCAAAGACATCACCTTGAAGGCTAAGGTGCGCCTGACCTAAGCCAAGGTTTTTTCAATCGCATCATATGCATGTGAAAGCTGGACAATGAATAAGGGAGACTGAAGAAGAGCTGACGCCTTTGAATTGTGTTGTTGATGAAGAATATTGAATATACCACGGACTGCCAAAAGAACTAACAAATCTGTCTTGGAAGAAGTACAATCAGAATGCTCCTTAGAGGCAAGGATGACGAAACTGCGTCTTACATACTTCGGACATGTCAGGAGGGATCAGTCCCTGGAGAAGGACATCATGCTTGGC
Source organism: Loxodonta africana (assembly GCF_030014295.1). NCBI lineage: Eukaryota > Metazoa > Chordata > Mammalia > Proboscidea > Elephantidae > Loxodonta > Loxodonta africana. The sequence goes on along the minus strand of NC_087343.1, from coordinate 112,723,752 downwards.
AGAGTACAGGGTCAGCGGAAAAGAAGAAAAACCTCAACGAGGTGGATTGACACAGTGGCTGCAACAATGACCTCAAGCTTGACAATGATTGTAAGGATGATGCAGGACTGGGCAGTGTTTCGTTCTGTTGTGCATAGGGTTGCTATGAGTCGGAGCTGACTCGACTGCACCTAACAAAACAACAACAACACAGACTGAATGCACACACAAATAAAACTAATAAAGTAGCCTTGAAGTATAGCTATGATAACCTGTTAGATAATATTAGGAAAAAAGTCAATAAACCAAAACATATGAGAAATAATTGTATACATTTTTTAGGTTTCATATGTTAAAAATATAGCCAGAAAATATAAACACAATCTTAAGAAAAGGCATTTCTTATTTTCAGGTATGAAACTGCTCAGTGGTTTACAGAATTCAGTGCTTTTCAAATTAATAAGTGGATTTAATGTCATTCTTATCAGAGGCCTTAATGTTCAGGGATTTTATTTCAAATCAATTATGGCTTGTGTGTCAATTTTTTTAATTGTATGTATGTTAATTTTTATGCACACTAGAACTTTAAACACATTCTCCAAAGCATCCTTGTGATAGTAATTCACTGTTTACTTGCACCCTTGCATGTAAGTGTCCACCCCTGTTTGTCCTCTTCTGTGCCCTGGACAGCTGACACCTGAAGACCGTCTCTAAACACTGTGTTCCCTTGCTAGCCTGTTTCCTCTTGAATTTGGCCTGTGAGAAGCACTGGAAGGAGATACCATATGAAAAATCCTCCCTTGCAAAAAAAGGCAAGAGATATACTGAACCCAAACCAAACCCGTTGCCACTGAGTCGATTCCAACTCATAGCGACCCTACAGGACAGAGTAAAACGGTCCCAAAGGTTTTCCAAGGAGCAGCTGGTAGATTTTAACTGTTAACCTTTTGTTTAGCAGTCAGGCTCCTAACAGTGTGCCACCAGGGCTCCAAGAGAAATGCTAACATGTACTATTTGCCACTTGTATGATAGATAATATGAAAACAACTCACATGACTTAATAAGAATAACAATGTTTTTTTTTAATTAAAAATGAGTAAAATTATGAACAGAAAGTGGGAGCATTTTGATATGCATGAAATTCAGAAATCATGAGTGGCAGCCTCACTCTTGTGTAGACTGAGGATTGTCATAGGTAATGCCTCCTGAATGTGTGAATTTTCTAAACTTTAGACAGGTTTGCCTTTATTCCTGTGAGATAAGCCTCTTCACGATGTTTCCCAGTTATTGTGTTCTTGCCAGAATGTTATTGCCAGTCTTCATTTACTCATAGTGGCCCTTTTCTCCTTTATGTCATTCATTGTTTCCAGGTGTTATGGGCTCTCTTCTTTTCTAGCTTCCAAATGATAAATAATGTCTTTCCAATAATGCATTGCAGTGGTACATTTTCAGAGACTCAAAGTTCTATAAGTTATTCTTAATACACATTTATTGACTCATATCAGTAGGACTTACCATGTCCTGGTGTCCACTGGGACATATGTGATCCCAGATAATGAGTATTAAAATCCATAACTCATAACAAAAATTCTGAATTGATCCTTTAATTAGTATGTCCTCCCTTAGTAAAAACACATGGTATCAACAAAAGGAGAAAATAATTGGTCGCTGAAAGGTTAAATTATGTTAAAAAATATTCTTATTATTTGCTGGTAAAAGAAAAAAAATGCTGCATTTATGAAAAAACAAAACCACAATTTTTCAAAAATATATTTAACTTTCAAATGCCTATGCTACAAAAATTGTCAGCAATATCTGACAAAGATTTAGGCATTTGTATGTTGTCCGCAGTGTAATTCTAATATTAAAAATTTGTTTAAAAACTAAGTACCATCTATGTATTTTGATGCATCCATATTAGAAATTGAGTAGATCTTTAAAGTGATTATTTTGAAAAAGAATAGGAATACATTTTATATTCAATTTTATGCCCTGTTTTATGCAGTCATGCATTTAAAGGACTAAGTAATGGCATTAAAGGCAATTATTTATTTTTTCATTTCTATTTCTATACTCTGTTATGTTCTATACTGAATAATCAGGGGAGAGGTAAATGATATCACATACACATTTTTCCATGTATCCATAATATAGATTTTAGGTGTTTAAAGGTGCCCAGTAAACAGCATATACTTCCCAGTCTTAGAGAAAAAGGCTGAAAGGAAATCAAAATATCACCTTTATTACTGATAAATAAATGTTAACTTGGAGGGCATGTCTTAATGTGAGTTTCTCTTATTCCAGACTAGAACTTGGAACAACGCACTGGAGAAAAATTTTAATTTACTCGGGTCGCTACTTTATAGTTGGAATCTCCCATACTTAGGTCCCAGTCATGAAATGTATACCCAAAACTATTGACCAACGGATAACTCAATCCCTCTCCATTGGGATTGTCAGATGATTAGGAGCGTTAGGAAAATTTCTACTAAGAAGCATGAGGATATGTTAGAACGTTAACATACTCCTGCTTTCTAATCTATCTCATTGATTTAATGATTAAGTCTATTTGCTCCCCAAATGCTACAGATTTTTTGTGACCAAATGCATGAAACTCTACAACTCCTTTGAAATGAATTAATTCAGCAGTTATCAATAACCCTAGTAATCACGACCCCCTGACTTCTCTGAGGGAGATACCTCCACACCAAGGAACAGTGTCCATAGAGTGTGTACTTCCTGTGGACATTCGTATCTTGAGAAAAGAGAAAAAAATTCTAGGCTACATGTATCCTACTTCTCTTTTGTGTTTAACCATCAGATAATTCTAATTTCATGAGGAAGAGTAAGAAATAAGGCTGTAATATTTATGGAAAAAAAATCCATCTTCATAGAAATATGAGTAATTACTCCCTTCAGCAACATATAGCATAGATTTGTTTTAAAAACTAAAGAATTAGTATGCATATAGTAATCTTCTGGAGAATAAATGAGCTATAGTAGAAGAAATAAAGAACTGGGAACCAGAAGCACCTAATTTGACCCAGGTTCACTACCAGGCTGTATGGCATTGTGTGATTTTTTTCGGGCTCTCTGAATCATAGTTTCTTATCAACCAAATATAAATTTTGAATTCTAGAGGACTTCTGAGTACATTCATAACCCACATAGTTGATGTTTACATCCCCAAACAAATGATGATGATCACCTCAATGATGAGAAGATTGCAGAGTTTTTGCATTCTCAGCTACCAGAATAATTTCCATTACACATTAGACACTCAGTGCTTATTCTTTCTTCTTATATTAAACAAGAATAAACTTGGGAAAAAACAAAAATAACTAGGCAAACACTCATCAACGCTTCATTTCCTGATTCCGTGATATGCTACTGAAAATAAGAGTTGTGTGATTTGCACATTGAAAGGGAAATAAGTCATTCATTTGTCTCCTAGCTTTATCACATATTTGGCTTGACCTCAGATGGCCTTTCAATGTATTTTTCTAATGATAAGAATGTGAGCTGAAATACACTGTTGCCTAAATGAATTTAATCTGCATTAAGCGATAAAGGTACTTAATATGGTCTCTTTCCTGAACAATTGCAATGATATGCTTTCTTAAACCCTACTGTCAAATTGGCCTTTCTAATAATAGCAAATACTAATAATACTTAGTGTTTACCCTATGCCAGACATTGTTCTATGTTTTTTACATACATAATTTCACTCTTCCTTTTGATGTTCTGCAGTGGTTCCTCATTACTGTAAAGGGAAAAAAAAATTGGTTTCTTTCCATGATACACCTGCCCTTCATAATCTGGCCTGTGATTTTCTTTTCATCTTCATTTAGTATCATTCACAGCATTCAAAATTTACTCTCTCTCACCTTGTGTCTTTGTATCTGCTATCAATTCTGCTATCAATCTGCTCTCTTCTTTTCTCCTCCAACAGCAAATTTCTACTAATCTTACAAACTTCCGGGAAAATATTGAACCCTCACATGTGAATCCTATCAAGTGAATCACAGAAAGACTGAGGATTTCTTTCAACTGTGCTCACATGGAACTTCGAAAATAGTTTCATTAGAGGAATTATTGAGTGGTGTTGTAGGTAAGCATGTGCACGTCTGTCTTCAGACAGAGTTTTTTATAGAGTGTAATTGTGCTTAGACAGTGAACTGTACTTGTTGCCCTTACTCCTCAGCACCTAGCTCTGTGCCTCACAAAAGGAGGTGCTCAAAAATCTGTTTTCAATTTAATTCAATTGCTTGGATATTATTATGCACAATTATTAGTTAGTCAACTGTCTTTACTCAAGATTCCTTGAGTATACACTTTGCATTATCTCTATGTTTTAATTCCAACCAGAAGAATTTTATCTATCACAGTCAGCATAGCTATGACTTCTCTGATCATCTTTCTAACTGGAGCAGATATTACACTCTGTTTTCATTTATGTTTTTCTGAGCCTCTGTGTCTATAAAGATTTTAATGATAGAGATGATGTTATGTCAGTGAATGTTTAACAGAGTGCATTAATATTGGTTAAAAAGGAGAATGCTTGCTTCTGGTTTCATCTCCCACATGTAAAGCTCTTGAAAGTCATCACTCTTGTCAATACAAGAGAAAGCTGAAGAAACAAAATCAGTGGTGTTTCTTTGCTCGATAAGAGGATACCCACGAAATATGAAGAAGCAGACATAACTGGAGAAAAAGATCTGAGATCTGCTTACCTAGAGCAGAAGTGGGAGAAGTCACAAATTGGTAGAAATGCTTAAATGGTAATATTGACAAATTGCTAGAAGTCAAATGAGAAGAGTTTGAGAATGAGAAAATCCTGGGCACCAGTCTTAGGAGGGTCCCACATTACCTTGATGAATACCAGAATGGTGAGGATGTGTTGAGAAAGAACCCTTACTGACTAAGGCAGGGGGAGGGGAAGAGTAATGCTTTTGAAATGCACTAATACTTTCTCCATAACAAAGAATTGCTCTTCAGGGAAAATGTTTTGATAAAGCCTTATCCCAGCTAAGGGAAGGGCTTCCCTCTTATGCCAGCCACCACTAACTCATAAAAAAAAAAAAACTCATATAAGGTGGGGAAAAAACATAATAAACAGAGGTCAAAACTTTAAGGAAATTTATTCGGAACATTGAAGCCAGAGAAGGGAGGACAGGAAACAGGGAGAAAACAAAACTATACCACTGGATAAGCATCTGTGAAAGACATAGACCCAAGACACAGGCCCATTAAAAGACAGATTTAATGGGAAGATTATAAAATATAGCCTTCCCAATCATACTTTATCATTATTCTAATAGGACACTGTCTTTATTTCCTAGGACTGCCATAACAAAATATCACAAAGGAGGTAGCTTTAAAGGACAGGGATTTATTTTCTTGTAGTTCTGGAAGCTAAAAGTCTGAAATCAGGGTATCAGCCTTCTCTCTGTCAGCTCTAACGGAAGATCCTTCTTTATCTCTTTCAGTTTCTGTCTTGTAAGTGGATTCTCACGATCTATCTTCATCTTTGTGTGACTTTGTTTCTATGTCTTTTCTCTCCTTTTCTTAGACACCACTAAGAAAAGATTAGGATTAGGATCCACCCTACTCCAGTATGACCTTCTTTAATTTAATTGATAACAGAAGAAAAACTCTGTTTTCAAAAAAAGTTGTGTTCACCAGTATAGGGTTTAAGACTGCAATAAATCCTTTGGTGGGATGCAATTCATTTAATAACAGTGGATTACAGCTGAAATATGTACAAGACACAATCTCCCTCTGAGGAGGAATACTGTGAGAACCCTCAAGTCAATAAGAATGCAAAAACAAGGATAGTAGAGGAGTTTGAAGCCTCTTGAACTTATATCTACAGCAAACATTAAACAAAGCCCTACTTATTGACAGATTAATATATTCAGACTAAAAGCCTATCTACTGCAGTTTCTATTACCTAATATATGTCTAGTTTTCAACAAAAAAAAAATAAGACAAACAGAAAGGAAGGAAAAAAGGAAAAAAACATTCTGAAAAGACAAAGCAGTCATCAGAATTACACTCACTGTCACAAGTGTTAAAATTATCGTATCATGATTAATATGTCTAGGATGCTAATAAAATGAGTAGACAACATGCAAGAACTGATAGGTAATGTAAGCAGAAGGATGGAAATGCAAAGAAAGAATCAAAATGAAATGCTAGAATTCAAAATAAATGTGACAGAAGTGAAGAAGAATTTTGACACCCTTATCAGTAGACTGAATACAGCTGAGGAAAGAATCAGAGAAAGATATATCAATAGAAACTTCCTAAACTGAAACACAAAAACAAAACAATAATAACAAAAGTCAGAACAGAATATCCAAGACTGGTGAGAAAATTTGACAAAGTATAAACTACTCATATCAGAAACCAGAAGAAGAGAGAAGTGAACAGAAGAAATACTTCAAACAATAATGACCAAGAAAATTCCAAAATTAAGGATGGACGACAAAGCACAGACCCAGGATGTTCAGAGAATACCAAGTAGGATAAATCTGAGAAAAACTACACTTTGGCAAATCACATTCAAACTGCAGGTAATCAAAGACAAAGAGAAAATCTCAAAAGAAGCCAGGGGAAGTGGAATGATATAACACATTACCGGTAGAGGAACAAAAATAAGTATTACAGCCGACTTCTCATTCGAAACCATAAAATCAAAAAGAGAGAGGAGGGAAATATTTGAAGTGGAGTTTGAAGAAAAAAAACACGAACCTAGAATTATATATCTAGCAAAGCTATCCTCCAACAGTAAAGGAGAAAGACTTTCTGTGACAAATAAAGACAATGTGGATTCATTGCCAGCAGATATGCTCTGCAAGAAAGGTTAAAAGAAATATTTCAGGCAAAAGAAAAATGATATAGGTCAAAATATTGAAAGGAATAATATTGAAGAAGGGAATAAATGAAGATAAATTGAAATATTTCATTACTCTTATTCTTAATTTAAAAGATAACTTTTTAAAAGCAATAATATGAACAATATACTGGGCAATTATAGCATACACCAAGTGCAGTGAGTGACAGTGGTTATCCTTAGGTACTGAAGGGGGAAATGAGAACACTATAGTAAAAGTTTCCTGCATTATACTGAAACAATATAATCTTATGTGAAGGTAGACTTAGATTAGTTGAATATGTATACATTAAAGACTTAAATAGCTACAGAATACTTTTAAAAAGAAATATAATTGATACGCTAAGAAATAAAATGGAATTATATGAAATGCTCAACAAAAAACAGAAGGCAGAATGGGGGAGGAGCAAAGAACAAATGCAACAGATATTAAACAACAAACATAGTAGTTAATAATCCAACAATATTGATAATAACTTTTAACGTGAATGGTCTTATTTATACCAATGAAAAGACAGAGATATTCTGAGTGAATTAAAAAACAAACAAAAAATGCTAGATCCAGCTATACGCTGTTTACAGGGAAATAAAAAGGTGCATTACATAATGATAAAGGGGTTAATTCCTCAAAGAAATAAAATAATCCTAAATGTGCAGCTAACAACAGAGCATTGACAGACATGAGGCAGACACTGATAGAAATGAGAGGAGAAATAGGTAAATGTACTATTACATTTGGCTGCTTCAGCCCCACTTGGTAATAATTGATAGCTCAAGCAGACAGAAAATGAATAATGATATAGTTGAATGGTACCACACTATCAATCAACTTGATCTAATTGACGTTTATAGAAAAACCTACCCAACAAAAGCAGTATACAGATTTATCTCAAGTTCCCAAGGAAGATTCAATAAGATTGACCAACAAGATTCTCGGCCATAAAACACATGTTCACAAAATGTTTCAAGTACACGACTCATACAGATTTTTTTCTCAGAGCATAACAATGTGAAACAAAAAATAAATAACAGAATGGTAGCAGAAAAGTCCCCAAATATTTGGAAATCGAACTATACACTTCTAAATAATTATTGAGTCGAAGAAGAAATCTAGAGAAATTAATATATATTTTGAACTACATAAAAAAAAAGTAAAAATAATCAAGTATTTTTGATCCAATGAAAGGTAAAATTATAGCATGAAATGCAAATATTAGAAATAAACTAAAAGCAATAACTTTCAGAAAGTAAAGAAAGAAGCAGAGTAAAAAGAATAATAAATATTAGAGGAGAAATTAGTGAAATGAAAAGATCGATAAACTACCTAGGCTAATTGTTTTGACTTGGTATACCATGAATGTTGTAAGTTATGGTAAGATTTAGTACAAATCAAGAGGGTTAGGCTGGAAACATTTAAAGATTTGCTAAACTCATAGTCGCTGGTGTTCACAGCATGTCCAACAGGGCCACAAGGGAAAACAAGAAAATGCAGAGGGCTGTCACAAGGCAGAGATGAGCATGATTGTGAGCAAGCACCTTTATTATGGTTTTCATGGGGAATGTGACAGGGAGAAGTCAGAGCACTTGGGGATATACTGAAACTCACTTCTTGGGGCTTCGAACATTTACCAAAGGAAAAACTGAGCAAGCTTCTTAACTACACATAGCAGGCACCTGTGAAGTGTCACTTGGTGTGGATATTAAAACATCATTTTTTTATTATGAGAGATAGAAAATATGGCTAACACAACTGACCTTGTAATAATTAGTATTGCTAGCGGATTGGGACTGGGTAGTAATGACAAAGGAGTTTTGTGGTGTTATAATGATGGAAGATATCTTTGAAGAAGAGACTTCACTGGTGGAGGATAATTGGAGCAAATATAATGATAGAGCTGTTGTTCCTTAGTATTGAGGACACAACAGAGTCCAATTGAGGGCTATTACAGGCCCAAAAATCAGTGACCCTGTGAGCATAGCGAGATACACCATTAGTTCATTCATATATATATATATATATATATATATATACATATATACACACACACACATATGTATGTATAGCTATAGGTACAGGTACAGGTATAGGTATAAATACACACACACCCAGAGTTCCTTGGTGGCATAAACGGCTAAGTGGTAGACTATTAAAAGAAAGGTTTGTGGTTCAAACCCACCAAGAGATGCTTTGGAAGACAGGTTTGGTGATCAATTTTCAAAAGATCACACCCATTGAAATCCCTGTGGAGTACAGTTCTACTCTGACACACCAAGGTTGCCATGGCAACTTGTTTTATTAGCAGCTTTGGGACATTGGTGGTTCAGTGGTAGAATTCTTGACTTCTGTGCAGGAGGCGCAGGTTTGATTCCTGGCCATTACATCTTCCAGCCAAATACCCTAATTCCAGGGACCTCAATTTAATTACTACTCCAAATTAATTACTAATCCTTAGGTTCAGGCTCTTAAGAGCTTTTCCTCCAGGGAGCACCACCTCCCCAGTTACAGGGAGACTCTACTTTCTATTTTCAGGGGAGCCCACACAGTGCAGGGCACCCTGGATGGTATCAATCAGGTTGGCTACCACCCAGGTGATCCCAATTTAGACTGTCAATTCTTGGTTCATCAGCCTAGGACAGGCAGGACATGTGGGACACACAACGGAAGAGGAGGAGTTCCACAGAGGATAGACTTTGGTGTATAATTTCTCCTCCTGGTGACCCCCGGAGACTATTTTATTTCCCATTGAGAAAACTTGGAGTCCATGATGATTTAAATATTTGCCAAACCCATTGCCCTTGAATCGATTCCTACTCATAGCGACCCTACAGGACAGAGTAGAACTGCCCCATAGAATTTCCAAAGAGATGCTGGTGGATTCGAACTGTCATCCTTTTGGTTAGCAGCTAAGCTCTTAACCATTGTGCCACTAGGCTCCAATTACTGGCCAAGCCCCATGGCAAAAACAATTTCCTAACTCCCTTCATAAATTAGGAGTTCCACTGTGTCCTGAACTGCCTTTGCATGGCCTCCCTCCATCTTTGGTATAGCTCCTGCTACAGCTCCTTCCGGGCAGACCTTGAAAGATTGGCATCCTCCTGGGAACTCCTACCCTGATCTCCTCTGAAGACAACCACGTAAATTCTCCTGTAGGGACTTGGTGGCTCCAGTTATTTGGTGTTGCCCTGCTCCACAATCACCTTTACATAACCTTGGTAGTTTATTGGGAGTTCTAAAAATAATCAACACTTCATAGTTCCTTTGGAGTCCCTGGGTGGTGCAAACAGTTAATGCGCTCAGTTGTTAACCAAAACGTTGGAGGTTTAAGTCCAACCAGACGCACCTTAAAAGAAAGGGCTGGCAATCTATTTCTGAAAAAAAGTCAGTCATTGTAAATCCTATGGAGCACAGTTGTACCCTGAAACACGTGGGGTTGCCATGACTCAGAATTGACTCCATGGTAACTGGTATTGTGACTGTATGTCAGATTCCTTGTTTGTAGGAAGTACAAAGTAAAATGATAGGGCACCACGCTGACAGTTGGATTAGAATAAAAAGTTATTTATATTGTCCAATTTATCTGTAATGTTTTGGCCGTTCCCAAATAAAATAATAATAATGTCTCTATAAAATACATTAAATACTCAACCATAGAAAAACTTAATTTGACTGAAAAATGAGGACTGAATTAACCACTGCTTTTATTAATTTTCACCCTTATGCGTATTCAGCATTGGCTTCTTTTTAAACAAATTACAAATCTCCTTAACTCAGTTCCTATGCTTATCAGGCATTAGGTGGGTCCTGCCTAAAATTAAAAAAGTAACAAATTGAATTTATTTGTTCACAATCCATATTGCAGGTTCTGTATATGTAAAATGTATACCAAAATATAAGTGTGCAATATGTAGGCATTCAGGCCCCTCACAAATTCAAGCTTCAAGGATTTCACAATTTCTCTAACTCATTGATAAAGGACTGAATTTCCTCCTGTAGCTCATTGTGACTCATGGATAATCATATGGTACTGGAAAGGAAGGTAAGAATTGGGGTGAAACATGTCCCAGATGAATTTTGAACCTGCAATAACATTCATCCAGAGGGGTTATTAATTATAGAGAGGGTTCAATGTAAGTATATGATATTTGAATTATAAGACATGCCCAGTAGCTTGGCACAGCTTTGCTTGATGACTTCTTTCTTTGCAGAACTGGCTTAGCAAGAAAGTTTTGGAGCAAGCTAGAAGTACATTAAAAGACTAATGAGATAAAGCCTTTACATCGATTTTGACTTCACATTGACCTTAACTTGGCATTCCATACATACAATAATTTTTTCAAGTTAGAAAATACATTGCTCATTTATTTCTATAATAGTATTCTTTTATGTTACAGTCTTACCAGTAGGGCCAGACCTTTCCCAATGGTAAAGGGCAATGAAATATTATGAACATTATTAAAGCTTCTCCATAGTGTTGCAATAACTTAACGTAAAGGTTTTGACTGGCCTCTATTTTGGAGACAACAGCCTCATCCCTTTTTCCTGGTCCCCTCACAAAAATACATGCGTATGCACATTCACAAACATACACCTCAAAATAAGAGGACATTTTGGTATTTCAGAGATGGGTGTTTTGGTGTAGGAGTAGGAAATGAGGAATAATGAATAAGGTGAAGGGGGTTATTTGTTATGCTTTCTTAATAAGGCCCAATGGGTTAGTTAGATTACACGGCTATAAATATAAAAATAAATAAATAAATAAATAATATCGCCTTTGAGGCTATTCCAACTCATGGTGATGCCATGTGTTACAGAGGAAAACTGCCCCATAGGGTTTTCGTGGCTGTAATCTTTACAGGAGCAGATCTCCAGGCCTTTCTTCTAGGGTGCTCCTATGTAGGTTTGAACTGCCAACCTTTAGGTTAGTAGTTAAACAAAAACCTTTTGCACTACACATGGGCCTTTACAGAGCCATAAGCTCACCTTAGTTGTCCAAGGGAGTCTGAGAAATTCTGAGCATTAATAAAATTACTTTAGAGTTCAAGCAACAAAATGTGGCACTTAGTGGGGATGAAAGCCTTTCACCCTACTTCTGCATGAAAGCCAACACGGCTGTGGAAAATTACAAGGCAGGTAGAAATAGTTTTCTTGGAGTGGACAATGGCAGAAATTGCCCTTCTTAAAGTTGTTTCCCAGGCATTAGGCTAGGACCAGTGTGAGAACAGTTTTAGGGACAGAAGAAGAGGCAGACAACCAGTGAACGCTTCACTTTAGGAACTCTCCAAAATGTTCTGGAGAAGGGAGAGAAAGTACTTGTCAACTGGGAAGCAAAAAGAATTGTAGAATACTACAAAATAAAATTTCTATAAAAAAAGAAGAGTATTTTATAATTACAGCCTGATAAGGGATTTAAGAGCTTTAAGTGTTCACTTGTTAACCAAAAGTTTGGTGGTTTGAACCCACCCACCAGCTCTGGGGAAGAAAGACCTGGTGAGCTGCTTCCATAAGGTTACAACCAAGAAACCCTTTGGGGCTCTTCTAGTCTTTCACCCGGGGTCTCTATACGTAGGGATTGACTCCAGGGTACCCAACTACAACAACAACAAATGCAAAAGAAGAGACTTTTGCTTCCAAGTTCACTTGAACTAGCCCCAGCCTCCCAACATAAAAATCAAAACAGTGCAAGGTCACAGCTTCTCCCTGCCTCCACAGAATGCGTTTTCAGAATTAAATTGACCTTCATTGCTTTTTTATCTGCACAGTAGTAGTTTGTATTTCATTTCAATTGCTTGTATAATGAATATTCTAAGCCTTATTTCTAAGTGAGGCTAATTTTTGAATTCCTTGTTTTTAGTAGTTCTCATTTTTAATAGAACTTAGCAGTAATCCATTTTAATATTGCAGACCTTATCTCCCTCACCTGGATTTTGCACTGTATCTTAATTTGGACTAACATAAAGTTAATGGAACTAGCAGAAAAAAAACAGAAATTTCTGTTACATTTTCCCAAAATTAATAGTTATTTTTTAAAAGAAATTCTCAAGAAAAATGTTAAGATACACCAAATTATACTTTCCAGATATTGGGAACCAAAATGGTAATCATAAATTTGCCTTCCGTATTTCTCCCAGTGAACCTTTAGTCTTTTCCAATTACATATTTAAACATTTTGTCAGTGTCACCCAGATGATAGAAATACTGAATTAACACAAAATATTTATCTTAATTTCCCTGTACTGCACCACAAGAAAATTATGAGGTTATTTGAAAGCACGTGCAAGATGAATTCTTAATTCTTCAGCTTCTATTTCTACATATTATTCACTAACCTGTATACAATTTAAAGGTCTTTGTCGTGCTCCTTTTGACTGCTTGCCTCTTAGAGGAAACATTTCCCAGTGAACTAATGTAACGAACTTAAACAGTTTTATAGATTGTCATCATAGTAGTGATTTTAAATTGAATTATTGCTATTTTATAAGTACAGTCATTGTTAAAAAAGGATTTTACAGGTAAAAGTAAATGTATACTATTTACCTCATAGGATTACCTCAAAATTTTATAATTTCCAAGAATTATATCTCAACGATAAATAGCAGTTACTTTTCTTCATAAGTATGATGTTTCTTGTGTAATTCAGGGTATCTTTTATCACTTACTCTTCAATGTAAACGATTGCACAGGCTACTATTAGCATCCAACTGTTTATAAAGACATTTTATCATTGCTCACTGTGAAACTTAATCAAAATTCATCACAAATGCAAAGAATTTTCTTTAAAGTATAACTCAAATTTATATTCTGACCTTCTTCATAAATCTATGCTTCCTGTCCTTATCCAAATTAGCATTGAATTCCAGCAGTAACTAGAATTTGTGATCAATGGAAGCCACTTACTCTTAATGTAAAATTGTTTGTAGTGTTAATATTAATTGGATTGTTGGTCTCTCTTTAAAAAAAAATTAAATCAGCAAAACAAAGCAGCATAAAAAAATGATCATACTGAATTGCAGCAAAAAGAGTACCACCACTTTTAACTGACTGAATATTAGTAAAATAACCTAAGAATATTAAATTAGTTAAAGTAGTCCCAGATGCTACTCCTGGACACTCTTCTGGTTTTAATAGTATATCAAGAATTTAAAATATTTTGAGAGTAAGAAACAAATGAGAATTAGAATTTAAACTTGCATTCATGAGACCTCCAAGACGTATAATTGGGAGTGACTAACATCAGTTTTAAGATTCGATACAGAGTATGCTTGTGAGTATTTATCTCCAAGATTTATGAATATTTCTGATGCATCCTTTGGAGGAGCCAAAGGTCTGAGTGATGTTCAGTAACACCCTTTTTGGCCAAAGCTTTTTTAGTAAGAGGTACCACATGGAAATGATTTCCTACAATTTAACAAAGGAAAAATTTTTTCTCCACCAAAGAATTATTTGGAACTGAGTAAAAATTGTGTTGCTTGAGTAACTGTTAAAAGTAAGCATGCTAATGCTAAGAGAAGACCAAGCAGAGCTACAGGAAATGCTTCAGAAAGTTCTTACAAATGTTTAATAACTGACTGATACTTTATAAAATTAATAATTATAAAACCTTGCCTTTTTTTTTATAATCAAAGGGAAATGAGATTTTTGTTTTTGCTTGATTTTTAAATAAATATGAGCGGCCTTGGGTATCTTAGTACTTAGCTTTATCAGTTCATATAAAATATATTCATGAGATAATGCTGTCTTTGTGCATAGAAAGTTATCCCCATAATGGGATTCAAGTCACTAATAATCACTCATTAATTTGCTAATTTGTTCTACAAATACTGACTGCCTTCTATATACCAGGCTCTGTATTCAACATAGGAGTTCCTGGGTGGCACAAACAGTTAAGTGCTTGAAAAGTTGGGGTTCGAACTTACCCAGAGGCATGTTGGTAGCCAGGTCTGACTGTGATCTGCTTCCAAACAATGAACTCAAGCTAGGGTAGAAAATAGTGAGGGAAACAAAAAATAATAACATTTGATATCTGAGGCTTATAATGTTGGGTAAGGCACTTCTTGTTAAGCTGCTACTTTGGTTTAAGAGATTGTGTATGTAGAAAAAAAAAAATGTAGAATGTCCTAGTAAAATAAATGAACAAACAACACTATAGCTAGTCATCAGGATCTTAGTAAGGCTTATTATATGGCAAAAATAATTGAGAATATTGCTAGGAAATGCGGTGGTGGGTGTGTCTGGTCATATGGATGGACAAGGAACATGATCAGGACACTGACCTTCCAGAAACAGAAGCTAGGCACAGGATCAGGAATGGTCAGGAGTAGATAACTCCTACCATAATTAAACTATTCCTGATTTTCTGTTTCACTTAGAAATGTCCCTGTGTACCTATGACATAAATATTCATCTCTAGATGTTTCTTTCTACAAAATTCTAGATATAAAGATACAAATTACATATTACTTTTAGCTATTGAAATAATAAGCTAATTTCCCCTTGCCTCCTACTGCTGAAGAAATCATAATTTGGGTTATTAATTTAGTGAGGTATCCAAAAGTGCTGAGGTCCAAACTCTTAACATCTTAATCATGTAACTTTAATCATTTGATTCAGTTGAGTTAAACATCACTGGGTCCTTGTGGGAATTTCAGAGTGAACGCTTAGCAAACACATCCTACATATATCGCATATGTAAAGACTGCACTGGTCATGCTGCATGAGTTCCTAGTTTTATTTATAGTTTTTTCTGTACGTAACTATATTTCAGGTCAAAAATGAAAATCAAACATTTTAAATAAGTAAAGGGGTTTTGTGTATCTGGACACATCTTTGAAACTTGCAAAATGTTTTTTGTCTTGACATTGCTTTCCAACGCAGCTCATTTTTTATTATTGTTATTGTTATCGTCGTTACTATCTTTTACTCTGGATGGCACTGATTCTCTGAAATAAAAGATTCTATTTTTTTATTAGTCTTTTTTAAATCATCTTTTTAGATTTACTTTTAAAAGAGTTGGACTTAATTCATCTCCAATGGATGCCAAGCCAAATTTTGTTTTCAAGCTGACTATAACCAAATGCAGACATCTTTTGAGATTTATGAAATTTGAACATTTTTGCACTTTCTCCTCTTTAATTAAAATCTCATTTAAATGCTTTATTTTTCCTAGTTTTCTCTGATTAGTTGAAACAGGTGTAAATGTGAAATTTCAAAAGAAAGGGACATTTGCCCCGATTTCTGGCTGATCAAGAAGCAGAAAATGTAGAAAATCTAATGAGAAAGCTTATTATTATGATTTGCACAGCTCAGCTTTTGCATAATCAAGCATGTCGATGCACTCACACATCTGCAAATGCCTCTTAGACCCGCACATCTGAATCTTTTTAATGTTTTTCCATTACTGTTGCTTTTGCTGCCCCACTCAGGAAACCATCATCCATGACCCCAATTTTCAAAATGGGCCAGCTAAAAACAAAGAATGGATGTGTTTCCTAATCCTATCAAATCTTTTTTTTTTTTTTTTTTAGCAGAATGAAAACAGGTGGTGTTCTCAATTTTTAAAAGAGGCGAATTATGAACTGTAATCTGAATATGGCTTTGATTATCCAGGTATAACCGATAACATGAAAGTTGGTAAGACTGTAAAAGAAACTACATAATATTCAGGTGATCTTTGTGAGCACCCATGGTGCTTTTGATCCTTTAATATCATGCAATACTTTAGTTAATGTTATAGGAACATGTTTCTGTGTGCCAATATGATAGAATAGTGCATATGCTATGAGGACAGTGCAATGCCCAGGAAACCTTATCTACATCCTTCCCAAAAGAACTGATGCGGACAGTAAATATCCTTAACTTCCTATCTCACTCTTCCTTCATTCCAATACTTAAGACTCAAATTAAAACATGATGAAACACTGAGGTATTGTAAGATTTAGCTCATTATTGGAGTCAGACTATACTTTGAAGTACTAGGACGGTGGACAAAGTTAACTGCGTGGCTCTGTTTTATTGTTATTATTGTTGTTATTTTCTTACATTCATTATTATTAACTGAATGATTAATAGCAGTGATTCTGATGAAAGCAAGATTAATTTCAAAATCATGTGTTTGGTTTTTCATATGTTATGATGTATAATCCAAATCAAAAAACCAAACCCACTGCCATTGAGTCGATTCCAACTCATAGTGACCCTACAGGTGGAATAAAATTGGAGCATTTGTCGGTTGTCTTTCCTGAATAAACCCTTATGGATAATGAAGAAAACTCTGACATGGATGATGGTAAAATTCAGTGAATTTGTAGCTAATTGAAGAAATTTCCTTACAAAGGCTGAAATTTCATGAATTTCAGATGACCTATAAAGGCTGTGGGTGGTAAAGTGACATGGAAGCAGGGATCTGTGATTAACCTTCCAATGAGAACATTGAGGGTTTCCTCATCAAATGCAAAGATGACAAACAAATTATGGGAGCTAATCAGTATTTTATTTATCAGAGACAGAAAAAAAATGGCATAAAAAATGACAAGTAACAAATAACATGATGATATTTTAACTTGTTAACCAGAAAGGTCTTATCTTGGTCTTAAATTTTTTTTTTTTTTTTAACAAATGTAACAGCATGAGGGAGATGGGGCACAATAAAAATACATGTTAGGGTTTTTAATTGAAGGTGAAATCAATAAGAAACAACATCATGATGAATAAAAGCCCTCAAAACACTCAGAATGCATCACTGTTAGTACTAGTCTTTAAGTGTTTCAAAATAGATTTCAATGTCTCTTTCTACAATTTTGAAATTGAATTCATATACCATAATTTAAAATCTTCTAAATATTCTAAAAAAACCCAAAATTTTCAGTATCTCACCTGATTTCTAAAATCTACATGATACTGCAAAAACTCAACTGCAAAAAAGACAATTAACCCAATCAAAAAATGAGCAAAAGATATAAATAGACACTTCACTAAAGAAGACATTCAGGTAGCTAACAGATACATGAGGAAATGTTCATGATCATTAGCCATTAGAGAAATGCAGATCAAAACTACAATGAGATTTCATCTCACTCCAACAAGGCTGGCATTAATCCAAAAAACACAAAATAAATGTTGGAGAGGCTGTGGAGAGATTGGAACACATATACACTGCTGGTGGGAATGTAAAATGGTACAACCACTTTGGAAATCGATTTGGTGCTTCCTTAAAAAGCTAGAAATAGAACTACCATACGATCCAGCAATCTCACTCCTTGGAATACATCCTAGAGAAATAAGAGCCTTTACATGAACAAATATATGCACACCCATGTTTATTGCAGCACTGTTTACAATAGTAAAAAGATGGAAGCAACCAAGGTGCCTATCAATGGATAAATAACTTATGGTATATTCACACAATAGAATGCTACGCATCAAAAAAAAAACAGTGATGAATCTGTGAAACATTTCATAACTTGGAGGAACCTGGAAGGCATTATGCTGAGAGAAATTTATCAGTTGCAAAAGGACAAATAGTATATAAAACCACTATTATAAGATCTTGAGAAATAGTTTAAACTGAGAAGAAAACATTCTTTTGTGGTTACGAGAGGGGGAAGGGAGGGAGGGTGGTAGACAGGTATTCGCTAATTAGATAGTAGATAAGAACTACTTTAGGTGAAGGGAAAGACAGCACACAATACAGGGGAGGTCAGCACAATTGGACTAAACCAAAGGAAAGAAGTTTCCTGAATAAACTGAATGCTTGGAAGGCCAGCATAGCAGGGGCAGGGGTCTGGGGACCATGGTTTCAGGGGACATCTAAGTCAATTGGCATAATTAAATCTATTAAGAAAACATTCTGGATCCCACTTTGAAGAGTGGCATCTGGGGTCTTAAATGCTAGCAAGCAGCCATCTAAGATGCATCAATTGGTCTCAACCCACCTGGATCAAAGAAGAATGGAGAACACCAAGGACACAAGGCAATTACAAGCCCAAGAGACAGAAAGGGCCACATGAACCAGAGATGACATCATCCTGAGACCAGAAGAACTAGATGGTGCCTGGCTACAACCGATGACGGCCCTGACAGGGAACACAACAGTGAACCCTTGAGGGAGCAGGAGAGCAGTGGGATTCAGACTCCAAATTCTCATAAGACCAGACTTAAGGGTCTTACTGAGACTAGAAGGACCCCAGTGGTCATGGCCCCCAGACCTTCAGTTGGCCCAGGACAGGAACCATTCCTGAAGCCAACTCTTCAGATATGGATTGGACTGGACAACGGGTTGGAGAGGGATGCTGGTGAGGAGTGAGCTTCTTGGATCAGGTGGATACTTGAGACTATGTTGGCATATCCTGCCTGGAGGGGAGATGAGAGGGTGGAGGGGGTTAGAAGCTGGAAAAATGGACACGAAAAGAGAGAGTGGAGGGAGAGAGTGGGCTGTCTCATTAGGGGGAGAGTAATTGGGAGTGTGTAGCAAGGTGTATATGGATTTTTGTGTGAGAGACTGACTTATTTGTGAACTTTCACTTAAAGTACAATAAAAATTATTAAAAAAAATTTTCAGTATCTATTTCTTAAGATGTGATGAATAGTTCAATATCTTAGCTAAGATCTATTTGGGGCATTTGAGGAAAATCAAATCTTACATTTTGGACACTAAATTCGTAATACATTTATTTGAAAATGTTTATTGAGACTCAGTTTTGGACCATTAACTGTATACAACACACAAATATTTATCTCTCTCCAAAGAAAACTATCAAAAAATATTAGAAAATCTATCTACATAAATATGTTTTTGGCAGTATTATTTACCTTAGGAGAAATAAAATAATAATATTGTTGTTTCTAGGTGCTGTTAAGTTGGTCTGGCTCATAGCGACCCTATGTGCAACAGAATTAAACACTGTCCAGTCCAGTGCCATCCTCAAAATCCTTGCTATACTTGAGCCCAATGTTGTGGCCATGGTGTCATTCCATCTCACTGAGGGTCTTTATCTCTTTTGCTAACCCTCTACTTTACCAAGCATGTCGTCCTTCTCCAGGGACTGGTTCCTCCTGATTATATGCCCAAAGTACTGGAGATGAAGTCCTGCCATCCTCATTTCTAAGGAGCACTATGGTTGTGTTTCTTCCAAGACAGATCTGTTCATGCCTTTGGCAGTCCATGGTATATTCAATATTCTTCACTAACACAACAATTCAAAGGCATCAATTCTTCTTCTGTCTTCCTTATTCATTGTTCACCTTTCACATACATATGAGGCATGCATATGAGACAACACCAAGGCTTGGGTCAGGTGCACCTTAGTCTTCAAATTGATGTCTTTGCTTTTTAACACTGTAAAGAGGTCCTTTGCAGCAAATTTGAATGGAGCTAATTGGATGCCATTTTTGAGTATGTATGAAAAGGGGAGAAAGTAGAGCCAGGATGATATTTCTTGAGGCTGTGAAAATAATATATGTGAAAGAAGCTGAGATCCTAAAAATAGGGACATGAGACTAGAAGACAGATTGGATTTGAGAGCTATTTTAGAACTGGAGTTCACTTAATTTTTACTGATAAGGTATAGTTACCCTACCCAAAACCAAATTCCACTGCTATCGAGTTGATTTTAACTCATTGTGGCCCTATAGGACAGATTAGAACTGCCCCATAAGGTTTCCAAGGAGCTGCTGGTAGATTCAAACTGCCAATCTTTTTGTTAGCTGCTATGTTTTTAACCACTGTGCCACCAGTGCTCCAAAGCAAAATCATCCCTTTAGCTTAGATGGCCAAGACTGTGTTTAACCAAATTTATGTTTCTTTTAGCTATAGATAACACATTATTTTATCCTGACTTCCCACAGGAGCAGATTCTGAAATAGGGATATAGGTACAAGCTATTTATTTGATCACCTACTTCAAGAGGCACTAGTAGGACAGCAGAAGAGTGAGACTAAGAAGATAAGGAAATAAAAACAAAAACACAAAAAACAGTTGCCATCATCTTGTCTCTGACTCATAGTAACACCGTATGTTTCAGAGTAGAACTGTGCTCCACAGGATTTTCAAAGGCAAATTTTCTGGAAGTAGGTTGCCAGGCCTTTCTTCCAAGATACCCCTAGATGGACTGGAATTTCTAACCTTCCATGGTTAGCAGCAGACTGTGTTACCACCCAAGAAACCAATACAGGTGCATCAGTGAGTAGGTTACCACTGTGAATTACTAAGGCTCAGTCCCATAGGGACATGCTTCTAAGTTATTTCACCCAAAGTGAGATTTCCAGTTGTCAACTCCATTCATCATGGTTCAGTAGTGCCCAAGGGGCATTAAACTTCTTTGCATTTCTACCCTGACCCTTGCTCAGAAACAGCATATTCTTGTAGCTGAAAAATGCCTCAGACAAAGAGTCACACATGTGTGCAGTAAGAAGCTGTCAGAACTGTGAGTGCAAAGATGTGGGTGGGGCCGCAAAGCATCTGCTACACACATTAAACCACTCTTCCTCAAACTAGAGTTTATGTATATATTTCTACAATAATTTTAAGTTAATTTTTTTTTTTTTTTATCATCTTCCTTAAGCATAGCTTAAGAATGTGGATAATGACTTTAAAACTGTTTGGCTACTTGACAATTTCAGTGTCTAAGTGTCAAATCATACTAAGAGACACAACCATAATATGGACAGGAGTGAATGAAAAAAAAAAAAGTGTCATGGTTTGATGTAATGTTTCCAACCCCTAAGAACAAATAATGGTTGGGTCTATAAAGATACTGATAACAAAAGGCAACAATAATGAAAACTAAAAAAAAAAAAAAAATGAGATATTCAACATGTCGGAAATGACTTACAATGGAATAGTTATCAGAATGGAACATCGTTGTAAGTCGTGAGCTCCCTGTACTTATTGTTACAGTTGTATGGCAGCTAAAAGCATAAGCATAGCTAGATTTATATTTGTAAACCAAGAGTTAGCATTTTACTAAAATTACAATGCTGGCTAGTATTGAGACTTTTTTTTTTGAATGGGCTCCATTTTAAAAGAAACTTTGAGAAAAACTGAATTCAACTATTAGAATCTTTTCCTTATTAGTACAGTTTTAATGATCAGTTTCAGGATATAGGAATTCTGAGAGTTCAAGTAAGGGACGGCTATTATAGAAGTTTAACCATGGTGGATTCCCATTGGTGTGGACAGTGGGAACCTGATAAATGATCAAAAGGACATTAAAGTTAGGGTGAAATAGGGAGGAAAACCACAATTTTTTGATGTTGCCACTCCAAGTCTATATTTCTCTAAGAACTAAGGACCAGTAAAAAGAGAACAACTTCCAGACCATTTATTTGCTGCCCCACTCAGGAAACCATCATCCATAACCCTCATTTTCAAAATTGGCCAGCTAAAAACAAAGAATGGATGTGTAAATAGTAAAGAAAGCTGATGTATACAACTAAAAAACTAGATGTATACTTCCAATGACAGGAGAGAGAGAAAACTGGAACTGTAGTAGTGGTTTAGTTTTTTTTCTCATTTTCCTAGAAGCACATACTACACTTCAATGTCTTTGCCTTTATTTATTTATTCTTCCTTTCAGCCAATTACTCTTACCTCTACTACCACCTAGGTGAAGAATCCCAAATTAAACCATTTGTAACAAAAATTTATTTGCTCATTTAATCAGACCTTGGAGGAAATGTGAAACATTTGGGTTTCATGAATAATTAGAAGAATGAATTCCTCTAGTTGCTCATCTTCGCTTCCTTGAGACCAACAATTTTTTTTTTTTTTTGTCTCAGAATATTTTTATGCACACATCTGAAAATATGGCAGCTGAAAACTTGCAGACTATTGTTTTTCATGTTGGACCTCTGAGATGGATTGAGGTCACTATTCCTAGACCTATGTTCTATGGCAAAAGAAGTACTGGTGGTACAATGGCTAAGTGCTTGACTGCTAGCTGAAACGTTGGTGGTTCAAACCCACCCAGTGGCTCCATGGGAGAAAATAACCAGAAATCTACTCCCATAAAGATTGCAGCCTAGGAAACCTTTTGCGGCAGTATTACTTTGTTACATATGTTGCTATCAGTCAACTTGATGGCATACAATAACAATTCTACGGCAAGAGCTCTGACAAATCCATCTTTGGTGAAGATACATGTACCTAAACGAATCACCTGGGCAAATGAGGAGTGGAATGGTATCATTAGTCCACCTTGAGTCAACTGCCATCTTTGAGCCAATCAGTAGTTGAAGACAAGTGGGACCTACGAAAAATTGGCAGTTCTTATATGATCATTTGATCATAAAGTTAGAGCAAGATAAAATAGTTTTGCAGAAGACCAAATTTCGGGGAGCTGTATGAACAGTACCTCACACATATAAACATTTTTGCTAAAGCAGGTACAAAAGTAACAAAATACATGTAAAACAAAGGCTTAAGTGTGGCATGCTTTTTTTAAGAAAACAAAAACATGACTGACTTTAAGTCTTCCAATTTTACAAAAATGTATCATGTGATTAAATGTTAAACTGGTGAATTTCAAAGTGCATCGCTGACTAGCTTTGTATCTATTTTTGTTAAAATGATAAATTTGTGGATTATCTTAAAAGTACTTTAAATCCAATTTGTTCTCATAATTGAATATAGTCTATATTTTACATGTATTACAGATTACATAATATAATGTATAAAATATACAATACACATAATTTCTTAATTTAACTGAATTTAACTTAAAAGATATGTTAATATCTGCTTAAAACTAAATAAATATCAGAATATATTAAAGTCTCTGATGTTATAACATTTTGCGGCTGAGTAATTGAGCCTTATAATGTGTAGTAAATATCTGAAGCTTAATAATAAGATCAAAAGAATGTTCAGGCTTGAGAGAAAGACTAAAGTATCTTTCCCATGAAAGCATTACAGCATAGTTTGTCACTCAGTGGTTGGGCGTACGAGTATGTGGCCAATTCTGGACAATGAGTGCATTTCATGAAAGGTATTAAAAAAAAAAATCTCATTGCCGTTGAGTCAATTCCAACTCATAGCAACCCTATAGGACAGAGTAGAACTGCCTTATAGAGTTTCCAAGGAGCGACTGGTGGATTCGAACTGTCAACCTTTTATTTAGCAGCCGTAGAATTTAACCACTACTCCCCCGGGGTTTCCATTGATAATTTCTATTTTATACTCTTTCTTACTTGTAGCACCCAACAGGAGGATAGATGGGTCTTCTTCATTTCTGCGATAGGAAACTCCCTAATTTAGCCCCTAACATAAAGTGCTGCTACTTTGATAGAGATTTGCTAATATTTCCCCTTTCTGAGAAACATATTATTTATTTCTTAAGTGAATTCATATCCATAAAGAATTGGAAGGGAGATAGCTGGACTTGAAAGCCAGACAACCTATGTCATTGTGCTAACTCTGCCAATTCTCACCGAGAAAACATGTGAAAACTTTGAGCACCATTTTCCTCAGCTGGATCTGGTGGATATCGTTTGACTGTTCTATCCTTCAATTACGTGATTTTTAAAAAATTTAACAACCAATACTATTTTAAAGAGAAATATCGACAGTTTGGCTATGATGTTTCAATTGTTCACAGAACAACCATTTCTGCTTTCTCAAGCACTTCTAATGTTTATTTACTCTATCGATAAAGCTTTCTTTTGGAACTGTAATTTTGTGTCTTAATGTATATCTACTACATAGTCTGCAGATACTTTGAAATTTGTGTACATAATGAGATAGTTTTTACACAGAAACTTAGTGGAATGTGTAATATCAATATTTCAGGCTGATTATTTAAATGTTATATTTTGGGTCAATAATCAAAATCCTACATAAATGCTTTATCACTTTAACATACCCAAAACACTTCTTTCGAACCCATCTCTTTAGATTATTTTCATAGCAGTATGAGTGTTTTAAAAATAGCAGTAAAGAGAGAGGCGGAGCCAAGATGGCGGACTAGGCAGATGCTACCTCGGATCCCTCTTACAACAAAGACACGGAAAAACAAGTGAATCGATCACATACATAACAATCTACGAACCCTGAACAACAAACACAGATTTAGAGATGGAGAACGAACTAATACGGGGAAGCAGCGATTGTTTTCAGAGCCTGGAACCAGCGTACCAGTCAGGTATGGCACAAGCACAGAGAGCTGCTCCACCCCCCTGAACTAACCCCAGGAGGGGGACCAGCCAGTTCTGCGGGCGGCGTGGGACGCAGCCGGTAGGAGAAGTCTCCGGAAGGCAGTGACTGGTCTTGGAACGGGGAGAGCAGCGTCCCAGCCGGGGAACCGTTCCGCCGGGATTTGGACTGGACTCAGGTACGGCATAAACACGGAGAGCTGCTCCACCCCCCTGAACTAACCCCGGGAGGGGGCCCAGCTGGTTTGGGTGGGCGGCGTGGGACGCAGCCAGTAGGAGAAGTCCCTGGGAGGCAGCGACTGCTATTGGAGTGGGGAGAACAGCGTCCCAGCAGGGACACTTGATCACGGCACAAGCACAGGGAGCTGCTCCACCCACCTGAACTAACCCCGGGAGGCAGCCCAACTGGTTCGCGGGGGCGGCACGGCAACGCGGCTGGAGGGACGAGAAGTCCCCGGGAGGCAGCGACTGATTTTGGAGTCGAGAGTGCACCGTCCCAGTAGGGGAGCCTTGACGCTGGGCGTGGGGCTGGAAGCTGAGGATCTGACCTTGACTCCAGCAGGCCAGACCCCCTGGGGGCAATCTCCACACAGCCAGCACACATAGGCGATGCGCCCCACGGGAATCTCAGATATAATAGTCATTCCAAGCAAGACAAGCAACTCTGGCTATATTCTGAGGTGCTACTCTCCTATCTCTCTGTTCCCTCCCCCACCCTCCCCAGGCGGCTTCATTAACATCCGAATAGCCTGAGCCAGAGGGAGAACTCTGACAGGGATCTGACTGCAGTTTTTTTTTAGCAGATTTTCTGGAAAAACTAGTTTCCCAGTGATGGCTCGGAGACAACAATCCATATCAAACCACTTAAAGAAGCAGACCATGACAGCTTCTCCAAGCCCCCAAACAAAAGAGTCAAAATCTTTCCCAAATGAAGATACAATCCTGGAATTATCAGATACAGAATATAAAAAACTAATTTACAGAATGCTTCAAGACATCACAAATGAAATAAGCCAAACTGCAGAAAAAGCCAAGGAACACACTGATAAAACTGTTGAAGAACTCAAAAAGATTATTCAAGAACATACTGGAAAAATTAATAAGTTGTAAGAATCCATAGAGAGACAGCATGTAGAAATCCAAAAGATTAACAATAAAATTACAGAATTAGACAACGCACTAGGAAGTCAGAGGAGCAGACTCGAGCAATTAGAATGCAGACTGGGACATCTGGAGGACCAGGGAATCAACACCAACATAGCTGAAAAAAAATCAGATAAAAGAATTTAAAAAAATGAAGAAACCCTAAGAATCATGTGGGACTTTATCAAGAAGGATAACCTGCGGGTGATTGGAGTCCCAGAACAGGGAGGGGGGACAGAAAACACAGAGAAAATAGTTGAAGAACTCCTGACACAAAACTTCCCTGACATCATGAAAGACGAAAGGATATCTATCCAAGATGCTCATCGAACCCCATTTAAGATTGATCCAAAAAGAAAAACACCAAGACATATTATCATCAAACTCGCCAAAACCAAAGATAAACAGAAAATTTTAAAAGCAGCCAGGGAGAAAAGAAAGGTTTCCTTCAAGGAAGAATCAATAAGAATAAGTTCTGACTACTCAGCAGAAACCATGCAGACAAAAAGGGAATGGAACGACATATACAGAACACTGAAGGAGAAAAACTGCCAGCCAAGGATCATATATCCAGCAAAACTCTCTCTGAAATATGAAGGCGAAATTAAGATATTTACAGATAAACACAAGTTTAGAGAATTTGCAAAAACCAAACCAAAGCTACAAGAAATACTAAAGGATATTGTTTGGTCAGAGAACCAATAATATCAGATATCAGCACAACACAAGGTCACAAAACAGAACGTCCTGATATCAACTCAAATAGGGAAATCACAAAAACAAACAAATTAAGATTAATTAAAAAAAAAATACACATAACAGGGAATCATGGAAGTCAATAGGTAAAAGATCACAATAATCAAAAAGAGGGACTAAATACAGGAGGCATTGAACTGCCATATGGAGAGTGATACAAGGCGATATAGAACAATACAAGTTAGGTTTTTACTTAGAAAAATAGGGGTAAATAATAAGGTAACCACAAAAAGGTATAACAACTCTATAACTCAAGATAAAAGCCAAGAAAAACGCAACGACTCAACTAACATAAAGTCAAACACTATGAAAATGAGGATCTCACAATGTACTAAGAAAAACGCCTCAGCACAAAAAAGTATGTGGAAAAATGAAATTGTCAACAATACACATAAAAAGGCATCAAAATGACAGCACTAAAAACTTATTTATGTAAATGGACTAAATGCACCAATAAAGAGACAGAGAGTCACAGACTGGATAAAGAAACACGATCCATCTATATGCTGCCTACAAGAGACACACCTTAGACTTAGAGACACAAACAAACTAAAACTCAAAGGATGGAAAAAAAAATATATCAAGCAAACAATAAGCAAAAAAGAAGAGGAGTAGCAATATTAATTTCTGACAAAATAGACTTTAGACTTAAATCCACCACAAAGGATAAAGAAGGACACTATATAATGATAAAAGGGACAATTGATCAGGAAGACATAACCATATTAAATATTTATGCACCCAATGACAGGGCTGCAAGATACATAAATCAAATTTTAACAGAATTGAAAAGTGAGATAGATACCTTCACAATTATAGTAGGAGACTTCAACACACCACTTTCGGAGAAGGACAGGACATCCAGTAAGAAGCTCTATAGAGACACGGAAGATCTAATTACAACAATCAACCAACTTGACCTCATTGACTTATACAGAACTCTCCACCCAACTGCTGCAAAATATACTTTTTTTTCTAGTGCACATGGAACATTCTCTAGAATAGACCACATATTAGGTCATAAAACAAACCTTTGCAGAGTCCAAAACATCGAAATATTACAAAGCATCTTCTCAGACCACAAGGCAATAAAACTAGAGATCAATAACAGAAAAACGAGGGAAAAGAAATCAAATACTTGGAAAATGAACAATACCCTCCTGAAAAAAGACTGGGTTATACAAGACATCAAGGAGGGAATAAGGAAATTCATAGAAAGCAACGAGAATGAAAATACTTCCTATCAAAACCTCTGGGACACAGCAAAAGCAGTGCTCAGAGGCCAATTTATATCAATAAATGCACACATACAAAAAGAAGAAAGAGCCAAAATCAGAGAACTGTCCCTACAACTTGAACAAATAGAAAGTGAGCAACAAAAGAATCCATCAGGCTCCAGAAGAAAACAAATAATAAAAATTAGAGCTGAACTAAATGAATTAGAGAACAGAAAAACAATTGAAAGAATTAACAAAGCCAAAAGCTGGTTCTTTGAAAAAATTAACAAAATTGATAAACCATTGGCTAGACTGACTAAAGAAATACAGGAAAGGAAACAAATAACCCGAATAAGAAATGAGAAGGACCACATCACAACAGAACCAAATGAAATTAAAAGAATCATTTCAGATTATTATGAAAAATTGTACTCTAACAAATTTGAAAACCTAGAAGAAATGGATGAATTCCTGGAAAAACACTACCTACCAAAACTAACACATTCAGAAGTAGAACAACTAAATAGACCCATAACAAAAAAAGAGATTGAAACCGTAATCAAAAAACTCCCAACAAAAAAAAGCCCTGGCCCAGATGGCTTCACTGCAGAGTTCTACCAAACTTTCAGAGAAGAATTAACACCACTACTTCTGAAGGTATTCCAAAGCATAGAAAATGACAGAATACTACCCAACTCATTCTATGAAGCCACCATCTCCCTGATACCAAAACCAGGTAAAGACATTACAAAAAAAGAAAATTATAGACCTATATCCCTCATGAACATAGATGCAAAAATCCTCAACAAAATTCTAGCCAATAGAATCCAACAACACACCAAAAAAATAATTCACCCTGATCAAGTGGGATTTATACCAGGTACACAAGGCTGGTTTAATATCAGAAAAACCATTAATGTAATCTATCACATAAATAAAACAAAAGACAAAAACCACATGATCTTATCAACTGATGCAGAAAAGGCATTTGACAAAGTCCAACACCCATTTATGATAAAAACTCTTACCAAAATAGGAATTGAAGGAAAATTCCTCAACATAATAAAGGGCATCTATGCAAAGCCAACAGCCAATATCACTCTAAATGGAGAGAACCTGAAAGCATTCCCCTTGAGAACGGGAACCAGACAAGGATGCCCTTTATCACCGCTCTTATTCAACATCGTGTTGGAAGTCCTAGCCAGGGCAATTAGGCTAGACAAAGAAATAAAAGGTATCCGGATCGGCAAGGAAGAAGTAAAGTTATCACTATTTGCAGATGACATGATTATATACACAGAAAACCCTAAGGAATCCTCCAGAAAACTACTGAAACTAATAGAAGAGTTTGGCAGAGTCTCAGGTTATAAAATAAACATACAAAAATCACTTGGATTCCTCTACATCAACAAAAAGAACACCGAAGAGGAAACAACCAAATCAATACCATTCACAGTAGCCCCCAAGAAGATAAGATACTTAGGAATAAATCTTACCAAGGATGTAAAAGACCTATACAAAGAAAACTACAAAGCTCTACTACAAGAAATTCAAAAGGACGTACTTAAGTGGAAAAACATACCCTGCTCATGGATAGGAAGACTTAACATAGTCAAAATGTCTATTCTACCAAAAGCCATCTATACATTTAACGCACTTCCGATCCAAATTCCAATGTCATATTTTAAGGGGATAGAGAAACAAATCACCAATTTCATATGGAAGGGAAAGAAGCCCCGGATAAGCAAAGCACTACTGAAAAAGAAGAAGAAAGTAGGAGGCCTCACTTTACCTGATTTCAGAACCTATTATACAGCCACAGTAGTCAAAACAGCCTGGTACTGGTACAACAACAGGCACATAGACCAATGGAACAGAATTGAGAACCCAGACATAGATCCATCCACATATGAGCAGCTGATATTTGACAAAGGACCAGTGTCAATTAATTGGGGAAAAGATAGCCTTTTTAACAAGTGGTGCTGGCATAACTGGATATTCATTTGCAAAAAAATGAAACAGGACCCATACCTTACACCATGCACAAAAACTAACTCCAAGTGGATCAAAGACCTAAACATAAAGACTAAAACGATAAAGATCATGGAAGAAAAAATTGGGACAACCCTAGGAGCCCTAATACAAGGCATAAACAGAATACAAAACATTTCCAAAAATGATGAAGAGAAACCCAATAACTGGGAGCTCCTAAAAATCAAACTCCTATGCTCATCTGAAGACTTCACCAAAAGGTAAAAAGACCACCTACAGACTGGGAAAAAATTTTCAGCTATGACATCTCCGACCAGCGCCTGATCTCTAAAATCTACATGATTCTGTCAAAACTCAACCACAAAAAGACAAACAACCCAATCAAGAAGTGGGCAAAGGATATGAACACACATTTCACTAAAGAAGATATTCAGGCAGCCAACAGATACATGAGAAAATGCTCCCGATCATTAGCCATTAGAGAAATGCAAATTAAAACTACGATGAGATTCCATCTCACGCCAGCAAGGCTAGCGTTAATCCAAAAAACACAAAATAATAAATGTTGGAGAGGCTGCAGAGAGATTGGAACTCTTATACACTGCTGGTGGGAATGTAAAATGGTACAACCACTTTGGAAATCTACCTGGCGTTATCTTAAACAGTTAGAAATGGAACTACCATACAACCCAGAAATCCCACTGCTGGGAATATACCCTAGAGATACAAGAGCCTTCATACAAACAGATATATGCACACCCATGTTTATTGCAGCTCTGTTTACAATAGCAAAAAGTTGGGAGCAATCAAGGTGTCCATCAACGGATGAATGGGTAATTAAATTGTGGTATATTCACAGAATGGAATACTACGCTTCGATAAAGAACAGTGACAGATCTGTGAAACATTTCATAACATGGAGGAACCTGGAAGGCATTATGCTGAGCGAAATGAGTCAGAGGCAAAAGGACAAATATTGTATAAGACCACTATTATAAGATCTTGAGAAATAGTAAACCTGAGAAGAACACATACTTTTGTGGTTACGAGGGGGGGAGGGAGGGATGGTGGGAGAGGGTTTTTTATTGATTTATCAGTAGATAAGAAATGCTTTAGGTGAAGGGAAAGACAACACTCAATACATGGAAGGTCAGCTCAATTGGACTGGACCAAAAGCAAAGAAGTTTCCAGGATAAAATGAATGCTTCAAAGGTCAGCGGAGCAAGGGTGGGGGTCTGGGGAACATGGTTTGCGGGGACTTCTAAGTCAATTGGCAAAATAATTCTATTATGAAATCATTCTGCATTCCACTTTGAAATGTGGCGTCTGGGGTCTTAAATGCTAACAAGCGGCCATCTAAGATGCAGCAATTGGTCTCAACCCACCTGGAGCAAAGGAAAATGAGGAACACCAAGGCCACATGACAACTAAGAGCCCAAGAGACAGAAAGGGCCACACGAACCAGAGACCTACATCATCCTGAGACCAGAAGAACTAGTTGGTGCCCCGCCACAATCGATGACTGCCCTGACAGGGAGCACAACAGAGGACCCCTGAGGGAGCAGGAGATCAGTGTGATACAACCCCAAATTCTCATAAAAAGACCATACTTAATGGTCTGACTGAGACTAGAGGAATCCCGGCGGCCATGGTCCTCAGACCTTCTGTTGGCACAGGACAG
Organism: Loxodonta africana; assembly: GCF_030014295.1. Taxonomy (NCBI): domain Eukaryota; kingdom Metazoa; phylum Chordata; class Mammalia; order Proboscidea; family Elephantidae; genus Loxodonta; species Loxodonta africana. The sequence continues at coordinate 112,691,944 of NC_087343.1, read as the reverse complement.
GAACCATCCCCGAAGACAACTCATCAGACATGAAAGGGACTGGTCAGCGGGTGGGAGAGAGACGCTGATGAAGAGTGAGCTAATTATATCAGGTGGACACTTGAGAGTGTGTTGGCAACTCTTGTCTGGAGGGGGGATGGGAGGATAGAGAGAGAGAGAAGTCGGCAAAATTGTCACAAAAGGAGAGACTGAAAGGGCTGACTCAAGAGGGGGAGAGCAAGTGGGAGTAGGGAGTGAGATGTATGTAAATTTATATGTGACAGACTGATTGGATTTGTAAACGTTCACTTGAAGCTTCATAAAAGTTAATAAAAAAAAAAAATAGCAGTAAATACTCCCTATTTCATAAATGCAACCATAAACCAACATTCAGGTTTGCACTTTGCTCTTTCAACACACCCTGTTTCACTTGTCATTTTTAGCTTGTTTCCTTCCTTTTTGATCTGGTATTTGTTTTACTTAACCAGTTATTATCATTTAAACCACTGAGACTACAGGATATATTGCCTTAATATTGTTGTTGCACTCTAGTTATTATTCCTGGTGCCCACAACAAATGATCCTTCAAGGACTACAGCAGAACAGGAATAGTATGTACAAATGCACTTGCTGCCAGGGACGTTCAATCTCCATATTGGTGGAGACTCTGGGGACATTGTATAATTGTTATGACAACAAAAAACATGAGTGGGCTTATTTGCTCATTGGTTGATTTGTTTTAAATTTATGTATTCATTTTTCTTTTATTCATTTGTTTGATTTTATTGACTTTTTTGTTTTAATTTGGGGGTAACTGGAATGGGGGAAGCAGGTTTCACTGTTAGTAAAATGTTTAAAACAAAAACAAGTAGCCCTGGGGGACTGCAGGTGCACACACAAATGCATAGGAATATTTTGTAATTTTTTCAAAGAGAACACAATATTGTCTGATTTTTTAGACAGCATTGAAATACAACTATCATACACTTGCTTATGCCAATGCTGCCTATTCCCTCTGATTTTTTTTTTTGCCTCTTCTTTCTTCTTTTTTTTTCTTTAGCTTTCCTTTACCAGTCTGGCTACTATATTTTGTTGTTATTATTATTTCTTGTTTGGTTAGTTTCCTTTGTTCAGTTTTCAAATTAATTGAGGTTGTGTTGTCTTGCCAATTAAATCATAACAGATATTACATTTGGAACCTGCTAAGCCTTCTTTCCCCAGACAATTCTCAATAACAGAGCAGACATCTACATTTAAAAGCTTCTGTATTTCTTAAAAGCAATTGCAAAAGGGAATTTTGGACTGATCATCAAATTCCACGAGGAGAAACCTTGAGTAACGAGATGGAAGACACAAACTCCCCAACTGTCCAATGATTATGTAGGAAAGTTAAGTATCTCATTAGAATGTGGGAGAGAGTTTTTAAACCTGCTTTGTTTTGAAGGAAAAATAATACAAAGTCAGGTGTGGTAAGCTAGGATCTCTGGACACATTCACTGAAATGATCAACACCTGAAAAAAAGTGGGGGGAGAGGAAGCAGAACTAGGCCAAATCACTCAGTTATGATACAGGTCCAACATAGTCTCAGTCAAAACAACAGAGCGCTTTGAAAGGAATATTCCCCTACAGAGTGTTATGGGTCAGGTTAAAATGGACTGGCCTTTATACCTTGCCTTACTCATCAACTAGATGCAGCCTTCTCTAGGAAGACCATAACCTTAGGCAAGGTAATGCCTAAAGGAGCTGATACCTGGAGGCTTTCTGGTAACTGTATTCCCACAGATGGAAATAAATCCTTCTTTAAACAGAGAAATGAGTAGCATGCCTGTGTCTACGACATCAGAGAGGAATGATTTGGAGTGTACCAAAGATTGATGTTACATTGATATGCTGTCTGACTCAGGGGAGGGTATTTTCCAAGTTTCATGAAGAAGGAAACTGAAACAATGTACAAATTAACTTTCGGACCTACAATTAATTGTAATAGCTCCAAGGTCAGAATATCTAAGGTAGACTGAAGTGTTTCTAGCCACAACTGGACCCCAATTTTGATAGAAACAGACTATTAACAGTAGTAAGTCTATTGGCTGAACACTACTTATCCATTCAATGAGAACTTACTCATGTTTACAACTATGTTAGAGGTGATATTGGTGATGGAAGTGGTTGTAAAAACGTAGTCTCAATTCCAGATGATAATTGCTCCTGAATTAGCTAGAGTAAGCTAATTGTTATTCCCATCACCATCGCGTCAATTCCAACTCATAGTGACCCTATAAGACAGAGTAGACCTGTCCCTGTAGAGTTTCCAAGCTCATAATCTTTATGGAAGCAGACTATCATATTTTAATCCTACAGAGCAACTGGTGGGTTCAAACCACAGACCTTTCAGTTAGTAGCCAAGCACTTAACCACTGTGCCACCAGGGCCAAAATTATAGAAGCTTTACCCATAAAAATTTGTCTGTTATAAATATTAGGATGAGAGAGGATTCTGTGCTTCATGAAGCCCTTCAGAAATTCATTTTTAGTCCTCTGTATTGTTTGAGTCCATTGCATTAAGCCAATAGCTAGGGAAAGTGAAGGGATAGCAAGTGGGATATTTCTAAAGACCAGGTCTAGAAGTGGCCGTAATCATTTTGCTCCCACTTCATTGACCATAACTCAGATCCATACTGGATGGCAATAAAATAAAGCCTGGAAGGGCTCACAAAAATTAGAACATGTTGGGTGTTGGTTAATATTCATAGCCTCTGCCATAGTTGCTGATATCAGTTAGAACTTTATAGAAAGAAAATAATTTAAAAGATCAAGACTGCTGGTAATTATGTTGAGTTAAAGTTCAAAGTAAGTAGAAATGTGATTGTCATTCATGCCATTTAAGAAAGTTTGTGGAGAGAAGAACTACAAAATAAGTATAATGGATTGTACTTTTGCTCTATTAAGCAATTATCCTAGGAATAATTTGAAAGTTGCATAAGGAAAAATCTCAGTAATTCATCATTCAAATTTGTTTCATTTGAAGTACGGAATGCACAAGAATCTATTGTTAATAACTTGGAATATTTCTACTTATTGAAGTATAAATTCCTTGTATTTAGAGATAATTATTATGCATATGATATAATCTATGCAGATTCAACAATTATTGAAGTGTGGGATGATGGATCACAATCATTAATTTATCTATTTAAAGCCAAAATAATTACTTTCAAGCTATTGCGAGTGTCAAAAATAGTAATAAAATGTGTTGATAGGTTGTTGCAGTTCACTGATATTTAAATTTTAAATAGAGTCAAGAGAAGGAGGAAGGGAAGGATCCAAATTACCTATGAAATTTTAGTATGTAACCACATGATAAAATTTTGAACTTAAGAATATAGTGAAGGAAGAAAATGGCAGGTCTATATAGTAATCAACCATGATAATTCTATGCAGAACAATATCCTTAGTCTTACTTGAGATAGAGAATGTTAAAGCTGGAAAAAAAAAAAAGAACTGTGACTAGAGATAGAAAAAACAAATCCCAGTTCTGGATCCCCACAAGCCCCACCACACCATCACTACTACACAACAATGTTCTATGGTGAATAGAAATAGACCAAGCAAGAAATACAGGTAAGACAGAGAAGGGTGCCAGCGAAGGGACCTGATGGATGGTTGGGGAAAACTCAAGAAAAATTAAATTGATTATAAATCTGAAAATGCAAAATAAGAGATCAATAGAAAATAACAAGAGTTTTTTTTTTTTTTTCTTTTTTAAATATCTTTTAAGTTAAGGAATTCTGCCCACATCAGGCTTCGGGGAAGCTAGTAAATGGTGACTGGAAACACTTGGGAAAAATGACTGGTGGTGAATTCTTCTTTAACCTTGAAGTAGGGAAAGGTTTTCTAAATCCAGAAGCAATAGAAGAAAATACTGTTAAATTTGATTATTTAAAAAAAAAAAAAAAGCACAGCAAAATCTACCATAAACAAAGTAAAAAACTGAGAGAACAGGAGAAAATACAACATATAAGGCAGATAAATAAATAATATTCATAAAAATAATCCTGAAAAAAATTGAGAGGCAAAAGACAAAAACCTGAGAGAAAAATGGAAAAAAACACATAAACAATTCAAAAATAAAAGATATAAAAATAATCTTCATCTATATGATTACATGCTCTCATAATCAGAGGTCTGTAATTAAAATGACACTCAGATAACATTTTTTACTTTTCAAACTAGCAAAACTCATATGTATTTATAAATTTTTTAAATAAATACTTTCGTATATTTCAAAAAATTTTTTAGTCATCTGTTGGGAATGCAAATTTGCACAAAAATTCTGGGAAGTTTTTTGACAAAAACTAATCAAACTACTTACATAATTAGAGGTAGAAGACTACCCTGAAGACACGCTTCCAATTTTTTTGGAAATACATATCATAAGGTTATTCAATACAGCATCGTTTGTAATTGTAAAATACTGTAGTCAATCTAAGTGCCAACACCTTGACCAAAGCCTAAAAAAACCCTTTGCCATGGAGTTGCTTCTGATTCGTAGTAACCCTTCAGGACACAGTAGAACTGCCCCATGGGGTTTCCAAGGAGCAGCTGGTAGGTTTAAACTGCCAGTCTATTGCTTAGCAGCTGAGCTCTTAATCACTGCACCACCAGTGGTCCACAAATTGAATAGTGTTGAATAAGCTATGTTATAGCCACACAATGAAGCACTGTGCAGTTATACAAAAGAATGAAGATGTTTTCTACTAGATGATGACAAAATTATTTCCAGGACATACTTTTATGTAAAAAAAAAAACAAAGCTCAAAATAATACCAGAGACAATAAATGCTCAGTCATGAAAGGAATACCTCCTATTAATTGTTTGATTATTCATACACCAACAAATAAAATAAGATGAAATCGAGCAGATCATTTGACTCCCTGTGAATAATTACTAGTCATATTTTTGACACTTGGTTTGCCAATGATGGAAACATTTTAACAACTGATAAAATATTGCTTTAAAAATCTGTTTAAAAAAAAATGAATTGCATAGCATACATTAGAAATGATGTAAATAAATATCATGAGAGAAACAAATTTGAATGGTTTAATCATGTCTGTAAGTCAAAAGAAAGTGTCCAAGATTTTTTACTTTAATAGTTTAAGGGCTCTGATCCAGACAAAATAAGATAACATTTTAAGATAGCATTTATGTAGGGAGCCCTGGTGGTGTGTAGATCAGTTAAGTGTTCCTAAAAACAAGATTACTTTGACTATTTTACTTCAAAAACCTCATTTTCCCTTTCTTGCACACAGTTTTCCAGGGAGTATTTCAGTGTGAATAGAGAACTAGTCAAGTTTTTCAGTATTTATCTTATGTAGAGTATCTCAGAGCATCCACACTTAAAAAAATAAAACGTACACTCAGATGGAGATGCAACAAGGTGAAATTATAAATAGTGGAGAAGCAACATGGATATTTCAATTCATTGTGCGCCTTAATTTTACTGATATATAACCAGAACAGTAGAACTGGAGTTCTAAAATGCAATTTGATTTTTCACAATTTAAGCTTCCACTAGTTAAAAAAAATCCAAATAGAATGATCATAAACCAAAAATCTACATATTTACACTATTTCTGAAATTAAGTGTTTTTAGCACAAAAACAAAAGTGAATTTTGGGTTCCTGTCTTTAATAAATTATTAGCAAGAGGAAAATTAAATTTTACATTTTTTTTCCCATTCATTCATACCTAAAACTTAATGACGAACTGCATGTGTGTATAATAATGGAAAATACGACCCAGTGCTATTAATACAGAAACATAAGCACTAGAGTGGAAGGTGAGTTCTATGTGCCACTATGCTCAGCTTGAGGATAAGTCTGGAACCACCTTTTTTTGGAAGACATCTCACATTATAAAAATACTCTTAAGTATATTATTTAGCACCCCTTTTTAGCACTGATTCCCATCATGCTTTTAGTCAATATCTGTAGTTTGACAATAACAGTACATCTCATCTGAGAGCTGCTTTTCCTTTTGCTTTTGCGGTTTGGAAAGTTCCACTTCCTAAACTCAAGTATCTCTCTTTCTGCATGAAGTTTTCAATTACTGTAACTAAAATCCCCTTCCCCCTCAACAAAGTGTCAGCCAGTTGGCTGCATCTCTTGGAGGCCTTTTTTTTTTTTTTTATTGTATCTAACATTGCGTTTTCTGCGTAACTTCCTTCATCAGGCATTCTTCACCCCAGCTAAAGGTGCACTGCAGGCTCATAGACAGCTGTGCAGAGTGAAAGGGTGCTTGGTGCGCTAAGAACAACATTATCATCCGTACCCCTTTTAGAAGCTGATTTTATCTTGGGGCGGAGAAGCAAACACACAGGTTTTACAGAATCACATTCACACAACTTTATCTTACACAATGCAATCTATGCACAGTGTACTTAATAAACATGATTCCTTTCGTGTATAGATGATTAAGATTTTTATCGCTGACCATACTTTACAGTTTGAGTGCTTTATAGTTCTTATACCTCCAGTGCTGTCATAGGTGCAAATTGGAATGATTATTGATATATTAAAATTTCAAACACGTATAACTGAAAGTATTACAGCTTTCTATTGCTTTTCGTAAAGTTGAAAAATAGATTATCTTGATGCATTTGCAAGCCATATTTCTGAAGAGCAAACGGACTTAAAGTTGTAGATAGAACATTGCATTTGCTTGGTGTGGTAACCAACTGAAGATTGGTAGCAATTCTGATTTTCTCTAATGCCCTAATTAGAAAAATGTTAAATACTCAGTAGTTTAAACAAGACGCTCAAATGACATTTTTGTCTGAAAGGCACCAGTATTGGTTGTAAAGATGACAGTGATTTGTCCTTCTACACAAAACTAAAGGCCAAATGTAAGATGAAAAGAATGAGATAAAATAGACCAAAAGACCTATGAACTAGAAAACATTTCCATGAACAGAAATACATTTACAGGATTAAATATTGAACTTCTTTGCTTTAAGTAATCTATTTCATATTTGTTAATCCTCCAATTTAATTCTCAATAAGTAAATTTGTCAGGCAATTATATAAAGCTGGTTTAACTTCCTGCTTACCAAAAGCATTTATAATTTTTTTTTTCCTACATCTAAATTTCTAGAACTAATTATGTCCTCATCTTATTTCTTGGTAATACATCAAAAAGTCCTCTAATGGTCATAAATAACTTAGATAATTATATATAAATATTTAAGCAATATATACTTCTAGGTTCAAAAATAAAATAATTTCCCTATATTATTATTGTATTTAATTCAATAAGCTTAAGAAAATCCATCTTGTGACTATCCAGGCTAATATTCAGTATTCTTCCACTTTTTAAAATTAGTTCTGCAGTTTAAAACATAACTCAGAGCATCCATTAGTCTAATTTAAAATACAGGACAAGTCCATCCTCTAAACTTACTCTGCCGGTATGTCTGCATCATGACTTGTATGTTCTCACGTGAAGAACATGGGTAGAACGATACAGAGCTGACTCTAGAGGTCTCCCAGTTTCTTTCTTTTCCCCTTTGTTTCTCCTTCTGCTCTTCCTGACATGTAATGATTGATGTGTTTCCCACTCTCGTTTGTAAAATGAACTCTTTGCTTGGCTGGGCAGGTGTTGTTTTTTTGTCAGGTGATTGAATTGGAATTCATTTTTGGCACAGTCGTTGTCCCTTTCCACATAAAAATGTAAGCATTTTCAGTGCAAGCGAATACATTGCTAAAGTTAATATATTTTGGTTGAAGCTAAACACAAGTATCTCAACAACACAAAACAGAAAGGGGTACCGGGAATTTCCACATATCTACCGTAGGATAAGTTTACCAAACTGTTCCTACAAAGTGCAAACGCTTGAGGTAAGTCTTGATAGTTACTAGTTAGAAGAAAAGACTAACAAGCAGATTACATTTCTGTTCTGATAAGAGGGAAAAAAATGAATTTCCTTCACAAGAATTTCCTTGTGAGTTGCTGATGACTTAAAAGGGAAGGACATGCCCTCAGGATTCATTTTAATAACTGGTATTGTGTAAATTGATAGCAGAGATAATATCAGGGAATAGAGAAAAGCAAAATGGAAAATGCCTTGCCATAAAACTAAGTAAATTTATCCTCCTGTGCTTTTAAAACTATGTCAATAATTTTGTCCCTAAAACCATGTAAAATAGAAACATTTAATATAACCTGAAAATGTACCTACAGGGAATAGATTAAATAAAACTTGGCAGATGAGTATAATGGAATATTATTCAGACATTAAAATCATGTTGTGGAAAATTACTTAATGACATGAAAGATGTTGATGGTAGAAAATAATATGAAAAAATATTACTAAACAATTTTGATAGTATAATCTCAGTGATTTTAAAAGGAATATGTGTGTAGAAAAATATTAACAATGTATATTATAGAACATAATGTTAATGTGGTTTATCTCTTGATGGCAGAATTACGAGCAATTTTATTCTCTTTTCTTATTTTCTTTTTCCTAACTTTAAAAATACTCTACTTTTCATTTTATGCTGTTTTTGAAGAAGACAAATGGAATTAAAACAAATATAATGAGGTCATTATTTTGAAAGTTTCTTTTCTACGTCCTGTGTGGAAAATATTTCTATGCAACATCACTCACTAAGTCAGTACAAGTGAAGTAAAGACTCTTAAAGTAGTATTAAAAAAAATAGAATTTATGCAGCTACATAAGGGATTTTAAAATGAGGCTTCAAATCAGCATCTAATATTTCAGACAGCTGCAAAACATAGCCTGATACTTTGGAGTAGAACAAAGCAAACAGAAAGGAAAACATGTAGTCCCTTATCTTTCCCCCACTTGAACAATGGACCACACTGAACATTTTCAAGTGCTCTTGCCTATGTCACTTAAAGGAAGTTTTTCCTGAGCCTGTCCCTGCCACTCCCTCAAGAGTTTTCTTCAAGAAAGATTGTCTTATTTAATAAAGACTCAAGTCTAAATATTTGCATTGCTCTTCATTTGATCTGTGCATTTTAAAAATGCAGTCCTCTTTGTGAAATTCCCACTGAATAAAGTGAGGACAATTGGATTCTTCCTGTAAACTCCTTTCCACACAACTGAGCTGCGAGAAGACCTGGGGGTCTGTTGTGAGGTCGGGCACAGTATCTGGCTTATCACGAGTACTTAATACATATGCTTTGAATGAGGGAATGTTTAAATAAATTCTCTTGAATGAGTCATTGCTTTGAGATGTAGTTTCCTGATTTATAAAATGAAAACATAGAAGAGAATTTCTAAATACTCTTTGCATTTTAAATTTTCTAAAATGTCCGTAATGCCAACAGAGACCTATAATACCTTGGAATAAATGATTTCTCAAACAGTGGGTAGAATTCTACTTGGGGAGAGAGGGATGAAACAACTTCCTGTGCATTATCAAAATAATTAATTCTTAGTTCTAAATTAAGTACAGCTTCCCAAACTAGAAGTGATCAATTTTCCTAACGCGGGGACTTTATTCAGAAGATTAAACTTTCCATGAGATTAGCTAATTTTTTTGTGATAGATCAATAGTTTTATATACCAGTATATAGAGAGAATAGTAAAATGGTTGATAGGCTTTGTATAAAAATCGATAAATGCCATTCTTTACAATAAAGTGACTTTTCTTTACTTGCTTCTATTCTAGGAGTTCGACCTGCTTGTTGGAAGACAATTTTTTTTTTCTTTCATTTCTGTGTATCATGTGAAGAAGCACTGACAGTTTTTCTCTGGATTATCTTTTTAAGGAGGTTTGTATTGACACAAGTGATTATGTGAACCCGTAGGAGTGTTTTTTTAAATTTTTTTCCTGAAAGTAGAAAATGTATTCACAGAGATTTTTTTTTTATATACTCTAGAGTTGTCTCATTTTTCTCTGGAGTATCCACATTTGAAGTAAGCTCTGTTACCTTTTCCTTGTTATAGATGCCATAATAGTTGCCACAAAAGCGTTTACTGATCTAAAGGTAAGGGTAAACAAAGTAGAGGTGAAAGGGTAAAACTGGAAGTCTGATGCCTCATCTAACACAAACTGTACTGACATTTGAAGCTTGTTTGGTCTCTTTCATTTATACGTACTGAAGTTATTTTGGAAGTGAATCAGTCCTAAGGTTGGATATCCAATTACTTTAGGCCTTGTTCTGCTGATGAACAGTAGACTTCCAAAGGAATCCATGAAGGAGAATCTTATTTGCGCAGGCATAAGAAGAGCCTACAAAACCCCTGCTATAATTTAATGGCCTCTTTGTCTTCATTAAAGAGCCAGTGTAGAAATGTGATATTTCAGTGTTTCCTATTCATTACCTGACCATATAAAACTGGGGAAATCTATTGCTTTATTGAGATACGATAGCAGAAAGGCAGAGAGGAAAAAATCAATATTTGGCCACTGAATTTTGAAACTCACACCAGGAAAAAAAAAAAAACTATAAAAAGAAAGGTAGAATTATGTAAATATTTTAGGAGAGGTACAACAGAAACCCCAGATAGATTTAGGGATCCCAAAATAGAGAAATTGTGCCCCACTTTCCACACAATGCCTGGAAAATGACTTGCTCCCATAGACCCTCCTTAGTACAATGTAGAATGGCCTGTGAGCCCCAGTTAGCAGAGTTTTTGCTCACTCGGACATAGTGCTGAGAAAAGTGGAATGTCTTGAAAAATAGAATGTCTTTACTATTTCTGGACTAGGACAAAAATGGCGTATTATTTTACAGACAACCCTATCAAGCTTTTCATAGCCACAGAGACGTACAGAAAGGGGCTCAGAAATAGCAGACAGAAGCAGACTTAGATCTTTCCGGTCACCAGTAAAGAACAACAGCAAATGAATAAATTTACTACTGACAATAGGCAGGAAGATGTACATCCTAGAGGATGTTAGTTTTAATATATGATGAACAGTGATGATGTAACCCCATAACCCAACAGAGCTATGATTTTATATCAGTCCAAAGGATCTCAACTGCAACTACAGGGAAATGAAAGTATGACTGGCACATAGCAGACATTCAGTAAGTATTTATTGATTGAATAAATGAAAAATAAATGTGCTAATGGTAACTTCGTGATCTAGTTCAATTATTTTATCTTACAGATGAGAATAACTGATTGTCTGCTATCTAGTGCTGCTATAACAGAAATACTACAAGTAGATGGCTTTAACAAACAATTTTATTCTGTCACAGTCTAGGAGGCTAGAAGCCCAAATTCAGGGAGCCAGCTCCAGGGGATGACTCTTTCTCTCTGTCAAAATGTCATTGTCATCAATCTTCCCCTTGTCTAGGATCTTCTCAGAGCAAGGACCCCCGGCTCAAAGGACATACTCTGCTCCTGGCACTATTTTCTTGGTGGTACAAGGTCCCCTTGTCTCTCTGCTTGTTTTTCTCTTTTATATCTCAAAGGAGATTGACTCAAGGAAAAACTTAATCTCTTAGATTAGGCCTTGCCTCATTAACATAACTGCCTGTAATCCTGCCTCATTAACATCATAAGGGTAGAATTTACACACATAGGAGAATCACATCAGATGATAAAATGGTGAACAATCATACCATACTGGGAGTCATGGCCTAGAAAAATTGACACACATTTTGGGGGGATGTAATACAATCCATAACGGTGATTAAAAAAAAAGCTAAGTCACGTGTTTAGAGTCACAGGGTAATTTGATGGCAGAACCAAGTCTAAAGTTCATGGTCTAGAGTTTATTTTACCAAGTCATATTGTCTGGATATATTTCATAAGAGTGATATAGTGTTATAGGGCAGAATTTGCAGCCATAGAGCCTGGATTTGTATCCTTGCTCTACTACTCACCAGCTTTAGAACCGTGGACAAGTTTCTTAAACTCTCTGTACCTGTCTTAGTTTATTACAATAATCAGTAGCTTCTTAGTGAAATTGGTGAGGATTAAATGTGTTAATACATATAATGAGTCTGAGAAGACTCTTCAGTATAAGAGAACAATAAATATTATTGTAAGTAACCAAAATATTGCCTCTCCCAAGTCATATATGGCATGCTGTGATAATCAGTAATAAATGCTTATTATTTATCAACCACTTTCTATGCACTATGAAATTTACAAATATTCTTTTATAATCTCATATATTTGTGCAGAAAAGAACCCCAAGGTAGCTTTAATTACAGGCAATGTCAGGAAGCACACTGTTGTAATGGTGAAGAGTGAAGGTTCTAGATTTTCACTAAATGAGTGATAATTCCTGCTCCATTAATGACCATTTTTGTATTTAGGTGAGTTTATTTCATTGAACAAACATTTTTAAGGTCTTACTACATGCCAGGTATTGTTCTAGATATTTTATAGTTATTTAATCTTCATAACAGGTAGAGATTGTATTATACCTATTTAAAAGAAACAAGAGGCAGTATAGTATGGTAAGTAAGCACATAGTCTCTTGAGGGTGTCCACATGGGTAAAAATTCTGTCTCCACCACTTCCTAACAATGTGACTCAGATTATTTATTTACTCTAACTCAGAATCAGTTTCCCCACCTGTACAATATGATGATACAGACACTTGCCTCACAGAATTGTTAGAATTAACTTGGACGACATCAAGCAAGTACAACAATTCCTGGCGCAAATTAAAAGCCCAAAATGTGTTAAATGTTACCACTGTCACTAATGTTATTATTGTTAATATTGTTATATGAATAAGTGGAGAAAATAATGCTGCAAGAGAGTTAGTTAATAAACCAAAAGAAAAACAGAAAAAGTAAGTGAGTTGGAATTAAAGCTCATTTTGTTTGTCCCAAGAGCCTGGGCTTTTGTTAGTAGAGTGTGCTTCTTTATGGAGGATCACTGGTCTCTCTCCATGAATGACAAGCTGATAGGCTAGTCTTCTATGTCTTCTTAGATCTAATTAGAAGTGGAATGACTCCAGGAGTCTGAAAAGCAAAGTAGATGAGCTTTAAGGGTTGACCAGGTCTTGCAAGAAACGTTTCCATTGTATAATTCCAGAGCAATAGATTCATTTCACAAATTTTCCTACTCTGACCCAATTGCATGTTTAGTTTAGATACTTTTGTGCATACACGCCCAGTCGATCTCACGTTTGGTGAACAATGTTGTAACACAGATAATGAAGACAAAGTACTTAGAGTTACAGAGTGAGTAAAATCAGTTTTGGAAAAAGAATGTAGATATCCTTAGTCTCAGCCCAGTTGAGTTCCACTATGTCACATTGTTTTATCACTGTTTTAAAATCTACTCAGAATGTTCACACAATTTTATGTTGATCAATTCCAGGTCCTGTTTGCCTGTTTCTTATCTGCCTACCTTTTTTTAAATTTTTTTCTCCCCAACAACGGCCTATATCTTCCTGCTGACAAACGATGATAGTGTGATACATATTTCACTTGCACATAGCTACATCTGTGACTTTTTTTAAATAAGATTTACTGTCAACATCTTCTTTTCTCAGAGAAAATTGTCCTGGGAATTGCAAAAACAGGAAAATAAACAGGAAATGCACCTAACAGAAACAGAATGAACCCTAATCAAACTGCTTTTCAAAATTTAGTAACTTTAAACTTATTTCTGAAACTTCATACTAAATTTCCAAATAGAGTGTTAATTATGTGATGAAGCAAATAAAAGTCACTTTATCCCATTAGAGAAGTTTCCCAAGGCCATCACTTACTCAGCTGAATAAACTTCTAATATCATCATCCCAGGAAGTGAGAGTTTTGGCACAAAACTGTGCCCCCTGGAATCACAGTTATTACATCTGCCCTTCTCCTGTAAGACCTACCTATTTCACCATGTTCTTTCTCTCCACCGATCATGCAATGTTATTAAACTACAAGAGAATCTCAAATTACAAATACAAATTATCCAGCTACAAGCATTCTTTCTCACAGTACTCAGTTCAGGTTGGCACATTTCCATACATAATGGAAAGAGTGTTGGAAGAAAATCAAAACACCTTGGCTTAAGTCCCAGTGCTAGTGCTTTCTGGTTCTGTGACCTTGGGCCAGTCATTTGGCTTCACTGGTTTTCAATTTCAACATCTTTAAAATTAACTAGTCACTGTAGACTTGATTCCAACACTTGGAGATCCTATGTGAGACAGAGTAGACTTCGTTCCGCAGGATTTTCAAAGGCTGAGTTTTAATAAGTAGACTACCAGGTTTTTCTTCTGAGGCAACCCTCAGTGTACTTGAACCTTCAACTTTCCAGTTAGCAGCTGAGCACATTAACAATTTGTACCTCCCAGAGATGTCCATCTTTAAAATAGGAAACCATAATTCCTGCTACGGCTAGAAAAAAACAAAAACAAACTCATCGTCATCAAGTGGATTCCGATTCATAATGACCCTGTAGAACGGAGTAGAACTGCCCCATAGGGTTTCCAAGAATTGACTGGTGAATTCAAATGCTGACCTTTTCATTAGCAGCCTGAGCTCTTACCCACTTTGTCACCATGGTTCTACTATGGATAGAGTAAGGATCAGATATGATATGTGTGTTCAAGCACTTTTGATATTATCAAATTTCATACAAAAGAGAGGTAAGATTTCATTTGCCTCCCTTCCTTCTGTAGTTTCAGATTGACTAAAAGCACAGATAAATTATAAGATATGTAATGTACAAATACATAAAGGGATGATTTGGAGGTGAGTTTTGTTGTTATTGTTGTGGTGAGTTATTTAATTCATTTTTATATTTAACCAACAACTACTTCCAAAAAAAAGAAAAAAAAGTCATTGAAAAATGTGTGGAGCACAGTTCTACCCCGACACACGTGAGGTCACCATGAGTTGGAATCGAGTCCCTGGCAATTGAATGTATCGAGCATCTACTTTGTTATTACAGTAGAGAAGGAGAGAAGCAAATTAACAATTTTAGCTCAGCTCATTATGTGCAATGACAGAAGGATGTACAGAATGGTACAGGATATGGTTGAAACATAAGTGACTTAGGCTGGAGTAAGGAGAGGAGAAGAAAGTGACTGAGGGGTGCTAAAACCAGAGAAGTAGTAAGGGCCACGATCACTTTATAAAACCCTCTATTCTTTGAATAAGTTTTATAGGTTGATTTTTAGAACATAAAAATATTGAAAAGTCATTCTTTATTGAATCATTCCCCAAAGGCTTTGATGCCTTTTAGAAGCTCTTAAATATTTCATCTTATTCATCTTCCAAGAATCAACAAGCTAGTATGACATAAGCTATTTTGTTGGAAGACATCTTTAATATTCTAATATCTTCAAAATGTGAAATTCCTCGATTTTTTCTCTGAACACCATTGTATGATAAATATACTACTTTTCTCATTTGTCCGAGATAAAGGTTTTATGATTTTTCTGGACTGATTAAAAATAGGTCTGCATAATCAACTCCCGGTGAAGGTAGAGCGTTTATGTGGTCACTATACCTACTTCTCAGCTATAGAAAATCTGCATATCCTCATGTACATTTAATTTATACCAATTTTTTCCAAATGCTTTGGGTATGTGCCTATAAAGAACATTTTATATTTTTAGTGTCTCAGTTTTTGGATTAGCTTACCATTTAAAAATTTTAAATTCCTTTTCTATTAATTTTCCTCAATATTTAACTGCCTTTATTTTACTTCTCCAAAATGAGGAGGCTGTTTCCATACGCCACACAATCTCAAGTCTCTGTTAATGACCACCTTCACCCTCCATATGGCAGCTCCAAGCATCCCAGATTCTAAACACAGATGATTGTTAACGTCTTCGATTAGGCTGAGCCAGAGGAATGCTCTCAAACTCTTTTCTATGTCTCTTTAAATTTGAGGTATCTGTGAGTTACAGGTTGGTTAAGTAGGGTTGTCTCCACTCTTTTTGGTTTCATTGGTAATGCAGTCACATTTCCATATAACTTGAAATTTTCTCTAGCTAAAGAGGGATATGAGTGTGATAATTATGTATATCATGTAGCCTGGGATCCTATAGTCCACCCTGAGGCCTGATCTAGGTGTGGGAGAGACTGTTAGTGTTGTTTGTGCCATCAAGTCGATTCTAATTCATAACAACCCAATGTGATGGAATGAAACTACCTCATAGGGTTTCTAGGCTGTAATCTTTATAGGATCAGATCACCAGGTCTTTTATTCCACAGAGCCACTGGGTGGGTTAGAACCACCAATTTGTTAGGTAGCAGCTGAACATTTAACAACTGCGCCACCAAGGCTCTTTTGGGAGAGAATAAACCAAAAAAAAAACCATTGCCACCTAGTCAATTCCAACTCACAGTGACCCTATATGACACAATGGAACTGCCCCATAAGGTTTCCAAGACTGTGAATCTTCACAGAAGTTGACTTCCATCCCTTTTTCCAAGGAGCAGCTAGTGAGTTAGAACCTTCAACCTTCTGAATTAGAACAACGGGTCAAGGGTCGACAGTGGCTGCTCTCATGTGCCTGGAGAGATGTGAAATCTCATCTCATTTTTTACCTTGCTCTAGGTAAAGGGTCACCAAACTTTTTCTGTATAGGATTAGAAAATAAATAACTCAGGGTTCCTAAGCCAGTTTGTCTCTGTCACAAGTACTCATCTTTGCTGTTCTAGTACAAATCAGCTGTAGAGAATACCTAAGTGAATGGGCAATTTCAATGGACAATAGTGAATGCTGCACACCAAAATAAATTTACTTACAAATACTGAAATCTGGTCAGATTTGACAGCAAAGCTCTTTTAATCACTGTGCTACAAGGGCTTCTTGATCTCCAGGGTACATCCTTTTTAATCATTCATTGGTAAGCAAAGTAGGATATAAATAAATAGAGCTGTCAGATATTAATGTCTGTCAATGAATTAATCCTTTAATCCTAGTACAACAGGGATGATAACATTTTGGGTCACCTGGATTTTGTTTAGGTCCTCATGCTGTTAGCACTACAACTTGTGAGACCTTTCCCTTACTTTTTAAACACTTGAAGAAAAAAAAAAATCCTTGTGATATAGAAAATTTCATAAGATTATTCAATCTACAGCTATTCCTGATCAGGAATTCAATGCAATTTATCATTTATTTATTGGAAATGCGCTACTCTGTGTGGAGCAAAGGAAAAGATGTCGAATGATAAGACATAAAAATCTTAAGACAGCTCTGGTGGCGCAATAGTTCAGCATTCGGCTACTAACTAAGAGCTGGCAATTCTATCTCACCCAGCGGCTCTGCAGTAGAAAGACCTGACGATCTGTTCCCATAAAGATTACAGCATAGAAAATCCTACGGGGAAGTTTGATTCCGACACATTGTGTGGCTATGATTTGGAATAGACTTAACAGCACCTAACAACAATAACAACAATTTTAAGAGGCAACGTAGCAAGATGAGATCACCTCTCCAGACAGACTACCTAGATTCAGGTCTCTGGTAAATCAAATCTGTGACCTCATCTGTAATATGAGGATAAGAATAGTAGATTCCTATGAGTATTATATAAATTAAAAAGTATAAAGTGCTTAGTGCTATTTACTATATGGGAAGTTATATATATGTATACATATATTCTACCACTCCTCAAATTAGAGTTGACCTTAATGACTTGAATGGAGTCAAGCTTTCAGGACCTTCATCTGTGGATGTGACATGACTCAAAATGAGAAGAAACATCCACAAACATCCATTAATAATAGGAATATGGAATGAACAAAGTATGAACTTAGAAAAATTAGAAATTGTCAAAAATGAAATGGAACATGTAAACATCAATATCCTGGGGGTTAGTGAGCTGAAATGAACTTGTATTAGCCATTTTGAATCAGACAATCATATGGTCTACTAAGCCAGGAATAGTTGAAGAGTAATGGCTAAAATTCATAGTCAAAAAGAACATTTCAAGATCTATCCTGAAGTACAATGCTGTCATCAGTGATAGGAAAATATTCATATGACTACAAAGAATACCAGTTAATATAACTAATATTCAAATTTACACACCAACCACAAAGGCCAAAGATGAAGAAATCGAAGATTTTTATGAACTTCTGCAATCTGAAATTGGTCAAATATGCAATCAAGATACATTGATGGTCACTGGCAATTGGAATGCAAAGCTGGAAATAAGGAAGGAGGATCAGTAAATAGAAAGTGATAGAAATGACACCAGAGATTCCATTATAGAATTTTGCAAGATTGACGACATCTTCATTGCAAATACTTTTTTTCAACAACATAAATATACATGTGGACCTTGCCAGATGTAATTCACAGGAATCAAAGCCTGCATCTGTGTAAAAAGATGATGGAAAAGCTCAATATCATCAGTCGGAACGTCAGAGGCCAACTGTGGAACAGATCATCAATTGCTCATATGAAAGTTGAACTTGAAGAAAATTAGAACAAGTTCATGACAGCCAAAGTATGACCTTGAGTATACCCCCCTGAATTTAAAGACAATCTCAAGAATAGATTTGACACAATGAACATTAATGACTGAAGACCTAATGAGTTGTAGAATGACATCAAGGACATCATACGTGAAGAAGGCAAGAGGTTATTAAAAAGGCACGAAAAAAGAAGAGACTGAAATTGATGTCAGAAGAGGCTCTGGAAGTTGCTCTTGAACATAGAGTAGCTAAAATGAAAGGAAGAAATGATGAACTAAAAGAGCCAAACAGAAGATTTAAAAAGATGGCTCAAGAAGTCAAAGTAACATATAATAATGACTGTGCAAAGGCCTGGAGGTAGAAAACCAAAATGGAAAAACATGCTCAGCATTTCTCAAGCTGAAAGAATTGAAGAAAAAATTGAAGCCTGGTGTTGTGGTATTGAAGGATACTACAGGGAAATAATCAGACGACTCAGGAAACATCAAAAGAAAATGCAAGGAATGCAGAGTCACTGTACCAGAAAGAATTGGTCCATGTTCAACCATTTCAGGAAACGGCATGTGAAATTTGGAAGACAGTTATCTGACCAACCAACTGGAAGAGATATGTGCACCCTTTCCAAAAAATACAGAATGCAGCAATTATTAAAAAATATCATTAAATCACACACAAGTAAAATTTTGCTGAAGATCATTCAAAAGTGGTTGTAGCAGTACAATGACAAGGAAATGCCAGAAGGCCAAGACAGACTATATGAAGAAGAACAATGCATCAGAATTGGAGGAAGACACATTAACAACCTATGACATGCAGATGACACAACCTTCCTTGTTGAAAGTGAAGAGGACTTGAAGCACTTACTGATGACAAATGGAAAAAATATTAAAGCTGTAAAGGATTTCATCTTACTCAGGGCCAAGGGAAGCAGCAGTCAAGAAATCAAAGGATGCTTCGCACTGGACAAATCTGCTACAAAAGACCTCTTTAAAGTGTTAAAAAATAAAGATATCACTTTATTTATTTATTTATTTTTGGTTTGTTTTATTTTATTTTTTTTTACTTAGGATAAAGGTTTACAGAACAAAGTAGTTCCTTGTCAAACAGTACACACATTGTTCTATGACGTTCGTTAATAACCCCATGACATGTCACCACTCTCCCTTCTCAACTCTGGGTTCCCTAATACCAGCTTTCTTGCTCCCTCCTGCCTTCCAGTCCCTGCCCCAGGGCTGGTGCTCCCCTTTAGTCTTGTTTTGTTCCACGGGCCTGTTCAATCTTTGACTGAGGGGTGAACCTCAAGAGTGGTCTCATTACTAAGCGGAAAGGGTGTACGGGGGCCATACTCTCAGGGTTTCTCCAGTCTCTGTCAGGCCAGCAAGTCTGGTCTTACTTTTTGAGTTAGAATTTTGTTCTACATTTTTCTCCAGCTCTGTCCAGGACCCTCTATTGTGATCCCTGTCAGAGCAGTCAGTGGTGGTTGCCAGGCACCATCAGGTTGTACTGGACTCAGTCTGGTGGGGGCCGTGGTAGATGTGGGCCATTAGTCTTTTAGATTAATCTTTCCCTTGTATCTTTAGTTTTCTTCATTCTTTCTTGCTCCTGAAGGGGTGGGACCAGTGGAGTATCCTAGATGGCCACTCAAGCTTTTAAGACCCCAGATTCTACTCACCAAAGTAGAATGTAGAATGTATTCGTAAAGGTATTACTTTAAGGACTGAGGTGCGCCTGACCCAAGCCATGGTGTTTTCGATTGCCTCATATGAGTATGAAAGCTTGACAACGAAAAAGGAAGACCAAAAAAGGATTGAAGCCTTTGTATTATGATGTTGGTGAAGTATATTGAATATACCACGGACTATCAGAAGATTGAACAAATGTGTCTTAGAAGAAGCATAGCCAGGATGCTCATTAGAAGCATGGATGGCAAGACTTCACCTCACATACCCTGCACATGTTATCAGGAGGAACCAGTCCCTGGAGAAGGACATCATACTGGGTAAAGTAGTTCTTGTGTTGTTAGGTGCGGTTGAGCCAGTTCCTACTCATAGCGACCCAATGCGCAACAGAAGGAAACACTGTTGTACATAATCAACATATTTATGAACAGTCATTTGATGCTGTTTGATAATTCTCTTGCTAAAATTAGAAAACTTCCATCTAGCTATCTATGGTTCTCAAATCCAGGTACAAGTCATCTTCCAAGAGGATTTTGTTTTCTGTCATATAATTGCCTAATAATAACTAGCATATATATGTTGTTGTTCCCACTCATAGTAACCCTGTGTACAACAAAAGGAAGCACTGGCCAATCCTGTGCCATTTTCACAATCATTGTAATGCTTGAGCACATTGTTGCAGCCACTGTGTCAACCTCTGTCTTAGAGGGTATAATAGAGAGTCATCAACAAAGAGGAAGACCCTCAACAAGATATATTGATACAGTGGCTGTAACAATGGGCTCAAGCATGACAAGGATTGTGAAGATGAGCAGAAACAGCCAGTGTTTTGTTCTGTTGTACATAAGGTCACTATAAGAGGGAACAACAACATATATATATATATATATATATATATATATAATTTATTATTAGGCAATTATAAGACAGAAAACAAAATCTTCTTGGAAGATGACTTGTACCTGGATTTGAGAACCATATATAGCTAAGAGGAAGTTTTCTAATTTTAGCAAGAGAATTATCGAACAACACCAAACAGTAGTTTATAAATATGTTGATTACAAGAAATGTAAATTTTTCTAAATATTTCATGTATTTCAGACTAGAGAATAGCCTGTCATTCTTTACATAAGTAAATATGTAAACTGAATAAACAGAGATTATATTACATATGTTTATACAAATTAGACAACTCTATAAATTTAAATTTCTTATATTTAATTTAAATAATAGGTAATGGTAAAATACTTGCATGGTACTGAGGAGCTTTGGTAGCGCAATAGTTAAGTGCTTAGCCGCTTACTGAAAAGTTGACAGTTCAAACCCCCCTGGTGGCTCCACAGGAGACAGACCTGATGGTGTGTTCCTGTAAAAACTACAGTCTAGAAAACCTTATGGGGCGGTTTTATTCTGTCACATGGGGTTGCTATGAGCTGAAATCTACTCAACAGCCCCTAACAACAACAAATATGCCCTTTAGGAAAATTTGCTTTCACAAATGCACTGCTAGTAAATTTCTGGGTGTTTAACATTTTTATTAATTGAAGGCTGTTTTTGTCTTGGTAACAAGAAAAAAGACAAAAAAAGTTTTATGAATTACTATTTTTTCCAACAGATGGTAATAATAATAAAATGATTTCTGTTATTGATAAATATGTGCTTTATAGACAGCAATGGAGATGGTGACGGAGATAAGAATTGGGTTATGAATGGATGTGCAAATGGAGATGCGGATGGAAATGGGGATGTGGAAGGAGGTGATGATGTACTTACAGGTAGAGATTGTCTATAATTTAAATAACAAACCTGTAAAACAAACTAAGATGATGAAATTGAGACCCAGAGAATCCCAGAACATGACCAAGACTTTACAACACTGAGTGACTGCAGCAGGTTTCGAACCCAAAGCTATTAGTAAGTAATGGAACTTTTCCAAAATTATTTGCTCAACCCATTAAATATTGAGGACCCACTTATTCCAAGAACAATCTGGTCACAGAGATACCAGTGCATAAAACAAGCAAAAATTCCTACCTTCAAATGGTTTATAATTTAACAGAATCACCTCTTCTGTATAGCTAAAATAATACCCAAAAGCTTAAAATTAAGGTCCTATCTTTTCTGAACCTTCCCTCAACCCCCAGAGGCAGCATCCTTTACAAATTTTTTTTTTAGACCTCCATGAACCTAAATACTATGTCTATCCAACTCTTTCATGATTGATCAAGTTTGATATTTACTTCCAAATTAAGATAAAAATATTACTCCATTTTCCATTCCATTCACCTCCTTCCACCTTTCAAGTATTTCAAAGGATCTTTTTTATTTATACCTTGTTACATTTTGTCTCTAATCATAATTGCCTGTTCTGTGCTTTGTAATTAGCTGATTCTGAATGTTGAAAATCAAATCAACAGAATATATCATGGTAACTGTATACATATTTCCTGATGCAAGTTGAAGTACTATTCTGTCATCTCTTTCCTCTACAGGTCTAATGTAATATTCAAGTGGTTCTCTTCTCATATACTCCTTGAGTACCCTTTTAATTCACTAGTCATTTTCATACTGTCATATCGAACCATAACTTTATTATATAGTAATTTCATGAATATTAATTTTTAATAGAGTGAATAATCTTAATTTTAAATATAAAGATGCATAAATATATATGTATATTGCCAAATGTTAGGAATAAACAGATTAGAAATTTGAGTACTGATTGAGAATTTATAGGAGTTGGAAATATAGGCACTGTATTTCTATATCATAAAACCTCTACTTTTCCAAACTCATATTTTTCATCATTTGAATATTCAATAAGTACATCATATTTACTTTATGTGAACAGATTAGGAATAAAAACACAAAAATCCAGAAATATAGTTTACTTTTCTTTACAATTTACAAACAGATTTTCATTTTGGAAAGTTAAGAATGAAATAAAGCAGAGGTGCGACCAAGATGTCTGACTAGGTAGAAGCTACCGCGGATCCCTCTTGCAACAAAGACTACGAAAAACAAGTGAAGTGATCACATACATGACTGTCTACGAACCCTGACCATCAAACACAGATCTAAAGAGTTGACCTGAGGGACAGGGGAGTGAAAATCTGCACCCTGAAGCAGCGACCACTTCTGGACCCAGCATCCCTCTCCATAGCCTTGAGCCCTTGTGCCAAGTGGCAGAGCTGATTGCAGCTTAATGAGACAGAGCAAGCACGGGACACAACCCTAACCCCTAACCACCTTGGATAACCTCAGTAGAGACTCAGCCAGCGCAAGCAAGCTGCACACTGACACGGCTAATGAGAGAAGGAGCAACCACGGGGAAGCAGCGATGGTTTCGGAGCCTGGAGCCAGCATCCCAGTCAGAAAGCTTTGGCACCAGGCTTTGAACTAAGCACAGAGGAGCTAAGCATGGCTTCTTGAGAGGGCACAAGCATGGGATGCAGCCCTAGCTCCCTGAAGTAGCCTCAGGGGAAACCCAGCCAGCACACGCAGGCAGCACAATGATGTGGCTGACAGGAGGAGAGATCACTGGGAAGCAGCGACTGCTTTTGGAGCCTGGAGTGCAGCGTCCCAGCCATGAAACCCTGGCGCTGGGCTTTGGACTAGGAGCAGAGGAGCTGACCACGGCTTCTGAGAGGGCATAAGCACACAAGCACAGGACACAGGCCTGACACTTGGGGGCAATCTCATCCCAGCCAGAACACAGGCTACACGCCCCTCGGGAATCTCAGATAAAACAGTCATCACCAAGCAAGATAAGTAACTTTGTCTATATTGCTGGGTGCTACTCTCCCCTGGAAACCCTGGTGGCATAGTGGTTAAGTGCTATGGCTGCTAACCAAAGGGCTGGCAATTTGAATCCGTCAGGCACTCCATGGAAACTCTATGGGGCAGTTCTACTCTGTCCTGTAGGGTCTCTATGAGTCAGAATCAACTCAATGGCACTGGGTTTGGTTTTGCTTTGGTTACTCTCTCCTATCTATCTGATCCCTCCCCTTCCTGGCCTAGGCGGCTTCATTAACATTGGAATTTCCTGGGCCAAGGAGTGAAGAGCTCTGAGGGTTTTTTTTTTTTTTTTCCTAACCCATTCTCCTGGCATGAGAGAAGCAGCTACTAAAAACCCAGGGACGAAAAATTCTTTCCTAACTTCCCTAAACTGGAATGAAAATACAGAACCAGCTCCAGCCAAGCATATGATGTCCACAGTCTTTGGCTTTCATCCCTACAGGGAACAAGGAGGCTATTATAATGCAAAGGCAATTCTGATAGATATCTGACTGTAATTGTTTTAGGGAATCACTGGAAAGAAAAGTTTTCCAGGTCTGATATCTCTACCTATTAAACAGTGCCCTCACTGATCCACAACGGGGAACTGAGGGCTGCAGCTACACTCAAACCAACTAGCTACCTGCCAAAGGGGTCTGAAGATACTGACACCTACCAATCTTTAGAGTTACAAGCACTGGGTGCCTAAGGTGCAGCTGCAGAGCCCACCCACCAAAGTGCTTTAGGAATAGAGACACACCTACCTCACAGACACTTGGGGGAAGGTTGTCAGCATCCTGCCCCCCTTGGAGTGTGACCCCCTGCCACTACTAGAATCTGGTGCACACAACTATCACCACTACTCCTCTAAGTTAATAGATGACAGTCTACACCACACATGGTGACCCAAAATCAGAACACCAAAGCTGACTCTACTCAAGAATAGTGAATGGACTCTTAGGCTTATATATCTGGTAACAGACCAAACCAGCTGGTAATAGGACATAAGTGATTCAAAGGCTACAATAATCAAGACAGCTCAATCTAGTAGCCCATCTGGGTATACTGAAACAAAACAAAACAAGATAAGACTCAGTGAGCAAACATAAAATAAATCATTACAATATCTTATAGATGGTTAGGAGACAGCAGTTGATATCAAACCACATAAAGAAGCAGAACATGATAGCTTCTACAACTCCCCAAATTAAAGAATCAAAATCTTTCCCAAACGAAGATATAATCCTGGAATTGCCAGATGCAGAATATAAAAAAAACTAATATACATAATGCTTCAAGTCATCAGGGATGACCTCAGAAATGAAATAAGGCGATCTACAGAAAAAGCCAAGGAATACACTGATAAAGCAGTTGAAGAACTCAAAAAGATTATTCAAGAACATGGTGGAAAAATTAATAAGCTGCAAGAATCCATAGAGAGACAGCATTCAGAAATCCAAAAGATTAACAGTAGAATTACAGAATTAGACAACTCAATAGGAAGTCAGAGGACCAGAATCGAGGAATTGGAATGCAGAGTGGGGGAGTTGGAGGATAAGGTAATTGACACCAATATAGTTGAAGAAAAATCAGATAAAATAATTAAAAAAAAATGAAGAAACCCTAAGAATCATGTGAGACTCTATCAAGAATAACTTGCGTGTGATTGGAGTTCCAGAACAGGGAGGGATAACAGAAAATACAGAGAGAATAGTTGAAGATCTGTTGGCAGAAAACTTCCCTGACATCATGAAAGATGATAGGATATCTATCCAAGACAGTCATTGAACCCCATATAAGACTGATTCAAAAAGAAAATCACCAAGACATATTATCATCAGACTTGCCAAAACCAAAGATAAAGAGAAAATTTTAAAAGCAGCCAGGGGTAAAAGAAAGGTCTCCTACAAAGAAGAATCAAAAAGAATAAGTTGAGACTACTCAGCAGAAACCATGCTTGCAAGACGGCAGTGGGATGACATATATAGAGCACTGAAGGAGAAAAACTGCCAGCCAAGGATCATATATCCAGCAAAACTCTCTTTCAAATATGAAGGCAAAATTAAAACATTTACAGATAAACAGAAGCTTAGAGAATTTGCAAAAACCAAACCAAAGCTACAAGAAATACTAAAGGAAATTGGTCAGAAAATCAATAACATCAGATAACAACACAACACAAGGTCACAGAACAGAACAACGTGATATCAACTCAAATAAGGAAATCACAAAAACAAATTAAGATTAATTTTAAAAAGAAAAAAATGCTCAAAACAGGGAATCATTGAAGTCATTATATAAAACATCACAATAATCAAAAAGAGGGACTAGATACAGGGGGCATAGAACTGCCACATGGAGAGGAAAACAAGGCAATATAGGACGATACAAGTTAGGTTTTTACTTAGAAAAATAGGGGTAAATATTAAGGTAACCACAAAGAGGTCTAACAATTCCATAACTCAAAATAAAAACCAAGAAAAACATAAGGACTCAGCAAACATAAATCCTACTAGTATGAAAAAGAGCAACACATGATTTACAAAGAAAAAGTCTCAGCACAAAAAAGTAAGTGGAAAAATGAAATTGTCAACAACACACACAAAAAGGCATCAGAATGACAGCACTAAACACATAAAAAACACATACTTATCTATAATTACACTGAATGTAAATGGACTAAATGCACCAATAAATAGACAGAGTCTCAGACTGGATACAGAAACACGATCCACTTATATGCTGCCTACAAGAGACACACCTTAGACTTAGAGACACAAACAAACTAAAACTCAAAGGATGGAAAAAATATATCAAGTAAACAACAATCAAAAAAGAGCAGGAGTACCAATATTAATTTCTGAAAAAATAGACTTCAAAGTTAAATCCACCACAAAGGATAAATAAGAACACCATATAATGATTAAAGGGAAAATTGATCAGGAAGACATAACCATATTAAATATTTATGCACCCAGTGAAAGGGCTGCAAGATACATAAAACAAATTTTAACAGAATTGAAAAGCTAGATAGACATCTCCACAATTATAGTAGGAACCTTCAACACACCCCTTTCGGAGCAGGATAGGACTTCCAGTAAGAAGCTCAATAGAGACACGGAAGACCTAACTGCTACAATCAACCAACTTGACCACATAGACCTATACAGCACACTCCACACAACAGCTGCAAAGTATACTTTTTTTTTCTAGTGCACATGGAACATTCTCTAGAATAGATCACGTATTAGGTCATAAAACAAACCTTTGCAGAATCCAAAACATCGAAATATTACAAAGCATCTTCTCAGACCACGAGACCATAAAAGTAGAAATCAATAAGAAAAAAATCATTGAAAAGAAATCAAATACTTGGAAACTGAACAATACCCTCCTGAAAAAAGACTGGGTTATAGAAGACATTAAGGAGGGAATAAAGAAATTCATAGAATGCAACGAGAATGAAAACACTTCCTATCAAAACCTCTGGGACACAGTAAAAGCAGTGCTTAGAAGTCAATTTATATCGATAAATGCACACATACAAAAAAAAGAAAGAGCCAAAATCAGAGAACTGTCCCTACAACTTGAACAAATAGAAAGTGAGCAACAAAAGAATCCATCAGGCACCAGAAGAAAACAAATAATAAAAATTAGAGCTGAACTAAATGAATTAAATGAATTAGAGAACAGAAAAACAATTGAAAGAATTAACAAAGCCAAAAGCAGGTTCTTTGAAAAAATTAACAAAATTGATAAACCATTGGCCAGACTGACTAAGGAAATACAGGAAAGGAAACAAATAACCCAAATAAGAAATGAGATGGGCCATATCACAACACACCCAACTGAAATTAAAAGAATCATATCAGATTATTACAAAAAAATGTGCTCTAACAACTTTGCAAACCTAGAAGAAATGGATGAATTCCTAAAAAACACTACCTGCCTAAACTAACACAATCAGAAGTAGAACAACTAAATAGGCCTATAACAAAAAAAGAGATTGAAAAGGTAATCAAAAGACTCCCAACAAAAAAAAAAGCCCTGGCTCAGATGGCTTCACTGCCGAGTTCTACTAAACTTTCAGAGAAGAGTTAACACCACTACTACTAAAGATATTTCAAAGCATAGAAAATGATGGAATACTACCTAACTCATTCTATGAAGCCACCATATCCCTGATATCAAAACCAGGTAAAGACGCCACAAAAAAAGAAAGTTACAGACCTATATCCCTCATGAACGTAGATGCAAAAATCCTCAACAAAATTCTAGCCAATAGAATTCAACAACATCAAAAAAATAATCCACCATGACCAAGTGGGATTTATACCAGGTATGCAAGGTTGGTTTAATATTAGAAAAACCATTAATGTAATCCACCATATAAACAAAACAAAAGACAAAAATGACATGATCTTATCAATTGATGCAGAAAAGGCATTTAACAAAGTCCAACGCCCATTCATGATAAAAACTCTCAGCAAAATAGGAATTGAAGGAAAATTCCTCAACATAATAAAGGGCATCTATACAAAGCCAACAGCCAACATCATTCTAAATGGAGAGAGCCTGAAAGCATTTCCCCTAAGAAAAGGAACCAGACAAGGATGCCCTTTATCACCAATCTTATTCAACATTGTGCTAGAGGTCCTAGCCAGAGCAATTAGGCTAGACAAAGAAATAAAGGGCACCGGAATTGGCAAGGAGGAAGTAAAATTGTCTCTATTTGCAGATGACATGATCGTATACACAGAAAACCCTAAGGAATCCTCCAGAAAACTACCGAAACTAATAGAATAGTTTGGCAGAGTCTCAGGTTACAAGATAAACATACAAAAATCCCTTGGATTCCTCTACAACAACAAAAAGAACATCGAAGAGGAAATCACCAAATCAATACCATTCACAGTAACCCCCAAGAAGATAAAATACTTAGGAATAAATCTTACCAAAGATGTAAAGGACCTATACAAAGAAAACTACAAAGTACTAGTGCAAGAAACTAAAAGAGACCTACATAAGTGGAAAAACATACCTTGCTCATTGATAGGAAGACTTAATACCGTAAAAATGTCTATTCTACCAAAAGCCATCTGTATATACAATGTACTTCCTATCCAAATTCCAATGACAATTTTTAATGTGATGGAGAAGCAAATCACGAACTTCATATGGGAGGGAAAGAAGTCCCGGATAAGTAAAGCACTGCTGAAAAAGAAGAAGAATGTAGGAGGTCTCACTCTACCTGATTTTAAAACCTATTATACAGCCACAGTAGTCAAAACAGCCTGGTACTGGTACAACAACAAGCACATAGACAAATGGAACAGAATTGAGAACTCAGATATAAATCTATCTACATATGAGCAGCTGATATTTGACAAAGGCCCAGTGTCAGTTAATTGGGGAAAAGATAGTCTTTTTAACAAATGGTGCTGGCATAATTGGATATCCATTTGCAAAAAAATGAAACAGGACCCATACCTCACATTATGCACAAAAACTGACTCCAAGTGGATCAAAGACCTAAACATAAAGGCTGAAACGATAAAAATCATGGAAGAAAAAATAGGGACAACGTTAGGAGCCCTAATACAAGGCATAATCAGAATACGAAACATTACTAAAAATGCTGAGGAGAAACCAGATAACTGGGAGCTCCTAAAAATCAAACACCTATGCTCATCTAAAGACTTCACCAAAAGAGTAAAAAGACCACCTACATACTGGGAAAAAATTTTCAGCAATGAGATCTCTGACCAGAGCCTGATCTCTAAAATCTATATGATTCTGTTAAAACTCAACCACAAAAAGACAAACAACCCAATCAAGAAGTGGGCAAAGGATACGAACACACACTTCACTAAAGAAGATATTCAGGCAGCTGACAGATACATGAGAAAATGCTCTCGATCATTAGCCATTAGAGAAATTCAAATTAAAACTACAATGAGATTCCATCTCACTCCAACAAGGCCGGTATTATTAATCCAAAAAACACAAAATAATAAATGTTGGAGAGGCTGTGGAGAGATTTGGATCTCTTATACACTGCTGATGGGAGTGTAAAATGGTACAACCACTTTGGAAATCCAGCTGGTGTTTCTTAAAAAGTTAGAAATAGAACTACCATATGACCCAGAAATCCCACTCCTCGGAATATATCCTAGAGAAATAAGAGCCTTTACATGATCAGATATATGCACACCCATGTTTATTGCAGCACTGTTTACAATAGCAAAAAGCTGGAAGCAACCAAGGTGTCCATTAAAGGATGAATGGTTAAATAAATTGTGGTGTATTCACACAATGGAATACTACACATCAATAAAGAACAGTGAGGAATCTGTGAAACATTTCATAACATGGACGAACCTGGAAGGCATTATGCTGAGTGAAATTAGTCAGAGGCAAAAGGGCAAATATTGTATAAGACCACTATTATAAGATCTTGAGAAATAGTATAAACTGAGAAGAACACATTCTTTTCTGGTTACGAGATGGGGGAGGAAAGTAGGATGGGAGAGGGTTATTTACTGATTAGATAGTACATAAGAACTACTTTAGGTGAAGGGAAGGACAACACTCAATACAGGGAAGGTCAGCTCAACTGGACTGGACCAAAGCAAAGAAGTTTTCTGAATAAACTGAATGCTTCGAAGGTCAGCGGAGCAAGACTGGGGGTTTGGGGACTATGGCTTCAGGGGACATCTAAGTCAATTGCTAAAATAAATTCTATTAAGAAAACATTCTGCATCCCAGTTTGAACTGTGGAATCTGGGGTCTTAAATGCTAACAAGTGGCCATCTAAGATGCATCGATTTGTCTCAACCCACCTGGATCAAAGGAGAATGAAGAACACCAAGGTCACAAGGTAATTATGAGCCCAAGAGACAGAAAGGGCCACATGAACTAGAGACTTACATCAGCCTGAGACCAGAAGAACTAGATGGTGTTACAACCGATGACTGCCCTGACAGGGAACACAACAGAGAACCCCTGAGGGAGCAGGAGAACAGTGGGATGCAGACCCCAAATTCTCATAAAAAGACCAGACTTAATGGTCTGACTGAGACTAGAAGAATCCCGGCCGTCATGGTCCCAAAACCTTCTGTTGGCCCAGGACAGGAACCATTCCAGAAAACAACTCATCAGACATGGATTGGACTGGAAAATGGGCTGGAGAGAGATGCTGATGAGGAGTGAGCTACTTGTATCAGGTGGACACTTGAGACTGTGTTGGCATCTCCTGTTTAGAGGGTAGATGGGAGGGTAGAGGAGGTTAGAAACTGGCCAAAAGATCGCGAAAAGAGACCAAAAGGAGGGAATGGGCTAACTCATTAGGGGGAGAGTAAATGGGAGTATGTAATAAGGTGTATATAAGTTTATACGTGAGAGACTGACTTGATTTGTAAACTTTCACTTAAAGCACAGTAAAAATTATTTTAAAAAAATGAAACAAAGCAATTATGGCATGTCTTCTTCAGTGAAATTCTATCATTGTTTTAGTGTGTTATTTTTTTTTCAAAAATATTTTACTGTTTTTGGTGAAAGTTTACACAGCAAATTAGGTTCCCATTTGACAATTTCCACACAGCTTGCTCAGTGACATTAGTTATCTTTCTCACAATGTGTCAACATTCTCTTT
The DNA here is from genome assembly GCF_030014295.1 of Loxodonta africana. Classification (NCBI taxonomy): domain Eukaryota; kingdom Metazoa; phylum Chordata; class Mammalia; order Proboscidea; family Elephantidae; genus Loxodonta; species Loxodonta africana. Next base: position 112,660,473 of record NC_087343.1, on the reverse strand, counting down.
AATTGTGTTCTGGTTGTTTCATTTGCAGTACTCTAGTTTCCCTGGCCCCTTATAGTTTCATCTTTGCTTTAGAGTAAATGTTGACCTTTTGATCTCATACAGATGGTTTTTTAGTTGAGGGCTGTTCTTACAGGTAATATCTTTTATTTTGTGTGCCACTCTGCTATTTTGCTAAAAGGCGATCTCAAGGGATGGTTTTTATTTTTTTTCAAGTATAAAGGCTCTCAGAGCGATAGTCTCAGGGAATCCTCTAGTCTCGACTGGTCCAATTAGTCTGGCATTTTTTAAGACTTTGAATTTTGTTCTACATTTTTTCCCATTCTATCTGGGAACATCTATTGTGACTCCACTCAGAATGGTTAGCGGTAGTAGCTTGGCACCATCTAGTTCTTATTGTCTCTGGGTAGACGAGACCATGGCTTGAGTAGGCTATTGGTCCTATATATTTGTTTCTTCTCTGAGATTATCATTACCTTATTACTCTCTTGCTCCTGATGAGTAGAGACCAAAGTTGTGTCTTAGACAGCTACTTGCAAGTTTTTTTTTCAATTTTTATTGTACTTAAGTGAAAGTTTATAAATCAAGTCAGTCTCTCACACAAAAACCTATATACGTCTTGCTACATACTCCCAAATGCTCTCCCCCAGCGAGACAGGACACTCCCTCCTCCCACTCTCTTTTCCTGTCCATTTTGCCAGCTTCTAACCCCCTCTACCCTCTCATCTACCCTTCAGGGAGGACATGCCAACACAGTCTCACTCCTCACCAGCAACCCTCTCCATCCCATTGTCCAGTCCAATCCTTGTCTGAAGAGTTGGCTATGGGAATGGTTACCGTCCTGGGCCAACAGAAGGTCTGGGGGCTATGACCACCGGGGTCCTTCTAGTCTGAATCAGACCATTAAGTCTGGTCTTTTTATGAGAATTTGGGGCCTGCATCTCACTGCTCTCCTGCTCCCTCAGGGGTTCTCTGTTGTGTTCCCTGTCAGGGCAGTCATCTGTTGTAACACCATCTAGTTCTTCTGGTCTCAGGCTGATGTAGTCTCTGTTTTATGTGGCCCTTTCTGTCTCTTGGGCTCGTAATTACCATGTGTCCTCGGTGTTCTTCATTCGCCTTTGGTCCAGGTGGGTTGAGACCAATTGATGCATCTTGGATGGCTGCTTGCTAGCATTTAAGACCCCAGACGCCACTTTCCAAAGTGGGATGCAGAATGTTTTCTTAATAGATTTTATTATGCCAATTAACTTAGATGTCCCCTGAAACCATGGTCTCCAAACCCCTACCCCTGCTACACTGGCCTTCGAAGCATTCAGTTTATTCAGGAAACTTCTTTGCTTTTGGTTTAGTCCAGTCGTGCTGACCTCCCCTGTATTTTGTGTTGCCTTTCCTGCCACCTAAAGTAGTTCTTATCTACTATCTAATTAGTGAATACCCCTCTCCTACCCTCCCACCCTCCCATCCTCCTCGCTCTCATAACCGTCAAAGAATATTTTCTTCTCTGTTTAACCTATTTCTTGAGTTCTTATAATAGTGGCCTTATACAATATTTGTCCTTTTGCAGCTGACTAATTTCACACAGCATAATGCCTTCCAGATTCCTCCATCTTATGAAAAGTTTCACATATTTATCACTGTTCTTTATCGATGCGTAGCACTCCGCTGTGTGAATATACCACAATTTATCCATTCATTCATTGATGGGTGTCTTGGCCGCTTCCATCTTTTTGCTATTGTAAACAGTGCTGCAATGAACATGAGTGTGCATATATCTGTTCAAGTAAAGGCTCTTATTTCTCTAGGATATATTCCAAGGAGTGGGATTGCTGGATCGTATGGTAGTTCTATTTCTAGCTTTTTAAGGAAGCACCAAATCGATTTCCAAAGTGGTTGTACCACATTACATTCCCACCAGCTGTGTATAAATGTTCCAGTCTCTCTACAACTTCCCAACATTTATAATTTTGTGTTTTTTGGATTAAAGTCAGCCTTGTTGGACTGAGATGGAATCTCATTGTACTTTCGATTTGCATTTCTCTAATGGCTAATGATCGTGAGCATTTCCTCATGTACCTGTTAGCTAGCTGAATGTCTTCTTTAGTAAAGCGCCTGTTCATATCTTTTACCCGTTTTATAATTGGGTTATTTATCTTTTTGTTGTTGAGCTTTTGCAGTATCATGTAGATTTTAGAGATCAGGCACTGATCGGATATGTCATAGCTAAAATCTTTTTCCCAGTCTGTAGGTAATCTTTTTACTCTTTTGTCGAAGTATTTGGATGAGCATAGGTGTTTTGATTTTTAGGAGTGCCCGGTTGTCTAGTTTTTCTTCTACATTGTTAGTTATGTTTTGTATACTGTTTATGCCATTTGTTAGGGCTCCTATCATTGTCCCTATTTTGTCTTCCATGATCTTCATTGTTTCAGATTTTATATTTAGATCTTTGATCCATTTTGTGCTTGTTTTTATGCATGGTGTGAGGTATGGGTCTTGTTTCATTTTTTTGCAGATGGGTATCCAGTTATGCCAGCACCATTTGTTAAAAAGACTGTCTTTTCCCCATTTAACTGCTTTGGGGCCTTTGGCAAATATCATCTGCTCATATGTGGATGGATTTATGTCTGGATTCTCAGTTCTGTTCCATTGGTCCATGTATCTGTTGACTACTGCAGTGGTATAATAGGTTCTAAAATCAGGCAGAGTAATGCCTCCCACTTTGTTCTTCTTTTTCAGTAATGATTTACTTATCTGGGGCCTCTTTCCCTTCTATAAGAAGTTGGTGATTTGTTTCTGTGTCTCATTAAAAAATGCCATTGGAATTTGGATTGGAATTGCATTAAATCTATAGATCGCTTTTGGTAGAATAGACATTTTTATAATGTTAAGTCTTCCTATCCACGAGCAAGGCATGTTTTTCCACTTATATAGTTCTCTTTCGGTTTCTTGCAGAAGTGTTTTGTAGCTTTCTTTGTATAAGTCTTTTACAACTCTGGTAAGATTTATTCCTAAGTATTTTTTTTTCTTTAGGGCTACTGTAAATGTTATTGATTTGGTGGTTTCCTCTTCAATGTTCTTTTTATTGGTGTAGAGGAATCCAACTGATTTTTGTATGTTTATCTTGTATCCTGATACTCAGCTGAACTCTTCTATTAGTTTCAGGGTGTTTTCTTGAGGATTTCTTAGGGTTTTCTGTGTATTTTCAGTATGTTATTTAATGAAAATAGACCAAAAAAAAGTCTGGTTTGAAATGATCATTTGTAGAAATGACCATAAGAGAGGGTTGTTGTTGTTTCCTTTGGTTTTGATCTTCAGATGTCTTCTATTGTTTTCCTATGAAGTCATATTCACCTTCACATCCAATAAAGAAGGATACCTCTGAAGCCAGGGTGATTATCTTCCTAGAGTTTTCTGTCTTGTCTAGAATAATAGCGTAGCTGTATATTTTAAAGAATGAATGAAAATTACACATTTCTACTTACTTTGAAAATAGCATGTTTACCTCATTTTTTAAAATTGTTTTCTTAATGAAGAATTATTGCTAAAACTGCTTAAGATATACCTCCTCCATCATCTGTAAGCATTATCTTGGTTGAAGTTTGAAATGTATCTATGAAGAAGATATTTCATAACAACATTTAATAACACACACATACAAATAAATGATTTCCATGCAAGTTCTAATTTTTAAAATGGGCAAGCATTCATTTTAGATAAATAGCTAATAGTTGTCAGAATAATTTTCTAGTCAGTTAAATAAGATATTGTTTTTATAAGCATTTATACATTAACTCTTATGAAATAACAGTTTATAAAAACTAATCTTACAGTATTTGAGAAACAGTTACTTTTTACTAATCACGTTTTTCTTTTTGAGCTCTCAAATTTCACCTTCGCTCTTACTTTTCTTAAAAAATGATGATAATGTGATTTAAACATTCAATCCATTGATCTTTTAAAGTGTCTGTAATTTTTTAATATTCACAAAGTCCATTTTCACATTTCATTAATATAATATTATGTACAAGATACATACGTGCATATATATGTATATGTGTATATACACACATATACATATTTGTCAGTCCCTGGAGAAGAGCATCATGCTTGGTAAAGTGGAGGGTCAGTGAAAAAGAGAGACCCTTAATGAGAATTATTGACACTGGTTTCAACGATGGGCTCAAACATAGCAAGGATTGTGAGGATGGTGCAGGACTGGGCAGTGTTTCATTGTATTGTATGCAGGGTCACTATGAGTCAGAACCAACTCGATGGCACCTAACAACAACCGACATCATACATGTGTATTTGTTATTGTTAGTTGACTCCAACTCATGATGACTTTTTGTACAACAGAATGAAACGTTTGAATTCATCATTTCAAACATCGTGCCAATCCATTTCACAGAGGGCCTTCATGTCCTCCTGGACCATCTACTTCAGCAAGCATAATATCCTTCTCTAGCAAGTCATCCCTCCTAATGATGCATTCAAGGATCTCTTTAGCGCAGTGGTTAAACAGTTCACTGCCAGCTGAAAGGGTGGTGGCTATAAACCACCAACTGTTAACCAGAAGAAAAATGTGGCAGTCTGCTTCTGTAAAGATTACAGCTTTAGAAACCCTATGGGGCGGTTTCACTCTGGGTCACCATGAGTCAGAATCCACTGGACAGCAATGAGTTTGGGGTAATGATATGTTTGGAGTCCCTAGGTGGTACAAATGGTTAAACACTTGACAACTAACAGGTTGTCAATTCAAACTCACCCAGAGGCTCCATGGAAGACAGGCCTGGTGATCCGCTCCTGAAAGGTTATAGACTTGAAAATTCTACGGGGCCCCTCTATTCTGTACACATGGGTTCACCATGAGTTGGAACTGACTCAAGGGCAACTAACAACAACAGTAATGATGTGTTCAAAGTAAGCGAGTTGTACAGCATTCTGCTGTATTCATAAGGCTTGTATTGACTAATTTTTTGGAATCAGATCACCAAGACTTTCTTCCTAGTCTATCTTAGTCTAGAAATTTCAAAATGGGTAGCACTGCTGGTATTTGAAGTACTGGTGGCATAGTTTCTAGCATCATAGCAAGTCACCACAGCATAAACTGACAGAAACACGTGGTGGACATACACAGACACACACACACATGTTCACAGAAAATATGTTAATGCTAGGAAGATTTTTAGAAATATAACTTAGAAATCTATTTTCCTACTTCCGTTTGCTATTACCAATTTTCTTTTCACCCAAGAAAAGAGAGGACAATAATAGAAGGATGAAGGGAAGGACTCATTGCTGCTTACCTGTTCTTAGTCTAACTAGCACACTCTTTCAAAATATGGAAAAGTTATACATTTTGCTAGTGACCCAAAAAGAATTGTCACATACACACACAAAACAATCATGCTGTTGAATGATTAAATGATGTGATGACATTTTGGTACATCATGATCAGGGTTCAATAGAAGAGGCATGTGCCTAGATCTCATCATAAAGTCTTATAAACAGATAAATAATCTAGAGATACTTTCCTTTTCAAAGTGACATTGGGAAGCAAAGCCTCAAGAGACATGTCAGATGCAATAAACAAAAGCAGTCTCTTTCTAATTACCTGTTTATATTAAAGTTTGTGTGCAATTATTTAGCATCTCTTTTTAACAAACACTTGCATGTATATTTCTTCAAAGGAGGGTATCAAAATGCCAATACCTTTGTATGCATGCATAACCCTACAATAATACTCCCCAGCAAATATTAAGGAAATCAATAAGGAAATCAGTATCAGTCTGGAGTCTGCAAGAGTTGTGAAATACATTGATGGCTTCCCTCTTATGTGTTTGAAAAAATTGATTTAAATTGCAGCAGGGACACACTATTATAAATTAAAATCCAGACAGTATACTTCAAGGGGGAAAAAAAAAGTGCTTCTATTTAGGAAGAAAAAAAGACAGCATTGTGGCATTATTAAAAAAGAAATCAGAAAAGGCTTAAAAACAAAACAAAAAAAAGCTATGAAAGTTTAGTTTACCAAGAAAAGGGAGAAAGAACATTCTTGGGGGGAAAAAAAAAGTGAACAAATAAAAGTAAATATCCACAATGGATCTTGGGTGTTTTTATTTAAAAACAAACATTTGGTCTCATTCATACCATTATTGTGTTAACCCATGAACTTTTTTTTTTTTAATAACTTTTATTAAGCTTCAAGTGAACGTTTACAAATCCAATCAGTCTGTCACATATAAGTTTACATACATCTCACTCCCTACTCCCACTTGCTCTCCCCCTCTTGAGTCAGCCCTTTCAGTCTCTCCTTTCTTGACAATTTTGCCTGCTTCCCACTCTCTCTATCCTCCCATCCCTCCTCCAGACAAGAGTTGCCAACACAATCTCAAGTGTCCACCTGATATAATTAGCTCACTCTTCATCAGCGTCTCTCTCCCACCCACTGACCAGTCCCTTTCATTTCTGAGTTGTCTTCGGGGATGGTTCCTGTCCTGTGTCAACAGAAGGTCCGGGGAGCATGGCCGCCGGGATTCCTCCAGTCTCAGTCACACCTTTAAGTTTGGTCTTTTTATGAGAATTTGGGGTCTGTATCCCACTGATCTCCTGCTGCCTCAGGGGTCCTCTGCTGTGCTCCCTGTCAGGGCAGTCGTCGATTGTGGCCGGGCATCAATTAGTTCTTCTGGTCTCAGGATGATGTAGGTCTCTGGTTCATCTGGCCCTTTCTGTCTCTTGGGCTCTTAGTTGCCGTGTGGGCTTGATGTTCTTCATTTTCCTTTGCTCCAGGTGGGTTGAGACCAATTGCTGCATCTTAGATGGCCGCTTGTTAGCATTTAAGACCCCAGACACCACATTTCAAAGTGGGATGCAGAATGATTTCATAATAGAATTATTTTGCCAATTGACTTAGAAGTCCCCGCAAACCATGTTCCCCAGACCCCAGCGCTTGCTCCGCTGAGCTTTGAAGCATTCATTTTATCCTGGAAACTTCTTTGCTTTTGGTCCAGTCCAATTGAGCTGACCTTCCATGTATTGAGTGTTGTCTTTCCCTTCACCTAAAGCAGTTCTTATCTACTGATTAATCAATAAAAAACCCTCTCCCACCCTCCCTCCCTCCCCCCCTCATAACCACAAAAGTATGTGTTCTTCTCAGGTTTACTATTTCTCAAGATCTTATAATAGTGGTCTTATACAATATTTGTCCTTTTGCCTCTCACTAATTTCACTCAGCATAATGCCTTCCAGGTTCCTCCATGTTATGAAACATTTCAGAGGTTCCTCACTGTTCTTTATCGATGCGTAGTATTCCATTCTGTGAATATACCACAATTTATTTACCCATTCATCCATTGATGGACACCTTGGTTGCTTCCAACTTTTTGCTATTGTAAACAGAGCTGCAATAAACATGGGTGTGCATATATCTGTTTGTGTGAAACCTCTTGTATCTCTTGTATATTCCGAGGAGTGGGATTTCTGGGTTGTATGGTAGTTCTATTTCTAACTGTTTAAGATAACGCCAGATAGATTTCCAAAGTGGTTGTACCATTTTACATTCCCACCAGCAGTGTATGAGAGTTCCAATCTCTCCGCAGCCTCTCCAACATTTATTATTTTGTGTTTTTTGGATTAATGCCAGGCTTGCTGGTGTGAGATGGAATCTCATCGTAGTTTTAATTTGCATTTCTCTAATGGCTAATGATCGAGAGCATTTTCTCATGTATCTGTTGGCTGCCTGAATATCTTCTTTAGTGAAATGTGTGTTCATATCCTTTGCCCACCTCTTGATTGGGTTGTTTGTCTTTTTGTGGTTGAGTTTTGACAGAATCATGTAGATTTTAGAGATCAGGCGCTGGTCGGAGATGTCATAGCTGAAAATTCTTTCCCAATCTGTAGGCGGTCTTTTTACTCTTTTGGTGAAGTCTTTAGATGAGCATAGGTGTTTGATTTTTAGGAGCTCCCAGTTATCGGGTTTCTCTTCATCATTTTTGGTAATGTTTTGTATTCTGTTTATACCTTGTATTAAGGCTCCTAGGGTTGTCCCAATTTTTTCTTCCATGATCTTTATCGTTTTAGTCTTTATGTTTAGGTCTTTGATCCACTTGGAGTTAGTTTTTGTGCGTGGTGTGAGGTATGGGTCCTGTTTCATTTTTTTGCAAATGGATATCCAGTTATGCCAGCACCATTTGTTAAAAAGGCTATCTTTTCCCCAGTTAATTGACACTGGTCCTTTGTCAAATATCAGCTGCTCATACGTGGATGGATCTATGTCTGTGTTCTCAATTCTGTTCCATTGGTCTATGTGTCTGTTGTTGTACCAATACCAGGCTGTTTTGACTACTGTGGCTGTATAATAGGTTCTGAAGTCAGGTAAGGTGAGGCCTCCCACTATCTTCTTCTTTTTCAGTAGTGCTTTGCTTATCCGGGGCTTCTTTCCCTTCCATATGAAATTGGTGATTTGTTTCTCTATCCCCTTAAAATATGACATTGGAATTTGAATCGGAAGTGCATTAAATGTATAGATGGCTTTTGGTAGAATAGACATTTTGACTATGTTAAGTCTTCCTATCCATGAGCAGGGTATGTTTTTCCACTTAAGTATGTCCTTTTGAATTTCTTGTAGTAGAGCTTTGTAGTTTTCTTTGCATAGGTCTTTTACATCCTTGGTAAGATTTATTCCTAAGTATCTTATCTTCTTGGGGGCTACTGTGAATGGTATTGATTTGGTTATTTCCTCTTCGGTGTTCTTTTTGTTGATGTAGAGGAATCCAAGTGATTTTTGTATGTTTATTTTATAACCTGAGACTCTGCCAAACTCTTCTATTAGTTTCAGTAGTTTTCTGGAGGATTCCTTAGGGTTTTCTGTGTATATAATCATGTCATCTGCAAATAGTGATAACTTTACTTCTTCCTTGCCAATCCGGATACCTTTTATTTCTTTGTCTAGCCTAATTGCCCTGGCTAAGACTTCCAACACGATGTTGAATAAGAGCGGTGATAAAGGGCATCCTTGTCTGGTTCCCGTTCTCAAGGGAAATGCTTTCAGGTTCTCTCCATTTAGAGTGATATTGGCTGTTGGCTTTGCATAGATGCCCTTTATTATGTTGAGGAATTTTCCTTCAATTCCTATTTTGGTAAGAGTTTTTATCATGAATGGGTGTTGGACTTTGTCAAATGCCTTTTCTGCATCAATTGATAAGATCATGTGGTTTTTGTTTTTTGTTTTATTTATCTGATGGATTACATTAATGGTTTTTCTGATATTAAACCAGCCTTGCATAGCTGGTATAAATCCCACTTGATCAGGGTGAATTATTTTTTTGATGTGTTGTTGGATTCTATTGGCTAGAATTTTGTTGAGGATTTTTGCATCAATGTTCATGAGGGATATAGGTCTATAATTTTCTTTTTTTGTAATGTCTTTACCTGGTTTTGGTATCAGGGAGATGGTGGCTTCATAGAATGAGTTGGGTAGTATTCCGTCATTTTCTATGCTTTGGAATACCTTTAGTAGTAGTGGTGTTAACTCTTCTCTGAAAGTTTGATAGAACTCTGCAGTGAAGCCATCTGGGCCAGGGCTTTTTTTTTGTTGGGAGTTTTTTGATTACCGTTTCAATCTCTTTTTTTGTTATGGGTCTATTTAGTTGTTCTACTTCTGAATGTGTTAGTTTAGGTAGGTAGTGTTTTTCCAGGAATTCATCCATTTCTTCTAGGTTTTCAAATTTGTTAGAGTACAATTTTTCATAATAATCTGAAATGATTCTTTTAATTTCATTTGGTTTTGTTGTGATGTAGTCCTTCTCATTTCTTATTCGGGTTATTTGTTTCCTTTCCTGTATTTCTTTAGTCAGTCTAGCCAATGGTTTATCAATTTTGTTAATTTTTTCAAAGAACCAGCTTTTGGCTTTGTTAATTCTTTCAATTGTTTTTCTGTTCTCTAATTCATTTAGTTCAGCTCTAATTTTTATTATTTGTTTTCTTCTGGAGCCTGATGGATTCTTTTGTTGCTCACTTTCTATTTGTTCAAGTTGTCGGGACAGTTCTCTGATTTTGGCTCTTTCTTCTTTTTGTATGTGTGCATTTATTGATATAAATTGGCCTCTGAGCACTCCTTTTGCTGTGTCCCAGAGGTTTTGATAGGAAGTATTTTCATTCCCGTTGCTTTCTATGAATTTCCTTATTCCCTCCTTGATGTCTTCTATAACCCAGTCTTTTTTCAGGAGGGTATTGTTCATTTTCCAAGTATTTGATTTCTTTTCCCTCGTTTTTCTGTTATTGATCTCTAGTTTTATTGCCTTGTGGTCTGAGAAGATGCTTTGTAATATTTCGATGTTTTGGACTCTGCAAAGGTTTGTTTTATGACCTAATATGTGGTCTATTCTAGAGGATGTTCCATGTGCGCTAGAAAAAAAAGTATATTTTGCAGCAGTTGGGTGGAGAGTTCTGTATAAGTCAATGAGGTCAAGTTGGTTGATTGTTGTAATTAGATCTTCCGTGTCTCTATAGAGCTTCTTACTGGATGTCCTGTCCTTCTCCGAAAGTGGTGTGTTGAAGTCTCCTACTATAATTGTGGAGGTATCTCTCTCACTTTTCAATTCTGTTAAAATTTGATTTATGTATCTTGCAGCCCTGTCATTGGGTGCGTAAATATTTAATATGGTTATGTCTTCCTGATCAATTGTCCCTTTTATCATTATATAGTGTCCTTCTTTATCCTTTGTGGTGGATTTAAGTCTAAAGTCTATTTTGTCAGAAATTAGTATTGCTACTCCTCTTCTTTTTTGCTTATTGTTTGCTTGATATACTTTTTTCCATCCTTTGAGTTTTAGTTTGTTTGTGTCTCTAAGTCTAAGATGTGTCTCTTGTAGGCAGCATATAGATGGATCGTGTTTCTTTATCCAGTCTGTGACTCTCTGTCTCTTTATTGGTGCATTTAGTCCATTTACATTCAGGGTAATTATAGATAAATAAGTTTTTAGTGCTGTCATTTTGATGCCTTTTTATGTGTGTTGTTGACAATTTCATTTTTCCACATACTTTTTTGTGCTGAGGCGTTTTTCTCAGTTAATTATGAGATCCTCGTTTTCATAGTGCTTGACTTTATGTTAGTTGAGTCGTTACGTTTTTCTTGGTTTTTATCTTGAGTTATAGAGTTGTTATACCTTTTTGTGGTTACCTTATTATTTACCCCTATTTTTCTAAGTAAAAACCTAACTTGTATTGTTCTATATCGCCTTGTATCACTCTCCATATGGCAGTTCAATGCCTCCTGTATTTAGTCCCTCTTTTTGATTATTGTGATCTTTTACCTATTGACTTCCATGATTCCCTGTTATGTGTATTTTTTTTTTAATTAATCTTAATTTGTTTGTTTTTGTGATTTCCCTATTTGAGTTGATATCAGGACGATCTGTTTTGTGACCTTGTGTTGTGCTGATATCTGATATTATTGGTTCTCTGACCAAACAATATCCTTTAGTATTTCTTGTAGCTTTGGTTTGGTTTTTGCAAATTCTCTAAACTTGTGTTTGTCTGTAAATATCTTAATTTCGCCTTCATATTTCAGAGAGAGTTTTGCTGGATATATGATCCTTGGCTGGCAGTTTTTCTCCTTCAGTGTTCTGTATGTGTCGTCCCATTCCCTTCTTGCCTGCATGATTTCTGCTGAGTAGTCAGAACATATTCTTAAAGATTCTCCCTTGAAGGAAACCTTTCTTTTCTCCCTGGCTGCTTTTAAAATTTTCTGTTTATCTTTGGTTTTGGCGAGTTTGATGATAATATGTCTTGGTGTTTTTCTTTTTGGATCAATCTTAAATGGGGTTCGATGAGCATCTTGGATAGATATCCTTTCGTCTTTCATGATGTCAGGGAAGTTTTGTGTCAGGAGTTCTTCAACTATTTTCTCTGTGTTTTCTGTCCCCCCTCCCTGTTCTGGGACTCCAATCACCCACAGGTTATCCTTCTTGATAGAGTCCCACATAATTCTTAGGGTTTCTTCATTTTTTTTAATTCTTTTATCTGATTTTTTTTCAGCTATGTTGGTGTTGATTCCCTGATCCTCCAGATGTCCCAGTCTGCATTCTAATTGCTCGAGTCTGCTCCTCTGACTTCCTAGTGCGTTGTCTAATTCTGTAATTTTATTGTTAATCTTTTGGATTTCTACATGTTGTCTCTCTATGGATTCTTGCAACTTATTAATTTTTCCAGTATGTTCTTGAATAATCTTTTTGAGTTCTTCAACAGTTTTATCAGTGTGTTCCTTGGCTTTTTCTGCAGTTATCCTAATTTCATTTGTGATATCATTAAGCATTCTGTAAATTAGTTTTTTATATTCTGTATCTGATAATTCCAGGATTGTATCTTCATTTGGGAAAGATTTTGATTCTTTTGTTTGGGGGGTTGGAGAAGCTGTCACGGTTTGCTTCTTTAAGTGGTTTGATATGGATTGTTGTCTCCGAGCCATCACTGGGAAACTAGTTTTTCCAGAAAATCCGCTAAAAAAAAAATGCAGTCAGACCCCTATCAGAGTTCTCCCTCTGGCTCAGGCTATCCAGATGTTAATGAAGCCGCCTGGGGAGGGTGGGGGAGGGAACAGAGAGATAGGAGAGTAGCACCTCAGAATATAGCCAGAGTTGCTTGTCTTGCTTGGAATGACTATTATATCTGAGATTCCCGCGGGCGCGTCGCCTATGTGTGCTGGCTGTGTGGAGATTGCCCCCGGGGGGTCTGGCCTGCTGGAGTCACGGTCAGGTCCTCCGCTTCCAGCCCCACGCCCAGCGTCAAGGCTCCCCTACTGGGACGGTGCAGTCTCGACTCCAAAATCAGTCGCTGCCTCCCGGGGACTTCTCGTCCCTCCAGCCGCGTGGCCGTGTCGCCCCCGAGAACCAGTTGGGCCTCCTCCCGGGGTTAGTTCAGATGGGTGGAGCAGCTCCCCGTGCTTGTGCCGTAACCAAGTGTCCCGGCTGGGATGCTGTTCTCCCTGCTCCAATACCAGTCGCTGCCTCCCGGGGACTTCTCCTACCGGCTGCGTCCCACGCCGCCCGCGCGACCTGGCTGGTCCCCTTCCCGGGGTTAGTTCAGGGGGGTGGAGCAACTCTCCGTGTTTATGGCGTACCTGCGTCCAGTCCAAATCCCTGCGGGACGGTTCCCCGGCTCGGATGCTGCTTTTTCTGCTCCAAGACCAGTCACTGCCTCCCAGGGACTTCTCCTACCGGCTGCGTCCCACACCGCCTGTGGAACTGGCTGGTCCCCCTCCTGGGGTTAGTTCAGTGGGGTGGAGCAGGTCTCTGTGCTTGTGCCGTACCTGACTGGTACGCTGGCTCCAGGCTCTGGAAACAATCGCTGCTTCCCCGTATTAGTTCGTTCTCCGTCTCTAAATCTGTGTTTGTTGTTCAGGGTTCGTAGATTGTTATGTATGTGATTGAGTCACTTGTTTTTCCGTGTCTTTGTTGTAAGAGGGATCCGAGGTAGCGTCTGCCTAGTCCGCCATCTTGGCTCCGCCCCCCCATGAACTTTTTTAACTGCTTACTTTTGCATGTCATAAATAAGCCTTCTTTTGGCCCCATTCTACCTACTAGTTTCTTTGCTCTCCATTACAGCACAACTTATTAAAAAGAGTGTTCTATACCAAAAATTTCCAGGTCCTCCCTACCTTTTTTCTGAAACCCACTCCAATCAGTCTTTCCTCCATACCATTCCATGGAAACTGCTATTGACAAGGTCCCCCAATGACCTTCAGTTTGTTAAAACCAGTGGTATACATTTATAATCCCCATCTTATGATTTCACAGCATCACTTATCCAAATTTAATTATTTCCTTCTCCTTGATAAATTTTCTTCTAGCATATCTTTGTCTTTTCTCCCTCATCTGGTCTCCTACAATCCACTCCTCCTATACACCTCTAGTCTATTATCAACACATTAGGCAATGTGTTCTTTGTCACTTTGTCTTTATTGCATTGTTCTTTGCCACTTCTTTGTTCAAAAGCTCAAAATGGCTATACACATCACTCAAAGAAAAATCCACACCTTACAGTGACCTGCAAACCCCTCCATGATTTGCCCCCATTAACTCTATGAACCTATGTTATGCAGATGACACACTCTTGCTTGCTGAAAGTGACATGGACTTGAAGCACTTATTGATGAAGATAAAAGCCCACAGCCTTCAGTATGGATTGCACCTTAACATAAAGAAAATAAAAATCCTCACAACTGGACCAATAAGCAACATCATGATAAATGGAGAAAAGATTGAAGTTGTCAAGGATTTCACTTTACTTAGATCCGCAATCAACGCCCATGGAAGCAGCAGTCAAGAAATCAAAAGACACATTGCATTGGGCAGATCTGCTGGAAAAGACCTATTTAAAGGGGTGGAAAGCAAAGACGTTACTTGAAGACTAAGGTACACCTGACCCTATGCATGGGAAAGTTGGTTGATGAATAAAGAAGACCAAAGCAGAATTAATGGCTTTGAATTGTGGTGTTGGAGAAGAATATAGAATATACCATGGACTGTCAAAAGAATGAACAAATCTGTCTTATAAGAAGTATAACCACAATGCTCCTTAGAAGCAAGGAAGGCAAGGCTATAACTCACATACTTTGGACATGTTGTCAGGAAGCGTCAGTCCCTGGAGAAGGACATCATGCTTGGTAAAAGAAAGAGTCAGCAAAAAAGAGGTAGACCCTCAATGAGATGGATTGACAGCAGCTTCAACAAAAGGCTTAAGCATAACAATGATTATGAGGATGGTGCAGGATGGGGCTGTGTTGTACATGGGGTCACCATGAGTCAGAACCTGCTAGATGGCACCTAAAAACAACAAAAAATGAGGTGATTGAAAAAACATGGTTTGGGTCAGGCACACCTTAGTCCTTAAAGTGACATCTTTGCTTTTTAACACTTTAAAGAGGTCCCTTACAGTATTGTCTGATTTCTTTCCTGCTTCTTCCATGGGTATTGACTGTGGATCCAAGTAAAATGAAATTTTCTCCATTTATAGTGGTATTGCTTATTGATCCAGTTGTGAGGATTTTTGTTTTCTTTCTGTTAAGGTACAATCCATACTGAAGGCTGCAGTCTTTGATCTTCATCAGTAAGTGCTTCAAATCCTCTTCACTTTAATCACTCAAAGTTGTGTCCATCTGCATATTGGCAGCAGTTAATGTGTCTTCCTTCAATTCTGATGGTCTGTTCTTCTTCATATGGTCCCACTTCTCAGATTATTTACTCGTTGTAGAGATTGAATAAGTATGGTAAAAGAACACAATCCTGAAGCACACATTTCCTGACTTTAAACCACAGTGTGCTCTTGTTTTGTTTGAATGACTGCCTATTGATCTATGTACAGGTACCTCAAGAGCACAATTAAATGTCCTGGAATTCCCATTCTTTGCAATGTTATCCATAATTTGTTATGATCCACACAATTGAATGCCTTTACACAGTCAATAAAACACAGAATAAACATCTTTCTGGTATTCTCTTTCAGCCAAGATCCATCTAACACAAGCATTGATATCCCTTGTTCCATGTCCTCATCTGAATCCAGCTTGAATTTTGTCTGTCCCCTGTCAATGCAGTGCTGCAACTGCTTTTGAATAATCTTCCGCAAAATTTTACTTGTGTGTGATAATGATATTGTTTGATAATTTCCACATTCTGTTGGATCACATTTGTTTGAGATGGGCGTAAATATGGATCTCTTCCAGTCAGTTGGACAGATAGCTCTCTTCCATATTTCTTGACAGGGACAAATTAGCACTTCCAGTGCTTCATCTACTTGTTGAAACATCTCAGTTGGTATTCCGTCCATTCCTGGAGCCTTGTTTCTGCCAATGCCTCAGTGCAGCTTGGACTTCTCCTTCCGTACCATTCGTTCCTGATCATATGTTACCTCCTGAAATGCTTGAACCTTGACCAATTCTTTTTGGTGTAGTGACTCTCTGTTTTTCTTCCATCTGCTTCTGATGCTTCCTGTGTCATTTAATATTTTACCTGTAGAATCCGTCAATATTGCAACTTGAGGCTGAATTTTTTTCTTCAGTTCTTTCAGCTTGAGAAATGCTGAGTGTGCTCTTCCATTTTGGCTTTCTATTTCCAGCTCTATGCACAAGTCATCATAATACTTTACTTTGTCCTGTTGAGCCACCCTTTAAAATCTTCTATTCAGCTCTTTTACTTCATCATTTTTTCCTTTTGCTTTAGCTACTCGACTTTCACGAGCAAGTTTCAGAGTCTCTTCTGACATACATTTTGGTCTTTTCTTTCTCTCCTGTCTTTTTGATGACCTCTAGCTTTCTTCACACATGGCATCCTTGATGTCATTCCACAACCCGTCTGGTCTTCGGTCATTAGTGTTCAATGCATCAAATCTATTCTTGAGATGGTCTCTAAATTCAGGTGGGATATACTCAAGGTCATACTTTGGCTCTCGTGGACTTGTTCTAATTATCTTCAGTTTCAACTTGAACTTGCATATGAGTAATTAATGGTCTAATCTGCAGTCAGCCCTGGCCTTGTTCTGACTGATGATATTGAGCTTTTCCATCATCTCTTTCACAGATGTAGTCGATTGGATTCCTTTGTATTCCATCTGGCTAGGTCCATGTGTATAGTCACAATACACGTTGGTGAAAAAAATGTATTTGCAGTGAAGAAGTCTTTGGTCTTCCAAAATTCCAGCATAGTTTCTATCACCAAGGTCATATTTTCCAACTAGCAATCCTTCTTCTTTGTTTCCAATGTTCACATTTCAAAAACAGTAATTAATAGTGCATCCTAATTGCATGTTCAATCAATTTCAGGCTGCAGAAGTTGATAAAAATCTTCAATCTAAAAATATTCCATTTCTTCATCTTAGGCCTTAGTGGTTTGTGTATAAATTTGAATAATAGTCATAGGCATATGAATATTATCGTATCACTGACAGCATCCTACTTCAGGATAGATCTTGAAATGTTCTTTTTGACAATGAATACAACACCATTCCTCTTCAAGTTGTCATTCCTGGCATAGTAGATCATATAATTGTCCGATTCAAAATGACCAATACCAGTCCATTTCAGTTACTAATGCCTAGGATATCGATCTTTATGTGTTCCATTTCATTTTTGATGATTTCCAATTTTCTTAGATTCATACTTTATACATTCCAGGTTTCAATTATTAATGGATGTTTGCAGCTGTTTCTTCTCATTTTGAGTTATGCCACATCGGCAAATAAAGTTCCCAAAAGCTTGACTCCATCTAGGTCATTAAGCTTGACTCTATTTTGGGGAGGCAGCTCTTCCTCAGTGGTATTTTGAGTGCCTTCCAACCTGAGGGTCTCATCTCTCCTAGACGATATCAGACTGCTATTCATAAGGTTTTCACTGGCTAATTCTTTTCAGAAGTAGACTGCTGGAACCTTCTTCCTAGCCTGTCTTCGTCTGGGAGCTCAGCCGAAGCCTATCTGCTATGGGTGACCCTGCTGATATTTGAATACAAGTGGCATAGCTTCCAGCATCACAGCAACACACAAGCCCCCACAGTATAACAAACTGATAGACACCTGAGGGAATCACCTTACATGCATGTGAAAATTGGACAATGAATAAGGAAAACCAAAAAAGAATTGACTCCTTTGAGTTATGGTGTTAGCGAAGAATACTGAATATATCATGGTCTGCCAGAAGAATGTACAAATCTGTCTTGGAAAACCTACAGCCAGAAAACTCCTTAGAATCAGGAATAGAGAGACTTTGTCTCACGTAGTTTGGACATGTTATGAGGAGGGACCAGCCCCTGGAGAAGTACATCATGCTCAGTAAGGTAGAGGGTGAGCAAAAAAGAGGAAGACCCTCAATGAAATGGTTTGACACAGTGGCTGCCAAAATGGGCTATAGCATCACAAAGATTTTGAGAATGTCTGAGGACTGGGCAGTGTTTAATTCTGTTGTACATAGGGTTGCTATGAGTTGGAAATGGCTTGAGGGCACCTAACAACAACATTAATATGAAATGTCTAGAATACAAAAATCTTTAGAGACAGAGAATGGATTATTGGTTCTCTAAGGCAGGGGTTTAGGGGAGAGGATGGAGAGTGAGTGCCCTTGGATATGGAGTTTCATCCTTGGATGATAAAAATATCCTAAACATAGATTTTATGATGGTTGCATGACTATGAGATGGATGGATTATATGGTTTGTAATTTATATCTCAACCTGTTAAATTAACAGATGAATGTAAAAGTCATAACAGAATCTTTCGAAGTCAAACCAATTTAAAGTAAAGGTGAACACTGGCAATTTTCTAGTAAATTTAGATAGTATAGATTCAACCTAGGAGCCCTGGTTGCACAGTAGTTAAAGTACTTGGCTGTTAGCCAAAAGGTGGCAGTTTGAACCCATCAGCTGCTCTGCAGAAGAATGAAGTACCAGTCTGCTTCCCTAAAGATTTATAGTCCCGAAAATCCTATGGAATAGTTCTACTCTGTCCCATCAGGTCACTATGAGTTGGACTAGACTTCCTGGCAGTGGGTTTCTTTTTTGTTTAGAGTCACCCAGGAGACTTTGGACATTAATCTCTATATACTGTGCTCTACATATTGGTATAGTTATTTATGTAGGAGAAGGATGTAAAAGTAAAAATTCTGTATGATTTTCCTTATTTTTTAGGTCATTTAATTACATCTGATTAGCAACGTTTATGCCATTACAATAACAGATTCTAGAGAATATGATAAACATGTATTCTTGCTCACTTGGCTTATTCATACTCTTGAAGGGGAACAACTGTAAAGGGAAGCAGAGTTATTTATATTTGCCTTTAAGATATTTCGAACATTTCAAATGTGCCATTAAAACTTTTCAGATTCTTCTGCCTGCCCTTTTGCTCAGCTCACTCACACACACTGTTTTCCACTCTAGACAGAATTCAGCAGGAGGATTAGCAAATATGAAACAGATTATTTAAAGTAAAGACGCTCAATTTAAAATCCAGAAAATTAATTCCAGTTTGTGATTCTTTTATCCTTTTTTTTTATATAATTTTTATCTTATCATCAGCCTTGGAAAAAATAAATAGACAGTTTCAGAGCTAGTACAAATGCCTCTCAGGCAAGAAGTACTTCAGGGACCATTATGCAAATTAAATTTTCTGCTTGCCAAGAGAGAAAAAAAAAAATACCTTTAAAACGGTCATTCTCCATTAGCGTCAGACTTGGTGTCCTTAATAAAGAGAAAAACTAACAAACAAGCAAAAAAAAAAAAAAAAAATCAATGATTTCATAATTACATGATTTTAGCTGAAAATAAAATTTGTGTGTTTGTTTGCTTTTCCTTTATCATATGGCTTGGCTGTTTAGTTTATTGACTCCTGGACCCTCTATGGTGTTTCAGAGTAATGTTAGAATCTGCTCTTTCTCACTCCTCAATCCAAAACCCATGTTAGTATCCTCCATGGCATTTCTCCCTTTCTAATACTTATCCTGTTTTTGAACTCCAGTAGAAGAAAAATCCACCACCCAACAGCCCTGCATTCACGGGGGAAGGAGAGGCTTTAATTGACCCAGCAGCTCTTAAGATGGCTTGTCAATGCTTGTCCCTGATATCTGCCTCATAGACCACTCTTGTTCTCCTACCTGCCCCTCCACGCTTGAATTAGATCTTGGGTTCTGTCAAGAAAACTAGTTTTCACCTCTGCTGTATCCTTCTCCCTTGAGTGTTTTTATATGAATTCTCTCATCTGGTTTATTTGTTGATATGATCCCATCTGTTTCTGATCTTTTAGAAATCCTTAAAAATAAAACATTCCTCTTTCTTGTTATTTCAGCACTGCAATAGCATACTCTCTCTCTTCTTTTTCCCCCTCCTTCTCTACCATCCCCTCCCCCTCTCACTCTATTCCCTTCTTTTTCCTCTCCTCCTTCTTCATCATGGTAGATTATTTTTTTTTACTATTAAAACTGGGATTTTTTTTTTTCTGTGCTAAATGGGATAAACATGAGGGGGAGGTAAATAGCTGTACTTTTTCTACCACACTGAACTAGATTCCCTTGGTAACATTGCATGTATTCATCTTATTTTGTATATAATTTCTCAAAGTTTGCTAAGTACATAAAGAACTATGAAAGGGAGAATTTGTTTCATTGCTGCCTTCTTATTGTACTTTCTACCCTACAAATGGCTGCATTGTACCCTTACTCAGCTCCCTCTAGCTTTCTCTCCATTAAATCTGAGTGCTAGTTTCTACCCCTGTGTTTTCTGGGGTGTTAGAGGGATGGGAAGAGTTTTTTCTGCCATTTATTTGTTTGTCTACCTATCTATCATCTATCTATCTGTCTGTCTGTCTATCATCCATCTATCTATCTATCTATCTATCTATCTATCTATCTATCTATCTATCTATCTATCATCTATCTATCTATCATCTATCATCTATCTATCTATCTATCATCTATCTACCTATCATCCATCCATCCATCATCCATCCATCCAATCTCTCTCTCTCTATCATTTATCTATCTATCTATCTATCTATCTATCTATCTATCTATCTATCTATCTATCTATCTATCTATCTATCTATCTATCTATCTATCATCTATCTATCTATCATCTATCTGTCTATCATCTATCTGTCTGTCTATCTATCTGTCATCTATCTATCTATCATCTATCTATCTATCTATCTATCTATCTATCTATCTATCTATCTATCTATCTATCTATCATCTATCTATCTATTTATCGTCTATCTATCATCTGTCTATTTCAGGAAAGTGAAGTCCCTGAGTGAGGTCCTCCTGAATAAATTTTCTGTTAAAAGCAGTAATATAATCCATGATGAATTGTGTGAAATAAAACCATCATATCTGACTGGAAGTAAGGATTCAGTGTTTTACTGTTTCACCACATCATGTTTAGTATACGGTCTTAAATAGGTAAGATTATAGCTCTTAATGGACACTCTTCTTGGTATAAACCACATATCCTATATCCTTTTATATTGTGTCAACCTCTGTTATTCTTCCCTATATTCCCCTTTTTTTTCTTTACAAATTAGGTAATGAACCAAGTCACTGTATACAATAACCAGAGATATTTCTACACAGAATTTCAAATTCCAGGACTGATCATATAAATAGCCACATATTGTTCATCAATGCTAATAGCATATTAGTGTACTGGATTTATATTCTGTCCATTTTGTTCCTTCTTTCTGAACTTGTGTATCTGTAATATCTATGTATTAAAAACAGGAAAATATACTAAAGCACATTAACACATCCCCTCATTCCCACACACAACATAATGATGCATTTTCTCATCAGTGATCATGTGTACACAAGCAAAAAGATAAATCACAAATTTTGTCTTATCTCTTTCTTCTCTGCTGCTTACTGATTTACTACCTGGTGGCTATCTCTCTCTGCAATAAAATAAACTGAATAAAATTGAGAAAGAATCATAATTATAAATGGTTAGGGAGCTTAGGCAATGGGCATTAAGAAACTTAATCTATTTCAGTTTATGTTTTTATCCATAATCTTGTGTATTTGTTGTCTGCAAACTCTTATATGTTCTCTCTTTGTCTGAATGAGAGTCTGGAGAAAGAATTAAAGTTATTTACTTTAAACATACAGTGACTTTATTAATGTCAATGATGAATAAGAATGATGATGAATGATGAAATAAACATTAAAAAAAAGTCTATGTGACCTCAAGGTTTACCTCTGTATTGAATGGAAGACCAAGAGAATTATTATACTCTTGTATTTTTCAAGTCTCCAAAAATAGAATTTGTAACTTATCAGATTTTATATAGTGAGAAGATATGCACTCACTGTCTCACAAGTCTATTTCAGCTCATAATGACACTATAGGACAGAGTAGAACTGCCCCATAGGGTTTTCAATGCTGTAATCTTGACAGAAGCAGACTGATACGTCTTTCTCCCTCAGAGCAGCTGGTGGGGTCAAAACCACCAACCTTGTAATTAGCAGCCATGTGCTTAACCACTGCATTACCAGAGCTCCTTTGAGAAGATATGCTAGCCAATTTTCCTCTAAGCACCTGAAAGCATATATATTTTATCATTAGTTATTCCATTTATTTTATTTTTACAACTCAGTGACTCCAACTGAGTTGTAAAAATGGTAGACATTTATAACACATTGACAATGTGATCTTTTAAAATTGGTGTGCATGGTAGATTTTCATGAACAGTGTTAATGCAGAAATCATGTTCTTGAATGACAAAAGATAAAATAAGCTTGAATGATGGTATAAATTTTGTTTTGAACCCTATCAAATAAGTATTCAGGTAAATACTGAATGCAATGATTTAATGGGAATTTTTTTTAAATACCTCTGTTCACTCTCCTTCATAAGTACATTAACTGAGCAATATAGAAATTAAAACATATCTTCTACTTATAAATATTTTGATGTCATTAGCATCCACACTATATGGCTCATAGGTTAGCTAAAGAGAGCAAAAAATGAATAAAAACATTATTAAATGTGATCATCAAAATTTTAGTAATTTGCCTTTATTATTTTGATAAGCCATAAATTAAACTATAATTTTAAGGTATAAGATTGCTTCCAACTTAAAAAACAACACCATTGCGTGAGACAATTATTTTTTTAATATTATTATCACTTAAAATGTTTTATTTTAAAACTAGTACCTCTCATTGTAGGTAAGTTAGAAATTTCAGAAGGAAATCATGATGAAACATGAAAATCACTCACGGACCAGATATCTGTAGACAATCATTGTTAGATTATTACAACAATGACAACTAATGTATCATGTATCTTAGTATCTGCTCACTTGACCCCATGACTTGCTTTGTTTGGCCAATGTTGCCATCGTGGCTAGCTGTCATTAATTCAGCACCCAATTCATTGTGACAAGAAGCACAATGAGATTGGACCATTGTGACCTATGAGGTTTTCACTGGCTGGTTTTCTGAAGTAGATTGCCAGCTCTGTATAGCCTTTTATGCATTACAATATTAACAACAAAAGGAATCATGGTGTAAATGGAATATTTCATGTTGCTCTTTATTTTTCCCACTTACCATGTTGAAAACCACTTGTAAGGACTAATGTAACTATGGCTTAGGTCAAAATTCTACTAGAGACCACCTTGACTTGATTAACTCAGTAAGACATGCCCTTTGAAAAAAATGTATTATAATTTTTTTAAATAGCTTATTTAATTATTTTAATTATCTCATATCCTCTTTACCTTGGAGAAAGAGAAAAAAGTCAATACAAAAAATACATAAATGTTCCCTTTTAATTTGCCCTTAAAACCATTTTGAACATACACAAACTTAATTCTAATGTTCTTCTTTTCTCAAATTCCATTATATTTATTAGTCCTTCTATTCATGAACTCTATTTTCAAATACCTCTCACATAATTTTATGTAATGGGGTAATAGTGAGTCACATGATTAGGGCTGTTTTGTATTTTCTTATCTTCATCTCACTCCACTTCTATTTAGGAGAAGAGTACTTTCTTGATGTCTCAGTTTCACTCAGAATTTTCCACATTTTTTTTCTTAAATTTCTTTTGGGTACACATGATTCATTTCATCATGAAACTTTAATAATGTTTTATTGACTTCTCTGCCCCTGATACATGTGCCTTTAGACTTAGAAGAGGCAGGAGAAAAATGCTGTTCTTTAATTAGCTTCTTTGGTGCTACTGTTTTTCTTCCTCTTCATACCAAGCTCCTCCTTGCTAATGGAGTTAACCATTGTCTTAGGCTAGGTTCTCTAGAGAAGCAAAACCAGCAAAGCATATAAAGATATAAAGATATATATATATATAAAGATATATATATATATAAAGATACAAAGATATATATATATAAAGATATAAAGATATATATATATAAAGATATATATATAAAGATATAAAGATATATATATAAAGATATAAAGATATATATATATATACACACACATTATATCAAGGAAACGGCTCACATGATTGTAGAGGCTGAAACATCCCAAGTTCGTGTATCAGGGTAGAGGCTTCTCTCAATTCACATAGCCACAGGGTCTGGAGAACCCAAGATTGGCAGGGTGGAGAGCGGGGCTCATGCTCTCAGGCTGTGAAGGTCCACAAATTCTAAGATCTGCAAATAAGTTGATAGCTCAAGTCCCAAAAGCCAGAGGTCTGATGAACAGGATGCAGCATAGGATCAAGAGGGAGCAAAGAAGCCAGAACATCTGCTTACATTTAGATGCAGGCCACTCCCTCAAGGTAACTCCCCTTCAACTGATTGGCTACTCACAGCAGATTCAATTATGGGAGTAATCACATGTAAACACTGAGAATCAGGGCCTAGCCAAGATGACACACAATCTTAACCATCACAGGCCACCGCTAGTCAACTTGGCACATGTACACATCTCCTTAAACCATACGTAATTTCTAAATAAAGGCAATTATAAACTTATACTTGCACCTAACATGATACAACTAACACACGTACAACTGAAAACACACTAACCCTGTTTACATCATATATTTTATAAATGAAGAAAACAGAAATATTTGATGCACACATGCAAAGCAGAAATACTCATAACAATTACAATCTTCCTTTCTGCAACTGGTCATGTGGCCACAACTGGTATTTAGAACTACCTTCTTCCACTACCCATTCTGTATTCCCTTTCCCCTAAGCAAGCGCATCAGCTGGTCGTGGTTCTTTGCCTGATGGGGTGACCCAAACCATTTCTGAAGGGGCTGGGTCATTAGTAGTCATGTCAGAATAGGGTTGCTGTAGTTTTCCACTGACTTTAATCACAGGGCATGGTAGTACTAAGAGAAGCGCTAAGCAATCTCCTGTATTCCAGACATACTCTTCTTTACTTTGATTATGTAATATCAATCCAATTTCCTTTTGGTAATCAGGATCAATCACACCAGCCAGTATGGTAACTCTCTTCCTTGCCTGTTGATCCGGAGGCATAAGAAGTCCAAAATGGCCAGGTGGCATTCTTAGCTTCCAGTTCAAGGGAATCAGTGATGTGTCCCCAGGTGGGAGCATTCCTCTCCTTGAAACTAAGACCTCTAGACCTGCAGAACATAAGGTCACGGGGACAGGAAGTAAAAATCTTCTGAGTGGGTCACTAAGGGTAATAGTGAGTGGTGCCAATCCCATTTCCACCCCTTGATTCCTGGACCCGTGAATCCTTGCTATGGGAGAAACAGTACCATTTATTGGACACTGGTTTAAAGGATATACAGCCTCCTGGAGACAACTGCCCCAACCCTGTAAGGTATTGCCACCTAGCTGGCGCTGTAACTGTGTCTTTAGAAGGCCATTCCATCATTCTATCAAGCCAGCTGCTTCAGGATGATGAGAAACATGGTAAGACCAGTGAATTCCGTGAGCATGGGCCCACTGCCAAAATTCATTTGCTGTGAAGTGAATCCCTTGATCTGAGACAATGCTGTATGTGAAACCATGACAGTGGATAAGTCATTCTGTAAGTCAATGGATGGTAGATTTGGCAGAAGAATTGTGTACAGGGAAGGCAAATCCATATCTAGAGTAAGCGTCTACTCCAGTAAGGACAAAACACTGCCCTTTCCATGATGGAAGTGGTCCAATGTAATCAACTTGCCACCAGGTTTCTGGCTGATCACCTCAAGAGATCGTACCATATCAGGGATTCAGTGTTGGTCTCTGCTGCTGGCAGATTGGGCACTCAGCAGTGGCTACGGCCAAGTCAGCCTTGGTGAGTGGAAGTCCATGTTGCTGAGCCCATTCACTACCTCCATCCCTGCCACTATGGCCACTTAGTTCATGAGCCAATGAGCAATGACAGGAGTAGCTGGGGAAAGAGGATGATTGGTTTCCACAGAACACATCATCCTAACCACTTGATTGCTAAAATCATCTGCAGAAGTTGTTTTGAGAACATTGAGCATTGTCTTATAAAGCACCTGCCTCAGGTGATGCCTCAGGAAATGATTCAGGCCAGGGCTCTTTAGAGGCAGCTGGGCTAGGGCTAACCTCATTGGATGAGAGTGGAGGGGCTAATGGTTTTTCTGGGCTGGGTGGTTTAGCAGACAAACAGGAAGTAATCTCTTCAGATGGGAGTGATTCTGCTGGCAGGAGTGATTCGAATGAGTTTAGGGGCTCAGTGTTTCCAGCTTCCTGATTATCTACCCATATGTCCCCATCCCAAGTTTCAGGATCCCATTTCTTCCCAATCGATGCCCTTACTTTAACTTCAGACACCTCTCAAGGTTGGCAATTGAGCTGGCACTGTAATTCAGCCACTTTTACAATAAGGCTCTGCGTTTGGTTTTCAGCAATTTCAGCTGTTACTACAAGAAATAAGGCTTTCTTTCAAAATACAAGTGGAAGCCTTAAGGTCATTTATGCAACACTTGAGCTTTGACTCTGAAGCCCTGAGCACATCTCTTTCTTTCATCAGTTGTCTAGCAAAAGTAAGCCCAACCAACCAGCTTCCTTAAACTTCTCATTCTGACAAAGCTGAAGAAAGATATCACACATGTGTTCACCCTGAGCCTCGCCTTTGTCCAATACTTGAACTGCCGGTGGTGACATCTTGAGTAATTGTATCGCCACCTCACGCCATGGAAGCAAAGTCTTCAGCGTCTTTAAGATTAACCAGACTTAAGAACCAATTTAGAAAATACATCCTTACAATTTTGTTTCTCTAGAACCACTCTCGGTACCAAATGTCTTAGGCTGGGCTCTCTAGAGAAACAAAACCAGCAAAATGTATAAATATATACATAGAGATTCATATCAAGGAAACAGTTCAAGTGATTGTAAAGGCTGAAACTTCCCAAGTCTGTATATCAGGATAGAGGCTTCTCTCAATTCACATAGCCACAGTGTCTGGCAAACCCAAGATTGGCAGGTTGCAGAGCAGGGCTTCCGCTCTTGGGCTGTGAAGACCCACAAACCAAGATCTGCAGATAAGTTGATAGCTCAAGTCCCAAGAGCTGGAGGTCAGATGAACAGGATGCAGTCCAGGATCCAGAGAGAGCAAAGAAGCCAGAACATCTGCTTATATTTAGATGCAGTCCACACCACCATGGTAACTCCCCTTCAACTGATTGGCTACTCACCTCAGATCCAATTATGGGAGTGATCACATATGAGCACTGAGAATCAGGACCTAGCCAAGTTGACACACATTCTTAACCATCACCACCTCCTTCCATCTTCTCTCAGGTTATAGGGATGGGACAGCATGGGGACAAGACTAAAAGTCAGTTGATACTTGATCCTTGCTTTCAAACATCTAAGCAGCTTTGCCTCTGATGGCAGACATACAAATTGAGACAAAAACGTACTGATAGATTTAGTAATTTTCCACTTTAGAATAAGCACTCCAACCAAACAATGTGAAGTGGATGCTGTGTTCTGCCCATCAGACCCGTTTTTAGAACTGAAGGATTAATTCCTCCAACTAATGGGACCACTGTCAGCTGGACGATCTTAGCTATCAGAGCTTTCTATTAATTGCTTTTGGATAAAGAGGACCACCTTGTCCAAAAGTTATGCCCTAGTGCTGGGTAAGCCTGTAGGTGTAAGTACTACCATAATGTGAAACACAGAGAAGAAGCCTTTAAAATTACTCCCTCCTGCCTAACCTTGTTGATGAGCTCATACACCAAATACAGCATTGTTTGGTGAATTGAAGAACGACAGAAATTGGTACCACTATTTAAGGCCTAAAGAATGCAAATGTGTTGTACTCCATCATAACCTCATTTAACTTTCTGGCCCTTAAGAAACCCAAATATATTTTTTAGAATGAAGGTAGGCTATTTTTTGTTTTTTAATAGTAATCTCATTCAAGTAATATCACCAATTGAAACTGGCGTGTCACGGGTAGTAAATTTTCTAGAGCAAATTAACACACAGTAAAAAACAAAACAAACAAAAATGTTACCTTTGAGTTGATTCTGACTCACAGTGATCCTATAGGACAGAGTCAAACTGCCCCATAGGGTTCCAAGGAGCAGCTGGTAGATTCAAACTGCCAACCTTTTGGTTAGCAGACAAGCTCCTAACCACTGTGCCAAGTATCTGGCCATTAATCTAGTAAATGTATGATTTCCCATTACTCTAAGAAAGAAAAATCCAAGACAATTTCCGGTCATTTGGAAAAGATGATATTATGCATTTTTACTCTTTCTTCAAGGCTATATTAATTCAATCTTCTGACCTCAGTCATAACATAGTTTTAAGAAATATGAATCATCTGCACATATAATAAAATATTTATCCACTATATCAAAACATCCCACTAATCAGACAAGAATGGGCAAATATGTTGGAAGTGTTGGTAAGAAACATGTGCTCCACAGGGTGGTAGTAAATCCTATGGAGATTCAGAGTATACTACGTGAGTGACTTGGTCCAGGGGAATATTGAGACATTACCTCTAAAGAAAAGAACAATTATTTTATTCAAACATCCCACCACAAAACAAGAAACATAGTGTATCCTAGGCCCCTTGATTTCTGGAGATAGCACGTTCCTCATCTATGAATACACCTCTGGACCATATCGTATACTGGCTGACATGAGAGGGACCAGAGCAAGAAAAGTCTTTATAGAAATTCCAAGCTGTGGTGTAAATATCCTTGCTACCTGAGCAATTGGTAAAGTAGAGGGTCAGCGAAAAAGAAGAAGACCCTCAACAAGATGGATTGACGCAGTGGCTGCAACAATGGGCTCAAGTATAGCAACAATTGTGAGGATGGCACAGGATGGGCAGTTGGGCAGTGTTTCATTCTGTTGTACATAGGGTGGTTATGAGTAGGAACCCACTCGACAGCACCTAACAAAAACAACATTTGAGCAATACCATCCAAAAGACCCAGTGTTGTTAGAGGCTTCTCTGATGGGAAAAGATGCCATGTAGAGTTTATGGCAAGCCAGGAAAGAACTAAAACATAGACCTCTAGGTTTCTGAAGGAAGGCAATGTCATCTCCAGCGAAACATGATATATCTTTACAAAAGCAGCTCCTGCTAGCACCTGGGCTCTGGTAGAGGTTGAACAAGTGATAATGGGTAATTACGTAGGCATGCATGCAGAACTGCCTTTAATGATCTGGGGTTTATGAGAAATGAGAGCACATGATTTCATCAGACTCTGAAAGAGGTCTGTAGCTCAAAAAAGGTTAAGATGTATAGAAATACAATATTGGACTTAGATGCCTCAATGGGATTTCTAAAGTCCCAAAGGCAAGTCAGTGGTCACAGAGAAACACCTAGATGTTATACCTTTGGCATAGGAACTCACACTGATTTTCTTTAATTACTCTTGATGGTCTTCTCACTCTTCCTTTGATGTCAACTTCTGGGTCTACTTCATTCATTTCTAACATTTTTCTTCGTATCCTAATTAATTGAACTACCCTTAGCATTTTTATTTTGTTGAGGCTTAGCATTTATCTCCTGATTCTTTTTAACCTCATAAGGGCCTTTAAACTGAAAGGAGTAAAAGCCTTCAGTATGATTCCTCCCACCCCCATCCCTGCTCCACCTCTTTTTCCTAATCTTTTTTATTGCTTTCAGTGACAGGATTTACTTTTGCTGTCATTCTTTTGTGAATGATACTTCTTTTTTTAAGTGAGTAACTGGGGTTTATATAACATTCATAGCTCATACACTTATCGTTTTCCCCCCAAGAGTCAAAATTCAGGCAAAGATACAGACCCTGCAAACAATCTTGTCTCCAACAGCTTTCTAGTGACCTCAATTACAGCTGTATTAGTTTTCTGTTGCTGGTTAACCAATTACTACAAACTTGGTGCTTGTAATACACCCGTTATTTATTTATTTATTTTTTCTGTAGGTCAGAAGCCTAGCACTGGACCTGACAGGGCTGCGTCCCTTCTGGAGGCTCTGGGATAGGATGTAATTTCAGCTTTTCTGAAGGTTGCCCACATGCCTTGGTTCATGGCCCTCTTTCTCCATTTTGAAGTAGAAACATGTGGTCAAGTGCTTTCCGTGATGCCATCTCCCTAGTTTTCCCTTCTAGCTTCTCTTCCGCTTTTTTTTTAATACAATTTTTATTGTGTTTTAAGTGAAAGTTTACAAATCAAGTCATTCTCTCACACAAAAACTTATATACACCTTGCTACATACTACCAATTACTCTCCCCCTAATGAGACAGCCCTCTCCCTCTCTCCACTCTCTCTTTTCATGTCCATTTCGTGAGGTTCTAACCCCCTCTACCCTCTCATCTCCCCTCCAGGCTGGAGATGCCAACATACTCTCAAGTGTCCACCTGATCCAAGAAGCTCACTCCTCACCAGCATCTCTCTCTAACCCATTGTCCAGTCCAATCCATGTCTGAAGAGTTGGCTTTGGGAATCGTTCTTGTCCTGGGCCAACAGAAGGTCTGGGGCCATGACCACTGGGGTCCTTCTAGTCTCAGTCAGACCATTAAGTCTGGTCTTTTTATGAGAATTTGGGTCTGCATCCCACAGCTCTCCTGTTCCCTCATGGGTTCTCTGTTGTGTTCCCTGTCAGGACAGTCATCAGTTGTATCCAGCACCATCCAGTTCTTCCTTTCTCAGGATGATGTTGTCTCTGTCTCTTGGGCTCATAATTACCTTGTGTCCTTGGTGTTCTTCATTCTCCTTTGAACCAGGTGGGTGGAGACACATTGATGCATCTTAGATGGCCGCTTGCTAGCGTTTAAGACCCCAGACCCAAATCTCCAAAGTGGGATGCAGAATGTTTTCTTAATAGATTTTATTATGCCAATTGACTTAGATGTCCCCTGAAACCATCGTCTCCAAACCCCCGCCCCTGCTACACTGGCTTCCGAAGCATTCAGTTTATTCAGGAAACTTCTTTGCTTTTGGTTTAGTCCAGTCGTGCTGACCTCCCCTGTATTGTGTGTTGTCTTTCCCTTTATCTAAAGTAGTTCTTACCTACTATCTAATTAGTGAATACCCCTCTCCCACTCTCCCTCCCTCCCGCTTCTTGTAACCACAAAAGAAGGTGTTCTTCTCAGTTTAAACTATTTCTCAAGTTCTTATAACAGTGGTCGTATACAATATTTGTCCTTTTGCAACTGACTAATTTCACTCAGCATAATGCCTTCCAGATTCCTCCATCTTATGAAATGTTTCACAGATTCATCACTGTTCTTTATTGATGTGTAGTAATCCATTGTGTGAATATACCATAATTTATTTATCCACTCATCCTTTGATGGGCACCTTGGTTGCTTCCTTCTTTTTGCTATTGTAAACAGTGCTGCAATGAACATGGGTGTGCATATATCTGATCGTGTAAAGGCTCTTATCTCTCTAGGATATATTCCAAGGAGGTGGATTGCTGGATCATAAGGTAGTTCTATTTCTATCTTTTGAAGGAAGTACCAAATCGATTTCCAAAGTGGTTGTACCATTTTACATTCCCACCAGCAGTGTATAAGTGTTCCAATCTCTCCACAGCCTCTCCAACATTTATTATTTTGTCTTTTTTGGATTAATACCATTCTTGTTAGAGTGAGATGAAATCTCATTGTAGTTCTGATTTGCATTTCTCTAATGGCTAATGATCATGAGCATTTCCTCATTTATCTCTTAGCTACCTGAATATTTTCTTTAGTGAAGTGTCTGTACATATCTTTTGCCTATTTTTTAATTGGGTTATTTGTCTTTTTGTAGTTGAGTTTTTGCAGTATCGTGTAGATTTTAGAGATCAGGCACTGAACAGAAATATCATAGCTAAAAACTTTTTCCCAGGCTGTAGATAGTCTTTTTACTCTTTTGGTGAAGTCTTTGGATGTGCATACGTGTTTGATTTTTAGAAGCTCCCAGTTATCTAGTTTTTTCTTCTACATTCTTAATAATGTTTTGTATACTGTTTATACTGTTTATGCCATGTATTAGGGCTCCTAACGTTGTCCGTATTTTTTCTTCCATGATCTTTATCATTTTAGATTTTATATTTGGGTCTTTGATCCATTTTGAGCTCATTTTTTTGCATGGAGTGAGGAATGGATCTTGTTTCATTTTTTTTTTGCAGATGGATATCCAGTTACACCAGCACCATTTGTCAAAAAGACTGTCTTTTCCCCATTTAACAGTTTTGGAGACGTTGTCAAATATCGACTGCTCATATGTGGATGAATTTATATCTGGATTCTCAATTCTGTTCCATTGGTCTAAGTATCTGTTGTTGTACCAGTACCAGGCTGTTTTGACTACTGGGGTGGTATAATAGGTTCTAAAATCAGGTAAAGTAAGGCCTCCCACTTTGTTCTTCTTTTTCAGTAATGCTTTACTTATCTGGGGCCTCTTTCCCTTCCATATGAAGTTGGTGATTTGTTTCTCCATCTCATTAAGGAACGTCATTGGAATTTGCATGGGAATTGCATTAAATCTACAGATTGCTTTTGGTAGAATAGATATTTCTATACTGTTAAGTCTTCCTATCCATGAGCAAGGTATGTTTTTCCACTTATGTAGGTCTCTTTTGGTTTCTTACAGAAGTGTCTTGTAGTTTTCTTTGTATAAGTCTTTTATATATTTGGTAAGATTTCTTCCTAAGTATTTTATCTTCTCGGGGACTCCTGTAAATGGTGTTGATTTGGTGATTTCCTCTTCGATGTTCTTTTTGTTGGGATAGAGGAATACAACTGATTTTCGTATGTTTATCTTGTATCCCCATACTCTGCTGAACTCTTCTTTTAGTTTCACTAGTTTATTAAGGATTCCTTAGGGTTTTCTGTGTATGAGATTATGTCATCTGCAAATAGAAATAATTTTACTTCTTCCTTGCCAATCTGATTGCCTTTATTTGTTTGTCTAGCCTAATTGCTCTGGCTAGGACTTCCAGCACAACGTAGAATAAGAGCAGTGATAAAGGGCATCCTTGTCTGTTTCTGGTTCTCAAGGGGAATGCTTTCAGGCTCTCTCCATTTAGGGTGATGTTGGCTGTTGGCTTTGTATAAATGCCCTTTATTATGTTGAGGAATTTTCCTTCTATTCCTATTTTGCTGAGTGGTTTTATCATGAATGGGTGTTGAACTTTGTCAAATGCCTTTTCCGCATCAATTGATAAAATCATGTGATTCTTGTGTTTTGTTTTATTTATGTGGTGGAAAAAAAAGATTTTTTTTTTATTACATTAATTGTTTTTCTAATGTTGAAGCATCCCTGCATACCTGGTATGAATCCCACTTGGACATGGTGAATTATTTTTTTGGTATGTTGGTGAATTCTATTGGCTAGAATTTTGTTGAGGATTTTTGCATCTAAGTTCATGAGGGATATAGGTCTATAACTTTCTTTTCTTGTGGTATCTTTACCTGTTTTTGGTATCAAGGATATGGTGGCTTCATAGAATGAGTTTGATAGTATTCCGTCCTTTTCTATGCTCTGAAATACGTTTAGTAGTAGTGGTGTTAACTCTTCTCTAAAAGTTTGGTAGAACTCTGCAGCAAAGCAGTCCAGGCCAAGGCTTTTTTTTGTTGGGAATTTTTTGATTACTTTTTTAATCTCTTCTTTGTTATGGATCTATTTATTTGTTCTACCTCTGTTTGTGTTAGTTTAGGTAGGTAGTATGTTTCTAGGAAATCATCCATTTTATTCTAGGTTTTCAAATTTGTTAGAGTATAATTTTTCATAGTAATCCGATATGATTCTTTTAATCTCAGTTGGGTCTATTGTAACATCGCTCATCTCATTTCTTATTCGGGTTATTTGCTTCCTCTCCTGTTTTTCTTTTGTCATTTTGGCCAATGGTTTACCAATTTTGTTGATTTTTTCAAAGAACCAGGTTTTGGTCTTGTTAATTCTTTCAATTGTTGTTCTGTTTTCTATTTCATTTAGTTCTGCTCTAATTTTTATTATTTGTTTTCTTCTGGTGCCTGAGGGTTTATTTTGTTGCTCTCTATTTGTTCAAGTTGTAGGGATAATTCTTTGATTTTGGCCTTTTCTTCTTTTTGGACGTGTGCATTTATTGATATAAATTGGCCTCTGAGCACTACTTTTACTGTGTCCCAAAGGTTCTGATAGGGAGTGTTTTCATTCTCATTGGATTCTATGAATTTTTTTTTTTTTTTATCCTTAATGTCTTCTATAATCCAGTCTTTCTTGAGGAGGGTATTCTTCAGTTTCCAAGTGTTTGATTTCTTTTCCCTGCTTTTTCTGTTATTGATTTCCACTTTTAAGGCCTTATGATCAGAGAAGATGCTTTGTAATATTTCAATGTTTTGGATTCTCCTAAGGCTTTATGACCTAATATGTGGTCTATTCTAGAAAACATTCCATGTGCAGTAGAAAAGAAAGTATACTCGGTTGCTGTTTCATGGAGTGTTCTGTATAAGTCTATGAGGTCAAGCTCGTTGACTGTGGCATTTAGATCTTCCGTGTCTTCTTTCTGGATGTCCTGTCCTTCACCACAGGTTGTATGTTGAAGTGTCCTACTATTATTGTGAATCTCTCCATATCACTTTTCAGTGCTGATAGAGTTTGTTTTATGTACCTTGCAGCCCTGTCATTGGGTGTATAATATTTAACATGGTTATATATCCTTGGTATGTTGTCCCTTTAGTCATTACAGAGTTTCTTTCCTTATCCTTTATGATGGATTTGAGTTTAAAGTCTATTTTGTCAGAAATTAATATTGTTACTCCTGCTTTTTTAATTGTTGTTTGCTTGAAATATTTTTTTCCATCCTTTGAGTTTTAGTTTGTTTGTGTCTCCATGTCTAAGATGTTTGTGTCTCTTATAGGCAGCATATAGATGGATTGTGTTTTTTAATCCATTATGACACTCTCTGTCTCTTTATTGGTGTATTTAGTCCATTTACATTCAGGGTAATTATGGATAGGTATGAATTTAGTGCTACCATTTTGACGTCTTTTTTTGTGTGTTGTTGACAGTTCCTTTTTCCCACTTAATTGTATGTGCTGAGTAGATTATCTTCATATATTGTTCTTTCCTTGTATTCGTTGTTGTTTATTTTGTTTCTGCTGAGTCTCTATTTTTTTCTTGTATTTTATTTTGATGAGTTGGGTAGTTTGTCTCCTTTGTGGTTACCTTATGATTTACCCATATTTTTCTACATTTAAAACTAACTTTTATTTCTTTCTATCACCATATCTTCCTCTCCATACGGGAGATCTATGATTACATTTCTTAGTCCCTCTTTATTGTTTTAGTGTTGCCTTCTTTTATATAATACCATCACTGTTACCCTGTTTTGAGCTTTTAATTTTTTATAATCTAACTTTGTTTTTTGATTTCCCTATCTGGGTTGACTTCTGATTGCTCTGCCCAGTGTT
Source organism: Loxodonta africana (assembly GCF_030014295.1). NCBI lineage: Eukaryota > Metazoa > Chordata > Mammalia > Proboscidea > Elephantidae > Loxodonta > Loxodonta africana. The sequence continues at coordinate 112,625,139 of NC_087343.1, read as the reverse complement.
CTAGTCTTGGATTGATTAAAAAAAAAAAAAAAAATTTTTTTTTTTTTTTTTGATACCTGATATTATTGATTTTCTAACCAAAGAACTCTCTTTAGTATTTCTTGTAGTTTTGGTTTGGTTTTTACAAATTCCCTCAACTTGTGTTTATCTGGAAATGTCTTAATTTCACCTTCATATTTAAGAGACAGTTTTGCTGGATATATGATTCTTGGTTGGCATTTTTTTCCTTCAATTTTTTAAATATGTCATCCCATTGCCTTCTTGCCTGCATGGTTTCTGCTGAGTAGTCCAAGCTTATTCTTATTGCCTCTCATTTGTAGGTGGTTTTTTGTTTATCCCTTGCTTCTCTTAAAATTCTCTCTTTATCTTTGTTTTTGGCAAGCTTGATTATAATATGCCTTGGTGACTTTTAACATCTACCTTATGTGGAGTTCGATGAGCATCTTGGATAGATATCTTCTTATCTTTCATAATGTTAGGAAAGTTTTCTCCCAACAAATCTTCAACAATTCTCTATGCATTTTCTGTTATCCCTCCCTGTTCTGGTACTCTAACCACTTGTAAGTTATTCCTCTTGATAGAGTCCCACGTGATTCTTAAGCTTTCTTCACTTTTTTTTTAAATTCTTTTATCTGATTTTTCTTCAAATATATTAGTAACAAGTGATGTATCTTCGAGTTCAGAAATTCTGCCTTCTACTTGCTCAAGTCTGCTCCTCTGACTTTCTATTGAGTTGTCTACTTCTGTAATTTTATTGTTAATCTTCTGAATTTCTGAATGCTGTCTATGGGTTTTTCCAGCTTATTAAATTTTTCATTAGGTGCCAGTTATCTTTGGACCCCTGTCACGGGTGTCTGTGTGACCTGAGTAGAGCTACCAGTCCTTAGGTCACTGATGTGGGTAGGTGAGGACCTTGTTTAATAGGCAAAGCAATGTCAGACATCAAACACCAACCTCTCCACCGAACAGCTGAAATTATTGGACTCTGCCAACAAGGGCCTATTCTCCCAAAATAGGCCCACACAGGTCCATGTAGAGGGGGAAGGTGCTCTAAGTCTACAGACCATTTACGCCTGGGCAGGAGCTGCTTCTGCATTGAGCTTCCCCAGTTAGTGGAGCTGGCAAGTTTTTTCTTTTCCCCCAATTGTAAATTTTTTCCTTCTCCAAGGCCAGGAGGATGTCTCTAGGTGCTCAACAGGACCTATCGTAGGCCCAGGGATTTCAGCTGCTGAAGCCGGCTTGGGGGTGGTGGGGCACAGTAAAATATACACAAGCACTTAGCTTTTGCCGAGAGCACCAGTCTTCTCTGGTTCCAGAGGTGTGAGTAGGCTGTGTGGCTGGTTGCTTCTCCCCGAGGAAACTGTGGCTGAGCGCTAGTGCCAGCCTGCTGCCATGGCTCCAGAAATGGTGCCTGAGGGCTGCCCATGATTCAGGTCCAGTAACTCTGCTTCTGAACTGTTTCTTCCTCCCCTGGCCCTCAGTTCATTTTATAAGCTTTCCTATGAAGCTCAGGGCTCCCAGCTTGCCACAAATGTACTCGTTTCACCTGTTTTTTTTTTGGCGGGGGGTAGGGCCTTTGTTGTAAAAAGGGCTCGCTGGAAGCGTCTGCATATCCCACCATCTTGGCTCTGCCCTCCTCTCCTGAATGATACTTTTTAAGTGTGGCGATTGTTAGGTTATGAACCTTATCTGCAAGTCATCTTAACTTTGTAGATAGGGATTTTATTTCCATTTCATTCAGTGAATCTAACAGAGAACAATACAAACCTAGGTGTAAATCAAAATCACAGAATGATAGCCTGAATCAGGCAGACCCAGGGGTACATTTCACCAAAAGCTATTGCATTAAGATTCTCCTAGAATGTTGTCTACAATAGTGTGGCTCCTTAACCAACCAACTTTCATAATCTGTAATAAACTTGCAATCTACTGTAACTCCTTTAGTAATTTGAAAGCATTCAAGTTCTTACGCCCTTATATTCCTCTTGACCTTTAGAGTCACCAATCCTTCGCAGATTCAGTACAAGCCAGAAACAAGACTGTTTTCTATGAATCAGAGTGACAAACGTTCTATTAAGATGTAATTAGTTTTTTTCTCTTTACAAACAATGACTCATTATCCTTTCATAAAACAATGCTGTGAGAATTTGTTCTTACTGGTTCAAGGGGAAAGAGGTGGGTTACTTAAACTGTACACTGGCACTGTACAATCAGAGAAAAACTTCTCAAAGATACAGGCTGAGAAGCAGATTTTACATGGGGAAGATAGTGTTTCACTTGTAATACAACATTTGATATATAGATTCATGGCATTATGTTTTTTATCTTATAATGTTGACATTGCTGGCAGCTCAACCTGCTACTCCATTAGAGTATCCCGTAGGAATTTTGGAATTTATCAGCTGCTCATGTAAAAACAGATAAAGCAAGGTAAAAGGTATGTTAAGGTTTATTTTTATCACTAAAACAGGGCTGCACTACTGGAATCAAAGCTTTTAAGCCTCCATCATTAACAATCTGAAAAAAAGCTCGTGTATACTAGGACCAAGTGGAGGGGCAACAGAAAAGAAATGCATATGAACAGTAACTTTTTACGTCAAAAGAGCCATTCTGTTTGGCTTAATTTTTTTTCCTCTTTAAATATCACAGACTAAATAAGAGTCTTACGTTGTCCTCCACTCTGAATTTACATCCAAGTTGCTATAAGAAGTGAGTATACAAAAGCTTATAGAAAGATAGAGATTCAATTTTTTGAAGAGATTCATCGAACATGCCGCTTGTAGATCCTTTTCAGCCAACTGGATCTTAGGGAAGACTGTTACTGAGATAAATTAAAAGTAAGTTGATTTAATTAACTAGACACTAGCCAGGAAGGTCTGGAACAATGCTGTCACAGAGAATTTTATCAGATGGTGAAAATGTTATATAGCTGCATGGTCCATATAGTAGCCACAAATCATATGTAGTGACAGCACTTGCAGTATGGCTAGTTTGAGTCAGGAACTGAATTTTTTATTTTATTTAATTTTAATTTAAATAGTTACATGTTGTTAGGGACTACATTATTGAACAAAACAGGTCTAGAATATGAGTAACTAGCTAACCACCTAATATATCAACAAAGCTTTAGTTTCTGATACTGAAGGAAAAATAAAATTCTAACAATTTTGTAAACTTAAACAATTCTATGAACCCATTTTCCATTGCATCCTTTTGCAAGTCAATTTTATTGAATGATGTTTGGTGTCTTTAAGCATCATCTACCTAGGGAATAATTGAAATATTTTGATACAGAGAGATGATTCTATTATTATTATTATTATTAATTTTCATGAAGTCAGATAATTGGTAAAGGGAGATTGTTGAAGAAATTTATTGATCTGTTTTCTCAGATCCCATACAAGTATTACCATTATTCCAGCCCCATGGTGGTGGCAGAAAGAAGATTAGTGACTCTTACAGACCAAGCCACCGAACTGCTAGTGCTTTATGTTGAACTTTTTATTGATATGTCAAAGCAATACATCTAACATGAAGCTGAAAGGAAACAAATACAAAACGACTGGGATACAAATTGAAACTGCGTACATGGATTGAACACATGACAAGAAGACATTATGTTTATTTCTCATTGTTAAAATTCTGTGAGCTCTATAGAATCCCAATGGAGGGGGTAACGTTATTGGTAAAGTGCTGAGAGTTTTAATAAGATGTACCATGATTTTTTTTTTTTTTTTGATATGTCTATAGGTTGCTATAAGTCAGAATCAACTCTAGGGCAATGGGTTATAGCTTTTTATAGGTGTTTAAGTGATACAGTTTATAAAGAGAATATTTCAGTTATTTTCTTCTTTCCTGTCTTTCTTTCCTTCCTCAATTACTTACTGAAGGCCCGATGTGTAACATGATGTGCCATGTTGTGTCCAAATTCAAAATGGTATATGTCCATCAAAAAGGTTTTTTTACCTCTGATTATGCAGAAGAATGTGGCTTCTACTAGCTCTGTAAAAAGTAATTTTCATTTTGAGAAACAATAAAAATTGAAATGATGATATAAAATTAGATTTTCAAATATACCTAACTTCTTTAAACTCGTTATTTGTTAAGTGTTCTTACATCAATTATTTGGGTAATAAACATGCACATTTTTATAAATAAATAGATAAAATATTTTTTATGTTTTTATGTGTTTATGTTCCAAGAATCTTATTCATGTATAACTAAAAGGTTTAAGTCAAAAATATTATGAATAAAAATAAATATGCTCTTTAAGCATATAACTTTTTGATAATGTACATTAAAAAAAAAAAAAAAACTTCTTGAATGTCCCTGTATAAGGTACAGGTTGCAAACCTTTTAATACAAATTTCATTTTTAACACATCCTTTGATGTGATGCCATACATAGAGAATAAACATAATAATTATTTAATATTAAATTAGTATAACATTTAATTTTTTCCCTTTTTAGTTATTGATATGATCTATCCTGAAGTTTAACTTCAAGATGAAGAAATGTAGGGAGGCAGGATAACATAAGAAGAAATATTTCAGTCAGACTGATTAGGTTCAAATGCCTTTATCACAACTTACATAAATTTTTCTACATTTCTTGTATTATTTGTAAAATAAATAAATAAAACGTAACTCATGGGATTTGGGGTATAGCACATGAAATAACGAATGCACAGCATTTACCACAGTGTTAATACATACTCAATATATTTTTCAAATATTAATAATAATTATCAGCTGATACTATAACAATGTAGTTATTGAAAATATGGGGTTATTATTTTTCATAATTGCTATATTTAATTTATAATCTATGAAGCCAATATATGATTGCTACCCAAAGTATGCAATTTATTAAGGAAAACTAGCAATTATTTTTCTTCAAAACAAGGCTAATAACACCTGTTGTGAATGTTGCAAAGAAAACCGAAAGAAAATATTACTTTACAGTTATCTTTTTAGAAATACAACTGATCTGTAGAGTAAGAATCAATGATCCATCCATGTTTTTTGAGTTAAAAATTTTAATATGTCTTTATTATCAAATATGAAATAAACTAACTCAGTATTATACTGAAAGTAATTTGAAATTATAGTTTTCAGAAAATATAATAAATTTTGAGATGTCACATTAAAGTGCCTAAAACTGTTTATTGACCAATTGCTCTTTGGGAAAATATATTAGTAGTTTCTGAGTGTCTTCAAAAAACCAACTTTTATATACAAATATATTGAATTTAAAAGGATGGAATAATATACACAATACAAAGCTCAACTACAAGATAGCTAAAGAGACTATATTGCCATGAGAGAAACTAAATTTTAAAACAAAAAAAATTATTAGAGATTAAGTGTTATATTTAATAGTGATAGACTCGTGTATCAGAAGATGTAACAACGATAAACATATATACAATAAAAAACAGAGCAACAAAATACATGCAGCAAAAACTGACAGAAATGAAGGGAGAAATAGACAATTGATCAGTGTGATGATTAAGGTTGTGTACCAACATAGCTGGACCCTGATTCTCAGTGGTTTGACAGTTATGATACAGTTTGGCAGCTATGTAATGACATAGTCACCTCCAAAATGACATATGATACAATGCAATAACTTCCATAACAAGGTCTGCTATGGGCAGCCAGTCAGTTGAAAGGAAGTTTCTTTGGGGGTGTGGCCTGCCTCCAATATATGTGGTCTTTCTGGCAAAGCTTGTCAACTTTGGCTCACTCAAGATTCTGCAGCTGGCTCCTGTTCATCTGCTCTCTCAGTTCTTGGGACTTGAGCTATCAGCTTAGCTGCAAACCTTGGCGTTCATTAGCCTCCTCTGCCTGTGAGCCAGCAGCCTACTGTCTTATCTGCTGATCTTGGGATTCATCAGTGTCCACAGCCTGTGAGCCAGTGACCTCCTATCTGAACTGCCAAACTTGGGGTCACCAGTCCCTACAGCTGTGTGAATCAGGAGAAGCCTCCAACTTGACCCACAGACTTAGGGCTTTCCAGCCTCTACAACCACATGAGCCATTTCCTTGATATAAATCTCTTATCTATCTATCTACTTATCTATATATACACTTCACTGGTTTTGCTTTTCTAGAGAACTCAGCCTAAGACAAACAGTAATAGTGGGTGACTTCAGTACTTTAATTTCACTAATGGAGAGAACATCTGAACAGAAGTTAACAACAATATAGAAAACTTGAACAACATGATAGAACAACTAGACTTAATGGCCATCTACTCTACTCCCAAACAATGGAATGTATTTTCTTTCTCAGGTGCATATGAAACATTCTCCAGGATAGAATGTGTGCTGTGTTATAAAACAAACTTATTTAATTTAAAATAATAGAAATAATACGAAGTATTTCTTCTGATAACAATGGGTAAAATTAGGAATCAGTAGCAGGAAAAAAAATTGAAAAACTAACAGATATGTAAAAATTAAATAAAACACTTCTAAATATCCAATGGGACAAATAAGACATCAAAAGAGAGAGGAAAAAAAAAAAAACTTTCAGATGAATAAAAATGAAAACAAAACAAATCACAATTGATGCAGCTAAAACAATGCTTAAAGGGAAATCAATAACCTAATATCTAACCTTGAAATTTAAAAATAAAAAAAGTAAACCTAAAGAAAGGATGGAAATAATAAATAAAGTAGAAATTAATAAAGAGGGGAAAAAACAGAGAATAACAATAAAACCAAAAGGTGGCTCTTTAAGAAAAGGTCAACAAAATTGTCAATTTTTTTAAACCAGAATGACCAAGAAAAACAAGGAAAAGTCTCAAATTACTGAAATCTGAAAATAGAGATACTACTACTGACCATACTGAAATAAAATGCATTAAAAGAAAATGTTATGAACAATTGCCTATCAACACATTAAGTAACAGATGAACTAGACAAATCCCTAGAAAGACATCAAGTACTGAAACAGACTCAACAAGAAAATGGGTAATCTAAATAGACGTACAACAAATGAGGAGACTGACATGTAGTAAAAAATCTGCACACAAAGAAAATCTCAGGCCCAGATGACTTCACTGCTAAATTCTACCAAATGTTCAAAAAAGTATGAATACCAACTCTTCACAAATTCTTCCAAAGACATGAAAACAAGGGAAAATTTCTAAATGTTTTCTTGGAGGTCAGTACTATTCTAATACCAAAATCAAAGACATCAAAAGGAAAGGAAACTATAGACCAATACCTCTTATAAATACGGACATAAAAATCTTCAAAAAATGTTAGAAAGTTAAATGTGGCATTATATGAAAATAATTATTCACCATGATCAAACTGAATGCATTCCAGGTATACAAGTTTGAGTCAGCATCTGAAAATTGATTAATGCTGTACATCATATGAATAGAATAAAAAACAAAAATCACATGATTATCTCAAAAGACCCGGAAAAAGCACTTGACAAAATCTGACACTCTTTATCCTTAATCATGAAAGACTCAGTGCTTACCCCTAAAACCAGGAAAAAGCAAGAATGTCTGCTCTCTGCACTCCCATTCAAAATTGTACTGGAGGATTTTTTACATTTTTCTTACAATTAGGTAAATAAATAAATAAATGGCATCTGGATTGGAAAGGAAGAAGTAAAACTATTTCTACTCACAGATGACATGATCTTGTATATATATAAACCAAAGCCAAACCCGTTGCCATCGAGTTGATTCTGACTCATAGCTATCCTACAGGACAGAGTAGAACTGCCCCATAGAGTTTCCAAGGAGTACCTGGTGGATTCAAACTGCTGACCTTTTGGTTGGCAGCTGAGGAACTTAACCATTATGCCACCAGGGCCTCCTGTATATGTATATATACAATTCTTTAGAATTCATTTAAAAAAAAACAAAAAAAAACTTAGGACAAATCAGCTGGCTCAGCAAGGCTGCAGAATCCAAGATCAATTTACAAAAATCAATTTTATTCACCTGGAGTAGCAGAGAAAGAAGGAGACCCAGAAACTGGAAAAGGAAATAGGCTGCAGGCCTAATTGCCTCCACTAATTATTACCTCCTTTGCCATGAAAGCAGAAGAAATGGATGGTGCCTGGCTACCATTACTGAACATTTTTTCAAGGAACCAACGTTTAGATCTTGAACAAAAGGAGGAAAATGTGGAACAGAACTATAAATTATTATGAAAACCATACTTACTAAATACATTGAGACTGGAGGAACCCCCAAATCTATTGTTTGAAAACATCTTTTGAACCTTAAACCAAAACTATCAAATTAAGTCATCTTTAAACTAAGCAACAGGTTAGCTCAATTAATAATGTTTGCCTTGAGCACTATGCTCTTTTAAAGGATTATCTGTATGAGAGCAAATTGACAGTAGTAATTCTAAAGCACAGATGAGAAACTTCAGGTACAGAGAGTCCAAGGTAACAGTGGTGAAGCAATATGAGCAGAGATAGTGAGAATGGTTACACTGTGTGAAACATGTAACCATTGACATTGAACTGTACGTGTAAAAATTGTTGAATGGGTGTATGTTTTGTTGTGTGTATTTTCACCAAAAATTAAAAAAAAATCGATCGTATTTCTATAACAAACGATGACAGTAGCTCCTTGGCGATGAGAAGGAGGAAGAGTGTGAAGAATTACAAAGGAGCCTTTAGGGTTTGCAGAAAGGTTAAAAATCTTTATTGTGATGTTCGTTTCTCATGTGTATACTTATGTCAAGGCAAATCAGATTGGACCCTCTAATTTCAGCTCTAACCGTTAAAGAGCTTGGAAATCGTGCCTCCTGCTCTTAACAATAGGAAAAAGCTGGATGAACTGAAATCAATGACTTTTTTTGGATATATTAGAAAACTGAGGTTACAGGGAAAACAGCCAACCCAAAATCTAGAGAGACAGGCACATCCAAAAAACATTGCCATCTGCTTACCTACTTCAGAGGACGTTTGAGCTATAACTGCGAGGAACAGTTAAAGGGTAATTTTGAAAATTTGCTGACATTAACTGTGGGCTAACATGACAATGAGGAATTTTGGGGGGCCACAATGTTGGGGAGCCCACATTAATATGTCTTCAATCCTGAAACCATTCTACATATACACTGTGTTTTAATAATATAACCTCAGTCTAATTGCAATAGCGATATCAAACAAGACCCATTTGAGGGACATTCCGCAGAACACAGCACCAGCACTTTCCAGAGTCATCAAAAACAAGAGTCTGAAAAACTGTCATAGCCAGGAAAAGCCTAAAGAGAAATGATGAATAAATGTAATATACTTGAAGGGATTCTGGAAAAGATTAAAAAAAAAAAAAGTAAAAACAGAGGAAATCTGAAAAAAGTATGGACTTTACTAAAAACGCATCCCTGTCAGTTTATTAATTTTGACAAACATACCATACTAATACAAGATGGTAGTGATAGAGAACGCTGCATGAGGGGTATATGAGAATTCTCTGCACTATATGTGCAACTTTCCTGTAAATCTAATTTTGTTCTAAGTGAAAAATTTATTGTTTTTAAAATGTATCAAGGCATATACATTAAATATGTATAATTTTTTTGTAGATTGATATGCCTCAATAAAACTGATAAAATAACCTCTTTTCAACAAAGAAGTCAGGGAACAAACAATGGAATTAAATCAAAAAGTAAAAGAGAAGAATCAAGAAGAATATGAGCAAACATTAATGGAATAGAGGCTAAAGTTAAATAGAATCAACAAAAACAAAATGGTTGTTTGAAAAGATTAATAAAATAGACAAGCCTCAGCAATAATGGGTTAAGAAAAAAAATGAACAAAGAAGTACAAAATGGAGAAGGTATTTATGCCACTAGTTCGAAAACTCAGACAAAACGAGTGATCTCCAAAACCTATTTAACATAAACAAACCAAAGAGGAGCTGAAAAACATGAGTAGAACAATAACTACTAAATACCTTGAATTAGCACTTAAAATCTGCCCATTGGACTTTAAGTTGGTTCAACCAGCTTGGAAAATTGCTTGACAGAATCTATGATGTCTCAATTCCATATATATATATATATATGGAATATGTTGATACATATCACATATATATATAAATATGTGCATATATATTATATATATATATATACAATGGACTGGGTTTTCATACAACAGAAAGATATGTGTGCACAAAATTCCTATGCAAGGTATTTATAGCAGCATTATTCATCAGAAAATAAAACAATTTTAGTGCCCATTTACACTAGAATAAACGATGAATTACTGTGGCAGAGTCATATGGTATATTTTTATTGAACTGCGAGAAGAAATGAACTGTTAAACTGTTCAACACAACAGAGATGAATATTATAAACTTAATGTTCAGTTAAAAAAAAAGACACTAAATATTTCATTCATATAAAATTTAAAGAAAAACAGTGAAAACTGAAGTTGTTTTATGTCAGAATAGTCATTACTCTTAGGAAAGAAAGGCAGTAAGGTATAAGAATGGGGCATGAGGAGAATTCTGGAAACTGGTAATATTCTTTTTTTAATTTTTTTATTTTGTGGTGGCTATTGGATTTGTTCATTTTATGAAAATTCAAGCAACCATATACTTATAAAAGTAGTCATACTCAAGAAAGATGGCAATTTAGTATTCTAAACAAGGGATTATTCTCCATACCTGATACCAAATACATACAAAGATAGCATGAAGAAGGACATTTACAGGCCAATTTCATTTCGGTAAAATCCCTAAATTTTATTGTAATAGTAAAAATTTCTAAGTAAAATATTAAATAATCCAGCAATGTATATTTTCCATGTTTTTACACAAATATATATAGAAAATTTTAAAAACACTGGGGTGGGAGCAGTTGAAAATGTCTCAACAGATTTGTTTATTAGGATAAATAATAGACTTGTCAAATAGTATTTTAGATAATAATAAATATTAAAGATAAAGAATTTGCTGAAGAAATTACCCAGAATTCAACCCAGAAAGACAAAGAGGGAAAATGAAGACTTCAAGAGAAGTAAAGGATAAATGAAAAGATGTGATTTTCACTTGGGAAGAATGTGCTGGAAAATCATGCAAATAATTGGATAAGATGAAGGAAGCTAATGCTACTATGACAGGTTTTCTATTAAATAAAACAAATTTTACCTTTCATCTTGGACATAATAATGGCATTTTGATACATGAAATATTAATATTTAAGTATCATACTTATTTATGTTTATGTTTACTTTAATGATTAATTCACAATTTTTTTTTTTTCTCCAAATTGTATTAGATACTGTGAGTGTGAGAAAGAAACAGCCCCTACTTGGAAAGGAATTCTAGACTATATTTAATCAGAGAGAAAAATAAATTTTGTCAGCATCCAAATGTCATGGTGCTTAACAGAGCAATATGTTTTTTTTTTTCTTTAAATTATTTTGTTTTGTATAATTATTATCTAGGAACTCTCACGGCACAGTGGTTAAGCACTTGGCTGCTAAGGAAAGGTCGGCAGTTAGAAGCCACCAGCTGCTCAGAGGGAGAAAGTTGAGTCAGTCAGCTTCCATAAAGATTAAAACTTAAAAACAAACCTGTTTCCATTGAGTCGATTCTAACTCATAGTTACTGGATAGGACAGAGCAGCTGGTGGGTTGGCTGACCTTTCCATTAACAGCCAAGCACTTAACAACTGTGCACCAGGCCTCCTCTGTAAAGATTATAGCCTCGGAAACCCTATGGGGCAGTTCTATTCTGTCCCGTAGGGTCGCTGTGAGTCTGAATCAACTCCGTGGCAATGGGTTTGGTTTGGTGATAATTATCAAGTACATCAGAATATCAGAACAAATCTAGTGCAATTATAGTAGGATTGAGAAGGAGTTTTAGTTGTCAAATGTGACCATAGAAATTATTAGTACTTGTTTAATGACCTAGGGGCAGGTTTGGCCAATTGGAAATAGAGGAACCAGCCTCATATACAGAGTAAAATTAGTATCGCCTGAGAGTCATCTGTGTTTCAGTTAGGAAGAGAAGCAGCAGGAGAATACACAGTTATTCCCAGGGAGAAGAAGCCTAAAAAAAAAATATTGAAGGAGCGATTATCCTTATTTGCTATTTAACACAACAGTACTCTGCAACAACATCAAATACGAGGTAACAGTTACTCGTTGACGTCGGCAGCAGCTGGTTCATCAGTCAGTCTGAAATACAATCCTGTTCCCTGGAGCAAAGGCTTTTAGAAATTATGCTCCCTGATCATGGAATTTGTTTCTAATTCTGTCCATGGTACCTTTTTGTAAATTCTGAAAACAGTTTTTGCATATACATTTTAAACGCTCATCTCTGTGTGTGTGTGTGTGTGTGTGTGTAAAGAAAGAGGGAAAGAGAGGCAGAGAGAGGTATGACAGAGAGGTAGAGAGAAACACAAGAGATGAACAGTACTTAATGATTTTTGTAGGTAAAAACATATTTTAGAAGTACATATTATTATTCATTAATTTCATGTTTTATTTTGTCGACAGTTACATCTGGTTGTAGAAACAAGACAAATTGAAAATGAACAGATTCAATTATTTTGAATCTTGTTTTCTCTCAGAATTTAATAAGTTTTCCAGAGCAAACAACTCTACTATCACACTTTCATTCCCTGTTGAGCTCTCATTTTTGTTTCCCCAAAGGTGAGATAAAGGAAAAATTGTACTTCAGTTGAAAACACAAAGACAACAGGGGAAAAAAAAAAAATATATATATATATATTATATATGTATGTATATAAATATATTTCCTTCTTAAGAGTCCTTATTCTCTTAGTACTTTGCAACATTTTCATTTAGTTTCAGATTCTCAAACCCAATAATCTTTTGATTTCATTAAATGTAATGATGATTTCCATTTTAGATGAATGAATTTTAAATTACTAACTTATCAGAAAAGCTGGCAGTGTAAACAACTTTGGTTACATACATTAAAACTGCTTTTTAATTAAAGCAACATTTAATTGTGATACTCATCAGAACATGAAGTAAAACAACAGAAAACCTACGAGCTTTCCCAATTAAACTAAAGCTTAATAGGTATCCATTATTAAATGTTTTCTCATATTTTGACATTTCAGGTAAATGCAATTTGTTCAGCATTTTGTAATTTGCAGCTGTAAATGTTCATTCGACGTTCATTCATTCATGCCAATCTATTATATTACGCTTAGACTTCAACCTTTTGGTTAGCAGCTGTAGCTCTTAACCACTATGCCAGAGGGAATAGAATGTGCAACCTTGAGTTCAGGGAGTGCTCAAGTATGTTTGAGGAAGTAGGGTGCCAGGTACACAGACCAGGTGAGAATAGTAATAAATGTGTTTGGAAATATAGTTAGGGGTTAGACTTAGTTTGATTATACACCTTCTCCTCACTTATCAGTTGTGTTGTTATCGGATATTTCAATTTATGACAATAGTAAAAAATCTTCTATCTGAATATTTTGTGCATTAATGACGTACATCTGGCTGTAATGAAAGCCGTCGTGGGAGGCAAGAGTAAGGCTAGCTTTGATTGTTAAAGTTATGTGTCACCTTGGCTAGGCCATGATTCTCTGTGGTTTGGCAGTGTGTAATGATGTAATTTGGTTGACTGTAGTTTGAGGAAGCAGCTCTTCGCCGATCATATTTTGAATACCTCCAACCTGAGGGGCTGGCTCATCTTCTGGCACTATATCAGACAATGTTATGCTGATATTCATAAGATTTTCACTGGCCAGTTTTTCTAGAAGTAGATTGCCAGATTCTTCTTCTTAGTCTGCCTTAGTCTGGAAGCTTCCCTGAAACCTGTCCACCATGGGTGACCCTGATGGTATTGGAAATACCGATGACATACCTTCCACATCACACCAATGCATAAACCACCACAGTATCACAAACTGACTGTGAGTGATGTCACTACAAGGGGTACTATAAAGGTTTATATTTTAATACGAAAATATGGATCAGAGGCAGGGGTATTTATAATTAAGATTTTGGAGGTGGTCCAGCTATTGATAATGATAATGTCTGGAGGAAATGATCATGGGAATGGGTGACAGCATTGAAATGTAGGACATAATCACTGGAGGCAATGAGAATATGAAACTAAGATTACAATCGGTGGACAGAGTGCCTATGTAGATATTGACATCACTAAAATTAAAAATATGAGTACTAGTGGAGAGTTGTCTACAAGTATTAGGGAAAATATTCACATAGCCTCCTGATGAATTTTAAACAGACCATTGTTTATCTATTTGTTTTGAGGAGGCATGAAAACCTATCCCAACTCCTGGAACGTTGTTACTTGGGATGTGAGAGAAAGACTATTTGAGTGGACTGCTGGGAATGCAGTGTCCTTAGATAATATTCAGTTTTTGTTTAGAACGCAGAGTGAAAGGAACACTGAGAAATGTAGAGAATAAAGGGGATTTTGTATTTTCAAAGATTACACAGGAAGAGTACACTTGTGTTTGTCTCCTCATGTTATGTTAGACCTCAGAAGTGCATAAAAGTTCATTTCCTTCCTTAGTGTAAGGGAAAGAGAAAGAGGCGGGCCTCAGATCATGAGGCTGAAGTATGACAAGGGGAAGACATTTTCATGATGAATGATCTTCTTATAATGGCCACAGTTTTTTCCTCTGTGAATGGAATGATGCAAATGGGAAGAAACACATCATTCTTGAAGTGAAAATTGAAGTGGTAAACAACGTTAAATACTATTAAGAGGTTAAGTAAGATATGATTTCACAGTGCAAGTTGAATTTGGATTTATTCACACACACACATATTTTAAGAATCCAGAAAAAGATACTCCTGTGTGATGCTCCAAGAAAAGTGGTTTCAATGGTCAATTCACTTTTGCACACCATGCTTACTAATGCACATCTTAGATTCAGACAATTTATAATATTATAGTAAAGTCTCCGAGAGTTTTTGCTGTATCGAAACTGATTTACATTTGTTTAACCAATAATTCCCCAATATATTTTACTATAAAACTGTGTGTGTGCATGCACACATGTGCATGTGTGTTAAAACAAAGCTAATTATGACTCATGTCAGCCATATGTATTACAGCATAGAGCTGCTCTATATGGTATTCTTGGCTTTAATCTTTATGGAAGCAGATCTCCAGGCCTTTCTTCCATGGCACAGTTGTGTGGGTGGGTTTGAGCCAACAAGAGTAAATTATTAGTGCTACCCAGGGACTTACATGTATGTAAAAATTTTTTGAAATTCTCAGAAGTCATTATCCCACAGATTAAGCTTTAGGAAATATTGATCTGGGAGGCTGTTGTTTTTACTTTCAGCTAAAGTTTAAAACTATGGTAGTTTTCAGACTTAATTTCTGATACAACCAGGTACACTGTCTGTGCTTACAGCTTTTGAACATAAATATTTTTGAGGTTGTCTAAAGAAACTGAAGTACAAAATATAAGTTCAGTTAAAACTGAATTTTACATTTAATGGAACATGACTAAATAAATATCTGGCAATTTGAACATCTGACTGACTATACTATGGAATATAGCACATAATTGCCTATGTGAACTTAAAATTTTCAAATCAAAGATCATTAGCACTACATTTAAAAAAACATTTTTTCTATTGTGCTTTAAGTAAAAGTTTACAAATCCAGTCAGTCT
Organism: Loxodonta africana; assembly: GCF_030014295.1. Classification (NCBI taxonomy): domain Eukaryota; kingdom Metazoa; phylum Chordata; class Mammalia; order Proboscidea; family Elephantidae; genus Loxodonta; species Loxodonta africana. Next base: position 112,609,499 of record NC_087343.1, on the reverse strand, counting down.
CTCCCACAAAAACTTATATATACCTTGCTATGTATTCCTGGAAACCCTGGTGGCCTAGTGGTTAAGTGCTACAGCTGCTAACCAAAGGGTGAGCAGTTCAAATCCACCAGGCGCTCCTTGGAAACTCTATGGGGCAGTTCTACTCTGTGATATAAGGTCCCTATGAGTCGTATTCGACTCAACGGCACTGGATTTGGTTTCGTTTGGTTTTTGGATGTATTTCTAGCTGCTCTCCCCCTAATGAGACAACATACTCCTTCTCTCCACCATGTATTCCCCGTGTCCATTCAGCCAGCCTCTATCCCCCTCCGCCTTCTCATCTCCCCTCCAAACAGGAGCTGCCCACATAGTCTCATGTGTCTACTTGAGCCAAGAAGTTCACTCCTCACTAGTATCATTTTCTATCTTATAGTCCAGTTTAATCCCTGTCTGAAGAGTTGGCTTTGGGAATGATTCTAATCATGGGCTAACAGAAGGTCTGGAGATCATGACCCCCGGAGTCCTTCTAGTCTCAGTCAGACCATTAAGTCTGGCTTTTTATGAGAATTTGAGGTCTGCATTCTACTGCTCTCCTGCTCCATCAGGGATTCTCTGTTGTGTTCCCTGTCAGGGGAGTCATCCCCAGCAGAGAATCATCTAGTTTTTCTGGTCTCAGGCTGATATAGTCTTTGATTTATGTGGCCCTTTCTGTCTCTTGGGCTCATAATTAACTTGTATCTTTGGTGTTCTTCATTCTCCTTTGCTTCACGTGGGTTGAGACCAAATGATGCATCTTAGTTGGCCTCTTGCTAGCGTTTAAGACCCCAGACGTCACTCACCAAAGTGGGATGCAGAATGTTATCTTAATAGTTTTTATTATGTCAATTGGCCTAGATGTCCCTGAAACCATGGTCTCTAGTCTCCCCACCCGTTACTTTGGCCTTAGAAGCATTCAGTTTATTTAGAAAACTTCTTTGCTTTTGGTTTAGTCCAGTTGTGCTAACCTCTCCTGTATTGTGTGTTGTCTTTCCCCTCACCTAAAATAGTCCTTGTCTACTATCTAATTATTGAATACCCCTCTCCCTTCTTCCTTCCCCACCTCATAACCATCAAAGAATACTTCCTTCTGTGTTCAAACTATTTCTTGAGTTCTTGTAATAGTGATGTCATACAATATTTGTCCTTTTGCAGCTTGACTAATTGCACTCAGCATAATGCCTTCCAGATTCCTCCATGTTATGAAATGTTTCACAGATTTGTTATTGTTCTTTATCGATGTGTAGTATTTCATTGTGTGAATATACCATAATTTATCCATTTATCAACTGATGGGCACCTTGGTTGCTTCCATCTTTTTGTTATTGTAAACAGTGCTGCAATGAACATGGGTGTGCATATATCTGTCTGTGTAAAGGCTCTTATTTTTCTAGAACATATTCCAAGGATTGGGATAGCTGGATCATAATGGTAGTTCTATTTCTAGCTTTTTAAGGAAGCACCAAATTGATTTCCAAAGTTGTTGTACCATTTTACATTCTCATCAGCAGTGTATAAGTGTTCCAGTCTCTCCACAACCTCTCCAACATTTATTATTTTACATTTTTTGGATTAATGCCAGTCTTGTTGGAGTGAGATGGAATCTCACCATAGTTTTGATTAGCATTTTTCTAATGGCTAATGATAGTGACCATTTCCTCATGTATCTGTTAGTTGCCTGAATGTCTTCTTTGGGGAAGTGCCTGTTCATATCTTAGCATTATTTTTGAATGGAGGATAATAATAATACCAAAACCATACCCACTGCTGTCGAGTCAATTCCAACTCATAGCGACCCTATAGGACAGAGTAGAACTGCCCTATAGGGTTTCCAAGGCTGTAAATCCTTAGGGGAGCAGACTGCCACCTCTTTATCTCACAGAGTGGCTGTTGAGTTTGAACCATAAACCTTTTGGTTAGCAGCGTAGCACTTTTAACCACTGTGCCACCAGGGCTCCAAATGTATAATATCTGCTGGTAATATGTACAGAATCATATTAGATTCTGGTTTCCAAGCTTCTAAGCATTTTTTCTAAGCTTCTAGCTTTTTGAACGCAAGATATTTGAGAGCATCAGCATGTATTTTGTTGCTTTCTTTATCTGCTGGCAGTAGGAATTAGAGTCATCGGTCTTTGAATGGTCTACTAATCAGAACACATATCTATTAATGTAGACTTTTGTTTTTTCACTTTACTTTTGAAAATTGCTTTTCTTTTGAGATCAATATAAGATCCCAAATACAGCAAAAGCAAGACAAAATTTTATACATCAGTGATATCCATCACTTGGAAATGCAAATCCCTTTGCATTTCCTTCAAATCAAAATCAAACTTTTTGTTTCGATCACCCATTGGAAAATTCTCATAATGATGTCCTCCATTCAGGGATGGAAATGATAGGATAATATCCAGTTATTATAATAATGACTTTCAACAAGATGGCTTCACAAAACTTAATGACTCAAGAAACATTAAACATATAATTTTAACAAGCAGCTATACAGCATCAGAAGACAAAATATATACAAATTACCCAGTATAACTATTCCATGTGCAATGCAGAAGACAAAGCAGAGATTAGGCCCTCAAAACCTATAAAATATTCACAGCAGCACAACATAGTGAAATCAAATAAAGTTATACAAAAATAAACGTTAAAAATTAATAACACACTTTTAATTGTGTAAACCTTTTAACTAGCTAGTATGGTTGTGTATGTGTGTGTATAAACATGTGCAAAAAAATTTTTACAACTTAATTTCTAAACAGGTGACAAAAATTATAATATTCTAAAGGTTTTCAAATAGATGTGATAAATCTGCCATAGTAGATTCATATTAAATTTTGAATTATGGCCTCGGATCCAACATATTATAATTTTTTCAAACTTAAATGATAAATTTGTTACTTTTGTAAATGTAAACAACCTTCCATACTGTAAACTTGAATACTCAAGGGAGATGTCACTTGCATCTGCTTCAGCTAAATATACAATTATCAACCATAGATAAGTAATTTAAGTTTTTCAATATTTGCTATTTGGTAATGGTCGAATTAAATAAGTATAACAGTAAAACTATACCACATTATTTTATACAATAAACTCCATCAAAGACACCCCTCTTCACTATGCAATTCGACTATTTTTCACCGTGCAAAGAATTTGTAGTTCTGGCACCACATCATCTATCTTTTAATTTGAAACAAGCTAGAGAAGGGAGGCTAGAGATATTCTTTGCCCCAACTTCTATTAAGTTTTGCATTTTCTGAGGGCATGCTTATTAGGAGCTAAAATCATATTGCAACAATAACTTTTATTTTCCCTTTATTTATATTGCTTAGTCAATATTAACCAAAATACTGTAAAAACTATCCTGAATTAATGTTAGGAAATACATGATATAAACAATTTGATACTAAGTTGATTTTTGACAGCTTTCAAAATATAAAATATGAGTGCTTACTGAGGAAATCAACAAAAATACTGTTTCTAATCTGTGTCAAAACACAACATTCTTAATTGGATATAAAGGCACATTTAAAATAGAACTACTGTTGCTTGCTAATAAGAACAATGCTTACATTAATATATAAAGTATGTACACATATTTACACATTTTTTTACTATAAAATTATTTGAACTTACCAGGTATCTGTATTAATATTCAAATATGGTATAATATATAACCTGACAACATCAAGATATTTTTCTTCTAAATAAACTCACCAAACACTTTGTTACCCGGAAGTGTACACATATATTTTTAAAAGCATAAGTCTCCTTTTAATGTGAAAAATATCCATTTTTACTTATAAAGTTACAAGTTTTTCCTCAGGTGCTCCAAATGCACAAATCCTATTGTGTTGTCAACCTGGAGGAAGGAGAGAATGTTATCTGGACACAACTCCATGTTAAAGATTTATGCCTAAAAATACAAAGAGACAAACTGATAGAAAGTATGAAGGTGTGCTGATAAAATGTCTGCTCTCTGTCATTACTCTCCCATGGAATAATTGATTTGAGAAACTTGATTATTGCCTCCAGTGCTGAGTAAATGACGAAGCGTCAACCCAACTCATTGTCTTCCAGTTGATTCTGGCTCACAGCAACCTTGTAGGACAGAGTAGAACTGTCCCTTAGAGTTTCCAAGGCTGTAATCTTTATGAAAGCAGACTGTCACATCTTTCTCATGTGGAGTGGCTAGTGGGTTCAAACCACCGACCTTCCTATTAGCAGCTGGGTGCTTAATCACTGTGCTAACAGAGCTCCTAAATATTCAAAGCATAGATGCTTTTATTTCCAGGGTTCACCGGCTTGAATGGCCACCTGCCCCAATCGAAAGTCCTCACCACAGTACCCATTACTCTTTCCTATTAAAAAAAAAAAAATCCGGTCCCATTATTTTAAAATATATTTCAAGTGCTTTAAATGTCCTAATCATTTAAAATGCATTTGGAAAACAATTAAAAGGCTTCACCCAGTAATGCTTTCATGGTTTAACTATTCCTCAGGCCAATGCAATTTAGAAAATAAATACAGCATCACAAGACCAGAATTGACTTTGAGTGGTCATCTGTTTCGTCTCTCTGTTCCACATTTGAACTATCACAAACAGATGAGGCACTTAACGATTCTATTTAACCATAAATTGGGGTCACGATTGGAAACAAATAATAGAAAGAAGAAAGAGAATAAGTTATATCAAGAGAGTAAAAAAGTAAATTTCCTGAGCAAAATAAAGCATTGTCAAAGGGCTCAACTTTTTATCATCAAAACATGGTGACCATTTCATGTTTCAGGTTCAAATGTAACATACAATTTATATTCCTTTTCCAGATATTCAAAGGTAGAACACTCAGTTCTATCTATAGTCTTTGAAAAGAAGTCTACGCATTTACACTCTAATGTTTGTGAGTCAATGAAAATGAAAGTGGTTTTTGTCAATATTATTTTCACTTTATTTGATTGAATTACTTCAGCAGCACCTTACAATTTTACAATCTAACTGACTGGGAGATAAAATATGTTCTAGTCGGTAGCACTTTAACATCCTTCCATTTTCAGGTGCTACTGATTTTGTATGAAATCTTCTTGACTGTTGCCTTTGGTTTTGGTTTTTGCATTTGTTTAGGAATAACACAGGCATATAATTTAAGTACAAGAAAGTACCTAACGGTTCAAATACACTCCATCCTTGTTCAGTTTAGTTGAAACGTATGCCCAATTAGTTTATATGGCCAAACTGAGGATCGCACATTCAGATTAATCTAGTTCTCTATTTTTATATTTTTAAAAGATTGAGATTGAACAGAGTGCCTTTTCCTTTGTGTGTCCTGAATTTGTTCCACTTTCATACAATGAAGGAATCTCATTTTGTCCTTTATTTCAACCTGGAGGGTAGTAAGTCACTCCCTTAGGTATAATAACCAAGGCACTAACCGTGATTCAGTTAGCAAGATTGTAATAATGATAACAATATCTCAGAGGCTTTTCCCCTAGAGACTCTCAAAGACACCACCAATACTCACCCTCCCACATTATGAGTTTCATGAACTGTACCCGAAGGTTTAAATGTAGCCCTAAGCTAAAAAGTATTTTTTTAACTGTGGCACCTTATTATTATAGCATACATCTGTTTTCCGTGTGCTTTTGGAGTTGTCTCTGCTTATGACAACAAGTTTTTACAACTGTCAGCAAGTGCCAGCACAATTGGGAAAGGGCAAGTGAAAATGTCTTGTGCTTCATGTATCAACAATATTACTACCCATATTCCTTCACTGTGGATAGTTATGGAGTAAATACTTGGTAGAGTCAAATAGTGCCAAGAAAAATTATCAGGATCATGAGAGGAGGGAGAGAGATGAATGCTCTCAAGCTTTTTCATTTCATATTAAAAAAAAAAACCTCACGTCATTTTTGCTCAAGGCAATATGCCCAATTAGAGTCAGAAAGATACTTCTGTGCTTTCATCGGCTGGTTACGTTTGTAAACTAGTCAACAGTCAACAGTGTTGCTTTAGGATGTCCTCTTGAGAAAAAGAAAATATGAATTTTTGAAACAGCTCATCTTTGATCAAAAACTGTTTCTAGAATGAATGAATGTGCATTAGAGAGCTAAGAGAAAAAAAGAGGTGAAGATATTTGAGGATAGGTGAAACATCCCTGATCTCACAGTGGCCTCGGCTGACTCTGGAAACAATGCTCAAAGATGCGTTTTGGAATATTAAAGTTGCAACGGGAAGGATATTACATTGAACTATAATTAGACTACATTTAGAACATTTTTATTATCAGTCTACATGGATTTTTTTTTTATGGCAGCACTGAAAGCATTATTTTGACAATAGTTTAACGAAATATTTGACCTTCATGCCTGAATGTGTATGTATGTGGGCAAGTACATGTATACAACACATAGGCTCATATACCAGTAAATACATGTATGGATACAATGTAATAGATGCTCTAGAAGAAGGTAGCAGAATAAACAATCAGAACTACTGAAATCTTATTCTCTCTGAAATAGCCTTGGGCATCAGAGCTGAAACATTTGATTCCTTTTAAAAAATTAAAAAATAAGTACATTGTTGTCAAGGTCAGTACCTTCTTTTTCAGTATTAATGGAATTGCAGGTTGTAAAACGGCATTGGCTATCCAGCTCTCCTTCACAGGCTGGGAACACGGTAATGGTTGCACGATGGTTTTATTACTCCAGATCAACTCAGATATTCATGGCCAATTTTCCTCCCCATGAACTTTATCTCCCATTTTCTTCACAAGATGCTTTGTCAAGATTTCTCAACAAATTGGCTCTGAAATAAATTCTAGATTTTTAACACAAAGAAGGTATAGATATATAATAGAGGAAGTAATTTATGCCCACACACACAAACACTCATTTATTTTTTCCATAAAACCCCTGAGCTGACACAGAATAAGAAAAATGTTGGACTAAATTATCAGAATGTGAAGTTTTATTTCTAATAATTTCTTTATTTTAAATGCCAGTGATTGTTATTGTTGTGGCATGTTTTATATGGGAAGTCTGCTCCTTTGCCTAAAGTCTTGCCCTCTGCAGTGTAATTTAGTCTCACTCTATGTACAGAAGAAGAAACAGCTACATGAGGATGTCAGGTAACTCAATCACTCAATGGAATTACATCACAACTTTAGAACTAGTTTTTTATAGCAACCAAAGGACAACCTTAGAAATTGCAGTCTTGGTTCAAGAAAGAAAACCAATAAAATTAATGATTGAGGAAGGTAGGACACATTTAGTCCAAGCTGTGTTTTCATGAATGTTGTTGTTGTTGTTGTTAGCTGCTATTGAGTTGGCCCCCAACTCATGGTGACCCTATGCACAATGCTGCCCAATCCTGAGCCACCCACATGATAAGTTGCAGTTTGGACTATTGTGATCTATAGGGTTTTCATTGGCTGATTTTCAGAAGTTGATCACCAGGCCTTTCTTCCTAGGCCATCTTAGTCTGCAAGCTCTGCTGAAACCTGTTTGGCATCATGGCCTGGAATTGAACCCAAGACCCTTGTGTGAAAGGCAGAATTCTACTACTGAACCACTAATGTCCTCTCAAATAAAATACCACGTTTTTCTTGGGATCGTAGAAGCTGACAAGCTCTATGGATTTTGGTTATTAACTGACAGCATGTATTTAGAAACAAACTTGTTTTCATCTGCCTTATTCAATCTTATATAGGCTAATGTTTAAGGGGAAATTTTGACCTAACTGACTGTACCAGTTTCAAATGGGTCATTATGAACTATCATTGAACCCTCCTTAGTTCTCAGATTATTGGCCTGAAATATTAGAAGAACTTTAGTCTTTGATATCCATCCATCTGTTACTACTCAGACCATTTTTTTGCTGGAAGCCTGCGTGTAATCCTCAATAACTATTCAATAATTATACCCTATGGACCTCTCATTCATATAGCACTTTCCCAGACATTTTTAAAAAATGCTGCTGAATTTATGAATAACTTTACACATTCGTATTCATAAGACAGTTTCCTTAGGAATTTCATTTTATAAAGATTAGAATGGCAAAACTTTGAAATAAACAACTGCCTTTTTTTTTTGGTTTTAGAATTAAAGCAACAATAAATAAAACTCACTTTCACAGGTGACTCAGTTTGTCATTGGCTTTGAACTTATATAGTCATTTAAAAAAAAGTAATAGACTTAAAAAAAAAAAAAACTAGTCTTACCATCTTAATATCTTAGCAAGGGTCAGAATCTGTTTCCCTGGTATTTCAGTTTAATTTAAAAGTTAACTTCAATTTAATTTACTTTAATTTAACTTAAACTGGAAGATACCATAAACGTGTTTCAAGGTACATAAAAAAGATTTTTCATTTAGTAATTGCCAATCTAGTGACTGCATTATTTGGAAATGTACCACCTTCTCTTTCTCAAATGGTGCCTTGAGAAGAGGTAATAAACTGTGGAGAGGAAGGTAAACTGCAGCCTGGTGGGTAGGGCTCTGCTATCCTGTGCTTTCTTGAAAGAGAACAAGTCTTCCAATAATTGTTTTATACAGCGAGTTTATATATAGCATTTCACTTAGAAAAAAAATATTGTGCTATTAAAATTCTAAAAATTATTTTTCTAAAACATGAATCTGTATATATTCATTCAATAAACTGAAAAAACCAAACTCACTGCCTTCAAGTTGATTCCAACTCATAGCGACCCTATAGAACAAGGTAGAACTGCCCCATAGGCTTTCCAAGGAACACCTGGTGGATTTGAACTACCAACCTCTTAGTTAGCAGCCGTAGCACTTAACCACTACATCGCCAGGGCTTCCTTCTTACATACAGGGAGGATAAAAGGGAAAGTTAGTTAACTACGCAAACTGCCACATCTTTGTCCCACAGACTGGCTGGTGAGTTGAAGCTGCCCACCTTTTAACTGGCAGCCCAGCACTTATCTACTTACTACCAGGGCCCCTTTATTTTTGTATACTATCCACTAAATTTACAGATTTCCTTCTATAAACTGTGAATATAAAATATTTCTTCCAGTTTTTAAAAGGCACTCAAGATTAAATGCAACCATTAAATGAATTCTGTGCCTATGAAGCATCACAAATGCTATCTGTGAATGGGATGTCAAGAAACAATAGGCAAACATATGGCATGCATCTCCTCTGTTGATCACATATTCCATTATCTCATTGGATTTCAATTATAAAATATCAGTTCAATGATAAAATTATCAAGAATTTCAAGGTGTCAACAGCAGACCATTAAACCAAGCATGGGGCCCCTTGAGTGTGTGCTGTTTTTTTAAAAAAATACAGTTCTCTAGGATTCTTCATATAAGCCAAGGTCAGCAGTGACCATGCTCTTTTCACTATAAATGTATTGATTAAAAAATAATAATATAATAACTTGATGGCATATAAATGTGTTATTTTCATCTTTTTTTTAATGAACTTGTCTCAAGAAGCTAGAAAATCATAAAGGTGTTAGAAATGAACAGTAAGAATTAATAAAAATGACACAGATGTGTATAACATAGAAATGATAAAACTGTATTTTGGCTATGAGTATTAAATATCATCAATTTCAGTCATCATAGATACGCAGAAATTGGCATAAATGCTAACAATATTCTTTTTAGAAATTTAATCTGAAATATACAGAAGGGGGACAAGGTCTATGTTTCAGGTAGATGAATGGGTGCAGATAGTCATTCAAGCTAAGAATGAACTAAGAATCGAAGAACTTGCTTCATAAAGAAGTAGCTCACCTTAACAGAAAACATTTAAGCCACGATGAGATAAATACTCCCTTCACATCCATTGAATGGAAAGTTGGACCAGACAATCTCTAAGGATCTTTGCATACCTTGTTAAGAAAATAATCTATTGTCCACCTTTCCTCTTTGGCCCTCTGAATCTCCTCTACTCTGTTCCAAAATAAAAAGAAGATTGTTATACATATTTCTCCTTATCTGGAATAGATATGTTTTATTATATATTCACAAATGAAGCACAACCTTCTTTCACTTCTGATCTCTCATCAGTTAAAATGTGCTATTACTCCAGTGGGAAAAATTTGGTGAGTTACTTTTAGAAGGGTGACATAGAAGTGCTCATTAAAGCACATTTTACCAGAAGGAGCTCCTTGTATGACTCATGCTGAACCATTTAGCATTCAAGTTAACCTATACCTTAAAAACTCTATGTATTGTTGAAGATCTTCTTTATTTTTTTATTTATTTTTTAGTAGTCTTCATGGTGATTTAAAATCAGTCTACAGTTATTTGATGAACTATATTGAGTATGAACCCAGTTGAGGTAGATATCCTTAGATGAGAGTCTATATTCACTACTTCTGTAGTGCTCCCACTAGGGCCTTAATCTTTTTTCACCAAAGACTTTTTGTTATTCTCTTGAATAAAAGATACTACCATTTTTTTTTCCAGGTATGAAAACTCGATTGACAAAATAACATGTTTAGAAGATAAATAATTTTGATGTATTTAGAACCCTGTATTTTAAGACTCTATTTAGAAAGTGCTTAATGCCAAATCTCAATATCTCAACTAATTATCATATCAGGAAATTCAGTGCAATCTTAGAAAGGTTTGATGAGGAAAGACATTAAGGAAACAAGAAAAAACATAGAACCAATCAAGTGAAGTGTGGAGTTCCCTTGCTATAGACAGAAATACTGCCTTCTAATTTGTTTCTGTGTCTTTTTTGATGCCCATGGACAAATCATTTACTCACTATAAGCCTGAATTTCTTAACTGTCTAAAGTAAGGGGGTTGGACTACTTGACATTTAAGGTGCCCTTTACCCCTAAAATCCTATGGTTCTATAGCTTTCAATTGATGGACTATACAGAGAGAAGAACACTTTGGAATAATGCTCACAGCCAGCTTGAAGGGCAATCATGACACAGATGCCGATGTTTTTAAGAAGGTGATAGAAGATATTTGATCCCAATGGCTTAGCTTCCACCAGCTGAGATAAAGGAGAAGAGCTGAGAAGCCTTACAACATTAGTGTTCTTTGTCTCTTTGTGGATGACCCTTTCACATTAATACCAACATCAGAGACTCTGAATTCATGAAAAGAAAGGGAGAGTCACACATTCTTTCAATAACCCTTTGTCAGTGAACATTTGAGAACCACAGGAAACCAAATCAGACATCACTTAAAATAGTTTTTGGGTCAAGATTACAAAAAAAAGGAAGACAGAAAAGAACAGTACAATCAGCAGGAATGTGTCCCCTAAAGTCCCTTAAACTAAGTTGCAACACAACTCACAGCAACTTAGCCAGAGCACTTCTCAGTGGGATCAAACCCACATAAAAGCATTCACCACAAATTGTTTTCAGAAAGTGTTTCTCCTAGAAACCAAAACTCCTTGGGAAAAGGATAGTGCTTGCTAAGGAAACTTCCATGAAGCATGCATAACAAATCATACTGTTTACAAAATTAACAATTAAAACAGAAAGTAAGTTTCTTAAATTGTGGAAGATGAGATTGAGTGTAATCCTTGTTTCTCATTCCCAGGCCAGTGTCAGATATGTGACAATTGGTAAAGCTACTTTATAATTATTGGCTATTTTCACAGATTTCATGAATACATGGGGCAGGGATGGTGGAATGAAGAAGTAATAAAGGGTGTATCTCCACTCCTGGTTATGGATCAGTATTTTCTAGTTGTACATAGAGTTAATTTTTAAAGTCACAGAGGTGACCATGGCTATAAAAAATAAAAAGAAAGAAACAACTGAGCTATTTATATGCTGAGAGCAATTCAATTCATACAATGAGCAGAAAAATGAAATTTCAGCAGCACATGAATCTTTGACACTTCTCTAGTAAACTGTTCAAGTATAATTCGCATATTCAGTAGCCCACAGTATTTCCTATTTTTCTTTAGAGACTTCCCTATTCACTTCCCCTCTATGTATTTCAAACTTTCAGGCTGTTTATTTGCAAAATGTCTACTCAAATTAAAAGACAAACTACAAAAAAGTAATACTGTGTGTTCAATATTTTCTTCATCAGTTAATTAAAAAATCTTTAAAATATCTAATTGTTCCAATAGTTAGTATAAAATTCTATCATTTAAAGAATATTAAAATCTATTACTTCAGTCGATAAAACTGATCATTATTATTTCTTATACTAGTTTGCTTAAGAAACCAAGCCCGTGGCCGTCGAGTTGATTCCTACTCATAGTGACCCCGTAGGACAGAGTAGTACTGCCCCATAGAGTTACCAAGGAGAGCCTGGTGGATTTGAACTGCTGACCTTTTGCTTAGCAGCTATAGCACTTAACCACTATGCCACCAGGGTTTCCAGTTTGTTTAAAGCTCGTGGAAATGATCTCCGTACCTAGAATTTGGGAAATAAAAAGGAATGTGAAAATATATTTCATTTTATTTTATTATTGCAATAGTTCTTCCTGTCTGTCTGTAAAGTTTAACTCAGCATTTTGGACCAGTAATTGAATTAACTTCTGTAGTTGCTAAATTCTAGATAGAATTAGAGAGCTATTTATAGTCTCCAACCATAAATAAGATTTTGTTTGTTTAGCAACATTACAATACATAGAAATTAAAGAAAAAAATTAAAAGTATTATACACTGTCCCTGTGTTAGGAATAAAGATCCATTCCTAAGTGTCTTTAAATTGAACTTGGAGGTAAATTGGACTGGGACATATGGTTCTTATTTAGCCTTACTTTTTAATGCAAGAAAAGACTGGAAATCTTGCCAGTGATTTAAAAGCTGCATGTGTGGCAAGGCAAGTGAAGGTAATTGTGATGGAGAATCTGTTGCAAGTAGGGGTTGGTTCAATGCTTTCAAAGTGAGGGCAAATTTACATAACATTAAAGGGTAAGTGAGAATTGTCCATAAATTGGGATGTTTGTAACCTGGGGACTTACTGTAGATGCCTGTCTATAAAAAAAAAAAAAATTGTCTATAACCAGTATTAACTCAGCATTAATGTTATTGCAGTTTTATTTCATTGAACATTTCTTAAAAACAAAAGTTGGAATGTTTTGTTTGGTATACTTCAAAAACCATAAGAGATAGCTTCTAAATTTAATACGTCACGAAATAATACTATCCAAATGATTGGCCATGCAAGCAGTATATTTTCAAGGAGAGAGTTTTGTGTGTATAGAATCTTTACTTTTTTTTTCCCTTTGCACATGCAAAAACACATTCTATGGTCAATGTTTTGATATATTTTCTTATCTTCCCAGAGCTTAATTTCGTATCTCCAGTCATTGTTTTCTGCTTATGTTACCTAGTACAAGCCTCCATTTAAACAATTGACTTTCTCTCATTTTTATTAGTTTTCATTGTTTTCAAAATAATTAACTTTTAAGTAAAATGTTCACTAATATAGATTTTATATGTAGATTTAATGGTATATGATATTACTGTAATATTAATTATAATAATACTATAAATATAATATATGAAATGCACTTTTATTAGACTTGGTAGTGATTTTTTAATAGTTCCTTGCCATGAATACATGTTACATAAAGGCAAATATAATTTGACAATGGAAGAACCTTGTGGTGTTGATACAGTGATTCAACAGCACGGAGCTATGCTGATCTACTTCAGTGCGATAGACATACTTGCAGTCTATGTTCAAACAAGCTCAAACAAACAAGGTAAAACAGGCAAGGGATTGAGAATAAAAATTACATCAGTGTAAATAACATACGGCTAATTCATGTTTTAAAAAAAAAAACTACCTTCAGGGGATATTTTTGCTTTAAGCGTTAAGGTTTAAAGCTTATCTCAGGGCAATAGTTTCGGAGTTTCATCTAGCCTCCATGGCTCGGAAAGTCTAGAGTCCATGAGAATTTGAAATTGTGTTTTGCATTCTCCCCGTTTTGATCAGAATTCTGCTACAGAATATTTGATCAAAGCATTCAGTAATGGTAGCCAGGCACCACCCAGTTCTTCTGGTCTCCTGGCAAAAGAGACAATGTTGTTCGTGGAGACAATTAGCAACATATTCCATATCCTCCTCCTATTCCTGACTCTCTTTCTTCCTCTATTGCTCCAATGGACTAGAGAACAATTTGTTATGCCTTAGATGGCCTTGTGCAAGCCTTTAAGACCCCAGGCATTATACAATGAACCAGTAGGTAGAACAGAAGCACTAAACATGGTACTAGGCCAATTAACTGGGGTGTTCCAAGGAATCATGACCCTAAACCAGAAATATTCCCTGAATTCTTATTAAAACCAAACAATACTTCAGCTGAACTAGTAAAAAATGTCTGCTTTCAGCTTTGTGCTCTTTTGAGATCTACCTATATGGAATCAAACTGACAGCAGCAACTTGAAATATTAGATAGGAAATTTAGGGGGCAGAGAGTTTATGTTAATGAAGGATGAACAACTCATAGAAGGAGAGTGAGAATGGTTACATAACTTAAAGTATGTATTCAGTGTCACTGAACTGTACACGTAGAAACTGTGGAATTGGTACATGTTCTGCTGTGTATATTCTCAAAAACAATAACAACAAATAAAATATATTATTGAAAAAGCTGCCTTACAAGTCAGAGTTAGAAATTTTATTTTTATTGTAATTCTAAATCCCAGTCTGATGTATATTATCCAGACACAGTTTTTTTAAAAAAGAGAAAACAAATAGCATATACAAATGGCCAACATGCTGATGAAAAGATGCTCAACTTCATTACCCGTTAGGGAGATGCAAATCGAAATCACAACGAGATACCATTTATCTCACACTGGGATAGTTAAAAAACAAACAGAAATGGAAAATGACATATGTTGGCAAGGATGTGGAGAAATCAGAACCCTCATCCGGTCCTGGTACAAATGCAAAAGGGTACGGCTACTGTGGAAAACAATTTGGTGGTTCCTGTTGTTGTTGTTGCTGTTATCTGCCACCAGCTCAGTTCGGACTCATAGCGACCTCATGTACAACACGACCAAACAATGCTGGTGCTACACCATCCTCACAATTGTTGCCATGCTTCAGCCCCTTGTTGCAGCCACTGTGTCAGTCCATCTCATTGAGGGCCTTCCTCTTTCACGAACTCTCTATTTACCAAGCATGATGTCTTTCTCCAAAGACTGATCCCCCTGATAACATGTCCAGAGTATGCAAGATGTGGTCTCACTATCCTTGCTTCTAATAAGCATTCTGGCTGCACTTCTTCCAAAACAGATTTGTTCGTTATTTTGGCAGTCCATGGTATATTCAATGTTCTTCCCCAACACCACAATTCAATGACTTAAGTTCTTCTGTCTTTCTTGCTCATTGCCCAGCTTTCAAATGCATATGAGCCAATTGAAAACACCACGGCTTGAGTCAGGTGCACTATAGTCTTCCAGGTGACATCTTTGCTTTTTAACACTTTAAAGAGGTCTTTTGCTGCAGATTTGCCCAGTGCAGAGGATCTTTTGATTTCTTGACTTCTACTTCCATGGGTGTTGATTGTGGATCCAAGTAAAATGAAATCCTTGACAACTTCAGCCATTTCTCTGTTTATCATGGCGTTGCTTATCAGTCCAGTTATGAGGATTTTTGTTTTCTTTATGTTGAGGTGTAATCCATTCTGAAGACTGTAGTGGCTGATCTTCATCAGTTAAGTGCTTCAAGTCCTCTTCACTTTCAGGCAGATTGTTAATGAGTCTTCCTCCAATCCTAATGCCTCGTTCTTCTTCACGTAGTCCAGCTTCTTGGATTATTTGCTCAGCATACAGATTGAATAAGTGTGGTGAAATGATGCAACTCAGATGCACACCTTTCCTGACTTTAAACCACGCCTTATTCTCCTGTTCTGTTCAAATGACTGCCTCTTGATCTATATACAGGTTCCTCATGAGCACAATTAAGGGTTCTGGAATTCCCATTCTTCAGAATCGTTATCCACACTTTGTTATGATCCGCACAGTTGAATGTCTTCGCACAGTCAACAAAACACAAGTAAGCATCTTTCTGGTATTCTTTGCTTTCAGCCAAGATCCATCTGACATCAGCAATGATATCCCTAATTCCAAGTCCTCTTCTGAATCTGGCTTGAATTTCTGGCAGTTCCCTGTTGATATACTGCTGCAGCCACTTCTGAATGATCTTCAGCAAAATTTTACTTTATTTAATTATTGAACAGTATCATTAATATGTGCTGATATACTGCTGCAGCCACTTTCGAATGATCTTCAGCAAAATTTTACTTTGTTTAATTATTGAACAATATCATTAATATGTGTGATATTAATGATATTGTTCAATAATTTCCTCATTCAGTTGGATCATCTTACTTTGGAATAGTCATAAATATGTATCCCTCCCAGTTGGTCGGCCAGGTAGCTGTCTTCCAAATTTCTTGGCATAGAGGAGTGAGCACTTTCAGCATTGCATCTTTTGGTGAAACATCTCAACTGGTATTCCGTCAATTCCTGAGGCCTTGTTTTTCGCCAGTGCCTTCAGTGCAGCTTGGACTTCTTCCTTCAGTACCATTGCTTCCTGATCATATGTTACCTCCTGAAATGGTTGAGCACTGGCCAATTCTTTTTGGTATAGTGACTTTGTTAATTCCTTTCATCTTCTTTTGATGCTTCCTGTGTCATTTAATGTTTTCCTCATAGAATCCTTCAGTATTGCAACTAGAGGCTTGTATTTTTTCTTTAGTTCTTTCTGCTTGAGAAATGCTGAGCATGTTCTTCCCTTTTGGTTTTCTAGCTCCAGCTCTTTGCACATATATCATCATCATACTTTGTCTTCACAGGCTGCCCTTTGAAATCTTCTGTTCAGCTCTTTTACTTCATCATTTCTTCCTTTTGCTTTAGCTATTCGACGTTCAAGAGCAAGTTTCAAAGTCTATTCTGACATCCATTTTGTTCTTTTCTTTCTTTCCTGTCTTTTTAATGACCTATTGCTTTCTTCATGTACGATGTCCTTGAATTGATGTCATTCCACAAGTGGTATGGTCTTTGGTCATTAGTGTTTAATGCATCAAATCTATTCTTGAAATGGTCTCTAAATTCAGGTGGGATATACTCAAGGTCGTACTTTGGCTCTCAAATACCTGTTCTAATTTTCTTCAGTTTCAACTTGAACTTGCATACGAGCAACTGATAGTTCTGCAGTCGGCCCCTTCTGACTGGTGATATTGAGTTTTTCCATCATCTCTTTCCACAGATGTAGTCAATTTGATTCCTGTATATTCTACCTGGCAAGGTCCACATGGATAGCCGCCATTTATGTTGTTGAAAAAAGATCTTTGCAATGAAGAAGTCTTTGGCCTTGCAAAATTCTATCATGTTATCTCTGGCATTGTTTCTATCACCAAGGCCATGTTTTCCAATTACCGACCCTTCTTCATTGTTTCCAACTTTCACATTCCAATCACCAGTAATTATCAATGCATACTGATCTCATGTTTGGTCAATTTCAGACTGCAGAAGTTGGTATAAATCTTCAATTTTTTCATCTTTAGCTTTAGCATTTGGTGCACAAATTTGAATAATAGTTGTACTAACTGGTCTTCCTTGTAGATGTACGGATATTATACTATCACTGACAGTGTTGTACTTCAGGATAGATCGTGAAATGTTCTTTTTGACGATGAATGCAAAGCCATTCCTTTTCAAGTTGTCATTCCCAGCAAAGAAGACAATACAATTGGTGGTTCCTAAAAATTAAAAATAGAGGTACCATGTGATCCAACAATCCCACTATTAGTTATATACCCAAGAGTCTTGAAAACACTGATACTAAAAGAAATATGTACATCAATGTTCACTGCAGCACTATTCACAATAGCCAAAAGTTGGAAACAATCCAATGGCTATCAACAGTTGAAAGGATAAGCAAAATGTGTTATACGCACACAGTGGAATGTTACTCTGTCATAAAGAGAAATAAAGTCCTGATATATGCCACAACATTGATGAACAAAAGAGTCCTTTCAGCTTTGCATCCACTTGTTGAAACATGTCAACTGGTATCACGTCAATTCCTGGAGCTTTTTTTTTTTTTTTTTTTCTGCCAATGCCTTTAGTGCAGCTTGAACTTCTTTCTTAAGTACCATCTGTTCTTGATCATATGCTATCTCCTAAAATGGTTGAACACTGGTACAGTGAATCTGTGTATTCCTCCCATCTTCTTTTGATGCTTCCTGCATCATTCAATGTTTTCCCACAGAAACTTTCAATAAGGTACCTTGAGGATTGAATTTTTTTTCTTCAGTTCTTTCAGCTTGAAAAATGGTTTGCTAACTAGGTTTTTGCACCTTTCATTATATAATTTACCTTGTTTCTGGAGCTGCCTTTTGGAATCTTTTGTTCAGCTCTTTTAATTCATCATTTCTTCCACTGGCTTTAGCTACTCTATGTTCAAGAGCAATTTTCAGAGTCTCTTCTGACATCCGTTTTGGTCTTTTCTTTCTTTTGTCTTTTTGATGACCTCTTGCTTTCTTCATATATGTCCTTGACGTATTCTACAGCTTGCTTCACCTTCAGCCATTAGTCTTCATATTTATTCTTGACATGGTGTCTAAATTTGGGTGGGATATAACTCAATGTTGTACTTTGACTCATGAAAATATTAGAGTGAAATTAGTCAATCACAAAAAGACAAACATGTTAATATATCACCAACATAAAACACTGAGAATAAGCGAATGTATAGATATCAGAGGTTAACAGTGTTTACCAGGGGCAGGAAGCAACAGGCAGGAGGGGAATTTTTGGTTATGTAGCACTGAGTTTCTGTTCATGGAGATGTAAAATATGGCAATGAATGTTGGTGATGGTAACACAACATGATTGATGTAAATGTTTTCTTTAAATTGTACAAGTGAAAACCAACTTATCAGCAATTGCTGTGTTACCTACATTTTTACAACAAAACAAAAAAAACTGCAAATTATTATTGTAACATTTTCTGATGAAACATCTCAAATCAAACTAGTCATTACATTTCTATCAATAAAATGACCAGCCTTGATATTAGATTGATCAAAGTTATCAAATTTTTCAAGTTTTCCTTTTCTGATTTTATATGCACTGGTATACCAAAAAAAAAAAAAAAAAATTTTTTTTTTTTTTTGGTATACGTACAGACTGACCATGTTCTAAAAATAAGGATATGGTTTGTTCTTTTGCTCAAACCATCTCAACTATCTAAAACTCAACAATCAAGTCTTCTGAATCAGAAAAATAACTACACTTTCTAAATTATACCAACTGAGGCAGACTTCTGGAGTGGCATAGTGAGGATGTCAGCAGACACTCCTCTCACAAAAATTATTTAGAGAAATTTATTTAAAAAAAAAACTCAATTAACATGTTGGTAATTGTCCCATGATCAGATGCATAAATATTGATTTAAGATAATGTACTAAAGCTCAGTAGACACAGTGAGAAACTGTGCCATTTGAGCCACTGATTTTTAACAACAATGCCAGATCCACTTAATTGGAAACAAACAAACAAAAAAAAAATTGCCTTTTCAACAAAAGGGGCTTGTATACCTGGGTATGCACATGCAAAAAAAAAAAAAAAATTTTAAAAGGCTTGGATCCCTACCTTACACCATATGAAAAATTAACACAAAATGTATCATAGAACTAAGTGTTAAGAGCTAAACTTTAAAGTGCTAGAAGGAAACACAGAAGTAAATGATGATGATTTTGGTTTAGGTAATATATTCTTAGATATGACTCCAAAATCATGAGCAATAAAAGAAAAAAGATAAGAATCACTACATCAAAAATAAAGACTCCCAAGCTGAAAATTACATCAAGAAAGTGAAAATATAGCACAGAGATTGGTGATAAATATTTTCAAATCATGTATCTGACAAAGAAGGTTACCTGCAGAATACATAAGAAACTCTTAACATTTAATAATAAAAAGGCAATTAATCCAATTCAAAATGAGCCAAAGATGAATAGATATTTCTCCAAAAAAGACACACAAATGGTCAACAATTTTAGGAAAACATGATCAATATCGTTAATCATTTGCTGTTGTTAGTTGCCATTGAGTTGATTTTGATTAGTCATTATCATTGCCATTGAATCAATTCCAACTCACAGTGACTCTATAGGTCAAAGTAGAAATTCCCCATAGGGTTTCCAAGGTTGTAACCTTTATGGAAGCAGACTGCCACATCTTTCTTCTGTGGGGCTGTTGGTAGGATCAAATCACCAAATACTTAAACTCTGAACCACCAGGGCTTCTTTGATTGGTCATTAACCAAAACCAAACCTACTGCCATAGAGTTGATTCTGACTTCTAGTGACCCTGTAGGACAGAGTAGGACTGCCTCATAGAGTTTCCAACGAGCATCTGGTGGATTTGAACTGTTGACTTTTTGAGCAGCAGACATTGTTCTTAACCACTATCCCACTAGGGTTTCTGTAGGGTTATTAGGAAAATGGAAATCAAACCAACCACAAAGAGATTCATACCCACTGAGATGGGTATAACAAAAAATACAGATGAGAGAAATTAGAATCCTCATTCAGGGCTGGTGGAAAGTAAATCAGTGCAGCCACTTTGAAAATCATTTTCGGCAGCTCCTAAAAGTGTTAAACATAGAGTTACCTTTTGTCTCAGTGGTTTCACTCAGAAGGAGAGCTGATAGAAATAAAAAAGTACATTTGCACATAAACTTTTACTTGACTGGTCATTGTAGTGATAACAATAACAGCCAAAAAGTTTTCAACATCTCAAATGTTGATCAACTGATAAATGCATAAACAAAACTTGATACATCCACAAAATATAATATTATCTGGCGAGAAACAAGAAAGGAGTAATGGTACATCTTATAACATGGATGAAACTTGAAAATATTATGCCAAGTGAAATAATCCAGTCACAAAGACAACATATTGTATAATTCCATTTTTATGAAATATACAGAACAAGCAAATCTGTAGAGATAGAAAGTAGGCTAGTGGTTTCTATTGCCTGGGTATGAAGTGATGAGTAGCAATGGGAACGGCCAAAGTATACCAGGTTTATTTTCAAGAGTGATGAAAAAGTAAACCAGTTAAACTAGTTGCCATAAACCAGTACAACTCAGGGTATGCCCATGTGTGTCACAGTACAGCTCTATAAATGTTTGCACCACTGTTTATAATAATATTTGCATAACTCTGCTAAAAACATTGAATTGTGCGATATAAATGAGTGAATTTTAAGGTACATTCCCCTATGCATCTGTCAGTTTGTCATGCTGTGGGGGCTTGTGTCTTGATGAGATGCTGAAAGCTGTGCCACCAGTATTCAAATTCCAGCAGGGCCACCCATGGCCAACAGGTTTCAACTGAGCTTCCAGACTAAGACAGACTAGGAAGAAGGACCTGGCAGTCTACTTCTGAAAAGAATTAGCCAGTAAAAACCTTATGAATAGCAGTGGAACATTGTCTGATATAGTGCTGGGAAGATTGACCCCCTCAGATTGGAAAGCACTCAAAATATGACTGGGAAACAGCTGCCGCCTCAAAGTAGAGTTGACCTTAATGATGTGGATGGAGTCAAGCTTTTAGGACCTTCATTTGTTGATGTGGCCTGGCTCAAAATGAGGAGAAGCAGTTGCAAACCTCCCTTAATAACTGGAAAGTGCAAAATACGATGTATGAATCCGGGAAAATTGGAAATAGTCAAAAATGAAATGGAACATATAAAACCAAAACCAAAAGCAAACCCATTGCCATTGAGTCGATTCCAACTCATAGTGACCCTACAGGACAGAGTAGAACTGCCACATAGAGTTTCCAAGGAGTGCCTGGTAGATTCTAACTGCTGACCTTTTGGCATTAGTGAGCTGCAATGGACTGGTATTGGCCATTTTGTATCAGACAATCATACAGTCTCCTATGCTGGGAACGATAACTTGAGAGGAATGGCATTGTATTCATAGTCAAAAAGAACATTTCAAGATCTATCTTGAACTACAATGCTGTCAGTGATAGGATAATATCCATACTCCTACAAGGAAGACCAGTTAATAGGATTATTATTCAAATTTACGCAACAACCACTAAGGGCAAAGATGAAGAAATTAAATAATTTTACCAACTTCTGCAGTCTGAAATTGATCAAACATGCAATCAGGATGCATTGATAATTACTGGTGATTGGAATTCGAAAGTAGGAAATAAAGAAGAAGGATCAGTAGTTGGAAAATATGGCATTGGCAATAGAAACGATGTCAGAGATCTCATGATAGAATTTTGCAAGACCAACAGCTTCTTCATTGCAAATACTTTTTTTTCACCAACATAAACAGCAACTATACATGCGGACCTTACCAGACGGAATACACAAGAATCAAATTTACTATATCTTTGGGAAGAGATGATGGAAAAGCTCACTATCATCAGTCAGAACAAAGCCAGGGGCCGACTGCAGAACAGACCATCAATATTCGTATGCAAGTTCAAGTTGAAATTGAAGAAAATTAGAACAGCTTCATGACAGCCAAAGCATGACCTTGAGTATATCCCACCTGAATTTAGAGACCATGTCAAGAATAGATTTGACACATTGAACACAAATGACTGAAGGCAGACAAGTTGTGGAATAACATCAAGGACATCATACTTGGAAAAATGCAAGTGGTCATTAAAAAAACAGGAGAGAAAGAAAAGACCTAAATGGATGTCAGAAGAGACTCTGAAACTTGCTCTTGGATATAGAGTAGCTAAAGTGAAAGGCTCAAAAAAAAAAAAAAAAAACGTTGCCGTCGAGTCGACAGTGGGTGGGTTAAAGTGAACGGAAGAAATGATGCAGTAAAAGAGATGAACAGAAGGTTTCAAAGGGCGGCTCAAGAAGACAAAGTATTATGATGACATGTGCATAGACCTGGAGATAGAAAACCAAAAGGGAAGAACACACTCAGCATTTCTCAAGCTGAAAGAACTGAAAAAGAAATTCAAATCTTGAGTTGCAATACTGAAGGATTCTATGGAGAAAATATTAGACTACGCAGGATGCAACAAAAGAGGATAGAAGGAACACACAGAGTCACTATACCAGAAAGAATTAGTCCATTTTCAAACACTTCGGGAGGTAACATATGATCAGGAAATGATGGTACGAAGGAAGAAGCCCCAGCTGCATTGAAGGCATTTGCAAAAAACAAGGCTTCAGGAATTGATGGAATACCAATGGAGATGTTTCAATAAATGGATACAGCACTGGAAGTGCTCACTCACCTATGCCAAGAAAATTGGAAGACAGCTACCTGCCCAACCCACTGGAAGACATCCATATTTATGCCTATTCCCAAGAAAGGTGATCCAACTGAATGAGGAAATTATCAAAAAACACCATTAATATCACATACAAGTAGAATTTTGCTGTAGATCAATCAAAAGCAGCTACTGCAGTATATCAACAGGGGATTACCAGAAATTCAGGTTGGATATAGAAAAGGACTTGGGACCAGGGATATCACTGCTGATGCCAGATAGATCCTGGCTGAAAGCAGAGAATACCAGAAGGATGTTTACCTGTGTCTTATTGACTGTGCTAAGGCATTCGACTGTGAGGATCATAACAAATTTTGGATAACATTGCGGAGAATGGGAATTCTGGAACAGTTAATTGTGTTCCTGAGGATTCTGTACATGGATCAAGAGGCAGTCATTCAAACAGAACAAGGGGAAACCGTGTGGTATAAAGTCAGGAAAGGTGTGCGTCAGGGTTGTATCCTCTCACCATACCTATTCAATCTGTATGCTTAGCAAATAATCTGAGAACCTGGACTATGTGAAGCACCAGTTAACAGGACTGGAGGAAGACTCATTAACAACCTGCGTTATGCGGATGACATAACCATGCTGGTTGAAAGTGAAGAGGACTTGAAGTACTTACTGATGAAGATCAAAGACCACAGCCTTCAGTATGGATTACACCTCAACGTAAAGACAACGAAAATTCTCACAACTGGACCAATAAGCAACATCATGATAAACGGAGAAAAGATTGAGTTTGTCAAAGATTTCATTTTACTTGGATCTATAATCAACACCCATGGAAGCAGCAGTCAAGAAATCAAAAAGTGCATTGCATTGGGCAAATGGACTGCAAAAGACCTCTTTAAGGTGTTGAAAAGCAAAGATGTCTCCTTGAGGACTAAAGTGTGCCTGACCCAAGCCATGGTGTTTTCAACTTCCTCATATGCATGGGAAAGCTGAACAATGAATAAGGAAGACCAAAGAAAAACTGACATCTTTGAGTTGTGATGTTGGAGAAGAATATTGAATATAACGTATACTGTCAAAAGAACAATTTTGTCTTGGAAGAAGTACAACCAGAATGCTCCTTAGAAGCAAGTATGGCAAGACTTTGTCACACATACTTTGAACATGTTATCAGGAGGGATCAGTCCCTGGAGAAAGACATCATGCTTGGTAAAATAGAGGTCCGCGAAAAAGAGGAAGACCCTCAATGAAATGGATTGATACAGTGGCTGCAACAATGGGCTCAAGCATAGCAACAATTGTGAGGATGGTGCAGGACTGAGCAGTGTTTTGTTCTACTGTGCATTGGGTCCCTATGAGTCTGAACCGACTTGATGGCACCTAACAACAAAGATTATATATTAACTAAAATATTAAAATGTATATAAATAAAACCAAGTTTCCAGTATGATATTCAGCAAATTGTTTTGTAGAAATTATTCATGAATAGAATTATGTGCTAATTGATTGAAGATGGTATAATCGCTATTAACTTACAAAATAAATGTTGCAGAAATATTACAAATTGTGAACACCATTATACTTTTTCTAAACATATCCCCTTATTCCAGTTTCTTTAAAGTGTTGCTTTTTATTTGTTTGATACCAGGATTCCACAAATTCTCTTAACTATAAGGTACACATTATATCCTATTTCAAATATGTAAGTCTTTCCATTTATTTTACCCACTAATAGCAACCTCTTCAATCCTCCTCCAAAAATAGATAAGATTTCATATTTTAAAGTAAGCTAAAATTTTAGGATTACAAACAGTCTATCTCACTTCTACTGTACTTTTAACAATGCGAATGCTATACTTCTGTAAGCAACAGGGGCTCAAAAAATCACAATGTGGACCATAAATCTCTAGAACATATCATGTGTCTATTTCTTTTATTAATATCTTTTGACACGGAAACTGCCTGTCTTCTCAGTTGTTTAAACTATAGACGTAGGCACTGTTCTAACTCTTTAAAGATTATCTTTGCCCATTTTTTTCCTCAATGCTTTCATCTTCCTTTTTCCAAAAAAAACTTTAAAGTTTCTGCTGACTCCTCTGTCACTCAAATAGTGTTTATTTTTGGACTTTAAAATCCCTTGCTCTATCTAAAAACTTTTCAGCTCTTCTACACTTGTCTACGGTTTATGGTCTTGCAGTTACCATTTCATATGCTGATTTTCATTTGGGTTTTGATAAAATTTGTTGCTCAAAAGTCAGAAAGATTGGCCTATTCATCAAATCTTACATCTTTCATTGAAGAAATTATAACGAAGAATTGGTATCATGTATCTGAAGCTTAAATCTCTTGGGCCCTGAGATAAATCATTCCCAAAGGGAACCCCAACAATTTTCTTATTTCTTCATTCCCATGCCACTCCTCCCAAAAAGAGGTATCTACTGCTCCACTCACAGATTCCGGGCTGTCTTTGGGATTTATTGTGATTATTAGAATGTAGTGAAATTGACACTGTGCTGGTTCCATGTTTAGCTGGTAGAGACCCAGTAGCTTCAGCTTTCACTCTCTGGAGGTCTTGAGGCTCCATGTAGAGAGGTCTGGCTACTCTGCTCAGCAGCTAAGCAAAGACAAAATAGTGACCTGGCCAGGCCATAGCTGTTACAGGCATCACAGTTGAGACAGGTTTGGATCATGGTGGCTTTAGTTCTCCAGTTCCTTATTCTCATTTTCTTTACTGTTTAAGTTTTCTCTATCTCATAATTTTACTTTCCTCAGTTTCTTTCTCATTATAAAGTTATCCTTTCCTCACAGATATTCTAATTCTCAAGTGAGGGAGACTCTGATTTATTTAATTCAACTTTTCAAAACTAGGGGAGGTTACAAGTGGCTTTTGAGACCATGGGGAATGTGCACAATCCAGACGATCTGTGATTGTGGAAAAAATGTCTGGTGCTACAAAACATGGTCTCTGCAGGGACCTGCTTTTGTGGAAGGGCTTGTGGTTATGACAGGCAATCTAGTTAGCAAAATAAGCACAATCCAATATTAGTTCTCAAGATCTCTTGCTAATTCAGCACAGGAGCTGACGGTTAAAAGGCAGGAATGGGCCCTCAGATACTTCAGATTTGTACCTTTCTGGAGGCCTATTCAATTCAATTATATTTGAATTGGAGGCATGCCCCTTATTTGCAGATATATTAGTTATTAGCTGTAGCATAGTGTCTTAACGAGTATGGCATTTAAGACAGGAGCAGAGTGTCTGAGGTAACAAAGATGGGGTAAGACTTTGAAGCAGAGACTTATAAAACAGAAGAATGGACAGTTTTAAGCCAAAGATATAAGGTCATGACACATACACACTCACAAAAATGCTAAACCAAAAACCAAACCCTTTGGCATCTAGTCGAGTACAACTCATAGCAACCCCATAGGACAGAGTAGAACTTCCCCGTAGGGTTTTCAGGGATCAGCTGGTAGATTTGAACTGTCGATCTTTTGGTTAGCAGCTAAACACTTAAACACTGCAACAAGATCTCAAGCAAAGTGTTGGAGGGTAAGAATAAAGAACCAAAAACACAATGTGAGGTCCACAGATAGATATATGGCTTATGGTGAACAGGTGAACAGCCAACAAAGACATAAGATTACTAAACTCCATAAATGACACATAGCAGGCAAAAGGGAATATCCATACAGGTAGAGTGAATTGAGTCATGTAAAACAAAAGGATGGAGATTAACAGTTGGAAAATATACTCCTAGCTACAAGGCAGGGGGTGAGGTTGTTGTTGTTAAAAATTTTTTTTTTTTCCTTTAGGTACCATCAAATTTGTTCCAAGTCATAGCGAACCTATGTACAACAGAAGGAAACACTGCCTGGTCCTGCACCATCCTCACAATCATTCTAATGTTTGAGCCCATTGTTGCAGCCACTGTGTCAGCCCTTCTTACTGAGGGTCTTCCTCTTTTTCAGTGACCCTCTACTTTATCAAGCATGATGTCTTTCTCCAGGGACTGGTCCCTCCTGATAACATGTCCAAAGTATGTGAGACATAGCCTTGCCATTCTTGTTTCTTCCAGGATAGATTTTCTCATTCTTTTGGCAAAAAAAAAAAAAAAAAAATCACATTGCCATAGTGTCAGTTTTGACTCATAAAGACCCTACAGGACAGAGCAGAACTGCCCCATAGAGTTCCAAAGAGATCCTGGTGGATTTGAACTGTCGACCCTTTGGTTAGCAGTCATAGCTCTTAACCATTATCCCTCTAGGGTTTCTGCCCTTTTGGCAGTCCATGATATATTCAATACTCTTTGCCAACACCACAATTCAAAGTTATCAATTCTTTCATCTTCCTAATTCATTGTCCAGCTTTTGCATCCATATGAGGCAATTGAAAACACCATGGCTTGAGTCAGTGCACCTAAGTCCTCAAGGTGACATGTTTCCTTTTTAACATTTTAAAGAGGTCTCTTGCAGCAGATTTGCCCCATGCAATGAGTCTTTTGATTTCGTGACTGCTGCTTCCATGGGTGGTGATCGTGGATCCAAGTAAAATGAAATCCTTGACAACTTCAATCTTTTCTCCATTTATCATGATGTTGCTTATTGGTCTAGTTATGTTGGTTTCTATTTTCTTTATGTTGAAGTGTAATCCATACTGAAGGCTGTGGTCTTTGATCTGCATCAGCAACTATTTCAAGTCCTCTTCACTTTCAGCAAGCAAGGTTGGGCTATGTGCATAATGCATATTGTTAATAAGCCTTCTTCCAATCCTGATACCCCATTCTTCTTCACATAGTCCAGCTTCTTGGATTATTCGCTCAGCATACAGATTGAATAGGTATGGTGAAAGGATACAACCTTGACACGCACCTTTTTTGTCTTTAAACCGCACAATATCCCCTTGTTCCGTTCAAACAACTGCCTCTTGATCTATGTACAGGTTCCTCTTAAGCACAATTAAGTGTTCTGGAATTCCCGTCCTTCTCAATGTTATTCATAGTTTGTTATGATCCTCACAATCGAATGCCTTTGCATAGTCAGTAAAACACAGGTAAACATCTTTGTGGTATTCTCTGCTTTAAGCCAGTATCCATCTGACAACAGCAATGATATCCCTTTCTTGTACATCCTGTTCTGAACCTGGCTCCAATTTCTGGCTGTTCTCTGTTGATGTACTGCTGCAGCCACTTTTGAATGATCTTCAGCAAAATTTTACTTGTGTGTGATATTAATGATATCGTTCTATAATTTCAGCACTCAGTTGGATCACCTTTCTCTGGAATAGTCATAAATAAGGATCTCTTCTAGGCAGCTGGCCAGGTGACTGCCTTCCAAATTTCTTAGCTTAGGTGAGTGAGCACTTCCAGAGCTACATCCACTTGTTGAAACATCTCAGTTGGTAATCCACCAATTCCCAGAGCCTTGTTTTTCACCAATGCCTTCAGTACAGCTTGGACCTCTTCCTTCAGTACCATTGGTTCCTGATCATACACTACCCCGTGAAATGGTTGAATTTTGACCGATTCTTTTTGGTATAGTGACTCTGTGTATTCCTTCCATCTTCTTTTGATGCTTTCTGCATTGTTTAATATTTTCCCCATAGAATCCTTCACTATTGCAACTTAAGGCTTGAATTTTTTTCTTCAATTCTTTCAGCTTGAGAATTTCCAAGCATGTTCTTCCTTTTGTGTGTGAGGCTACATGGTAAGGATCTGCATGCTGGGAAATCAGGATGCAAGGTAGGGACCCAGCCAAGATTGGAGGTAACAGTGAGACTGAGTAGATGCTGATGAGGTTATTAAACTGATAGCTATAATGCAAGCATTTCTGCGTGCTTATAACTAGGATTGTCTGAGTTGGAGTTGATCCACTATGTTCTTACCATCAATGCCTATTTCTAAATCAAAGGAATAGAGAAAAGCCTTTGAAGTCCTTCTGAAAATACTTGGTTGGTTCAGTCTTTTCCTCCCAGCTTCATTTAGCTCTCATGGTACTCTTTTTAGCATTAGAAAACTAAACCAAACCCTTTGCCATCAGTCCATTCCAACTTATAGCGACTCTACAGGACAGAGCAGAACTGCCCCATAGGGTCTTAAAGGAGAGGTTGGTGGGTTGGAGATGCCAACATTTTGGTTAGCAGCCTGAACTCTTAACCACTACACCACCAGGATCCCTTTTTTTTTAGGACTAGGGATTTGTATCAGATTTAGAACAATTCCACTGGACATGTATGGAAAGCACAGAAGTGTTTTTGCAGTGTGTATATCCAAATTACAGGAAGAGCTGCTTAAAATGGCAGCTAGTCAATTTACATATTGTTGCCCACTTATCAGATGGTGTCTAAGATTAGAAGATGAAAATAGTAGGCTGGTGGTGAAGTGGTTAAGCATTTGGCTGCTAACCAAAAAGTTGGCAGTTTGAATCTGCAAGCTGCTCCTTGGAAACTCTATGGGACATTTCTACTCTATCCTATAGAGCCACTATGAGCTGGAAATGACTGGACAGCAACGAGTCTTTTTTTAATTATTATTTGATAAGGAAACTAGACTTAGCTGTTGAAATACAGCACACCAGCAAGTATTTCAGCGTTCCCATTATCATATATGCATAGTACTGGGCACAAGCGGAACCCCTGGTGGCTTAGTGGTTAAAAGCTACAGCTGCTAACCAAAAAGTTGGCAGTTTGAATCTACCAGGTGCTATTTGGGAACTCTATGGGGCAGTTCTACTCTGTCCTATAGAGTCAATATGAGTTGGAATCAACTGGACAGCAATGGGTTTGGTTTTGGGGTATTTTGGGGCATAAATGTATGTAGGGTAGGAGAAGGAGCAGCATTCCTTTCACCTGTGGAAGGTCTCCCAAAGTGACACCTTTTCAACAAATTCTTAAATGTAATACTCAACATAAGTTTTAAGAGAAAGATGAAAAATATTTTCAAGGAAGTATCAAGGGATGTAGAGAATATAACCCAAAAAGTAACTTAAAAGGAGCTTTCTCTTGTACCCAGTGACTGCTTTCCCCCTCACTTACTCTTGCCCCATTCCACATATGCTTCCACTGGTGTTAGAACAGTGCACAGTGTCTGGTTAACCAAATACTAAATGGGTAGACCCAGCACTCATGGAGTTTATAATGTAGTTGGGAATATAAGCGTTTCAACAAATATAATTTGAAAATAAATTATTCACATGCTTGATGAATGATATGAGAAAGATAAAATACTATGTGAAAGTGAAAGAAGGTGGCATCAATTCCAAATAAAAAGACACAGGAAGAATGTACAGAGAAGAGATACTTGAATAGGACTTGGGGAAATAAATAGGGTTTTTCTAGACACATTTGTATGGGGGGGGATTTTAGCCAGTGATAATAATATGAAAAAAGGTACAGAGATAAGACAGTGCAGTGAAGTGATAATCAGTCTGATACAACTGGAAGAGAAGATATACGTGCATTGGGAAAGGGCAGAGATACTTGAAGATAAGCCTACAATAACAAACTACACAGATTATGGAGAACTGTGACTGCCATAGTAAGAAATGATAAGAAATAAGATATCAGGTGGGGCTAAGATGGTGGAGTGTCAGATGCTTCCAATGGCCCCTCTTACAACAAAGACCTGAAAAAAAAAAGTGAATCGATTATATACGTGACAAGCTAGGAATTCTGAGCATCAAAGCAAAGTTAAGAAATCAGACTGAGTGACAGGGGAGGGAGAGACGGTGCAGAAGGAGTGAGGAGTTGCCAAGCCACAACACCTCACTCAGATTTCTTGGCACGACTATGAAGGAGCTGATGGCAGTTTTCTGGGACATGGCTGCTCCAGCCAAAGAAAGCAAGCAAAGTGGTGCACCCCTGACCCTGTGGGGTGACTGCAGAGGGGCTGGCTATGGTGTTTAGGACACGGCTGCTTCAGTGAAAGAAGGCAAGCACTAGATGTAGCCCTAACCCCTGGGGTGATTTTGGTAGGGATCCAGCCAGCACACATAGGCTACACACGCCTCTGGGATCTGAGCCAAAATAGTGCTCTCTGCACAAGATAAGTAATTTTGTCTAATTTACTGAACAGATCTAATAGCTCCTTCTTTTGAAAGAACTCTCTCTTATCTATCTGATCTCTCCTCCCTCTGCCCCAGCTGGCTTCATTAACATTTGATTTCCCTGGGCCTTAGATAGGCCCTGCTGCTCTCCCGGAGCCATTTTCTTGGCGTTGGAGAAGGAACAAATTAACAAAAGAGGGAAAAATACTCTGCCAACTCCCTTAATCTGGAAACTCACAGCAGAAGTGGCTCCAGTGCAGGCACAAGCAATCCATAGACTTTGTCTTTCACCCCTGCATGGATCTAGGTAGCTCCACCACACCAGAGAGGATCTGGCTGTTATATTGCAAGGGTGAATCTGTTTGAGGCCTGATTGTAACTGTTTCACCTGTGAGGTAGAGAGGCCGGTTTGGATGTTTGATACCATTCTGCCTATTATTTTTTTTCACCTACCCATGGCAGGGGCCTGAGGACTGCAGGCTCCAACCACACCATCTAGCCACCTGTGAAAGGGGTCCAAGGTTAAGTGTTGCCTACCAGTCCTTACAGGTAAAAGCATTGGGTGCCTATGGTATGGCTACAGAACCCTCCCACCAGAGTGCTCTAGAGAACAGGGATGTGTGTTCCTCACAGACGCTCAGGGGAAGGTTGTTAGCCCCCTGCCTTCCTCAGAGTGTGACTCCCCTGCTGCTACCAGAAAGCTGTGCATACACCCATCACAACTGCTTCTCTAAGATAGTAGGTGAGAGCCTACATTACACACTAGGTGATAGACTATCAGGACACCTGTGCTGAATCTATACAAGAATAGTGAATGGACTCCTAGGTTCATATAGCAGGTAATAGCTCTAGCCATCTGGAAACAGGACGTTAATGCTTCAAAGTTTCCAATAATCAAGTTAGCTCACTCTAGTAGCCTATCTGGGTATATCAAAACAAAACAAAGCAAGAAACTAGAACACAGAGGCAAACATAAAATAAATTAATACAATAACTCATAGATGGCTCGGAGACAACATTCAATATCAAGTTACATAAAGAAGAAGACAGAGATTGCTTCAATAAACTCCCAAAACAAAGAATCAAGGACTCTTTCAGACGAAGATGTATTCCTAGAATTACCAGATGTAGAATACAAAAGATTAATATACAGAACTCTTCAAGACATCAGGAAAGATTTCAGGAACAAGATCAGGATGAATGCAGAACAAGCCAAGGAACACTCAGATAAAGCAGTTGAAGAAATTAAAAAGGCTATTCAAGAACATAATGAAAATTTAAAAAGCTGCAAGAATCCATAGAGAGACAGCAATCAGAAATGCAGAAGATTAACAATAAAATTACAGATTTAGACAAGTCAATAGAAAGTCAGAAGAGAAGAATAGAGGATGTGGAAGGAAGAATTAGTGAGATTGAAGATAAAACAGTTTGCAACAATATATTTGAAGAAAAATCAGATAAAAGAATTTTAAAAAATGAAGAAACTCTAAGAATCATGTGGGAACTTATGAAGAAGAATAACTTGTGAGTGACTGGAATACCAGAACAGGGAGGCTTAACAGAAAATACAGAGAGAATTGTTGAAGATTTATTGGCAGAAAACTTCCCTGACATCATGAAAGATGAAAGGATATCTGTCCAAGATGCTCATAGAACCCCATACGAGGCAGATACCAAAAGAAAGTAACCAAGACATATTATAATCAACCTTGCCAAAACCAAAGATAAAGAGGAAATTTTAAGAGTAGGCAGCGATAAGTGAAAAGTCACCTACAAAGGAAAATCAATAAGTTCAGACTACTGGGAAGAAACCATGCAGGCAAGAAGACAATGGGATGACATATAGAAAACATTGAAGGAGAAAAATTGCCAGCCAAGAATCATATATCCAGCAAAACTGTCTCTCAAATATGAAGGCGAAATTAAGACATTGCCAGGTAAACAGAAGCTTTGAGAATCTGCAAAAACTAAACCAAAGTACAAGAAATACTAAAGGCAATTCTCTGGTTAGAAAATCAATATCGGATATCATCCCAATACCAGAACACAGGACAGAGCAACCAGATATCAACCCAGCTAGGGAAATCACAAAAATAAATCAAGATTAAAAAAAAAAAAAAGTACACTGAAAACAGAGAATGAGTGATGTCATTATTTAAAAGATGACCACATTAAATCAATAAACAGTGAGTAAATAAAGTAGGCATAGATCTCCCATATGGGGCAGAAATCAAGGCAATATAGAGGGATACAAGTTAGCTTTAAACTTAGAAAAATAGGGGTAAATATTAAGGTAGCAATAAAAAAGACTAACAATCCTACACATCAAGATAAAAAAAACAAGAAAAACATAAAGGCTCAGCAAAATCAAAATCAACTAAAATGAAAGAGGAACAGACAGTTTACAAAGAAAAACTACTCAGCACAAAAAAAAGTGCAAAAATGAAACTGTCAACAACACACAAAAGGTGTCAAAATGACAGCACTAAACTCATACTTATCTATAATCATGCTGAATTATAAATGGGCTAAATGCATGACTAAAGAGACAGAGTTGAGGAATGAATTAAAAAACATAATTTGTCTGTATGCTGCCTACAAGAGACAAGCCTTAGGCTTAAAGACAAAAACAAACTAAAACTCAAAAGATGAAAAAAAAATATATCAAGCAAACAACAATCAAAAAGAACAGGACTGGCTATACTAACTTCTGACAAAACAGACTTCAAACTTAATCTACCACAAAAGATAAGGAAGGACACTACATAATGACTAAAGGGGCAATATACCAGGAGGATATTACCATATAAAATATTTATGCACCCAACAACAGGGCTTCAAGATACATAAAACGAACTCTAAGAGCATTGAAAAGAGAGATAGATAGCTTCACAATAACAGTAGAATTCTTCAACACACCACTTTCAGTGAAGGACAGAACATCCAGAAAGAAGCTCAGTAAAGACACAGAAGAGCCAAATGCCACAATTAACCAACTTGACCTCACAGACATATACAGAACACTACACCCAACAGCATCCAAGTGTACTTTCTTTTCCAATGCACATCGAACATTTTCTAGAATAGGCCACATATTAGGCCATAAAATAACCCTTAACAGAATCCAAAACATTTAAATATTACAAAGCATCTTCTCTGACCGTAAAGCCATAAAACTAGAAGTCAATAACAGAAAAATCAGGGAAAAGAAATCAAACACATAGAAACTAAACATCACTTTGCTCAGAAACAATTGGATTACAGAACAAATTAATGATGTAATAAAGAAATTCATAGACTCCAATAAGAATGAAAACACTTCCTATCAGAACCTTAGGGACACAATTAAAGCAGTGTTCAGATGTCAATTTATATCAATAAATGCACACACACAAAAAGAGGAAAGGGCCAAAATCAAACAGTTGTCCCTACAACTTGAACAAAGAGAAAGAGAGCAACAAAAGAAACCTTCAGGAACCAGAAGAAAGCAAATAATAAAAATTAGAGTGGAATTAAAGGGAATAAAAAACAGAAAAACAATAGAAAGGGTTAACAAGACCAAAAGCTGGTTTCTTGAAAAGATTAACAAAATCGATAAACCATTGCCAGACTGACAAAAGAAAAACAGGAGATGAACCAAATAACCCAAATAAGAAACGAGAGGGGTTATATCACAACAGACCCAATAGAAATTAAAAGAATCATAACAGATTACTATAGAAGTTGTACTGTAACAAATTTGAAAACGTAGAGGAAATGGACAAATTTCTGGAAATATACTACCTACCTAAACTAATAGAAACAGAGGCAGAACAACTAAATAATAAACCCATAACGAAAGAAGAAATTGAAAAAGTAACCAAAAAAATCCCAACAAAGAAAATCCCTGGCCCTGACAGCGTCACTGGAGAATTCTATCAAACTTTCAGAGAAGAGTTAATACCACTACTACTAAAGGTATTTCAGAACATAAAAAACTATGGATAACTCCCAAATTCATTCTATGAAGCCTGCATGACACTGATACCAAAACCAGGTAAAGACACCACAGAAAAAGAAAATTACAGACCAATATCTGTCATGAACATAGACGTAAACATTCTCAACAAAATTCTAGCCGATAGACTTCAACAACATATAAAAAAAAATAATTCACCATGACCAAGTGGGATTCATACCAGATATGCAGAGATGGTTCAACATTAGAAAAACAATCAATATAATCCATCACAAAAACAAAGCAAAAGACAAGAACCACATGATCTTATAAATTGATGCAGAAAAAGCATTTGACAAAGTCCAGCACACATTCACGATAAAAACTCTCAGCAAAATAGGAATAGAAGGAAAATTCCGCAACACAGTAAAGGGCATGTATACAAAGCCAACAGCCAACATCATCCTAAATGGAGAGAGACTGAAAGCATTCCCCTTGAGAAGAGGGACCAGACAAGGATGCCCTTTATCACCACTGTTATTGAACATTGTGCTGGAGGTCCTAGCCAGAGGTATTAGGCTAGATAAAGAAATAAAGGGCAACCAGATTGGCAAAGAAGAAGTAAAAGTATCTCTGTTTTCAGATGACATGATCTTATACACAGAAAACCCTAAAGAATCCTCAAGAACACTACTGAAACTATTAGGAGAATTCAGCAGAATATCAGGATACAAGATAAACATACATAAATGAGTTGGAGGCCTCTACACCAAAAAAAAAAAGGACATCAAAGAGAAAATCACAAATCAATACCATTTATAGTAGCCTCCAAGAAGATAAAATACTTAGGACTAAATCTTACCAGAAATGTAAAAGACTTACACAAAGAAAACTACAAAACACTTCTGCAAGAAACCAGAAGAGAACTACGTAAGTGGAAAAACATACCTTGCTCATGGATAGGAAGACTCAACCTTGTAAAAATGTCTATTCTGCCCAAAGCAATCTGTGGATACAATCTAATCCCAATCCAAACACAAGTGGCATTTTTAATGAGATGGAGAAACAAATCACCAACTTCATATGGAAGAGACAGAGGCCCCAGATAAGTAAAGCATTTCTGAAAAAGAAGGACAAAGTGGGAGACCTCATTCTACCTGATTTTAGAACATATTATGCCACCACAGTAATCAGAACAACCTAGTACTGTTACAACAACAGGCACATAGACCAATGGAACAGAATTGAGAATCCAGACATAAATCCATCCACATATGAGAAGCTGATATTTGACAATGGTCCAAAGTCTGTTAAATGAGGAAAAGACAGTCAGTCCCTTTAACAAATTGTGCTGGCATAACTGGATATCCATCTGCAAAAAAAAAAAAAAAATGAAACAAGACTATACCTCACACCATGCACCAAAACCAACTAAAAATGGATCAAAGACCTAAGTATAAAATCATAAACGATAAAGATCATGGGAGAAAAAATAGGGACAATGCTAGGAGCCCTCATACATGGCATAAACAGTATACAAAAAATTACTAGAAATGTACAAACACCAGAAG
Organism: Loxodonta africana; assembly: GCF_030014295.1. Taxonomy (NCBI): domain Eukaryota; kingdom Metazoa; phylum Chordata; class Mammalia; order Proboscidea; family Elephantidae; genus Loxodonta; species Loxodonta africana. The sequence continues at coordinate 112,572,712 of NC_087343.1, read as the reverse complement.
AGAAATTAGATAACTGGGAGCTCCTAAAAGTCAAACACCTATGCTCATCCAAAGACTTCACTAAAAGAGTAAAAAGATTACCTACAGATTGGGTAAAAGTTTTTAGTTATGACATTTCCAATCAGCAGATGATCTCTAAAATCTACATGTTACTACAGAAAGTTAACAAAAAGACAACCTAATTAAAAAAATGGGCAAAGGATATGAACAGGTACTTCACTAAAGAAGACATTCAGGTAGGTAACATACATGAGGAAATGCTCACGATCAGTAACCATTAGAGAAAAACATATCAAAACTATACTGAGATTCCATGTCACTCCAACAAGGCTGGCATTAATCCAAAAAACACAACATAATAAATGTTAGTGAGGTTGTAGAAAGACTGGAACACTTCTACACTGCTGGTGGGGATGTAAAATGGTACAAACACTTTGGAAATCAATTTGGCTCTTCCTTAAAAAACTAGAAATAGAGCTACCATTAGGATCCAGCAATCCCACTCCTTGGAATATATCCTAGAGAAATAAGAGCCTTTACATGAAGAAATATATGCACATCATGTTCATTGCGGCACTGTTTACAATAGCAAAAAAATGGAAGCAACCAGGGTGTCCATCAATGGTTGAATGGATAAATAAATTATGATATAGTCACACAATGGAATCAATAAAGAACAGTGAGGAATCTATGAAACATGTCATAACATGGAGGAATCTGGAAGGCATTATGCTGAGTGAAATTCGTTGCAAAAGGACAAATATTGTATGAGACCACTATTATAAGAACTCAAGAAATAATTTAAACAGAGAAGAAAATATTCTTTGATGGTTACAAGAGCAGGGAGAGAGGGAGCGACTCAAGGTAATTATGAGCCCAAGAGACAGAAAGGGCCACATAAATCAGAGACTACATCAGCCTGAGACCAGAAGAGCTAGATGGTACCTGGCTACAACTGATGACTCCCATGACAGGGAACACAGCAGAGAATCCCTGAAGGAGAAAGAGAGCAGTGGGATGCAGACCTCAACTTCTCGTAAAAAGACCAGACTTAATGATCTGGCTGAGACTAGAAGGACCCCGGAGGTCATGGCCACCAGACCCTCTGTTAGCTCAAGATATGAACCATTCCCAAAGCCAACTCTTCAGACAGGGATTGGAGTGGACTATAAGGTAGAAAATGATACTGGTGAGGAGTGAGCTTCTTATGTGGGCAGCTCCTGTCTGAAGGGGAGATGTGAAGACCGAGGGGGCCAGAATCTGGCTGAATGGACACAGAAATACAGGATGGAAAGAAGAAGTGTGCTGTCTCATTAGGGAAAGAGCAACTAGGAGTATATAAACCAAAAAAACCAAACCCAGTGCCGCCGAGTCAATTCTGACTCATAGTGACCCTATAGGACAGAGTAGAGTTTCTAACGAGCCCCTGATGGATTTGAACTGCCGACCCTTTGGTTAGCAGCCATAGCACTTAACCACTATGCCACCAGGGTTTTCAGGAGTAGCAAGGTGTACATAAGTTTTTGTATGAGAGACTGACTTGATTTGTAAACTTTCACTTAAAGTACAATAAAAATTAAGAAAAAAAAAAGATAACAGGGTTTTTTTTTTTTAACTAAGGAATTAGTATGCCTGGGCCTGTGCTCTAGAAATACTGCGTAGTGTGCATGTGCATTGCAACAATATTAAACTTGTCTCAGTGCTGTGATGTGTTCATGTGTGTCTCTTTTCATAAAATTGCATGCAAATATGGTTACAGAATTAACAGTACATGTGTATTTCTTCTATATATTATATACATAAATTTGTATATATTTCTTGAACTTAAAAATAGTGTTATAGCCAGATTTAGTTTTAATTTTGTTTTTATATAATGTACTATTTCGTATTGTATTTCTGCTCAAAGGAGGTCATTTCAATTCTGTTTCATTCTCACACACGAGGGAGCTTAAATAGTGTGCAATACCAACCTGGGCCATATTAGAACTACTGGCTTAGAAATGAACATTGGCCAAAAGTCATTAGAAACAGATAGCTGTTTAGTGGTGTGTGGGAAATTAGTTGATGGTTGCAGTCCAGTTCCTACTTAACAGGTGTCTACCTCATAAAAACCACCATCATAATCAGCACTTATTGGCACCCTTATCCTCAGTGTGAGAAGAGAAGCCAAGATTTAAGGCTGCTTTTCCTTCTCAGTCTGTCAGGTTTGTGTGGGAGCTTCCCTTCAGCCTTTGATAGTTGCCCAATATTTTTCTTCTAATAATATTAATTGCTAATGTGAATTTAGTGTCTCTTTAAGAAGTCATCAGATATTAAATTCATCTTAGAAATTAATATTGCTAGAAGGAAAACATGGAGTTATTATAAAAGGTGTTTACAATGAGACCATTTGAAGAGATACAACTTCAAATCAGCAGTTTTAAAGACAGACATATGCACCCACCACAGGGGCCTCTCCTACTGCTTGAAAACTAGAAGAAAATTCATTACTTAAGGTCATTAAAGCATCACACTCAAACCTAATCATGATTTACAGAGTGAAATCCACAGGTTTATTCAATGTTGCTTGGTTGTGACATTGAATGCTACTTAGTGGAAGGAAAATGTATTTTTTCATGCTTGATCACATGTCATCTTCTATATTTTCATCCTTTAAGCATGAAATCTAGTGACAACAAAATAAGAAATATTCAAACCAATTCATTTGCAATAGAATCAGTTAAAATCTTCATTCACTGCCTGACTAGTGTCACAACTCATCTTTTGCACAATGCAGTATTTATACGTAAAAATAATACTTTATAAACATTCCGTTGTGCAGCATTTATCCATGATTGCTCTCATTTAAAAAAAAAATGTGTTTACTACGGTGGCAATCGGAAACAATTAGGTCCATTTAAATGACTTTGTGTGATGATTTGATGGCAGTTGTTTTATAGCATCTTTTGAGGAGTGACAAGGAAATGAACTTGAATGCATTCTAATGATTGATGTATTCCATTTTCACTGGCCTTTCAATTTATAAGACAGGACAAAAAGTAAAATTGGCTTTATAACATAAGAAAATGCATTCACGATGCATTTGTATTTATTACATTAACAATAAAAATCAAAGGACAATTTGCAAACACTTATATTAGCAAGAATATTATTTTAAATGTATAGATGGGAAAGAGAAAAAATAAGTATGAGAACTTTCTGAGTAGAATTAAAACAATAAACCATTGTATTTCCCCAATAAATTCTTAATTAACATAATGGTACATTTATTTAATGAAAATTTACAATACAGGAAATATAGGGTTGCTATGAGTCAGAATGGACTCGATTGCAATGGGGTTGGAAATATTGAAACTGTCTTATAAAACAAAAGGTAAAGCATTCTGAATATGAAAGGTGAAAGTGTATACATGCCTGATAATTGATTAGAAACAAAACATTACTTTCCATAATCTTTGATTCATTTTACATTGTGTTGTATCCTTCCTTTAACTCTGCCTACAAATACAACTTATAAGGACATGAGATTTTTTCACACAAATGGATAAAATAAAAGCTAAAATAAATTTCTAGATGTTGGCTTAAAATCTTGACATTATTGTTGCTCCACAAAGAGATAAAGTATATGATTTATACAATTTGAATAACAGAAAGATGTTTACCTGTGGTTTATTGACTATGCAAATACATTTGACTGTGTGAATCTTAACAAATTATGGATAACATCGCAAAGAATTGAAATTCCAGAACACTTTATTGTGTTCATGAGGAACCTGTACTTATATCAAGAGGCAGTTGTTTGCACAGAATGAGGGGATACAGCATGATTTAAAGTCAGGAAAGTTGTGCTTCAGGGTTGTATCATCCACCATACTTACTTGGTCTGTATACTGAGCAAATAATCTGAGAAGCTGGACTATATAAAGAAGAACATGGCATCAGGATTAGGAGAAGACTCATTAACAGCCTGCAATATGCAGATGACACAACCTGTTAGTTGGAAGTGAGGAGGACTTGAAGCACTTATTGATGCAGATCATAGGCCACAGCCTTCAGTAAAGATTACACCTCAACATAAAGAAAACAAAAATCCTCACAACTGGACCAATAAGTAACATCATGATAAACAGAGAAAAGATTGATGTTATCAAGGATTTCATTTTACTTTGTCCCACAATCAATGCCCATGGAAGCAGTAATAGAGAAGTAAAATGACGCTTTGCAATGGGCAAATCTGCTGCAAAACATCTCTTTAAAATGTTAAAAAGCAAAGATGTCACTTTAAGGACTAGAGTATGCCTGCCCCAAGCTGTGCTGTTTTCAATTGCCTCATATGCATGTGAAAGCTGGACAATGAATAAGGAAGGCCAAAGAAGAATTGATGCCTTTGAATTATGGTGTTGACAAGGAATATTGCTTATACCATGGACTACCAGAAGAATGAACAAATCTGCCTTGGAAGAAGTACACCCAGAATGCTCCTTAAAAGCAAGAACGGTGAGGCTTCATCTCACATATTTTGGGCGCGTTATCAGGAGGGACCAGTCCCTGGAGAAGGACTTCATGCTTGGTAAAATACAGGGACAGCAAAAAAAGAAGACTCCAATGAGATGGATTGACACAGTGGCTACAACAATGGGCTCAAGCTTAACAACGATCATGGGAATGGCTAGAGACTGGACAGTGTTTGTTCTGTTGTACATAGGATCACTATGAGTAGAAACCAATTGGATGGCACCTAACAACAACACAAAAACAACATAATTTGAGAAAGAAGGAATATGAAAGTACATTTGTAAATGGGAAAAAATTGTCCAAAGTCATAAATCCAGTTAAAAACAAAGTCAAAATGAGTGTCCCTGATTACAATTTTCATTGTGTAATAACACAATCACTCAATACTGGTAACCATGGCCTAACCAAGTGTCTTAGGCTGGGTTCTCTAGAGATGCAAAACCAGTAAAGGGTATAAATATATATAGAGAGAGATTTATATCAAGGAAACAGCTTACTTGATTGTAGATGCTGGAACGTCCCAAGTCCTCGGATCAAGATAAAGTCTTCTCTTAATTCATGTAGCTACAGAGGCTGGTGGACCCAAGATCGGCAGGTCGGAGATCAAGGCTTTTGCTCACAGGTTGTGAAGATCAACAAATCCCAAGACTGGCAGGCAAGACCGCAAGCCTTCTCCTGATTCACATAGCTGCAGGGGCTGGTACACCCAAGATTGGCAGATGGAACAGCAGGGCTTCCATTCACAGGCTATGAAGTTTGACGAATCCCAAGATTGGCAGGCAATGCCACAAGGCTTCTTCTGGTTCACTCAGCTGCAGGGGCTGGTGAACCCAAGATCGGTAGGTCAGAGGCGAGGGCTTCCACTCAAAGGCTGTGATGATCAACGAATCCCAAGATCAGCAGATAAGCCGATAGCTCACATCCCAAGAATCAGAGGTTAGACAAATAGGAGGCAACCACAGGATCCAGAGCTAGCAAAAAGCCAGAACGTCTGCTTATATTCTGATGCAGGCCACATCCCCAAGGAAAATCCCCTTCAACTGATTGGCTACTCACAGCAGATTCCATCATGACAGTGATCACACACAAACACGGAGAATCACGGCCCAGACAAGTTGACGCACAATCTTAACCATCACACCAAGATGACACACATTTTTAGGAGACACAGTTCAATCCATGACAAACTCAATTCATATTTATTAATTTTGTATTGATTAAGATAGAAAAAAAAGTGCAGGAATTATTCCAAAATCCATAACTAATAAATCATATTCCATATCGTGAAGATAGTATAAGACCGGGCAGTGTTTTGTTCTGTTGTACATACTGTCTCTGTGAGATAGAACCACCTTGACAGCATGTAACAACAACAATATTCCATACTGTGGTGTGATGATTAATTCTGTGTGGCCTCTCAAGCCATGGTTTTGTAACTCCCACCAATGTGATAATTGTGGCCCACCAAGAGAATTGGTCAGTTTTGCCATCCTGCTCGGCTTGACGTGAGCCATCCCAAAGGTGGGAAAGAGCGGATCCCACTACCAAAGAAGGAGAGCCAAAAGCAGAGCATGTCCTTTGGACCCGAGATCCCTGTGCTGAGAAGCTCCTGGAACCAGGAGACCAAGACAGAGAGAGAGGGAGAATGAGCTGAAGACAGCAAGAAGTGGTGGCAGAGAAATGGCAGCAGGAGAGACAGGCAGGAGGCTGCACAGTAGGCCTCCCAGCCCATGGAGTAAGAAAGCTGAGTACCTTTGGGCTGAGGCTTACTGGTGGAGTGGGGTACCTCTGGCCACTTATTGGCAGGGGCAAAAAGAACTTTGTAACACTTGCCTGAGAAAGGCAGAGGCGAAGAGAACAGAGAGGCATGTCCGTGGCACAACTGGGAAGAGGCTGTCCTGATGGAAGAACTGTATCCTAAGTGTTCCTGAACCTGAATTGTAACCTGTTACTTCCCTAATAAGCCTCATTGTCTGTGAGTTCTGTGTGGCCATTACAATGAATTATTGAACCCAGCAGAGAAGTAGAGTGCTGTGACAGGGACTATTGGTGTCAGAATTGGTAATGATGGTGCAGAGAGGAGGCATGTCTGACCCTCACCTCATAGAATCAGCCTTGGGTTGTTGAACTTGATTCTCCTTCACCCTTGTGAAGTTAGAGGAGGTATGACACTACCCCCACACAATTTTTACACACACAGAAAGAAACAAACAGCAAACAAATCTTACCTGGCTGATAAATTATTCATTGGGACAAGGATAGAAGCAAATTTATCAATTTCATTCTATAATAAATTGATATTATTTGAAAATACATTTTTCCACTTAAAAAATAAGAGCAAAAAACTTTTACATGTCCCCCTATTTTTTGACTGATAAGATTATTTTTTCAGTTCATAGTTTTTTTTTTTTTCTTTTTAGAGAGAATCCACTGGAAATGTTATTGCTTTACACTTTTTAACTCATTTTAGGAAGCGTATTCTGAACATTTAGAATACCCCTATGCTTGGAGGAAGAGCTAACATGGCAGTATAGACAGAAGAACCATGCCATCCCTCTAGAGAGCAAAGACCTGCAAAACTAAGTAAAACAGAGACAAACATCAATCCTGGAACCCTAAGCATCACATAAAAAGATAAAGAACTCAACCAAGCACTGAATGGAATAAGAAACTGACAGAGAATAGAGAGCAAGGATAGATGTACATTGGAGGTCCCCTCTCAAATAATGCAGCATGGATTTGTCATCTTGGACTCCTCAGCCACCGAGAGTGGTGGACAGGAAGTATAGGAAGACAGCTTCATGCAGCTCCCAGCAAGAGACAGAGCACCAGTAACTAGAGATACATGCTTCTGCCCCCATCCTTCTTCCTAATCTTGGCCTCCGCTGCTTCCCAGAGGACTGCAGTCACTTGGCCAGGGAGGCGTTGGCTCTTACTGCTTAGATTTGCTCCACCCACACTGGACAGACCCAAAGGGTAATTTTGTTGCTTTTTTTGGCTTCTTTTGGTTTCTTCTCTCTCTCTCACTTCCTTCCTTTCCTTTCTCTCGAACGTCTGACTTTGTGTGCCATCTACACTCTTTCCTGACAGGTTGTGAAGCACAACTCAGCCAGGGAGCCACTTCCCCAGTCCTTACCTCAACACCAGTGGGATCCCGGGGTGCATTTTTTTCTTTTTGTTTTTCTTGGTTTCCTGTCTATCTCTACTTTCCTTCTTTTCCTGTCCCCTGAATTCTTGTCACTGTGTGCCATCTCTGCCCCTTCTAAATGGGCTGCGCAGTGCCACGGCTTGGGAGCCACTTCCCTGGTCTGAGCCACAAAGCCACTGGGCTACCTTGGAGATTGTTTTCTTGTCTCTCTCTACCATCCTTCCCTTCTTTTTTCCTGAACACCTGTAAACATGTGCCATCTCTGCTCCTTCTGCATGGGCTATGCAGTGCAGCAAGGCTGAGGAGCCACTTGCATGGTCCACGTCACCATACCAGTGAGCTCCCTTGGGGATTTTTTTTTTCTTTTTCTCTTCTTTCCTTTTTCTTCTTTTCGTGGTTTCTTGTCTCTCTCTACCTTCCTTTCTTACCCTTCTCCTGAACACTCAGTGCCATGTGCCATCTCTGCTTTTTCTTGACAGGCTGTGCAGTGCCACTCAGCTGGACACCCACTTCCAGTGGGCTCACTTGGGGCATTTTTTTTTCTTTTTTCTCTTTCTACTTTTTTTTTTTCTTAGTCTCTTTTCTGTCTTTACCTCTCTTGCTTACCCTTCTTCTGAACACCTGGTGCCATGTGCCATCTCTGCTCCTTGTTGACAGGCTGTTCCCTGCCTCTCAGCTGGGAACCTGCGTCTGGTGGGCTCCCTGGGAGTATCTTTTTTTCTTGGCTTTCTGTCTCTCCCTACCTTCCTTCCTTACCCTTCTCCTGAACACCTGGTGGTGTGTACAATCTCTGCTCCTTCTTGATGGGCTGTGCAGTGCTGCTCAGCTGGGGACCTACTTACAGTGCGCTCCCTTGAGGCATCTTTTTTTGTTGTTCCCTTCTTTTTCTTTTTTTTTGTTCCTTGCCTCTCTCTACCTTCTTTCCTTACCCTTCTCCTGAACACCTGGTGCCATGTGACACCTCCGCTTCTTCTGGATGAGCTGTAAAGCTCTGCTCTGCTGGAGACCTGCTTCCAGTGGGCTTCCTTGGGGCATTTTTTTTCTATCATTCTTTTTTCTTGGTTTCTTGTCTATCTCTACCTTCTTTGCTTTCCTTTCCCCCAGCCATCTGGCATCTCTTTTTTTTTTTTTTTTTCTCAGTTTCTTGTCATTTTCTTTACATTCCTTCCATTCCTTTCTCCTGATCACCTAGCTGTGTGTGCCTTTCTCTCTCCTTTTTTATTTTATATATAATTTTTTATTACTCTCTCCCTTCCTTCCTTCCCTTTCTCCTGACCGCCTAACTGCATGTGCTGTATCTGCCCCTTCTTGATGGACTGTGCCTCACCACCTGGCTAGAAAGCCACCAGCATATGGATTCCTGGGTATGCATCACTGCAATGGTAGGCTCACTCAGTAATTTCTTTTGGTTGTATTTTTTGTTCTTGGCTCCTGTTTCTCTCTCCTCTCTCTCTTTTTTCCCACACCACTTAGCTCCACACATCACAGTCTCCTGCCTTCTTCCTGCCTATCTGCAACATGTACTGAGCATCACACCCCTGAGCAGCACAGACATGGTCTACCAGAACCTGCTCTGCACTGACCCCTAGCCCTGCCCTGTTGAGCCTGATACATGCCACAGACAATCCATCCCAGTACCTCCCCTTCCCCCAGACCTACCCTGCTGCACCGTAGCTGAGCAGCTGGCCTCGCCCATTGGACAAGGTGGTAAGAAATATCATGCTCCCACAGATGAGCAAACGACAAAGAATGGCCTGTCTGCCTACTCAGAAACAACAAAAAAATGAGACATAACAAAGAAATCTACAATCAATAATGAAGAAAATAACTACTGAATGCCCCAAAGACAACAGACAATACCAAAATATATTAAAAAAATAAATAAAAGAAAAATTTTAAAAAGGACAGGATGGTTCCAGTAAGCATCCAAAATGAAACACCAGATGACACTCCAGTAGAAGAAAAGGTACTGGAACTCCCTGATAGGGAATTCAAATCTCTAATATTCACAGCTATCCAAGAGTTAGCTGTGAATATTTTTTTTTATCCAAGAGTTGAAGGAAAAAAATAGACAACAAAAGAGAAAAAATAGACAAAATCAGGAAAAGGCAGAAAAGGATCATGGAAAAGAAAGACAAAACAATGGAAGAATTCAGAGAAATAACACAGAAACAAAATGACAAAATAAATTCACAACTAGAAATCACACAGAAACAGCAATTAGGAATCCAAAAATGGACAGTGTCATAGAAGGTCTGAGGAGCAAGCTTGAAACAATGGAAGACAGGATCAGAGAAATCAAAGACAAATTCTTGGATACCACTTTGTATGAGCGAAAAATCAGAGAAAAGAATGAAGAAAAATTTAAAAACCCTGAGACTGATGTGGGATACAATCAAAAGAAAAAAATTGCAAGTCATTGAGTTCCAGAAGAGGGGGAGAAAATGGAAAACATAGAAAGGATCATGGAAGAATCACTGACAGAAAGCTTCCCTAATACCATGAAAGATGGAAAACTGACCACCCAAGAAGCTCAATGAACCCCATATATGGTAGACCCCAAAAGAAAATAAGACATACCATAATTACACGCACTAAAACCAAAGACAAAGAAATAATCCTGAGAACAGCTCAAGAAAAATGAAAAGCAACATACTGAGGGGAAAAAATAAAACTAAGCTCTGATTACTTGGCAGAAACCATGCAGGCAAGAAGACAATGGGATGACATATATAAAACTTTGAACGAAAAAATTACCAACCAAGAATAATATATTCTGGAAAATTCTCACTCAAACATGTTGGTGAAATTCGGACACTTTCAGATATACAGAAATTAAAGGAATATGTAAAAGCCAAAACAAACTTACAAGAATTATTAAAGTGAGTCCTTTGGTTAGAAAACAAACAACATTAGATAATAGCCTGAACTTGGACACAAGACTGCATCAGCCAGATGCCAATCTAGGTAATAAACTCTCAAGGATTAATCAAAACTAAAAGATTTATAGTAGGCAACCAGAGAGGTTATTCGGTAAATGACAACAATATCAGAACAATAAAAGAAGGAATAAACAGTGTAGGTATACTTTCTAATGGAAAGGAAGGCAAGGTGATACCAAGTAATAAAGGATTGCTTTTTAAACTTAGGAAGATAAGGGTAAATTTCAAGGTAACCACAAATAAAATTAGCAAAGGTATTCATTAAATAAAGAAGAAAAACAAAGTCTCAGTAAACACAAAATGTACAAAAACAAAAGAAATGAAAAAAAAAAAAAACCCACAAACAAAAGGAATTCAGTACAGGAAGGTAAGACAAAGACGTCAGTAAGACAGAAAAAAGTACTACAAAATGACAGCAAAAAATTCATATCTATAAATAATTACACTGGATGTAAATGGCCTAAATACACCATAAAGAGGCAGAGAGTGGCAGAATGGGGGTTGGGGGGGAACAGGATCCATCAATATGCTGTATAAGAGATACACCTTAGAAACAAATAAATATATTAACAATCAAAGGATGGGTAAAAATATGTCAAGCAAACAGCTACCCAAAAAAGAGCAGGAGTGGCAGTACTAATCTCAGATAAAATAGACTTTAAAACAAAATCCACCATAAAAGTCAAAGTAGGGCATTATATAATGATTAAAGGGACAATTTATCATGAAGACATGATTATAATAAATATCTATGCACTCAATGACAGGGCTCGAAAAATACATAAATTCAAACAGCACCAAAAAAGAGAAATTGATAGTTCCACAGTAGTAGTAGACTTCAACACTTTGCTCTCAGTAAAGGACAGAACATCTAGAAAGGAACTTAACAAAGATACAGAAGATCTAAAGGCCACAATCAGCCAACTCGACCTCACAGACATGTATAGAACACTCCGCCCAAGAGCAGCAAAGTACACATTCTTTTCCAGTGCAAGTGGAATATTCTCCAGAATAGACCACATCTTAGGCCACAAAGCAACCCTCAACAAAATCCAAAACACTGTGGTAATACAAAGTATCTTCTGTGATTACAATGCCATCAAAGTGGAAATTAACAAACAGGTAGAGCAAGGAAAAACAAAAAAATCAGATAAATAGAAACTGAATAACACCTTGCTTAAAAACCACTGGGTAATAGAAGAAATTGTTGTTGTTGTTGTTAGGTGCCATTGAGTGGGTTCTGACTCATAGCGACCCTATGCACAACAGAACGAAACACTGCCCAGTCCTGAGCCATCCCCACAATCTTAGTCAAGCTTGAGCTCATTGCTGCAGCCACTGTGTCAATCCACCTCGTTCAGGGTCTTTCTCTTTTCCGCTGACCCTGTACTCTGCCAAGCATGATGTCATTCTCCAGGGACTGATCCCTCCTGACAACATGTCCAAAGTATGTAAGACGCAGCCTCGCCATCCTTGCTTCTAAGAAGCATTCTGGTTGTACTTCTTCTAAGGCAGATTTGTTCGTTCTTTTGGCACTGCATGGTATATTCAATATTCTTCGCCAACACCACAATTCAAAGGCGTCAATTCTTCTTCGGTCTTCCTTATTTATTGTCCAGCGTTCACATGCATGTGATGCGATTGAAAATACCATGGGTTGCGTCAGGCGCACCTTAGTCTTCAAGGTGACTTCTTTGCTCTTCAACACTTTAAAGAGGTACTTTGTAGCAGATTTACCAAATGCAATAGAAGACATTAGGGACAGAATAAAAAAATTGTTAGAATCAAATGAGAATTAAAACTCATCATACCAATACATTTGGGACACAGCAAAGGCAGTAGTTAGAGGTCAATAAATGCACATATCAAAACAGGAGAAAGAAACAAAATCAAAACATTAGCTATACACCTTGAACAAATAGAAAGGGAATAGCAAAAGAAACCCACAGCCACCAGAAGAAAGGAAAAAATAAAGATCAGACCAGAAATAAATGAAATAGAGAAAAGAAAAACAACAGAAAGAATCAACAAAACCAAAACTTGGTTCTTTGAGAGGATCAACAAAAATTGACAAACCACTGGCGAAACTGACAAAAGAAAAACAGGATGCAAATAACTCAAATAAGTAATGAAGTAGGGGACTGTCTTAGTCATCTAGTGCTGTTATAACAGAAATACCACAAGTAGATGACTATAACTAACAGAAGTTTATTCTCTCACAGTGTAGTAGGCTAGAAGTCTAAATTCAGGGAGCCAGCTCCAGGGGAAGGCTTTCCTCTCTCTGTTCATTCTGGAGGAAGGTCCTTGTCATCAATCTTTCCATAGTCTAGCAGCCTCTATGCAAAGGAACCTCTGTTCCAAAGGGCATACTCTGCTCCTGGTGCTGCTTTCTTGCTGGTATGAGGCCCCCATGTCTCTCTGCTCACTTCTGTCTTTTATATCTCAAAAGAGATTGGCTTAGGACACTAATCTTATAGATCTCATCAATATACCTGCTGCTAATCTTTTTTTTTTTAATCCATTTTAATACACCATTTTGTTAGGATTTATGACATATAAGGAAATCGCATGAGATGATAAAATGGTAGACAATCATACAATACTGGGAATCATAACCTAGCGAAGTTGACAGATTTTTTGGGGGACACAATTCAGTCCATGACAGGGACAATATGACAGATCCAACTGAAATAAAAAGGATCGTAACAGAGTACTATGAAAAACTACACTATTTTCAAACAAATTTGAAAACCTAAAGGAAATGGACAAATTTCTAGAAACACACTACCTACCCAAACTAACACAAACTGATGTTGAAAATCTGAACAGACCCATAACAACAGAAGAGATTGAAAAGGTAATTAAAAAAAAAAAAAAAAAAAAACTCCCAACAACAGTAACAAAAAGCCCTGGCCTCGATGGCTTCACTGGAGAATATTACCAAACGTGGAGAAGAATTTACACCAGTACTACACAAAAAATTTCAGGAAGGGATACTTCCAAATTCATTCTATGAAGCCAGCATAACCCTAATACCAAAACCAGGGAAAGACACCATAAAAAAAAAAAAAAAAAAGAAAAGAAAATTACAGACCAATATCTCTCATGAATATAGATGTAAAAGTTCTCAACAAAATTCTAGCCAATAGCATTCAGCATCATATCAAAAATATAATATACCATAACCAAGAGGAATTCATACCAGGTAAGCAAGGATGGCTCAGTATTAGAAAATCAGTCAACATAATCTACCACATAAATAAAGTAGAAGAATCACATGATCCTCTCAATCAACACAGAGAAGGCATTCTACAACGTCCAACACCCATTCCTGATAAAAACTCTTAATAAAATAGGTATAGAAGGGGAATTCCTCAACAATCTCTCAACAACATCATTCTTAATGGAGACTGAAAATAGCCCCTTTAGAACAGGAACAATACAAGGTTGCCTTTTATCTCCACTCCTATTTAACATTGTGCTGGAAGTTCTATCTAGATCAATAAGGCAAGAAAAGAAATAAAGGGCATCCAAAATGGTAATAAAGAGTAAAATTGCCCCTATTTGCTAACAATATGATACTACACATCGAATACTCAAAAGATTTCATGAGAAAACTACTGGAAATAATAGAAAGATTCAGCGGTATAGCAGGATATAAGATAAATACACAAAAATCAGTTGGATTCCTGTACACCAATAAATAGAATGATGACAAGGAAATCAGGAAAACAACACCATTTAAAATAGCCCTTAAAAAAATAAAATACTTAGGAAAAAATCTAACCAGGGATGTAAAAGACCTATACAAAGAAAACTACAAAACACTACAGAAAGAAATGAAGAGATCTGCATAAATGGAAAAACATAACATGCTCATGGATAGGTAGACTCAACATTGTGAAATGTCAATTCTACCCAAACAATCTACATATACAATGCAATTCTGATTCAAATACCAACAGCATTCTTTAAAGAGGTGGAAAAATTAACCGTTAACTCTATATGGAATGGGAAGAGGCCCTGGATAAGTAAAGCACTATTGAAGAAGAAGAATAAATTAGGAGGACATGCATTACCTGACTTCAGAACAGCTACGGTAGCCAAAACAGCCTGGTAGTGGTACAACAACAGATAAATAGGACAATGGAACAGAATTGAGAACTCAGGTGTAAATCTATCCACCTATGGTCACCTGGTTTTTGAGAAGGGCCCAAAGTCCATCAAATGAAGAAAAGACAGTCTTTTTAACAAATGGCACTGGCAAAACTGGATGTCCACCTGCAAAAAAAAAATGAAGCAGGACCCATATCTCACACCATTCACAAAAACTAATTCAAAATGGATCAAAGACCTAAATATAAAACCAAAAAGTATAGAGATGATAGAAGAAAAAATAGGATCAATGCTAGAGGCCCTATTACATGGCATTAACAGGATACAAACCATAATTAACAACACACAAACTCCAGATTAGCCAGATAACTGGGATCTTCTAAAAATTAAATACTTTGCTCATGAAAAGACTTCAAAAGAGTAAAAAGAGAACCTAGAGACTGGGGGAAAAAAAAAATTGGCTATGACAAATCCGACCAAGTTCTAATCTCTAAAATCTATAGGAAAATCCAACAAAAAATTACTCTCTTATTCATCTAGTGCTGCTATGACACAAGTGAATGACTTTAACAAAGAGAAATTTATTTCTTCACAGTAAAATAGGCTAAAAGTCCAAATTCAGGCTGTCAGCTGCAGAGCAAGTCTTTCTCTCTCTGCCGGCCTTCTTATCAATCTTCCCCTGGACTAGGAGCTTCTCTGCTCAGGGACCCTAGGTCCAAAGGACACGCTTTGCTCTAGGTGCCTCTTTCTTGGTGGTATGAGGTTCCCCTCTTTCTCTGCTTGCTTCTCTCTTTTATATCTCAAGAGATAGCCTGAAGACACGATTCAGTGTTATAGATTGAGTCCTGCCTCGCTAACACAACTGCTGCCCATCCTCCCTCATTAACATCGTAGAGGCACGATTTACAACATACAGGAAAATCATGCAATACTGGGAGTCATGGCCCAACCCAATTGGTACACACATTTTTTTGAGGGACATAATTCAAACCATGACAATAAGTTATATTGGAGAGGCTGTGAGGAAATTGGAAATTATACACTGCTGGTGGGAATGTAAAATAGTACAACCATTTTGGAAAACAATACAATGCTTCCTTAGAAAGCTAGAAATAGAAATACCATATGATTAAGCAATTCAACTCCTAGGCAAATATCCTAGAGAAATAAGAGCTGAAATATAGACATATGCACATCCATGTTCATTGCAACATTGTGTCCAATAGAAAAAGGTGGAAACAACCTAGACGCCCATCAACAGATGAATGGTTAACAAACTATGGTACATATGCACAACAGAGTACTATGCAACAATAAAGAACAACGATGAATCTGCGAAGCATCTTACAAGAATGAATCTGGAAGACAGTATGATGAGTGAAATAAGTCAATCACAAAAGGGTAAATATTGTATGAGACCACTACTATAAAAACTCATAAAAAAGTTTACACACAAAAAGAAACAATCTTTGATGGTTATGAGGTAGGGGAGAGGTGGGGATGGAAAAACACTAAATAGACAATAGATAAGCAGTAACTTTGGTGAAGGGTAAGACAGTACACAATACTGGGAAAGCCAGCACAACTTGTCCAAGGCAAGGTATGGAAGCTCCACATATACTTCCAAATTCCCTGAGGCACCGAATTACTGGGCTAAGAGCTGTGGGGACCATGGTCTTGGAGAACATCTAGCTAAATTAGCATAACAGAGCTTATAAAGAAAATTTTCTACATTCTACTTTGGTGAGTAGCATTGGGGTCTTAAAAATTTTGAGCGGCCATCTAAGATGTTCCCCTGGTCTCACCCCTTCGAGAGCAAGGGAGAATGAAGAAAACTGAACACACAAGGCAAAGATTAGTCCAAAGGACTCATGGATGACAACTACCATGAAGTCTACCAGATTGAGTCCAGTGCTACAAGATGGTGCCTGCCTACCACCACTGAGTGTTCTGACAGAGGATCACAATAGAGGGTCAAGGACAGAGCTGGAGAAAAATGAAGAAAAAAATTCTAAACCACTAAAAAAAAAAAAACCCAGACTTACTGGTCTGACAGAGACTGGAGAAACCCTAAGAGTGTGACCCCTGGACACCCTTTTATCTCGCTAATGAAGTCACTCCTGAGAATCACCCTTCACCCAAAGATTAGACAGGCTCATAAAACAAAATGAGGTTAAAGGTGCACACCAGCCCAGGGGCAAGGACTAGAAGGCAAGAGAGGACAGGAAAGCTGGTAATAGGAAACCCAAGGTTGAGAAGGCAAGAGTGTTGACATGTCATGGGATTGGTAACCAACGTCACAAAACAATATGTGTACTAATTGTTTAATGAGAAGCTAATTTGTTCTGTAAAACTTCTAAAGCACAATAATTAAAAAAATATAAGTGGTAATTGTACATAATTAAAAGAGTTTAAAGAGAAAAGAAAACCTTGATCCACAAAATGAAGATTTTTTTTTTATCTGTGTGGCCTTATTAACTTTGTGAAATCTTTGTAATCCTTTAGATTGATAATTTCTATTAACTACAGGTTTTCTTTGTCTTTGTTCACAGTATGAACCTCCAGCTGTCAATATTCATATCAAAGGTTTTTAATGTTATGTTTTCTTTGATATATGAAATCAGATATTAAGTGTCATTTTTAGTTATAGTAAACTGTGTAGTGAATGCAATGTGATAACGAGAATGAACACATCGTTTTATGAAGTATTTTGTGCGTTAGCTACTAAGCCTAGGGATATTCTTGTTATTTATTTATATAATTATCACAATTGCGTTCACTACATGGTTTACTATAACTCAAAAAATGACACTTGATATCTGACTTCATATATCAAAGAAAACATAACATTAAAAACCTTTGATATGAATATTGACAGCTGGAGGTTCATACTGTGAACAAACACAAAACAAAAACCTGTAGTTAATAGAATTTATCAATCTAAAGGGTTACAAAGATTTCACTAAGCTAATGAGGCCACACAGATAAAAATAAATCTTCATTTTGCGGATGAAGGTTTTCTTTTCTCTTTAAACTCTTTTAATTGTGTACAATTACCACTCATATTTTCATCTGAATGCCAGTTTATGCATTGCTCATCTTTGAAGCTTTCCAAAAGTGGAAAAAAATTCAAGGTAGTTTAAGGCAGCTCAGCAAAGTGGTATGTTATGAAACACTTCAATTTAACTTCTTCAGGCTTGTTTCACTCTCTACCCAAGCACACCTCAAATGCTGCACCATTCATTGCTATCACTGCACTATATCCTATGGCTCCTCAAACATTATCACCACCTGTCAAACCCGGCATGAAATAGCTTGCAAGGTTTTTATGTTGATTTTAAGGAATTAGAAGCATCAAGCATGTTATTTATTCTGGGTTTATCTTCAGCGATGTACTCTGTTACCAGTAGCACTGCATTGCATCCTGAATAATCTTTTCAGGACTGACTGCTGAAGTATTATATTGTCCTCTGGATTAAGGTTGTCTATATGCTGCACCGAAATTTGCTTTTATTTAGAAAGGCTTCAAGCTGTTAAATTCAGTCAACAAGAAATCTAGCTTCCCACAATTAAAATTTACAAGGGCACCTCCCAAAGTAAATACAGACTATTTGGCACCTTAGTATTTTGTAACTTTGGCTGCAGAGTTATGGTCTTGTTTCTACTCCTTTTTCACTAAAAAAAAAGGTGTTTGTTATGGGTTTGTTTTCATCCTCAATCAACAATAAGAGCAGGGGTGACTAAGCAGTTGCACAAAATCAGAGTAGAAGTTGGCAGAATAACTTTAAGCAGTGCCTATTTTTTTTTTTTTTTTTATTAGAGAGATGCAGTTTCAAAATCTTGGATATCAAAAAGTAAAATGAATTTCTGTAGTGTGAGAAGACACATGGATACAACAGGAGAAGAGAAAAGAGAGTAAGCCAGCGAAAGCCTGTGATGGTTTTTCCCACCGGCTTTGCTCATTGTCCTTGCTCCCTCTTAGTCTCATTCTCTTTTCTCTATGTAGCACTGAGTCTTCCTCCCAGCCAAGGGTCCAGTACTGGCCAAGGTCAGCCATTGTTAGACCGTAAATAAATTTAGTAACAGATCAAGATTTCATTTTTCTCACAGGTAAAATTAGGGGCTGGGACTAGATCAATTGTTCTTACATGTTTTTGGTCAAATGTCCCTTTGAGAATTAAATGAATGCTTTTGAACCTCCCTCCACAAAAAGATCACATAAGTGCAGAATTTTGAGGGGTTTAAGTGGCACAGTGGTTAAGTGCTACAGCTGCTAACCAAAGGGTTGGCAGTTCAAATCCATCAGGCGCTCCTTGGAAACTCTGTGGGGCAGTTCTACCCTGTCCTATAGGGTCAATATGAGTCGGAATTGACTCAATGGCACTGTTTTTTTTTTTTTTTAAGTCTATCCATGATGCCAAATTAAGAATCCAGAGATTAGTTTAAAAAATATATGTATGATTTCGTAACATGCCTGAGTAGTGGTGTTTTGAATAATATCAGTACTTTCTTTGGTCTCTCCTGTAATTACGAAGCATCTACATTGAACACACACTTAAGAGTACAGTCTCTGAAACTAGCATACGTAAGTGGTAATTTCCGTTCAGCCACTACCTTCTTCTGTAGTATTGAGCAAGTGTTATGAATTAAACTGTGTCCTTCCAAAATATGTGTTGGAAACCTAATCTCTATACCTTGGATGTAATAGTGTTTGGGTGTAGGGTTTTCTTTGTCATGTTGATTAGATCCTACCCAAGTAGTGTGGCTCTAAATCTAATCACTTTTGAGCTATAAAAACAGCAGATTAGAGACAGACACAGGGGGAACACAGAAAGATATCTGACTACAGAGGCAGATGAAACTTCAAACCCAGGAACTCCAAAAATTGCCAGCTACTAGAAGCTAAAATGGAGCCCTGGGAGTGCAGTGGTTAAGAGCTACAGTGTGCTACTCCTGCTAACCAAAAGGCTGGCAGTTCTAATCCATCAGCCACTCCTTGAAAACCATATGGGGCAGTTCTGTTCTGTCCTGTAGGGTTGCTATGAGTCAGAATTCACCCGCTGGCAATGAGTCAGTTGGTTAGAAGCTAAAATAGACAAACAAGGACCTCCCGCTAGAGCTACACCTTGTATTTGGACTTCTAGCCTTCTATCCTCAGAGAAAATAAATTTCTGTTCTTAAAACCACCCACTTGAGTATATGTGTTACAGCAGCACTAGGAACCTAAAACAGTAGTTATTTAACTTTTCTTTCAGTCATTTTCCTGGTGAGCTCATTGGGGATTACAACATTTACCTCATATGATTATTGTGGGCATTAAATTAATGTGTATGTGTGTGTAAAAGTCTATACCTATCTATCTACCTACTTATCTCTCTATCTATCTCTATCTATCTATCTATCTATCTATCTATCTATCTATCTATCTATCTATCTATCTATCTATCATCTACCTACCTACCTATCTATCTATCTATCTATCTATCTATCTATCTATCTATCTATCTATCATCTATCTATCTATCATCATCTATCTAATCTATCATCTATCATCTCTCTGTCTATCAATCTATCAGTCTGTCTGTCTCTCTGTCTGTCTATCTATCTGTCTACCTACCCATCTACCTATATCTATATACAAAACCTGGGCCCGGAGATATATATATATATGGCACGTGTTGCAGGGTAGAATTGCACTCCATAGGCATTTCATGACTGTGACCTTCTGCTAGCAGATTACCAGACCTTTCTTCCGAGGTACCTCTGAGTAGGTTCTAACCACCAACATTTTGGCTAGTGTCTGAGCACTTAACTGTTTGTGTCACACAACTGTTTGCTCAGACACTTAACCAAAATGATGCTTAGAACAGGGCCTGGAACATAGTAAGTGTTCAATATATGTTAGATATTACTTGCGTAAAGTTTAAAAATTCTCTAAACATGCATAGATATAAACTAAAAGAAGAAACCTTTTATTCTCTTGCTTAATATATTTTTTCTTTCTAGAATTTTCAGACCTTGCTTTTTATACACAAAGATTAACTGTATTATTTGATTTGTAATGCAACATAGTCTGTGCCTTTTTTAGTGCTGCTGTGCTTGTGTCTTCTAAATTAATGTGAAAGGAAAGGAAGAGTATTTTTATATTGCCACAGGAAAAGAATGAATAGCTTCTTCCCAATTGAAAAACCACTGGAAACACATAGAATCAATAATACTTAGCGTGCATGTAGTGGCTTCACCTGCACTTAGCATCCTTCACTGTATCACGTATCTCGGGAACAGGTTCCTCTTCTCCCATCTCTTTTCAGTAACGGTGTATCAGTCTTCCATCCTCATGTGGCTGGCATAAGATTACTCACATTTATATGTGTACTCACTGGTTAATGAATCTTTTCTGAAAAGGCTTTCCTTACTGTGCTAGTTTGTCCCCATTTCTCTTTGAGTTAAGTTTTGTTAAACTGAATATGCAAAATTAATTTCAACAGGCTTCTGATCTATTTCTCTCTCTACCTCTGCTTTTTACAGCAGAAAATCAGATAATATTCCAGACAAGATTTGGTCCAAATTGTTACACCAGGTCCAATTTACTTTTTAACCTTAAGTCCTTAAATATCTCTCTTCCCTTTCCTTCATTCCTCCAGTGGTGAAGTGTGACAGATAAAATGTCAATTCTGGTAAACAAGAAGATACTTACGCTCAATGTCACTTACCACCCCCACCTCTACATTTGTAATGAAACTCAGTATAATATAAAAATATTTGGAAAGGTAAAGCCACATACATTTTCAGCTTAGGAAAACAAAACCTTTTTTTTTTCCTTTGTAGTCTTTTCTTGCTAGTACTATATTTCTCCCCTCCAAACACAGCTAGTATATTCACCATGCACTTCACCACTTTATTATGCCCAACAATTTTTCAAGTTCTATAATTTTGTCTCCATTTTTTTTTTATCCCAAATCTGCACCGCCACTGCCTCGCCCCCCACACACTGTATTTTAGATGCTACTGCATGTCAGTTGCATCCATCCCCATTCGCACCATTGGTCATGCAGCTATGATGCAGTTGGATGACATCTGCCAAAGCACCCTTCTATGCAACAGTAATGCACTTGAATTTTGATGCAGGAGGATATTGGTTTGCAGGCTCATAATTAATCACAGCATCTTTTCAAGCATGATGTCTTGGAGATGAAACAGAGTTAATCACATATTCTTAGACTATGATTATACCTGAGTATAAGAGAGTTCCATGTTGTCAGCTAACGTTAATAACTAAAATATAATTTATAATGCTCTGAAAAACCAATGCCATGGTAGTTAGTTATGCCACACTACATACTGCTTGTTCAAAAAGAAAAAGAAAAAGCATGTATTAAAAAAAAATTGGTGTGTTATATATGTAAATATTATATATGTACTAATATATATTATATTCATATTGTATACATATTAGTCATTTTCTTCACAAATATCAGTAGTTCTAGTGTTTTATATATTATTAAATTTTAGACAAGATTTGTTTCATTCTAATATATAAAGCATAAAGAAAAATAATCTTACATTTAATATTCCTGCCTCTGGTGATATTTAGTGTATACATACACTGTATAGTAGCCGTGTTGATGGTAATGTCTGATATGTACAAAAATCATAATATACCATAGAAAATGTGAACAAAATATAAGGAAAATTTTGAAAATAGAAACAATTAATGGTAAAATGTGGTATCTGATAGAATTGCTTAACTTGATCTCATTTGGGACTAGGCCCTGGGTTGGAATCCTGAATCCTTCCAAAGATGTCTCAGAAGAAAGGCTTGGTAATCTATTTCCAAAAAAAATTCAGCCATTGACAACCCAGTGGAGCACAGTTCTATTCTGACACACGGGGTCATTACGCGTCAGAATGAACTCAACAGCAACTGGGTCACACAATATTTAGTTCTCAGGCCACCAACTTGCATTGTAACCTCAGTTTACATCCAAAACAGTTTCATCAAGCTGAACAATCTGTACTCTTTATATTTTAGGGTATTTTGTTTTAATTTAATGGACTAAGAAACGTATACTAAATGATTACTTAATGATTAGCATTATCTTCATGCATCCAACGATCACCTATTTCTACGTTTTTTCTTACACTTCTTCATCCCAGACAAATCCCTCTTTCAAGGAACATCTACCTAATAACTTAATTAAATTGTCCCCATCTTTCAAGGCCAGTTTTAAATCTTACCAGCCCCATGAATATTTTCCTGATTTCTTCTGAAATGAATTAAGGTTATTTTTTTTTCTCTCCTGTGTTCTCATCTTGTTTATTATTCACTTTTCAAAAACCACCTTAATTTAGTTCATCGTGCCTCTTTATACTGTCCTGAATTACATGCTCATACTCAGAATTGACTTGACCACAACTGGTTCAATGGGTTAAATACACGCTCAGCAGAACATTTATTGAACAAATTTCTGGTATGTGACTCAAAAATCTACACTAATTAGGTGAATAAGGTGGTTTTATGGATTTTTTTGGAATATGATCATATATATACATACATATGTAGATATATATATTTGTTATTTTTGCAATAGTCAATCCATGTAACATACCTAGCTTAGAACCCTTTGCTTCACACCTACAAATGTTAATGTTATCTTTAGTATAACACCCCTGCTTTAATATTATCTGACTATAGAATTATTATAGAATGTTGAAAAGTAAAGATGTCACCTGGAAGCCTCAGGTGTGCCTGACTCAAGCCATGGTGTTTTCAATCACCTCATATGCATGTAAAAGCTGGACAATGAATAAGGAAGACCAAAGAAGAATTGATGTCTTTGAATTGTGGTGTTGGAGAAGAATATTGAATATACCATAGACCGTCAGAAGAATGAACAAATCTGTCTTGGAAGAAATACAACCAGAACGCTCCTTAGAAGCAAAGATGATAAGATTATGTTTCACATACTTCGGACAGATTATCAGGAGGGACCTGTCCCTAGAGAAGGACGTCATGCTTGGTAAATTAGAGGGTCGGCAAAAAAGAGGAATATCCTCAACAAGATGGACTGACACAGTGGCTGCAACAATGGCCTCAAGCATAACAATGGTTGTGAGGATGGAGCAAGACCAGGCAGTGTTTCATTCTGTTTACATAGGGTCACTACGAGTTGGAATCGACTCGATGGCACCTAACAATGACAATAACTATAGAATAAAGTGGTGCAGTTAATCAAACATCTTGTGCAATAGATGAAAAAAATAAAAATGTATGTATGTTTGTATGCATGTATATATACAGAGAAAGAGATCAACCAACACACATGCACACACCAGCTCAGCTTGGCTGGCCTACCAGGGCTCCTCCATAAAAAAACAGTAACCAAGATCCACCTTTTAGTCATTAACTATTAAAAAGAATTTCAGAATTTTTGTTCCTATGGTCCATTATACTTCTACCCATGAGATAATGTTTATCTGCTAACTGAAAGTTTGATAGTTCGAACCCACTCAGTAGCTCTGAAGGAGAAAGACCTAGCAATCTGCTTCCATAAAGATTACAGCTAAGAAATCTCTATGGACAGCTGTAGTCTGTCACATTGGGGTCACTATGAGTTGGAATTAATTAGACAGCACCCCCCCCAAAAGAAGCCCATAAGATGATTAAAAGGGAGTATCTGACACATAACATGGACTCAATAAGTAGAATCCAGGAATATTTGGAATGTATGGGAGGTGTTGTTTTTGTTTTGTGCTGTCAAGTCTATTCTGATTCATAGCGATCTTACAGAACAGAGTAGAACTGCCCCATAGAGTTTCTTAGGCTGCAATCTTTACCAGGGCGGATCACCAGGTCTTTTCTTCCATGGAACCAATGGTGGGTTCAAACCGCCTACCTTCTGGTTAGCAGCCCAGTGCTTAACCATTGTACACCCAGGGCTTTAGCAAACCATAGAATTCTTCAGCAATTGGAGTGTTACTGACAAAGAAGCTAGGCTGACTGTGGCAGAGGCTAAAGAAAGTCTCCCACCAGGAATCACCCAGACAATATATATAATTTAATTTATGCAATTGTAAACACCTTTGGGAAACAGAAGAAAAAAAAGGTAGGTCAGCTTTTTGTTGCTGTTAGGTACCATCGATTTCATTCTGACTCATAGTGAACCCACGTACAACTGTACAAAACAGGAAACATGCCTGGTCCTGTGCCATCCTCACAATTTTTGCTATGTTTGATCTGGTTGTTACAGCCACTCTGTGTCAATCCATCTCATTGAAGGTTTGCATACCAAACCAAACCAAGCCAAATCCACTGCCGTTAAGTCTATCCCAACTCATAGCGACCCTATAGGACAGTGTAGAACTGCATCATAGGGTTTCCAAGGAGCGCCTGGAGGATTCGAACTGCCGACTTCTTGGTTAGCAGCCATAGCACTTAACCACTACGCCTCCAGGGTTTCCGAGGGTTAGCATATGAGCATTAAAAAATAGGAGCATTAAAAAAAAAAAAAGATGATGGACCTTTATTTCTTCCATTTCATCTTTTTTGGGGTTTTGTGTTTGGAAGGGAGAGGCGCTTGGATCTATCCTATATTATGTGGGTTAGCAAGCAATATTTACATTTACTAAACATCTTATTGTGATAAATGATACTTATTTTGATGGAAACTAAAGTAACTTCTTTCAAGCTTGAAGAGATGCCTTAAAATTCCAACATTAAATAACAGAATGTATACCCTCCTCCCATTTACTTTATTGACTATCATCTTTCCAGAAAGAAAAGGAATTTGTGATTTTTTTTATTCTTATCTTCAAATGTCAGTGCCTTCCTATGAACTATTTTATTTTTTTTTTTGCTCTTTTCATTTTGACAGGAACTTTATGCTTTCTCTCCTATTATTCACTTTCAAAATCTGCTTTAGGGATAATGATATCAGTCATTTACATCAGAGTGTGAATTTAAGATACTAATATCCAAAAACCAAAACTCGCCACCGTCAAGTTGATTCCGACTCACAGTGACCCTACAGGACAGAGTAGAACTGGCCCATAGGGTTTGCAAGGCTGTAATTCTTTATGGAAGCAGACTGCCACATCTTTATCCTGCTGAGCCGCTGGTGGATTCTAACCACTAACCTTTCAGTTAGCAGCCTAGCACTTTAACCACTGAGCCACCAGAGTCCCTTAGATACTAATATACTAATTAAATAATATACTAATAAAATGACACTCAATGTAATATAACTAATGCAACACAAAGGAGCCACCAGCCACTACACAGGAGAAAAATGTGTAAGAATCCTTCTGTAAACACTACAGCCTTGGAAACCCTATAGGACAGTTTTACTCTGCTTATATAGGGTTGCTATGAGTCGGGATTGACTCAACGGCACTGGGTTTGGTTTTGGTTTTTTTATAGGGTCACTATAAGTCCAAATTGACTAATGCAGTGATTTGGCGTTTCCAAGGGAGTTGTAATACTTTTATTTGTTAAGTATGTGTGTGTGTGTGTGTGTGTATATATATGTATATATATATATATATATATATATATATATATATATATATATATATATACATATATATATATGGAGCCCTGGTTTCTCAGTGGTTAACAGCTCTGCTGCTAACCCAAAGGTCAGCAGTTTGAATTTACCAGCTGCTCCTTGGAAACCCTATGGGGAAGTTCTTCTCTGTCCTGTAGGGTCGCTGTGAGTTGGAATCTGCTCAATGGCAATGGGTTTGGTTTTCGGATATGTATATACACACACACACATACACACACACTACAAATATATATATATATATTACATATTTATATATAATGGAGTCCCTGGATAGTGCAAATGGTTAACACACTCCACTGTTAATTGAAAGGTTAGAGGTTCAAGTCCATTCAGGGGTGCCTCAGAAAAAAAGGCCTGCCAATCTATTTCCCCAAAAATCAGCCATTGAAAATCCTGTGGTACATAGTTCTACTCTGACCCACACAGGGTTCCCACTAGTTCGAGTTGACTTGATGGTAACTGTCTCATATATATATAGAGAGAGAGAGAGAGTCCTGGTGGTACAGTGGATAAGAGCTCAGCTGCTAACCAAAAAGCTGGCAGTTGGAATCCACCAGCCACTCCTTGGAAACCCCAATGGAGCAGTTCTACTCTGTCCGATAGGGTTGCCATGAATTGGAATTTTCTCAATGGTAATGGGTTTGTTTTCTTTTTTTTGGTGGCGGTGGAATACTTACATGCTTGACTGCTAACCAAAAGGTTGATGATTTGAACCCTCCCAGCAGCTCCATAAGAGAAAGAGCAGGCAATCAACTCCCATAAAGATTATTGCCTAGAAAAACCTATTGTGCAGTATCTACACTGCCTCATTGGGTATCTAGGAGTTGAAAATTGGCTCAATGGCATCCAATGGCAACAACAATTGTGCTTTAGTGGATATTCTTAACAAAGACAGTATTTAATAAAGCTTTTGGCTAACAGTTTGTGGATTTAAAGCATATTTTGCCAAATTTATTGGTATGTTAAGTGGTCTATTACAAAAGTCTTGCTATAGTCAAGATATTTCATTCATCACTTCACCTCTGTATGTCAAGACTTATCACTCTTTCTTAAAATCAGATTAAATTTGTGTCTAGATGAAAGCTTTCAATCCGTGAAAAACCTAAGAATTTAAACAGACATGCCAAGTTTTTCTTGACTGAATACTGATCTAGTTAACGGACAAATTTTGCCATGAGAATTTATGATCATGCACTTAATTCAATTTGCTTTAAATCACTTAACACTGTGTGGTGAAAAGAACACTGGTTTGAAATCAGATTGAGACAGATTTAAAGCCTGGTTTGGTAACCAGTAGACAGTTTGGCCAATCTCTTCAGTTGTCAAAGTTTTTGTTCTCCCATCTATAACACAGGGATAATATTTACCCCCCTAAAAAAAAAAAATATTTCTTTTATTACCCCTGGGTGATACCGTGGTTAATGAGCTTGACTGTTAATCTGAAGGTTGGATATTTGAGTCTACCCAGAGGTACCTTGGAAGAAAGGCCTGGTGATCTATCTATGAATAATCAGCCACTGAAAATCCTAAGGAGCACAGTTCTACCCTGACACACATGGGGTCACCATGAGTCAGAACAGACTGAATGGCAACCGGTTTTATTTGCCTTTAAACAGTGGGTGCCTGACACAAAGTTATTCCAGGTAAATGATAGTTCCGTCATGACCAACTTTAAGACGGAAAGAAAAAGAGAAAACATAAAATCAAATGGAAAATAAAAATAAAATCTGATGATAGAGATATCTGTTATTACATACGAAACTAGAAAACAATTTGATCTGGGCAATTAGGTACTAGCTATATATCTAAGCAATATACAATTTGTCTGCTCAGAGACCTAAGATTTAGTTTTTAAATGTCCTTAATTTTTTGTTTGCTGGATAAATCATATAATTTTGTATTTATTTTGAGAGTGCCAATATTTTTATTTTAATCTTACAATTTTTCTCATATTATTAATACTGCCTATTCTTATTCTTTTCCTCTTTTTCTACATATTTTTTCATATTAGTCTTTTTTTTGTTGTTATACTCTTGAACAGCGAAGTGGAGAAGTCATTATTAAGCATTTCAATTTTAATTCCAATATTCAAAATGTGGTGCCATTCATATATATTTTATATACATAAACATTATATACATATGCATATATATGAGATTATACTCTAGAAAATGTTTGTATCTTGCTATTTTTACTCAATACCATATTTTAATGTTCTTCTTATGTCAACAGAAAGAAACCTACCATTCTTTTAAGTACTAAGTGCCCCATATTATGTAATTTATTTATCTATTCTTCATTGATAAATGTTTAGATTTCTATTTTTTAATTACAACAAGCAATGCTACCAGGAACGTCCTTACACACACACACATACACACACAGATACTTATATATGTAAATATACTATTTATGCCCATGAGAAGACATATTTAGAGTTTGGAGAGCTTGAATTCTGATTACTCTATGTAAGGGAATGAATTTTAATTTGGATATATAGCACCATGTGGTTCTCCAAAATTTTCATCAGTAAATATATTTTTGTTATAAACAAACACTTAAGAGAAAAAATAGAAGAAAAAAAATACCCTCAAAACCAATAAAATCCTCCCCCAATCAATTCATTTTTTCCCAGAAAATTGGCAAAGGATTTTTATTATTCTGTTTCAAGAAACACACACCGTTTTCCATCTCCAGGATGTTCTACCTGCATAGTGTAATATCTTAGTCAGTAGTGTTTAATTATTACTGGGTAATAAAACATTGGAGCCCTGGTGGCACAGTGGTTAAGAGAGCAGCTGCTAACCAGAAGGTCAGCAGTTTGAATCCACCAGCAAATCCTTGGAAACTCTAGGGGGCAGTTCTCTGTCCTAGAGGGTCACTATGAATTAGAATCAACTCCATGGTGAGTTTTTTTTTTTTTTTTAAACAATATATTATTGGCTAAAAGTTACAATATATTCATATTTACTGGTATTGGCTATTATATGTATTGGTAATATAAGATCAGGGTTTCAGATTTAAAAATAAAATGAGGAACTAGTAGCTTTGTGGCAAAATTTGACCATATAATTAACCATTATGGTCAAATTGGAACACTGATGGGTCCTGAACATCACAGATATATATATCAAGGAACTTTATATTAGAGCATAGAAAATTGTAAATTTAGGCTACATAGAAAATTGTACACCCAAATATTCATATTCAGCATCCTTGTTCAATGAATTTGGTTTGAGTAATATGGAAAGAATCATCTGAGTCAAGTAAAAGATAAGCAACATTGCTAAAGTTTATAAGTTAGCGATTTAACATTACTTGTTTGCACATCATAGATCAATATTAAGAGATCTAAATGCATTCGTTGCTGTTCTTTAGAGTTTAGGCAACACTTAATAAGCTATATTGTGTAACTCACAAGAAATGACTGACCTTATGTTTGGGCTTAAAGACTGAATCTAATAGGGTTTAAACTGAATTAGTCAAATAAATCCACTGCTTAGTTGGCTTAGAAAAGCAATTCTACCAAAATGCAGTTAATTGATATTCTGAAGTATGTCTTTAGTTATAATATTGAATTATATAATTGGCAGTCAGAAAGCAAATTAGTTTGTGCTAATATGAAAACATTGTCCCTTACCTTGTTTAGATACAGAATTCATATTCTGCTGGAAAGAATGTTATTATGCAAAATATCGATAAAATAACCATATTGGAAACAGATTGAAAATTCACATTCAAATTCAAGGTTCTCAGTATTCTGATTTATTTAAATAATAATCAACCAGCTGCCTAAGGATTGTACGGAGAACGTTGCTAATAGCGGCATACCTACCAGTATGTGGGTGATACCTAATTTTAACCTTTGTTGTGATATTATACATTGGCCATTTTAAAAATATTTTGCAAATTCTTATGTGACAAAAGCAATCTCATTGGTAGTGATTGTCAATTCTCTTTCTCTTTTTTTCTGGCAACCATGAGACCCAGATGCTAAGCACTGGAAGATATTTCTTCCAATAGCAGCATCTGGTGTGCTGGCAGACTCCATAAGCAATTTTGTTTTACGGCTTTAAAGCAGCTTCTGGGTCTATTACATGGTTAATCTGATGGGCTGTCTGGGCTGCCTTGTCCTCCTGGATGCCATATGCCAACAGCTAGAGATGCAGTGAACTGTTCGCCCATTAGGACTGCTATAAAGAGCACACCTGAAAAAAATCCACTGCAAAGAGTGTACTCTACTTCTGTTCAGCCATTACGGTACTAGTGATGAGTGACCTGGCTAAAATAGTGCTAAAAACTTGCCAAAAATGTTCAATGCCCTCTGAACACCAGGGAAGACTAGAAAACTGGAAATAATGAAATATTCAGGAAATCATTGTGTCCTTATTTGATACTGAAACAAGCATTTGCTTTTTTCCCCCATGCAAGAGAAAGAGCATGAAATGAGTAGAATTTTGAGGGTGAGAGACATAAATTTGATTACTGCTATTCAGTGGCAAATGGCTCAAGGGAGGATGAATTTCCTGATGTTAGGGATTTTGACTAACTTATTTTTATATTTTCAGAACCTACCAGAGTGTTTGCACATGGTAGAAAAAGAGTAAGTGCTTTTAAATAAATGAAAGCAAATAACATGATAAAAACCATTTCAATAGGGCAATATTTTTTATAATCTTTAAGTCCTTTGCATCTTTAACTTCTTCTCCTTTGATATTAAGTCCAATACGACTTTTTCAGAGAACTTTTTCCATATCACCCAGAATAGATTGAATTAGTAAGCCTCAATATCTGCCAATACATATCATCATATAATTTTTCTATATTTACATGAGTATACTTGTGTGGTCATGGGAAATTGCATTCCTATCCCTTAATTAAAAATTGGTTTTAAATTTATATATACACACATACATATGTGTATATGTATGTGTGTGTATATATATATATATGTACACACACATATTTATATTAGAGACTAATTCAAAGTCTGCAGCTATGGCCTATGTGCCAAATCCAACCCATGCCTCTTTTGATAAACAAAGTTTTCATGGAACATAGTTACCACCACTTATTATGTTTTATTTATGGCTGCTTTTGCACTAAAATGTAAGAATTGGGTAGTTGTAACATAAATCATTTTCCCTGCTAAACCTAAAATATTTATATCTGATCCTTCACAGAAAAAGTTTACTAACCCTTCATCTAGTTGATTGGAATTTTGCATCTTTTTGACATGCATCAAAGCACTGCCTTCAGTACAACACATATAATTTCCTTTCCTTTTTTTTTTTTAGTGCAGTGAGAACTTAAAAACCAGTGTATAAATTTGAATTTGCAATCATACCAGAATTTTATGAATTCAAAAGAAAACATTCATTTCATTCAGACTACCTCTAGATTTAATTAATGACAAGCCTTAAAAACTATTTGGATTTAACCACTCCCTAAAAATTTTGAAATTTATTTTTTATGGAAAAAATTATTTCCATAAAATATCACATTGGTTTTCATGGTATTTGATTTGTTATGAATGTAAATGATAAGAGAACAGGAAGTACAGAACGTTGTTGGTTAAAGAAATAAACCAATTAAGTGGAGACTTATGTTAAACTTCCTCATTAACATCAGATGCAAGTAAAATTTTGCTGAAGATCATTCAAAAGTGGCTGCCACAGTATATCTACAGGGAACCACCGAAATTCAAGCTGGGTTCAGACTAGGATGTGGAACCAGAGATAGTATTGCTGATGTCAAATGGACCCTGCCTGAAAGCAGAGAATGGCGGAAAGATGTTTACCTGTGTTTTATTGACTATGCTAAGGCATTCAGCTATGTGGGCCATAACAAATTATGGATAGCATTGTGAAGAATGGAAATTCCGGAACACTTAATTGTGCTCCTGAGGAACATGTACGCAGATCAAGAGGCAGTTGTTCAAACAGAACAAGGGGATACTGATTGGTTTAAATTCAGGAAAGGTGTGCTTCACGGTTGTACTCTTTCACCATACTTATTCAATTTGTATGCTGAGCAAATAATCCAAGAAGCTGGACTATATGAAGAAGAGCAGGTCATCGAGATTTAAGGAAGACTCATTAACAACCTGCATTATGCTGATGACACAATCTTGTTTGCTGAAAGTGAAGAGGACTTGAAGCATTTACTGATGAAGATCAAAGACCACAGCCTTCAGTATGGATTACACCTCAACATAAAGAATACAAAAATCCTCACAAATGGATCAATGACCAACGTCTTGATAAACCGAGAAAAAATTGAAGTTGTCAAGGACTTCATTTTACTTGGGTCCACAATCAACACCCATGGAAGCAGCATTCAAGAAATCAAAAGACACATTGCGTTCGACAAATCAACTGCAAAAGACCTTTTTAACGCGTTAAAAAGCAAAGATGTCACCTTGAAGACTAAGGTGGTGCACCTGACCCAAGCCATGGTGTTTTCAATCACCTCATATTCATGAGAAAGCTGCACAATAAATAAAGAAGAAGAATTGATGCCTTTGAATTATGGTATTAATGAAGAATATTGACTATATCATGGACTGCCAAAAGAATGAACAAACTGTCTTGGAAGAAGTACAGCCAAAATGCTCTTTAGAAGCAAGGATGGAGAAACTTTGTCTCACATACTTAGGACATGTTATCAGGAGGGACCAGTCCCCGGAGAAGGACAATATGCTTGGCAAAGTAGAGCATTAGCAAAAAAGAGGAAGTTCCTCAAGGAAATGGATTGACACAGTGGCTGCAACAATGGGCTCAAGCACAATAACAATTGTGAGGATAGGGCAGGAACAAGCCCTGTTTCGTTCTGTTGCATGTAGGGTCACTATGGGTAGGAACTGACTTGATGGCTCCTAACAACAAGGTTTTGATTAATATTTTTTATCTCTAATGAAACCACAGTGACTGTTTTATACATATTTTCTTTAATATTAATACAAAACATCTACCTGTATCTCCATATAGGTATTATGTAACAGTCAATAAATATTTATTGTATCAATTAATTAATTGTATATAGGGTCACTATGAGTTGGAATCAACTAGATGGCGCACAACAACAGCAACATTATTCATTTAAAAGTATATATATGTATATATATATACTATATGTACACTTTTTTCTCTAGCTACCTCATTACCTTGTATTTAGTTGTGTTAACCATTAAAAAATGTTTCATGATGTCAGGGACCATATAGTATATTTTTATAATTTCCAGGGAATCTGTTGTTCCAACTCATAGCAATCTCATGTGTGCTATATGGAACTACTCCGTAGGGTTTCAGAAGCAGATCACCAGCCATGTCTTCTGAGTTGCCTCTAGGTGGGTTTGAACCACTAATCTTTTATCAGGCAATCAAATGCTTAACCATTTTTGCCACACAAGAACTCCATCCTTGGAATCTAGCTCAGTGTATTTGTTTATTTAACATTTGGTGTAATTTGGTTGTTGGTTGAAATTCATAATCTTCTAGGTTTTAAGCCTAAATTTTTTGCCATAATTTGCTTTCTCCCTATCTATCAACTTTTTTTCCTACTCCTCTGCACAAATTGTGTATTTTTATCACATTTTGTCTATATATTTCATGCAGATATAAAGCACATAGTTAATTACCACAAGTGCAAGGAACCCTGATTTACCACACTAGGATGGTAAAACAAGTTTGAAATCAAGCACAGGCCTAAGTCAATAATTAACATGAAATAAATCAAGAGAGACCAGGGATGTTGGTGTCTCTGGGTCAATGCCTCCTTATCAAGTTTTATCTGCCTGTGTTAGGTTATTATTGCTTCTATTACAAATTAAGTTATATGTACTGGTTTAAACAACATAAATTTATATATTACAGATCTAACATGGGTCTCACCAGGCTAAAATCAAGTTGTCCGTAGGGCTCCATTTATTTCTGCAGGTTTTAGGGTAGAATGTGTTTTCTGTTCTTCTGGTTGAGCTGTGGAAAAACTCAGTTTCTTGATGCTTTAGAGCTGGTTTCCTTTCTGGCTGTGAATTGAGGACTGTTCCCAGCTTCTAGAGATCACCTAGATTCCTTGGCACACTTCTTCCATTTTCAAAGCCAGCAACGGCAGTTGATTACCTGTCATACTTCAAATCTCTTCTCTTCCTTTTTCAGGTTCCTTTTTTGGATCTACTCTTCTGTCTTTCTTTTCGTTTCTAAAAGCTCATGTGATTAGATTGAGCTCACCGAGATAATCCAGGATAATCTCCCAATTTAATGGGCAGTGGAATAGCAACCTTAATTCCATCTAAAACTTAGTTCCATTTTTACATGTATCATAACATATTCATAAAATGGGTTTCAGAAATTAGGGCCTGAACATCTTTGGGAGAGGCATTAAAAAAAAAAATTTTTTTTTTTCTCTGCCCAATTACCAGAATTTAAGGGCATAGATAGAATATATATCTGAGAAAGTAACATATCTTTATGCAAATAATGAACTCATTCTACGTTTGTTTGCCAACCGCACTCCCCGCCACTCCAGCCAGGTATTTTTGTAAGCACACTGTGCCAAATTTTTTTTTCATGTTGCTGAAAAAAATTAGTATTTTGTGCAAAGGGCATAGTAGGCAAATGAACATAGAATGCGTGAGTTATTTGCATAAAATATGGTGTCCCAGATGCTATCCAAGAGAGATTTATTAACACACTGCATGATCAGGCTGAACAAAATTTTTAAATGTTTTAGATATGCACCCTCAGTTTATATAAGAAGAAATCAAATCCCTAAAACCTAAATGACAAAGCCAAAACTAATAAAAGAAATGGAAATTAAAAAATAAATAAATAAATAAAACGAGTTGCTGTGGGGTCAACTCCGAATCAAGGTGGCCCCATGTTTGTCAGTAGAACTGTGCTCCATAGAGATTTTAATGACAGATTTTTTTTCAGAAGTACATCACCAGGCCTTTCTTTTGAGGTACCACTGGGTAGACTCAAACTGCCAACATTTCCTTTGGCAGTCAAGCATGTTAATCATTTGCACAGTTTCAGAATTAGTGATAATAAGCACTAGTGTCCAATGGTTAAGCACTGAGCTGCTAATGGAAATATTGGCTATTCAAACCCATCCAGTGGCAGGAGAAAGAACTGACTATATGCTTCATGAAGATGACAGCCAAGAAAACCCTATGGGGCAGATCTACTTTGTCACATGGGGTTTCTATGAGTAGGAAAGCAACTCAACAGCATCTAAGAGCAACAGATTTAGAGATAGTAACCAGTTTACAACCTTTAATTTAGTGTTTTTTTTTCCTATATCATCCTCCCTTATCCTTCGCTTCTGGTTAGGCAGAAAGTTCATGGAAGGATTCTATTTCATGAGTAGCTTGATACTTCATGATTCATAAAAGTAATTACAGAAGTAAATGTAAGATTATTTAAAAAATATGAAATTGTTATACAAATTAAAATATAATTAAAAAAGTAAAGAGTACAGATTGAACCAAATTAAATACAAACATAAAATAATTATTTTATATTTAGCAAAATATTGTTTATTCCCAAAATGAATTCAAAGTTAAACTTTTTTTGCATTTAGTACCTAGAAAATGTATATAGTTTGTTCTTCACACGTGTTAAATGAGTCAGTAAATAAATGAAAGATTTAATTAACTTACTTAACTACGGCTCTACAAATTGTATTGGTTCAGAATCAGAATACTCTGTGAGTTTAATCCCCTGAAGCCATTGCGGAAAGTTATATAGATAGAAATTCTCATCTTTAGGACAGGGTCACATATATGCTGAGGAAAAATGTAGCCTATCAGCTACGTGTTTAGAGGTTTGTCCAGAGGTATAGCCAGAAGAAAACATTTCGAAGTTGATAAACTAGTTTTACGGAACTGTACTGCTCCAAGCTTCATGCTTTAACCTCATCTAAGAAGAACAGTTTTTATTTTATTTTTTTACCCTTGACTCCTACCAAATAACTTCATGATAAACTGCTTTTACATGTCTTTATAGTAGCAAACCAGAGAATACAACAACAAAAAATAATTGTGTTGAATTAGCTAAGTAATTATCGATATGGTTTGACAGCCCAAGCAATTCAATATTAACTAAAAAATTAACTAAAAACTGAGAATGTATAACCGTAAACTAAATTACTTACTTGCGGTATTCTCTCTATACCATTAACTCTTCACTAGATAAATGATCTAAAGAGACTCTATGCTTTCATTTGGCTGAGCAGATCTGGCTTCAATACCACCCCAAATCCTGTTTGCCATTTGGAGATCCCAGCTGCACTAGAACTGATGGAGTTCTAATGAAGACAATTCTTACAGAATTTTCTTTTTTTTTTTTTTCCTTCAATGGCCAATGCCTTTAAAAGAATTACTACCTTCATGCTATTGCCATCTGGTTACTCTAACTCCCAGAAGTGCCTAGCCACCACACTGGGAAGATATATTGATTATTCTTTTGTTCACTGACAATTTTGTTTTCATATACTTGGATTTAGGAAAGACTGAATAATATTTTAGTGTTCCTATATGAGAAACCAAACCAAATCATTGCTGCCTAGTTGATTCCAACTCATAGCAGCCTTATAAGACAAGGCAGAACTGTCCCATAGGGTTTCCAAGGAGTGATTGGTAGATTTGAACTCTTTAACCACTGTGCCACCAGGGCTGGGGTACCTTATTCTGTAGGAGATAGAAAAATGATTTTGAATAAAGTTGCTTTTTCTAATTATGAATTGTAAAATATTCATCCTGCAATTTTACATTAAATAAAACATGTTTTGAGTGATATTTTAAAAAATAACCACACTTTTTGTTGACAGAAAACAGGCAGAAAATATGGAAATTAATTTTGTTCTTAGGAAAATAATGGTATCCAGTGCTTTTATATGAAATAAAGCATATATTGAGTAAGAGATACTTTAAAAAATTAACCAGACACTGATAATTGTCAGAAACAAACATAAATATGAAAATTAATTTTTTTCCTTAGGAAAATGTCCTTAGAAAAATTGCTAAGAAAATTAACATTTCTCTGGCTTTATCATGTTTTCTCAATCTCCCCTTTCATTACTTCAGCTTTTCTATATTTTGTTAAAACCAGAGTCAATTTTTAGATGGATATCAATGAATTCAAAGTAAAAAAGAAAAATTCTAATGTTCATTCACGTCTACTTTAGTTACTCAGGAAATAAAAATCAAACCAGAAAACAAGCAAACAAAAAACTAACAGGAACACCATCCTACTCCCTTCCTTTGTGTTAAAAAACATGTGATTGCTTTGACAAATATACAAACGGAACCTATGAGGAATTTACCGTTGTTTTGTTTATAGCCAATGGCAGCTCCTAGACAGTTCAGAGACTTTAACGTTGTTGCTATAGAATACCCATTTAAAATGTTTAGAGTTTTAGAATATAAAAATATTCTTCGAAATCAATTTTATGGAGAATTACTAAGATACATAGAAAAAGCATGTCTTTGTGGATCGTGGGTAGGTTTCACATCTCATATTACAATTGTCATGCTGAGCTTTGCCTATGACTGGTAGCCCAAAGGCATCACTTTGAGTGGAATCATATTGTTTAGGAGCAGTAACTCATGCTGCTCTACTACAAAGCAATCAGTAATGCACAGACCTGTTTGACAGGAGAGAAGAAAAGGGGAAGAGGAAGTTGAAATGTCATTATTTCTAATATTAAAAATATTAAGAATAAAAATATTGAGAATGGTTTAATAAAAGTTGTATTGGCTTTTGCAAAATAGTTTCTGCATACATACTTATGGCCTAAATAATTTCAGTAAATATATATTTTCAAGCATATATTGGATAGTTAAAGTGTGGCATAAAACTTGTTGTGCATAAGATATATAAGTATAGCTTTAACGTGACAAAGATCTTTTAGCATTAATAAACTGACTTAGGTTATATTAAAAAAAAATTCTCCCATTTCTTAAAATTTATCAATAAAATTAAATGTAATTCATACATGTAAGATTAATTCATACTTTTTTTTTATATGTTAAGAAGATAGCAATTTGATGATTTGGTTTGATTATTTGACATTTCTCCAGGCTTTCGATGTCTTTAATAGAAAACTGAAAATAATGTCAAGAAATTAAATCTTGATGAAGATGAATAATTTCCACTTTCCAAAAATAATAAATTTGCTTAAAATAACCTAGTTTTGATTGAAGAGGCTTGCTTCATAAAACTTGAAGAGTAAAAGAGAATAAATGAAGACAAATCTGGAGAGACCAAGAGACCCAGTTTCAAATCCTGACTATGACATTTACAAAGTATTTGACTTGGGTGAGTTCCATAATGTCTCTCTATGCCATGATTTCTTCTTTAAAAAAAATTAACTATATGAAGCGAAGTGATTATATGTCACTTCTTGTCGCAAATTTTTTTTGTATCTAGTATCCGCTTGCTAACTTCCATAATCTTACTATTTTGCACATTAATTCTACACTGAAAATCAACTTCCAATTCATTTTTTACCAGAGTGGATGAACATATAGACAGCATTAGGTATGAAGATTCAATGGACCAAAGATCAACTATATCCATATATTTTGACCAAATTATATAGTTTATTATTTATTGTATTTGTATTGAAGCATGCCTCATCAAGGTAAAAGCCAGTTGCTTTGGAGTCAATTCTAACTCAAGGCAACCCCATGTGTTTCGAAGTAGAATTGTTCTCTATGGGGTTTTCATGGCAGTTTCAGAAGCAGAAAGCCAGGACTTTTTTCTGAGATGCCTCTGAGTAGATGTGAACTGTTGACCTTTTTGTGAGTAGTCCAACACTTAACCATTTGTGTCATCGAGGCCCTCTGTCCTCAAGGCACCCTGTCCTACTATAAAATCATTTTTAAATATTGCATGCAACAGACGTCTCTGTCAGTACAGTATATGTAAAGTAAGGTTAATATATTCAAGAAGCTCATGGAAAGAAAAAAAAGTGACTATTCTCTGTTGCTGTTAGATGCCATTGTGTCGGTTCCTACTCGTGGAGACACTATGTACAACACAAGAAAACACTGTCCAGTCCTGCACCATTCTCACAATCGTTGTAATGCTTGAGCCCATTGATGCAGCCACTGTATCAACCCATCTCAGTGAGGGTCTTCCTGTTTTTCCCTGAACATGTACATAGATCAAGAGGCAGTTGTTTGAACAAAACAAGGGATACTGTATGGTTTAAATTCAGGAAATGTGGGCGTTAGGGTTGTATCCATTCATCATACCTATTCGATCTGTATGCTGAGCAAATAATCCAAGAAGCTGGACTGTATGAACAAGAACGGGGCATCAGGATTGGAGGAGGACTTATTAACAACCTGTGTTATGCAGATGACACAACGTTGCTTGCTGAAAGTGAAGAGGACTTAAAGTACTTACTGATGAAGATAAAAGACCACAATCTTCAGTATGGATTACACCTCAACATAATGAAAACAAAAATCCTCATAATTGGACCAATAGGCAACACTATGATAAATGGAGAGAAGATTGAAGTTGTTAAAGGTTTCATTTCACTTGGCTCCACAATCAATACCCATGGAAACAGAAGTCAGGAAATCAAAAGATGCATTGTATTGAGCAAATCTGCTGCAAAAGATCTCTTTAAAGTGTTGAAAAGCAAAGATGTCACCTTGAAGACTAAGCTGCATCTGATCCAAGCCATGGTGTTTTCAATCATCTCATATGCATGTGAAAGCTGGACAAAGAATAAGGAAGACTGAAGAAGAATTGATGCCTTTGAATTACAGTGTTGGTGATGAATATTAAATATACCATGGACTGCCGAAAGGACAAACAAACCTGTCTTGGAAGAAGTACAGCCAGAATGCTTCTTAGCAGTAAGAACGGCAAGACTTCTTGTTACATAATTTGGACATGTTATCAGGGGAGATCAGCGCATGGAGTTGGACAACATGCTTAGTAAGTAGAGGGTCAGAGAAAAAGAGGAAAACCCTCAAGGAGATGAACTGACTCAGTGGCTGCAACAACGGGCTCAAGCATAACAATTGTGAGAATGGCACAGGACTGGGCAGTGTTTTGTTCTGTTGTACATAGGATTGCTATGAGTTGTAACCAACTGGATGGCTACTACTACTTTACCAGGCATGACACCCTTCTCCAGGGATTGAACCCTCCTGATAACATGTCCGTAGTATGTGAGACGAAGTCTCACCATCCTGGCTTCAAAGGAGCATTCTGATTGTACTTCTTCCAAGCAGATTTATTTGTTCTTTTGGCAGTCTATGGTATATTCAGTAGGTAAAGATAAACTATGCCCAATTCTGGAGATACCTAAATTTAAGATGCTTTCATTATTTCACACCCTAGTCAAGATTTCTGTTTCTACAAACTAAGGTACCTTGAATTTTACATTTGATTTTCCAACTGCACACATTGCCTTTTTAGTCTTTCATCCTGCAAATCTTTCTGATGTGACTTTCTGAGATGAGGAACTGCAGTAAATTTCTGACTCCTAGGTGTCTACGATAAATTCAAGATATCTCCAAAAACTACAGGGAAAATAATAAAAAGCTATAAATGTAATGGTTTGATTTTTATACCACTGTAACATTATACCAGCAGCCTCTGTTTTACACTGTAATAATGACATAGTCTATAAATGGAACGGAAAATACAGGTGACGTGGCTAATGAATACTATTAATTGAAATACTGTTTTAATTCTTAATTTATGTATTTTGAGAAGGTGATATGATTTTAATGTATACAGCTGTGGTTTATATCCCTTAATTGTAATTGCTGTTAGGTGCTTGGAGTCAGTTCAGACTCACAGAGACCCTGTAGTTAGCAGTATGATATTAGGCAAGTTGAGTAACTTATCTAAGCCCAGGTGTCCTTATCTCTGAATAGTTACAGCAGCTACCTCATGGGTTGTTGTAACCATTAAGTGAATAATGTATATAAAATACTTAATAGTGCTCCTAACGTATAACCCTTTGCTGTAGAATTGATTCTGACTCATAGCGACCCTATAGAACAGAGTAGAACTGCCCCGTAGAGTTTCCAAAGAGCACCTAGTGGATTTGAACTGCTGACCTTTTGGTTAGCAGTAGTAGCAAGTAACCATTATGCCAACAGGGTTTCTGCTAACATATAAAAAAATATATATAGTATGTACTTAATAAATCATAATTATTATTAGTTATAATATTAATATTTTAATTATTAACTCATATTAAGGGACATCTCAGGACAACCATTCTTAAAAACTTCAACTCAAGAGTTTTGTCATAGAATAGGTGTTTGATGAGTCTTCGTTGGCTAAAATGACATGCTTCATAACTTTGGGTAAAATATGAACAAGGAGAGGCATGTAAAGCATCTCTACTTCATCCTCCAAAAAGTGGGCACCTGCCACAAATAGTGCAGATTCATCAGAGACCTAAGACGACTGCTGTTTTTTAAAAGAATTTCAAACATTTCAAGGAACACATAAAACAAGCCTGGCAAGGATCATCCCCTGTGCCCATGAAAAATCCCCAAATTTCAGATGTACGAAAGCCATTTTATTCACAACAGATTATTTTTAAAATTTATTTCAACCCAAATCTAGCTTTTCATTTGCTTTGGGTAGGACAATTTGTTACTGTTTTGAAGTACTTTTCAAGCTTTTGTGCTGTTTCAAGGACACATTGCCATTGGATTTAAGTGAATAATTTAAAAAATAATAATTTTTATTGTGCTTTTTTAAGTGAAAGTTTACACATCAAGTCAGTCTCTCACAAAAAAACCCATATACACCTTGCTACACACTCCCAATTACTCTCCCCCTAATGAGACAGTCTGCTCTCTCCCTCCACTCTCTCTTTTCGTGTCTTTTTTGCCAACTTCTAACCCCCTCCACTCTCTCATCTCCCCTCC
The DNA here is from genome assembly GCF_030014295.1 of Loxodonta africana. NCBI lineage: Eukaryota > Metazoa > Chordata > Mammalia > Proboscidea > Elephantidae > Loxodonta > Loxodonta africana. Next base: position 112,530,505 of record NC_087343.1, on the reverse strand, counting down.
AGGCAGGAGATACCAACATACTCTCAAGTGTCCACTGGATCCAAGAAGCTCACTCCTCACCAGCATCCCTCTCCAACCCATTGTCAAGTCCAATTCATGTCTGAAGAGTTGGCTTCGGGAATGGTTCCTGTCCTGGGGCAACAGAAGGTCTGGGGGCCATGACCACCGGGATACTTCCAGTCTCAGTCCGACCATTAAGTCTGGTCTTATGAGAATTTGTGGTCTGCATCCCACTGCTCTCCTGCTCCCTCATGGGTTCTCTGTTGTGTTCCCTGTGAGGGTAGCCAGGCACCATCTAGTTCCTGAGGTCTCAGGATGATGTAGTCGCTGGTTTACATGGCCCTTTCTGTCTCTTGGGCTTGTAATCGCCTTGTGTCCTTGGTGTTCTACATTCTCCTTTGATCCTGGTGGGTTGAGACCAATTGATGCATCCTAGATGGCTGCTTGCTAGCGTTTAAGACCCCAGATGCCACTCTTCAAAGTGGGATCCAGAATGTTTTCTTAATAGATTTCATTATGCCAATTGACTTAGATGTCCCCTGAAGCCATGGTCCCCAGACCCCTGCCCCCTCTATGCTGGCCTTCCAAGCATTCAGTTTATTCAGGAAACTGCTTTTGGTTTAGTCCAATTGTGCTGACCTCCCCTGTATTGTGTGCTGTCTTTCCCTTCATCTAAAGTAGGTCTTATCTACTATCTAATTAGTGAATACCCCTCTCCTACCCTCCCCCTTCCCCCTCTCATAACCACAAAAGAATGTTTTCTTCTCAGTTTAAACTATTTCTCAAGTTCTTATAATAGTGGTCTTATACAATATTTGTCCTTTTGCAACTAATTTCACTCAGCATAATGCCTTCCAGGTTCCTCCATGTTATGAGATGTTTCACAGATTCCTCACTGTTCTGTTTCGATGCATAGTATTCCATTGTGTGAATATACCATAATTTATTTATCCATTCATCTGCTGATGGGCACCTTGATTGCTTCCATGTTTTTGCTATTGTAAACAGTGCTGCAATAAACATGGGTGTGTGTATATCTGTTCATGTAAAGGCTCTTATTTCTCTAGGATATATTCCAAGGAGTGGGATTGCTGGATCATATGGTAGTTCTATTTCTAACTTTTTAAGGAAGTGCCAAATCGATTTCCGAAGTGGTTGTACCATTTGACATTCCCACCAGCAGTGTAGAAGTGTTCCAATCTCTCCACAGCCTCTCCAACATTTGTTATTTTGTGTTTTTTGGATTAATGCCAGCCTTGTTGGAGTGAGATGAAATCTCATTGTAGTTTTGATCTGCAAAAGTGAATAATTTTTGATTTCCTTCCTTATTTTAGCAATTTGCTCTGATTTTTTAAACTATATTTCTAAGCCACACATTTTCTTATATTTTTATATCATTCTCACTGGCTATAGTCATTAGAAAATGAATATTTTTGCTGTGTATCAAAACCAGACTATCTGAGCAAATGTATTCATAGAAATTGAAGTCCGGTAGAACCAGTTATTAATATTCCCTGAATGAATGCATTCCTGAGGATATGATTTGAAGGCACAGTTCTGAAAAAACAGACAAATAAATTGATGTACATTCAACTTGGTTTCTATGGAGAAGTTATTCTGATACACACTAAACGTGTTAAAATGATGTCAATTATGTATACGTTTTATCTGTCAAACCAATAGATTTTCAAAGACGATATGTTACAATCTCAAATAAAAATAATTCTTGTATACAATCTTGCCCATTCACAATCTCAAAATATCTGTTAAGATATTAGGATTCTAATAAATATTTAGTTTTATTACGCAACTGTGGTGTCTTACAGAAGAAAATAGGAGACACGAATCCTTAAAGTACCTTAGAGATAAATAAAAATGAAAATCCTGTTGCCAGGTTGATTCTGACTCATAGTGACTCTAGGGGACAAATAGAACTGCCCCACAGAGTTTCCAAAGAGCAGCTGGTGGATTTGAACTGCCCATCTTTTGGGTAGCAGCTAAGCTCTTAATCACTGCATCAGCAGAGTTCCCCAAAGAAAACCAAGTAGTATGCAATTTTTAAATGTAAAAAAATTTATTATACAATTCATATTTATTTTATTAAATTATGGCTTACATCTAAATTTACTTACAATTAGCAGAATTAAAAATATATTTAATGAGTGTATATTGATTTTCTTAATTTTAATGATCATACCTTTAACTCTAGGAAAACTGTTTATGTGATGTCCCTCAATATACATATTGGCTTCTTAAATTTAATAATTATACATGTTTCTACTTTGTAGGGAAGGTAATAACTAAACAGAATGACTGTAAGTACTTTTGATGTGTTTTGATTTGATCCTGTACTAAGTCCTCACAGTAGCTGATGATTGCTGCTGACATGTGGATACTGGTGATGTAAGAGCACATCTTTTACCTCATATGAAATATATAAATATTGCTTAAAGAAAAAAATTTCCCTTATATTATAGAAAATATTTAAAATTTCAAAATATAATTATCACAATTGTTAAGTAAATTTTACTTCTATGTAGAAGGGGCTGGCTAGTGTCCCACCAGGTTGTGAAGTATAGAAGAACACATTTTGTTGCTATCTCACAATTTTTTAAAGTAGCATAATCCAGGTCCAAACAGAAACAATATATCCTGTTTCACAGCAGGATCCAAAAGACTGAAATTGAACATGATAAAACCTGAGGTAATTCTTCCTAAAATGGTATCCCTCAGCAACAAACTTCTAACAATGCTGGTATATTATTTCTATTTTTTTCAGGCTTAATAACTTTAAATGTGTTTTTCTTCTGAAATTCTCTCACATTGTATTTTTGACCTTGGCATAATGCAGGTCTTAATTTCCTTTCTTATTGTCATACTGAAATAGCCCAAGCTTGAAGGTAGTCATGCTTGGACTTTGTGTACTTCTTACCAGCTTCTGTTCTTTTATTTTCTGTTCACTTTAGCCCATCATCATTTTCTGGTATATGAGGTGAGAACAATTTTCTTCTAATATCATTTGCATGCACATTTAAATTCAAGTTTTCTCAAATTTGAATTATCCAGCAGAACACTAGTCCAAGAAAGCCTCTAGAAAATCAGTTTCATATGTGTATTTGAAAAATTTAGGGTGCAGCCCTTTCTTGTAGACTCATAACTTACATCAGCATCGTAAAATTTTGAGAAGTCTTGCATTCATACAAGCACAGAGTATCTACTATATGCCATGCTCGCTCTGGGTATTGGATATGTAACAGCAAACAAAACAGAAATGAAATCCATACTTCCCTTGAGTATATGTGACAAACACTATATGCTATAATGGAGTTCTGGTGGTGCAGTGGTTAAGCATTCAGTTGTTAACCAAAAGTTTGGCAGTTCAAATCCACCAGTCAGTATTTGGAAACCCTACGGGGAAGTTCTACTCTGTCCTATAGGAATCGACTCAACATCAACAGGTTTTTTGTTTGTTTGTTTTTTATATGCTATAATGAAAAGTAAAGCAAACAGAAAGGTGATGCAATGCTGTTTTTGTGTTTTTCTTTTTTTTTAAATTAGTAGAGTTACAATCTTCACAGAGCAGTGAGTAAAGCAAATAAGTCTTAAGTGTTCAGCTCAATTAATTTTTTTTCACAGTATACACCCATTTGGCCACCCAAATCCAGACATAAATTGTTGTATTTTTGATAGTGTGGTCAGGAAAGTTCCCACTGATGAGGTGATAATTGAGCACAAAATTTGAAGAAAGTGAAAGAAACAGCAACTCTCTGAAGAAACCATTATACTGTACTTAACCTGGTGCCAAAAGGCTAATGGACCACAGCTACCATAACCTCCACCAGACTGAGCTCAGAACAACTATATGTTTCAGATATTAAGCATAGATGGGTAGCCAGGCAAAGTGCCTGGTTTTAGATTTTCATTCTAGAAAGGGGAGATAGATGATAAACCAATAAATATGAAATATGGCAGGTGGTTATAGGTTTTAGAAAGAAAAATAAAGTTTTAAAATAGAGAGAGATAGTGGAAGAGCTAGATGGTGCCTCCTTACCACCACCAACTGCTATGGCAGGAATCACAATAGAATATTCAGGACTGAGTTGGAGAAAATGTAGAACAAAATTTAAATTTACCAAAAAAAAAAAAAGACCAGCCTTGCTACTCTGATAGTGACTGAAGGAACCCCGAGGGTATGGCCCACAACCCCCCTTTTAACTTAGGAGTAAAACCATTCCTGAGATTCACCCTTCAGCCAAAGATTAGACAGGTGTACACGGTCCCTTTAAACTGCTGAAAAGCAAAGATGTCACCTTGAAGACTAAGGTGAACATGACCCAAGCCATGGTGTTTTTGATCACCTCATATGTGTGTAAAAGCTGGACAATGAATAAGAAAGACAGAAGAAGAATTGATGCCTTTGAATTATGATGTTGATGAATATTGAATATACCATGGATTGCCAGAAGAAAGAACAAACCTGTCTTGGAAGAAGTATGACCAGAATGCTCATTAGAAGCAAGGATGGTGAGAATTCATCTCACATATTTTGGACATGTTATTAGGTGGGACCAGTCCCTAGAGAAGGACATCATGCTTGTAAGAGTGGAGAGTTAGTGGAGAAGAGGAAGACACTCAAAGAGATGGATTAACACAATGGCTGCAACAATGGTCTCAAGCATAACAACAATTGTGAAGATGGCACAGGACAGGGCAGTGTTTCATTCTGTTGTACATAGGGTTGCTATGAGTTGCAACCTACTCGACAGCACCTAACACCGACAACATAGGGCCAAAAATAGCACACGTGAGAAATGTGCTTCCTAATTCACTTCATGTATAGGACACTAATGGGTACACCAGTCCAAAAGCAAAGACAAGAAGTCAGGGAGGGACAGGAAAACCGGACAAATGGAAACAGGGAAACTGGGGTGGAGAAGAGGAGAGTGTTGACACATCGCCAGGTTGGCAACCAATGTCACAAATCGATTTGTGCATTAACTGTTTAATGAGAAACTAATTTGCTCTGTAAACTTTCACCTAAAGTACAACAAATAAATAAAAGTTGCTAGATAGAATCAAGAATTTGAAAATACCTCTTATACAAATTAAAATCTCAAGAGCTAAAATAATAAAATAGAAGAAAAATTGTGTTACAGATAAAAGAAGGTCCCAAGCCCATCCAAATAATGATTTTCTTGTTCCCACAATTGATAGAAAAAAACTTCAAATAAAAGATTAAAAAAAAACCTTGCAAATCTTGAATAATTTAATGATTAACTTAAAATGTTGTTATTCGGTGCCCACAAGCCCTTTCCTACTCAAATTAACCCTGCAACAGAACAAAACACTGCCTGGTCCTGCACCATCCTCACAATCATTGTTATGCTTGGGCCCATTGTTGAAGCCCCTGTGGCGATCCACTCATTGAGGGTCTTCCTCTTCTCCACTGACACTCTACTCTACCAAGCATCATGTCCTTCTCCAGGGACTGGTCCATCCTGATAAAATGTCCAAAGCATGTAAGACTAAGTTTCACCATCCTTGAATCTAAGGGGCAACCTTACTGTACTTCCTCCAAAACAGATTTGTTCATTCTTCTGGCAGTTCATGGTATATTCAATATTCTTTGCCAACACCATAATTCAAAGCCCTCAATTATTCTTCTTTGGTCTTCCTTATTTACTGACCAGTTTTCACATGCATATGTGGCGATTCAAAGCACCATGGCTTGGGTAAGTCACACCTTAGTCCTTAAATTGACATCTTTGCTTTTTAACACTTTCAAGATGTCTTTAGCAGCAGATTTGCCTAATGCAATATGTCCTTTGATTTCTTGAATGCTTCTTCCATGGGTATTGATTATGCCACGTAAGATGAAATACTAGGCAATTTCAGTCTTTTCTCCATTTATCATGATGTTGCTTATTGGTCCAGTTGTGACAGCTTTTGTTTTCTTTACATTGAGGTGCAATCCATGCTGAAGGCTCTAGTCTTTGATCCTCATCTTAAGTGCTTCAAGTCCTCTTCACTTTCAGCAAGCAAGGTTGTGTCATCTGCATATCACAGGTCTTTACTGAGTCTTCCTCCAACCCTGATACCCTGTTCTTTATATATTCCAGCTTCCCAGATTATTTGCTGAGCACATGAATTGAATAAGTATGGTGAAAAGATACATCGTTGATGCACTCCTTTCTTGATTTTAGACCACACAGTCTGCCCTTGTTCTGTTCGAACAACTCCCTTTTGGTCTATGTACATCTACCTCCTGAGCACAGTTAAGTGTTCTGGAATTCCCGTTCTTTGCATTGTCATTCATAGTTTGTTACGATCCACACAACTGAATGCATTTGCATAGTCACTAAAACATAGGCAGATATCCTTCTGGCATTATCTGCTTTCCGCCATGATCTATCCATCTGATATTGACAATGATATACCTTGTCCCACGTTCTCTTCTGTATCCAGCTTGAATTTCTCACAGTTCCCTGTCAATGTACTGCTGCATTGCTTTTGAATGATCTTCAGTAAAAATTTTTGAGAAGGCCACACTTTCACAGTTGTATTTTGAATGTCTTCCAACTTGAGGGGCTCATCTTCCAACACTGTATCAGACAATGCTCAGGGGCTGTGCATAACATTTTCACTAGCCAATGTTTTCAGAAGTAGAGCACCAGGTCCTTCTTCCTAGTCTGTCTTAGTCTAGAAGCGCCAATGAAACCTGTCCACCAAGGATGGCCCTGCTGGCATTTTAAATAACAGCGGTAAAATTTCCAGTATCACAGCAACACCCCAGCCACCACAGTATGACAAACTGACAGACAGATGGTAGTAACTCATAGAAATGGGGAATTCTGCAAAGATAACTACTTCAGAATAGTTTTGTGGGGAAAGGTTTTGCTCATCAAATAACGTTGGGTCGGTTGTTAGGATAATGTGTTTTTACTGCCTATGATTTTTAAAATACAATTTTATATTAGTGTAAATAAATATTGTTTACCCCTGGTTGGCATAAATGGTTAAGTGCTGGATTGCTAGCCAGAAGGTTAGCTGTTCGAACTGACTCAGAGGTGCCTTGAAAGATAGTCTTGGCGATCAGCTTCTGAAAGGTGACAACCTCTAAAAGCCTATGAAGCCATTCTTCTCTACACACAGGGTCACCATGAGTCAGAATCGACTCAACAACAGCTAACATCAGTAACATAGGCCCACGTTTGCAACAGAATACCCCTCTAAAAATCATTTGTGCATTAAAGTAGGGAGTTTTGATGCTTTTTTTTTTTTTCTTTTTTTGTATCCAACTTTAATAAATACTGCCTTTTGGAAATTTAAGATCATGTAAAATGAGTGGTTTAATTAAAAATAATAATCATTTAATGTATCCAGTAAATTCTTTCAGTTTCAATTGACTAAGAGGCTCATCCATATTTCCATTTTGCTTAAGCAAAAAGGAAAGTTATTTGTTCATGTAAATTGAAAACAAGTTTTCGGATCTTTAGAGAAAATCTGATTCAAAACTCAAATGATGTCACATGGGTTCAAATTTAAATTTTGCATGTGTTTGGTTTTTACTGAAGCCACTCTAAAGTTGTCACAACACGGCTAAGATAGTGTTGATGTCTATTATCCAAATGTGGCAACTGCACATAAAACCCAAAAAATCAAACCCATTGCCATCAAGTCCAACACCTAGTGACCCTATAGGACAGAATGGAGCTGCCCCATAAAATATCCAAGGAGTGCCTGGTAGATTCAAATTGCTGACCTTTTGGTTAACAGCTGCAGCACTTAACCATGCCACCAGGGTTCCCACTGGCACATATAAGTTCTCTTATATTCCATTCTGTCTGTGCAAAATAACAGCTTTAAACTAGCATTTACATGTTTGCTTTAAGCAGCTCCAAGAAAAAAATATTTCTATTGTGAAATACAGAATAATAGAAATTAATACTGTCTAAACAAAAATCCTAAAATACAGTCTCCTTAGGAGGGCTTAAGACTTGTATCCACTCTGAATGAATTGTGGTGCCCAGGGTGATGGAATGTGTTGCTGAACCTTGCCTAGGGGCCCTCCCAAGCATGCTTCTCTTCATGCTGTCTCTCATGTTTGCACCCAAGTAATTTTCTAAACTATATTTCTGCAAATATTTCCTATCCCACCTTCCTACAGGATTGTTGTAACCATTAACTAAGAAATTAGAAAAAAAAAAAAAAAGAAGGCTTAATCATGTTATATAGTAAATGAGCAATAGATGTTAAAAGCTAAAATAATTATTACGCAGAACACAAATATTACTTCACATTTCTTTCTGAGTAAAACCAAATTGCTTATTACGGCATCCATCTGGTTCCTAAACAACTTTCTGGCTCTGTCCTCTTCTGTTTCATCATTACTGTCCTATCCTTCTCCAAATGGAATCATTTTCATTTCCTTGACTATTCCAAATAATTTTAAGCTTCAAGGCCTTTCCATATTACCAGCCCTCTGCCTCTAATGCCCCGCTTTCATTCTCTGACCGATTTACCCTTCAGACCCCCATAACTCATCTCAAGCATGTCTTTGTGAAGCCATCTGTAACACTTAGCAAATATGATCACTTTCTTCTTTGCCTTAACACATATTCCAAGAAAAATAACTAAAAATGAAGTCATTGGTTTATAATTTTTCCTCTTTAATGAGCTTTAACTATTGAGAACAGAAAAATGTTCAACTCTGCATGAACGAGCATACAGCTTGGCTTATAGGAGGTGCATAGTAAATGGGTGATGGATAAATGATAAAGAAACCCTAGGCTTATGATTACAGGTTCCTGTAAACTCTGAAAATAGTCTACTTATTCTTGGTTAGATTAAGTGTCTGCTCATTAACATGGGGATTGGAAGGGGAATGGCTGGGTATGTGTAAGTAAGTAATTTAAGTAAGTAAGTAAATAAATTTATTCCTAGGAATCTATAAAATAACTATATTAGAATCCATCTAATTTTTGATACAAAACATCAGTCAAACACATGGTGTAGGACAGAGCAGAACTGCCCATAGGGTTTCCAAGGAGTGGCTGGTAGATTTGAACTGCCAACCTTTTAGTTAGCAGCCAAACTCTTAATCAATACACCACCAGGGAGTCTGGCCTAAATATGTCAAATTAGGTTTTTCCCCTTTGCCTATTTTACTTCTTCAGAGAAAAGCAGGAACAGTCATAGACAGAAAAGTGAAAACATTTCTTGTGTGAGTGTAAGGGTGGAGGTAATATCATGTAAACTATGGTTTACAACCATGTTTCTTGCCTCTAGTTAATTGAGATGCTAAAAGTTAAATTATATTTGAAAATTTGAGGATGACATTTCATGAATGAATGGAGGAAATATTATTCGACTTGTGGCTCTGGATTCTCACATTATCAGGGCTCTAAAGGTATAGCAGTTAAGTGAGGAATTATGCAGAGGCAGGAAGCATGAAGTTGCTCCTCTGCTGAATTCTGATCCTGGAAATAGAGGTAGAGAAAGAAGAGAGAGGAAACACTAAACTGAATTACACAGAAAAGAGCATGTTCACAAATAGTAATTTTTCATTATTAATTTATGAGGTAATTCATATGATTTAGTAGACTGACACTTTTTTCAACCCTCACCTCAAACCCCAACCACTCATTACCCTTGACCCTCCGTAGATACATGATTTGCTTTCATGAAAGTAACAAGTTGTTAAAAAGTTCCTTAGACCACAAAGAGAAGTATGAACCTATATAACTGCATCGAATAAAACTAAGCCTGTCAGTAATGGAGATGGTTGAAAAGCATGATGGAAGCATTTAATGTCACTGAACTATACATGTTATATGTTCTGTTACCTATATACTTATCACAGTTAAAAAACAAAACAAAAAGTAAGCCTATCAGGATGGTCATTTTTTGTTTGGCAAAGCATTATGACAGTGTCCTTTGGCAAATGACATATGTTCTGTTACCTATATACTTATCACAGTTAAAAAACAAAACAAAAAGTAAGCCTATCAGGATGGTCATTTTTTGTTTGGCAAAGCATTATGACAGTGTCCTTTGGCAAAGAACTAGTCAGAAGTTCCATGCTCCCATAAGCTGCCCTAAGCTAGCTCAATAACATCTTCACGGCTCTAAGTAGGAACAATCTTCAGCAAGTATTGACGTCAGAGTATTTGCTTTTGTGCTTCCCACTGTCAATGATTCTTAACACTCTCATATTTCCTCCATTCATTCATGAAATGTCATCCTCAAATTTTCAAATATAATTTAACTTTTAGCATCTCAATTATCCAGAGGCAAGAAACATGGTTGTAAACCATAGTTTACATCATACTACCTCCACCCTTACACTCACACAAGAAATGTTTTCGCTTCTTCACTACCCCATCTTTTTTGTTTGTTTTAAACGGTATTTCTCTACTTACTCTTAGATATTCCCCCTTCACTTTTACCCACTGAGAATAAAGAAAGGTGGATGAAGCAGGAGATATGGAAAAGAAAATTATGGGCTTTGGGAAATTATAGGCACAAACATTTAAAACTAACTTGTATTTCATGAATAAATGCAAGCACCCTCACTTTTCCAGGCTTTCTTTAAAACTTAAATGAGAAAGTAAATATATCAAATTTGTATACTTTTGGCTACAAGTGTAAACCCAATATGTCGAAGATCATATTTTGTCCAAAATATTTTCCTGCCTCCTGGGAGCCAACTCTATATTAAATGCATCAAATATAAGAAAATATAGATACAGAGATATGAATTAAAACTTGGAGAAGATAGTATTACATTGAATGATTTGAGAGGAGCACCATGAAAAATGGAAAGTAGTACCAAGAAATAAAATTTTAAAACACACGTTTTATTGGTACAAAAACAATGTACGCTTTTGGTACAAAATTTGGATAATATGGAAAAAATAAAGAACTAAACAAAATTAAACTGTAATCCTACCATACATAATATTTTAAATCTTACTCTCACCTAGCATAACAAAAGTATTTTTTATTTTTGAAATATAAAAATTATATATACACAATAATTAACCATATTAAATAAATCAGAAAAATAAAGCTCTTTATAAGTTCTTAGGCCTTGGACATTTGAGAGATCAATATTTATGCCTATTTCCAAGAATGCGATCCAATCAAATGCAGAAATTATTGAGCAATATCATTAATAGCACACGGAAGTAACAGGGAACTTCCAGATATTCAAGCCAGATTGATAAAAGGATGTGGAACCAGGTATATCATTACTGATGTCAGGTGGATCTTGGCTGAAAGCAGAGAATACCAGAAAGGTTTTACCTCTGTTTTATTAATCATGCAAAGGCATTCAACTGTGTGGATCATAACAAATTATGGATAACTTTGGGAGGAATGGGAATTCCAGAATGCTTAATTATGCTCATGGGGAACTTGTACATAGAACAAGAGGCAGTTTTTCAAACACAAGAGGATCCTGCATGGTTAAAAGCCAGAAAAGGTGTGTGTCAGGGTTGTATGTTTCACCATAGTTATTCAATTTGTATGCAGAGCAAATAATCCTAGAAGCTGGACTATATGAAGAAGAATTTGGCATCAGAATTGGAGGAAGACTCATTAACAACCTGTGTTATACAGAAGACACAACCTTGCATGCTGAAAATGAAAAGGACTTGAAGCTCTTACTGATGAAGATCAAAGATCACAGCTTTCCATATGGACTACACTGCAACATAAAGAAAACAAAAATCCTCACAACTGGACCAATGAGCAACATCATGATGAATGGAGAAAAGACTGAAGTTATCAAGGATTTCATTTTACTTGGATCCACAGTCAATACCCATGGAAACAGTAGTCAAGAATTTAAATGACTCGTTGCAGTGGGCAAATCTGCTGCAAAAGACCTCTTTAAAGTGTTGAAAAGCAAAGATACCACCTGAAGACTAAGGTGCACTTGAACCAAGCCATGGTGTTTTCAATCGCCTCATATGCATGTGACAGCTGGAAGATGAATAAGGAAGACTGAAGAATTGATGCCTTTGAATTATGATGTTGGTGAAGAATATTTAATATACCATGGCCTGTCAGAAAAATGAACAAATCTGTCTTGGGAGAAATACAACTAGAATGTTCCTTAGAAGCAAGGATAGCGAGACTTCATATCACATAATTTTAACATGTTATCAGGAGGGACCAGTCATTGGAAAAGGACATAGTGCTTGGTAGCTTGGAGAGTCAGTGGAGAAGAGGAAGACTCTCAATGAGATGGGCTGACACACTGACTGCAACAGTGAGCTCAAGCATAACAATGATCATGAGGATGGTGCAGGATCGGGCAGTGTTTCATTCTGTTTTACATAGGGTCACTATGAGTCAGAACCAACTGGATGGCATCTAACAATGACAACAACAATGACTTAAGAAGCACATGCAAAGGCCAGGCAATTTAAAAGAAGGACAGAAGAAGAATTGATGCATTCAAATTACTGTGCTGGTGAAGAATATTGATTATACCATGGACTGTCAAAAGAATAAGCAAATCAGTCTTAGAAGAAATGCAGCCTTAGAAGAGAGGATGGCAAGACTTCCACTCACTTACTTAGGACATTTTATTAGGAAAGACTTTAGAAAAAGACATCATGTTTGGTAAAGTAGAAGGTCAGTGAAAATGAGGGAAACTCTCAGAGAAACGGATCAACACAATAGCCACAACAGTGAACTCAAATTTACCAATGATCATGAAGATGGCACAAGACTGGGCAACACTTTTCCTGTGTCTATTTTTTTTGGCATTTTATATACTTTTTTTTTTTTTTTACTTTATATAACTTTCTTTTGTTATTAGGTTAAAGAAAAATCCTTCTGCCTCTCTCCCTCTATAATACTATAATACCCCTCTATAATACTTAGCTAACAAAAATATTGTTAGTTCTGCACTTGTTGGCAAATACATTTTTATAAATGTTAAAATGTTCAAATTGATAGAGTAATTCCAATCATATAAATTTTTACTTGTTTTCTTTACTTGTACTATAAATTACTAAAAGAGAGATGTTAAAATTTCCAACTATTGTGAAATTTTTATATTGTTCATAATAACACAGTTAGTTTTTGCAACATCTATTCTGAAGCTCTATTATGCCTAACTGATAAATAAACCTCTTTTATCATTATGCAAAGAGACTTTTAATCTCTAATAATAATCCTCTTGAAATCTACTTTTTTTCTGTTATTAGTATTTTTCTGCAACTTTCTTATATATACATTTTCCATACAAATATTTTTCATTTTTTACCTTTAAGCTATTTGTGTATTTATTAAAAATGCATTTATTGTAGATAATATGTATGCATATAGCATATAAACAAATTTGGGACTTTCTTTTGTATATTATCTAACAGCTTATAATTTTAATAGGGGTTTCAGTTGATATATTTAGGGTTAAGCCTATTGTGTTTATATTTGCTTTCTATTCAACTTGTCTGTTTTTTGTTTATCTGTTCCTCATTTTCTTCTTTTCTTGGGGTTAATCAAAAACTTATTTTTATATATTAATTGATTTATTAAATTTTTATGGCTTCTTTACATTTTAGTGGTTACCATAGTGATTATAATATATGTTCTTATATAATTAATATTGAACCTCTGTATGTAAAATGTAAGAAAATTTCATCAGTATAATTTCATGTACATTCTCATGTTATTATCTCATACAGGGCAGTCATTGGTGGTAGCCTGGCACCATCTAGTTTTTCGGGTCTCAGGCTGAAGGACTCTGTGGTTTATGTGGTCCTTTCTGTCTCTTGGGCTCATATTTTCCTTAGGTCTTTGAGTTCTTCATTCTCCTTCGCTTCAGCTGGGTTGGGACAAATTGATGCATCTTAGACAGCTGCTCACTAGCTTTTAAGATTCCAGATGCCACTCACCATAGTGGGATACAGAACATTTTCTTAATAAACTTTGTTATGCCAATTGACCTAGATGTCCCCTGAAACCAGGGTCGCCAGAGCCCTGCTCCTGCTACTCTGTCTCTTGTAGTGTTTGGCTGTATTCAGGGAGCTTCTTAGCTTTTGGTTTAGTCCAGTTGTGCTGACTTCCCCTGTATTGTGTATGGTCCTTCGTTTCACCTAAGATAATTCTTGTCCTCTATCTAGTTTTTTTTTTTTTAAAGTTAGCGAATACTCTTCTCTCCTGCCCACCCTTGTAACCAACAATGAATGTTTTCTTCTGTGTTTAAAAAAAATTTTTTTTGAGTTCTTATAATAGTGGTCTCATACAATATTTGTCCTTTTGTGACTGACTAATTTCACTTGGCATAATGCCTTCCTGATTCATCCATGTTATGAGATGTTATGAGATTCATCATTCTTTATCATTGCTTAGTATTCCATTGTGTTAATATACCATACATTGTTTATCCATTAGGCCATTAATGGGCACCTAGATTGTTTCCATCTGTTTACTATTCTCAACAGTGTTGCAATGAACATGGGTATGCATATATCTATTCTTGTGATAGTTCTTATTTCCCTAGCATATATTCCAAGGAGTGGGATTGCTTGAGAAGGAAGTGCCAAATTGATTTCCAAAGCGGTTGTACTATTTTGCATTCCCACCAGCAATGTATAAGTTTTCCAGTCTACAACCTCTCCAACATTTATTTTGTGGTTTTTTGATTAATGCTAGCCTTGTTGGGGTGAGATGGTATCTCATTGTAGTTTCGATTTTCACTTCTCTAAGGGTTAATGATTGTGAACATTTCCTTACGTATCTGTTAGCTGCCCGAATGTCTTCTTTGGTGAAGTGCCTGTTCATGTACTTTGTCCATTTTTTAATTGGGTTATTTGTTTTTTTTTTTGCTGTTGAGGCTTTGCAGTATCTTGCAGATTTTAGAGATTAGACCCTGATGGGATATGCAGTAGCCAAAAATTTTTCTTCCCACCTTTTAGGTTGTCTTTTTACTCTTTTGGTGAAGAAGGTTTTTGATAAACGTAAGTGTTAGATTTTTAGGAGCTCCCAGTTACCTAGTTTCTCTTCTGGTGTTTGTGCATTGTTGGTAATGTGTTTTCTGTTTGTGCCATGTATTAGGGCTCCTAGCATTGCCCCTATTTTTTTTTCCATGATCTTTATTGTTTTAGATTTTGTACTTAGGTTTTTGATCAATTTTCAGTTAGTTTTCATGCATGGTGTGAGGTATGGGTCTTGTTTCATTTTTTTGCAGTTCGATGTTCAGTTATGCCAGCACCATTTGTTAAATAGACTGTCTTTTCCCCATTTAATGGATTTTGGGCCTTTGTCAAATATCACCTGCTCGTAGGTGCATGAAATTATTTCTGCATTCTCAATTCTGTTCCATTGTCCTATGTATCTGTTATTCTACCAGGCCGTTTTGACTACTGTGGCTCTATAATAGGTTCTAAAATCAGCTAGTGTGATGCCTCCACTATGTTCTTCTTCAGTAATGTTTTACTCATCCGGAGCCTCTTCCCTTTCCATATGATGTTGGCTTTTCATTCCTCCATCTCATTAAAAAATGCCATTGGAATTTGGATTGGGAATGCATCATATCTGTAGATCGCTTTGGGTAGATCTGACATTTTCACAATGTTGAGTCTTCGTACCCATGAGCAAGGTATGTTTTTCCACTTATGTAGATTTCCTTTGGTTTCTTGTAGTACTGTCTTGTAGTTTTCTTTGTATTGATCTTTTATGTCTCTGGTTAGAGTTATTCCTAAGTATTTTATCATCTTGGGGGCTATTGTAAATGGTGTTGATTTGATGATTTCCTCTACAAAGTTCTCTTTGTTGGTGTAGAGGAATCCAACTGATTTTTATAAGTTTGTCTTGTATCCTAACATTTTGCTGAAATCTTCTATTAGTTCCAATAGTTTTCCTGTGGATTCTTTGGGGCTTTCTGTACATGAGATCATATCATCTGCAAATAGAGATAATTTTATTTCTTCCTAACCAAATTGGGTGACCTTTGTTTCTTTTTCGAACCTAATTGCTCTGGCTAGTTCTTCCAGCACAATGCTGAATAAGAGTGGCAATAAAGGGCATCCTTGTCTGGTTCCTACTCTCAAAGGGAATGCTTTTAGACTCTCCATTTAGGATGATGTTGACTGATGGCTTTGTATAAATACCCTTCTATTCCTATTCTGCTGAGAATTTTTATCATGAATGGGCGTTGGACATTGTCGAATGCCTTTTCTGCATCAGTTGGTAAGATCATGTGGTTCTTGTCTTTGGTTTTATTTATGTGATGGATTATATTGATTATTTTTCTAATTTTGAACCATCCCTGCGTACCTGATATGGATCCCACTTGGTCATGGTGAATTATTTTTTTGATATGTTTTTCAATGCTATTGGCTAGAATTTTGTTGAGAATTTTTGCATCTATGTTCATTAGGGATATCTGTCTGTATTTCTCTTCTTTGGGGTGTCTTTTTTTTTACCTGGCTTTGGTATCAGGGTTATGGTGGCTTCATAGAATAAGTTTAGGAGTATTCCATCCTTTTCTATGCTCTGAAATACCTTTAGTAGCAGTAATGTTAACTCTTCTCTCTAAGTTTGGTAGAATTCTCCAGTGAAGTTGTCAGGTCCAGGGCTTTTTTTTTTTTTTTTTTGGCTGGGAGTTCTTAAATTACTTTTTCAAGCTCTTCTTTGGTACAGGTTTAGTTAGTTGTTCTACCTCTGTTTGTGTTAGTTTAGGTAGGTAGTATGTTTCTAGAAATTGGTTCATTTCCTCTAGGTTTTCAAATTTGTTAGAGTACAATTTTTCATAGTATTCTGTTATGATTCTTTTAATTTCAGTTGGGTCTGTTGTGATATCACCCATCTCATTTCTTACTTGGGTTATTTGCTTCATTTCCTGTTTTTCCTTTGGTATTTTAGCCAAAGGTTTATCAGTTTTACTGATCTTTCCAAAGAACCATCTTTTGGTTTGATTAACTCTTTCAATTCTTTTTCAGTTCTCTATTTCATTTAATTCTGCTCTAACTTTTATTATTTGCTTTCTTCTGGTGCCCAGCGACTACTTTTGCTGCTCTTTTTCTATTTGTTCAAGTTGTAGGGTGAATGTTTTCATTTTGGCACTTTTTTATTTTGGGAGGTGTGCATTTATTGCTATAAATTGACCTCTGAGCACTGCTTTTGTTGTGTCCCAAAGGTTCTGGTAGGGTGTGTTTTCATTCTCATTTGATTCTGTGAATATCTTTATTCTGTCCTTAATCTCTTCTATATCCCAGTAGTTTTTGAGCAAGGTGTTTTTCAGTTCCCGTGTGTTTAATTATTTTTTTTCCCTTGCTTTTTTTGTTATTGATTTCTACTTTTATGACTTTATGGTCAGAAGCGATGCTTTGTAATATTTCAATGCTTGGGTTTCTGTTAAGGCTTGCTATATGGCCTAATGTGTGGTCTATTCTGGAGAATATTCCATGTGTGTTGGAACAGAAAGTATACTTGGCTGTTGTTGGATGGAGTATTCTGTACATGTTGATTAGATCATGTTGGTTTATTGTGGCATTTAGATCTTCTTTGTCTTAACTGAGCTTTTTACTGGATGTTCTGTACTTCATCGAAAGTGGTGAGTTGAAGTCTCTTACTACAACTGTGGAGTGTCTATTTCTCTTTTCAATGCTGTTAGAGCTTTTTTTTTTTTTTTTTAAATGTGTTTTGGAACCCAGTCTTTGAGTTTGTAAGTATTTATTATGGTTATGTCCTACTGGTGCATTGACACTTTAATCATTATACAGTGTCCTTCTGTTACTGGAAAATAGCCTCGGTTCTCGTCTTTGGTGTAGGAAAGAGTTCAAACCCTGAGACAAATAGTGCCAAGAGAGCAGAGGTTTACTAGCTAGCAGAGGGTTGGTAGTGAAAGTATACTTGACTAGGGAGCATCATGCGGGCTACTCAGAGAAAGAGTCCGAGTGCCCTGATACAGTCATTTTCTAGGGGCTTTATACCCCTTTTCTCCTACCTCTTCTTGTTAACATTTAACTGCCAAGTCAGGGACCCCTGTAGAGACTATTTCCTTGGCTTAACATTTAACTGCTAAGTCAGGGACCCCAGTAGAGACTATTTCCTTGGCTTTTCATTTAATTATCAAGTTAGGAACCCCTGTAGGAAACATTTCCTTGGCTTAACATTTAACTACCAAGTCAGGGACCCCTGTAAAGACTATATTATTGAGGAATGTCACCACCCCCTGTCTCTTCCTTCTCCTGAGTGCAATCTCTCCTCCTCCCCCTTACATCTTTCTCCTTTCAAGTGCCATTCTCCCATATCTTTGGGGTTGTTGAAGGAGGTGGTCTGTCTTGTTTAGCTACTTGCTGCTGTCAGTGGGGCATAAAGCTGTCCCTAGGAGATGCACTTGTTCTCTAATGGGGGGTTTGCTTGACTTTGGGAGCCAAGGATGGAAGTGTTGGGCAGCTTTATCCAAAGGGCTTTCAGGGCTGATGATGATGTCTGAATTACAGCCATTTGTATTTGAAAGTTTTGTAATCTGGAGGATACAAAATGAGTTAGTATTTTAAGGAGGCAGGGTCCAAACAGTAAAAGGAGAATCAAAGACATTAAAGGGCCAAGAAATGGTATTAGCCAAGATCCCCATGACCAGATGGTTGCCCAAGAGTTCCATCCTTGTTGGGCTTGTGTTTGGAGTTGTCTGGCCTTATTTAAAAAGTGGAGGATATGTTCTTGGACTTGGCCAGTTTGGTTCACCCCAAAATAGCATTGTTCACCTAGCATGGCTCATATACCCCCATGGCTAGCCTTCAACATGTCTAATCGTCTTTGATTTTGAAGTACTACAGCTGCCAAAGAATTTATTTCGGTTTGTAGAGTAGCTATAGAGGATGTTACCCAGGTATTGAGCTGGGCTAGTTCAAGTGAGAGGTTTGCATAAACTTGAGCAGTTCCTAGTGCCCTGGTGGTTCTGGCTGTGAGGCCGGCCATTCTGATAAGACTGCTAAGTCCTATTAATATGGGAATTAGGTGCCCCAATCTTTTTGTCACCTTAGGAGTGGTGCTTAAAGGTAAAGGGATAGGAGCTCCTGCTTCAGCTAAAGACACAGGAGGGAGGACATATCCTACTGTGCATAACCACGTCCATTTGTGGTTTGGCATATATAAACTGCAGTTCCAAGTACATAATATAGACCTGAAG
Source organism: Loxodonta africana (assembly GCF_030014295.1). NCBI lineage: Eukaryota > Metazoa > Chordata > Mammalia > Proboscidea > Elephantidae > Loxodonta > Loxodonta africana. Next base: position 112,511,349 of record NC_087343.1, on the reverse strand, counting down.
ATAATGGAAGACAACCTGAGACATGGTGTACACCCAATGAGGTGTAATTGTATGCAGTTGGCTTTTGGAAGGTGGAGGTATATTTCCAAAAGTACATGGCAGCTAGGGAAGCTTCTGTTAGTGGACTAAAAAAAGCAGGGGGTGATGTTATAGGTAGCATTGTTTTTTAGGTTTTCCCAGATAATTCTGCACATGGATTCTATGAAAACCTTTTCCTTGGGAGTTTCATGTACCAAGGTGCAATTATTTCTGTTGTTGCCAGATTTCCATGTGGAAGTGGCCAGAAGGGCCAAACGGTTGCAACCCAGTAGTCTCCCCTGGTAAAACCCTCCAGTGTAGTCTGTGTGTCTGAAGATGTATTGGGGAGAAAAGTTAACTAGCAGGACAAGGGCGGAGGATCAGGGAAAGATGTAGTTAGGTTTCTGAGGTTGTATGTTATCATGACGGTTACATTGCAATGGGAGTGGTTTAGAGATCCCACTTGAGTATCTTTGGCGACCTGGTGAGTAAATGCACAATGGGCTTTGCCCTCCTGTTATTTGTACTTCTAGGTATATGGCCTCTGTGATAGGGTGTACAGCTTGGTTATTGCAACTTTTGAACACCCCTTGTGCTCTGATGGAAAGGGTATAGTGAAAGAAGCCTGAAGTTTGAGCCCAGGCCTGCCAAGAGGCAAGCCAGCTTTCTGTGGACTGTCCCCAGGCCTGTAGACAAATCCAGCAGAACTGGTGGTATTTGGTATGTGTAAGCCCCTTTATGACTCCCTGTAATGGTTTAATAAATGAAGAGATAGGTTCAGGCTATGTTAGTTGGGTAAGTGAAAGTGTTATGGCACAGAAAAGAACACAATGCATTTCGACTTATCTGTTGTTATTGTCATGTTTTCTTTTGAACAGATACTTTGAGTCTTCTCTGGGTTCACTCATCTACTCCTGATGTTGGCCCCCGATTTCTTCAAATGTATCTTTAGTGTGGTAGGGTTTCACTCTGGAATGATGTATCCAGGTAGAAATGCCAGGCACCTTCACAGCTGTAGGGGTAGAGAACATAACAGGATATGGTCCCTTCCACATTGGGGCAAGCTGGGATGCCGAGGACCCATCTTTCCAAGTTTTAACTAGGACTAAAGCTCCTGGCTCATATAAAGGTACTGAGCTGTATACTGGAGATTTTGGTACTCCTAGCTCTTGAATAGCTTGTTGGAAACTTGTCAGAGAAGTTACAAATTGTACTAGTTGGTTGGTTTCTTCATCTAGGACCAGATCTGTTCTAAGGAATGGTCTGCATTACAGGATTTCAAAGGGACTAAGCTTTAGATGAGAAGTAGGGCTTACCCTCATGCGGAGCAACATTATAGAGAGGAACTAGATCCAATTTTGGTGGGTTTCCTAGCCTAGCTTGACTAAAATTCTTTTTAGTGTTTTATTTGCTCTTTCTACCTTTCCTGAGGATTGAGGCTTCTAGGCCGAGTGTAAGTTCCACTTGATTGCAAGTGCTGTACTTACCCTTTAACTTATGGTTGAAATGAATGCTGTGCCATTATCACTCTGTAGAGACCTAGGAAGCCTATACCTGGGGAAGATTTCTTTTAGTAGTTTATTTATGACTTCCTGGGCTCATTCTGTTTTTGTGGGAAATGTCTCTACCCCTCCTGTGAAGGTGTCTATGAAGACTAATAAATATTTGTAGCCTAGGCATTTTGGCATCTGGGAGGTCTAATTGCCAGTCTTCTCCTGGTTATGACCCAGTTCTTTGGACAGGTTTTACTAGCTCAGGTGGCAGGCAGCCACCTTGAGGGGTGTTTATTGTACAAAGTGGACATCCTTGGATAATTTGCTTAATAGTTTTCCGAAGCCCTTTACCTGAAAACAGGTGAGAGCAAAGCTGAGTTGTTTTATCTTGTCCAAGGTGACATGAATCATGTAGACCCTTTAGGACTTCCCATTGAGCATTTTGGGGCAGATGAATGACTCTTTCTCTTTGATACCACCCATCTTTGTCTTGGGAATACCCATTTTTCTCAGCCCACTGGTTTTCTTCTTTGCTCTACTGTGGTGTAAGGCATTGAAATCTGGCTGAAGGAAGTAGGACACCAATTAACGGGCCAGCTGTCTTTGCTGCCTGATTGGCTAGTTGGTTACCTAGGGCTGTTTTACTATCCCCTTTTTGGTGTCCTTTGCAATGCATTACGGCTACTTGTAGAGACAGGAGGACTGTCTCCAGGAGCCGCAAAATATAGGGCCCATATTTTTGGGACTATTCTTAGCCTTTAGATACCCTCTTTCTTTCCATAAATCTGTATGGGCGTGTAGTATAAGGAATGAGTACTTAGAATCCGTGTAAATGTTCACCTTCTTTTTTTTCCCAGCTCAGGCGCCTGGGTCAATGCAATTAGTTCTGCCAACTGTGGTGAGGTTCTCGTGGGTAAAGATTTAGCCTCCACTACCTGATGTAGAGACATGATTGCACACCCTGTGTGTCATTTCCCTTGTTTGACAAAACTGCTGCCATCAGTAAACCATTCCTCATAAGAGTTTATGAGAGGTTGTATACTCTCGGACATTCAGATTCTTTGTAAGGGGATAACAGATACAACTTTAGTTAGTCTGATGAATCACCTTAAGATTCTTGATTCAATGAGGCAGATCAGTGTACCTTATTCATTCTTTTATAACATGAAAGCAGGAGGAGCTGATCAAGGAAGGCCACCTGTGTTTAGCTTCACAATGGTGGTATAAACAGGAAAGGGAGAGAGGTCCTTCACCGGAACAATAATCCCTTAGCCTATTACAAATACGACACTGACCCCTTTTCCAAAGCATACACAGAGGATATAGATACAAGTATGTTAGCCAGAAGTTGGATGGGGCTGAGAGGTGCAAAATGTAGATGGGTGACTGGTCTTTTAAAAAACTCACCTACTTGGCATGACTATTGCTGGGGGTCAAGTGTTCTGGGCTGAAAATGTGCTGCTTCGTGAGCAGGACTCCTAGATGGTGTGACTCCTCTAGTCTGCGGACACTTCTCTTATGTGTCTTGGTTTCTCTCCTGGTTGTCTAAGATGGTCAGAAGGGCCCAGAGGGCCAGGTAGCCAACACTTATGTGCGCATCCCTGGAGGAGCCTGTTTGCTAATTAAGTGAAGTTGGAAGTCCCTGCGAGGCCCCTGCACGTCTGGGGTTTGACCCAGGCACCTCCACAAAGCGGAGGGAGGAAGTGTCTCTTTTCTTCGGAGTCTGAAAGAGTCAGACACACGTTATTACCATCTTCTTGTTAATAGACCAAGTACAGACAAATCTTTCTAGCACCTCTCAGACTTCCCTCCTAAGAAAAAAAACAAAACACACACACACACATAAATGTAGGGGTACTCGGCACAGGGCTGGAAAGGACAAAGGAGCCATGCTCTGAGGTGGACTCACCACTTTCTGGACGAAGGACGAGGAAGTTTTCAGTCCGAGTCATGGTACCAGAAGATGTTACTGGAGAATAGCCTGGGTTCTTGTCTCCGGTGTAGGAAAGAATTCAAACACTGAGACAAATAGTGCCAAGCAAGCAGAGGTTTATTAGCCAGCAGAGGGTTAGTAGCAAATGTACACTTGACTAGGGAGCATTAAGCAGACTACTTAAAGAAAGAGTCTGTGTGCCCCGATACAGTTATTTTGGGGGTGCTTAATACCCCTTTTCTCCAACCTCTCCCTGTTAACTTTTAACTGCAAAGTCAGGGGCCCCTGTAGACACTATATTATTGAGGAATGTCACCACCCCCTGTCTCTTCCTCCTCTGGAGTGCAAGCTTTCCCCCTCCCCCTTACACTTCTTTATCCTTTATGGTGGATTTTACTTGTAAGTCCTTTGCCAGAGATTAATATTGTCACTCCTTCTCTTTTTTGATGGTTGTTTGCTTGGTATATTTTCTCAATCCTTAAGCTTTAGTTTTTGTCTTTAAGTTCAAGGCGTGTTTTTTGTAGGCAGCATATAGACAGATCATGTTTTTTTTATCTGTTTCTCCACTCTGTCTCTTTATTGGTACATTTAGTCCGTTTACATTCAGTGCAATTATTGATATATATGATTTTAGTGCTGTCATTTTGATGTCTTTTTTGTGTGTTGCCACAGTTTCTTTGTTCCACTTAATTTTTTGTGCTGAGTTGTTTCTCTTTATGTATTTTCTTTTCATCCTTTCCATTACAGTTGGTTTTGTATTTGCTGAGTGTTTATGTTTTTCTTCATTTTTATTTTGATGTGTAGGATTGTTTGTTTCCTTTGTGGTTGCCTTTATACTTACCTCTATTTTTCTAAGTTTACTTTTACTTTATATCTCCATGACTTCCTCTCCATATGAAAGATCTATGACTACATTATTAGTCCCTCGTTTTTGTTTAATGTTGTCATCTTTTATATATTGATGTCTCTATTCCCCTATTTTCAGTGTTTTAGTTTTAATTTATTTGTGATTTCACTATCTGGGTTGATGTCCCATTGTTCTATCCTGTGTTCTAGTCTTAGGTTGTTACCTGAAGATATTGATTTTCTAAACAGAGGACTTCCTTTAGTAATTCTTGTAATTTTGGTAGGTTTTTACAAATTCCCTAAATTTCTGTATACCAGGAAATGCCCTAATTTAGCCATCATATTTTAGAGACAGTTTCTCTGGACATATAATTCTTGGCTAGCAATTTTTTTTTTCTTCATTCCATTGCCTTCTTGTCTGCATGGTTTCTGCTGAGAAGTCCAAGTTTAGTCTTATGGACTCTCCTTTGTAGATGACTTTTCATTTATCCTTAGTCACTCTTAAAATTCTCTATCTTTAGTTTGATCATAATATGTCTTATTGACTTTCTTTTGGGATCTACCTTGTGTGGGGTTTGATGAGTTTCCTGGAGAGATATCTTCTCATATTTTGTGATAAGAGGGAAGTTTTGTGCCAACAAATCTTCAACAATTATCTGTATTTTCTGTCACTCCCCCCGCCCCCCACGGATACTCCAATCACTCATAGGTTATTGCTCTTGATAGAGTCCCACGGAATTCTTAGGGTTTCTTCATTTTTTTGAATTCTTTTATCTGATTTTTTACCAAGTAATTTGGCGTCATACTCACTAAATCAGACTTCTATTGCCTCAGTTCTGCTCCTGTGACTTCTATTGAGTTGTCTAATTCTGAAGTTTTGTTGTTAATCTTCTGTATTCCTGTTTGATTTCTGATTTCTCTCTGTGGATTCTTGCAGCCTGTTAAATTTGTCTTTATGTTTTTCTACAATCTTCTTAAGTTCCTCTATTGCTTTTTCTCTGTGTTGTTTGGCTTGTTCTGCATTTTGCCTGATCTCCTTCCTGATCTCTTGAAGAGTTCTGTATATTAATTTTTTGTATTCTACCTCTGGTAACTCCAACAAGTTCTCCAGGAAGATTTCTTGAATCTTTGTTTTAAGGGCTTGCTGAAGCCATCATGGCCTACCTCTTTATGTGATTTTATATTGATTGTTGTCTCTGAGCCATCAATAAGTTACTATGTTTATTTATTTTATGTTTGCTTACTCTGTCCTAGATTCTTGTTTTGCTTTGTTTTGATATGCCCAAATAGGCTGCTCTTGTGAGCTAGTTTGATTATTTGTGCCTTTTTTGCTCTCATATTCTGTCATCAGGTAGTTAGATGTGTTACTAGGTACATGAGCCCAAGAGTCCATTTACTTTTCCTGTATGGATTTGGCTCAGGTGTCCAGGTAGTCAGTCACCACGTATGTGGTGCACGCTCTCACCTACAATCCTAGACAGGCAGAGGTGATTGGTGTAGGCACAAGTATCTGTCTACAGTAGAAGGTCATGCACTGAGCAAGTCAGGGAGCTGATGGCTGCCACTGAATGTCCAGGGTGAAAGATTGTCCCTGTTTCTTAGAGCACCTAGGTGGGTGGGATTAGCAGTCAGACTATGGGCACTGAATGATGTTGGCTGAAGGACTGGGAGGCCCTTGATGTGGGTAGGTGAGACCCTGCTTAATGAGCAGAGTCGTGTCAAATGTCGCAAAATTGCCACTCCACCATATAGCTGATACAGTTGAAGTTAGACTTCAGGCATATACCCTGTTGTACTGTGCTAATGAGGGCCTACACTGTTAAAATGGGCCCACACAGATCTATGCAGGGTGAAAGTCATCCAAAGTCTGTGGACCTCTTATGCCTGTGCCTAGGCAAAGGAACTGTGACTTCCCTTAGGGAAGCTGGCAGACTATTTTTTCCTATTTGTTAATTTGTTCCCTCCCCAAGGCGAGGGAATGGCTCAGAGCATGTGATGGGTCCTACTTCCAGCCCAGGGGAAGCAGCAATCTCTGAAGGTGGCCTGACACCTGGTGCAGAGCAAGGAGGGGGCAGGTAAATGGTAGAGAGGATTTTCCCAAAGCGGTGTTCTTTGATCTGCATGGTAGGTTAGACACCTTCTGCTGATTGAGTATTGCTTTTCACTGGTTCTGGAGGCTTGAGTAGACTTTCTGCCACTCGATGTCTCCCAATGTGAAAAATGTGTCCGGAGCAGTGTCCGGAGCACCGCTGCTTGCCTCATCATGCATGCCAGCTGATCCAGCCTGCAGGGTGCCAGTTCCTGCCAGGGTAGGTCTGACAACTCTTCACTGCTCCTGAACCATGTCTCCCTACTTTGCCACTCAGTTCCATTCCTCAATTCCGCATTTGATGTTCAGGGCTCCTAGGTTGTCGTATATAATTGATTCACTTGTTTCTTCTGTTCTTCATTGTAAGAGGGACCACAGGAAACATCTGACTACTCCACCATGTTGGCCCTACCTCCTCTCCTTTTTTTTTTTTTTAAATATTTTGTTATTGTACCTTTCAATATGGAATTTCCATTTAGTTCTTATTTAGAGTTTCTATTTCTATACTGACATTTCACATCTGATCGTTCACGCTATACCTACTCCTTACTTATCTACATGGCTAGGTTCCAAAGGCCAGGTCATTATGCAAAAACTGGCATTTTGTGAGAATGAAGGATGTCCATATCAGATCACAAAATGGGAGATCACATGGCTGCCAAATTACATCATAATATAACTGCCAAATTTCTTCATTGCGTAACTGCTGAACCACTGAGAATCACCACTCATCCAAGTTGACACACAACCTTAACCATTATAGTCAGCATTACTCTCACCTCTCAAGTCAGCATTCATTATTGCCGGAGGTATGTAGTTAATGGACAAAAGAGTCGAAAAGTAGATTTTTTTTTTTTTTTTACTATTATTGTAAATGTGAGCTGTCACATAACAAGATAGTCAATAAGTGAGGAGTAAGCATATTTGCCTTTCCTTATTTCCTTGAACATACTTATTACAGTTTTTTTAAAGTTCTTACCAGCATATTATAATTACTAGTTTATCTAAAGATTGCCTTTTATTTACTATCTTTTCCCTTGTAGAAGGGAAATATCCTCCCCCCACCCCCAATTTTTCTTTGTTTTCAAGTGCCAAGTAGAAATTAATTGCATACTGGTCATTGCTGACGACATATTGCAGAGATTTTAGCTTCTGCTACCTTTCTCCAAAGAGTGTTAACTTTTGTTCTTGTTAGTATTTACTGGCAGATTTCCTATATCCTGTTAGACTTAATATTATATTTTGCTAGAGCAAGTCTAATGCAGTTTTTCCTTATCCTATGGTATGGCACCTTACTCTACATCATGTATCTTATCTTTATGATATGGTATTTCTCAGATTTCAACTGAATGCTCTGGAGTTTGTAAGGTCCCTTAACTCTAGCTGAGCTGTAACTCCAACTTCTTCCAGGATTACGATACTTCAGGAATCTTGATTCAGTTTTCTTCCCAGTAGCAGCTACTCTCTTTTCATCCCTTCAGAGTCTCACATTATGAATTTGCATTCCATTCATCAATTAAGGCTCAAGGGAAAGCTCTTCACAAATTCCTACCTAATCCGTCCTCCAGAACATATTTAGTTTTCAGAATTATGCCCACAAATCCCAACTTCTTCAGTATCTCAGACTCTTATCTATGCCCCTTAACCTCAGAGAAAACATCATGCTCTCCAACTTCCCTATGCCACCTTCCAACACATGTTCCAAGGCAAACAGCTTGGTGAACAGTAAAAAATCACAGTCCTATATTGCCTTGTGTTCAGTGCCTAAAAAAGTTGTCGTATACCTTGTTTACTTTTACAGTATAATTTTTGTTGTTATTTTTATTGGGTGTTTATGCATGATATTAATTACTTTATTGTGACAAGAAGTGGACTATCGTTCTGCACATTTAACTTTTTAAAAAATTTTCTTTGATGAGACATCTCATCTACTCCTCACAAAAGCCTTCTGGAGCTTTTAAGGAGCTTTCTCTATAATATCTTTGTTTTGAAGATACGAAATAGATAGGTTATTGGAGTAGCTTTGTTTATACAGTTTCTTAAGGTTCTCAGGTTAGAACCCATATTTATTATTTTATATTCTTTGCTTTTTTTAGCACACTGCAATATTTTCTGTTTATGAAATATTGTGCTATCTGTAAGTCATAATGGTTATAAATTTCATCAAATTAAGTCTTAACAATCAATTGCTGAAATTTTTACTACTGTTCTAAAAATTTAGATACTTAATTCTTCCTTTAAAATATCATTTTTTGCTATTGCGTGTTTGAGCTTTCTCTTCCTGAATACCTGACAGCTAGAAACAAACAACAACAAAAAAAGATGAAATGTACAAGAGGCTACCCCTATCTCTTTTTACACAATTCTTATAGAGAAAGGAAAAAAAAAAGTTTATCCCAGTGTTATCACAAAAGCTTTGTAAAATCATCTAAAAGATTATAACTTTTTATAATGCTTATGTATGAAATTTGGTATCCATAGTCATGACTTTTGCTTATTTTTCTTATTCAGTAAGTCCTTTTTCGTCCACACTACCTTCATGTATTGCCCTTTCTTTCGTTTTATCTTGTAGGTATATGTAACCTAATATATTATAAATGATTATATTTAATTTTTGTTATTTTCTGCATATCTTCAACTTCCCCTATCCAATGACCTCCCTCTACATATGTACAGGAACTTTTAAATCCACCCAAATCAAAAACAAAACAATAACAAAAAGTTTTGCCCTTGGAAAAAATATACTCAATATAAGTTTTCTGCAAATTGTATCTTAAAAAACTGTAGGAGGTAATTGTGATTTCCCTACAAGTAAGCAAGTTCTTCTCTCTCACATCCTAGTTTCCAGGGATTTGTTGTCAGTGGGTTTCACAGCATTGAGCTAGAAATACATAATGAAAGGGAGGAAAAAAAGTGTCATTTGTCTTATACTGATCAAGAAATAGAACCATATTTGTCTTTTGCACTACTGCTATTTCTCAGCAGGTCACATACGTAGAGGCTGATATACATTCCAGATCCCACAGGCTTCTAAAACATAAAGACCTCAGTGTCCTTGGCCTATTCATGACTTACAAGAGGCATAAATATGGTTTGGGGATTAAGGATAGAGCATAGCATGCAGCAGATTTTAAATTGTCAATTAAACAGCGTCACTGAATCCTGAGTAGAAATGCCAAGGGCATGTTTGTCTGAAAAAGGATGGATTAACACAGACAGTCCCCACCAACGTTTAAGATACCTATGTGTGATCCAGGACACTTGAGGATTCATATCTAAACAATGTGATCACATTTCAAGTGCTGGAAGCAATTTTTGTCTTAGTACTGAAAAACCCTTGATCAAAAAAATAAAAGCTCTCAACATATACTTAACTTTGTAAACTATTTGTCAGCAACATTTGCATTCACTAACTGTACGTATGATATTTTAAGCACATATCAAAAAAACAGGCCCTTTGGATACAGAGTATTGAATTAAAAAAAAAAAAAAGACTGCCAGGCATTTCTGCACTTCTTAGGACCTTTGTTGTTGGGTGAAGATAGTTTATTTGCTTTTATAATAATAGAGATTAACAAATAGAAAATTATAAACATTTAGGTTGGCAAAAATATAGTAGTGTTTTATGTTTCTACTTATTATCCATGCTAACTCTGTTTCCTTTCACAAATAGATAAAACAAATTTAATAAAATTACAAAAAATAACAACAAAACCAAGATGAGAATCAATTCTGTGAACCCGTAAGAAATTCTACAGTTTTCCCTTTCTTAGGAATTTCTTATATCATTCTATAAATTGAAGAAAATTGAGGATGTTTATTTTAAGCAATGCTAAACCCTGGTGGTATAGTGGTTAAGTGCTATGGCTGCTAATGAAAGGGTCAGCGGTTCAAATCCACCAGGTGCTCCTTGGAAACTCTATGGGGCAGTTCTCATCTGCCCTATAGTGTCTCTATGAGTCAGAATCAACTGGATGGCACTGGGTTTGGTTTTTCTTTGGTTGAATTAAATTTTGCTTATATAACTCAATAATAAGTGACAATGGCATATATAAATATATATATATATATGATCCCAATGTGATGAATTAGTGCCTCTCACTATTATATGCTTTACAGCAATTTTCAACGAAATTATAGAAATGAAACATTTAATGGAAAGCGTCAATATTATTTTTAAAAGGTACATATGTGAATTCATGCAAAGAAATTTATTTTCTTTATGTGTGGGACCTGTTCTATTTATGATGAGCTCTCACTTAGTAGGAAATAGAGTCTTTCCTTAATAGGAAAAACTTTGTGGCTTAGAAATTTCTAGAGAAGTAGTCAGACAATTTGTAATATTGTCTTGGATTGCAAAATAAGTATGATTGTTCAGGATGGTAAAACAAAGCCAGAAAATGTATTAAAAAAAAAAACAAAGATGAAACATTTTTTAATGAAACATTATTGTATTAGATACCATCTTTAGTTGTCCCCACTGAACTGTATTATTGTATTTACACTGTCCCGTATACCCTTCTCCATTATTACAGGCTTGCCCTGGGACTTACTATTAGCCATAGAATGTGGCAACACTGTCACTCTTCTAGTTCCAGGCTTAATGTTTAAGAAGACCTGGCAGCATCTACTTTTGCAATCTTTCAAGCCAACAACCTTGTAAGAAGTTTGATTACAGTTTGACGAAGCCCAACCATAGAGAAGTACAAATGGAGGAGAACAAAACTTCTTTACCATTAGCACCAACTGACCTCTTAGCCACTGCCCAGCCTCAACTATTAGACGTGTGAGTGAAGACATTTTAATATTTTCAGCCATGTCTGATTCCTAGCAGAAAAGAAGCAGTGAAGTAGAACTAGTCAATCCCCAAAATTGCATAAATAATATACAATGTTACTTTTTAATAGTCTAAATTTCAAGGTAGGATAAAAGTAGCAATTATTTTAAAAAATACTGATACAAGCACCATATTAGTTATGGTTTTGTTTCAATTCAGTTAGATCGAGACATTTAAGTACCAAATATACGGAAACTTTATTTTAATGGTAACTGTGTAAAAAAAAAAAAAAATTGATAAATGATGAAAAGATCAGAAACAATAGAGCCTGAGTGAACAATTAATTACTACATCTGGAAGACTGTGGGCCACCAAACCTGTTCTCGATGCCAAAGTCTTACAATAGCCAGATAAACTTGGGCTGCCTGATAAAAATGACTATGACATGAGATAGTCAAACAAAATATTTTTATGTTTCATCTAGAAGGGAAAAAACAGGATACAGTAAAATTTAACTTGTGTGGTGTCTTAGTTATCTAACACTGCTATAACAGAAATACCACAAGTGGATGACTTCAACAAAGAGAAATTTATTTTCTCACAGTCTAGTAGGCTAAAAGTCTAAATTCAGGGCATCAGCTCCACGGGATGTCTTTTTTCTGTCTGTTGGCTCTGGAGGAAGGCCCTTGTCATCAATCTTCCCCTGGATTAGGGGCTTCTCCACACAGGAACCCCTGTCCAAAGGACGCGCACTGCGCTCAGCACTGCTTTCTTAGTGGTATGAGGTCTCCCCTCTCTGCTTGTTTCCTCTTCCTTTTATCTCTTGTAAGATAAAAAGTGGTGCAGGCCACATTCCAGGGAAACTCCCTTTACATTGGATGAGGGGTGTAACCTCGGGTAAGGGTGTTACAATCCCACCTTAATCCTCTTTAATATAAAATTACAATCACAAAATAGAGGACAACCACACAATGCTGGGAATCATGGCCTAGCCAAGTTGACAAATATTTTGACGGGACGCTATTCAATCCATGAGACGTGGCAACAGTTGAAATAGTGAAATCAATATGTTGCTCTGCTCTAGATATGCAAATGCTATTTTCTTTAGAGTTTTGTTAGATATTTATATTCATAAAAATTTTTCTAAGGAGAACACTGAAATTTGGGTTTAAAATATGTAATTGCTATTTTAGACTTCAAAATGATTCTTTTATTAATCCCCTAGCCGTGAATCTACATTCTTGACACCTTATGCTTATATAAATGCAATACTTCTCTTCCCATTGCCATTCATTTTTATGTATTCCTACTACAAAATATCTTATCATGTCATGTTTGCTCAGAGATGGATAATCGCACCCACTTTCTAACAGAATCAAATCTAAAATCATATGTAGATGCATATATATGTGTGTGGGTGTGTACATATATGTAGGTGACTGTCTATCTATCATCTACCTGATTTGTTTTTATTTATATTACCTCCATAATTAATCCCTTTATTGCAAGAATTTAGAGCTTCCTCCTGCCCTCGGAACACCCCAGACACATTTTTATACCTTTTATTACATCTCACTCTTTGCCTGAAATTTTCTCCAAGTATATTACTACTTGTCAAAAATATCTATAATTATACTGTAGCACAGTGACTTCAACATCTTTTTTGTTCAAATTTCCCAAAAAGAATGTGGAAAATCAATACAGTCCTAGCATATTTAAAATTGATACAAAAATATTGTCATCATAAGTTCAAACAGATGCAAATGATATACTTTGCAGCATCTCGTATATGTTTTGTGGGTTATACTAGACCATAAAAACTTTCCTACGTCATCTAAGTGTAAAACCCATTGCCTTTGAATTGATTCTAACTTCTAGTGACCCTATAGGACAGAGTAAAATTGGTTTCCAAGAAGTGGCTTGTGAATTCAAGCTGCAGACCTTTTGGTTAGCAGCCAAACTCTTAACCACTGCACCACCAAGGCTCCATCTAAATGTCTAGTAATTTAAAATCCACCCTCACATATTTTAAATATAAATAAACAAATTTCTCCTTAATAATTTGAAATTGCCATCATTACTTTTTTTATCACTGAATTTATATTTCAACCTTATTTGCCCCACAAATTTTTTCCTAATATTATGTAGCACACACTTTCTACCTGAAACTGTTTCATTGACCTGTACAGCATATATCTTTGTAATAAGAATATACATATAAACTGAAGTTATAAATTCCTTTAGACCGGAAATTCCTTCTGAATTTAAATAATACTATATATAAACACTATATCTATATATTATATATAATCTCATAACTGAGCAAAAATGCTAAAATACATTTTAAAAAATAATTAAAAAAAATTAGTCATTTGCTTCTGCCATGCCAAAATAACTGGTACTGAACTTGTCCTTTCACTACAAAACAAAACAAAACTAACAAACAAACAAAAAAGACACCTGGAAAATGGAAAACTGAACACAGTTTATGAAATAACATTAGATAATGGATAGTGTGGTTTTAAGATAGATGAATAGACAAAATATAGATAAACTATTTATTTTACGGTTAAAAGTGATATTTATAGTTATGCATCTGTCAGACTTGTAATGCAATATTATGATTTGAAAGGCAGATACTAAATTGAAGAAACCAGACTTCTAACGTTTAGTCATATATTACATCTTAGATTATCCTATGACCCACATGTAGGTAAATGTGCTCTTTGAACAGTGCAATTTAATCTATTTTATAAGTTAATAGCAAAATAAAACAAGTTGTTGGGTCACTAATAATTAATAAGCTTAAAAAATTGTGTTAATGATTTTGTATTTAATCTAAATCCAACAAACTCCACATGTCTGTCAGTTTGTCATACTGTGGTGGCTTGCCTGTTGCTGTGATGCTGGAAGCTAAGCCACCAGTATTTCATTATTGTCAGGGTCACTCTTGGTGGACAGGTTTCAGCTGAGCTTCCAGATTAAGGCAACATAAAGAAAAAAATATCCCCACAATTGGATCAATAAGTCACATCATGATAAACAGAGAAAAGGTTGAAGTTGCTAAGGATTTAATTTTGCTTGGATCCACAATGAACACCCATGGAAGCAGCAGTCAAGAAATCAAAGGATGCATCTCACTGGGCAAATTTGCTGCCTCTTTAAAGTGTTAAAAAACAAAGATGTCACTTTAAGGGCTAAGGTGTGCCTGACTCAAGACATGGTGTTTTCGATCGCCTCACATGCATGTGAAAAGTGGACAATGAATAAAGAAGACTGAAGAAGAACTGATGCCTTGGAATTATGACATTGGTGAAGAATATTGAATACATCATGGGCTGCCAAAGAATGAACAAATCAGTCTTGGAAGAAGTGCTACCAGAATGCTCCTTAGAAGCAAGGATGGCAAGACTTTGTCTCACATGTTGTTGACATGTTGTCAGGATGGACCAATTCCTAGAGAAAGACATCATGTTTGGTAAAGTAGACAGTCAGCAAAAAAGAGAAAGACCCTCAAAGAAATGGACTGACACAACTGCAACAATGGGTTCAAATGTAACAACAATTATGAGGATGTCTCAGGACCAGGCAGTGTTTCTTTTTGTTGTGCGTGGAGTAACTATGAGTGAGAACCGACTCGATGGCACCTAACAATAACACAAATCCAATAAGTACAGGTTAAGCCAAAAAAAAAAAAAAAATACATTGCTGTTGAGTCGATTCTAATGCCTAATGACCCTATAAAAAAAAAACCAAACCCAGTCCCATAGAGTCAATTCCGACTCATAGCGACCCCATAAAAAAAAAAAAAAAAAAAAAATTTTTTTCTTTTTTTTAGGACAGAGTAAAACTGGCCCATAGGGTTTCCAAGGAGTGGTTTGTGAATTCAAACTGTGGACATTTTGGTTAGTGTCCAAGCTATTAACCACTGTGCCACCAGGGGGCTCCAAGTACAGGTAAGGATTGAATAAACAAGTAGCGGTCGGCAAGTACAGGGGGACTAGGTTCTTGAGCCCAAGAGGGGAAAACAATATTAATTCCTGGTAGTAATTTTGGTTTTGGTAAAAGTTAACAAAAATATTTCTCCTCCTTCTGATTAAATACTTAAAATAAAAACACTTATTTACCAGTTTAAAAAAAAAAAAAAAACCATTGCCGTCAAGTTACTTAAAGATAAACCATTGATGAAATTTCTCACTTCCTCCTCCTTGAAATCACATAAAAAAATTAACCTATCCATTGGAAACTCCCTAATATAGCGCTTGCGTCTTATCATCCCATCTAAGCCATTTGTTCATACGGGGTGATGACTACCTTTGGACAGGCACCTAAAAGATCTCAGTTTACAATATAGTTTAAAATTTGAGTTTGATAATGCCAAAAAATTCAGTTTTCCTTTAAATTACTAGTAAAAAAAAAAAAAGCATCCCCAAAATTGCAAATTAGTGGAGAAAGAATATATGCAAAAGATAAGTCAACTTGCATAAGAAAGTTCAGGATGATGGCAATGATAAAGGTTTAAGGGTTTATTATTTAAATATATTTTTGCTTTCCTGTCTTTTAGTAAACTGTGTTCTTAGAAATAAAAAAAACATGAAAATTCATGTTCCAAAGTAGGCGCTTGGTGGCATGAATGTATTACATGACGTGTGATAGAAGGGAATGAGTTGAGGCATGTAAGACAGGAAAAGAGAGAAAATGTGAAACCTAGAAGGAAAGTTTGATAGTCACTGCCCTGTTTTGCCCTATGGACTGGCATTTATTCTACAGTGAGAGCTGATAAAATGTACTTTCTGAGACTGTTCCCATTAAGCCAATATTCCATAGTTTTTACTGGGACAACTTGGAACTTTTTCCACTAAACTTTTGAATTGGATCCAGAAGGAAAAAGTTAAATGGTATCTGCAATCCTATGTACTAAGTTTATGATTTTGTCATACAAACACACATTTTAAAACAAAAATTTACCAACTATGCAGCTAATTTTATGTGTTGGCAAAAGTTTTGTGTTGTTTTGGGATTTTTTGTTTGTTTTTGTTTCACTGGTTGTTTCTTTGAGAACAAAAATAGAAAACCCATTTCATTTCAGAGACCTTGCTTGAGTCTAGTGTTTTTTACGGGCCGTGACTCCTGGCTGGCTTATCTTTAATACCTAGGATTTATCTTTATCCAGTAGGTACCTGAGGTCTCAGTATGTGTTGAACAGTGTTACCTTCATGCCACTGAGCCCCTAAGTTCCTATTTTAAAGGTTTAGTAAGAGCTGGGGAAACAGCTACTTTGACATTATCATAATTTAAAACCATAGAGCAACAACCTAAATGTTCATGAACTTGTGCAACAGATGAAATATGACAAAACAAAAGGGCTCTGGGGAATTTGTAGTCAAATAGCTCTGACATCTCCAGTATTAAACAAAACAAAGGAATGAGTTGTCTAGTCTCTCTGATGTTTACCTATGAGATGTAATTAATGTTTTCATTCAAACACTTTTCACATGATTTAGCACAGCCTGATGCACAATTTTAAATCCATCCATACGTGACACAATTATTGTAACCTGGTTTACCTAATGCAGGTCAAAATATTACTGTGACAATGCTTCCAGAATATGCTTCCTTGTTCCTGAGACATTAGTTCCTCCATTTCCTCCATTACTGATTTGATTACAAGCAGAGAGGGAGTTTTATATTCTCTAGATAATTGAAATTTAGAAACTGAGAGAAAAATAAGCTTGTGATATAACTGGCAAGGCAGGAATCCTGGAAGAAATGGAATACATTGGATAAGCTTTGAAAAATAAACTCTATCCATCATTTCCACCTTTTTTTACTCTTTCCTGCTGAGAAAACAAAATCCTCCATGGGAGTTGCCTATGAAACTGAGCCATGCATCACGGTATACTGTTCTAGCCAGGCCAGGCACTACCTAGGCACTAAAGAACAGATTCCTACTGCACCTTCAAACTTCATGACAAGTAAAGAATCACCCTGTCAGGACCACACTGTAGCTCACCCAAATTGACAAACATTTTCTGAATTACACTGGTCCAGGGCTCCTGCATTGACAGGAGGCAGTCAAGCCTGACAGCACTTTTCCTCTTGTCTGTTATTTTGAAATCAATTGCACAGCCTGACACACAGAATAATGGGTGTGGACAATGTTGCAGGACTTGGTTCATCTGGTCACTGAGGAAGACAGCATCATGGGCTTCCTATCAATCGGGGAGGAGCAAGTTGCCACACAGAGGTAACCTACGTCCTTCCACGCTGATATGCTATGGAAGAAATCAGTTTCATGAATGTTCTCACTTAAAACAATTTTTACACAAGGCATATCCATCTTTGTTTTGAATTAATAGCTTATGCCTCTGTGGGATCAGAGAGTGTTGAGTATATAAAGGAAAGGTGGTGAGTTCCGTAGAACAGACATCACATTTTGTGTAAGTCCCTTAGATAAAGCACTCCAAAGATCAGACATTTGGTAGAGGAATACATGAAGTTGGACATTTTATGAAATCCCACATTGAAAGAAGATTTTAAATTATTTGTATTAACAAAGCTGACTAATGTTACTGCAAAGATTAGTATTTCCCAAATGATCGATTTATGCCTAATGTTCTGAAGTTGATTATACAGCTTATATGTTTTACATTTAAAATGAATTACATTACTGGTGAATTATAATATATTGACCCTGAAACTATGAAGACTGCAAAGTGCTTCTAGGTTCTTTACTGGTAAGGAAGAAAGGAAGGAAGGAAGAGAGAGAGAAAGAAAGAAAGTAAAGAAAGAAATTAGCAAGATATAATAATATACCACTAATTTAAAGAAAAGAAGGCTAATTTGTATATTTAAGTTAGTAAAATTTTTGGATACTTAATATTATAATCCCATATTTATAGTTTTTAGAGTTTGCTTTTTTATAGTATTTTTTTTTTTTTTTGATTAGTTGGGTTTTATGACGTTTTCTTCATGGCTTCACTCTGAAAATTGCCATCTAGCACAAAACATATGTATTACAAAAACCTGCTCTTTGGATATCCTGCTCCCATTCTTGTCCTGCTACAGCACATACACCTAATGGTTCACAGTGATTTTTTTAAAAAAAATTTTATTGTGTTTTTGGTGAAAGTTTACATAGGAAATTAGGTTCTTATTTAACAATTTGTATACATTTTTTTGAGTGTCATTTGTTACATTTTTCACTGTATATCAGCATTCTCATTACTTTCATTCTGGTTGTTCTGTTTCCATAAATCTAACTTCCCTGTCACTCCTTTGCCTTTTCGTCTTTGGTCTAGGGTAAATGTTTAACATTTGGTTTCATTTAGATGATTCTTTTGCAGAGCACCGTACTCGTGGGTGATATTATTTAAGGGCTAGTCTGTCATTTGGCTGAAAAGTGGCCTCTGGGAGTGGTTTGAGTTCCAAGCTTAAAGAGTATCTCAGGGCAATAGTCTTGGGGGATCATCTAGTCTCTACCAGTCCTGGGCACCACCTAGTTCTTCCAGTCTCAGGGTAGGCGATGTCATTGTTCTTGTAGACTATTGGTTCTGCAGACTAGTTTCTTCTTTGAATCTTTTATTCCCTTCTTTCTCTTATGCTCTGGTTGAGTAGAGACCAATAACTGTATCTTAGCTAGCCGCTTGTAAGCTCTTAAGACCCCAGACTCTACTCACCAAACTAGGATGTAGAACAATGTCTTTATGGACTGTATCCACAGTAATCTTTTAAGAACATAAATCAGGTTTTGTCCATTTCCTTCTCAAAACCTTTTAGTGCTTCCCATGTCACTTAGAAGAATAACCAAATTCCCTCTACAAGGTTGATACATAGATCTTGATGGAGTAAACAGTTAAAGCAATTGGCTGCTAATTAAAAGTTTTAGAGGTCTAAGTCCACCTAGATTTGTCTCAGAAACAAAGCTTGGTGATGTACTTCTGAAAAATTAGTCGTTGAAAACCCTGTGGAGCACAGTTCTACTCTGACACACATGAGATTGTTGTGAGTCAGAATTGATTTGATGACAATGGGTTACAAGGTCTATAAAAGCTGTTCCTGCCCGTCTCTCTGACCTTGTCTCCTAACAGTCTCTGCTTTTGCTTACCTTACTCTGACCATAGCACTGTTCTTGCCTCAGGCCTGAGCTTTTCACATAACGATGAAGTCATGTGTTAAAATCTGTTTGGTTACATAATATTTATGAGAATGCTCAATACGATATCATAAATTGCAAACCCCATGAGATTAAGACTTTTTTTTGTCCTGTTCTTCATTTCTAGTGCATTGTATTTTTCTAGCATAAGCTCTATCAGGACAAAGTCTGCGAGTTTCAGTCACACTACCTTGGGTAATTCTTGAATACAGTAGTCCCTTAAACATTTTCTGAATAAACTGACCTAAAGAAATAAACCTATTAATATAAGTGCAATGGGAAGCTGGGGAAGAACTCAGGATTGCCACAGAAGTTCCAATAATATGGTCACTTTAGAGAGAAATTAGAATATTAAATTTAATAAATTTATATAGATTAGAGGCATTATTAGCTGATAAAATGATGTAATTTAAAGCATAAGCTGTTAAACTACTTATACCATGGTCCAGACTGTGACTCATGCATTTATTATCTATGTGACCTTGGGAACATTAATTAAGTTAATTGTCTTCTTCATCTATAAATTATGGTGAGTAGTTCTCATAGGTTTAATGTGATAACATTGGTAGCAGTTGTCAGATATCTGGTATATTGTAAGGAGTAAAAATATATCAGCTATACATCATCGGAAACCCTGGTGGCATAGTGGTTAAATGCTACAACTGCTAACCAAAGGGTCAGCAGTTCAAATCTACCGGTCGCTCCTAGGAAACTCCACGGGGCAGTTCTACTCTGTCCTATGGGGTCGCTATAAGTCGGAATCGACTTGACGGCACTGGGTTGGGTATAAGTCATTAATATAAATATTTGGTGATGTTCTTTTTTTGTATGAATATTATTGTAAGCTTTGATGATTTAGAATCTTTTTGAAACCTTGTTTGCCCCATCTATTTGCAGCTACCAAACACATTATCTTCTTCTTCTAAATTGGTTGGAATATGGAAAAATAAAACACAGCAAGCAGTAGAAATCAATTCCTGGTAGTCAACCAGCCTACTGACATCTACACAGTGGAATACTTATCATACACTAGCCAGTGCACTATAATAAAAACAACCAAAATCCTTGTTTCATAAAGAAAAAAAAATAGTTTTGTATTTCTGTCTTGCGTGAAATTCAGAATGAAACCATAACTAGTATCACTAATTAACTGAAACAAAATCTGACATTGATAAAGTTTTTAAGAAATTACCTAGCATGTGAGACTAATTCACTTTTGCCCAAGGAATTTAATGAGCTAAACTCTTGGCTATATGTCCAATAGGACAAAACACAGATTTCAATAGGCTTGTGGATAGAAGACTCCAAATGTTCACTCTATTTGGAGCAGAGCTTTCTATTTATTGATTTAAGAGAGTAATCATACAAGAATAAAAATATGTTTTTACAAAATGGACTGTATAGTTATTTAGGGTTAATTCTAAAAATGATCAATTAGTTTACATCACGTGGAATTGGGTGATTTTGGTTATTCACATCAGATGTTTCATATTCAAATTGCTCAATGCAAGATACTTCAAAATACTGCATCAATTAAAATTAAAAATGATCAGGTCTAAACTTTGAAAATCTACTACCATTGTGATTTATCAATTATAAAGACAACAAAACACTTTTTCCGTCTGAAACCACAGGAGTCCTGAGAGTTTACTGAGTTTTTTTTTTTTTTTTAATCCGATCTTCTCTTTATTTTGGAAACTAGTCCCCTGCTTACTAGTTAACATGAAAACTGCTATTTTATATACTGTGACTCTGCTCTGCTGGTCACAGTAGATTGGTTCAAGAGTTACTGGCTGATCTAAGCTGAGCTGATAAGAGCACCTTCAGGGAATTTCGAAAAAGCAAGTTTAAAAAAAAAGAAATCAGATGCCCCAGGGCATTTCCTGTAAAATCAGCATTGTTAGCAGACATGTTTGGTGTAAAATGGACTAAAAAGCCTGCGGGGGGTGGGGGAACTTGAAGCAGATGCAAATAATGGGGCAGAAACAAGAGACAAAGTGTATTCCTGAATTTGGAAGGCCTATTTCCACTCTGCTGTTCCTGAAGTAGAGTTCCATACCTGTTCTTAATTTTGTAAATCATCTGTTCTTTTTGTTATTGTTATTTTGGTTGTTACTGTTGTTTTTTTAATTATTGTAGTAAATTCCTATATAGCAAAACATTTGGCATTTTGACAGTCTTCAAATGTACAGGCATTACTTGTGTTCATCAAACATTTCCATTATTACTTAAACTGGTTTAAATTGGGGGTGGCAGAGAATGCTTTTAACCCCAGGGGTTATTCTTCCCCTCCTTCCTCAGTAGTAGAATAAGTCAATAGAACCATAATTAAGCTAAAGGATAAATTTCCCAGGCTCCCATGAAGTTGGGTGTGACCATGTGATCAAATTCTAAGCAATAGGCTATAAGCAGATATGAGACATGCAGCTTCAGAAATTGCACTTGAACAGAGGAAGTTCTCATCTCTTTGTCTCTCCTTCTTCCTCCCATTCGCTGGTGGGCCTAATGGGTGAAGCATCAAGCAGTCATCTTGTTCTACAAGGTGGAAGTCCTGCATCAAGAATGTTGATGTAAAGGTAGGAAGCTGATTCTCTGATAACTCTAGAGTCACCAAACCAACTCTTGACCGCCTTTGCTAAATAGGCAGATAAATAACCTATCTTATTAAACCAAACCAGTTGCCATTGAGTCTATTCCAACTCATAGTGATCCCATGTGTTTCTTCCCAGGTGGCTGTTGGCAAATTCAAGCTGCCAACCTTTCAGTTTGTAGCCCAGCCTATAATAGTTTGTGCCATCGAGAGGCTCTTTCTATTATATAGGCAACTGTTATTTTGCATTTTCCCCATCTGACAGACAAACTTAATCCTAACCAATAATACTTTTGTTTTCTGTCACTAGCAAACAAAAGAGCTCTAACTAATACAGTATCTTATTCATTTATCATCACAATTTCTTTCTGCTTCCACTTGTCATATGAATAGGTTTGAAAGAAATGGCCAATATATTTGCCACCTGTTAGTTAATTTTTGCCATTTTACTTTTGCCAGAGTTCATTACTTCATTCCAAACTGACCCGTCCTATAACTGATGACTTCTGACAATAGTGATGCACTGTTCTCTGTCAGCTATAAACTTAATTTCAATGCACTGAATGGAGCATCTTTCTTCTCTGCATGATGGTTTGCACTAATATCACCTAAAGCTTCTCATGGTAACTCTGGAAGACAATGTTCCCATTGGAATGGGATATTGCCTTGAAAGTTATTTTGTATGATGTGGGATGCCTGATTTAACAAAAGATTTTCATATTAAATAAAATGACCAGTTAAAATAAGAAGTAGAAGCTGTAATATTTTATATGAAGAAAGTAAAATGGAAGCAATTTTTTTTTTTTCTTGTATAGCATTTCCACCTTGTATGTTCAAATTGCTTAAATAACTTTTAAGTTCTTTTAGGAGGAAATGAAAGACCTGTACACTAAGTCTCCAACTAATGGAACTTGACATCAGTAAGTCAGTCATTTTATCTAATTAGATACTGTGTTTGTTGTTATTTTCCCTTCAAAATCAATTTACACTATCCTGTTCTGTGTCTGGAAACCCTGGTGGCATAGTCGTTAAGTGCTACAGCTGCTAATCCAAGGGTCGGCAGTTCAAATCCACCAGGTGCTCCTTGGAAACTCTACAGGGCAGTTCTACTATGTCCTATAGGGTCACTATGAGTCGGAATTGACTCGATGGCACTGGATTTGGTTTTTGTTTTGGTTTGTTCTGTCTATCCAATCATAAGTGGAAGAAACTTTTTATACCTTTTCCAAAACTCAAAAATTCAGTAAATTGGAACAGCTCATAAATAAAGAATACAAAGACAAGAGGTCAGATTATGTGTCTAAGACGGTACTGAGTGGAAATTTTTATGGTTCTCTGGAAACGACATTCAATCTACAGCTAAAATAATCCACAAACACAAATTACCTTTATTTTAATGAAAGCCACCTATAAATGGGGCCAAATAATCTCATTCAAATCTTATTAAGAGGATGAAGAACTGACCCAATAATAATCACAACATATCAACAACCTGCTAATACTTACAAGCTTGGGTCAAGATAACCAAAGCAGAAGAATGGGGAGAAGGAGGAGGAAAGAGAGACAAGAAAGAAGGGGATTCTATCCCAAATACCATTACTAAATGAAAATGGAGATTTCACAAAGCATAATTAAAAGCAATGTTTGGATACACTGTGTCTTTATTTCTTACTACATTGAAACTGATTAACAAATAATTATATAAGCTTAATGATTAAAACAAAAAATTCAGTCAGAGATGAGATTGGACAAGAACTAGATTCATTAAAAGTACTCTATCTTGTCTTACAAAAAAAATATATTTTAATCATGTGCAGACAGGACTACTAATTTATTGACCACCTACTCTATGGGAGGCCACCATTTGTCTGTCAGTTTGTCGTACTGTGGTGGCTTATGTGAAAACCAAAAGGGAAGAACAGGCTCAGCATTTCTCAAGCTGAAAGAACTGAAGAAAAACTTGAGTCCTTGACTTGCAGTTTTAGAGGATTCTATGGACTAAATATTGAACAATGCAGGGAACATCAAAAGAAGGTAGAAGGAAAGCACAGTAACTATAACAAAAAGAATTAATGGGTAATGAACCATTTCAGTAGGTAGCATATGATCCAGAACCAATGGTATTGAAGGAAGACGTTCAAGATGCACTGAACACATTGGCAAAAAAGACAAGGCTTCAGGGATTGACGGAATAACAATTGAGATGTTTCAACAAACAGATACAACATTGTAAGCACTCATTCATTTATGTTAAGGATTTTGCAAGACTGCTCTCTTGTCAACTGACTGGAAGAGATTCATATTTGTGTCCATTCAAAAAAAGGTGATCTAATAGAATGCTAAAATTATGGAACAATATCACTAATATTACATGCAAGTAAAATTTTGCTGAATATAGTTCAAAAATGGTTGCAGCAATGCATCAACAGGGAACTATCAGAAATTCTGGATGGACCCAGAAGAGGATGTGAAAAAAGTAATATCATTGCTGATGTCAGATGGATCTTGGCTGAAAGCATAGAATACCAGAAAGATGTTTACCTGTGTTTTATTGACTATGAAAGACATTCAACTGTGTGGATCATAACAAATTGTGGATAATATTGTGAAAAATGAGAATTCCAGAACACTTAATTGTGGTCATGCAGAACCTGTACACAGACCAAGGGGCAGTCATTTGAAGAGAGCAAGGGGATACTGTATGGTTTAAAATCAGGAAAGTTGTGTGTCAGGGTAGCATTCTTTCACCATAGTATTCAATCCATATGCTGAGCAAATAATCCAAGAAGCTGGACTAAGTGAAGACAGACAAAGCATCAGGATTGGAGAAAGGCTCATTAACAATCTACTGTATACAGATGGAAACGCAGGTGGCATAGTGGTTAAGAGCTACAGCTGCTGACCAAAAGGTTGGCAGTTCAAATCCAGCAGGCACTCCTTGGAAACCCTATGGGGCAGTTCTACTCTGTCCTGTATGGTTGCTATGAGTTGAAATTGACTCGACAGCAGTGGGTTTGGTTTTGGGGTATACACAGATGACACAATCTTGCTTGCTGAAAGTGGGGAGGACTTGAAGTGCTTACTGATGAAGATCAAAGACTACAGCCTTCAGTATGGATTAAGTCTCAACATAAATACAAATCCTCACAATTGGACCGATAATCATTATAAATAGAGAAAAGATTGAAGTTGTCAAAGATTTCGTTTTACTTGGATCCAAAATCACAGCCCATGGAAGTAGCAGTTAAGAAATCAAATGACATATCGCATTGGTCAAATCTGCTGCAAAAGACTACTTTAAAGCATTAAAAGGCAAAGGATCCACATTGAGGACTAAGGTGCACCTGACCCATGCTATTTTCAATTGCCTCATATGCATATGAAAGCTGGGCAATGAGTAAGGAACACCTAAGAAGAACAGCTGCATTTGAATTATGGTATTGGCAAAGGATATTAAATATTCCATGAACTGCCAAAAGAATGAACAAATCTGACTTGAAAGATTCCATGAACTGCCAAAAGAATGAACAAATCTGACTTGAAAGAAGGAAAGCCACAATACTCCTAAGAAAGGACGATGGTAAGACTTCATCTTACATACTTTGGACATGTGATCAGGAGGAACAAATCCCTGGAGAAGGACATCATGCTTGGTAAAATGGAGGATCACAGAAAAAGAAGAAGACCCTCAATGCAATGGATTAACAATGTTGCTGCAACAAAGGGCTCAAATATAGCAATGACAGTGAGGATGGTGCAGGACTGGCAGTGCTTCATTCTTTTATACATAGTGTTGCTATGAGTCATAAATGACTAGAAGGCACCTAAAAACAACACTGTATGGCAAGAGCAACAGACATCCATATTATTGATAAAATTTGAGACTCAGAGAGCATTGATAACATACTTAAGATCACAAAACTAATCAATGACTGATAAAAATTGACATTCAAATGCTTGCTTGTTTGTCTAAAATGTCTGTCGTGTCTCTCATGTTCAATTTCAAAATTTTAATGAACGCTGGTGTCTCAGAGAAAAGCTAACCAAATGACTAGAGTATTAGACAAAATATCTCCTTCTTAAAATTTTGATATGGTGGCTAAAGTTTAAATTCACTCCATTAGGCAATGATGAAGTCCCGTGGTAAAGCATCTCATCACAACAAAAATGCTTTCCAAGGAAGAAGTTGATTTTAAGGCAAAATGAACCAATAGGACAGAGGAAAACATGTTTCCATCAAGGTGAAATGATAACTCAGACACAGTAATTCACCTTGACTGTCTCTACTGTTCCAAACTAAATGGATTCTGGAAAGGCTATACTCTTATCAAGTATTCAGGGAACAAACAGAAAAAGATATAAGCAAATGTTTATATGCAAAAATAATTACACAGCGTAAATTATTTTATATCAGTACATAATGAGACATCATGACCACGGAAATAAAGACTAAAACAAGATCTGAATTTAACACTTAACATGGTACATTTGGATTTTCATTGAAATAGATTCATTTCTATAAAACAGCTTACCAACAGTTTTAGGTGGAAATCTACAAAGAGACATATTTGTAGAACTATAGTACTTGTAGATATACATAAAATAATGAGTCTTTGATTTTCTTGAATGAAAACAACATTATCTCATCAGTATTAATGAAGAAATTATTTTAGTAAAGAAAAAAACTCTAGGACAAGAATCAAAATAATTTTTTTTATTTCAGTTGTACTTCAGAAAGGGCAATATCCCACCACTTGTCTGTCAGTTTGTTGTGCCATGGTGGCTCACTTGCTACTGTGTTGCTGGAAGCTATACGGCCAATACTTCTAACACCCTCGGAATCACCCATAGTGGACATTTTAAGTAGAGCTTCCTGACGTAGGAAGGAACTAGCAATTGACTTAAAAACAACAACAACAACAAAAAGACCTGAGAAAAACCTTATGGATAGCAGTGAAACATTGTCTGATATAGTGCTAGAAAATGAGTCCCTCAGGTTGTAAAGCTCTCAAAATATGGCTGCGAACAGCTGCCTCCTTAAAGTAGAGCTGGCCCTAATGACATGGGTGGATTAAAGTTTTTATGATCTTCATTTGCTGATATGGAATGACTCAAAATGAGAAGAACCAGTTGCAAATACCCTTAGTAACTGGAACATGGAATGTAAGAAGTATGAATCAAGGAAAATTAGAAGTTGTCAAAAAGGAAATGAAACACTTGAAGATCAATATTCTAGGCATTAGAGAACTGAAATGAGCTGGTATTGGCCATTTTGAATGACACAACAGTATGTTTTATTATGCCAGGAGTGAAAAATTGAAGAGGAATGGCATCATAATCATTATCGAAAAGAATTTTTCAATATCTATCTTGAAGTACTCTACAGTAATGTGATAATATCAATACACCTACAAGAAAGACCAGTTATTCAAATTTATGCATTAGTATTTGAATTTACAATCAACCACTAATGCCAAAGATGAAGAAATGGACGTTTTTTGCCAACTTCTTCAGTCTGAGATTGATCAAACATGCAAAGATGAATTGATAATTACTAGTGATTGGAATGTGAAAGATGGAAACAAAGAAGGATTCATAGGTGGAAAACATGGTCTTGGTGATAGAAAGGATGCCAGAGATCACATGATAGAATTTTGTAAGACCAATGACTTGCTCATTGAAAATACGTATTTCAACAACATAATTGATGACTATACATGTGAAACTCAACAAATAGAACACACAGGAATCAATTTTTTTTTTTTTTTATGGAAAGAGACAATGAGAAGTTCAATATCGTCTGTCAGAGCAAGGGCAGGGGTCGAGTGCAGAACAGACCACTGATTGCTCATACGCAAGTTCAAGTTGAAGCTGAGGAAAATTAAAACAACTCCACAAGAGCTAAAACATGACCTTGAGTATATTCCACCCAAACTTGGAGGCCATCTCAAGAAGAGATTTGATACATTGAACACTAATGACCAAAGGATATGCAAGTTGTGGAATGAAAACAAGGGCATCTTACATGAAGAAAGCAAAAGATGATTAAAAAGACAAGAAAAAATATAAGGCAAAAATGGATGTCAGGAGAGTCTCTGCAACTTGCTTTTGAATGTTGAGTAGCTAAAGCGAGCAGAAGAAATGGCGAAGTAAAAGGGCTGAACAGAAGATTTCAAAGTGTGGCTGCAGAAGATGAAAGAAAGTATTGTAATGAAATGTGCAAAGACCTGGAGTAAGGAAATCAAAACAAAAGAACAAGTTCAATATATCTCAAGATGAAAAAAACGAAGAAAAAATTCAAGCCTTGCATTCCAATATTGAAAGGTTTATGAGGAATAAAGAGTTTTGGTGGCTCCATGGTTAAGAGTTTGGCTACTAATCAAAAGGTCCACAGTTTGAATCCACCAGCTGCTCCTTGGAAATCCTATGAACAGTTCTACCCTGTCCTATAGAGTTGTTATAAGTCAGAATCCACTCGATGACAATGGATTTGGTTTAGTTTTGGTGTATGAAGAATAAGGTATGCCTGACATGAGCCATGGTATTTTCAATTTTCTCATATGCATGTGAAAGATGGGCATGAATAGGGAGGACCAAAGAAGAAATGATGCCTTTGAATAATGGTATTGACAAAGAATATTGAATATATAATGGACTGCCAGAAGAACAAACAAATCTGTCTTGGAAGAAGTACAGGCAGAATGTTCCTCAGAAGCAAGGATGGCGAGACTATGTCTCACATACTTTGGACATGTTATCGGGAGGAATCAGTCCCTGGAGAAGGACATCGTGCTTGGTAAGTTAGAGAGTCAGCAAAAGAAAGGAAGACCCTCAACTAGATGGATTGACATGGTGGCTGCAACGGTGGACTCAAGCATAGCAACAATTATAAAGATGGCACAGGAGCAGGAAGTGTTTCCTTTAGTTGCATCTAGGGACTGTATGAATCAAAATCGAGTCAACAGAACCTAATAAAAACCTGGCCAAAAAAATCTAATGACATAGAAATTATGAAGAGAAGATGAAAGGAATACACACCATCCCTGTACCAAAAAGAGTTGGTTGACATTCAGCCATTTCAGCAGGTAGCATATGATCAAGAACCAATGGTGCTGAAAGAAGAATTCCAAGCTGTAATGAAGGCATTTCATAAAACAAGCCTGAATGTATTATTGATGGAACACCAACCGAGATATTTCAGCAAACAGATACAGCACTGGAAGCACTGACTCGTCTATGCCAAGCAATTTGGAAGAGAGCTACCTTGCCAACCGACAGGAAGAAATCCATGTATGTGCTCATTCCAAAGAAAGACAGATCAATGGAATATGGAAATTATCTAACAGTATCGTTAATATCACAGAGAAGTGAAATTTTGCTGAAGATTATTCAAAGGTGGTTGTAGCAGTATATGGACAGGGAACTGTCAGAAATTCAAGTTGGATTCAGAAGAGGACATGGAAAGGGGAACACCATTACCGATGTCAGATGGAACTTGACTGAAAGCAGAGAATAAAAGAAAGATGCTTAGCTGTGTTTTATTGACTATACAAAAGCATTTGACTGTGTGGATCATAACCAATTATAGATAACATTGAGAAGAATGGGAATTCCAGGGCACTTCATTGTGCTCATGTGGAGCCCGTACATAGACCAAAAAGCAGCCATTCGAACAGAACAAAGGGATATTGTGTGGTTTAAAATCAAGAAAGGTATGCTTCAGGGTTGTATCCTTTCATCATGCTATTCAATCTATATGCTGAGCAAATAATCAGAGAAGCTGGATGTCTTAGTCATCCAGTGCTGTAACAGAAATACCACAGGTGGATGGCTTTAACAAAGAGAAATTTATTCTCTCACATTCTAATAGGCTACAAGTCCAAATTCAGGGCATCAGTTACAGGGGAAGGCTTTCTCTCTCTGTGGGCACTGGAGGAAGGTCTTTCTCATCAATCTTCCCCTGGACTAGGAGCTTCTCTGTTCAAGAACCCTGGGTCCAAACAATGCGCTCTGCTCCTGGTGCTGCTTTCTCAGTAGTATGAGGGCTCAACTTTCTGCTTGCTTCTCTTTCCTTTTATCTCTTGTAAAATAAAAGGTGGTGCATGCCACACCCTAGGGAAATTCCCTTTACATTGATTGGATCAGGGATGCGACCTGAGCAACAGTGTTACATCCCACCCTAATCTTCTTTAACCACAGGCAGAGATTATGGTTTATATTACGTAAGAAAATCACAAAAAGGAGGGCAGCCACACAATACTAGGAATCATGACCTAACCAAGTTGACACGTGTTTTGGGGGAACACAATTCAATCCATTACACTGGAATATATGAAGAAGAACACTGCATCAGGACTGGAGGAAGGCTCATTAACAGCCTATAATATGCAAATGATACAATATCGCTTGCTGAAAGTGAAGAGCACTTGAAGCACTTAGTGATGAATATCAAAGACTACAGCTTTCGGCATGGATAACACAACATAAAGAAAATAAAAATCCTCACAACTAGACCAAGAAGGAACATCATGATAGAGAAAATCTTGAGGTTTTCAAGGATTTCATTTTTTTTAATATAATTTTTATTGTGCTTTAAGTGAAAGTTTACAAATCAAGTCAGTCTCTCACACAAAAACTTATATACACCTTGTAACATACTCCCAATTACTCTTCCCCTAATTAGACAGTCTGCTCTCTCCCTCCATTCTCTTTTCGGGTCCATTTTGCCAGCTTCTAACCCCCTCTACCCTCTCTTCTACCCTCCAGGCAGGAGATGCCAATGTAGTCTCAAGTGTCCACCTGATCCAAGAAGCTCACTCCTCACCAGCATCCCTCTCCAACCCATTGTCCAGTCCAATCTACGTCTGAAGAGTTGGCTTTGGGAATGGTTCCTCTCCTGGGGCAACAGAAAGTCTGGGGGCCAAGACCACCAGGGTCCTTCTAGTCTCAGTCAGACCATTAAGTCTGGTCTTTTTATGAGAATTTGGGGTCTGCATCCCACTGCTGTCCTGTTCCCTCATGGGTTCTCTGTTGTGTTCCCTGTCAGGGCAGTCATTTGTTGTGGCCAGGCACTGTCTAGCTCTCCTGGTCTCAGGATGATGTAGACTCTGGTTCATGTGGCCCTTTCTGTCTCTTGGGCTTGTAATTACCTTGTGTCCGTGGTGTTCTTCATTCTCCTTTGATCCAGGTGGGTTGAGATCAATTGATGCATCTCAGATGGCTGCTTGCTGGCGTTTAAGACCCCAGACGCCACTCTCCAATGTGGGATGCAGAATGTTTTGTTAATAGATTTGATTATGACAATTGACTTAGATGTCCCCTGAAATCATGGTCCCCAAACCTCTGCCCCTGCTACACTGGCCTTCGAAGCATTCAGTTTATTCAGGAAACTTCATCGCTTTTGGTTTAGTCCAGTTATGCTGACCTCCCCTGTATCGTGTGCTGTCTTTCCCTTCACCTAAAGTAGTTCTCATCTACTATCTAATTAGTGAATACCCTGTCCCACCCTCCCTCTCTCCCTCCCTCCTCTCATAACCACAAAATAATATTTTCTTCTCAATTTAAACTATTTCTCAAGTTCTTATAATAGAGGTCTTATACAGTATTTGTCCTTTTGCAACTGACTAATTTCACTCAGCATAATGCCTTCCAGGTTCCTCCATGTTATGAAATGTTTCACAGATTCCTCACTGTTCTTTATCAATGCATAGTATTCCATTGTGTGAATATACCATAATTTATTTATCCATTCATCCATTGATGGGCACCTTGGCTGCTTCCATCCTTTTGCTATTGTAAACAGTGCTGCAATAAACATGGGTGTGCATATATCTGTTCGTGTAAAGGCTCTTATTTCTCTAGGATATATTCCAAGGAGTGGGATTTCTGAGTTGTATGGTAGTTCTATTTCTAGCTTTTTAAGGAAGCACCAAATCGATTTCCAAAGTGGTTGTACCATTTGACATTCCCACCAGCAGTGTAGAAGTGTTCCAGTCTCTCCACAGCCTCTCCAACATTTATTATTTTGAGTTTTTGGATTAATGCCAGTCTTGTTAGAGTGAGATGAAATCTCATTGTAGTTTTGATCTGCATTTCTCTGATGGCTAATGATCGTGAACATTTCCTCATGTATCTGTTAGCTACCTGAATGTCTTCTTTAGTGAAGTGTCTATTCATATCTTTTGACCATTCTTTAATAGGTTTATTTGTCCTTTTGCAGTTGAGTTTTATCATGTAGATTTTAGAGATCAGACACTGATCGGAAATGTCACAGCTAAAAACTTTCTCCCAGTCTGTAGGTAATCTTTTTACTCTTTTGGTGAAGTCTTTGGATGAGCATAGATGTTTGATTTTTAGGAGCTCCCAGTTATCTAGTTTTTCTTCTGCATTCTTAATAATGTTTTGTATACTGTTTATGCCATGTATTAGGGCTCTTAACTTTGTCCCTATTTTTTCTTCCACAATCCTTATCATTTTAGATTTTATATTTAGGTCTTTGACTCATTTTGAGCTCATTTTTGTTCACGGAGTGAGGTATGGGTCTTGTTTCATTTTGTTGCTGATGGATATCCAGTTATACCAGCACCATTTGTTAAAAAGACTGTCTTTTCCCTAGTTAACTGTTTTGGGGCCTTTGTCAAATATCAACTGCTCATATGTGGATGGATTTATGTCTGGATTCTCAATTCTGTTCCATTGGTCTATGTATCTGTTGTTCTACCAGCACCAGCCTGTTTGACTACTGTGGAGGTATAATAGGTTCTAAAATCAGGTAGAGTAAGGCCTCCCACTTTGTTCTTCTTTTTCAGTAATGCCTTATTTATCCGGGGCCTTTTTTTTTTCTTTCCTTTCTGTATGAAGTTGGTGATTTGTTTCTCCATCTCATTAAAGAATGTTATTGGGATTTAGATCGGAATTGCATTAAATGTATAGATCACTTTTGGTAGAAGAGACATTTTTATAACGTTAAGTCTTCCTATCCACGAGCAAGGTATGTTCTTCCACTTATGTAAGTCTCTTGGTTTCTTGTAGAAGTGTATTGTAGTTTTCTTTGTATAAGTCTTTTACATCTCTGGTAAGATTTATTCTTAAGCATTTAATCTTCTTGGGGGCTACTATAAATGGCATTGATTTGGTGATTTCCTCTTTGCTGTTCTTTTGTTGGTGTAGAGGAATCCAACTGATTTTTGTATGTTTATCTTGTATCCCGATACTCTGCTGAACTCTTCTCTTAGTTTCAGTAGTTTTCTTGAGGATTCCTTAGGGTTTTCTGTGTATAAGATCATGTCATCTGCAAATAGAGATACTTTGACTTCTTCCTTGCCAATCTGGATGCCCTTTATTTCTTTATCTAGTGTAATTGCTCCGGCTAGGACTTCCAGCACTATGTTGAATAAGAGCAGTGAAAAAGGGCATTTTTGCCTGGTTCCCGATCTCAATGTCAATGCTTTCAGGCTCTCTCCATTTAGGGTGATGTTGGCTGTTGGCTTTGTATACCAGACAACCCAGTGCCTTCGAGTCGATTCCGACTCATAACTTTGTATAAATTCCCTTTATTATGTTGAGGAATTTTCCTTCTATTCCTGTTTTGCTGACTTTTTTTTTTTTTTTTTATCATGAATGGGTGTCGAACTTTGTCAAATGCCTTTTCTGCATCAATTGATAAAATCATGTGATTCTTGTCTTTTGTTTTATTTATATGATGGATTACGTTAATTGTTTTTCTAATGTTGAAGCATCCCTGCATACCTGGTATGAATCCCACTTGGTCATGGTGAATTATTTTTTTGATATGTTGTTGAATTCTATTGGCTAGAATTTTGCTGAGGAGTTTTGCATCTATGTTCATGAGGGATTTAGGTCTATAATTTTCTTTTCTTGTGGTGTCTTTACCTAGCGTTGGTATCAGGGATATGGTGGCTTCATAGAATGAGTTTGGTAGTATTCTGTTCTTTTCTATGCTCTGAAATACCGTTAGTAGCAGTGGTGTTAACTCCTCTCTGAATGTTTGGTTGAAGTCTGCAGTGAAGCCATCCGGACCAGGACTTCTTTCTCTTTGTTGGGAGTTTTTTGATTACCTTTTCAATCTCTTCTTTTGTTATGGGCCTATTTAGTTGTTCTACCTGTTTGTGTTAGTTTAGATAGGTAGTATGTTTCTAGGAATTCATCCATTTCTTCTAGGTTTTCAAATTTGTTAGAGTACAATTTTTCATAGTAATCTGATATGATTCTTTTAATTTCAGTTGGGTCTGTTGTAATAACTCCCATCTCATTTCTTATTCAGGTTATTGGCTTCCTCTTTTGTTTTTCTTTTGTCAGTTTGGTCAGTGGTTTACCAAATTTGTTGATTTTTTCAAAAAAACAGCTTTTGCTCTTGTTAATTCTTTCAATTTTTTTTCTGTTTTCCATTTCATTTAGTTCAGCTCTAATTTTATTATTTATTTTCTTCTGGTGCCTGTGGATTTCTTTTGTTTCTTTCTTTCTATTTGTTCAAGTCGTAGGGATAATTCTTTGATTTTGGCCCTTTTTGGATGTGTGCATTTATTGATATAAGTTGGCCTCTGAGCACCGCTTTTGCTGTGTCCTAAAGGTTCTGATAGGAAGTGTTTTCATTCTCATTGGATTCTATGAATTTCTTTATTCCATCCTTAATGTCTTCATAATCCAGTCTTTTTTGAGCAGGGTATTGTTCAGTTTCAAAGTGTTTGATTTCTTTTCCCTGTTATTGATTTCCACTTTTATGGCCTTATGGTCAGAGAAGATGCTTTGTAATATTTCAGTGTTTTGGATTCTGCTAAGGCTTGCTTTATGGCCTAATACGTGGTTTATTCCAGGGAATGTTCCATGTGCACTGGAAAAGAAAGTTTACTTGGTTGATGTTGGGCGGAGTGTTCTGTATATGTCTGTGATGTCAAAATGATCGATTGTGTCATTTAGATCTTCCGTGTCTTTATTGAGCTTCTTTCTGGATGTCCTGTCCTTCACAGAAAGTGGTGTGTTGAAGTCTCCTACTATTATTGTGGACCTATATCACTTTTCAATGCTGATAGAGTTTGTTTTATGTATTTTGGAGCCCTGTCATTGGGTGCATAAATATTTAATATGGTTATATCTTTTTTCTTGGTGTATTGTCCCTTTAATCATTTTATAGTGTCCTTTCTTATCCTTTCTGATGGATTTAACTTTAAAGTCTATTTTGTCAGAAATTAATATTGCCATTCCTGCTCTTTTTTGTTTGTTGTTTGCTTGATATATTTTTTTTTCATCCTTTGAGTTTTAGTTTGTTTGTGTCTCTAAGTCTAAGGTATGTCTCTTGTAGGCAGCATATAGATGGATCTTGTTTTTTAATCCATTCTGCCACTCTCTGTCTCTTTATTGGTGCATTTAGTCCGGTTCCATCCAGGGTAATTATGGATAGGTATGAATTTAGTGCTATCATTTTGATGTCTTTTTTTTCTGTGTTGTTGACAGTTTCTTTTTCCCACTTAATTTTAGGTGCTGAGTAGATTACCTTTACATATTGTCCTTTCCTCATATTTGTTGTTTTTGATTTTGTTTCTGCTGAGTCTCTATTTTTTTCTTGTATTTTATTTTGAGGAGTAGGATAGTTCATCTCCTTTGTGGTTACCTTATTATTTGCCCCTATTTTTCTAAATTAAAAACCTACTTTTATTTCTTTGTATTGCAGGATCCTCCTCTCCATATGGAAGGTATATGATTACATTTCTTAGTCCTTCTTTCTTATTCTAATGTTGTCTTCTTTTATATAATAACATCAGTGTTACCCTGTTTTGAGCTTTTCTTATGTGCATAATCTTGCTTTGTTTTTTGGATTTCCCTGTCTGTGTTGACTTCTGGTCGCTTTGCCCAGTGTTCTAGTCTTGGGTTGATACCTGATATCATTGATTTTCTAACCAAAGAACTCCCTTTAGTATTTCTTGTAGTTTTGGTTTGGTTTTTACAAATTCCCTAAACTTGTGCTTATCTGGAAATGTCTTAATTTCACCTTCATATTTAAGAGACAGCTTTGCTATATATATGATTCTTGGCAGGCAATATTTTCCCTTCAATTTTTTAAATATGTCATCCCATTGCCTTCTTGCCTGCATGGTTTCTGCTGAGTAGTCCAAGCTTATTCTTATTGGCTCTCCTTTGTAGGTGACTTTTCCTTTATCCCTCTCTGCTCTTATAATTCTCTTTTTATCCTTGGTTTTGGCAAGTTTGATTATAATATGTCTTGGTGACTTTCTTTTAAGATCTACCTTATGTGGAGTTTGATGAGTATCTTGGATAGATATCTTCTCATCTTTCACGATATCAGGGAAGTTTTCTCCCAACAAATCTTTGACAATTCTCTCTGTATTTTCTGTTATCTCTCCCTGTTCTGGTACTCCATTCACTTGTAGGTTTTTTCTCTTGATAGAGTCACACATGATTCTTAAGGTTTCTTTATCTTTTTAATTCTTTTACCTGATTTTTCTTCAAATATATTAGTGCCAAGTGATTTATCTTCGAGTTCAGAAATTCTTGTTTCTACCTGCTCAATTCTGCTCCTCTGACTTTCTATTGAGTTGTCTAATTTTGTAATTTCATTGTTAATCTTCTGAATGTCTGATTGCTGCCTGCCTATGGATTTTTCCAGTTTATTAAACTTTTCATTATGTTCCTGAATAATCTTTCTAATTTCTTCAATTGCTTTATCTGTGTGTTCCTTGGCTTATTCTGTGTATTGCCTCATTTCCTTCCTGATGTCTTGAAGGGTTCTATATATTAAACTTTTGTATTCTGCATCTGGTAATTCCAGAAATGCACTTTCATCTAGAAGATCCCTGGATTCTTTGTTTTGAGAGCTTGTTGAGGTGATCATGGTCTGTGTCTTTATGTGACTTGATATTGACTGTTTTCTCCGAGCCATCAATAAGTAATTGTATTAGTTTATGCTTGCTTACTGTGTTGTAGCTTGTTGCTTTGTTTTGTTTTGGTAAACTGCTATGGGTTGCTTGAGTGAGCTAACTTGATTATTTTCTCCTCTGGAGCTCTGACGTCCTGTCCCCAGATGGCTAGAGCTGTTATCAGGTATATCAGCCAACAGTCCATTCAGTTTTCTTGTATGAATTCAGCTTAGGTTTCCAGGTAGCTGATCATCAAGTGTGTGGTACAGGCTCTGTCCTAGAGTCTTAGAGGGGCAGGGGTGATTGATGTATATACCGGTACCTGATTGCAGCAGGAGGTCACACTCTGAACAAGCAGGGGGCTGAAAACTGACCCTCGATTGTCTCTGAGGAAAGCATGTCCCTGTTGCCTAAAGGGTGCAAGTGGGTGGGCTCTGCAGATGTACCACGGGCACCCAAAGTTTTTGGTTGTAAGGACCAGGAGGTACCAGTTATCCTTGGACCCCTGTCATGGGTGGCTGGGTGACCTGAGTGGAGCTGCCAGTCCTTAGGTCCCTGATGCAGGTAGGTGAGGGCCTTGTTTAATAGGCAAAGCAATGTCACACATCAAACACCCACCTCTCCACCGCACAGCTGAAATGGTTAGAGCCTGGCAACAAGGGCCTATTCTCCCGAAATAGGCCCACACAGGTCCATGAAGAAGGGAAATGTGCTCAAAGTCCGCAGACGGTTTATGCCTGGACAGGAGCTGCTTCTGTCCTGAGCTCCCTGAGTTAGTGGAGCTAGCAAATTATCTTTTCCCCAAAATGCAATTTTTTTCCTTCCTTAAGGCTGGGAGGATGTCTGTAGGTGCTCAACAGTGCCTATCTCAGGCCCAGGGAATTCAGCTGCTGTAGCCAGTTTGCGGGTGGGGGACGCGTTAAAATATACACAAGTACTTAGCTTTTGCCGAGAGTGCTGATCTCCTCAGGTTCCAGAGGCGTGAGTAGGCTGTGTAGCTGGCTGTTTCTCTCTGAGGAAATTGCAGCTGAGCACTAGTAGCAGCCTGCCGCCGCCACTGCCGCTGCTCCAGAATGATGCCTGAGGGCTCCCTGCAATTCAGGTCCAGTAACTCCTCTCTGCTTCTGAATTGTCTCTTTCTCCCCCTGCCCCTCAGTTCATTTTCTAAGCTTGCCTTTGAAGCTCAAGGCTCCCAGCTTGTCACAAATATACTTGTTTCACTTGTTTTTTCTGGTCTTTGTTGTAAAGAGGGCTCACCAGAAGCGTCTGTCTATTCTGCCATCTTGGCTTTGCCTCTCAAGGATTTCGTTTTACTTGGACCCACAGACAACACCCATGGAAGCAGCAGTTAAGAAATCAAATGACATTTGCATTGGGAAACTCTGCTGCTAAAGACTTCTTTAAAGTGTTGAAAAGCAAAGATGTCACTTTGAGGACTAAGGTGCACCTGACCGTGCCATCATATTTTCAATGGCCTCATATGCATGTGAAAGCTGAACAATGTATAAGGAAGGCTGAAGAATTGATGCACTTGACTATGGTTTGGTGAAGAATATTGAATAAACCATGGACTGTCAGAAAAACAAATAAATCTGTCTTTGAAGAAGTATAGCCAGAATGCTCCTTAGAAGAGAGAATGTGTTGTAGGTGTTATCAGGAGTGACCAGTCCCTAGAGAAAAACATCATGCTTGATCACAGAAAAAGTGAAAGATTCTCAATGAGATTTATTGACACAGTGACTGCAACAAGGGGCTCAGCATAGAAGGGAGACCATGAAGCTTTTTGTTCGGTTGTACATAATGTCACTATGATTTGCAACTGACTTGAAGGCACATAACAAAATAACAACAAGACGGGCGATATTGATT
Source organism: Loxodonta africana (assembly GCF_030014295.1). Lineage (NCBI taxonomy): Eukaryota > Metazoa > Chordata > Mammalia > Proboscidea > Elephantidae > Loxodonta > Loxodonta africana. The sequence goes on along the minus strand of NC_087343.1, from coordinate 112,472,688 downwards.
TAATCTTTTACATGCTATTCAAAAATTTTCTCGATGAGGCACTGTAAATATATAATTTACATTAAAGTTTAAAAACAAAGAGGAGTTAAATAGCTATAAACATTGTATATTCAAATAACTATTATTTCAGAGTTAACTGACTGCAGACTGGCCACAGCCTAGTGAAGAGAAATGTGTGACAAGAGTAAATTTCTAGATAAACACTGTCTCAGTGTTTCTTTGACTTTTTATCTGCCCCTCCCCACCTTTATTTTTGTTCCATACATTATCTCCCTTCTGTTCCTAATTTACTTTTAGTACAACCAGTCTGCCTCCTCTGTTCTCCACTTTAGAATTAAAGTATATTTTGAAAGCTAAAAACATTACCAATTGACATTTTTCACTTTGTTTTGTAAGCCATAAGTGGTGGGCTTCCGTTTAAAAAATGCTGCTGTCCAACAACATATAGTTGTAGTTTCCTAATGGCCTTTAGGCGATGCTTGAGAAATTCCTCCTCATACTTATTTAGATATTTCAACTACGGAAAAAAAAAAAAAAAGTTTGGGGGAAAGAAAGCAATGCAGTAATTATAAAACATTTGAAGATAGTATTCAGAGGTGTAGACATCACAAGAAAATGTTCTAGATGAGAAAAAAGTTAGATAAAGCTTAAGGAGTATGCATGATTGAATTCTTTTTTTCTGAAAACTAGATAATTTGGATTAATCCTCCAATCAATTGTATTTAGAAATTTTGAAAAATTATAGAAGTCAAATACTTGAAATCATTAGACAACTCATAAGTAAGTAGAGAATTACTAGTTGAGACATGTGGAAAGACGGAGGTGCCCAGTTACGTTCAAGCAAAAGGGAGAACTTCATCTTTTAATAGAAGTATCAAAACAATTGAGACAATATGTTAAAACTTTCCCATAGGCTGAGAAATTTGGGGTTCTTTCCTCCCGAAAATATTTGCCAATTGTGTAGGATGCTGAAAACTTGTGATGCACTTGAGACAGGCTCACAGGAATTGCAGTCTATGACATCCCTAGAACCAGTGTGGAAATAAGGGTGCATCATAATAGCCCAGCACTCACTGGGGGTGTTAGCTCTCCATGGCCTCAATCTCTAAAACCAGATTAAAGATATACTGAATTTCTAGTACTGAAAATAAAACAATAGAAATTAGAACTCAATACATAAGTTTAGGCAAAGGGCACCAAATTAAATCACCACCCCGTTCTATGCCCTAGTACAGCAGTTATCAATCTATTTGGCCTCAGGAATCCTTTACACTCAAATATTATTGAGAATCCCACTTTGTAAAATATGAACTATATTTATCAATATTTAACACAATTATAACTGTTTTATAATATTCAGAAAATTTAGTATTTATTTTTAAAATAATGATAAAAGTATGATGTTAACATGAAAAAGTATATTTTGTAAACATATACATGTGAAAAGTACTAAATTTTCTAAAACAAAACAAAAATACTCCAAGTTCTGGCATTGTTACAAATGTTGGCAATGTCTGACTTAATAAAAAAAATAAAATATAATCCTCATATCTGCTTCTGAAATTAATCTGTTGTGATATTTATGTCAGTGGTATACTGGTAGACAAGCTCTCTGAAAAAAGAATCTCTGATGTTTAGTGTTTGTTAATTTCTGTGGTGCCAGTATTTCTACCTTACCGATTTTAAGCTTCCAATATGAGCCCACAATAGTGGAGTTCAGAAGTGATATGCATAATTAGATCATTTCTTCACACCTCTTTGTTCATTAATTCTCCCTTCATCTATGCTTTTTCTATTTTATGTTCCACTGAATTCTTATTTTAAACATTACATATTAACATTTTATGATATTCTACTTGAGTCTTCACCAAATGTGTTGGCTCATTGTTCATAATTTATTGTTTATTTTCTATAAAAAAATAAAGCTCTATTTCAGTATTTAAAACATGGAAATCTCTTTGATCTTTTCTAAAAACCAACTTCTGGTTTTATTGATGTTCTCTATTTTCTGTCCTCTATTTCATTTATCTCTGTTCTAATCTTTTTATTTCTCTCCTTACGGCACTGGGTTTTTGAGATTTTAGTAGCTTTGTACTTGGTTTCCTTTTCTTTCTCCAGTTCCTCAAGTTTTTTTAGAGTTAGGTTATCAATTTCAGACCTTTCTTTTTTTTAAAAGTAGATGTATGTTGCTTTGAATTTTTCCCTGAACACTGCCTTCACTGTGTCATAAGTTTTGGCATGTTGTGCTTTCATTTTCATTCAATCCTAAGTATTTTCCTACTTCTTGATTTCATCCTTGACCCGTTGGTTGTTTAAATTAACAAACCTCTAGCTAGACTGACAAAGAAAAAAGGAGAGAAGATGCAAATATCTAAAATCAGAAATGAAACTGAGAACAGTGCAACTGAACCTACAGATATAAAAAGGATCATAAGAGAATACTATGAACAACTGTATACTGACAAATTAGACAATCAGGTAAATTGAACAAGAAGTAGGAGATCTGAACAAACCCATAACAAGTGAGGAGATTGAATCAGTAGTCAAAAGCCACCAAAAGAAAAATTCCAGGGCTAAATAGCTTCTCTCAAACATTCATTAAAGAACTGATTCCAATCCTACTTAAAATTTTCTAAAAATAGTAGTGGACCAAAGCCAGACAAAGACACCGCAAGAAAAGAAAACTACAGGCCAATATCCCTTACAAATGTACATGCAAAGATAGTTAATAAAATATTGCCAAACCACATCCCCAAAAACCAAGACTGAATTATCCCCAAAACAGGAGAGTAGTTCAACATTAGAAAATCAATCAGTGTAATATACCACGTTATCAGAACAAACAAAAAGAACCACATGATCACTTCAATAAAAGCAGAGAAAACTTAAAAAAAAAACCCAACACCTTTTTGCCATAAAAACACTTACCAAGCTTGGAATACAAGAGAAATTCTTCAATATGATAAAGGGTATTTACGAAAAAAACACAGCTAACATAGTGATGAAAGTCTGAGAGCTTAGCTTTCTACTTAAGAAGAAAAATAAGACAAGGATGATTGTTCTCAGAACTGCTATTTAATATTGTAAGGAATTACTAGCTTGAACAATTAGATAAGAAAAAGTAATAAAAGATATCCAAATCATAAAGGAAGAAGTAAAACTATCCTTTTTTGCTGATGACATAATCTTCTACATGTTGTTGTTAGATGCCCTTGAGTCAGTTTCAATTCATAGCAAGTCTATGCACAACAGAACGAAACACTACCTGGTCCTATGTCATCTTCACAATCTGTGCTATGTTTGAGCCCATTGTTGCAGCAACCGTGTTAATCCATCTCATCAATGGTCCTTTTCTTTTTTGCTGACCTTCAGTTTTACCAAGCATGATGTCCTTCTCCCGGAATTCGTTCTTCCTGATAACATGTCCAAAGTATGTGAGACAGTCTGCCCATCCACACTTCCTTCCAAGGAGTACTCTGGCTGTATTTCTTCCAAGACAGACTTGTTCGTTCTCCTACTTGTTGTTAGGTGCTGTCCAGTTGGCTTTGATTCATAGTGACCCTATGCACAACAGACTGAAACACTGCCCAGTCATGTGCCATACTCACAATTGTTGCTATGCTTGAGCCCGTTGTTGCAGCATCTGTGTCAATCCAACTTGTTGAGGGTCCTCCTCTTTTTCACTGACCCTCTACTTTATCAAGCATGATGTCCTTCTCCAGGGACTGATCCCTTCTGATAACATGTCCAAAGTATGTGAGACAAAGTCTCACCATCCTTGTTTCTAAGGAGCGTTCTGGTTGTACTTATTCCAAGACAGATTTGTTTGTTCTTCTGGCAGTCCATGGTGTATTCAATATTCTTTGCCGACACCATATTTCAAAGGTATCAATTCTTCTTTGGTCGTCCTTATTCCTTGTACATCTTTCACATGCATGTGAGACAACTGAAAATATCATGGCTTGGGGTCAGGCCCAATCTAGCTCTCAAAGTGACATCTTTCCTTTTTAACACTTTAAAGAGGTCTTTTGAAGCAGATTTCCCTGATACAATACATCTTAGATTTACTGACTGCTGCTTCCATGAGCACTGATTGTGGATTGAGGTAAAATGAAATTCTTGACAACTTGAATCTTTTCTTTGTTTATCATGATATTGCTTTTTGGTCCAGTTGTGAAGATTTTTGTTTTCTTTATGTTGAGGTGTAGTCTTTGATCTTCATCAGTAAATGCTTCAAGTCCTCTTCATTTTCATCAAGCAAGGTCTTGTCATTGGCATATCATAGGTAGTTAGTTAATGAGTCTTTCACTAATCCTGGTGCCACATTCCTCTTCATATAGACAGCTTCTCTGATTATTTGCTCAACATACAGAGTGAATAAGTATGATGAAAGGATATAACCCTGACACACACCTTTCTTGAATTTAAACCATGCAGTATCCCCTTGCTCTATTCCAATGCCTGCCTCTTGGTCCTCAGGTTCCTCATGCGCCCAGTTAAATGTTCTGGAATTCCCATTCTTTGTGGTGTTATCCATAATTTGTCATGATACATACAGCCAAATGCCTTTGCATAGTCAGTAAAACACAGGTAAACATCTTCCTGGTATTCTCTTCTTTCAGCCAAGATACATCTGACTTCAGCAATGATATCTCTGGTTCCAAATCCTCTTCTGAGTCTGGCTTGAATTTCTGGCAGTTCCCTGTTGATGTACTGCTGCAGCTGCTTTTGAATGATCTTCAACAAAATTTTACTTGCCTGTGATATTAATGATTTTGTTCTATAATTTTCACATTCTTTTGGATCACCCCTTTTTGGAACAGCCATAGATATGGATCTCTTCCAGTTGGTTGGCCAGGTAGCTGTTTTCCAAATTTCTTAGTATACATGCATAAGCACCTCTAGCTCTGTATTCCTTTGTGGAAGAATCTTAACTGTATTTGTCTATTCCTGGAGGTTCGTTTCTTGCCATTGCCTTCAGTGCAGCTTGGACTTCTTCCTTCAGTACCAGGTTCTGGATTATATGCTACCTCCTGAAGTGATTGAACACTTTTGTTACAATGATTCTGAGTATTCCTTCCATCTTCTTCTGATGCTTCCTTCTTTGTTCAATATTTTGCTCATAGAATCCTTCAGAATTGCAATTCAAGGCTTGAATTTTTCTTGTCTTTAACCTTGAGAAATGCCAAGCATGTTCTTCCCTTTTGGTTTTCTAACTCCAGATCTTTGCACATTTCATTATATTTTTCTGTCTCCTGAGCCGCCCTTTGAAATCTTCTGTTCAGCAATCTTACATCATCAATTTATTTCATTAGCCTTAGTTACTCAACACTGATGAGCAAGCTTCATAGTCTCTTCTGACATCCATTTTGGTCTTTTTCTTTCTTTCCTGTTTTTTTAATGATCTCTTGCTTTCTTCATGTATGATGTCTTTGATGTCACCCTACAACTCAACTGTTCTTGGGTCATTAGTGTTCAATGCATCAAATCTATTCTTGAGATGGTCTCTAAATCCAGGTGAGATATACTCAAGATCATATTTTAGCTCTTGTGTACTTGTTTTAATTTTCATCTTCAGCTTGAACTTGCATATGATCAATTGATGCTCTGTTCCATAGTTCGCCTCTGGCCTTGTTCTGACAGTTAATATTGAGATTTTCTATTGTCTTTTTCCACAGATGTAGTCAAATTGATTCCTGTGTTTTCCATTCCATGAAGTCCAGTTGTATAGATTCCATTCGTGCTGTTGAAAAAAGGTATTTCCAAAGAGTAAGTCACTGGTCTTGCAAAATTCTATCATGCAATCTCTGGCATTGTTTCTATAACTAAGGCCATATTTTCCAACTACCGATTCTTCTAACTTTTCCATTCTGATCACCTGTATTTATCAATTCATCTTGTTTGCATGTTTGATTAATTTCAGACTATGGAAGTTGGTAAAAATCTTCATTTTCCTCCTTTTTGGCATTAGTGGTTGGTGTGTAAATTTGAATAATAGTCATATTAACTGGCCTTCCTTGTAGGTGTATGGATATTATCACTGACAGTGTTGTACTTCAGGATAGGCCTTGAAATGTTCTTTATGAAGATGAATGCAAAGTCATTCCTCTTCAGTTTGTCATTCCTGGCATAGTAGACCATATGATTATCTGATGTAAAATGGCCAATACCTGTCTATTTCAGCTCACTATTGTCTAGGCTATCAATGTGTATGGGTTCCATTTCATTTTTGAGGACTTTCAATTCTCCTGGATTCATACTTCATGCATTCCACATACTGGTTATTAATGGATGTTCGCAACTGTTTCTTCTCATTTTGATTCATGACACATCAGCAAATGAAGGTCCTGAAAGCTTGACTCAGTCCACATCACTAAGGTCCATTCTACTTTGAGGAGGCAACTTTTCCCCAGTTGTATTTTGAGTGCCTTCCAAGCTGAGGGGGTTCATCTTCCAGCACTATATCAGGCAGCGTTCTGCTGCCATTCATAAGGTTCTCACTGTCCAAGTTTTTTCAGAAGTAGACTGCCAGGTGCTTCTTCCTAGTCTGTCTTAGTCTGAAAGTTCCGCTGAAACCTGTCCACGAAGGGCGACCTTGTTGATATTTCAACTACTAGTGGCCAAGCTTCCAGTATCACAGCAACACACAAGCCACCAAAGCATGACAAACCAACAGACATGTGATGGATCTCATATATATAGAAAACGCCAAAGAATCCACAATCTGCTAGGACTAATAAATTAATTCAGCAAAGGGGCAGGATAGGAGGTCAATATAAAAAGTCAGTTGGGTGTCCATATATGAGCAATTCAGATTCTGAAAAAGAAATAAAAAATACTTACATTTACAATATCATCTAAAAGAATGAAATAAACTAGGATAAATTTAATCAAGGAAATGAAAGGCTTTACACTAAAAATTAAAATTCATCTGAAAGATGATAAAGAATTTCTAAATAAATGGAAAGACATTTATTTAGACCTAATGTTGTTAAGATGGGGCCCTGGTACCACAGTGGTTAAACATTTGGCTGCTAACCAAAAGGCTGGCAGTTCAAATCCACCAGCTGCTCCTTGGAAACACCATGGGCAGTTCTACTCTAGCTATGATTCGGAATCCATTCGAAAGCAATGGGTTTGGTCTTTTGTTTTTTACTGCTAGGATATAAATATTATACAAAGCAATCTATAAATTAAAAGCAATCCCCATTGAAATTCCAAAATTTTTTGCAGGACAGGTCTACTGAAGATGAATTGCCCTTATTTATATTTGTCTGAGAGAGTCTTTATTTCTCCCTTAATTTTTAACGATAATTTAGTTTTATTCAACATTTTAAAGTTTCACTCTTTTGTCTTCTTGTATAGTGGTTTCTAACGAGATGTCTGCTGTAATTTTTACCTTGTTCCTCTGTAGGAAAGATCTCCTCCTCCTTTTTTCAAGATTTTCATGTTGTCTTTGGTTTCCTGTAGTTTCAAAATAATATACTTAGAAGTAGTTTTATGGTGATTATACTGCCTTATGTTCATGAGTTTTCATGATCTGTGATTTAGTGTTTGTCATTAATTTTGGAAAGTTCTCAGCTTTATTTCTTCAAATATGTCTTCATTCTGTTCTCTCTAATTCTTGTATCTCAATAATGTGTATGTTACACCTTTAGATATTGCTCCACAGTTCTTAAATATTTTTTCATTAATTTTTTCTCTTTGCATTTCAGTTCGAAAATTTTTTTTTTATGTTATTAGGTGAAAGTTTACAACTCAAGTTAATTTCTCATTAAAAAATTTATGTACATAGTGTTTTGTGACATTGGTTGCAATCCCCACAATGTGACAGCATGCTGCCCCTTTTCACCTCAAGTTCCCTGTGTCCATTTGTCCAGTTCCTGTCCCTTCCTGACTTCTCATCTTGCTTTTGGGCAGGAGTTGCCCATTTGTTCTCCTATATTTGATCAAATTAAAAAACGTATTCCTCACATGTGTTATATTTTGTTTTATAGCCCTGTCTAATCTTTGAAAAGTAGGCTTCAGGAATGATTTCAGTTCTGGGCTAGCACAGTGTCCACGGGTCATAGTCTCAGGGCTTCCTCCAGTCTCTTTCAGACCAGTCAGTCTGGTCTTTTTTCATGAATTTCAGTTCTGTTCCACATTTTTCTCCTGCTCTGTCCCAGACACTCTATCATAATCCCTATCAGAGAGGTCATTGGTGGTAGCTGGGTACTACTGAGTTCTTCTGATCTCAGGCTGGTGGAGCTTATGGTTCATGTGGTCCTTTAGTCCTTTAGACTGATATTTTCCTTGCGTCTTTGTTTTCTTTATTCTCCTTTGCTCTAGATGGGATGGGACCAATACATACATTTTAGATGGCCGCTAGCAAACTTTTAAGATCCCAGATGCTTCTCATCGAAGTGGGATGTACAACATTTTCTTTATGAACTGTGACATGCTGATTGACCTAGATGTCCCCCGAGACTACGGTCCCCAGCCCTTAGCCCCAGCAACTCTGTTCATCAAAACGTTTGGATGTGTCTAGGAAACTTCTATGCTTTTGGCTTGGTTCAGTTGTACTAATTTCCCCTGTATTGTGTGTTGTCCTTCCCTTCACCAAAGTTGATGCTTGTCTACTATTTAGTTAGTAATTTCACCTCCTTCTCTCCCCCCATCCTCATAACCATCAAAGAATGCTTTTTTTCTGTGTGTAACCTTTTCTTGAGTTCTTATAATAGTGGTTTCATATAATATTTGTCCTCTTGTGACTGACTTATTTCACGTTCACCATAAAGCCCTCCAGATTCATCCCTGTTGTGAGGTGTTTCACAGATTCATTATTATTCTTTATCTTTGTGTAGTATTCCACTGTATGTATGTACTGTAATTTGTTTATCCATTCATCTGTCGATGGACATTTAGGTTGTTCCCGCCTTTTTGCTATTGAGAATAGTGCTGTAATAAACATGGGTGTGCAAATGTCTATTTGTGTGAGGGCTCTTATTTCTCTAGGGTATATTCCTAGGAGTGAGATTGCTGGATTATATGGTATTTTATTTCTAGCTTTTTAAGGAAGCACCATATCATTTTCCAAAGTGGTTGTACCATTTTACATTTCCACAAGCAGTGCATAAGTGTTCCAATCTCCCCACAACCTCTCCAACATTTGTTATTTTGTATTTTTTGGATTAGTGCAAGTATTGTCAGAGTGCGATGGTATCTCAATGTAGTTTTGATTTTCATTCCTCTAATGGCCAATGATCATGAGCATTTCATCATGTGTCTGTTAGCCTCCTGAATATCTTCTTTGGTGAAGTGTCTGTTCATACCCTTTTCCCATTTTTCTCTCTCTCTCTCTCTTTTTAAATTTATTGTGCTTTAAGTGAAAGTTTACAAATCAATCCAGTATCTTATATGAAAACTTATACACACCTTGCTATGTATTCCTAGCTGCTCGCCACCTAATGAAACAGCACATTTCCCCTCTCCACTCTGTATTCCCTGTGCCCATTCAAACAGCTTCTGTCCCACTCTGCCTTCTAATCTCACTTCCAGACAGGATTTGCCCATGTAGTCTCATGTGTCTACTTGAGCCAAGAATCCTACTCTTTGCCAGTATCATTTTTGGTCTTATAGTGCAATCTCTTCCCTCTCTGAAGAGTTGGCTTTGGGAATGGTTCAAGCCTTGATTCTTAACCCATTTTTTAATTGGGTTATTTGTCTTTTTGTTATTGGGGTATTCCAGTATTTTGTAAATTTTAGAGATTAGACCTTTGTGGGATATGTCATAGCCAATTTTTTTTCCCAGCCAGTAGGTTCTCTGTTCTACTCTTGAGCGTGTTTAATTTTTAGAAGCTCCAAGTTATCTAGTTTCTCTTCTGGTGTTTGTGCATTGTTTGTTATGGTTCATGTCCTATTTATGCCATATATCCTAGATTGTTCCTATTTTTTCTTCCATGGTCTTTATCATTTTAGATTTTATATCTAGGTATTCGATTCATTTTGAGTTAGTTTTTGTGTACAGTGTCGGGTATGGATCTTGTTTCATTTATTTACAGATGGACACCCAGTTATGCCAGCATCATCTGTTAAGCTGTCTTTTCTCCATTTAATGAACTTTGGCCGTTTGTCAAATATTAGCTGCTCGTAGATGGATGGATTTAAGTCTGGGTTCTCAGTTCTGTTCCATTGGTCTATGTGTCTGTTGTTATACCAGGACCAGGATGGTTGGACTTTGGCTGTACCCAAAACCAAAACCAAACCAAACCAAACATTGCCATAGATTAAGTTCCAACTCACAGCAACCCTACAGAACAGAGTAGAGCTTCCCCATTGGGTTTCCAAAGAGGGTCTGGTGGGTCCCAACTGCTGACTTTTTGGTTAGCAATCAAGCTTTTTAGCCACTTCATTACCAGGTCTCTGTGACTGTGTAGTAGGTTCTAAAATCAGGCAGTGTGAGGCCTCCCACTTTGTTTTCTTTTTCAGTAAGGCTTTACTTATCCAGAGCCTCTTTTCTTTCCATATAAAGTTGGTGATTTGTTTCTCCATCTCATTAAAGAATGCTGTTGGAATTTGGATTGGAATTGCATTGTGTCTCTAGATTGCTTTGGGTAGAACTGATATTTTCAGGAAGTTGAGTCTTCTATTCATGAGCATGATGTGTTTTTCCACTTATGTAGGTCTCTCTTGGTTTCTTGCAGTAGTGTTTTGTAGGTTTTTTTTTTTTTTTTTTGTATATGTCTTTTCCGTCCCTGGTTAGATTTATTCCTAAGTACTCTATCTTCTTAGGTTCTATTGTAAATAGTATTGATTTGGTGATATCCTTTTCAAAGTTCCATTTGTTCGTGCAGAGGAATCCAACTAATTTTTGCATGTTAATCTTATATCCAGCTACTTTGCTGAAATCTTCTATTTGTTCCAGCAGCTTTCTTGTGGATTCTTTGGGTTTTCTGTGCATAAGATCATATCATCTACGAATAGACATAGTTAAGCCTCAGTTTGAAAAGTTTTATTGCATTATACTCTAGCTCACTGATGTTTCCCCTTGCCATATCCATTCTACTGATAAACCTATTGAGTCATTCTTTATTTCTTACACTTATTACAATAATTTTGTTTTCTACAATGTCCTTTTGATTCTTAGAGTTTCCTCCTGTCTATATTATCTATCTCTTTTTGCATGTTACCTATTTTTTCATTAGCCCCCTTAATACATTTGTCATCCAAAAAAAAAAAAAAAAACATTACATCAAGTCAATTCCAACTCATAGTGACCGTATAGAGAAGAGTAGAACTGCTCCACAGGGTTTTCAATGACAGGTTAGAGGATTTGAACTGCTGACCTTTTTATTAGCAGTCATAGCTCTTACCACTACACCTTTATCATACCAAAAAAAAAAAAAAAAGGCTTATTGCCTTCAAATCAATTCTGATTCATAGAGACCCTATAGGACAGAGTAGAACCGCCCCAAAGAATTTCCAAGGAGCACCTGGTGGATTCAAACTCTCAACCTTTTGATTAGCAGCTGTAACTCTTAACCACTATGCCACCAAGATTTACACCTCTATCATAACTGTTTTAAATTTCCTGTCTGATATTTTCAACATCTGTGTCATATGTGAGGGTGGTCCTGATAACTTGCTTTGTCTCTTCAGACTGTTTCTTGTTTTTATTTTTCTGGCCTTTAGTATGACTTGCGTTTTTTTGTATTAAATAATAATAGCTGAGCTAAATCAGACTTTATATCATGCCCTGGTAGCGAAGTGGTTAAGAGCTTGGCTGCTCACCAAAAGCTGGCAGTTTGAATCCACCAGCTGCTCCTTTGAAATCTTATGGGGCAGCTCTACTCTGTCCTGTAGGGTAGCTATGAGTCAGAATCAACTCCAAGGCAATGGTTTAGTTTTTTTTAGTTAAATCAGACATTACTGAGAGATTTTGTGTCAAACTGACTAAAAGTCATGCTGTATTTAATGTTTGCTGTCATTGTAGATTTCAGAGGCTTCAAATTCCTCTAATGTCCTAGTTTTCATATTCCCTGTTGACTTTGGGTTTCCCTATGTGTTCTTTCTCAAAGGCAATTTGAATACTATGACTCAATCAGCTATAATCCATTTTTATCATACTGGAGCCCTGTTGGGATGGTTGTAACCTGTAGGGGAAGGGAAGGACTATATAATCTTATGATTATAACTCAGTGCTTGGGCTATGACCTTCACAAAAGTTTCTTTTCTCCTCCTAATCTTTTAGGTGACATACCAAAAAAAAAAAAAAAAAAACCCAGTGCCATCGAGTCGATTCCAACTAATAGTGACCCTATAGGACAGAGTAGAACTGCCCCATAGAGTTTCCAAGGAGCCCCTGGCAGATTCGAACTGACAACCCTTTGGTTAGCAGCCATAGCACTTAACCACTACACCACCAGGGTTTCCTCAGGTGACATAGGAAGGTTAAAAGAAACTTGAGTGGGAGAAAAGCCCTCCCCATCTTCCGTAGGTGGAATAAGCCTCTGACACAGTCTTAACTCTGGAGAGCAGGCTTTTGTTATGGAGAATGCTTTCAGTTCCTATTCTCTGTCTGCCTGTGCTATGAGGGAATCTTTCTCAGGTGTTTACCATTTGAACCTCGTAGAGTTCCTGGAGGTAAACTGACAAAAGTGCAGAAACACTAAGGATTGAAGTCCCGGACGTATTTGCTCTCTGGTTTGTCTTCTTTAAATCTCCAATAATTCTTCCAAATTATCATTTAATTGTTCCTATCAGTTTATGGCTCTTTTAGCTTCTGGTTCAGGTAAGCGTATCTTGGCTCTGTCTGGAGTCACTTTTTCCTTCATATTTTGGAGAGGCAGATCGCCCTATATTTTCAGTTATCTGATGAGTTCAAGAAAAGTTATTGACTTTCAGTTTGTTCGTCTTTTTCTTGCTTTAAAAATGGGAGTAATATCCTCCATTGGAAATGAAACCAGAAACCACTTTCTTTCTTTTTTAATTACATGAATTTGCTTAGGATTCCAAGGGAAAATTTCAAAGCTTTTCTTTGTAAATCAAGTAGGTAGTTATATGATCAAGTGTGCTAAAAAGACACACAATATAATAATATTATTTTGTTTTGGAGATTTTTTGAATTATTTTTTTTTTCCTTTTCTGTTTTGAAAAACCGTTAAAGTGATTTTGGGAGCAAAGATGTAGATTCATTCTATCTCTCTTTTTGGTATAGAATTGTCACTTAAGCCTCGTAAAATAATTCATTGTGGGTCTCTAAGTGATTTCCTCCTCTTCGGTCTTTTGCATTTGTATATTTTTCTTCACTTTGTAATTGTTCCTTTCTAAATGTTAGCCTGGAGTTCTGCAAAGAAATCTATGGGAATTCTTAGATCCACTATTTTTATTAAATATGAAAACATTTTTGGTCCAGAAGTACAACTTTAATTTGGGTAAATGTTAGGTAAATCACAGGGAAACATGAGAGCAATAGTAAGGGAAGCAATTCTGTACATCCTAAAATACCGAATATTAGATCAGGATAAAAACTTAGTGAGAGTGCAATCCTCTCAGCTTCAATATGAGAAAACAGAGCTTAGAAAGAATAAATGACTTCCTTTTCCATCATTGTATCAAACACTCTCTCCTGATTCATGATTTAATATTCTTTCTTTCCTGTGAAATTGTGTCTTTCTCAAAAACGCATAGTGTAATTTTTCAGTGAGAAACAATAGGTTTTCTGCATTCAGCATAAGAAAAATATACTACTTAAAGCGTTGAAAGTGGTCTGGTTGCAGCATAGTTTGTAAGATGCAGGTGGGTTTTTTTCTTTTCTTTTATAGTTTTGGCTGCTGGAATTTAACAATGAAATTGTTCCTAAATAAGACAAGCTAACTTGTGATTGTGAAATACGTTTGAGGTATTTTGTTGTTTTGATTTCAATACATTTGTTTCCTTTTCATGTCCCCCCCCACTCCAGGGGGGCCAAAGGGGGAACTGATAAAATGCTATGTTTGTTAGAAGTACTTTTCTTTTTTTACTGAAATAATGATACATGTAGCGAGTCTACTCATAAAAAATAATTGTATAAAATCACTTCAATTTTTACTTAAAAATATTGAATGTAACATTATGTCTAAACTGAAGTTAAGTTAGGTTCTGATGATTCAAGTATTTTTTTCCTTAGGCAAAATAATTGCAATTTTGTTGGTTTTATTTTTACCTAGACAAGGCAAAAAAAAAAAAAAAAAAAATTGTGTTGTTTACTTGAAGCAGTGATTATGTATGTATTATTTTGTGTGCTTCTTTTTGCTGTTCTTCTATCTAGAGAAAGATCATTCACTTAAGAATTAAAAAGCACTCATGTGTGTGATTATACATGTGTTTCCTTGTCCACTAGACTGTAAACTACAGAGGCAGAACTTACCTTCATCTTTTTCTCTTGTAAACGTGTTTAGAAACTGTAAAAATAGAGTACTGAAAAACACAGAAACTATTTTTTAATGACTAATTTTGACAGGTGAATTTTGAGAGAATAACCAAAGCCTCAGAAGCTCCTTTCTTAGAAGGGCAGGATCTGTGTCTTGTTCATCTCTGTGTCTTCTGTGGGGCCTAACACAGTGCCATTGAGAGTAGGTGGTCAATAAGTTATTCCTAGGACATAGACAAGGAAAGAAACTATAAATATTGCCCTTCAAACTCAAATCTGATAAAAATGAGCTAGTCACTCTCCACTCACTACATATTTCCAACTTCTATGTTAATAAATGTCATGAAAAGGAGAAGCAATATGAGAAAAGTCAATCATTTCTATTATTTGCTTGCTTTTTATTTTCTCCACAGGAAACTTTAGCAGTTAGTCAACTCTCCAGGCCCAAGTTCACACATTTGTAAAAAAGAAGGAATTTGACTCCTAAATGATCTCCATGTTTCTTTTCACCGTAACATTTTATGATTCTTAAGTCTTTTTTTTTTCTTTTTTAAGTCTAGTGGCTACCAAGCTATATGTCTGTCTTAGTCATCTCATGCTGCTATAACAGAAATACCACAAGTAGATGGCTTTAACAAAGAGAAGTTTATTTTCTCACAGTAACATAGGCTAAAAGTCCAAATTCAGCTCCAGTGGAAGGCTTTCTCTCTCTCTGTCAGCTCTGGAGGAATGTCTTTCTTGCCAATCTACCCTTAGACTAGGAGCTTCCTCTTCTCTTAGACTAGAAGCTTCTCTGTGTAGGAACCCTGAGTCTAAAGGATGGGCTCTGCTCCTGGCACTGCTTTCTTGGTGGTATGAGGTCCTCAACTCTCTGCTTACTTCCCTTTCCTTTTATCTCTTGAGAGATAAAAGGTGGTGCAGGCCACATCCCAGGGAAACTCCCTTTACCTTGGATCGAGGAGGTGATCTGAGTAAGGGTGGTGTTACATTCCCACCCTAACACTTTCAACATAAAATCACAAACAGAAAATGGAGGACAACCACACAGTACTTCGAATTATGGCCTAACCAAGTTGATACACACATTTTTGGAGGAACATAATTCAATCCATGACAATGTCCTAATTGCCTTAAAAGTCATGTGATTTATGAAATGCTTTATATAATTAACAATTTGACTTTAACGAATTAGGAATGGATTAAAAAAATAGGAAATGTCTACATTTGTTTTTTCTTGAAAAGCAAGTTAAAGCACTAAGATCATTATCTTAAAGAAAAAAGTATTGCGTTTACCCAGCTATCACAGTTTAGGACTTACAGATACAAGTACCATGTGAAGAGCAAATTCATAAATGGTGGGAGTAATTTTGTGTCTTTTGCCCTACTTTTTCTTGAAAGAATTGTAATGGAAATGTTCCACTGTCCTGACTTTCATTGCTAAAATCTGAGCGTATTTCCTTTTCATTCTCAGAGAATGGGACATAAATCACTCTCCTTGGCATTTTGCATGGTCTGCCGTGCAGGCAGCCAACTTTTACAGATGCCCTTCCTGGCTTCAAAAAGCAGAAGCCCGCAGGTAGCAGAAAATGCCAGGTTTCTTCTCACGCCTGAGAAGGTTCTGTTTGCTATAGAAGAAACCCGTGTGCTGTGATAAATGCCACTGTGCCGAGTCAGCATGGTGGACAGTTTAACTCCATGACCTTCGGCAGGTAGACAGCCTCCCCTGTAGATTGTCTTTGACACAACCTATAACATAGAATGTCAATACCAGCCTAGGAAGTGGGATCTGTATTCATTTTGTTGAAAAATGATCTCTTCTCAGTGAGGAGTTCAGTTGCCTCACATTCTACAAGATTATTTCTTATGTTTTATTCTTTTTTCCACTAGTCTTGTACACATAGAAACTTTATCAATGAGATTCTTCAGTGGCTTAGTCTAATTCTGTCACTTTACACCTCAAATGGGTTAAAGCCTAAGTTGTTAGAAGAAAACATAGAGACAAAACTATGGGATCTACTTAAAAAAAAAAATTGTTATCAAAAACAACTACAAATACACAAACGACAGAAGATAATTTAGGTAACTTAAACCTCATAAAAATTAAATGCTTATGCTCATCAAAATAGTAAAAAGACAGCCTACAGATTGGCAAATAATCTTCAGGAATAGCATATCCTATAAGAGTCTAATCTCTAAAATATATAGAAAGTGCCAACAACACAACAACCATAAAACAAACAATCCAATTAAAAACTGGGTAAAGAACATGAGCAGAGACTTCACCAAAGAGGACATTCAAGTGACCAACAAACATATGAAAGATGTTAAAATGGCCCTGATAAAAAACAAAAACAAGAATACCAAAAAAAAGAAAAAAACACTAGAAAAATGCTTGAGAGAACGTGTGGATATTGAAACCCTTATTCATTGCTGGTGTGATTGTAAGCAACGTCCTGATAAATGCAGACAATACGGAAACTGTCAAGGATTTCAATGTACTTGGATCCATAATCAACCCGCATGGAAGCAACAGTTAAGAAATGAAAGGATGTTTTGCACTGGGAGAATCTGCTGCAAAAGACCTTTTTAAAGTATTAGAAAGCAAAGAAGTCACTCCGAGGACTAAGGTCCAAAAAAACCAAACCCAGTGCCGTCGAGTAGATTCCGACTCATAGCGAGGACTAAGGTAGGCCTTACTTAACCCAGGTATTTTCAATCGCCTCATATGCATGCAAAATGTGGACAATGAGTAAGAAAGACCGAAGAAGGATTGATGCTGTTGAGTTATGGTGTTGGAGAAGAATACTGAACATACCATGGACTTCCAGAAGAACAAACAAATCTGTCTTGGAAGAAGTACAGCCAGGATGCTCCTCAGAGACAAGGATGGTGAGACGTTGTCTCACTTACTTTGGACACATTACCAGGAGGGACTAGTCTGTGCCATCATGCTTGGTAGAGGGTCATCAAAAAAGAGGAAGACCCTCAATGATATGGACTGACACAGTGGCTGCAACAATGAGCTCAAACATAGCAACAATTGTGAGAATAGCACAGGACCAGGCAGTGTTTCGTTCTATTGTACATACCGTCCCTGTGAATGGGCACAGACTCGAAGGCATCTAACAACAGCAGTGATGAAGATCTTAGAAAAAAGTGATTAAAAAAAAAATTCTCCTTGTGGTATTAGTTCATCAACTACCACTAGAAATAATCAAAATAAATAAAGATAGAATAGATAAATATTTAATATATGGCTAATTTGGGAAAGGTGGCGATTGAAGAGAATTGGTTACGCTAGGAAGAGTGGTCAGTGTACCATGTATTCCCCTCATGGTTAGAGGGAGAGGAATGTCTCTGTCTCCACTTAAACTCAGTCACTTCAGTCAGCCCTTGAAGAGATTTATATGCAGTTATGTACTTACGATAAACCAGCTCTGTGGTAAATACATACATGCATGGAAACATACATACATGAAAATATAAATAAATAAACAAGAAATAGGCCCTGTTTGTATTGTTTGACAATACCTGTGATATAAATACATCGACCATAAATATTTCAAGATACCAAAGGTCTTATAACTGCTTCACAAATTCCTTAATATTTAACAAACTACTCTCGAGCCAGTACTAGCCAGCTCCAACACAACCCAGTATATGTTCATGCTGGATTGAGAAACAAGGTACTGGAGCATATAGAAGTGTGAATAATACCTGGGAATTATGGGAAAAACCCTAGAACCTACCTGAGATATCATTCAGAGGACGTGGGAGAACACACTCAAAGAAGAATATTGCAAGACTGATGGTGAGAAAGAATAAAGCTTGGCTTGCAACCAACTGAGTCCAGTTTAGTGACTAAACAAGCTACATTTTTTTCTGCATTCAGTTAAGTCTGCCTTTCAATTTACTCATCATAATAGCCAGGAAGTTCAACCTTGGTCATTACCATACTTCTCCCTTCATCTCGTTTGCAACTTCCAGTACCTCATAGGAGATAGACTGTCAGCTTTTGAGATAAATTTGAGCAAAGTCTAAAAACTGAGACCATCATGAAAAGGATTTGAGTTCTGGATAACAGAAGTATATTATTTCAGACAATTTATATACATCTGGGGAGCTGCACAAAGCAGTCATTTTTCCTATTGAAACAGCTTATGAAAGGAGCCCTGGTGGAGCAGTTGGTAAATGCTCAGATGCTAACAGAAAGGCTGGGGATTCAAACCTACCAGCTGCTTCTTGGGTGAAAGATATGGAGATATGGTAGTCTGATTCCATAAAAATTACAGCCTTGGAAGCCCTATGGGCCAGTTCTATTCTGTCCTACAGGGTCAGTATGAGTTAGAATTAACTTGAAGGCAACAGCTTTTTTTTTTTTTTTAAATAGTTTGTGTAACTATATTAAGTCACCAACCAATACTGCCTAGTGGCACCACTGAAAACCAAAAAAAGCATCCGAATAATCCCTGGGATATAAAATAGAGAAGGTCTTTTTTCCTGACAGTTTTATTAGCTGGTCTCATGGCTTGGCCTTAAGTCATGCCAAATCTCCAGCTGTTTGTAGCTTCTAGTCCCTGGAGAGGGAAAAAAAAAAAAAAGATCAGGATGGGCCAGTAGATTATCCTATTATATTTGATCTTCACCATTTCCTTTGATATCCCCTTTGTTTCCACAGAAGGATAGATTTGAGCATTTTTCACAGAAGGAGGATTAAAGAAAATAATGGATTTTGTTTTAAGATGCTATTCTAAAGATGATGCAATTAAAACACTAATGTCACCATATCTTGGAAGTCAAGAGCCTAGGATTTGGGAACACATTAGAGTATCTACTTGGCTCACAATAACCCCTTAAATTCATAGCCTGATTTATACTGTGGTTCTCTGTATTCCTCACTATAATTATTTAGACCCAGTGAACTAGTCAGTCTCTTATCCAAAATTTGGATTTGTAAGTGTACTGATTAGTTTCTCGCTGTTGCTACATCTATAATACATAAGTCTACAAAAAATGGCTGCCCAAATTCTGGGCATCCTTGTGAGCTGAGTAGCAGAAAAACTTAATCCAATAAAAAAGAAAACTGATGAGATGTAACAGGGAGAAAAGAAAGACATAATAGGAAGAGCTAATATGCCAGAATTTTTTCTTCCTTACTCTAAAGCTGGTTTTCAATCCTTTCCTTCAATTTTGTCAGATACCTGTTGAACCATATATAAATATTGTATCTAAATTAAAAAAAAATACCTAAAATACTTTGTGCTCAATATTTCAAATTCACTGTGAAAAAGTGACAAAGTAAATTTCCTATGCAAATATGAAAACAGTCCATGTTTTATCTTAAATCATAATTAAATATATCAATATGTATGAACCTGTTTGATTCATTGCTTACAGTTCAAAGATACAGACCCAATGTTTACACAAAAATGATTATAAGGACATTTATTGCCCAATAAATTGTCATTATTTACATCAAAATTATAAATAAAAAAACTAGTACAGTCACTTGTGGTGTAGATATGCCTTCAGCATAACACCCTGAACTGAAGTTCATCCCAAGAAAGTTTTGAACAATACACAGTACGTAAATAACAGCCAGTTGTACAATATGTTGCAGTATATTGACTCTATCTCCCTCTTCTTTCTTAATGTAAACACTTTCAAACAAGCAGTGTAAGGAAAAAGAATGGAGTTTTTATTAATAAAAATTGATATTTCTATAGGAGATATAAGGAGTCCAGATGGCACAATGGTTAAGCGCTCAGCTGCTAACCAAAAGGTCAGCTGTTGTTACCCACCAGGCGCTGTGCAGGAGAAAATGGTGATCTGCTCCTATAATGATTATAGCCTAGGACAGAACACTGTTAAAGAAAATGCTGACGCCTTGTGAAAAAGGCAAGTAAAGTCACTGAACAATTTGTGTAGAAATTGTCAAATAGAACCTAATTTTCTAGGTAAACTTTCACCAAAAACACAATAAAATATCATTAAAAAAAGAAGAAGAAGAAGAAGATTACAGCCTAGGGAACCCTATGGGGCAGTTCTCTGTTCTATAGGGTCACTATGAATTGGAATTGACTCAATGGTGCACAACAGCAACAACTTAGGGAAATATAGCTGCAGAGGGAAGAAGTCACATTTCTGGGAGAGCAAAGCAGGCAAAATTGTTTTCTTCCAAGAAGCTCTATTTTCTTTCCCATTTATAAGGAGCAATTGGCTTTGAGGGACAGGTTCAATCAGCGTGACCTATAGAAAAGAAAGGCTGATGAACAGCTAGTTTAAGTCTTAAACTGAAGGGGTAAAAGGGATTTTTCAAGGAAAGCATAGGAGAATTTTGAAGCAGAGGCCTTAGCCTTCATTCATTCAACATATTCTAAATAAGATACATAGAAAATATTTTTGAAGTGAAAACTGCCATGAACAAATAAATTTTTTGGGGGGGGGGGAAGAGCTGGTTGGGTTATATACAATAGTTAGAAAATGTCTTCTCATAAGTTCAAATTCAAGCAAAGATATAAAACAGGTGAAAAAGGTAATCATGTTAAGAGCCAAATGCATTACCTAGAGTTGGATAAAAATGTATTAGGAAGGGAAGTGAATTGTCAGGAAAAGAGAAGAGAGATTCTTAAGCAGGAGCTGCTGTAATAAATGAGATTTTAGGTGAAGAAAAACTTTGTATATTTACCATCTTTGAGAGACTTCTGTAATGATGAAAATTGCACTCTAATACTTCTTTGGATTTTAATCTTCTTTCTTTTGAATGTGAAACTGTATTGGAATTTGTCACAACTTTATTTGGGTTACACACCAATTGTTTCATAACAAATTTTGGCAGACATATCACAAGTTTATGGTCAACTCAAATTTCCAACTATTCTACACACCTGCTGTTTTCCATATGTCAGCTATTTTTTTTTTTAATTTGCTTGCTTAATTGCTTAAGTATAGGGTTTTATAATTATCTCAGTGTCATTTGGTGAGATTGTGAGCATTTAAATTCCTTTGGTTTTGGTTCCAACATCTAAGCTTATCAATTATATTCCCTTTGACTTATGCTGTGTAAATTTGATAATTATGAAATCTATCTTTATCTCCCTTAAAAAAAATAATGAAAATTTCAAGAGATCAATTTCCATACATAGCCAAGAGACAACACTCTCTCAAAACTAACTTTCAGGGTGAAATAAAACCAATTATCAGACTGCAAGTAAGCTACTTAGAATATTATGAACGTAATTCAACTCATTTTTCCATTTTTCTCACAAGGTGACTGTGGAAGACTTTTCCAAGTGATTTATTGAGTTCTACATATTCTTTCGACGATGAAAATCTGACAAAACTATTCATATTGAATCCATGATAACTCCCAGGGAAAGTGATTATTTTAAAAATTCTAAAAATAATGCATTTTAAAGTATTCTTTAGCAATGAGGCCAAGGTAAAGGTTTATAATTTGATAAATCATGATTGCTACTTTTTCCCTCTCTTGTACCCTCTACCTTCCTAATTTCTCCATGATTTAATAAATTTCTCGATGTGATATATTAACTTCACCTATATGATTGCATTAAAAAAAAGAGATGGGATTTATCCAATATTTATTCAAAATATATTATACTCATTATAACATACAATCTCCTTATCTTAAAAAATTATATCTTAAAAAAAATTATAACATTATAACATACAATCTCCTTCTTAGACACCATTTCCTTGTTACCTTTACTGGCCTATTTCATTCTGAAAATCAGGTAGATAGTAGAAAGAAGCAAATATAAAAGGGTGCTACTAAAAAGTAAAATGTTTGATATTAACTAAGATAAATAGGGTAAGTATTAATATGAAAGAACAAACTGAAGTCATGCAGAATACAGAATTATTCTAAAAAGAACATCTATATTTTGTACTAGACTAGACATTAGGAGCCCTGATGGAGCAAACGGTTTAGTGCTTGGCTGCCAATCAAAAGATTAGTGGTTCCAACCACCCAGAGGCTCCTTGAGAGAAAGACCTGGAGATCTGCTTCTTTAAAGATTACAGCCAAGAAAATCTTATGGGGCAGTTCTACTCTGTCACATGCGGTTGCTATGAGCTGGAATCAACCTGATGTAGCTAACGACAATGTATTACACTACACTACACTACACTACACTACACTACACTACACTACACTACACTACACTACACTACACTACACTACACTACACTACACTACACTATACTATACTATAAGATACTATGGGGATCAGGGTAATCTACCAAGCTGTGAATGATAGTAAGTCTCTGCATGGAGAAAAAAAGCATGGAGAAGTACCTACCAAATGCGTGATCACAGAGATTCCCTGGTTATCTTGCTAACAAAATAGGACTTAAGAAGTTTCCATTTTTTTTTTTTTTACTTCTTTTCTTTATGTTTAAAGAAATAACTTGTATGTATAATGTTCCTAGGAATATTTTATGACCAATATCTAAGATTTCCATGACTATAATTAAACTAGAACAATTCAAGGCTTGACTATACCGATTAATGGTCTCTTACAGTGTGCATAATGTAATACAGCTAAATAAAACACTGAAAAAATAAAAATCTGTGTTTTGGATGTTCTTCAGCTGCTTGCAAGCATTTTAAAATATCCATCTTTCTGTAGGAAAAACACTTGTATATAAAGCAGACCATGTGTTTCCCCCGGAGCTGTCCTTGCCCTGGGCATCTCACGTAAATTGCTCAGCTTTTCCCACCCATGCATTCCTGCACTTTTGGTTCAACAGACAACATGGTTTGGTTGAGAAAAAAAGTGGGATGCTGATGAAAAACCAGGGCTCTGTAGTGCCACCTGAAACTCAGGCAGTAAGGTGAAGACGAAAGTTCTGATTTGTCTTAGTATATCTTTGATCTTCAAATAGGAATATTTAGGTTGTGTTCTCATGGCGCTAGAGGACTGATTGTTTTCATTAGATTGATGAGATTTTGAGCAATTTTTAAAACTTACTTGAGCTTTTACTAGGCTGACAAAATTTGCTAAAATCATGATTAATATATATAATAACAATTTTTATTGTTTTTGTTTTTTAATGCCCTGTAGACACAGCTAGAAAACAACCATCTAGTCTCACATTTTACAATTTTTTAAAACTGTTTTTGTTCTTTTTTTCTAAGGCAGGTCTCATTTACAATTACTGTAAAGCTTCTGTTCCAGCAGAATCAAATTCTTATTTAAAAGCTGATTTTCCTTTCCCTTAATTAAAAAAAAAAAAATGTATATAACTTCTAATTGTCTTTGAAAATTTCCTTTGGTGATAAAGGTAGCTTAAATGGATAAAAATAATTCCTGTTTACAAAAATACTGTAAGACTTTTGTAAGTAAACAGAATATGAAATATTAGTGAAGGTACTTTTCCAAAAAGTTCTTAAATGAAAGCATTGTTAGCTTCCTTCTCATTCCATCCTAAAAAGATCAAAGGATTTTTGGAGCTAAGAGTAATGCTATTCACATTTAAGGTAACTGCCGGTCAGAGTTCCCTTAAAATCGGCCTCTTTAGTCTGTAAAATGTTCTATTGTGTATGTATCCAAGGACTGTGATCTGCTTTCATCTTATTGAAGAGATTAGAGTGTGGATATTAAAAAAAAAAAATTGGCTTTTCACAACATATTACATATATACATATTACACAATAATTTATAAATATACAAAATTTCAATAATATGGTAATTTAATCCTCAAAGAAGAGAAACATACCCACACCTTTTACAAAGTTCCATATACCCAACAATAACTTCATATTGCTTTCCTACAGGAAGTTTAATCATTTATCTGATGTTATCTGAGAATGGAAATTTTATCATATTCAATATTTATTGTATATAATTTGTAAATCACTGATTCACAAAAGGAGTAAGACTCTCTAATAACCCCCTAATTTCACTATCCGGGTATAAATAGCTTTAATTCTGTGGTATGTAGTTTTTAAAATTCTTCTCTCATCCTTTATACATGTAATATATAAACTTTTTTTAAAGGAAATTAACATATTGACTTTTAACTTAATTTTTTTTACATAAAATGAACATTTTTGCATGTATTAAGTATTATTTTACAACATAATTTTAATTGTAGGATTTCAAAGTACTTCATAAAGAAGGCTTATCTAACCATTTATCTTTATTTCAATTTTTGAATGCAATTTATTGTCCATGAAGAAAATCCACAAGATAACGTTTTGGGGACATAATAAAAAGAGAAGGAGTTGGATTTTTATAAAATCCAACTGTAAACTTTTCGTTATTGTGGTTGATTTAACAAACATTAAATAAAGATGAAACACAATCTTACAAACACTTAAAAAAGAAATTTATTTTTTTATTATTAATATTTAATCCTTCTTTGATGGTATGTGAAAAAGAGCTTAGAGAGAAAGCAAAAGTTCTACGAATGGAAAATAGCAGCTATTTGTGAAAAAAAAGAAAAAGAAAGGGATCGATTTCAGACCATTTTTATTTACTGCATCTATAAGAACTGAAACTGATATTCTCCCAAATGCATATACATGTGTTTTAAATAGCTTTCCTTGATTATGACACCATCTGATATCCTGAGAAACTCAAACTCTTCTATTCAATGCTCCTATAACTTTCATGCAAAAATCTCACAGTTCAATGAAAACGCTTGTCTTTCTACCAGACTCTGTCCTAATCCTCCTGCACAGGTCAAGAGAACTGTCGGCAACTCTGACATCATTAATACCTTCTTCAACATTAGACGTCACAGGCTCACCTAGTTTTCCTCTTCTAGTTACTCATACTTTGTCTTCTTCAGACGTTCCTCTGGAATTCAGCCACAGGGACTGACTCTGATGGAGGCTGTGGTAGTTGTGGTCTGTTAGTCCTTTGGGCTAATCTTTCGCTTGTGTCTTTGGTTTTCTTCATTCTCCCTTGCTCTAGACAGGGTGAGACCAGTGGAGTATCTCAGATGGCTGCTCACAAGCTTTTAAGACCCCAGACACTACTCACCGAAGTAGAATGCAGAATATTTTCTTTGTAAACTATATTATGCCAATTGAGCTAGATGTTCCCTAAGACCATGGTCCCACAGCCCTCTCCAGTTATTAGAAATTTTAAAATAGTAATACAATGCTATGTGTATACTCCACCTGTATTGCAACTAAAGTAGAAACAGTAAAACAAACTTTCAGTTCAATACAAAATATGTGTCACAGAGTAATTTCCAGTTTATTCCTCTTTCTTGACTTATGCTGCATTCGGTGCAGTCTCCAACCATTATGTTGCAATTGCATTGTGATTGGTGTATGCCTGGTGTACAACTGCATATCGTAAATAACGGAAGAAGGACGAAGTAACTTTATAGATAACATGGTTACCTACTTTAGGATCAATTAAAGCAGTAAAGATGTTAAATTTACCTCATGTGCCCATTAATTTGGTACATGGTCCCGAGCAACTAAATGCGACTGTACAAAAAGATTCAATTTACCATATGTTGCAATTCTAATGTAGTTGCTATTGATCACTAAGTCACATTCTCTTTGTTGGATGATTAACAAGCAAAGTAACACTCTATTATTATCCAATTGCTGCAAGCCATGTACAGTACAATGTGAGAGGCAATGCTTACACATTGCTGAATAAAAACATCTAAGAAGCTGTTTCTAAGAAGCTGCATAATCTGTTGATGGTGACTGCAAAGTGCATTTTTATTGATCTATTTATCTATTAATTTGTTTGTGTTTACCAGAAATTCTTTCTTCTTACTATTCCTATTTTTCTTACTTGGGGAAAAATATCATGACATTTCTTTCAATGTTAAAAGATATTAGATATCTTCTTATAAAAATATTTCCTGCCACAGCAATAATAGAGTGAACCCACTCATCTCCAGCTAGGGCATCCTCCCCTGCATCAAACGTACTTTGACTGTTTATAGGCAGCTAAGTCAATTGAACAGACCTGCAGCAATATTTGAAATGTATAATTCCTGGCCCCCATGTTTCTATAAAGTAATTAATCTAGGGTTAGTTAGTCCATTTTAGAAAGCTCAAAACTGAAGTTCAGGAAGCGTTAATAGTCTTTCTGCCTTTCCCCAGACAATCTGTGTCCCATGTTGCTGCCATCTGTATGAAGCCAGCTGAGGAAGACTACCTATCGTTCTAGCTGAAGAAGGGGAAATTGGCAACAGCATGTGCAAGTGATCCGTCACACTTGCTGAGCAAGTTCACTCTTTATGAGTTTAACTGAGAATACTGTGGCTCACTGTTACTAGCAGGTGAAGGAGTCCAAAGAGGCCTCCATAAGGCCAGCTGATTTCACTGAATCACCCTGTAAAGATACGCCAGCTAGAAAAAGAAGAATCCCTGACTTAACCTCTGTTCTGTAGCGTTAAAAAGAATCAGTGTTCGATTTTAAAAAGAAAAGAAAAAAGGAATCTAGCAAACTGTTCAGCTAACATCTAAAAAGGTGGAAGGATTTTGTGGAGTCAACAAATCCCAGAGGTGGTTCCTGCCTTTGCAGGTAATGAAACTCAGTTTAGTCAATTTCATCCAATGGTAATTCAATGTCTCCATTCCTGGGTTAAGGGTGGGTCCTTATTTTTCAAATTCCTGCACTGCTTTACCCGAGCCCAAATTCCCATAATCTTCTACTTGAATTACCACAATACCTTTGTCATTGCAATAGGCCTCCTTGTTTCCTGCGTGTCTCCTTCCCATCCATTTTATACCTTGTAATTATAATGATCATATCATTTGACTGATTAAGTATTTATAACCTCCAATTTGTCTTTGGATAACTGCTAAACTAGTATCAGGTTTTATGGGGCCCTATTGTTTACTCGTTCAACATCATCTCTCATATCCCTTTTCCTACTTACCCTGTTTAATCTATATGTACAAACTTTTTTTTCCTTTTTCCAATCACACCATGCCCTCCCTCAGTGGGCCTTCACAAGTATTGTTCCCTGCCCCTCATCCTGCTCTCTTCTTATCCACATAACTTCTGTTAATCTTTCTCATCTTCTCACCTGTTACTTCTGGGAAGCTAGTCCTCTCTTCTCTTCTATGTGGCTCTTCTGATCCTTCTATGTGGTCCTATAAAAAAAACAATGGTCCTATAGCCCCTGTGAATCCCATTCTAAGGCAGTTTCCACACTCTATTAAAATTATGTTTGCATGTTTATCAATGTCAATAATTATAAGCTCTTTGAGGATAGCAGCTATGTTTCTCAATACTAATCCTAATGACCTAAGACAAATACAGTACATACCAAAAAAAAAAAAAAAAAATCCATGGCCATCGAGTCAATTCCAATTCATAGCAACCCTACAGGACAGAACAGAACTGCCTCATAGGGTTTCCAAGGAGTACCTGGTGGATTTGAACTGCCAACGTTTTGGTTAGCAGCTATAGCACTTAACTACTATACCACCAGGGTTCCCATATAGTATATAGTGAGGGTTCAATAGATGTTGGTTGAATGAGAAACCTGTGTTTGATAAACCAAAATGTGTCAATGATTCTTTAAGTTCTATTTATTTCTCTCTTGTTCTTTTTTTTTTTTTTTTTAATATTGCTCTGTGAAACTCTAATTCAGGTTATACTATTTAAAGTATTTGAAAATTTTCTCAGGGAAGATAATTTGGTAATTAACAAAATAAAACCTTTCCATCTAATGTTAAATATAAAATATATTTTACTAAAATAGGTATCATACTGAATGTGTAATTTTATGTTACACATTTTTACTTAACATGTTATTTTTTAATTTTAATCACTTGATATTACAAATAATTGATAATTTATGAGTACGTGTACACTAGCATATTTGTTTATGGAAATATGAAACATTATTTAACCATTTCTCTATTATTATGAATTTCAGTTATTTACTATTTCGGCCTGTTATAAACACAGTCTGAATATTTATTTCCTGCTTCATTAAGCAGTAATTTGAACATAATTTAAGCTTTTATGCAAGACAATGTCATCGTCTTAACTTAATTATTATACAAGGTTATAATACAATTATGCTTTTAGCTGAAAATTATTTGGTTGTCTAAAACTGTAACTATACTGCATAGCTCAGAATTTGTTCAAGTTTCTGTATGTAATTTTTTTTATAGTACCTCTGATTCCACACATAGTATGTCATGTCCCTTCATGTTTCCTTGCGTGCCTACCTACAGTTTCTAATTCATTGCTTCTAATATGCTAAGAGTTTGGAAGCCAGATCACCAGGCTTGATAGAACTACATATAAAAGTAAATGTATATTCCGACTGAAGCAATGGTATGACTCATAAGCTTTTTCTCATTACTTTCTGCATATACATGCAGACGTACTCAAACACATTGTACAAGTACATTATACACTCTCAAGTGCACTTGTATTTGAGTTGATTGGAAAGAGTTACAATAGTTGTTTAAGTGTGCAGTTATTATAATACATGTTTTAGAACTGTAACTAGTACAACCAGCTACCTTGTGATTTCAAGACGTTTCAATAATCTTGCAATGATAAAGTTCTTGTTTTTAAAAGTGTGTGGATTACTTCACAACTTCTATTGTCTAGTCCTGAAAACATATGTTTTAAATTACTTTGAACAGGATCTGAAAGCTATTCAGAAATCAAACTGTATTAGATCAACTGAACTGTGTTCAAGTCATTTACGAATCGACATATCAGTATAGAACCTTGTGGCTCTTAGGAAATCAGGTAGTGAATTTAAATCTTATTTTTCAGATATTATGTCCCTTAGGCTTTAGTAATGTCTTAAAAAAGTGATTGTAGATGAGTTATGCTTGTGACAACATTCTTATGCAGCCATAACTCATGATAGCAACTACTACCTTATATCTGTCCAACTCAAGTGCCATGACATATAGCAAATACTTTGACAAATGGGTAAATTTTGCCTTTAATAAATGCCAAAAAAAGTGTCATCCTATTAAAATACTGGACTTTGTTTTCACAAAGGCCTGAAATGAGAAACATCATCACATTGTCTTTAACTTCTATTATCACAAAAATGCTTGCATTTAATTTTAGTCTAGGCTATAGCAGATGAATTTAATACTATCAAATGCTTTATGTGCCTTTGCTGCCCCCTTAAGACAAGTAAACATAAATAAAAATGCAGTGTCCTGAATTAGTGTCTTCAGAAACCTGTCCCTGTATCTCTTAAAAACGAAGCAAAACAACAGCAACAAAAAAACCCACAGAACAGCTCGAATGGAGAAATTACACGGATAAGATTTATTGGACAATTAAATCAGTGTTTTGCTCGATTCTGCTCCATAATCAATGAAAATATTAGCCTTGTTTAATGATCTGAGAAACCATGTTTTCTTAAGGCAATTATTGCATTGTATTTTTTTTTTAACTTCTATAAGCTTTGAGATTGAGTATCTATTTTTGTCTAGTGTACGTTTATGATTTTTCTAGAAGTAGGTCATTGAGCAAAATGACAACACTTTTTCGTTTTTTATGCCTTAATTATAAAAATGGAACTCAAGGCTATAATATAAAATACGAACCTGAGTCACCTAAATAAAAGTCAATGGTCCATAAGTGTTTTCATAAGTATTACTTGAGGAAAAGGAACATCAAATTTAAGATGATGCATTAAATAATAAATTCTAAATTAAAAAAAATACAATTATGTTAACCGCTTATAAATTTTGAAAGGGGACAGATTCGAATGTGGAGTATGCTGTCGCCTTAGTCCTCCTACAACAAACACAACAATAATTCTGCATACAATTTGTCCCCTAAACTAGGTTTTCTCTGCAGACTGCATGAACTTTTAATGAGAGTAATATTTTGGTTTTATTTAAAACAAACAAATTTTAATAAATAATAAACATCAAACAAAGGACTGTAGTACAGGCAGAGTTAGTGTAAGGCTTGCTGCAATATATTATTATCGTTCTGGTAAAATCAGAAACTGCATTGGTTTCATGTGTCCTTCAGCTTCAAGAATTCAACCCATTATAAATTTAAATGGTAATATTCCAATACTGTGAATATTCCTTTTTTTTTTTAATTTTTATTTTGGCTGATGTGTACAGAATAAACAACAAATTTGAAAAATACTTAGTGGTAATATGTAGTACATTAGATTGAGGACTCAATAAGAAGTTTCATGAATGCACGCTTTATTATATTAATTAATTAATTTTTATTGAGACTACGGTATTTAAATATAAGGGCTATTGCAAATAATACCTGCTTAAACAATATCTTCTGCCGTTTTGGCTCTACTACCTAAATAAAAATCCTGTCACAAATATAGGAGTGTAAGTGATTAATACTTATTTTTCAAACAGAGATGTCTTTAAAATAATTTGCTTTTTAATTCCATACTGAAAACTAGTAGAATGACTTACAAACAAGGGTGTGTGTATGCTCTGTGTGTGTGTGTGTGTGTGTGTGTGTGTTTGGAGGTGGTAGTATATTAAGGCTGGGAAAAGAGGAGTGTAGAAGTCCTCAGAGTGGAACATGTCAATTCGAAGGAGGATCCTTTCATTCATCAGAGAGACCGGACATGAAAGGTGTGCGAAGGCCAGGACAAGCTTGATTCATATTGGTGATTGTGGTTGATGGTGGAAGCAGAACTGACTTGAATTAGATTTGTCCGGGGCTTTCTGACATTTTAGGCTCAATCCCTGTGGTGAAACCACTATCTCCTACTGCCTTCATTGCCTCTCTCTTATCAGGTACGGAAGATAAAAAACGGCTGTCAGAGCTGGGCATGCCCAATAACCACAGGCAGGCTTTGACTGCAAGCAAAATGCTGTACCAATTCCCTTTTTACATCTGCATCAACTACCAGAGAGCAATCAGCTGTATCAGCGGGAAGCATCACCTCCCTGTGAATGAACTGACCAGTCCAAATGGGCTGACTCCTGAACTGCCTTGCCAGAATGTTCAAGGCAGGCAGTGGGTTTGTAATTCTGCCGCTAAACTGACACCCTTTAAAACTATCCGTTAGTCCCTTCAATAGATATTTTTTTTGCCTCCTGCAAATGAAACTTTAATGATTCACTTGTGAAATCAACGTCATGTCATGTACCAAAAAAATTACATAAATAATAATATACATGTATTTAAAAATATATATATATATACATGTATATATATAGTAATATTTATTTTAATCACTGTTGTAGTCTTATGACTATGATAATGTTTATGCAGGATTTAAGTATATAATGTGCACTTTAAAAGATATTTTTCATTTGTCGTAGAAACAATACTATGTGGGGCATAAAGTTATCATTTCTCCATATTATGAAGAACTGAAGAAAAGCTTCTTAAAATGGAGATGTAGACTATATTGTAAAATTCCAGGGATGATAATATAATGGACACAGTTTAGATTCTTGAGGCACAGAAAACTGGGTTCAAAATTTGGATCCATCTTTTTCTAACTATATAGCCTTGGGTCATTTGTCCTGTCTTAAATAAGCTTCTTCATATGAAAAACAGAAATAAAAATTTCAAACTCATAGAATTGGCAGATTAAATGTAGGTAATTAGTAAAGCATATGGCTTGATCACATAACCAGACCTGATGTCAACAGGGTGGGAAAATGTCATTCTTTTACATGGAGAGGAGAAATATTTGAGAATGATAATTCAACCTTTCATAATTACGAATGTGCCCAGATAGTAAGAAGGAACTCCTTGTTAGTGCATGCCAGAATAGCATCCTACCTGTGAAGTTAGGCTTAGATTTGGAAGGAAAGGAGCTGATTAAGAGGACTGTCAATTCGTTCTACAACCCTTAGCCTAACATATAATCGTTTAAAGAGAATAAGTTGCATTTGGATGGAGTTTCAGTACCCAGGGAGCAAGCTTGATATGATAAATTCTGAAACTCTATTTTGGAAACCCCATTATTTTTATAGATATATGATCTGTGCCCAACACTTTTTTTTTTCTTTTTTCTTTTTTGCCTTTAATGAAGTCCTTTGGAGGTTTCAGATGTCTCCTATGAAACAAAGCAATTTTTGTGTACTACTGGGACTTTTTTTTACTGGGACAGGCAGTTAAAAGGTGAGTTGTACATCCCAGGCAGTCTACTTGTTAATGGCAGAGAAAACGAATGAAAGACCTCAAGGGAAGATAAAATTCAGAGCAACAGAGGTAGTATCACTTGTTGCTGCCACTTTCTTTCTGGAAAAACTCCTTCCAGTGTTAATGTAGGTTTTATTTTATAAATGGAGGCAAAATACACTTGCACACCCTTAGGGATTGAAATTGACCCCATTCAGCGTGGGGAGATACAATTTTAAGCACAGCATTTTATGAAATATTTTCACTTTTAGAATGATTTTTTTTGGGGGAAAGACTAATAAGAATGCACCCACATTCTGGCTCTCCAATAATTATTAGAAATGTAAGATTCTCACAAGGGTCTTCAATATCTTGTCTCCTTGTCGCTAAAGCAATGCCTAAAAAGGCACAGGGTCGTATAATTGGTCACAAAGCTAGGAAGATTCAAACAGCAGTAGTCCATTTTTGTTTTCTCACTTTTTTATTTTTTTCCAACTAGAAGTAAATTCAGATTTCCATTGCTTCTAGGCTCAAGGTTTCTAGGGAATCTGACAATCGTTTTTTCAGCAGGGCCAAGTATTCTCAAGTGTTAGTGCTCAGAAAGCTCCCTCAGCACTGGTCTGTCCTACACTCAACATCTTTCAGCTCTTAATCCTCTTTTGATAAAATAGTTGAATGGAATGGAGTTCGTGAAGTTGAAACTTGGGAAGGTGTGCGTCTAACTCACACTGTGGAGTATAATTGAGCTTAGGTTTTCACACTGTTCTAATTATATGTATTCCGTGTCCTTGCTGCTTAGAAAACTGGGAATTGTGAATCGAGGCTGTTTTTTCTGAAAAGACGAATGCTTCTCAGACTTTCATATCATGATAAACAATCGTATAGGCCCAGATTCTGATTTAGAAATTTGGAAGGACAGTTAGGTAAACTTTATGACAGATATAGATACTTTACATAGATATAAGATGTCAGTATAATTGATCAAATTAAAGTTTTAGTGACAGAAAATGCAAATTTGGTCAAATGCAATAAAAAAAGACTTCATAGCAATTAACAACAAGAATGTTAAAATGAAATCTCATATTTATACTTTTACTCTTTTGCTTCGAGTGTGAGTTTATGATTTTATTAAGAAATAAAAATCAAGAAAGAAAAAACAAGTTTTATATTATGACTTTAAACTTGATTCTGAAGAGAATATGTTTAGGTCAATGTTTCTTAAAGTAAAATGCTAATTAAGGTTGCACAGGAAAATGTTATTGTGAAATCTATTTAGGAAGAACCTTTGCTAAATGAATCTTGCTGAAGTACCTCCCAGAGCCTTTAATTTAGTAATTTACATTATTTATTCAAAAAGAAGATATTATATGCAAGTAGCATTTCACAAATTCCTCAGATATTTTCTTCTCATACATTTCCCCCACAGAATGATCTTTGGGAAACACTACTCTTGGTAAATACTGTAAAGACCAACATTTCACATCTGCGTTCAGAGGTGGCACTCCAAAACCACCCCCACTGTAGCTCTAGAAATTGGAATGACTGGGGGTCTGTGAAATCTCTCCACCTCAGTGTTGGAGTTGCTTCAGAAACAATAAGAATGTCTGGGCTTCAACCATGAAGGCTTAAATTGTATATTAGACTCTTTGCTAGATAGATAAAGGAAGTAGTATCAAACCTTGTTGTAATCAGCCTGATTTTTCCTCTAAAGGCATATGTGAGCATTCTGATCCAGCCTAAAGTTATTCTAGTTTTTCAGCGCTCCCAGGATTAAAATGATTTGGCAGTACCTTTGTTTTTTTTTTTTTCAGTGGACAGTAATTTCTCTTTCCCTTTTATTTCTGCTACACTCAACCAGTTCTCTACCCTACTTATGTGTTGTCTACAGTACTTACTCACTGGAACTCATCATATATAAACTAGGATTCGGAGCATTTCCTTGTGATTAAGAGGACACGTTCTCTGGGTTCACACAGTCTGACTTAGAATCTTAGTTTCATTATTTAAAAGCTGCATGGTGGTGGGAAAATTACGTGACCTCTCCAACCTCAACTTTATCTGTGAAATGAGCATGGTGATTTCCAAGAGCAAATATGGTATAAACTAAAATAATAATAATTAATAACCACACAGTGTTTTGATAAGCCAGAATTAAAGAACATCTTTAGATATAAAAGTACATGCTTAAACACTTACATATCATAGGATAGAATAGAGAAACATTCTTGCAGAAATTTGGCTATGTGAAAGCTTTTATTGTTTAGGTGTTAAAAAGGACAAAACTTTTTCAGTGACAAGTAGAACCCGCATAATCATGGCTTAAACAAACCAAAGGTACTCAGTGACTAGTACAGACTATAACTCAATTGATATTTCTAGCTTCTAGTATAGTTTGATTCAGGTCTCAAACAAATTCACTTAGTTCCATCTCTCAGCTCTGTTTTATCTGTAACATTCTAGCTGGATTGACACAGTGGCTGCAACAATGAGCTCAAGCATAACCAAGATTGTAAGGATGGCACAGGACCGGGCAGTGTTTCCTTCTATTGTGCATAGGGTTGTTATGAGTTGGAACCAGCTCGACGGCGCCTAACAACGACAACAACAACATAACATTCTATGCTTTGTGTGGTCTGCCCCAATCCCATCCCACATCACCTATTCTTAGCAATAGGCTTTCATCCTTACATTAATTAAAAAAAAATAGAGTGGAAAAATATAAACTCTGGCAGAATGCCCACCCACATCCTAGGATTTATTCTTTCTTATTGGACCAAATATATTTACATTCTTATCAATAATGAATTACTGATTGTTAAAAGCCTAGGTCTCATGGTTATTTCTGGGGTGAGAATTGTACTCAAATCCATACACTGAGAGGGGTGAGGAGACAGTTCCCTCTGATGAGAAGTAAGAAAGTAGGTAGGACAGTGAAGACAATTGTTCAGCTCAGTTGTGCCTTATGTTACACTTGCTTGCGGGTAATATTCAGGAAGATGATGAAGAGAGTTGGCCAATAGCTATGGCTACTACAGATCATCCAAGTACTGAATTTCTTTCACAAAGATATGGATAATTCAAATAATTCCATTTTTCTTCAGAATATTTAGTTATTTTTGGCATGATTAGATTTTTTTTTTCCTATGTCACTTTGCTTGGTATAGTATTTTAATTCTCTTCCATTTACAGAGTAAATTATAACCGAAAACTATAAGGAAGACAGAGCCTCTGGATGGTGTACAATGTTAAGAGCTTTGCTACTAATTGAAAAGTTGGTGGTTCAAATCCACCCAAAGGCGTCTTGGAAGAAAGTCCTGGCAATTTATTCCTGAAAGATCACCGCCATTGAAAATCCTATGGAGTATAGTTCTAGTCTGAAACACATGGAGCTCCCATGTGTAGGAACTAACTTGATGGCAACTGGTTTGGTTTTTTAGTTTTTATGAGGAAGACACATCGAACTATATGCATATCAAAGAATTTTTACTTTCATATTACTTTTTATATAAATAAGCCTCAAATGAATTACTATTAACTGGATAATACACACCTGCAGAGTTTTGGCCTCTCTAACAGCCATGGAGTGATATTTAGTTTGGTTTTATTATTTCAAATAAATATGAAACCAAGACAAACATGAAAAAAAAGAGACAGTAAATTCATCAGGTACTGACTGCATGCCTGTTGATACATGTGTGTGTTATCCTGATCAAGGAGATGCACTTGAAAGGCATTGATGTATAACAATTGTGGGAGACAAGCTCTAATAAAATAATTTTTATGAGTTATAAATATATATCTGTTGCTATAATTAATATCATTTTTATGAATAAAGATCTTTTTTTTCAATTTGTGGGATATTTAAATATTCCCTGCTAGTCAGTATTAAATTTTAAAATAAACTGTGAAAAATGTTTATTCAGAAACAGTACTAACACAGGAATTCAGAAAAGTATAAAACAGTTGGAATAAATACAACTTGCTAATTCATTCATTCATGCATTAGCTCAGTAAAGATTAACAAGCACCGTTTCTATGCCAGGCACTGAACATATGCAAGAAATTACACTAAGAATGGGGTATGTACATCACTTACCTTGAAGAAGCTTATATCTTAATGGATCGTTACCTCTTGATGAGCTCCTATTACATGTTGAATAGTATGCCAAGCCCTGGTTACAACTGACAATGACAGATAATACTATTTTTATGTGAATAAATAACAGGAAAAAAAAAAAAAGATTGTTCAGGGTCCTCTTGGAGCTAATCAGAGAGACACCTGAAGACTAGAAAGATAGAATGATTTCCTGACAGAACTGAGTAATAAAGAATGAATAGTAATTCTTTAGGATAAGAAAAAGAATAGAGTGTTCTAGGTACATGGGGCACCAACAAGGAGAAGATGTCAAATATCAACCCACACTATTAGTAAATTTGTAAAGGTTTTATAAAATTCAATCATGAGGTGCAAAAGAAGGCATGGGGAGAAGCATGGGTGGGTGATGCAGGCAAGATACAAATTATGGCTACCTTCTATTTCATACTAAGTTTTCATTTTTGAAGCTAAAGTAATACTCTGAACATTTTTTACCTGAATAGGATTTGTATATATGAAAGACCATACTGACAATGGCACAGTGGCTGAATCTGCAGTGAGGGAGAAAATGTGGAGATAAGCTCATTTAGTTAAAAAGATATATCAATTAACCAAGTAATAAAAATCAATTTGGGAACTATAGCAGTAACTGGGGAATGGAAAAAACGGGAAAAATTGAGAAATATTAATGCTATAGAATTACAATTGACTTATAGAGGTTGAAGAAAAAGAAGTTAATGGTTGCTTCTACTTTTCTAATATGATAGGGATAATTTTTCCCTTTCTATGATGATTAAATAACAATCAAGAATCTTGCACACCATACAAGGAGCTACTTAGGAACTTAGGGGAAATACATTATTTCCAAAAAGAGAGAACTAATTTTACTAGTGGCCATTAGACTGGAAAGTTTTTCCACCTTCTGGTCTTAATTTTATTTTGTTAAAAGCATTCATGGTCTATTTTTGACTTCTTGAGTTTGATGAGCAAAGGAATGGCTTTAGTGAATTAAATTCCACAAAATAGTATTAAGCAATTTAATATATTTAATCAAATGTAGTGACCTTGTCCAAAGTATCTTTCCTTTCATTGATCTATTTAATTTTTAGTTCTTTGCCTTGAAGTCATATTTCAGATGTGCACATCAGTGCTTCACTTTTCCTCTGTGGCAATGATATTAGGATATGAAAGAAGACATCACACATGAAAGAAATCGGGTAATTGTTTAAACCCAGTTTTATTTTCAAGCCCCCATTTGGTAGTCATTCTCTCTGATTGTTCCTGAACTACAGAAAAATGACCAGGTGTGAGAAAGAACACCCGTGAAAAATCAAATGAGGATGAATGAGGTGTGCAGTTTATGGTATGCGTCCACCCTCAATCTTGCAGTTAGAGCTGGGGCAAAGCATGAGCTAAGGCTTGCCAGAAGTAGCACAATGGGCTTTTTTTTTTTTTTTTTTGCAGGGCAAATAATTGCTATGTTAAGTCGTTTTAAAGTAGAGGCTACCTTTTGTGGCAGCAGGCAAGGTTGTAAATTCAATAATTGGTTTAAAAAAATGTTATTGGACAAGGAGGCACTCAAGTACAACTTTACCATGCTTATTATTCCAATTGAGTACTAGATGAATGGTCCTCCTACAAAAACAAATACTTGAGTATAAGACCAAGGAGTACTCACTTAGTTGACTAGTTAGATCATTCTTTAATTTAGTAAAAGTCTGCTTCGGGAATGGCCGCCTTCACTTGTTACTGGGACAGACCCAAATGTTGCAAAGTTCCATTCCTGGTTAAGTCAAGGAAGCAAGAATGAGAATTTAAGGGTACCGGGTGGCAGAGAAATTCTAGGTCATAGCTATACATTTATTCAGAAGGTTGTGTCAAAAGGAAGGAGAGATAGAGGAAAGCATGTGAGGGAAAATATAACTTAAATCTGTGGCTAATTACTGGAACTATCTTTTTTTGCTCCAATGATGTTAAGAAGAGATATGCAATTTTGAGCAGGGACCTTGGGCAAGTGGATTTATTTGGTAGGTGGTAGAAATTTTACCAAGTGGAAAAACTCTGGATGTAGCACAAAAAAATTAAGATTCCATGTTAAAAGTAACTTTTGCTCAAAGAAAATGCAGTATATAATATTCAAAGCATGATTTTTTTTCTACTAAGTCAATTTCCTATTTCTCTCTTTTTTAGACACAAATTCTAAAACAACTAACAAGAATTTTCTGCATCTTATTTTCATGAAACTATGCAAATCTTTTATACCATAT
This sequence comes from Loxodonta africana, assembly GCF_030014295.1. NCBI lineage: Eukaryota > Metazoa > Chordata > Mammalia > Proboscidea > Elephantidae > Loxodonta > Loxodonta africana. Next base: position 112,433,862 of record NC_087343.1, on the reverse strand, counting down.
TTAGAATAGCAAGTTCAACATGATTACATCAGTATGAGTTCTAGATAATATTAATTTTAAGCTGTGAATATAGTTAGGGTACCTACGGCTTCACATCCGGAAAATGTTGCCTCTTGTCTTTTGTAATTATTCTGCTCCATAAGTATGTGCTCTCAAAGTTCAAGGAATCAAGATACTTTCTCAAATTACGCTGCCACTTAGAATAGTCTTAGATGAAGAAAATTTTAATGTTTTCATGTATGACTCAATGAATAATTAATTTGTAAATAACACTGCATTTCCAGCACCCTAAGTTTATGTTGTATGACATCCAGCAAAATATATTCAATCACAAAAGACCTTAAATTAAGCTGTGTTTACCTTGGCCAGCTTGTCCTATTTTACAGTAATAAATACAGGCACTTTTTTTTTTAATTCAGGAATATTTTCATGCCATTGGCCCTTTCTACTACAAAGTTTTGCTGTCTTAAGTTTAATTTGAATGAAACCAGTGAAATTCTGTGCAGACACTTGAAATAATATTTTAATGGAAAAAAAAGATCTTTTTTTACAAAACATCTTTTGACAAAAATAAGATATATATTTTTTTTATTTCTGATAATTTTACCCTCATTGAGACAGGTTTTCTATAATAATATAGCTGTCTGCAGACAAAACAAAACATGAAGTCTGTCCCTCTATTTAGAATGCTTAATGGTACTACCATGTTTATTATTTTAGGTTATTTACAAAATATCAGCTTTTCACTTTCCAACCAACAAACTATGATACTTCTGGGATTGTAGCTGTCTTGACTTTTTAAAACGTTTTGATAATCTTCAGTCCCAAACACATACATGCACAAGGAATAATTTGTTAATCAACGGCGGGAAAAAAAGTTTGAGTAAATAGAGAATTCCCTTAATTTTTTCATTCACAATGTCTTAAGTCTTTTTACTACCTTTAATGGCTCAGACAAGTTCCTCCATTTTGTTTATGTTTTAAGTCTTACTGATTTGTTATTCACTTCTGAATTGAGGCTAATTGATATTGATCTCTATGTCTTGTAGATTATCATTGTCTAGGGAGGAAGCTATTCTAAAGGTGGTATATCGGGAATAAATAGAATTCTTGGCAGAAAAAAAAATCAATATCCTAAACCTGAAGAAGAAGCTTTATTCTGTGTCTTGTTATTCTTAAAATGGTGAAACAGGAAAAGTATAAGTTGGGTAGTTACAGTATATGAAATTTTCTAAAGAGCTCAAAGTCCTTGGACATAAGACATAGTAGAAAGGAGGGGAGGGGGAGAAAATGTAGTCATTTCAGCAAGTAAGTACTTGGCATAGAAAAGACCTAATTTTAAATGGCCAGACACTGAGTACATCTTCAAAATCATTTTCAATGAACAAGGTGGCAAAAGGATTTTACACTTTAGGAATATGAATGAGAACTTTAGTCTTTTTCAAGATTTATTCCACATCTCCCTGCTTTAAAATGTACCACTTTTTCCATCAGAAAATAATCCTTTCTGGATTCTGAATGGAGGTGTTGTTCTTCCTATTTCTTTCTCCCTCTCTGTACAATGATAAAAATGTTTAATAATAATAATAAAAAAAGTCACACAGTAAGTAATCTTTTTTGCTTTACATCTCATCATGGAAAATACATATATAACAAACTAATAAATAAAAGGTTAGACATACAATTCTGGGGTATGCTTCCTTATTCTCCATGAAAATATAAATATCATGGTATAAAAAAAACCATTGCCGTCGAGTCGATTCCGACTATAGCTACCCTATAGGACAGAGGAGAACTGCCCCATAGAGGTTCCAATGAGTGCCTGGCGGATTTGAACTGTATATCCCACAGTAATTGCTGCCAGATATCCTAGTTAACCTACAATTCAGATAATTATAATCTTTTGGTATGTGAGGTTTTTTAAAATATGTCTCCAAGCCTTGCCAACTAAATCCCATCCAGGAGCATTTCTTATTACTTATGTGAGGCACGTATCTGTTTGGTATATTTGGCTGCCTTCACTCTATCCTGGAAGCCTACCATATTTTTACTCAAATAACATGTGCCTTCTACCTTTGTTTGCTAACAATACTCTCCTCCTGCAAGGTATTTTAGTAATTACACTATGCTAATATTTTACAGCAACATTCACGAAAACATTGGCATAGTGATGTTTATGAAAATATCTCCAGTGGGTGGAGGGTGTGGTTGAAAAACAAATGTAGAAAGTGCATGTTATTTGTGTAAAATACAGTATAAATTTTAGAAATTATTCAAGAAATTGACTAAGAGACTCATTAGGAAGGACAACCAAGCACAGTCCATTTACCAATGATTGGCCATGGTACTCTCTTAGAAATTATTTGACACCTAATGTAAATGTCAGAATAGACTTGACAGCAACTGGTACTGGTAGTGGAAACATCAGTAATAGTTGTTCATGAGTTCACCAATAAACCAGAAACATCGCTAAAAAAGAAAACTATACCACAGGGTCTAGCTGAAGTGGCTCATTGCTTTGTGAACATAGTAGTGCCCATTAATCAGAGTGGTATAATCCTATGGGGCTAAAATAAATTTATTTTTTATTTGTTATTGCCAGGTAATGGACTCATCATGAAAATGCATGTGAAACAAACTTTAGGATCTCCCTAAACTACCTAGAGTGTCTTTTGAATAGATTGGTGTTGCTTGTACTATTGGTCCACTCCCCTTCTGTCCTACTGTGGTAGCTTGCCTGTTGCTATGATGCTGGCAGCTATGCCACCAGTATTTCAAATGCCAGCTGGGTCACCCCGGGTAGACAGGGATCAGTGGAGCTTCCAGACTAAGACAGACCAAGAAAAAGGTCTACTGATCTACTTCTGAAAATTAGCCAATGAAAACTCTATGTATCACAGCAGAATATTGTCCAATACAGTGCTGGAAGATGAGTTCCTTACGTTGGGAAAAAAAAAAAAAAAGAAGAAGGTACTCAAAATACACAGTGGTCACAAAAATGAACTGGAGCATACCAATGATTGTGAAGATGGCACAGGACTTGGTAACATTTTAATTTGTTGTACATGGGGTCTCCATGATTTACAGTCAATTCCACGGCATTTAACAGAAACACGTTATTGGCGGATCTCCATGGATCACTTCTGACTTTATCCAAATTTGCAGTGAATAGTTTACTTGCTTGCTGACGTCCTTCCCACCACAACCTTAACACTTCTCAGTATTTCTGTCTCTGCGTCTTGGAGACTCTGGGAGCTTGCTCAGTCTGCCCTTAGAACTTTTTAAATTATTAATAGTGCTGATGCATTCCTCAGTCAATGGAGGATGTGAGTCAGTAGATAAACGCTCCAATCTCTCATCTTTCACACGGACTGTTCTGAATTGCATTTTGCATGGCTTCTGGAAGTTTCTTCAGCATGATAGATTCCTAGTCCCATAGAGGTAACTGATCAATAATTTACCCTATAGTGATTTTCCATTTTTCATTTTCGATTTCTCCCTGTTCTTCACTTCAACTTTCTGAAATTATCTTGCAACAAATGCTATTTGCTCTGGGGAACATAGCTGAGAGTTGGAATTCCTCACTGGAAGTGAAGAAAAGTAAATAAAATAAAAGTTGCATACATATGTTCTAAGTCCATCATGTTTTAGTTTAATATGATAACCATTTAGGAATCTGGGTAAGTAATCAAGCAATGCTCCTGCTCTTATCTACTTTGGGTAAAATAATAATAATAAATTATACATGAAACTAATAATTAGGAACTGAGTTTGGTTAGAAAATACAGTTAATGAAATCATACATAATATTTCTCTGTAAATGAGTTACCTAACATGATCATGAAACTGTGAACAGAGTTCAGCTAACAGAGGTGGCAAATATTGCATGAAAAGCAATTTGCAACTGATGGTAAACTACTTGGAATTTACCAGGCATATTGATTATGACCTATGTGCTAAGATCAAGATGAAAATAAAAAGTAGTATGATGTGTGCAATTATAAATTAAATAAGCCAGCAGTAATGTATCATATAAAGAGTATAACTAGATGCTTGAAATATCTGCCATATTTGGAAAAGTTCAGTTCTAGTGTTCAAATAAGCAATGGTGAAGAAAGAATCATTTCTGATGGATCTTGACTACTAGAGAGAATATTGGCATGCAAAAATGCTTCAGACATAGAAAGTGATATGAACCAAAATGACAAGTTAAAATGAATCTAAATTAAAATGGTGAATCAAACAGATTAACTGGAATGAGGTACTTATTTGGAAATGATTAAAAAAGTGGTTTGGGGCAAGATTGTGAAACCCTTAAAAAATGATGGATGCATACTTTATTTCAGTAGAAATGGAAAACCATTAAATATATTTTTTATTGGATGAATTTTAACCTCAGATTTGATCTTCATATTGCTTATTCTAGGGTCAAATGGAAAAATGGTTTATGTAATATGAGAAAGTTATAGTTATGGAAATCACTGAAGGACCAATACTACGTATAGGCAGAAAATAATAAAAGGCTTGGAAGTGAAAGTTGAAAATAAAAAGTAATAAGTTTTGTAAAAGAATGGCTCCATCATGAGATCTGGCCACTTTACATGTCCCTACATAGGCCACATAGGCAAGAATCAACAGTAGCCTGACCCAAGTCTTGGTGAAATGCCCTATAATTTTCTTAAACATGACAGGCAGTCTTGAGAGGAACTCCTCCACCTCTGCATCTTGCATTAGGTTCCCTATTTTGTGGGAGACTGCCACAAGGCAGTATCCCACCTGCTTCTCTGATTTCAAGTGAGTTAAAGAACTTTCTGTCCCATACCCCTTTTGGTACAGCTATAGACTATACAACTGCTTGGCTGTAAATTAGAGCAGTTCTACTCTGTTCTATAGGGTCACTACGAGTTGGAATCAACTTGGGTGATTTTTTTTTTTTAATTATTTGACCTCCCAGGTAATACAGTGATTAAGAACTTGACTGCTCACGAAAAGATCAGAGGTTCCAACACATCAGTGGCTTCATGGGAGAAAGATGTAGCAGTCTCTTACCCTGGTATATTTTTACTCATAGTAATTATCATCAATAGGTATATAACCAAAACCAAACAAAATCCATTGCGGTCAAGTCAATTCTGACTCATAGCAACTCTATAGGACAGAGTTGAATGGCCCCATGGGGTTTCCAAGGAGCTCCTGGCGGATTTGAACTGCCAACTTTTGTTTAGCAGCTGTAGCTCACAGTAACTCTCAACCACTGCGCCACCAGGGCTCCTGTTAATATGTATATACATGTTTATTTGTTTATTGGCTCTTTTATCTCTAGAATGTAGTCTCCATGACAGCTGAGACTTTGTCACTTTATTCAAGATTGCATCTCCAGAATTCAGAATAAAGCCTACTAATAGTAATTATTCAACATATATTTTTGAAGTAACAAATAAAGCATATATTCGGGTTACACAGAAAAATAATAGTGGCTTCCATATTAACATTCTACTAGTTTTTTCTGCTGCAGTCAGACTATGATAGAGTTGAGTCAGTAGATTAGCGCAACTGCATAAAAAACAAACAAAAAAAGATGTTAATTTTAGAAGCGGGTTGGAAGCAGTGTGACGATTTATCTGTCTGCTGCTTCATGATGTCTCCTGGAAGGCTGATAGGAACAGAGAAGAATTGGAGAGGCTCAGAAAAAAAACTCTTTCAAGACTGAAAGATTGTCGTGAAAGACTCGGTATCCCTAAAATAGCAAAGTAATTAAGGATTTTTAGAATTTGAATACATCCTTGAAATCCTGAGGGGAAAATTGACTTTACCTGTTTAGGAAGTTTACTTTGCTGGTACTTTTCTAAATCCTTGATATGCTATTGGAGAAAAGTTATTCTACCAGAAAATGGAGTATAAAAATGAAAAGGAACATCTGGACAAAAACTCTCTTGTCTCAATTAACAATCTCCAAAAAAGAAAAGCCATCTAGAAGAACATCTAAGAAACTTAAAATACCCGCAAAACCTGTGGGGGAAGTGTGGGAAGAGAATAATGGAAAGAAAAGAAATGCAAACAGGAAGAACTGAAAAAAAGGGAAATAAATTATTCTACTACATGTAAAATTCAAGGAAGCAGCATAATTAATTAAAAAAAAAATACCTGTGGGTCAGAGCAGGCACACTATAGGCAGAATGTCGAATCCTTTTCTATTTTCTTCGTTTGTTTAAGATAGCTAATCACAATACTGACGTCAGACAATTGTTTTGGTTTTTTTTTAATCACAATACTGATGTCAGACAATTGTTTTGAGAATAAAATAAATTTTTTCACAAAACGTTTACAAAAATATCTTGGCAAAATTTAAGCCACCAACAAATTAGCAATTATTCCCTTAGCAAATTTGAGAAATCAAATATCAGAAAGTTTATGATTCTCACATAAAATATATGTATCCAAATACTTCCTCAATTCTTGTTTACATTTTGTCCACCTATTCTTCTCATACAAGAAAAGCCCAACTATTGCCATTTTGTTATTACATGTTGTACATGTTTTGATAGGTCTAATAAAAACTCAGTGATAAAATAAAAACACATTTGTAATGTTAATATCATGAAATTTTGTGCCATTAATCTAAGGGCACTCTATGGCAGTGATCTGTAAAGATGGCTATAGACAGATACCTTTTGCAAACTTTGTTTTTCAGAATTGGTAACATTTTAAATGAGGCGTAGGGAAAGCTTTCAACTATATTAGTCCAATATTTATAGATATTGTACATTTGTAAGCACTGGCAAGCATTTGCTAAATGACACTCATCAAAACTACTGTTAGCAATATGTGTAAAAACATGGACTACTTGATAACTAAAGTTACTTTTATACTCTCTCTTGCTGACAATTAAAAATGAATCACCAAATGATTGTCAGGTTTTTATTTCACTAAATTATTTAATACGTGTTAATTACTATCTTCATCTTCGGAACGTATTACCACTTCTAGGCAGTGGAGACCTTTGCCAAGAAGCTTTACATTTAAGTTGTAAAGTGGAAAGACAGAGCAGTCAGTAACAAAGCCCATAATACCAATGATGCTATCTGGTGTGTGAGAGGAATTCCAGGAAAAAGATCATTCATTCTTGGAGTAAGGCAAAATCTGAACATAGGTTTTTCTCACTTGACAGTAGCTCAGCATAATCAAAGTAAAGTCCTCTTTGGAGAGCTGTGAACATAATGGGAAAAAAAGTCATATATTTACCATGCTGCAGTAGAAAATTTTGTACTAATGCTCATTTTGAAGCATCGCCAAGGCTTTTGTAAGAAGTAATGGAAATGTCACATTTGTATGAATAAGAAACGATGATTCTCTCTAGAAATAAAGTGAATGATAGAATTCTTTACTACCATTGCCAGAAAATTTATACTGACAAGTATACCCATATAATTCATGGCATGACATAGAGCACTGTATTGTCTTGTCAAGTAAGGAAGTATTTTAATTTAATATAAATTGTACTTTACTAGTGGGTACAGTGGTTATATATCATTGATTAAAGCCCTAATCATTAGATTTAGATTTTTTTAAAATTAAAAATGTGTTTTCAAATCTTGGATTATGAAAAAGTTTTAACTAGTGGCTGCGTTTTTAAGATTATATCTGAAGAATTCAAAAAGAGAGTCTTTATGAATCTCTTTTGTCTTTTTTTTAACATTAATGTCTCATACTCATCATAAGTTCTCAATTTTTTGAGGCTTTTAACGGTCAATATACTGTTATGTGTATTTGTATTTAGGCGTCTGTGTGTATCTGTGTGTGTGTGTTTCACAGATCCTTTTGCAAGTCCTTTCTGGTTGCTATGGAAAAGTTGAACTTGACAACTAGAAATACCAGTTTCTAAAGATTAAGGATGCCTTGAGTTTCTATATTGTATAAATTATGCAGAAAAATAATTTTGACCTGCTCCTCTTAGCAAAAATCATACGTGAAAATTATGGTGTTCACAGAGCTATTTTAATCACTCCTTTTGCCTGAATCGTGTAATGATTTCCATTAATAGAAACCGCACACTGAATGGTCTCACTCTGAGTTCAATAGGTTTGAGTCAGTGAACTGTGGGTTAAAACAACAGTGATAGGCTGAAATAGACCAATTTTCATATCTTTTTTCTATAAGAATATTACTATGAGAAATTCCTTGATATATAATATTTTACAACTAGCTTCAGGTATTTCTGTAATAAATATCATTTCAGCTTTAAAATATGTATTGTGTAGTTGGCAAGAAACCTGGAAAAAAAGCAGTTTAAAGCTCTAAAAATATCAGTTTGTATGAATATCAATAAATTAATAATAGGGAATATTTTTATAACAATGTTCAATTATCCAGCTTACTTTAAAGAACATCATTAGTTTATTTGTAAATCAGAGTTTTTATTTGCCAAATGTTGATTTTTATGATTTATGTGGACATTTTGATATCAAAATTTAATGAGAAATATATACCTTCAAGACATCAAGTCATTTTAGACATGATGCAAATGAGCTTAAAATAAGATTAGATATTTAAGTGTTATTTATTATAATAAGAAAGATGTAAAACAAAGCAAAAAGGGCAGTAGGATGAACAAATTATCAGTTATGCTTGCCAGATATGTTCATGAAGTATTGGTGAATGTATTTTATGAATCAAGGTATACATTTTTATTACTCCCTTTATTAGTGTTCTTACTCAATTTTAAATATATATATATATATATATAAGTCTATCTTCAGTCTTTAAAGATACTCATAAGCATTTTGGAACTAAATGCTAGTATAAAAGGGTAAATGCTTAAGGGACACTGAACTTCTCTTAAGGGTAAAAGAAAAATCTGAAAACTGTAGTGATTGTTGCACAACATAATAAATGTCATTAATGTAACAGAATTGTACATGTGAAAAATGTAGAAATGGCTAGTGTTTTGTTATCTCTCTCTGTCTATATACATATGTATGTATACATATATATGACCGACAATCAACACCCATGGAAGCAGCAGTCAAGAAATCAAACAATGCATTGCATTGGGTAAATTGGCTGCAAAAGACCTCTTTAAAGTATTGAAAAGCAAAGATGTCACCTTGAGGATTAAGGTGCACCTGATGCAAGCCGTGGTGTTTTCAATCACCTCATATGCATTTGAATCTGGACAGTGAATAAGCAAGACTGAAGAAGAACTGATGCCTTTGAATTGTGGTGTAGGCAAAGAATACTGAGTATACCATAGACTGCCAAAAGAATGAAAAAGTCTGTCTTGGAAGAAGTGCAGCCAGAATGCTCCTTAGAAGCAAGGATGGTGAGGCTATGTCTCGCATACTTTGGACATGTTATCAGGAGGGATTAGGCCCTGGAAAAGGACATCATGCTAGGTATTAGAGGATCAGTGAAAAAGAGGAAGGCACTCAACGAGATGGATTGACACAGTGGCTGCAACAAAGGTCTCAAGCATAGCAACAATTGTGAGGATGGTGCAGGGCAGGGCAGTGTTTCATTCTGCTGTACATAGGGTCGCCATGAGTCAGAAACAGCTCAATGGCACCTAACAACAGCAACAACATATATATATACACACACATACATACATATATATATACTTACAGTAATTTAAAAAAACAATATATATATATATACACATATATACATATATATACATATATACACATATATATATACAAATATATATATAGGAGACAGATGAAGAGCCACTGTCAGAGTAATATAATGTTAGGAACTCAACTGGACATTGCTGGCTTTGAAAATGGAAGGGAGTGCTCACTTCGGCAGCCCATATGCTAAAACTGGAACAATATAGAGAAGATTAGCATGGCTCCTGTGCAAGGATGACATGCAAATTCATGAAGCATTCCATATTTTTGAGACTGACTTGATTTGTACACTTTCAATTAAAGCACAATAAAAAATAAAAAAAATGTCAAGCAGGAAAAAGGATTATTTGAAGGCAAAAAAAAAAAAAAAAAAGAGGAAATGGAAGGGACCACAAGCCAAGGAATGTGGACAGTATCAAGAAGCTGGAAAAAAAAAAAAAAAAAAGACTCTCAGAGCATCCACTTGGGGGGATACTGAAACTTTGGTTTTAGACCAGTGAGACCCATGTCGGACTTCAGGCCTACAGGACTGTAAGATAGTATTTATTTGTTTTTTAGCCACTTTATACATGGTAGCTTGTTATGGCAGCAATAGAAAACTAGTCCAATAAAAACAATAGTTATATATAAATCAGGACAGTCTGTTTATTCATGTTAATTTTTTTAATCTTGTTTTTAACATTAATGTCTCATATACATCATAAGTTCTCAATTTTTTTGAGGCTCTTACACATTGTTAATGCACACACATATATATGAATGGTTGTTATATTGTTATACGTGTTTGTATTTATGTGTGTTATGCATACCCAAGCATGTGTGTATCTGTGTGTGTGTGTGTGCTTCACAGGCTCTTTTGCATGTTCTTCTTTCTGGTTGCTATGGAAAATTGAGCTCCAATCTTTGAATCTCAGAGTAGGCACTCTGAGATTCAAAAAGTTGTACTGAAATTCAAAAGCTAAATTCAATTTTTTTATAGTACTCACATATGCATATATGTATATATAGAGAAAGAGAAATACAGAGACAGAAAGGGAGAGCCTAAATGTAGGAAAGTGTTGAAGAATAAGAAATGAATAAAACCAATCAAATAGTCTTGAAAGAGAAATGTTCTTGTTGTTGTTAGTTGTTGTCAAGTTGACTCCCATTCAGAGCAAGCCCATATGTGCAGAGTTGAGCTGTTCCAAACAGCTTTCAAGGCTGTGACCCTTTGGTAGCACATCGCCAGGTCTGTCTTTTGAGTGGCCCCTGGTGGGTTTGAACCATTTGACTAGCAGTCCAGTGCTTAACCATTTGGGCCACCCAAGGTCTCGATTGAAAGGAAAATAGATGGGCAAATAGGCATTTATAATACAATGAATCACTGATAAAAGCAAAACTTCTTATAAAGGTAGAACAGGGAACAATGCAGAAGTTTTTCTGACATGCTGGGACACTGTTTTAACAGAGAATCAGGATTTTTATAACTCTGTAGCTTACTAGTTGTATGATGTAGTTTAATGATGTAGTTTGTCAGAAATGTTTCCCTTTTTTTATGAATAAAAATAGATAACATGAAATCTACATTAAAATTTTTACTCATTAGGTGTTATTAGTTCAGTAATCATATCTCTAAAGTTATTTTGTTATTGATAAAATGAAAGTTTGATAGGTGAATCTCAGCTTTATTTTTGTGTTTTTATTCAATGAGTATTATTTAATTATGTATCTCATTTATAACAAAAAAAGTTATTTTGTTATTGATAAAATGAAAGTTTGATAGGTGAATCTCAGCTTTATTTTTGTGTTTTTATTCAATGAGTCTATTATTTAATTATGTATCTCATTTATAGATAAATCGCCTTTATTACTAAGAGCAGAAACTCCTAACACCCTGTCCCACTTTTTCCTCTCCCCACTAAAAGTACATATTCACATCATTTCCCTCTACGCATGGCTGTGTCCTAGCCAGAACCACAAAGACAGAGACAAATGTATTCTGTAGAAGCACACATGTGTTTATTGTGTTGCAGGAGATCTTAGAAGTACGACCCATTAAATTTTGGATCCAACAAAGATAAGTTAAATTTATTTGAAAATTATCCTTGTTAACCCTCCTGATTTCCTCCTGTTTCCAAAAATATGTCCAGAGTGCAATTAGGCTTACAAAGAAACCCATAAAGGCAAATTATGTTGATTTCATATGGATAGTCTAGAAACTTTTACTGAAACATAATGAAAACCTATTTGCTTCAATCAGAAGGGGAAAAAAAAAAAATCAATGCCAATGTTTTATTTCCTAAATATCTCCTGGGGAATTACACAAATCTTAATTTCTACTGTCTAACACTTTCTAGCACCACTAAACCATTAGTGCACATTTAAGGAGTCTTGGTGGCCAAATGGTTCAAACCCATTCAGCAGCTGCAAGGGAGGAAGACCTGGTGATCCGCTTCTATAAAGATTATAGCCAAGAAAACCCTATGGGGCAGTTCTACTCTGTCACCTGGGTGTATTATGAGTTGAACTTGGCTCCATGACTTCTAACAAGTACACCTTTATGTCATTAAATAAGTATGGACACTGGAAACAATCCTTCTCATCCCCTGTAGTAAACCGAATAATGGACACCCAAAGATATTTGATACTAATCCCTGGAAAATATAAATGTTACTTTAAAGGAAAAAGGGTCTTTACAGATGTAATTAATGATCTTGACATGGGGAGATATATCATGGATTATCTGGTTAGGCCCTAAATCCAATCACAAGAGTCTTTATGAGTGAAAGGCAGAGAGAGATTACACACACAGAAGGAGAGAAGGAAATGTTGCCACAAAGGCACAGGTTGGAGTGATGCGACCACAAAGAAAGAAATGCAAACAGCCACCAGAAGCTAAAAAGAGCCATGGAAAAAATTGCTCTTTATGCCTCTAGAGAGAACGCAGTCCTCCGGACATCTTGATTTGGGCCCAATGAAACTGATTTTGAATTTTGAACTATGAGAGAATAAGTTTCTGTGGTTTTAAGTACCAAGTCTGTAACAATTTGTTACAGCAGTCACAAGAAACTAATACACACACCCCCCAAAGATATTTTCATTATATTTAACAAAGTGGTGCTTTTACCTGGACGGTAAATGAGAGTTTGTAACAAAAAGTACTGAAGTAATACCTTAAAAACAAGACAGGAAAAGGTCTAGCTTTGTAGTCATTTGGCATTTAATAGAATAATCACTGTGATTGCTTTCAGCAAATACTTAGATATTATTGATTGAAAATTGACTGGTTTGTAAATATTTCCCAGTATATATGAAATTTTTGTAGATTTTTCTGGCATTTCAGGTACTGAGATAAGATTTAGTTCTTCTTTAGTATTATCACTTAGTAGATTTGTGCCATAAAATGTTTCTTTATATATTATTTTACTGTATTTTCTGCAAGAACAAAGAGTAAAAATTGTTCAATTTATAATTACTTTCTACTCTACAATATTAAAGTGATTTTGAATAATACAGGTACAATGAAAATAGCTTTAAAACTTATGAAAAAAATTACCCCAATCCAATTACTCTGACAGTCATTTCCGTATTTTAATAAACTTTTTTTATTCTAGTATTTTTAGAAATACAGAAAATTGCAAAGATAGTGCAGAGAGTTCCCATATATCCCTCACCAAGTTTCCCTTATTATTAACATCTGATATTATTATGAAGGAGCCCTAGAGGTGCAGTGGTTAAGACCTTGGCTGCTAACTGAAAGGTCAGTTGTTTGTATCCACCAGGTGCTCCACGGGTGAAAGATGTAGCAGTCTGCTTCCATAATGATTAGAGCTTTGTAAAGGAAATGAACAGACACTTCACCAAAGAGGACATTAAAGTGGCTAACAAACACATGAGGAAATGCTCGAGATTAATAATCATTAGAGAAATGTGAATCAAAACCACAATGAGATAAGCTCTCACCCTGGCATTACTGGTGTGAATCAAAAAAAAACAGAAAATAGCAAATGTTGGAGAGGCTGTGGGCGGATTGGAACTCTTATGCACTGCTGGTGGGAATGCAAAATGATACAACCATTTTGGAAAATGATACAGTGCTTCTTTAGAAAACTAGAAATAGAAATACCACATGATCCTACAATCTCACTCCTAGGAACACATCCTAGAGAAATAAGAATAGACATCTGCACACCCATGTTCTTTGCAGCATTGTTCACAAAGCAAACAGATGGAAACAACCTAGGTGCCATCAACAGATGAATGGATAAACAATCTGTGGTACATATACCCAATGGAGTATTATGCAAAGGTTAAGAACAATGATTAATCAGCAAAGCATCTCAAAACATGGATGAATCTGGAGGGCATTATGATGAGTGAAATAAGTCAATCACAAAAGGACAAATTATTATATTAGACTATCACTGTAAAAACTCATGAAAAGAAACAATCTTTAATGGTTATGAGGGAGGGGAGGGGTGGGGAAGGAAAAACACTAAATAGGCAATAGATAAGTGGTAACTTTGGTGAAGGGTAAGGCAGTACACAGTACTGGGGAAGCCAGCACAACTTGTACAAGGCAATGTCATAAAAGCTCCATAGACACATCCAAACTGCCTGAGGGACCGAATTGCTGGGCTAAGGCCTGAGGGGACCATCATCTTGGGGAACATATAGCTCAATTGGCATAAAAATTGGCATAACATAGGTTATAAAGAAAATGTTCTACATTCTACTTTGGTGAGTAGTGTCTAAGGTCTTAAAAGACTGTGAGTGGCCATCTAAGATACTCCACTGTCCTCACCCCTTCGGGAGCAAGGGAGAATGAAGAAAAGTAAAGATACAAGGGAAAGATTAGTTCAAAGGACTAATGGACCATATCCACCACGGCCTCCACCAGACTGAGTCGAGCACAACTAGATGGTGCCCAGCTACCACCACTGACTGCTCTGACAGGGATCACAATAGAGGGTCCCAGACAGAGCTGGAGAAAAATGTAGAACAAATTCTAACTCACAAAAAAAGACCAGACTTGCTTGCCTGACAGAGACGGGAATAATCCTGAGAGTATGGCCCCAGAACACTCTTTTAGCTCAGTAATGAAGTCACTCCCGAGATTCACCCTTCAGCCAAAGATTAGACAGACCCATAAAACAAAACGAGACTAAAGGGGCACACCAGCCCAGGGGCAAAGACTAGAAGGCAGCAGGGGATAAGAAAGCTGGTATTAGGGAACCCAAGGTCATGAAGGGAGAGTGTTGACATGTCATGGGGTTGTTAACCAATATCATAAAACAGTATGTGCACTATTTAATAAGAAGCTAGTTTGTTCTGTAAACCTTCATCTAAAGCACAATTAAAAAAAAAAATTACAGCCTAGAAAACCCTATGGGGCAGTTCTACTCTGTCACATGGGGTTCCTGTGAGTCAGAATCAATGTGATGGCATGGAAAACCAACAACAATCAGCATATATTCAGTAAACACTTATTGATCTCCTTTGTCACCATACAATAAAAATAACATTTTCACTTAAAAAAAGAAAGACTACAGCCTTGGAAACCCTGTGGGGCATTCCACTCTGCCCTATAAGGTTGCTATGAATCAGACTAGAGTCAACAGCAATTTTTCTTTTAATATTGTTATGATGAATTTCTCACAATTAATGAACCAATATTGATATATTGTTATTAAATAAATCCACACTTTATTCAGATTTGCTTAGTATTTTTCCTAACTTTTATCTAATTACTGTAAAGTAATGCTGGAGTAAATTAAAGAACAACTAAATTATCTAAATAATATCTAAATAAGTCAGGAGAAACTCACATTAATGAATTTGAAGACTCGATATTGTTAATATGTTAGTCCTTCCTAAGTTGATCTAGAGATTCAGTGCAATCCCAATCAAAATTCCAGTAAGCTAGTTTGTAGCTATTAATAAACTGATCTTAAAGTTTATACAGAAAGGTAAAAGACCTAAAATAGCCAACATAATACTGAAAAAGAAAAACAGAGATGGAAGACAATATTCAAGATAGTGTGGTATTTGCTAAAGAATAGACACATAGATCAGTGGGACAGAACAGAGATCCCAGAAATAGATGTACACAAATATAATCAGTTGATCTTTGACAAAGGCATAAAAAGGATAGTCTACAACAAATTTTGTGGGAAGAATTGAATGTCCACGTGCAAAAAAAGTGAACCTAGACAGAATCCTCACACCTTTCACAGAAAATAACTCAAAACAAATTATATACTTTTGTGTAAAATGCAACACTTTAACATTTCTAGAATAAAATGGGAGAAAATCACCATGAACTTGGGTATGGTCATGAATTTTTAGACACAATACCAAAAGCATAATCTTTGGGGGGGGGAATCTTGATAAATTGTACCATATTAATTTCATTTTTATATTTTTACTTCAGAATTAATTTGTAGTCCTACTTCTTTTCTGGAGATAAAATTATAAAATTTATACAGTACATCTTTCTTATGCACTATTAGTCTATATATTTCTGTACCAGCATGTAGTCTTCATGAATTTCAATGCCATTAAAAAAAAATATTTCAGTTTAATTACTTTTAAATGCAAATGTAAAAAAATATTTGCCAGCTGTTAAACCAAAATATGGCTAATATTCTATGTGCAAATATCTAAGATTTTAGAGAATTGTAACTGCATGATAATGGTAATTTTATCTCACTTTTGTTAGAAAATATACAGTATATTCAACGGTACTACACATGATTAGCTCAATCTTAATGACAGCAACTCTTGTTACATCTGTTATCAAACACTGATAAGAAGTAGACTTTTGTGAGACTCTGATGACTGAAGAATGTTTCCTTAGATAACTGAAGCAACTGTGGAATCACAGATGTAAATATAAAAGTGCTTCTGGACAATGTTTTATGCTACACAGGGGTTTCGCCTCAAGAGTAAAATGATGAGAACTGAAGCATCTATTGGATTTTAGGAATGATTCCAAACATGTTCCACTATGTGGGATGGAGTGGTAGAGTGACGTTGTCGTGAACAACATGGGCTGTGCATAATGCTTGGGTTCAAATTCCACTTTTGTCACTCACTAGCAGCGTGACTTTTTTTTTCTGTGCCTCAGTTTTCTCATCTTCAAAATGGGAGCAATACAGTACCTTTTTCGGGGGATGCTTTGAACTAAATGAAAGAATGGGTATACTGCAAACAATTGGTATCAAGTTGATTCTGACTCATGCTGATCCCAAGTGTGTCAGAGTAGAACTGTGCCCCATAAAGTTTTCAAGGGTTGATTTTTCAGAATTAGACCACTAGGCCTTTCCTTTGGGGAATTCTAGGTATACTTAAGCCTCCAATCTTTTGGTTAGCAGCTGAGCACCTTAACAATCTACATTACCCAGGGACTCCTATAACCCTGCTTATTATCAACTGTAATATATTTAAATGTAATATGTAATAAAAATACTGAAAATGCATTTCCTACACATGTGAATTTAAAATAGCCAAAATATACTCTCTTTTAAAAATAAATAGCACCTCTTTTGATACATACTCATGCACATATGCACACATTGTTAAAAAGGCTAAATGTTCTCAATTTGATTTAAGATTCTAAATAAATTATTTCTTTCCATTACAATTCAAGGCCTGCATATAGGTACTATTGACAAGTTATTTGCATAAATTGAAAGATAACAAGGAGAAAGCTTTTCACACACAAAAGTATTAGACATTCTAAGATTCTTTTGTTAATTCATTGGAGTTTTTGTGACATATGCCTAGGTAGTCTGCCACTGAAGTTAATGATTTTTAAAATATGCTGTAATATATGAAGAAAAGATGAAAATTGCATCCTTTATTATTATTGTTTTTTATTCCAGATGGAGCATACAATACAATTTTACAACCTCTCTTACAAAATGATTTCAGCTTACAGTGGAAATGATTTGCACACAATTCTTTATTCTCTCTCTCTATCCCTCTGACTCTTGCTCTATCACTCTCACTATCAATCTCTTTCCCTCTCAATCTAACGGGCAGGCCCAAACTGATTTGTAAAAGCATGCCAAATGAGAAATACCAACTTTTTTTTAATTTTTGTCGCTACTTAATGTAACACCTGAAAAATACTTATGAAACACTATCAGGAATGCTAGCGCACATAGACAGACACAGTCTGAAAGAAAGGTAACTCTACACTTGCCTGATCTAGTCCATAGCTTGCACTATTGTGTTAAGTGACCAAAAGAAGGAGATATATTTTAATCCCTGTGTACTCTCTCTCTGTCTCCCTCTCTCTAAAGTAGGATTTGAATTTTACCCTGTCTCAGAAGGCTTTTAAGTATGGACTTTACCTTAAAGCAAAAATATTTAATACTATTTAAATTTTTTTTTTTCCACAAATGGATGGGTAATATTACTTACTAGATGGGAAGACAATCAAGTTTTGATAATGACACATCTGACCTTTGTATGAACACTGTGTTGACAGAATCAAAACAGCCTTACAAAGTGAAGTACGAGTTTCAAAAACACACAAAGCGAAATGTCAGCAAAATATTTGCAACCATTTAATTATGTAGCTATTTTGAGATGCTTTGCCCTGAACACTAAGCTAAAGATGAGCTAGTAAAACAAAGAAGGAATAAATCACTTGGCTTAACATGCACTTGAAATTTGTATTTTGAATAAGACCAGCCAAGTTTACATAGATGTAGACCAGTTAGAGAAAATCTGAAATTTTGACATGACAAATAACTATTGTCCTCAGACATGACAAGATCAAGCTAGGCATAGTGTTCATAGAACATAATTATGCCATAACTCTTTCCAAGGTGGAAGAAAAGTTTCAAAAATGGTAAGTAGCATATAAACTCACCACTCCTCTGTCAGCTCATTGTACTGTGGTAGCTTGATGTTGCTGTTAATTTTGGAAGCTATTTCATCAGTATTTCAAACCAGCAGTTTCACCCATGGTGAACAGGTTTCAGCAGAGCTTCCAGACTAAGACAGAATAGTAAGAAGGACCTGGGATTTACTTCTGAAAAAAGGGCCAGTGAAAACCTTATAAATAGCAACAGAACATTGTTTGATATAGTGCCAGTCATGAGCCCCTCAGGTTAGAAGGCACGCAAAGTACAACTGGGGAAGACCTGCCTCCACAGAGTAGAGTCAACCTTAATGATTCAGATGGAGTAAAGCTTTCAGGGCTTCATTTCCTGATATGGCACAATTCAAAATAAAAAGAAACAGTTGCAAGCAATCATTAATAATCAGAATGTGGAATGTATAAAATATGAAACTAGGAAAATTGGAAGTTGTCAAAAATGAAAGGGAACCCATAAAGATCAATATCTCGGGCATTAGTAGGCTGAAATGGACTGGTATTAGCCATTTTCATTCAATCATACAGTCTGCTACGCAGGAATGACAAATTGAAGAAGAATGATATCACATCCATAATCAAAAAGATACATTTCAAGATCTATCCTAAATACAACACTGTCGGTAATAGGATACTGTCTATACGCCTACAAGAAAGATCAGTAAATATGACTATTACTCAAATTTACTGAAGATTTTTATCAACTTCTGTAGTCTGAAATTGATGAAAGATGAAGTCAAGGTGCATTGATAATTACTGGTGATTTTACTGTGAAAGTTAGAAACAAAGAGAAGGGTTGGAAGTTGGAAGATATGGCCTTAGTGATAGAAATGAATCTGGACTATGTCAAGAAGAACTTGGCATCAGAAATGGAGGAAGAGTCATTATCAAGCTGAGATATATCGATAATACGAGTCGTTATCAAACTGAGATATATCAATAACACAACCTTCCTTGCAGAAATTGAAGAGCACTTGAAACACTTACTGATAAAGATTGAAGACTACAGCCTTCAGTATGGATTACACCTCAACATAAAGAAAACAAAAATCCTCACAGCTGGACCAATAAGAAACATAATGATAAACAGAGAAATTATTGAAGTTGTCAAGAATTTCATTTTATTTGGATCCACAATCAATGCACATGGAAGCCACAATCAAGAAATCAAACAACGTACTGCATTGGGAAAATCTACAAAAGATCTCCTTAAAGTGTTAAAAAGCAAAGATGTCACTTTGAGGACTAAGGTGTGTCTGACCTAAGCCATGATATTTTCAATGGCATCATATGCATGAGAAAGCTGGGCCATGAATATGGAAGACTGAAGGAGAATTGATACATTTGAATTATGATGTTGGCAAAGAGTACTGATATATCATGGACTGTCAGAAAAATGAACAAATCTGTCTTGGAAGAAATACAGCCAAAATACTCCTTAGAAGGGAGGATGGTAAGACTTTGTCTTGTGTACTTTGGACATGTTATCAGGAGGGACCAGTCCCTGGAAAAGGACAACATGTTTGGTAGACAGTCAACGAAAAAGAGGAAGGCCCTCAAGGAGATGGATTGACATAGTGGCTGCAACAATGAGCTCAAACATAGCAGTGATTCTGAGGATAGCGCAGGACTGGGCAGTGTTTGTCCTAACGTACATAGTGTTGCTATGAGTGGGAACTTACTCAACGGCACCTAACAACAACTACAACTACATATAAAGAGGACATTAACAAGAAGGGCTTATATTGTAGGGCTGTTAATTCCTTAGGGATATTCAACGAGATAAATTAAGATGTAATATTAGTAATCCACAATCAATGCCCTTGGAAGCAGCAGTCAAGAAATCAAGTCAAGAAATCAAAGGAATGTATTGCATTGGGCAAATCTGCTGCAAAAGACCTCTTTAAAGTGTAAAAAAGCAAAGATGCCACTCTAAGGACTAAGGTGTGCCTGACCCAAGCCATGATATTTTCAATGGCCTCATATGCATGTGAAAGCTAGACAATGAATAAGGAAGTCCAAAGAAGAATTGATGTCTTTGAATTATGGTGTTGGCAAAGAATATTGAATATATTATGGACTGCCAGAAGAACTAACAAATCTGTCATGGAAGAAGTACAATCAGAATGCTCATTAGAGGGGGATAGGAGCTGGCTGAATGGACATGGGGAATACCAGGTAGAGAGGAGGAGTGTGCTGTCTCATTAGGGGGAGAGCAACTAGGAGTACATAACAAGATGTATATAGATTTTTGTATGAGAGACTGACTTGATTTGTAAACTTACACTTAAAGCACAATAAAAAAGAAAAAAAAAGAAAGCTCAGTAGAAGCAAGAATGAGGATACTTTGTCACACATACTTTGGACATGTTATAAGGAGGAACCAACCCCTGCAAAAGGACATCATACTTAGTACAGTAGAGGGTCAATGAAAAAAAGGAAAATCCTGAATGAGAGGGATTGACACAGTGCTAACAACAACTAGTAATACTATGTATTTTGAATGAGCAAAATTCCCTGCCAAAAATGTAGAGTTCACACCAATAATTAATTAAATTTATCAGGTTACTAACATTTCCAAGTTAATTTTTTCTTTATTGTTGAAAGGAAATGGAGAAGGGGAAGGAAAAGAGGTTTTTCATGACTTTTGTTGTTAGGTGCCACCGAGTCAGTTCATATTCATAGAAACCCTATAGGACAAAGTAGAACTGCCCCATAGGGTTTCCAAGGATCAGCTGGTGGATTTGAACTCCTGACCTTTTGTTTAGCAACTGAGCTCTTAAACAGTATGCCACCAAGGCACAATGAATCATTTATTTAAAAAAGTAACTATCAGGAATCCTGTGTCTTCATATTTTTATTTTTGAAGAATCTGTATACAGAGTGAAATAAAGTCCTATAAATTTAAAACCATAGTACTTTTCCCCAATAATGGGTACGAACATTAAAAACAATTTCTCTGACAAAACACCCTAGTTTGAGGTCCAAAGCCAATAGAATTTTTCTACCTATCTTTTACATGGAAACCCTGGTGGCATAGTGGTTCAGTGCTATGGCTGTTAACCAAGAGGTTGGCAATCCAAATTTACCAGGGCTCCTTGGAAACTCTACAGGGCAGTTCTACTCTGTCCTATAGAGTCACTATGAGTCGGAATCAACTCGAAGGCAGTGGGCTTGGGCTATCTTTTATGTATTTAATTTCTATTCCCACTTTCCTTTGTACATTTAGTTACATAAGAGGTACAACTATATACTGTAAAATATGACTTATAATTGTTTTAAAAATCAGGACTGTACACTTTATCGTGAATGATTTAAGCACTAATCAAAAAAAAAATTCTTGCGATTGTCATTGCCACATTTCAGAGTCCTGATGTTCTCTCCCTTTCCTGTATCTGCTCTTCAGTCTTTGCTTTAGGGAATACCCTTCAAGGCCAGTCAAGGAGATCAGAGGTTCTGCTTTTGGATCTCAGAGAGAAAAGAAGAGAATGTGTGTGTGTGTGCATGTGTGTGTGCAATTAATAATAGATGAGTCTAAGTGATTCTAGATTGGCAACATATAATGTGATATTCACTGTCTTAATCTTTTTAGATCAAGTAGAGGATGTCCCCATAGGGCATCAGGCCCCTGGAAAGAAAGCAGAACAATGCACATGGAAATTGCTTACCTAGTTCACCAGATGCAGAGAAGACTTTGAAAGTAATATCATAATAATTTTAATAAATAAGTTATTATGTTGACTTTGTTACAGTATGGCTAAAGTCACCAACAATTAACCGAATTTTTGAGGTTAAAAGAAAACAGGAATTGGAAAATGCTATATCTGTTTGCTTGTATTATTGATAGGGTAAAAACGAAATTTGCAACTGCCACACCCTTGAGTTTTGTATTCTGACAATGGTGGAATCATATTGCAATAACAGGTTATTTGTTATATGGTGACCTCTATAAAACTGTATCTTAGCTGAATCCTGCAGATAATAAAATGAGATAGAATGGACACGATGGAGGAAGAGAAGTAAAACAGCAAGAACCTACTGTATATCGGACCCTGCACCAGCACAGTAGAGAAGCAAGGATTCTAAGTCAGTTACATTGGACTAAAAAGCACACACTCTTTGTATCATATTGTCTTTGTGAGAAGGGAGGGGATTTTTGTAAAACATTTCTCTATTTTCTATCTTATGGAAAGAAGACTTAAAGAGAAAATATTATACACACACACAAGACTAACATATAGTTGAGAAGTATAAATCTAGTTACAGGTTACTTATAATGAAAGAAAACAGATTGAACTCAGTGGAAATTAAGAATGCTTAATTATGTAAAAGAAAATTCTAAATGGCAAACGTCAGGTAAAATGCTAGCATATTATTTTACCATCAGAAGAAAGGACAGGAAATTTTACTCAGAAATGCAAGAGAAATGAAAGATATAAAAATAATTCAGATTGAAAGTTTAATAGAACTGAAGCAGAAAATAACAAGATTTTAGGGTATGTTTAACTATCATCGTATATAATTAATATTATTGAAATGGCATCTATGGAATATCATTTATTAATGAGTTCTTATATTTTGCCTTCTATTTAGATTTAAATACAGCTTGTTGTAAAACTAAAAGTTTATGTATAAACTGAGCAAATTATTTTATTGATTAACATGCTCTCAGATAATCTTTTTCTGTTCGAATGGACAGATGTTACAAATCACCCTGACCTAAAGTTCCAGTATTAAAGAACATTGCTAAAGATATTTAGCATCTAGCTATTTTTCTCTTTTTGATGTTTTGGGAAAATTCAAATAATTGTTGGAAAGATCTCTGGATAAAAATTATTTTTAATGTTAGACATTAGAAAATGAGTCGAGTTTTGCTATTCAAATGCTCTATAGAAATTTTCTTTCCTAGTAAGAAAAGTAATTTGCATCTCAATATGAAGTTAGGTTTTCATTTTTTTTTTTTTAAATATATTGATGGTCAGGATTACAGAGGTGAATTAAATTGTGTTGATATGAAATTTGACTTAGTTTCACATTTGGTTATTCACTTATCATAACTATATTGAATTATATGAAAAACATTGTTAATATATAACAGGAAAAATTAAAAAGTCTGCAAATAACCTTTCTTTTATCAAATAATTTCAGCATGTAAATCATTATTATATACAAGCTAGGAAAGCCAAGTAAATTTTCCTCTGAAATAAAGTTACCATCAATATGTGGTTTTCTGAGGGCCCTAACAAAATTTGGTACAGTCTATGGCTAACTCAAAAGTTATCCAGCCACCTTGCCTGTAACCTTGCTTGAATTTTTTATGGCTAACTCAAAAGTTATCCAGCCACCTTGCCTGTAACCTTGCTTGAATTTGCATAGGCAACCCCCTCCTGCTGTAAAACTAAGGCATGAGTCACATAAAATAGCCTAATAACCTAAAACCTTGCCAATTAGGATATCAGTTTTCATGTTTTGTTAAAAAAAAAAAAAACTACTAAGAGACAGATGTGAGTGTGGAAGTCACATTTTGTACATATTGACTACACTTGTGTCCTCCCGTTCTCCCTCACCCGAGCCCCAGTTAATGAACTTAGTGGATGCAATATTGGATATGTGGTAGACAAGACTGATTAAATGATTGAAAATTGGCAATGAGAGAACTGATAAAAATAATCCTAGGTAAAAACGAGAAAACTTTTCTTGTCAATAGAATGAATGGAGAATTAACTCCTCAAAGAATTTTTTTTTCTTCACATTTGTTTAAAACTCAAATGTAAGTAAATATTTAGCATGTCTGAATAGCTACTAGATAAACTCTTTTTGCAGGTGAGAAGCAATTCACTTTTTTTTCCTCATCTTCAAGGAAATAGTTTATTTCATATTATAGGCTTTTTACCTGCAAAATATCATTTCAAATTTGCTTGTTGATGAATGAGTAAAGGAAAAAAACAATAATGCTTCTAAATGAAAGTATTAGCTTCCATTTTCTTACAAATTTGCAGCATAAGACAAATCCACTTGCTTATTGCCATTTGGAATATAAATCAATATGTTTTTTCCTCTTTCTTATGAAAGGCTTTCACAGTAATTCAGATGGTGTGGAGAAACACATTAACACTTTAATCACACAATGATGATATTGAATGCACTGTCACACGTTTACATATATTTTTATGTATATACACTTGTGTGTGTACACATACACATACATTATTACTATGCAAATATGAATGATTTGTTGGAGGGGATGGTGAAGGTTATTACAATAAAAACAAAACAAAACATGAGCTTTCGATTACAACAATAATTCAGTAAAATCTTAAAGCAAAGTAGCAGGACAAATCTCTTTTGACTCTCATAATAATCAGGATTATAATATTTATAAACTTTTTGATTTACAAACAGATCTCACTGATAATTTTTTCTCTCCTTGTACAGTAGCATCATTTCTGCTCTACATTGAGAGTGTGCAACAGGCATTAATTACAATCAAATAAAGAAACTGACTTCACAGAAATCTATTGCCATGCCGAAGACAAAGTATCATTTGGAATGGTCTATATTTGGACAGCCATAACTACGATATTAAAGGAGACAGACCATGCTTGACCCGCGATTGATATAACCATAGGCTGGCAATACATTCCTTAAGAGCCACACAACCTTCCATCACTCAAGGTTTGAGGAGGACAGAAGTTTTCCATCGGAGTGATCGTATTTTTACACTGCTTTCATTAAACTGTCATTTTTTTAAACTGCTTCAATTTCAGGCCCCTTTTACTGCTTTGTTAGTTTTAATGCATTTCTCTGTAGGTTAGATGACAGGGAGGTAGCCCTGACTTTAATTGTATTTATACTTGCCAAACTGTCAGATCCACAACGGATCGTGGAGACAGCATAGGACCAGGCAACGTTTTATTCTGTTGTGTGTGGCTTACCATGAGGCAGGAGTCAAGTTCATGACAGACAACAGCAAAAACAACATACTTGCCAAAAAATTGAGCCACACACACACTTATAGTAGCCCTCTCTAGAATTGTACCTAATTGTGATGTGAAGGTAAAATTGGAAAAAGCGGCAGCATAAAGATCACTAGTTACTCATGGGGAGACTGAGAAGTATTATGTATGTGTTAAAATGCTTTGAAGTGACACATTTACGCAACTCACTTTGAAAGAATCAATAGCTTTGATGTATTAGTGCAGTTGAAAACATTGTTCATTTAACACAAAAACAAATGTAAGACAGAAATAAAATGAATGTTCAAAACCAACAGTTATCTCGCAAACTCAGAAAACATCCTCAGTACAATGGAACTGATCCTTTATAAAAGTTCCTCTTTAATACAAAAGTTTAAAGGTGTCCATTGTACATCATTTTCGTGGCAATATTTACTTGCATTTTCTCATTTAGATGTTTCTCTTTTTATTGTATTTTTTGTTTGCATGAATTGGGAGTATAACCCTCAGAGCGTTAGTGCGAATAATGACAAAATGGGGAATTTATTACTAAACCATACTTATTTAAGATGATGGTTTTATCAACTGTTATGTACAAAATCCAATTGATGAGAGACCCTGTACCACATCATTTCATCCTAATTTTGTTCTGATTTTCCCTATGCCCTGTGAGAAAGTATCATGACCAAAGAATCTAAGAAGGCTGTTTTAAAATGAAATAATACTTTCCTAAATTTGTGATCTGAGCATATATATTTTGGAAAACTTTAAAAAATTAAAATTAAGAAAAGACAATGTTTAAATTTAGCAGTCTGCATTTAGAATTCCTGACATTAATATAAAATTGCTAAATTAAATCCTTGATCACTAGAAGAACATTGCCCATAGAATTTTTTTTTTTTTTTTTTCCTGCATGACACTCCACTTCTCTTTGCAAATCATACTTTTTGGCTATTATCACAATAATAAGTAAATAATTCTTAGCATGGTTTCTCATCTTTCTGTAATAAATTTGTTTTCCATTGAAAGGAACAGAGAGTGAGTTAATGGTCCGTTACATTTTATCACAATGTAAATTAATTTCTTGGGTTGAAATTCATTTTCAAGGTTATATTTTTGTTATGTTAAACATTTATGTTTCTGAAAACAAGCCAAATGTTGTGATGCTGGTGTCTTTACTTTTTAAGTATGTGCTAATCAAATAATCAGAGATTATATCTATAAAAAAGATGCATTACCCCTCACTTACTAATGTACATCCCATAATATGAAATTTCATTACCCCAACTCAATAATTCACAAAGCTGATAAGTGATAATGGACATTCTTTTAAGTGCACGGACACTATGCAGATATATTTCATTAATGGAATTAATTTAGAATTGTAATTAAATAGATTACTTACTAGTTCACACTATAATTTCATTAAACTAAATGATACTGGTTCATCACCAAGCATCTATTAAAGAATCCCCCAAATGTGGCATATATTGTATAGTTTCACACATTGAAAGTAGACTGCTAAGTTAAAAAAATAATTGATTCTGGTTCTAATTATACTCAAGGAGCTTTTTTTTGCAAAACAGTAAGAATTCTAGTCTATATAATTTCACAAAGAGAGAACTACTAAAATTGTTCATAATTTTATAAAATCAGTCTACAGGATTTTTATGAAGTTTTTAAAAATTATTCTCAGGTAAGCTCTATGTTTAAACTTAAAACCATTTTTATGTGAATTTGAACATAAACAAATCCAGAAAAGCTCTGATTTGCATATTTACTTCATTTATCAACAAACATTTACTGAACACCCACTATGGATCAAACTCTGAGCTAGGTGCTTAGGGACAGGCTAAGGAATTAGAAGACGGATATAACGTCTGTTCTCATAGATCTTGTCACAGGGGATTTTTGTAGAAAATTTGTGAATATGACCAAAGATGTGTGAAAACTTATGGTCATTTCTTTAATTTTATTTTTTCCTCTAACTTTTAATTTACCTTTTGTATTCTCACTCACATAAAGTTGTTTTGCAACTTTGATTTTATGCAATTTTGCAGACCCACTTTATGGCCTAGTATACTAATTATATCATCATTTGTGTTATATTTAAACCTGAAAAAATTTAGTAACATCCAACTTCCATATTATCAAACATTTTATGCCAAAACTAAATCATTTCAGTATAACATAGATCTAAAGTACAAGAGTGTGTTTTTATATATTTTAGTTACACTTTTATACGACATTGGTAAGTAAAATATCCACCTCATGCCTATCAATCTGTCCTACTCTGGTGGCTTGTGTGTTGCTGTGATACTGGAAGCTTTGCCACTGTTATTTCAAATAACAGCAGAGTCACCCTTGATGAACAGATTTCAGTGAGCTTCCAGACTGAAACAGACTAGGAAAAAGGACTCAGGAGTCTACTTCTGAAAAAAATGTCCAGTGAAAACCTTATGAATAGCAATAGAACGTTGTCTGATATATTGCCAGAAGATGAACACTCAGGTTGGAAGGCAGTCAAAATATGAATAGGGATGAGCGGCCTCCTCAAAGTAGAGTTGACTTTAATGATGCGGATGGAGTAAGCTTATGACAATATAATAAGAAGAAACAGCTGCAAACATCCATTAATAATCAGAATGTGGAATGTACGAAGTATGAATCTAGGAAAATTGGAAGTCATCAAAAATGAAATGGAATGGGTAAACATCAATATCCCATGCATTAGTGGGTCGAAATGGACTGTTATTGGGCATTTTGAATCAGACAATTATATGGTCTGCTATGCTGGGAATGACAAATTGCAGAGGAATGGCATTCCGTTCATCATCAAAAAGAACACTTTAAGATCAGCCTTGAAGTACAATGTTGTTAGTGATAGGATAATGTCCATACACCTACAAGGAAGATCAGTTAACACAGCTATTATTCAAATTTATGCACCAACCACTAAAGCCAAAGATGAAGAAATTAAAGATTTTTACCAACTTCTTCAGTCTAAAATTGATCAAACATGCAATCAAGACACATTGATAATTACTGGCAATCAGAATGCAAAAGCTGAAAACAAAGAAGGACTGATAGTTGGAAAACATGGCCTTGGTGATGGAAACTACACCAGATATCGAATGATAGAATTTTGCAAGACCAAAGACTTCTTCTTAGCAAATACCTAATTTAAACAACATAAATGGTAAATATACACATGGACCTCTCCAGGTGGAATACACAGGTATCTAATCAACTACATCTGTGGAAAGAGACAATGGAAAGTTTTAACATCATAAGTAAGAACAAGGCCAGGGCCCAACTGCAGAACAGATCATCAATTGCTCATATGGAAGTTCAAGTTGAAACTGAAGAAAATTAGAACAGGTCCACAATAGCCAAAGTACAAACTTAAATATACCCCACCTGACTTTGGAGTCATCTCAAGAATAGATTTGATTCATTGAGCACTAACGAAAAAAGAACAAAAGAGCTTTGGAATGACATCAAGAACATTATACATGAAGAAAGCAAGAAGTCATTAAAATGACAGGAAAAATAGAAAAGACCAAAATAGATGTCAGAGGAGACTCTCAAAGTTGCTATCAAACACAGAGAAGCTAAAGCGAAAGGAAGAAATAATGAAGTCAAAGACCTGAGCGGAAGATTTCAAAGGACAGCTCGAGAAGACAAAGTAAAGGTTTATAATGGAATATGCAAAGATTTGTGGATAGGAAACCAAAAAGGAAGACCACACTTGTCATTTCTCAATCTAAAAGAACTGAAGAAAAAACACAAGCCTCAAGTTGCAGTACTGAAGGATTCTACAGGGGAAATATTAAAGGACTCAGTAAGCATTAAAAGAAGATGAAAGGAATACCCGGAGTTACTGTACTAAAAAGAATTGGTTAAAGTTCAACCATTTCTGGAGTAATATATAACCAAGAACTGGTGGTACCAAAGGAAGAGGTCAAAGATGCACTGAAGGCATTGGCAAAAAACGGGGTTCCAGGAATTGGTGGAATAACAAATGAGATGCTTCAATATATGGATGCAGTGCTGGAGGTGCTCACTCATTTATGTCAAGAGATATGGACAACAGCTGCGTGGCCAACCAACTGGAAGAGATCCGTATTTGTACCCATTCCAAAGAAAGGTGATTCAACAAAATGTGGAAATTATCAAACAATATCATTAATATACACACAAGTAATATTTTGCTAAAGATCATGAAAAAATAGTTGTAGCTGTACATTGACAGAGAATTGCCAGAAATGTAAGCCGGATTCAGAAGAGGACATGGAACAAGTAATATCATTGATGATGTCAGATGGATCATGTCTGAAGGCAGAGAACACCAGAATGGTGTTTAACTGCATTTTATTGACTGTGTAAAGGCATTCAAAAGTACAAATCATAACAAATTATGAATAACAATATAAAGAATGGGAATTTCAGAATGCTTAATTGTGCTCATGAGGAACCTGTACTTTGAGAGGCAGCCGTTCAAAGAGTACAAAGGGATACTGCCTGGTTCAAAATCAAGAAGGGTATGCATCAGGGTTGTATCCTTTCATCCAACTTATTCAATCTGTATGTTGAGCACATAATCTGAAAAGCTGAATTATATGAAGGACAACAAGGCATCAGGATTGGAGGAAGACACATTAATAACCTACCCAGAACCAGATATGCAAATGATACATCCTTGCTTGCTAAAAGTGAAGAGGACTTGAAGCACTTACTGATGAAGATCAAAGACCACAGCTTTCAGTATGGATTACACCTCAACATAAAGAAAGCAAAATTCCTCACAGCTGAACCAATAAGCAACATCACGATAAATGAAAACATTTAAGTTGTCAATGATTTCATTTTACTCGGATCCACAATCAAAACCCATGGAAGCAGTAGTCAGGAAATCAAAAGACACGTTGCATTGGGCAAATCTGCTGCAAAAGATCTCTTTAAAGTATTAAAAAGCAAAGATATCACTTTAAGGACCAAAGTGTGCCTGACCCAAGCCACAGTGTTTTCAATTGCCTCATATGCATGTAAAAGCTGGACAATGAACAAGGAAGACTGAAGAAGAATTGATGCCTTTGAATTTCTGTGTTGGCAAAGAATATTGAATAGACACGGACTGCCAGAACAAACGAATTTGTCTTGAAAGAAGTACAACCGGAATGCTCACTGGAAGCAAGGATTGAGAGACTTGGTCTCACTTATTTTGGATATGTTATCAAGAGAGACAAGCCCCTGGAGGACATTATTCTGAGTAACATAGAGGATCAGCGAATAAGAAGATGACCGTCAGGAAAGATAGACTGACTCAGTGTCTGCAACTATGGGATCAAGAGTAACAACGATTGCGAGAATGCAGCAGGACGGGGCAGTGTTTCATGCTGTTGTACATAGGGTCGCTATGAGTTGGGACTGACTCGAAAGCACCTAACAACAACAAGTAAGATATAGAGAGGCAATTGTTATCATTCACAATCATTTTGATCTTTTATATTTGCTTCAGATGAAGAAAGATTACATTTTACAGGTAACCCAGTACTAAATGCATTTTTCTTATACTACAAATAATACTTTAAGATTCTACTGTTGCTCTTCTGTATATTATAAATAAATTGTGGATAAGGAGGCAGATGAAGAGCAAATACAAAATAAATATTAGCATGTAATAATCTTTATCATCTTTTAATAAAAATTACAACAGAAAAATATAATGACTTTATGGGAAACAAATAACTAAAAAAGTCTCACATAAAAAAATATGAAGAATATTAAGTTTAAACATACAAACTAATAATGGATTTTCCCCCTATTTTGTCTACCTTTAATGATGTGATTAAGATACTTCATCTTTGAAATAAAAATTTAAAAATGTATAAAGATATTGCAAGGAGGGATCAGTCACCAGAAGAGGACATCATGGTTGGTGAAGTGGAGAATTGCCAGGACATGGTAGACCCTCAGTGAGATGGATTGGCATAGTAGACTCAACAACGGACTTGGATATGCTGGCAATTGTGAGGATAACCCAGAACCAGGAAACTATGAGTGGGTGTCAGCTTGACGTCAACTAAAAACAAAATGAAATGAAAAAATGAGAACTAAAAAGTTCAGCAATTAGTTAATTTTGGGCAAGAGTTTCTTTGTTTAACATTTACCTGTCCATTTTTTTGGGGGAGGGGTGGTTAGGACAACTGTCTATAATTTGATTTTCACAGATATAATAAATAGCTTTATATAAATGAAAAATTTTATCACTGAATTCTAATTGAAATGAATTATAAGATATTATTTTCCTGACAGATTTTACAAAAGTGAATAAATTGATGGGTAAGTCTATTTCTTTCATATCAAAGAATGCACATGTATTAAAATTATATTATTCAATTTATTTAATGTTTTGATAGTGAGTTTTCTGAATTTTTTTTTAATTGTACCTCAGAAAACAGTCTACTTTCATTATTTCGTTTATAAAGTAGAAACTGAATATTTTTCTAGAAAATTTTCTGATAATAAATTAGTTTTACCTAATCTCAAACTAGCTCATATTGTGTATGTATACCTGTATGCTTCTGGCATAATTCAGTATCTTCACTTAAATTTTTTAATAAGTATTTTTAAAGAATTACAGATTTATTCTTTTATTTTTTGCACAAATAATGTTATATGTATCACATCCAGTGTTTTGTATTGAAACACACATTTACACTAAAAAAAGAAAAAAAAAGTTGCCATCTAGTGGATTCCGACCCATAGCAAGCCTATGGGACAGAGTAGATCTGCACCACAGGGCTCCAAGTCTTTAAATCTTTACAGAACAGATTGCCACATATTTCTTCCATGGAGCAGATGGTGGGTTCAAATTGCTGATCTTTTGGTTAAAAGCCAAGTGCTTTAATCACTGTGCTACCATTAAAGTCTTGGGTTTGGATGCACACTCTCTGTATTACTGTAACAGGGCCTAGATGTAACCCCAAGGAGCATCACTGGTAAGGGATGAGCACAAACCCATTGCCATTGAGTCAATTTCGACTTATAGCAACCCTATAGGGCAGAGTAGAACTGTCCCACAGGGTTTCCCAGGAGCAGCTGGTGGATTCAAACTGCTGACCTTTTGGTTAGCAGCTGACTCTTAACCACTGTGCCACCAGGGCTCCACTATGCCACTAAAAAAAAAAAAATAATTATGTTTAAACATATATGAAAACAAAAAAATTTACACCTCTAACCAATTCAAATTACTTGAAAGTATTTTAAAACTATAAATTACAAAGGAAGTCTCAACATTTTTTTCACTAAAAGTTCAAAGTGGAAGAAAAAGATTTCAAGAGTATCCCCAGTATTTTTTATTCAAAGAGAAAACTGGACCCTTTTCCCAGTGTAAGAATTACAGTACATTAAAATTTATTGATCTTTTCAAGACTTCTTTGAAATTGTCCTATTTTAAAAGTTTAACTCATGGTTACAAGGTTTTTGGAAAAGACTCAAAAATGTATGCGAGAATGTGACCACTACTCATTACGTTATTAAATTTGTTCTTATCCATAACATTCAAAACTAACCAAGGAATTAGACATTGCTGTCTCTCTCATCATTCTCAAACAATGATATGAATAATTCTTCCTATCTTAATTACTACAGATTTTGATGCATTTCGCCATCCCCTTCTATCATATTCTATCTGAAGGACATTAGACATTTAGAATCTGTTCATGAAACATGTATGATAATTTTTTTTTTTGTCGCCAACATTAAATTTTATGGTTGTGTGCCATGTTTGTGCTGAAAGGTGGAAAACATGTTCATATCCAAATGAGACCTTTTTTAACTTCCTTTTACTACTTAGAGTTCTGTATCTAGACTTGATATATACGCTTCATCCTTTGAATTTTAAGGATGTATGCAATGCATATATTGGCTATGCTGCGTACTTGACAGAACCTTCATTAACCAAAACATTTTCTGCAACATTAGATGCACCTACTTCGAGAAGAAATATTACAGACAAAATTGAACTTAACATTTTCTTAAAATATAGCCACAGAATATAGTTTGATTTTTTTGCTTTCTATTTTAAAATAGTACTTTGTGTGGTCTTGCATTTACACTCAAATGTTGCATGCCAGAAAGATCCTAATCTCAAACACTATGCTAAGTTGAACTACTCGCTTCGTCTATGTCTAAAATTAAGTCTTCTCCCCCCTGATAGATAGTTCAGTTGAAACTATTCTCTATGCCTACCCGTCTGGTATCTTCTGCTCATCATGTGTTAATGCATGCTAATACAACAGGAAAAAAACCTATTCCTATTTATGACTTGAACATTCTTATCAGAAAGGTTGCTAGATAAAATATAGAACACCCAGTTAAAAGTGAATTTCTGATAAACAGAAAATATTTAGTATATTTGATGGTGACTATCGTAATTTTATCATAATATCATGATATGATGATGATGATAAAGGAAGGAGCATTGGTTGTATGGTAGTTAAAGCACTCGTCTGCTAACCAAGAAGGCCAGCAGTTCAAACCCATCAGCTGTTCCACAGCAGAAAGATGTGGCAGTCATCTTCCATAAAGTTTTCAGCCTAGGAAACCATATGGGGTAGTTCTACCATGTCCTATAGGGAGCTACGAGGTGGAATCAACTCGATGGCAATGAGTTTGTTTTGGGTATGGTAAAGGAACCAGGATGTTTCAATTGGTTTGCAATCATCTATTAACCTAAAGGTTGGTGGTTTGAACCCACCTAATGGCTCCATGAGAATCCACTTCTGTAAAGATCATTGTTGTTACTGTTAGACACCCTCAAATCAGTTTTGACTCATAGTAAACTTCTCCAGCTGCCATTTGAAATCATTTCTTCCATTCTGTTTAGCTACGCTACATTCAAAATAAAGTTTTCAGAGACTCTTCTGACATCCATTTTGTTCTTTCTTTTCTGTCTTTGTAATGACCTTTTGCTTTCTTGATGTATAACATCTTTGATGTCTTCCTACAACTTTCCTGGTGTTCAGTTCCACAAAATCTATTTTTGAGATGGTCTCCAAGTTCAAGTGGGATATATTCAAGGTGGTATTTAGGCTCTCATGGACTTGTTTTAATTTTCTTCAGCTTCAACTTGAACTTACATATGAGTAATTGATGGTCTGTTCTGTAGTCAGTTCCTGGCCTTGTTCTTACTGATGATATTGAGCTTTTCCATATTCTCTTTCTACAGATGTAGTCAATTTGATTCCTGTGCTTTCCATCAGGTGAGGTCCACATGTATAATTGCTGTTTATGATGTTGAAAAAACGTATTTGCAATGAAGAAGTTGTTGGTCTTGTAAAATTCTATCACACAATCTACTGCATTGTTTCCATCACCAAGGCCATATTTTCGAACCACTAATTCTTCTTTTTTTTCCAACTTCACATTCCATTTGCAACTCATAGTGACTCTATAGGACAGGATAGAACTGTTTCATTGGGTTTCCAAGGAGCAGTTGGTGGATTCGAACTGCTGACATTTCAGTTAGCAGTTGTAGCTCTTAACAACAACAACATACTGTATTAAAATTATTTTTTCCTCTGAAAATCAAATTTAACTGGGTATCCTTTAATTTTATTTGTTAAATCCAGCAACCCTATTAATAAGCTGACTACTAACCAAAAGTCCACTGTAGTCTAGTTGATTCTGACTCATAGAGCCCTGTTGAATTTCCAAGGCTGTAAATCTCTATGGAAGCAGATGTATTCTACTAGGTGGCTAATAAACAAAAGAATCACCACTATTTAGGAGTAAGCACATTGAGGGGATAATATTTACTGATCTATTATCACATATTCTAGCTACATATTAAATGGGAATACAATATTTCCTCTCTCTCTCTTTTTCATTTTGTTGTTTTAGCAAAGTGGTA
Organism: Loxodonta africana; assembly: GCF_030014295.1. Classification (NCBI taxonomy): domain Eukaryota; kingdom Metazoa; phylum Chordata; class Mammalia; order Proboscidea; family Elephantidae; genus Loxodonta; species Loxodonta africana. Next base: position 112,398,489 of record NC_087343.1, on the reverse strand, counting down.
AGTATGTAACTTCATCTTACAAAAAGAGTTAGTGAAAACATTTCCACAGTTGTTGTGTATTAGCAGTTCACATGTTAATTATAAAAATAAATAAAAAGTGCTACAATGCCTTCTTCTACTCAGGAGATCTTGACTTATGTTTCTTTCTTGTACTGTGATACATTAAGGCCTTTATTTATTTATTTAAAATCACATCTTATTCCTGAGGACACAACTAGAAGGATTATTAACATTTGCCAGCTTTCCATATTTTGACTCCTCAACCCCAAGTCTATATTTACTCCCTCTCAGCTCTATATCTGATAGCATAGTGGTTAAGAGCTATGGCTGCTAACTAAAATGTCGGCAGTGGGAATCTACCAGGTGCTCCTCAGAAACCCTATGAGGCAGTTCTACTCTGTCCTGTAGGGTTGCTATGGGTCAGAATCAACTCAACAGCAATGGGCTTTTTTTTTTTTTTTTTTTCCCTGCTCTATGCCATCAAACTGCATTCTGGATGGTTAAAACTGGGTGGCAAAACACAGAAAGTAATGTCTCTAAGCTAAAGAGACATTACATTAAATAGTAAGGAATTTGCAAACGGGAAAACTCTATATGATCCACCCAACACCTCATTTTATGATTTAAAAAAAAAAAAAGAAGAACTCTTCCAAATTGAATCATCCTCTCTGGGAAATGAGATTCTCTGAATATGTAGGGACAAAGGACAGCCAGTGGTTCTTAGCTACCACAGCTGCCAAAGATGAAATTTCAGCTCCAGGGCATATTCATTTCACTAGTTAAGTGCTACTTGAACTAATAGCAATTTCTTAGGTGAAAAGAATTTTGATCCTTTTCTTATTTTTCCATTATGGAGCTTTGGCATTTCATCAATTGGCATATCCTTCTACATTGTGCTGAAATGTTTCAGAGGTTTTTTGCACAGAATATGGAGGGATGCTTTTGTCTATAAAACAAACCCTCAGTTTAGACTGGGTTTTTTTCTTTTTTTCTAAAAAGTGAAGTTGATTATCTGGCATTGGTCCTTCATCACAGATACCACTGAAGAAAAAAGGGATGTGAAAAAAACTGAAGGACACTGAAGCCCCAGGGGAAATAATGAAGTATAAGTGCTGCAGAGGCCAGCCAGAAATGGAATAATATTTCTTCTGTGAGGACCGCAGTAATAACAATCCATGAGTGATGGGACTTATTGCAAATGGCAAGAGTGCTGTGGGAGTGAGTATAAAAAAATACCCTATTGTGAAGGGTACTGTTTCACACGCACTATCTCCTTCCTCTTCTTCACAGATCACTTCAGCTCTTTTTCCATCATTCCTCTTTCCAAACAACAATAAATATTCATGGAGGGCCTGACATCTGCCAGCAGTGGAAGGTACAGCTAAGAACAAGAAAAGAGATCTGATCTTAGACATAAATTTGTTGTTAAAAGAAATTATTATAAGCAACTGCGAAACAAATAGAGAAATATCAGTAATGGTAATATGTACATGATCTACAAAGAGGAGGAAGTTAGATGAGGAAATCTTCAGATAGGAAGTGATATTTATATATGGAGGAGTAGGATGGAGGAGTAGGATTGTCAGGCTAGAAATGAGAAAAGGGAATTCCATTAAATGGGTCAGCCAAAGCAATATATAAAAAATAATCTGTTAAGAGGCTTTTTTGTGTGTAATACTCAGATTGGGAAAAAAAAAAGCTTGTGGCAAGATTCTGAAGAGCTTTATAGATCTTATTAAAGAATATGGATGTTATAGAAATTAGAAAGCAAATGAGGGTGTGTTAGCAAGGGATATAACCTGATTCAATGTGCATTTTTAGTGGCACTGTGAAGAACGGGTAAGATGAAAAAGAGGTTATAGGTGGTTATGGGAAATGGTGGTGGTGTAGTGGTAGAACTACTGCTGCTAACCAAAAGGTTGGCAGTTAGCCAGTTAGGAGATTATTGTAATTACTCAGTGGGGAGAGATGTTGAAAGCTCAAATAAGACAATGTCAGTATAGACAGAGAATGAAAAGTAGAGTCATTTAGGAAGTAGATTGAATGCCAGGCCAGGAGATGGATGTTACTCTAAGATTTGAGCATGCATGAATGAGTATATTCTGATCCCTTAAAAAGAGATTTTGGTAGATGGAGGAAAAAAAAAAAGTTAAATTTTGACTTTTAAAGTGAAGTATAAAAAAAAAATCAAATTCGTTACCATTGATTCTGACTCATAGCAACCCTAACAGACAGAGTAGAACTGCCCCATAGAGTTTCCAAGGAGTGCGTCGTGGATTTGAACTGCCTACCTTTTGATTAGCAGCAGTAGCTCTTAATCACTAAGCCACCATTTTTCTGAAACCAAGAAAACTAAACCAAACCAGTTGTTGTCGAGTCAATTCTGACTCATGGCGAACCTATAGAAAAGAGTAGAACTGCCCCATAGAGTTTCCAAGGAACATCTGGTGGATTTGAACTGTGACCTTTTGGGTAGCAGCCATAGCTCTTAACCACTATACCACCAGAATTTCCCAGGGTTTCTAAGTGAAGCATAAAATCACATTTATCCTGAACCCAACATAACATTTTTTATAACAAAATCAACCTCATGCCCTTCATAAAGAGATGAAAATAATTTATGATTTGGAAAATCAATTAGTTGCATATGTCACTGTTATGAATTGAATTGTGCCCCCTCAAAATATGTTCTAGAATGTTGTTAATTGCCTTCAAGTTGATTAGACTTATGGTGACCCTATGTGTGCAGAGTAGAACTGTTCCATAGGGTTTTCAAGGAGGTGATCTTTTGGGAGCAGACAGCCAGGCTTGTCTTCAGAAACATTTCTGGATGGGTTGTGATAACCTTTAGGCTACTAGTTGAGCCCTTAACCATTTATGCCATCCAGGGCCTCCTGGTATTAGAACATTAAACCCTTGACCTGTGGATATAATCTCATTTTGGAATATAGTTTTCTTTATTACGTTAATGAGGTCATAACAGTGTAGGTTGTGTTTTAAACCAATTACTTTTGAGATATAAAAAAAGCAGTTTAGGCATAGAGGGAAGCAAGCACAGATGGGGAAGATATAGGCCATGCCACATAAAGATCACCAAGGAATCGAGGAACAGAGCTGCAAAGAGAAAACTACCTTTCCCCAGAGTAATCAGAGAAAGACAACTTTCCCCAGAGCCAGCACCTTGAATTCAGACTTCCAGCCTCCTAAACTGCAAGAAAATTAATTTCTGTTATAGTAGTATTATAAAAGTAAGAAAATAATAATGTATATTTTTTGAGTGTTCAGAATTTTAGATTTGAAGTCTAAATAGCTTGAAATTTTTTAAATAGTTTCAGATCAGGGTTATTAGATCTAAGTGGCTAATTAACAGAACGTAGTGCAACAGATTTCTCTGAACGTAACTCAATAGAGTGGAACATTTAGGGGACAAAATGAATTCTGTACTTGAATGACCTATTAAACCTTATTAATGACTGAAGACAACATATGTTTATAAAATTTCAAGTCAATTTCAATCAACCAATTTTTAAAGAAATGTAATTTTAATTATGAAAAAATAAATAAACAAATGCAACCCTAACAAATTTGGATGTTTATCCATCCAATTTTAAAGTCAGGAGAATGTAATAACAGTTGAGATTTTAATGAAAAGTTATAGTATAGAAAGCACTTTCATAATCTTACCTATTTTAAAACATTTAACTCCATCTCATGGGAACCTGATGGTATTCTTGTATTTTGTAGATGAAGATATTGACAATTAAAAATGTCAAAGTCTCAGAAAGATGACTCAGTTTTATAAAAGTCATACTGCTTTAGGTAATGGATTTAGGACATAAACCAAATTCTTTATCTCCAGCAACTCACCAAGCCTACAATAGCAATCTAAGACAATTCAGTACAATAAACAAATATAGAATTCCTAGTATCATTTCCCTTGTAATACAGTGGACAAAAATTTTCACTAAATTACGTATATTTGAGGATGGAATATAAAACAGCTATGGAGAGAGAAGTTTCTTGAGAACTACACAAATAAAGGGCTTGGAAGGCTAAAAAAATGGAGTAATAAAAAAAAATTATACATTTGTTTGGGAGGATGGAGGAATTGGGGAAAACAAAAATGGGGATGGCATTTGAACCTTGATTTCAGAATCTAGCAGGATTTTATAAAATAAAAATGTAAAGACATTCCTGGCAGAAGGAAATGGAATAAGTGTAAGAAATAATGGGACACACTAAAGGAATAGGAAGTGTGGTTTAGATTTATGGCATAGAATTTCATTAATGAGAGCCTGTAAATATAGTTATACCATATTGTAGAGATATTTTAATTTCAGATTAAGATGTGACTGAATTATCATAAGGATCAAGTGATTTCCTACAAGTTTTAATAAGAAAAAATACTTTTTCAAACTAAATCTTAAAATCCTAAAATACAGCCTATGTTAAAGACATGGTGATTAAAGGCGAAGCAAGGAGATAATATTTAAACCTTTACTTATGGTAAAACTGATTACTTTAAAATAACATTCATACCACAAAACCTTACAAAGTTAAAATACTCCAATTAAAGTAAAAATATAAAATATGATAGTCATGTGTTTGTTGCTGTTGTTAGGCATCCTTCAGTAGGTTCCAACTCATAGCAACTCTATGTACAACAGAACAAAACACTGCCTAGGCCTATACCATCCTCACAATCCTTGCTGAGTTTTGAGTCCATTGTTGCAGCCACTGTGTTAATCCATTTCATTGAGGGTCTTACTCTTTTTCACTGACCCTCTACCTTACCAAGTATGATATGTCCAAAGTGCCTGAGAGGAAGCCTCACCATCCTAGTTTCTAAGGAGCATTCTGGCTGTACTTCTTCCAAGACAGATTTGTTCATTCTTTTGGTAGTCCATGGTATATTCAGTATTTTTCACCAAAAACCATAATTCAAAGATGTCAATTCTTCCTTGGTCTTCCTTACTCATTGCCTAGCTTTTGCATCGTATGAGATGATTGAAAACACGATGGCTTGGGTCAGTTGCACCTTAGTCCTTAAAGTGACATTTTTGCATTTTAACACTTTAAAAAGATCTTTCACATCAGGTTTGCCCAGTGCAATGCATCTTTTCATTTCTAGACTGCTGCTTCCATGGGTATTGATTGTAGATCCAAGTGAAATAAAGCCTTGACAACTTCAATCTTTCATCCATTTATTATGATGTTGCTTGATGGTCCAGTTGTGAGGATTTTTGTTTTCTTTTTGTTGAGGTGTAATCCATACTGAAAGCTGTAGCCTTTGATCTTCATCAGTAAGTGCTTCAAGTCCTTTTCCCTCTCAGCAAGCAAGGTTGAGCCATCTGTATAATAGAGGTTGTTAATGAGTCTTCCACCAATCCTGATGCCTTGTTCTTCTTCATGTAGTACAGCTTTATGATACTCGAGCTCTGTAATAGACCTAGAGCTACTCATTTAACTTACAGTCATGCTATGAATTTATAGGAGAAAAAGAGCAACTACCAATACATAGAGTCCTGGTGGCACAATATTTAAAGCTCTCGGCTGCTAACTCATAGTTCTGTGATTTGAATCCAGCAGCAGTTCCTTGGGAGAAAAGAGCTGGTGATTTGCTTGTGTAAAGATTGCAACCTAGGAAACCCTATGGGGCAGTAGTTCTACTCCGTCATTCTATTTGCTATGAAGCAAAATTGACAGCACACAGCAACAACATACAAAAAAAGCATTCATGAAGAAATATTCAACATAACTAACTAAGCAAATTAAAAGCCTATTAGAATAAAACTTTTTCCTATCAGATTAATAAGTATTAAATTTCATTATAAATGTACAATATGAATATAAGGGTATGAGGACATAGGATTGTCTTATACCACAGATGGGCAATTTAGTCTCTTAGGTTTTTGATAGGACAACTGGACAATTAATTAAATTTAAACACATGTGACCTTTGACCTAGTAATTTCTCATCAAATACTTTATTATACAAATATGCTCTAACTGGGCATAAATATATATATGTACAAATTTTATCATTATAAACCACTGCCGTCATTGTTTATAATACTTAAATTCTGGAAACAGTGTACTTGTCCATCTATAGGAATCCCTTCTGCTTGTTTAATTATGTACACATATACCATGAAAGGAAAAGATACCCTTAAAAAGTTATACAGTTGCTTCGATTTAGACAATTCTTGGTGATATATTTAAACAAAAACAAGTAAATGTAAGCACTGTCCACCATATTCTCATATTTGATTGTGTGTGTAGATACAACTTTTTAACAAAAAGCATAAAAAACTGCTCATTGCAGTTCCTACTTTCATTTATTAGCCATAGGTACATGTTGAATTTTTATCAATTTATATATCATTTTTATGACACAAACAAATAAAAACTAGTTTTAACAATATTAAGTAAATAAAAGCAATCAAGATATAAGGAAAACCAGCTATTCTAAATTTAAAAAAAAAAAAAAAACAGGAATTGAAATTCAGGCCAACCTATTTTAGAGTAAAAAGAGGCTCCCTGTTTTTTACCCAGGCTCTATGGCTATCAGAATCTAAAGAGTTCTTCTAGGAAAAGCTTCCAGAGCTGGTGGCCAGGCAGAATCAAGGGAAGCAAGGATGGAAAAACCCCAAGAAGAAAGGTGAGATTTTATTGTTTGTTTTGTTTTTAATGTTCCAAACAGTGTTGATCCTAAGAGGCCTTGAATGTAGAGACAGGCCAGGATCATCATCTAGGATAATTCACCAACACACTGACTAAATACACAGATTTTAGCTTTAGGCCCTTGATGTCTTCCCAGAACATAGAACTGAAATAGTTCCATTGCCTATAAATTCACATATACTGCCAAATAGACTTCAGCCCTCCTAGAATGTTTATGATGAATTCCAGCAATAATTTCCATTCACCATGGACTTACTAATAATGCCTTACTTCAGTAAATTCCTGAATGTGGCCTCAGGCTGTCTATACCGGAAATAAGCTATGGAAATTCCTCCTCTATCTTTAAAACATTATCTGCCAGAAGAAAGTAGACTGGTTGCCCAGAAAGAATTCTTTCTCTCACGTGTTTTTTGTTTTTCCTTAAATGAGGATTCCTAATTGCCTGCTTCCTGCTGCAATCTCTGGCGGGTTACACTTGGATAAGTTCCAGCCTTTGATAAGAGTCATATAACAATTCTGACTGTGAATCAGGAACCTGATTCATCTCCCTAGACCCTTCTCAGTCCGGAAAGCCTTGTGGTAAAGTGGAAAGAAACAGCCAAGAAGTCCAGGTTTGGGTCCTAAGGCATTTAATCTTGAGCCTCAGCTTCCTCCTGGTAGAGTGGAGACAAGGAGACCTGCCCTGTGTTGTATGGATCAAATTAACTGCTATGTATGAAATCACTTTATAAATATTAAAACTTTGACCAATGTAAAGGAAATTATTTGTTTCAATAAGAAGAATAGCTTCCATGCATTGAGCACTCTAAGTGTCCAGCTTTGTCCTAAGCTCGTCATTCACTCCTTTTTTTTTCATTTTTAAATAATTTTTATTGTGCTTTAAGTGAAAGTTCACAAATCAAGTCACTCTCTCACACAAAAACCCATACACAACTTGCTACATACTTCCATTTCCCCCCCTCATGAGACAGCTCGCTCTCTCCTTCCACTCTCTCTTTTTGTGACCATTTTGCCAGCTTCTAATTTTTAAGCCCCTCTACCCTTACATCTCCCCTCTAGGCAGGAGATACCAGCATTGACTCAAGTGTCCACGTGAACCAGGTAGCTCACACCTCACCAGCATCCCTCTCCAACCCATTGTCTAGTCCAATCCATGTCTGACAAGCTGGCTTCGGGGATGGTTCCTGTAGTGGGCCAACAGAAGGTCTGGGGGCCATGATCACTGGGATCCTTCCAGTCTCAGTCAGACCATTAAGTTTGGTCTTTTTATGAGAATTTGGAGTCTGCATCCCACTGTTCTCCTGCTCCCTCAGGGGTTCATCATTTGCTCTTGCAACTATATTTCTGCCCATATCATTCCTTCACTTTATTCCCCAATGAATCTGACTTTTGACTTAGGCTTTTTGAAATTTGTATCTTCTTTCAAGAAAGTGCTATCTGCTTGAAGCAGCTAATCTAAGAAGATTCACTATATATGAGGTGATTAGATTCTTCTAGCAGACAAATTTCAGCAATCATAGGTAGCTGAGCTCCCTTGTTTAAGGGCTCATCTTTCAAATTTATATTTACGGCTTCTTTACGGTTCATTGTTTGAGGTTTTTTATGGCTATATGCTAAGTAAACAGTGAGTTGAACATCAGAAAGTTTCTATTTTCATACTTGTAAACTAACAGGGAGGAAAGTGGAGATATCCTAACCTCAAATATTTGAAAGACCTTAATTTACTATGTGTTCCAGAAAGCAGGAGTGGGGACATTGAATGAGGCTTAGACAACAGCCCATTGTCTAGGGGCTAAGAATAGCAGATGAGGATTGTCACAAAGAAAGACATTTAGTTGGCAATGTTTTTCCCATTTTGGCATGTTCAAAATTCATCAATATTAAGAATCAAACAGTGCTTGAATTTTCTTGCAAGGGTGATATCAAAGGCAATTGAATTCCATTTGTTTTTTTTAAGAACTAAAAAAAAGAAAGACAAAACACTTTTTTTTTAGTACCATGTGACTAAGAAAAACAACTTTAAGATTTAATTTTATGACCTCATTGTGCCTTATAGCTCTGATGAATTACTAGTTTAACTAATCCCCAAAATGAGATTGCTAAAACAGGCAAACTAAGACCCCCAGGTCCATACGGGTAACACTTTTTTTTTTTTTTAAGATAGGAGATTAGTCCCATAGCATGTTTTCACTCTGCATTGTATTTATTTTGGAACTAAACACATAGATTTTTCTGAGAAAATTCAAAGATGACATATGAATCAGACTGATTTTGATAGGACCACATTCCATCTATTAACATGAGAAAAGCAGGATGAACTAAAAAAAGAAGTAAAAGAAAAACAAAACATAAAAATAGAAGTCCCAAAGGTCAAAAATGGAAAGAGAAAAGAAGCCAGAGTGCTCAGGGGGAAGCTGTCCTTTGTGACCAATAAAGGTTTCAGACTGAAAACGGTCTCTCCAGTTTTTGTCTATTGTCCATTAGAAAGAAAAACCTATCTTTTGCACACCCATTGCCATTGTTTTCAAGTCAGTTCCAAGTCATAGTGACCGTATAGGACAGAGTGGAACTGCCCCATAGGGTTTCCAAGGTGGGACTGGTGGATTTGAACTGCCAACCTTTCAGTTAGCAGCTGATCTCTTAACCACTGTGTCCCCAGGACTCCTGTTTTACTAAGTCCGCTTAACAAAGTCCTTAATATTGAAATGTTTCCTATCTTAAGGGACATCCAGAGAAATGGAATGAAAGATACAGTCCATCTGGATATTTCTGTGGGAAAAAAAAGAGACAGCAACAAGGAAGCAAATGTTCAACTTTACGGTTAGTGTGAATGTATGGTCTACATTTGAATTCTACCCATGGTGCAGGGATTGAACTACAAGATGCTAAATTTGTATTAAAATGACAATGTACCATTAACACAGGAAGATGACTAGAAAGACATACAAATGAGAACCTACTCAATAAAAATGAACTTTTCTAAGATTTTCTTCTCTCCTCAAGTTTCAGCCCCTAGAACCATAATCCAACTACGTGTCCCTGAGGATTTCACGTGTACTTGATCAATTATAGAGTTTCTCTTCCTTGGAAAACGCTTGAAATTTCCTGGGCTTTGGAGTGTATAATTGGTAAAGTCCCTATATCCTATCATGGAATGTTCAATCTGCAAGGAAGAGAAAGTGGGGAGAAAATAATAAAAAGAGAGGTGAGGGTGTGAGCTCTGTGTCAGCTGATGAGCCAGTGAGGTGGAACCATGTCTGGTATGTATGAGAAAAAAGCAAGGAGTCAATGTGGTTACGACGAATTAGGGGCAGGAAGAAAACAATAAGAGATAAGGCTGAAGATTTTGTAGAGTTTTGTAGGTCATCAGGACATTGATTTTAACATGAGTAGGATAGAACGCCATTAACGTTTTCTGATCTTAGGAGTATTTTGATCTTATATTTTACCAGGCTATTTTTTTTTTTTTTTTATAATAATATGAAAGATGTAAGTACAAAAGCAGGAAAAACAAAAATAATATGAGCCAGCCTCGTAGCTGTGGAAGTGGCAAGAAGTCATCAGGCTCCCTACCATAGGGGTAGAAACAATAAGATTTGCCAACAGATTGGATATTGATTTTGAAAGAAAGAGAGAATTTAGAGATGATTCCAAGGTTCAATACTGGAGTGGGTTTAAGGAAGAGGGAGAAAGGGTTTTTAAGAGTTTAGCTTTAAATGCAAAAACAGAAAATAGGTAGTAAATAAAGAGGAATGTGATTTTCAGAAACAGTGTATTCAAAATGGAAGAAATAAAATCTTTGTTGTATGCTGGTGGAAAAGAACCAACAGAGAAAAAAGAGAGAGAGAGAAAAAATTGTGATGCAAGAATGAGAGGAGAGAATTACTAGGTTATTTTCCTGAGTGGAATGGGGCCTTGTGCACTCTGGAATATAAGTTTCAAGAATTGCCTCATTAACTATTAAATATCAAGCACCTGGTATAGTGCCTGTTTCATAGTAAGCACTCAGTAAATATTCGATGACTGAATGAATAAACTCTTTCTCTGATGATTAATCAGATGTAGCAATCAGGTACACTGCAGTGAAATCAGAAGAGCACTGAACATACAATCAGAACAAATAGATTTGGGTTCAGGTTCTACCTCAGTCCTTTCGTACTCTTACTTTAAAAGTCATCTATTCTCTCTTGGCCTCGACATTCTCATTTGCAGTTTTTGTTTTAGCAACAACTAATAACAAAGACAAGTATAAAACCTTACAAATTTATAAAGTGTTACACACAGATAAGCTTATTATTACTTCACCCTGGGTCCTTTAGTTCTTAATTGACGTTAATCATAAAACAGATAATACTGCCATAATAGGACAGAGTAGAACTGCCCCATAGGATCTCCAAGGAGCATCTGGCAGGTTTGAACTGCTGGCCTTTTGGTTAGCAGCAGAGCTCTTAACCACTGTGCCACAATTACTAGACTGTTTAAAGCAGTATTGGTCAAGCACACTTGAATCACTTGTATCTGAGCTCCATCATTATGATGCAGACTTCTGGGCCCCACCATAGAACTGGTATTTGGAATCTCTTGGATTGAAGCCAAGAAACAGAGTTTGAACAAGCAGTTCATGGCATTGTTCTATATAGTAATGTTTGGCAACAACTGGATTATAGAGAACAAAGCAAAACAAAAAACTTCACTTTCTGAGCAACAGTCCAGATCTAAACACCTCAATAAATGTTGGAAGAGCTTGCACATATCATATAGGAAATTAAGTATTATTTTTTATTTGTAAATATTCAACTTCATCTGAAACTTGGAACAATATCTGTCTCACTTTCGTCCGCCATCTTCCTAAAAAGATAAGCTTAACTGACTTGAAGTTTTACTTTTTAGAAAGCAGTATATTTCTAATTAATATTCTGTATAAACCAGCACTCAGGGAATTTAGTCACAGTCACCAAAATTTATGATTTGGAGACAGATTTCTCTATTTCAAGTATATTTGTGATTCTTACTAGGTTTTTTGCTATTTCCTGACACTGCAAAGAAGCTGAAAATATTGAAGATACTTCTTTTAGAAGGATTCTGAAGACTAAGTAAGTGATGTCATTAAAGTATCACCCATATGGTAATTTTCCTTTTTAGTATTTACAATTATTCTTTGGAAAATATATAATTTTGGAATGAGTATTTTATGTACATTTCCACTTGTAAATCAAGTCAAGTGTAAAATCTTATTAATGCCAAAATACAGTTCAATCATAGATAAGAAATTTTTCTTTTTTTTTTGTAAACCTGTATTATACAATTAAAAATAACTGCATGTACCAAAAGACAAATACCCCCATATCTAAAAGTAGTAGCCACAGTTTGAGACTACTAACCTAAATGTAAGTTTAGAAACCTGTTACATGGAACACTGAAATTATGAGTTGGAATAGAACAGTCAATGTTTATTTTGTCTATTTTTGACATAATTTCTACTACATATTTGGTGTTCAGAATCTACTCTCCATGTTTTTTATGTCTTTGAGGAATTCTGAAGGCTCTAAAGTTCATGAGAGTCAGACTTTTCATTCCTAGATCCCCATAGAGTTTTTACAATATATACTCAATTGTTTTTTTAAGAATATTAAAAATAAACAAAGAAAAAAAAACCTCCATGTCCAATGAACAGGAGCTATATAATAGGAAACATGTACACAAAAAAATGACAGTCTTTGATGTTGATTCATGCATCTTGGTAAGTTTACTATATTGCAAAGCTGTAATATAAAGGATCCGAACAAAATGTTTGCTATTATTCTATCATCTATTCTAAAATACACATTTGATGTATGTGTACTTGCAGCATTTTTGTATTATATAAAGCTACAAAATGTAAAGCTACAAAATAAGACCACCTAACAACAAAGTCAATGAAGTGAAGGATTCTAGTATGGTGTGAGGTGGGATTTGTGTTGGATCATTGAAGTCTGACCCACAAGTATCTGAAGTATTTTGCTCAAAAGGAGGCAGGCGCAGAGCCAATGAAAAACTTTTGTCAGCACATCTTATATTGCTGGGGGAGAATTAATCATGGCTCACTAATAGGACAAAGTATGACTCTGTGAGGGGAAGAGCTGATTCTATTGCTGCCTGAATGGAAATGAAGCTGCAGAACCAATAGATATCTTCAATACAGAGAAAGGAACTTCCCATGTGTGATTGTGATTTACTTCCTCAGTAAAACACGCTGCTAATCTTGCCATTTCCACATGAATGAGCAAAAAAATCCACTATAGCGTCTACCAAATAAACTTTCAATTCCAGTGATAATGGAGAAGGTGGTATCAGACTTCTACAATAAATCAACTTCCTGCACTCCGTTCAAAACAAAAAAGAACAAAAACAATATCCATAATATATTAACAATTATTTTTAGGCATTGAGTAATTGGGTAGTAATCAATATAGGGCTACAATCTTGAGAGAAGATAAAACATATAAGATGAGGCCCACCTTCATGTCGGCTGTCTCCCTGAAGGCATTGCGAAGATCATATAGTAGGGAAAGAGAACCCAAGAAGAGAGAGCAGCAGTCGGGGCAGAAGAGATAGATAATGCTTTTCAGAGCTGTCAAATCAGGTGATATTGAGTGGACAGACTCTTGGAGAGGAGGTGGCCTCAGAAGAAGAGCTCCCAAAACCTGTGCATGCCTGGCAGAATATTGCATCTTGGAGGCTGGGGAAATTTGCAAAGATTTCAGAAATGACCAAGACTGACAGATGAACATTGCAAACCAGACCCAGTGAGATTAGAGTAACCTTTGTGCATACCTTAGCCTTTCAGCTGAGATTCCAGAAATGTCATGAATAAGAACCATATCCAAGAAGTAATATTTTCAACTCGGGAATAAAAGAAAACTAGAAATAGATCTGCTCTAAAAGATATTAAATAAAGTCTTTACATGATCCAGGTAATCTATGAAGAATTTAGGTTTACGACAGAGACAATTTAATACTTTTTAGAAAAAAAATAGCAAATCTAGAATTCTATAATATGTAATACATAACATACAACAAACAAAAAATTAGTGGACATGTTTATTAGTCAAAAGTAACAAATTTTTGGATTTAGCAGGCAGGGATTTCAAATTAGTAATGGTTAATATGTTAAAGAAAACGGGGCAAAAGATGAACAAAATGGATGCAAAGAGAATTTCAAAAGATATTTGAAACCTATTAAAAAAAGAATAATCAAATGTACACTCTGTACATGTACCATAAAGTTGTCTCATGTTGAAGACATATTAGAGGGGTTCAACGGAAACCTGGGCCCAAAATCAGCCAGAAAAAGAGGAAATATTTTGAGTTAAATGATAATGAAAATATGGCTTATCAAAACTTGTGTAATTTACCTAGAGCAAAGTTCAGATAGAAATTTATAGCTCTCAAAGCATACATTAGAAAGAAAAAAGTTTTAAAATAAATTATTTAAGTTTCCAAATTAAAGCCCTGGAAAACAAACAGCAAATTAGAGCCAAAATAAGAAAGAAGACATAATTTTTTTTTAATTAGAAAATATGAAAGAAAAAAAAGGCATACAACAGAGAAAATCAATTCAAATTATGTATCTTTAAAGTGATTAATATAATTGATACATACCTAACAAGAGAGATCAAGAAGAGAAAAAAAATATACAAATTGTCAGTAACAAGAATGAGAATTGGAACATCACTATATTTACTACAAATAATAAAAATAAAACACTACATTTTAAACTACTTTATGCCAATCAATTGTACTTTTTATAAAATGAATTACTTAAAAAATCTGATTGTCCAATACTGACATATAAAGTAATTGAAAATCTAAATAATCCCTTATCTGTGATAGAAATTGAATCTGTAAATAATATCCTTGCCAATAGCAAAATACATACACACACACACAGACTACTGGCATATGGTTTACTAATGCATTCTTAAAATATTAAGCAATGCCAGAAGCATCTAAAGGAGATAGAAGGAACACAGAGTCACTATACCAAAAAGAATTGGTCGATATTCAACCTTTTCCAGAGGTAGCATATGATCAGGAAACGATGGTATTGAAGGAAGAAGTGCAAGCTGCACTGAAGGCCTTGGCAAAAATCAAGGCTCCAGGAATTGTTGGAATACCAACTGAGATGCTGCAACAAACGCATGCAACGCTGGAAGTGCTCACTCATCTATGTCAAGAAATTTGGAAGACAGCTACCTGGTCAACCAACTGGAAAAGATCCATACTTATGCCTATTCCTAAGAAAAGTGATCCAACCAAATGCAGAAATTATGGAACAGTATTATTAATATGACACAGAATTAAAATTTTGCAGAAAATATTTCAAAAGAGGCTGCAGCCATACATCAACAGGAACTGCCAGAAATTCAAGCAGGATTCAGGAGAGGATGTGGAATGAGGGATGTCATTGCTAATGTCAGGTGGATCCTGGCTGAAAGCAGAGAATACCAGGAAGATGTTTACCTCTGTTTTATTGACTATGCAAAGGCATTTGACTGTACAGATCATAACAAATTATGGATAACTTTGCATAGAATGGGAATTCCAGAACACTTAACTGTGCTCATGAGGAAGCAGTGCATAGATTAAGAGGCAGTTGTTGGAACAGAACAAGGGGATAGTATGTGGTTTAAAGAGAGGAAAGGTGTGCATCAGAGTTGTAGCCTTTTACCATACCTATTCAATCTGTATACTGAGCAAATAACCCAAGAAGCTGAACTATATGAAGAAGAATGGGGCATCGGGATTGGAGGAAGACTTATTAACAACTTGCATTTCACAAATGACACAACTTTGCTTGCTGAAGGTGAAGAAGACTTGAAGCACTTACTGATGAAGACAAAAGACCACAGCCTTCAGTATGGATTACACCTCAACATAAAGAAAACAAAAATCTTCACAACTGAACCAATAAGCATAACCATGAGAAACAGAGAAGAGATTGATGGATTTCATTTTACTTGGTTTTACAATCTACACCCATAAAAGCAGCAGTCAAGAAATCAAAAGATGCATTGCACTGGGCAAATCTGCTGCAAAAGATCTCTTTAAAATGTTGGAAAGCAAAGATTTCACCTTGGAAACACATGACCCAAGCCATGGTGTTTTCGATTGTCCACTATGCATGTGAAAGCTGGACGATGAATAAGAAAGACTGAAGAAGAATTGATGCCTTTGAATTGTGGTGTTGGCAAGTAATACTGAATATACCATGGACTTCCAAAAAAAAAAAATCTGTCTTGGAAGTACAACCAGGATGCTCCTTAGTAAAATAAGGATGGTGAGGCTATATCTTGCATACTTTGCACATGCTATCAGGAGGGATCAATCCCTGGAGAAAGGTATCATGCTTGGTAAAGTAGAGGATCAGTGAAAAAGAGGAAGACCCTCAACAAGATGGAATGACACAGTGCCTGCAAAAATGGGTTCAAGCATAAGAACGATTGTGAGGATGGCGCAGGACCCAGCAGTATTTCATTCTGTTGTACATAGGGTTGCTGTGAGTTGGAACTGGCTCGACGACACCTAACAACACCAAAAAAGACAATGCATTCTTCAAAATATTTCAGGAAGAAATGAAAAGGACATTCTGTATAATTCACCACAATAACAGACTTTAGGCAAAAAACAAAAGATGCAGAAAAATGCTGAAATTCAACATCGTTTCCTAATTAAAAATATATTCTCATGACACTAGGAGTAGAAGAGAACTTCCTTAATATCACTAAAAGGATCCCCCTAAAATCTCTTTTTCACTAAGGTCTAAGAAATTAGATCCACTATCAATACTACTATTCCAAATTGTACCGGAAGTTCTAGCCATTGAAATAAGGTAAGAAAAAGATATAATGGCGATTATGACTGGAAAAAAAGAAACTAAATTGGTTTTACATTCAGGTGACATAAATTGTACACTGAGAATACAAAAGCATCTAAGTAAAAGTTAATGGCAATAATAAATAAATTTATAGATATTGCTGGACATAAAGTCCACATACAAAAAAACCAAATGATCAATTGTGTGTGTATGTGTTTTTGTTTTTCTATCTATATCTATATAAATATGTACATGTATGTGCACACATGTACACATATATACATATGTATGTACATGCATGTATACATACACTAACAAAAGTCAAGGAAAAATAAAATGAAAATATTGATGACACTTATAATAGTCTCAAAAATATCAAATACTTAACATTATATAATGAGTTTTATAATGAATTATATATTTTATGAATTGTATTATGTAAATAATAGCAAATACCTGAAATTAAGTAATGCAAAATAAGCAAGGCCTCAAAACTGGAAACTACAGAGGATTAATGAGAGAAAGTCAGGAAAATCTGAATCAAAGACAGCCGAACCAGTTAGTTAATTAAAAGATCAGTTATTTCTAAGATTTTCATTTACCCCAAATTTATCTAGAGTCTATATTGGCAATAAGAAACTTTGGAAACCTTTAGGATACACATCAACTATAGGTGAAATCAGTTGAAAAAAATTGCCAACATTAATCATGGTTTCCTATCGCCTTCTTTGTACAGATCCCAAATTGTACAAATCAAGGCAGAAAACAATAAATTATCACAAGTAATTTACATTCGCCTAAAGATTTTTTTTTTTTTAAAGATTTTAATTGTTCTTTTTCACATGGGGTCACTATAAGTCAAAAACAACTTGATGACAACTAAAGGCAACTATTTGGAACCAGGTCCCCACCTTACAACTCATAGCTGTAAAAGTACAATGATTAGACTTTCTATGTGTAAGATATCACAAGTTCTTAAACAATAAAATCACTACTTCTGACTTTTTTTTTCTCTATTCCACTTGAGGAGCTGGCTCCAAAATGGACTGGATTTCTATTGTGATTAAGAAAAAAAAAAAGAGAAAATCACCTACTGACTCTGCAAAGAAACCATCACAGGAGGGGGAAAAAAAATCATTCCTTCTATCATACGGGATTTATTAAAAAACAAATTAACAGATTTTATGATTATTTGAACATTTCCCTTATATGCAAATACAAATTTTTTTTGTTGTTGTTGTTAATATGATCCTTTAACAGATTTTTAAAACAAAGTTCTGGAAAAAGATATTTTCAGGATAATTCTGTAAGAAAAATAAATTATTTTAAGGCTGTTACTAGAAATACACACAGCAATGTTAATCAGTCTAAATATTCTAAAACCAACCACAATCAGAATCATTCACCTTCTACTAGTATGGAAACAAAGAGAAACGAAACAGGAGCTCTGTGTTATACCTTCAGCTTTATAGCAGATCCTGAAAACCTTCAGAGACTCAAATAAAAGTGATGTTCTTGATTTTATTTATTTATTTACTTTTGTGGCCCACCTCTTTCCTAGTGAGACCTCTTCCCGGTCTTCAGCTTTAGGTCCCATGCTTATTTTCTCATCCCTTACAAAACATTGTAGCAAGTTTCATAGCCATTAGAAATCAGGACTTGTTTTCAAGACAGGCTTGCTTGTAAGAGAGAGCTGTCAGAAGTGACAGGGTACAATTGTTAAAATGTCTGAAATAAAGACTAAATAAATGTCTACATATAAAGTGGTATTTTTCTGCTATGTCTAAACAAAGCATTTTCTCTCCATTCATGCTGCTGGACTCAACATGTCACCTGTCTCATTCTGATTAAAATGAAGTATCAGTGCGATGCTGCAAATCATGAGTGAAATCCTGGGAAAATTACCTACACTTGAGACAGAGAGTAGAACCACTTTATGATTTTAATGTTGTTAAAGAGATACACAGCAATCACTGTACAGGCTGAACATAATTGTAGCAGGTTATATGGTGGGCGAGTGTACAGATATAATTTTTCAATGTGGTTTGACCCATGATATTTAATTGTAATACAGGGTTTTAATACATAAACGATAAAATTTATAAGTTCCAGTTTCAAAGATTTGCAGAGCAGCATAAAACCTAAATATAATTTAAGAAAGGTGGCTGGTAAAAAGACAAAAAAAGAAAAAGAGATTTTTCTGAAACAGAACAGGATAGACTTAAAGGATCCCAGTGGAGACCCTTGTCACTCTCAGCATGTCACCTAAAATAGTAGGAAATGTGATGTGCATAAAGTTGTAGAGAGAAACAAAGTCCTGATACTTTCCACAACATGGATGAATCTTGAAAACATTAGGCTGAGTGAAATTTCAGTTAAAAAGGACAAATATTATATGAGTCTGTACATATGAAATATCTAGAATAAGCAAGCGTATAGAGAAGAAAGGGCCCCTGGGCGATGCAAACAGTGTGGTTGGCTGCTAACAGGAATACTGGAGATTCGAGTCTACACAGAGGTGCCTTGGAAAAAAGGTCTGGCAATCTAATTCTGAAAAATCACCCACAAAAAACCCAGTGGAGCCCAGTTCTACTCTGACACAGATGAGTTGCCATTATGGATTGAATTGTGTCCCCCAAAAATGTGTATCAACTTGGCTAGGCCATGATTCCCAGTAATTGTATGGTTGTCCACCATTTTGTGGTCTGATGTAATTTTCCTCTGTGTTGTAAATCCTAATCTCTGCCTGTGGTTAATAAGGCAAGATTAGGTTATGTTAAAGAGGATTGGGATAAGTTTTAACACTCTTACTCAGGTCACAGCCCTGATCCAATGTGACGGGAGTTTCCCTGGGGTATGGCTTGCATCACCGTTTTTTCTTACAAGAGATTAAAGGAAAGAGAGGCTAGCAGAGGATGAAGAATTCATACCCCCTGCCTCCCCAGAAAGAAGAGCATGTCATTTTGACCTGGGGTCCCTGTACTGAGAAACTCTTAGACCAGGGGAAGATTGATGACAAGAACCTTCACCCAGAACCTACAGAGAGAGAAAGGCTTTCCTGGGAACTTGGGCCCTGAATTGGGACTTCTAGCCTCCGAAACTGTGAGAGAATAAATTTCTGTTCGTTAAAGCCATCCACTTGTGGTATTTCTGTTATAACAGCACTGCATAACTAAGATAGTTGCCGTGAGTTGGAATTGAGTTGATGGCAATTGGTTTTTATAAAGTTTATTAGTAGTTACCAGGGGTAGTAGGTGGGAGAGAAGGAAAGAGGGGAACTCATTGTTTAGTTAAGCTTCTGTTAAGGGTGAAGGAAACATTGGGACACAGAGAGTGGCAATGATTGAAGAACATGATGAATGTAATTAATGTTACCGAACTTACATGTAAAAATGTTGATTTGGGAAATGTTTTGTTATAAACATATATAGTTATCACAAAATAAATAAATAGACACCAAAATCACATGAGACTCAGCAAACAGTTTTCTGCCCTGGGGTTTAGGCTTTAATAGATTATGTCCCTGAGTAAAGGTCCTCTTTTGGGTAAAGAAAATTACAGACTATGGAAATATCACCTAAATTAAAATCAGTTGGACAAACTCACCCTAGTTCTTGACTGCAGAACAGGAACAGTTCATCCCACAAACCACAGCTTTCTCGGTAAGTAGCTAAAACCAAAGGCATACAAGGATTAACTGTTGTCAATTGCCTTTCACTTGGCTCTGACTCATGGCAACCTTCTATATAACAAAATCAAATGTTGCCTGGTCATGTGCCATCTTCATAGTCATTGGTATATTTGAGTGTATTGTAATGGGTGTTGTGTCAATTCGCATCATTGAGGTTTTCCTTCTATTTCACTTAGCCTCTTCACTTTACCAAACATGATGTCCTTCTCTAGAAATTGGTCTTTACTGATGACATGCCCAAAGGAAACAAGCTAAAGCCTTGCCATCCTCACGTCTAAGGAGCATTCTGGTTATATTTCTTTAAAGACTGATTTGTTCATTTTCCTCGCAATGAACAGTATACTCGATATTCTTCACCAACATTAAAATTCAAATACATCAATTCTTCTTCTGTCTTCCCTTTTCATTTTTCAGGTTTTGCATGCATATGAGGTGATTAAAAAGACCATGGCTTTGGTCAGGCACACCTTAGTCATCAAAGTGACTGCTTTTTAAAACTTTAAAGAGGCCTTTTTTATCATATTTGCTCAATGCAATATGTCATTTGATTTCTTGAAAGCTGCTTTCACGGACACGGTTGACTAAATTATAACGAAATTGTTGGCAATGTCATTTTTTTTTTCTCCCTTTATCATAATGTTGCTCATCAGACCAGTTGTGAGCATTTTTTTTCCTTCATGTTCAGGTATAATCGATACTGAAGGCTAAAGTAACTTGACCTTCATTAGTAAGTGCTTCAAGAAGCCTTTACTTTCAACAGACAACGTTGTATCATCTGTATATCACAGACTGTTAATGTGTGTGCTTCTAATCCTGATGCTGTGTTCATCTTCATGTACTCTAGCACCTCAGATTATTGGTTCATCATATAGGTTGACTAAGTAAGGTGAAAAGATACAACCTTGCCACACACTATTTCCAATTCTAAATCAAGCAGAATCCCTTGTTCTTTCCGAACAACTGTCTATTGATACAATGACAGATTTCTCATGAGCACAATTAAGTGTTCTGTAATTCCCATTCTTTGTAATGTTATCCATAGTTTGTTATAATCCACACAGTCAAATGCCTTTGTGTGTTTGATAAAACACAGGCAAACATCTTTCCGATATTCTCTGCTTTCAGACGAGATCCCACTGACATCAGCAATGATATCCATCACTCTACATCCTCTTCTGAATCCAAATTGAACTTCTGACAGTTCCCTGTCAAAGTATGGCTCCAGTAGTTTTGTCTCTATGTCTTTGCTTATTTCAGATACTACATATCCTTTTTTTTATTTTTTTTACATATCAGTGGGATTATACAATATCTATTCTTTCATGTTTGACTTAGTCTGTATAAAGTTTTAAATGATCATTCATGTTGTAGCATGAATCAGAAAGTCTTTTCACTTTATGTCTGCAACTATAATCAATTCCCCAAATCCCTCTTTAACCTCACCGCCATTTGGAGGTTCTCTACTCTCTCTTCATTGTTTCTTTACACAGCACCCCACACTCTGCTCCCCCCGTACTATGCAGCCCATCTTCTTTCTCCAAGGGTCCCTTTTACCTGCCACTCTACTTAACACAGTTCTCTTGACTTTCTCTCCTTCCAAAAGAATTTTCATATGACTAATTAAAAAGGTAAAATATTCTCTATATATAGCACTGATAACATGTCCAAAGTATGTGAGATGAAGTCCCACCATCATCCCTTCAAAGGAGCATTTTGGCTGTACTTTTTCCCAGGCAGATTTGTTCATTCTACTGTCAGTACATGGTATATTCAATATTCTTTGCCAGCACCATAATTCAAATGCATAGATTCTTCTTTGGTCTTCCTAATTCATTGTCCAACTTTCGCATGCATATGAGGCAATTGAAAATACCATGGGTTGGGTCAGGCATACCTTAGTCCTTAAAGTGACATCTTTGCTTTTTGACTCTTTAAACAGGTCTTTTACAACAGTTTTGAACATGTGATCAGGAGAGAACAGTCTCTTACAAGGATATCATGCTTTTTTTTTTTTTTTTTAAAGTAGAGTCATCAAAAAAGAGGAAGATCCTCAACCAGATGGATTGATGCAGTGACTGAAACAATGGGCTCAAAGATAGCTACGATTGTGAGGATGGTGTAGGATCAAGCAGCATTTTTGTTTTTTTCTGTTGTTTTATAGGGTCAGTATGAGTTGGAACTGACTGGATGGCACCTAACAACAACAATATGTAGTACATGGAAGATCCCTGGGTGGTACAGCTGGTTATGATCAGCTGCTAACCTAAAGGAACCACAGCTCTGTGGAAGAAAGGCCTGGAGAATCGTTTCCATAGTAATAACAGCCAAGAAAATACTATGGAGCAGCCCTACTCTGTAACACATTAGGCTGCCATACATTGGAATTGACTCAACAGCAATGGGTTAGGTTTTTGGTTTATATAGCACATGACAAAGTTTAACAAAGATTGAGCTATAATGTAAGAAAAAGCTTTATTTACCAAAAATACATTAGCTTGCAAATGTTTCTCATTTCAGAAATAGTTATTTTTACTTCCTAAAAAGAGCCCTGATGGCACAGTGGTTAAGAATTTGGCTGCTAACCAAAAGGTCAGCAGTTCAAATCCAACAGCCACTCCTTGGAAACCCTATGGGGCAGTTTGATTCTGTCTTATAGGGTCACTTTGAGTCAGAATCAACTTGATTGCAACAGATTTTTTTTTTAATAAGATGTACTGTTGATTGAATTTATCTGTCAACAAATGCAGAAAAAAAAGTCCTTGCAGAACTAAACCAATAAAATCTGAATGATGAATACATTTTAATGATGGCATATCTCACAATGAAATTAAATGAGTATACTTTGTAAAGGTATCTCATGGTGTGCTACCGTTTAAGACAATTTTAACTCATTTATTTACTTTTTTAACATGGATTTTGACACAGAACAGTGCATTAAATTGGAGCATACCTATAGCTAAGTATGAAAAAAAAGGTAGGAACAATGGAAAAAGTACAGAGAAGAGTCTCCTCTTTCTGGGATCATGTCCTGGTGCTTTTGCCCCCTGTTCCTTCCTACAATATTCCACCTACCATATGAATCTGTGCTTATGATGTTTGTTCTTTAAAAGCTTTCTATGAACAGTTCTTCCTTTACGTCTTTCATGGTAGGACCTTTTACAACCTTTCCAGGTACAGCTAAATAAATGAAAAGTTTTTCATTTCTTCTGTGGTCTGCAAAAATAGCTTTTGTTGATGATGAAAAGTGCAACCTTCCAAATTTCTCATTTTTTTCCATGAGGCAAAAGGTTTACTTTCTGAAGGTTTTCACAAGTACTATGAATCACTATATTTATCTTCCCTCTGGATGTAGAAAAATAGGTGGCAATTTAAGGCCAGATCTTGCATGGTTTTCAAAATATGGAGCCATGACCATGTCCTGTTTTACTTATTTTCACCTAGACTAATTTTATCTTTTTTAATCAAAAAGACATTCTTAATTGTAGTATTAGTTGTATAAAAAGAAACAATAGAAAATATAGTTTAACAAAGCATTCAAACCTGTCTCCAGATATGAAAATTCTAATAGTTGCAACTAAAATAAGCCTATTGTTTAAACATGATAAATACACCTCCAATTTTTCGAAATACTATCGTTTACGTTTTACTGATGTTCAAAATAATGTATCCTCAACCAGTGAGATAATTACATATAATGGTGAGGTTTTCAAATTGATATCTCCTTTTAAAGTTTCACAAAATACCATAAAATAGGTTTGCATCCCAATAATTGATCGCAATTTCACTGATACACTCACTATTTTCTGAAATGTCATCGGGGGGCAGAGACCTAAAAGAAGAAAAATAATATAAATGGTGCTTCTGGCTTTGATATCATTTCAAAAAAAAAAAAAACTTTTTACAATACTTAATATTATTTCCATTTGTTATTAGCGCTCAGTATATTTCCTTAAAAGATAGGCTCGTTTTTAAGCAATTGAAATTACTACTTATTTGTAATAAGTCCTGTAGTTCAGGACAAAGTTCATAATTGCTATAAAGCATGCATATACTCACAAGTCCATTTATAATGCATAGTTTAATAGAAGAGCTAAACAATTATTTTTAAAATACATTTCAGGCACAAATATGTATGCTATTAAATAAAAATGATCATCACATTAATTCATAACATTGTTTATACTTCAATTACAAAGGCAAATAAAGTTATTCACGTTCTGCTTGAATAGAGTTGTAGTCCCATGAAAGTATTGTCTGACCTTAGTTTTTCTTTTTGAAATTGAGGATATTTAAAACTAAAACATTGTAAAAGGCAAGTATATACAGTTTATGAAGTAACTGAAGTGAAGGAATTATATATTGTAGTTAAACTCAAAAAAAAAAAAGGTAAGTAAAAAGCAAAATCCAGGCAATTTTACCACAGATGTTTGCAATTGGAAACAAGCCAGAATTTGGTAGGCTGCACAATGTGCGTGGGCATGCACACACACAGATTAGTTAGTTATACAAATGTGGTGAGCTTTGTGGCCACCGAACTATACATTAGGCTAAATACACTATGGTATTCATTCTGAATGAAGATTTTTAAAGTTTTTGGATAACTCATAAGTATTTCATGAATTCGTGAATCCAATTAAAAAAAAAATCTCTCTTTCTCACTACCCTACTTACCAAAACAGTTTTGCTCTCGGGGTCTGCTTGAAGAGGGAGCATCCACATTTGTTTTAATTCACCATCTTAGCAAAGGTGTCAGTCTCTAAGTATTTTAAGGCAATTTGAGATAGTTACTGACTTTAATACGACATCCCAATGGAACCAGGCATTACAATTTCAGGCTTTCAGGCTATTTCAAACACACACACACATACATAGTGCACACACACAAATTAATTTTGTATGATTTCAGTCCTACTTAGAGCCTTTGTCCTGAGGGCTTGTTAATCTTGTATCCTGTTCCTGCCCTGTTACAATTTAAAGATTGTCAAAAGAAGGATAAATTTCATGCCATTTTCTGTTCTCATTACAATCTTCCGATTGTTATGAGAACGGATTAATTTTGCTCAATTTTCTGCCCTCGTTACAGACTGTTATGAGAATGGATTAATTTTATGACATTTTCTTCTTTCATTATAATCTTTGTTATGGGAATGAGAATATGTAATGAGAATGAGAACATATCAAGCATTAAAAGGTCTGTGAGAGCTCATGACAAAGATTGTAACAAGAAGAGAAAACGGCACCCAATCCATTCTTGTGACAATTTTAAGATTGCCAAGCGAACCCAGAGTGACACTGCATTTATCCACTCTGAAGACAAAGATTGTTGAGAAAATGGGAATGAGAGCAAAATTAATCAGTTCTCCTGACAATCTTGAGATTATACTTAAGCTTACAGTATTTCTTTTCTGTGATACATGAAAACATGTACATTACAACAGAATGTTATTCACTGGAAAATGTCATTCCATATTTTCTTTTTTTCTCTCTCACTTTCTTCATTTCTTCTTCTATTCTTTCTTTTCTTCCTTTCTATGGTTGATGCAAAATGATACCAGTCACATACACACAATAAATAAAAGAAGATATATTTCTACCAGCCACTGGTATCTTACTTCGAATAATTTCTTTGAAATAATTACCCCCACAGGTATTGCAAAGAATATTGACTATACCATGGACTGCCAAAAGAATGAACATCTCTGTCTTGAAAAAAGTAGAGCCAGAATGTTCGGTAGACTCGAGGATGGCAAGGCTTCATCTCAACTTACTTTGGACACGTGATCAGGAGGAATCAGTCCCTGGAGAAAGGACATCATGGTTGGTAAAGTAGAGGGTCAGCAAAAAAGAAGACTCTCAATGAGATGGATTAATACAGTGGTTGCAACAATGGGCTCCAATGTTGCAACGACTGTGAGGATGACACAGGACTACGGAGTGTTTTGTTCTGTTGTACACAGGGTCACTATGAATGGAATCAACTTGACGGCACCTAACAACCACTACCATATGCACAGAAAGAAAAGCCAATTTTGCTGCTGCAGAAGTTACTAGAGTAGTCAACATAATGAAATCACACTATGTCAACCCATGGATGTTGTTGTTGTTGCTATTGTGTGCCATCTAATCAATTCTGACTCACAGTGATCCTATAGGACAGAGCAGAACTGCCCCATAGGGTTTTTTGGGCTGTAATCTTTATGGAACAGATGACCAGGTTTTTTCTCCCAAGGAGCTGCTGGTGGGTTTGAACCATTGGCCTTTTGGTCAGCAGCCAAGTGGTTACCATTGTGTCACTACCCAAAAAACCCATTGCCATGGAGTAAATTCTGACTCAGCAACTCTACAGGACAGAATAGAACTGCCCCACAGAGTTTCAAAGCCACTAGGGCTTCTTAATTAATAAATAATTTACTGTCTTCTAATATTTTTCCCCTGAACTTGAATTAGATATAGCTTCTTCTGTAGCAGAATAACACCAATGTTTCCTTTTCATGAGGCATAATCTAGTAGTTCAAATGTACCTTTGTTTCTCTTCATTCTTTTATGAAGTTTCTGTTGAACAATTTTTTAATTAAATTTTTTTATTGTTCATGGAATACCTTCATTTGAAAACACCTGCTATTTGCAATGGCCAGTGTCTTTTGAAGCGCACTTATTTATTTTAAATATTTATTTTAAAGTGTGACAAAATGAGGAAATGTGGAACAACAATCAAATCAGCAGATTACATTTAAAAGCAAAGGTCTTGCAAAATCTCTTATTTTTAAAATTTGCTGGCATATCTTTATACATTATAACCTGAAGAGGGTGGAAAAAGAGGTTTATCTCTGGGTTCAGTAACTCCAAGTGACTCTATGAACAGTAGCTAAGGATTAGTTCTTAGAGCAAAGTAATATTTAAAATATGATTTCTTATAAGTTATTCTTCAACAGCTAGACAAACAGTCACAAATATTTGCTTAGCTCCTACTACGTACCGTGTATTCTGGTAAAGTGACTCTCATTATATCCTCACAAAACCCTGTGAGCTAACTCTTGTTATAATCCCCATTTGCAGATAAGGCAAATGAGAACTAACAAGATTATGCCAATTAAAAAAAATCATGTTGTGCCAGTTATTGAAACCATATCTGTGTGGATCAAACATACACATGTTTAATCATTGCATTACCTTCATATTTTAAGTTTTTGTTTTTTTTTGGGGGGGGAGTTGTTTTCAGATAAAGAACATATATTTTAATGCATTCAATGCAGTGTAAATATTATGGGAAGGACTGACTTACATTAAACTGTTACTTTCCCCCATTTTTTTTTAAATTATGAAACCAGCAACAAAGGGGGGAGGGGTTTCTGTTTCCAAAATCATATTGGAATAATGTTGAGACAAACATTAGGATAATTTGGCAGTTGAAGTAAAAGGATATTTGTGGGCATTTAAAGGGGAAATTTAGGGAATTGCAATAATGCAGATTAGTTTACTTTTTATAACTAGTCAAATAATTATTTAGTTCCACAATTCACTTTAATGCATATGCTTTGTATATACAACTCCGGCGATTAAATTTTACATGTGATTAATTTGTAGAGAAACTTGTATTATGGGTCAGTTTCATTTTTAAAAAAATCATGCATTCAATATTATGGGCAATATTATGAGTGAATTCATTCTACTACATATTGAAATTATGGAATTTGGAGTGGTGCAGTTGTGTGTGGAAAGAAACTGCTCCAAAATGGTGGCTGGAGAAAGCCTTGCCTGCTAACTATAAATTTGCTGAATATTTAGCAGAGAAGCATGTATGGGGCACTGTCTCATTACCCAACGAAGTTTTTCTCTTTCCCACCACCCTCCCTTGTTTTTTACATTTATAGCAATATCAATCTTGACATTCTCTGAAATTATGCCAGCAGATAATATAAGAAGTATGGAATGCTTACAATAGAGTTTAAAAAAAAAAAAAAAAACACATTCTGGGAATTCTTATCTTGTCTAATATGGAGACCTACTATTTATGATGTTTTTTCTTTATTTCTAGAGTTCACTTGGCTTAACTAAAGTGCATAAAATTGTTTTGGCATGCCTTGTATTATCACTACAAATACACACAACACACATTCTGAGGGGGAACATAGTAACAAAAGGAAAACAAAAACCAAAAAAAAAATCCAGAAAGCCCTATAAAAAAAGAAAAAAACTAAAACTTGCTGTTTTCTGATGGTCTTGTGTCAGACATAAAATGAATAGGTCTTCTCTGAGGTCAGAGTGAGAAGAAAAAGATCAACATGACCTCTGGGAAATAAAGGTTATTTGACATCTTTGGGATTATCTGCCAAAGGCATTGGCCACGTAGCAAAGTAAAGGTTTGACAGGCAGGGGAAGACTTCATTTCCCCCCAAAGTTAAATATAAAGCCAGCAGCTCATCACCCACCTTCCCTCAGCTACAGCCTTTGCTGAAATCAGTAGCATTGATCGATGATGCATTTTCAAAATCAAAACAAGCATCCGTGTCTCCAATCTAATCACATCTCCTAAAGCTGCCGCTTCTTGTGGGAATTTAATTGCTGTGATGTTAGACTCCAGACAACAGGCACTTCTCAAGGCTACCCATCAGGACAGGGACAAAAATCAGTGGGTAGTGTCAAAGCCGTTAGACACAAAACCTGTTAAAGTCCCCATGTGTGTAATTTTTCTTCCTCCAATTTCAGCAGTAAAATTTAATGGGTCCTCTTTAACAAGTTTAAAATGCCCCAGCATTATACTAACCATAAAAAAAAGATAAAAATATTTTTTGTGTAGTAAAATCTCAGCCTTATTTTTTCTCAGCTCTGAAATGAAACCTGACACACAAAATGTTACGGCTTTCTTGTGATCTGTTTTTATTGTCATTTCTATAGGAGGACATGTAAGTTAGAGGTTAAACTTTTTTCAAAGATGTATTGAATTTTTATATAAACTTTGTGGGATTCAATATTTCTGCTTACTAACCAAACAGACCAATAAAAAAAGAATTTCCCTGACCAAACTCCCTCTCTCTCACACACACACAAGACTTTAGATCTCACGTTCATTAAATCTCTTTAATACACAATACTCTCCTTTTCACTATTCTTTCAAAGATACTTCTGACAAGGGAATCATTTTCTTCTTATGTCATCATAAGAGCTAGAAGCTCTGTGTTACTTTATCTGAATTATCCTCTTTAAACAACCCGTGTCACAGAGAAAATGAACAAAAACAGGAAAAAAAATGAGAATTTAATGGTAAGAGCAAAGTGAACTTTGAAACTTTAAAATAGCAAAATGAAAAACTCACAGTGAAATGTAACGTGGAGGAAGTCTCATGAGGTCTAAAATAATTTTATGGGTTCTCAGTGAACATGAAAGGATATCTCCCTACGCTGTACAAAGTAGCTTAGTGTACTTGCTTAAGCACAAATAGGATGTGTTACTTTTCTTAGCTATTAAGACAGAAGCCGAAAGGTTTTATTAAAAAAAATTGTGCAAACTAATTGCAATGTTTATTTAAACTACTCATCCTTAAAAAGACTAGCATTCTAAACAGATCTATTGCTATATTTAAAGTTTAATTGTAGGATAACAATGAATGTTTACTTATGATTGAAATTGTAATATTGTCTTATATTCGTGTAGTAATTTGTGATTTAATAGTTGTTTTTTTTTTTTGTTTGTTTATTTTTGGTATGCATTATCTTATTTGACAGTTCCCAAAATGTTTTAAGGTATTGTAATCTCCAGTTTATTAATGAGGAATTGAGAG
This sequence comes from Loxodonta africana, assembly GCF_030014295.1. NCBI lineage: Eukaryota > Metazoa > Chordata > Mammalia > Proboscidea > Elephantidae > Loxodonta > Loxodonta africana. The sequence continues at coordinate 112,368,480 of NC_087343.1, read as the reverse complement.
TGCATGATTTATTCAAAGTCCCTCAACTAGTAAATGAAGACCTCATGCTTAAAATCTGCATTGCAATTGAAAGTCCATTGCTTTTTCCACCATACAAAATATTTAATATTTAGACATTAACTTGTAAGTACTTGCTGACCTTTTATGCCTCTTTGCTTCAATTATCCATTGCTGCATATTAAACTAGTCCAAAGTTAGTGGCAAAAAAACAGCGATGACAGATTAACTCCCGTGATCCTGTGGGTGCACCAGGCTGTTGCTTTAGTTCATGTGGTGTCATCTGAAGCACGGCAATGGCTGGAATTTCCAAAATAGCCTAATTTGCAAGACTGTCACTGGGTGCTGGCTGCACACTTAACAGCTAAATTTTTGTCTCTGGGTCTTATTTCTTCGCCAGGTGGGCCTCTAGATGTGTTTTTGTTTGTTTTGGCTTCTTCACAACATGTCAACTAGGTTACAATAGAGAGTGTTCCAGGCAGTGAAGGCTGAAGCTATAGATAGCTTATGGCCCTGTCTCAGAAGTTACAGAGCCTCACTTCTGCTGTATTTTGTTGATCAAAACAAGTGAGAGGGACAACTAGGGTGACCAACCATCCCTATTTGCCTGGTGCTGAGGAGTTCTCCAGGACATTGGGATTTTCAGTGCTAAAATCAGGACATTTCTGGGTGAAGGAGGACAGTTGGCCATCCAAAGCTGTCCAAATTCAAGGGTAGGAAAAATAGATTTCACCTCTGAATAGGGAGAGGAAAGGTCACATTGAAAACAAGCAGGGATAGGGAATATCACTGTTCATTTTTAGAAATACAACGTACCTTAACGGTTATGTTTTAGGGAAATTTAATTCCTGTTAGTTATGCTTAAGATTAGCTAATAAGCCCACAGATCTAATCAGACTTAATTATTTACTGGATTATTTATTGTTTCATTACACAAATTGTTTTAGAGTTAGAAACTTGTAAAGGGTGCCACTGAGAATACGGTCTCCCTCCCCTTCTTACGAACTTCTGCCAAAAAAAATAAAAGCCTTCAAGGCTCAGAGGGATTTGAGACTCTGAATGTTGATTGCTAATAGAGTTCAGTGACAGAGTTACAGAGTTAATACAATTTGTATATGAGGCTGAAAATCTAACCTGTATCTGTAACCTTTGTTTTTGTCTTTGTGAAATTGTATTGTGAATGTTTAATCATTCATGTAACTTCTTTTACCATGTATTTCTTCTTTTCGGAAAATAACCATAGAATGTAATAGCTGAATTTCTTAAAAATGATCTTATACCTTAACACAGGAGTGTTTTCAGTTGACCTCCTTCTATGACAACATTGTCCAATAGGACTTTCTAGGATTTTGGAAACGTCCTCTAGCCATATATGGAATTTAGCACTTGAAATGTGGCTAATGCGGCCCAAGGAACTGAATTTTTTAATTATGTCTAGTTTTAATTAATTGAAATTGTAAATTTTTTACAACAACATATAAGACAAAAAACTGGCACAGTGGCTTTTACGAAAATACCTCAAAGAAGGGTATGCACGGTTGGCAAACAAATGTAGAAGGCATGCACTATTTGCCAAAAAATACAGCACTTCTGTGACCATTGATTGCTGATCCAAGTAGAATAATATTATTGCAAACTTCAAATTTTTCTCCATTTATCATGATATTGTTTATCAGTTCAGTTCTGAGGATTTTGTATTTATCACATTGAGGTGTAATCCACACTGAAGGCCATAGTCTTTGATCTTCATCATTGTTTCAAGTCCTCTCCATTTTTGGCAAGCAAGCGTGTGTCACCTGCATATTCCAGGTTGTTAATGAATCTTCCTCCAATTCTGATGCCACATTCCTCATGTAATCTGGCTTCTTGGATTATTGATTCAACACACACACTGAATAAGTAAGACGGAAATATACAACCCCGTCACACATCTTTTTTAAAAAAATTTCAAACCACACGGTATTCCCTTGTTTGTTTGAACGGCTACCTCTTAATCCACTTACAGGTTCTACATGAGTACAATTACATGTTCTAAAATTTCCATTTTTGCAATGTTATCTGTAATTTATTATGATCTGCACAGTGGACTACCTTTGCTTAGTTGATAAAACACAAGTAAACATCTTTCTGAAAACCTCAATGATATGAATTGACATAATAGCCACAAAAATGGATTAAAACATACCAATGATCACGAAGATGGTGCAGGACACGGCAACGTTTTGTTCAGCTACACATAAGGTTACCGTAAGATGACACTGACTCCGAGGCAACTAACAACAACAATAACAACACTATTTAACTGCTTTCAAAGAACTGGCAAATCAAAAAAGTCTTCGTTAACATGGAAATACAAATGTATTTACTAATGTCTTAGTTATCTAGCGCTGCTACAACAGAAGTACCGCAAGTGGAAGGCTTTAACAAACAAATTTATTCACTCCCAGCCTAGAAGGCTAGAAATCCAAATTCAGGTCACCAGCTCCAGGGGAAGGTTTTCGCCCGCTGTCAGCTTTAAGGGAAGTTCCTTACCATCAATCTTACCCTGTTCTAGGAATTTCTCAGCACATCGACCCCGAGTCCAAAGGACATGCTCCATTCCTGGCACTTCTTTCTTGGTGGTATGGGGTCCCTCTTCTCTCTGGTCCTTTCTCTTTTATACCTCAAAAGAAATTGACTCAAGATACAGACTAATCCTGTAGACTGCATCCTGCCTTATTAACATAACTGCTTCTAGTCCCGCCTCATTTACATCATAGAGATTAGGATTTACAACACACGGTATGAACACATCAGATCACAACCACACAATACTGGGAATCACAGCCTAGCCAAGTTGATACACATTTTTGTGGGACACAATTCAATCCATAACATTCCACCCTTTAGCATCTAAAAATTCGTGTTCTTGCCACGTGTAAAACACATTCACCCATCATATCATCCCAAAAGTCTAAAATCAACTCCAAATCCAAATTCCACCCTTAGGCAAAATTCCCCTTCATCTGTGAAATACAGAATACAGGTTACCTGTTTCCAAAGTACTATGGTGGAACAGGCACAAGGTAGATATTTCCATTACAAATGGAGAACTTGGAGGGAAAGAAGGTATTATAGGCACCAAGCAAGTCAGCAGAACACATCACATTAGCCCTCAAGCCTTGAAAATAATCTTTTGTTCTCTGAGACCGTTTAGGCAGTGTTCCTGCTCTCCAGGCTCCTGGTGCTGGCCATACTCTGGATTCTGGGTGGAGGCCCCTTGGCCCTGGGCCTCAGCTCTGCCTTCCAAGCCCACTGGAAGTGCAACTCTTCTCCCTCAGCTTTGGGAAGCCACATTCTCCTAGTCCATCTGAGTGGCAAATCTACCCCCTTGAGCCCGGCAAGCCCTATTCTTCTGCCCCTTGTGCATGGCAGCCTTGCTTCTCAGCTTTAGACAGCAGGTCTGGCCCTGTCCCACTGATACTTGCTCTGTGGTCGGCTACTGTTGCAGTCTTCTGGTTCTGCTGCAGCCATTTCGATGCTGCTGCTTCTTGCCATCTGAGCTCTCTTTGGTGTTACAGTTCTCCTCACTTCCTTCTGTGTCCTCGCTAGAATTGTCTTTGATGTCTATAATTCTACCAACAGTCTCTTCAAGACAATCTAGGCTTTTAGGCTTTTACTATTAGGCACTTTAAAAAAACTCTTCCAGATTCTACCCATTAGGCAATTCAAAACTGCTTCCACATTTTACTTAAAGTAGCACTCCACTATCCTGGTACCAAATTCTATTTTAGTTATTTAGTTCTACTATAGCAGAAGTACCACAAGCGGATGGCTTTAACAAACAGAGGTTTATTCTCTCACAGGCGAGGAATCTAGAAGTCCAAATTCAAGCTCCAAGGGGAAGGCTTTCTGTCTCTGTCAGCTCTAGGGGAACTTCCTTGTCATCAATCTTCTCCCAGTCTAGGAGCTCCTCAGTACAGGGACCCCAAGTCCAGTGGACACATTCTGCTCCTGACACTTCTTTCTTGGTGGCATGAGGTCCCTCTCCTCTCTACTGGCTTCTCTTTTTTATATTTCAAAAGGGAATGACTCAAGACACAACATAATCCTATAGATTTAGTCCTGCCTCATTAATATAACTGCCTCTAATCCTGCCTCATTAACATCATAGAGATTAGGATTTACAACACACAGGATAATCACATCAGATCACAGAATGGTGGACGATCAAACAATACTGGGAATCATGGCCTAGCCAAGTTGATACACATTTTGGGAGACACAATTCAGTTCATAAAAAATAACAAAGGGAAATGTTTTGAATTTTTTTTTAGTATAAAGGATTTATGTCTTTTAATAATTAAAGTGAGGCACATTTTTAACTACAGGAGAGCATTAAATTACTCTTTCAACTTTTATGTTGAAAATGTTCCAAAATTCTGAATTCAAAGCTATGATTACTGAATGCAAAAGAGTTAAATGTAAACTGCCCAATGAGTTTTCTTTTTAATGGAAGAGCCACACATGTGCACACACACAATTAACAAGTGGTGTATCTATAAATGATATTTCTATGGATAGTTCACATCATCAAATTTCATATTTTAGTCATTTGTCTAGGACTACATTGTAAATAATTTTTCAATCTTTCATTTAAAGGCTATTTATTAATTGATTACTTACACTTTGCCAGGCAACAAGCTAAACTCTGATGTCATTGTTAAGTTCCATTGATTCAAGTTTCAATTCACAGCTAAACTCCACCCAATGCCTTCTGACTGATAGTGAACCTGTAGGACAGAGTAGAACTGCCCAGGATGGTTTCTAAGGTTGTAAACTTTATGGAGGCAGACTGCCAGGTCTTTTCTCCTTTGGGGTAGCTGGTGAGTTCACCCACCAACTTTTTGTTTAGTAGCCCAGAGTTTAATCACTGTGCCACTAGGGCTCCCAAACTAAACTCTAAAAAAAAATAATGCCTTTTAGTAATAACTTACAATGCAGTAAAATATTGATTTACTAATAAATTATTATGATGTATTATCATAAATAATGGAAACCCTGGTGGAGTAGTGATTAAGGGCTATGGCTGCTAACCAAAGGGTCGGCAGTTCAAATCCGCCAGGCACTCCTTGGAAACTCTATGGGGCAGTTCTACTCTGTCCTATAGGGTTGCTATGAGTCAGAATCGACTCGACGGCACTGGGTTTGGTTTTGGGTATTATCATAAACAGTAATATGAACTCTGTATAAAGTGCTATAGGTTCTTGGGGAAGAAGTGATTGTAATTTCCTGGGTTAAAATATTTTACTAAAGAGTAGTACTGATAATATTTAATTTGAGTCTTAAAGGGTAAGTGTAATGCTATTCCAGGAAGTGGTAAAAATTATATTCAAAACTATAGGAATATGAGCTATCAATTTATTGGAATAGTTTTTCTTTGATGATTTAATAGACATTTAATTTAAATTTTAAACCATTCATTAATTTATTCATTCAATCAAAGATTATTGCAACTATGTGTCAAGCAGAAGCCCTGGTGGCACAGTGATTAAGCACTCTGCTGCTAACTGAAAGGTCAGCAGTTCAAATCCACCAGGTGCTCCTCAGGAGAAAGATGTGACATTCTGCTTCCGTAAAGATTATAGCCTTGGAAAACCTACGGGGCAGTTCTATTCTGTCATATAGGGTCACTATGAGTCACAATCAATTCAATGGCAAAGGGTTTTTTTTTTGTTTTTTTTTTTTTAATGTGCCTAGCAATGTGCTAATGATATGAACAAAATGAATGGTAACAAATAGACATGGCCCTAATTTTCTCATATTAGCAAGGAAGATAATAAAATAATCACATCAAGGAATATTCAGTTACAGGCTCAGATAAGGTCTCTGAAGGAAATTATCATAACTCTATGAGAATTTTATGAGAATATGCTATATAGAGCTTGATCCAGACTGGGGACTGGGGACAGTAGGGACTTTACCAAGGAAGTTATGCTCAGATAAGGGTATGCAAGAATTAATTGGTGGGAAGGGAGAGCTTTAAGCAGATATGTAAATGTGTGAAAACCTACAGGATTTATAAATACTAGGTTATGGTATGATATGGGGGAGTAAGGAAACCCTGGTGGCTTAGTGGTCAAGAGCTCTGGCTGCTAACCAAAATGTGGGCAGTTCAAATCCATCAGGAGCTCCTTGTAAACCCTATGGGGCAGTTCTACTCTGTCCTTATATGGGCGCTATGAGTCAGAATTGACTCGACGGCAACAAGATTACTTTTTTTGTTTTTTTATGGGGGAGTAAAGAGGAGGAGCTTTTCTAGTTGATGCTCCTGGTTGCCTTTTTTCTTGTTTATTTTTTATTTCCTTCAAAGTGGTTGTCACATAGTCTCTCAGTGGGTGAACATAAGATGAAGAGATTAGACAACTCATATTCTGAGTAAAGCATTTTTTGTCTTTATAGTTTTCTGTCCTCATTTTATTGATTAACAACTGGTTCTGGATAATAGTAGAATATGGCATCCTGATTTATAGAACGTCTTGAAATATACAAATATATATTATAGTTGTTTCTTCTTCTGTGAATATACTTGCTATCTGAAAAGGAGAATTTTTATTCATTTAGGTAAACAGTGATACAATTTTCATTTAATTTTCTTTTCTGTGTATGTTCTTTATTACATTCGTTTGCATATAATTTGGTAAGTGAATAAAGATGTTGTATCGTAATAGACAATACTGAGTTCAACAAATGAACAACTGATGAACAATTATTTCTTTATAAATAATCTCTTCCGTAACCAGTATCACCAAACAGTATGTGTCTTAATTGTTTAATAAGAAACTAATTTGCTCTGTAAATTTCACCAAAAGAACAATTAAAAAAAAAAAATCTCTTCCACAATAAAATGATCTTTCTGGAAAAAAAAAAAAAGATCCATTTTTAACTTAGAATTCTGTAGTAAAGGAGTCCTGGTGGCACAAGGGGCTGCTAACTGAAAGGTGGGTGATTAGAACATACCAGCTGATCCTTAGAAGAAAGACGTGGCAGTCAGTCTGCTTCCATAAAGATGTAAAGCTTTAGAAATCCTATGGGACAATTCTACTCTGTCCTACAGTGTTGCGGAGTAGATATTGACTCTATGGCAATAGGTTTGTTTTTGTGGTTTCTTCTGTAGTTAAAAAATAGAAAAATTGCCTGGGCAAAGTTGTGAATCTGAGTGTATGTGGTATAACTGGGCTTCTCATCCATGTATCCATCTTGACACATATAACAAATGACATGACTAGTGATGAAAACTGGAGAGCTGTACCTATTCATAATATTCAAAACATGTAAATATTTGAATTTTACATACAATTTAGAGTTTACTTCTGTCCAAAGAAGCTTTTTTATTGTAAAATAATTTTCATAGGTAAACAGTATGCAAACATAATATTGAATTTAAGTAGGCTTTTTTTTTTTTAAAGTTAATTGTTAAAGTCACTGGTCAGATATTATTTAACTGTGTTTTTTCCTTCTAAATTCCTTTTTTAAGTAACATGGTTTTCTAATGCCTATTCTTGACACATGGTGAGATATGGAGGCATCTGCAGGTTTATGTAAACTTCATAGACCATCGGTGAACAAGTTAAAAGACAACAATCATGAGTAAATCTCACCCCAAAGTCTTTGAATAGGGCGGAGTTAGTGTACTTCGCACAGAATTAGTATTCAAAGAATTACTAAAGATTTGATCAAAACTAATTTTGATTATAATCCAGGTCCCCTTAATAAATCCAGACCCAGGACCCCAGAACATCTTAGAAAGTCTTATAAGCCTAGCTTCTCTCTGCTCTAATGAACCATGAGAGTCAGCAATAAAGTTGCAAAGTCACTAGAAAAGCAGGAAGGCACAGCAGCTTCAGTGTGAGAAAAACCAGCCTTCAAATTCCAGCTCTTCTATCTTCTAACCTTGACAATGAGCAGGTGTCTTAACCTCTTAGTATCAGTTTCACAACTTTTAAATTGAGTACTGTATTGCCCTGAATAGGAGTTGTTGTGGAGAATACAAAATGTCATGTGTGTAAAGTGTTTAGCCCATTACCTGATGTTGGTGCATACTTAGTAAAGGAAACCACTCTAGGAAAAATATAACATATGACGAATTCAGTGGACCACTAGTGTAGGACTGGTTAATCCTTAATGGTAATTCTGAGTTCTTTGATTTTTCTAGGGCTCTTCTGGCTATTCATGACCCACAGGTTACATAATTTTTTTCTTATTGTTGCAAAGATGTTTCAAAAACAGATATTCTTAAAGATTTTCATGAGATACTTTCACAGTCATGGCTCAGTATCAACTGCTTGATGCCAGCAGCCACAATCGTCAGCCTGGCAACTGAAGTCCATGACTGCAGCCTTGTGGGAGCCTTCTGGAACTCTTGCACTCCACAATGCTTGTTTAGGTAGGCACGAACTGTTGCCAGTGGAAATCCTGGGCTTTCTGGTATGGCAGATGCTCAACTACTACTCCAACAGAGCTCCAGGCTATGGCTCCCATAGCCCCATAAGTTGGAATTTTTTGCCAAGAGCCCCAGTGTTATGGCAGAAAGAAAGCCCTGACCGTCAAGGGACATCTTTATGGTACTATGTGCTGAAGCCTGGCAGGCAGCCACAAGAGACTTTTGAGACCTGATGGTTGTATTATTCCAGAATTAAAGAAATACCCATACCCTCACAGTTTGAAAACCATTGTATCGGCCATGTCCTCTTTCAAAATATGCTTTGTCACAGGGATTTCAAGATAGAAATATCTGAGGCCTAAAAATAGTTTTGCTAGTATAAAGAAAATAAATAAATAAAGCTAGTTCAGTTCTCCTAATACTAAATTTCTTTGTGAAAGAAAGAGAACTAAGAATAGAAGCAAAAAAAAGGAAAGAAATACTAACACATTATTGTGGACTGAATCAGAGTTACATGCCAGATATTTGGCTTCATGTTCTTTTTAAAATAGCATTCCTGTCCATTCTTGTTAAATTTGGATTGCTCCCAAGAGTTCCTTTGTGGCTAATTTAACACCCGTGAACTCATGGTGATGCTAAGTATAAATTCATTGCCTACTGGATGGAATAATTTTACTTTACTCCAAAGTTATTGCAATAATTTATTAGTAAAAATCATAAAAGTTCATATTGGATTAATCACTTTATTCATTTTCCATTAATTAATTAAAGAATAATTTTATTACTTAAAAAAAAAAGCACCTCTGATTTCATATATTGTAAAGACAGGTTGGAAATAGACCTGTTTAGCCATATAAATAAATAGCACCTAAAAATAATGTCTTTAAAACACTGAGTGAAAATGAAAACATTATGTGAAGTCATGTTAAGTAAGACCTAATGCTTTCTCTCAGCCTTCCTTTTTACCTTTTACCACCTTTCACTTTATCAAATACAGTTTGTGAAACATTGTTGGGATGGGAGTTTTTAAAGTCAACCTACTGGTTAGTTAACGCTACCAAGAGACACGGCTAACTAGCAGCAATATGTATTGAATTGGATAAAGCAGGTGTTTTTTTTTTTTGGTAAGGTGTTTTACATACGGAGTATTGCGGACTCAGAGTAGAAATTAGCAAGATAGAATCTGGTTAGAGCCTAATACAGTAAAATAAAATTTGGAAAAGCCAAATGCAATAGATGTAGAAAATAAGTTATTTTAGTTTACCTAATTTAAAGTACATCTAAAGGATTAAAATACGTTCTTATTAGAATCAAATTAGAGCTAATAACACATCTTTAATGCACTAAAAAAATTTTTTTTTTTAATGCATATTTGGAGCCCTGGTGGCATAATGGTTAATAGCTCAGATTCTAACCGAAAGGTTGGCAGTTAGAATCCACCAGCCCCTCCTTGGAAACCCTATGGGTCAGTTCTGCTCTGTCCTAAAGGGTCACTATGAGACAGTATCACCTCGACAGCAACAGTTTTTTTTTTTTTGGTTTTAATGCATATTTAATATGTTGAAGTCTTTAACTGATGGTTATACACATATAAATTAGAGATTATATTTTAAAAATAAAATATATCAAGCATTTAATTATTATAGGTTATGTCGAAAATGTTTAATTATCACAATTTATCTGTACATATCTGTAATTCAAGTAATATATTTTATCAGAACTTTCTTTACTTGTAAGAAAATGGAAAATATCAAATGGATGTTATTCACAACCAATAGCTAATTTTGCCTGCTGCCTGCCAGGTATTCTTTCTAGGTAAGACAAATATAATTATCATGTAAACTAAAATTATTAGATCGAATAATACCTATGAGGTCCATACAGATAATATAAAAGAATGAAGAAGGTTTGATGTTAAAAAAAAAAAAAAATAATAAGTTATATGGATTTGTGCAACAGAGGATGTGTTCATCTAAAAGTATTCAACCATAATAAAATTATAAACACTTTGTGGACTAAGACAAACATACTTCCAGGCCTATGCTTGTTAAAAAGATAGGAAAGAGCTTCTCTTTAGCATTCAAGAAGAGAATTATACAGTTATAATTCTTCATTATAAAAATAAAAATAATCATTCATGAAAAAACATTTGAGGGAGATTCAGCCGAATTTAGAAGTAAAGCAAGGCAAATAAGTTCAATCATTCCAAATGTATTTATTCAAAACACATTTTGAGTGATTTCTGTGGACTAGACATTGTGTTAGTCAATAGATTTTGTTCTTAAAGCTACTAGCTTGTTGAGAAGTCAGAAAAGTTGGCAATTATAATATGATATAATGAATTTTATGATACTGTAGGAGCTGGATACTAGAGATCATCAGAAAAGAAGGCACCAGAAAGATTTCAGGAAAAAACAAAGAAAACCTAAACACCATATGCAGAGATAGCAGTAAGGATGTAAATTCGTTCATGGCACCCTTAGGGAGGCAAGTATTTCCACACAGCTCCCACCACATCCCGGAGGGCCCATCGTGCTGTCCTCCACCAGTGGTTTTCACCTGGGAGGTACTATTCACTCAGAAGAGTTTTAGAAGTATGTTAAGGGAATTTAGTTGTTATAGTAAAGAAGTGAGCTTCTGGTACTTAATGAGAAGGGGCCAGAGATGCTAAATATCCTGTAATGTGTTAGAAAATTACACACAGTGAAGAATTTTACATCCCAAAATATTAGTGTTGCTCTTCAAGAATCCCTGTTCCAGAGCTTGTCATCTTTAACACCAGTTGCTGTTGAGTTGATTCTGACTCATGGTGACCACATGTGTGTCAGAGTAGAACTGTGCTCCGTAGGGTTTGCAATGACTGGTTTTTCAGAAGTGAATCACCAGGCCATTCTTCTGAGATGCCTGTGGGTGGATTTGAACCTCTAACCTTTTGGTTAGCAAATGAGTGTGTTAACAGTTTGTACCATCCAGGAACTTCTTGTAATATCTAATAAAAACGGCATATCCAAAGCTTTTATTAAAATTGTCTCAGTCCTTGACTACAACCTCCCATACCTAGATTATTATTTGCCTCTGATCTTTGACCACATTAAGATCTTCAAACCATTGACCATATCGTTTTTTCTTTCTTTTCCCAGCATTTTCTTTGTCCTTATTTCTCCTTACTCTTTTTTATGTGATTCCAGCACAGCAGTCCTTCTCTTACATGTACACTTTACTCCCTTACCCTTCTCTTTCTCAATTACACTCTGCTGGAAAAAGATAATTCTCTTACCCAGGCTCTTCTCTGATTCCCACCTATATCTGAGCTGCTACATGAACTGTGGACATAGGAGAACACACAAATAAGATGAGCGCTCTCATTTTATTTTATGCTCTCAAATCTCATATTTGTCCTCAGAGTTAGCTCACAATCCTGGTACAGTTTGTTAGGTAATATTCCCACTAATCAAAACAACTTTTAAGCCTTTTCTTTTATCTTTAAACGTTCAATGCTTCATTCTCCCTGTTCTCTCAAATGATGAGTTTAGGTCCAAATTCTCTCACAAAATAAAGGTAATCAGAAGAGATACGCCTTATCTTTGTACCAACAAATGTATATCTATGTCCTTCTTTATGTTGTCTTTTATTGTCTAAAATTGACTAATTGTCCCTTCTGGATGCAAGTCAATCTTGTATCCTGATTCCACTCCAATTATTCTGAATACAGGGCTCCTTCCTCTTGTAATTATCACCTTCTGTAACCTATTAACAATATCCCAACCATGTTGGATCATTTCCAGTAACTTACACACGTAATGCAAATGCCCTCCCCAGCTGCTGTCACACTTCTCTGTACTTCCCAGGGGAGCATATTCACTCTCCCCTCACTCTCACATTCCATTTTCTCTTGATTACATTCCAGGTAGGCTTTTCTCCTCAGCATGCTTCTAAAACCACAAGGTCAAAAACATTAAATTTGTTATAGTCAATGATCCTTTTTTTTTTATTTTAAATTTTCAAGCCACATTTGATGTAATTTCTCTCTCTATTTCTTAGAGGATATCTCTCGTTTGTCTTCTAGCATACCACACTCTCCTGATTTTGCTCCTAGCTCACCAATCAGTTGTTCTAAGACTCCTTTTCCAGCTTTTACTTTCTTCCATATGTTTAAGCATTTGAGTTACAGTTTAGCCCTCCTCTCTTGTCCATCTAAACATTTTGACTGGTTAATCTTATCTGTACCACCAATTGCCTTAAATAGTATCTATGTAATATTCCCATCAGTGGGTTTTACCAGCTCTCCTTCAGAACCTGTCCCCAGTAATAACACATTTTACCCCTTTTGTTACAAACTTCTTACCATAAAATATCTTCAGTACTTTGTCTGGAATACTTTACTCTTGCTGACTTGCAATTCATTCTTCACATGAAAGCCAGAGAGATCATTAAAAAAAAAAGATGAAATTTTCCAAGAGCTTTGCACCACATCTAGAATAAAAGCCAAGCTCCTTACAAATGTCTATAAGACCCTTTATGTTCTGATTCCTATCTAGGTGACTTAACTCACCTTCCTCCATCCTCACTCTTGTCTTCTGTTCTATCACCCCACTGGCTTTCTTATTATTCCTTAAAACTATTTTTCTTACCTAAGGGCCTTTACTCTTGCTTTCCACTCTACCTGTAATAATCTCCTCTCCCCTACATCAATTCAGAACAGTTTAGGTTATTCACATACGAATTATTGAAATCTTTGTCCATAAGTTATCATTTAAAATATCTATTATCAGCCCTTCCTATCTAATGTTCTCCTCACGTAAAAACAATCTCTGTCAAATTATATTCTGTTATTCAACACTATTCGAGATTATCTTAATCATTTTTTAGTTTACCTGTTAATTATCTTCACTTCCTATAGATTTAAGATCCACAAAAATGATAGCAAGTTTCCTCCTTCTTTGTCGATAATGTATCCCAAGTGCTAGTAACAGTATCTGCAACGAATGAGTGAAGGGACGAAAACTAACATAAAGGCTAAGTTTATAAAACCAGTCTCACATGAATCAGAGATCTTACCCATTACCAAGATTTACCAAGACTTTCAAGGATACAGGTGATCAAGAGAATCAGTGAAGCCTAAAGGACTGGGACATTGAGAGTAACTCCCCAAATTCTTCATACTTGCATTGGACATGCATCCTCTGGCCCAGTGTAAACAAGACCACTGAGTAAGTTACATAAGTTAGGAACTCTCGTCATGGGGAAATGCGAGACATCCTGAGTTTATGAAACATCTTTATTTTACATACCAGCTTATATGGCATTGTCTAGGAAGTATGCTTCGTAAATGAGTTTCTGTTAGCTCAGCTGCTAACAGAAAGGTTGATAGTTCAAGTCCACCCAGATGCTTCTTGAAAAAAAGGACTGGCAATCTATTTCTGAAAAATCAGCCATCGAAAACCCTACAGAGTACAGTTCTACTCTTACACACATGTGGTCACAATGAGTTGGTATTGACTCCAAGCCAACCGGCAGGCATGCTTCATAAGACAATCGATTTGTGTTTTGATTACCACAAGCAGTGCTTAAGCAAGAACATCTTTTTGGAACATTTCATAGATAGAAACTCTCTTCTTCACAAATCTTATTTGACCATTTATCTGGAGGTTCACTGATCATGTTGACAAGATTAGACGAGTTTGTCTGCCTTCTTTTATTTTCACTGGAAACGTAGAACTAATAATTATGGGATAAGAGGATCACACCCCAAATGCTTTAATTTCTTCTCTTCAGCATACATGCCTAGGTCCTAGAAAATGAGGTTTGATTTACAGAACTTTGTTCAAAAGGGGTAGTTACAAGATCATAAACGTCCTTGTATAGCAATTCAAGAAGCTTAATGAATTTGCCCACTGAAAGGTTTTAAATAAGAAAATATGATCAGATTAAGATTTTAAGAAAAATTACTCCTAAAGCCTCTTAGTTTGTTTTTCAGCCTTCAGGCTCATCCTTTTCAATTATGTTACCAAGTTCTCAAAGAATTGTTAAATACAACTGCTGTCCACAGACATTCAGATCTCAATTCCAATTTCACAATTCTCTTAGGATTTGGAATCAATTTTATAATGACCATATAAAATGAATTTAAAAATACTTCTTTTTAAAAAATTCTCTTGATTAGCGTTATTTTCTTCTGATGTAAATTCACCAAAAAAAAAAAAAAAAATTCATCTAGGCTCTTATTTTGGGAAAAAAGTCTCTAAAAAACCATTCCTCTTTGTGTGAAGTTTTTAAATTTTTATTTTATAGTTTTAAATAAGTATTTAAATATTCAAATTTTCTATTCTTGCTTGTGTCTGTTTTGACGAGTTGAGTTTATCTAGGGTTTTTCCACTTCATCTAAATTCTAGTTAGTTAGTATAACTTTATTGAAAATATCCACTTTATCTTTTGGATATCTGTAGGATCTGCAGTGATATCCTTCTTTTCACACTGATATTGGCCATTTGGGCCTTTCCACTTTCTTGATAAACATTAGTAGGGATTTACCAATTTTATTAATTTATAAAAAACTACTCTAAGTATTGTTGATTTTCTACAGTATATATTTGTTTTCTCTTTCACTCATTTTCAGCCTTATTTTATACCATTTTGGGGGAATTTACAGGCCATTCTTTTTCTGACTTAAGATAAAATTACATAATTTTCAGTAGTTTGTTTACAATGCACTTAAGTGTATGAATTTTTTCAAACTATGGCTATCCTTGCATTTTACAAATTTTGATATGTTATAAGGTTAAACATATATTCTGTTTTTGTGATTTATCTTTGACTCTTGAGTAATTTGAAAATATATTGCTTAATATCCAAATGGAAACCCTAGTGGCATAGTGGTAAATATTCCATATTTTCATAAAAATAATGTGTTCTACAATTTTAGGTGCAGTGGTATATATATAATCATTTTAAAAATTTTGTTGTTCAAATATTCTTTATCTCTACTCATATTTTTTTTTTCCTTGTTCTATCAATTACTGTAACCAAGTCAAAACAAAACTCACTGCTGTCGAGTTGGTTCCAACACATAGTGACCCAATAAGGCTTCCAAGGCTGTAAATCTCTATAGAAGCAGACTGCCACATCTTTCTCCCAAGGAGCTGCTGGTGATTTTGAACCACTAACCTTTGAGTCAGTAGTCAATTGCTTTAACCACTGTACCACCAGTGCTCCTTATAAATTCTTGTAGATATATAAATTCTTATAGATATATATAAGTCCACTGTAATGACGGACTTCTTGTTTATTTCTCAATTGAGTTCCATCAAATTTTGCTTTATCAATAATGTTTCAATAATGAAACATTATTAGCTTTAATTACCTTCTTATGAATCAACTCTTTATCTTTATTAAAAAAAGCCCTCTGATTTTTATCTCTTATTATGTTTATTGATTTAATGTCTGTTTCATCTCATGTTAGCATAATTATACCAACTTTCTTTGCATAATATTTTAATGTATATCATTTTCTCTTATTTTCACTTTCTGGACCTCATATTTATGTAATTTTTTTTTATATAAAAATATGTGTTTTTAAGAGGGTGAACTATGTTTGTCTTTTTATTGACATATTTAGCACATTTTTATTTGTTACAATTATGGATTTTACCACTATTATTTTACTATTTGCTTTTTGTTTATCCCAGCAGTCCTCATTCTGTTTTCTTCCATTTTGATTTATTATTATTAAGAGTTTTTTTCATCTTTCTCATCTGTTAGATTCTAGTTATACTTCCATTTGTTATTCTTTCAGTACTTAGCCCAGATATTACAACCTACAAACTTGACTCATTAATACCTACTCTAAACTAGAACTTTTACACCTCTAAAACAATGCAAATGTTTTAGAACCTTTTACATCCATTTATTATTTGCCTTTTGTGCAGGAAGAAAGTGGACTTCATTCTACATATATTTTAAGCTTCACAAGATATTATTCCTATTTTTGCCTATTCAATTAAAATTAATAATAATAATAACCTCCTTATTTACTCTTTCCATGATTATTTATCTCAGTCTTCATTTTTTTTTTTTTTTTTTTAGCTTGAAGCACATCCCTTAGTATTTCTTTTAGTACTGTTTGGTTGTGACAATTTTTCTCAGAAAAAAATTTTTTTTTACTTTGATTTTTGAAAAAAGTGATTAGTGATCATCTTCTTTTAGCACTCCAAAGCCATTCTATTTTCTTCTACTTCTATTATTTTTTTGAAAGGTCATCTAGTAAATTTTTATTTCTTATGCCTTTAAAGTTTTTTTTAAGATTTCCTCTTTGATTTCCTTATCAGCCACTTTGTTATGAAATACTACATCTTTTCTCTTATCTATTTCTAATTTTATTTCCTTGTTCCAGTGTGGGTAACTTTTATTGACATACATTCCTCTTTGCTAATCATCTCTTCTCTGTCTAATCTGTTGGTAAGTTCATATACTGAATGCTGAATTTCAGTTCTGTATTTTTCCAGGTGTTTGGTTCACCACATCATACATGTACTTGAGTATATTCAAAACCTTTATTTGATTGCCTCTACTTCATACTTTGAACATTTGTGTTTTTTATGTGTTTGTTTCATTTTTTTTTTTTTTTTTATCTTTTCTTTCTGCCTGATATCAGGCCTGGGAATTTTGTTTGAATGCTAGACGTTGTAAATGAAAAACTGTAAAGGCTCTGGATTATGTTATTTTCTTGCAGACAGGAATTAATTTTATTCTATCAGGGAGTTAGAAGACAGACTCATTGTTTTAATCAGCATCAAATTACCTAGTTTCTTGCCTAATATCAATCTTTACCAACACTTTCCAAGTGTACAGGCAACCAAAAGCCTCAGGAAAGCACAGAAGTCTGAGATATTGAGGATGACTCCCCAGATTACTTATTCCTACGTTGAATATGTTCTCCCTATTTAAATGAAACTGAGAAAAAATAACTTGTAACCTTTCCAGGCAGGCCTCTTTTGAGTCTTCTAGCCGGAAAAAAATATCTTTTTTATTATATTATCTTTTTGAATAACACATTTTTATCATAGCACTTATCACAACTATAATTTAATAAATATTTGTATAAACTTTTGTCTTTTCTGGTAGACTCCAAGAAGCTTTATGTGGCATGCAGGCATTATGCCCTCCTTTTTTTTTTTTTTTAAAGGAGAATGACACATCTTGGATTAACTTCATATGTAAAACCCATTTCTAAGCAGAAAACTCAATTATATTAGCACTTGGAATATAGATAACCAACTTCGGCTTGCTATGTGAGTACCAATTAAGACTTTTCCCAGGACTGAATATTACTTTGAACAGAAAGAAGATGGACAGACATTAGCAGTAAAAATGCCCCTGAATAGAAATTTCTCCAGTGAGCAGAAGGCCAAGGATATAAAAGAGAGTATTTAAATGCATGTTTTCTTCACAAAACTGAAATGTGGGCAGACAGTTTATTGCTGTTTTAATGGCACCTTGCAGAGATGAAATTAACATTTGATTTACATGAGTGTCCTTGGGTAGAGGCAATTGTGACTACTCATATCCACTGATAGCAGCTGAATTAGTTTTAACCTCTTGAAGAAATAATCAAGAAGTCATAACGAAAAGCTAAATGCAGATGTCCACTTAATACGTAGTGGTACTTCATGCAGTAAGAAAGAAATTGTGGAATAATAGTACTTTATACTTACTAAATTGCTGTCCTTTAAGGAGTCAAAGGAATTTACACAATTTTCTAATGTACTAAACTATTCATAGAACAAGATTTTATCATTTTGAAAACAATCTATGACTTAGGACTCATAAGAATACACAGTCAAAAAACTCTTAAGAACATGAACTCAGAAGTCATCAGGGGTCAATTATGTTCTACATGTGCATTAGCCAATATGGCATCTTAAAAAAAGATAGAGAACGATTCAGGGGCATTGGTGGCTCAGTGGTAGAATTCTTGCCTTACATGAAAGAGACATAGGTTTGCTTCCTGGACAATGCACCTTTTACAGAGCTACCATCTACTAGACAGCAGAGGCTTGCATATTGCTATATTGCTGAGCAGGTTTCAGAGGAGCTTTCAGACTGAAATGAACTAGTTAGGGAAGCCCCAGTTTACTTTAAACAATAAGCCAATGAAAATTGAATGAATCCAAACAGTACAATCCAGAACAGATCTTGGGGATGGGGCAGTACTGAGCAGCATTTCATTCAGTTGTGCACGGGGTCCCCATGAGTCAGGGCTGACTCCACAACAACTAAAAACAACAGCAAAGGCAATGATAAAGTGAAGAATATAAGTCTTTACTAAAAGCAAAAAGTTTATTGTTTTAAATTAGTGTTTTGACTAAATAAAATATATTCATAGAACAAACTGACCCATGGGCTATCGGTGTTTGATCTCTGATTCTAGTTCAAACTCTTTATATTACTTTGAATCACACCATTCTTAGATAGGCCAGCGACTTGCCTAATCCAAGGTCACACAATAAATTACTAGCAGACGTGATACTTGGTCTTATTCTGACAATTTCATTAAGTTGTTGAAACTCATTAGTTCAAAATAGTTATAAATTTCTGTTTTGCATTATCCAATTAAGACCTACAAGTATTTATGGAAATTATCATCTTCCACATTTTATAAATAGAACCATCGATGCACTAATATAAAGTGAATTACTGGTGCATCGTAGAGTATGGAATAGCATACTTAATTGAGCACCAAGTTCCACATGTGTTATACTATTAATAGCTACAAAAATCTCTGAAGGAAAGCCTAAAAAGTATACTTTACTAGTGAAACATTTTATAGCACTTCTCTTTGCTAACTCATGAATTCACGCCATAATGAAAGAGCAATATGGATGCAAAGGCAACTAATTTACTTTAACCATACCAAATTTTGCATTTATTCTATATTTAAGGGCACACATATACATTCATTTCAAATATTGTCTCCATTAATTTTAACGTTCCTAGTTTAAATACTATCTTTAGGGAGGGAGGTATTGTGCATTAAAATGAAACAGAAATACATTTTAAGGCTCTTAAACATGCTGACCCACCACTCATCTGTGAGTTTGTTGTACTGTGGTGGTTTGCTTGTGCTGTTATGTTGGAAGCTATAATGCCTGTATTAAAATTCTGGCAGGGTCACCCATGCTGGGCAGATATCCACTTAATACATAGTGGAGCTTCCAGACTAAAACATACTAGGAAGAATGATCTGGGGGTCTACTTCAGTTGAATTACATCTCAACATAAAGAAAACAAAAATCCTCACAACTGGACCAATAATCAACACCATGATAAATGGAGAAAGATTGATGCTGTCAAGAATTTCATTTTACTTGGATCACAATCAACACCCATGGAAGCAGCAGCCAAGAAATCAAAGTACATATTGCATTGGGTAAATCTGCAGTAAAAGAACTCTTTAAAGTGTTAAAGAGTAAAAATGTAACCTTGAGGACTGAAGTGCACCTGACTCAAGCCATAGTATTTTCAATGGCCTCATATACATGTGAAAGATAGACCATGAATAAGGAAAAAAAAAAAAAAAAGGAAAACTGAAGGAGAATCGATGCCTTTGAATTACAGTGCTGGCAAAGAATATTAAATAGATCATGGCTTTCCAGAAGAAGGAACAAATCTGTGTTAGAAATACAGCCAGAATGCTCCTTAGAAGCATGGATGGTGAGACTCTGTCTCTCGTGCTTTTGACATATTATCAGAAGGGACCAGCCCCTGGAGAAGGACATTATGCCTGGTAAAGTAGAGTGTCCAAGAAAAAGAGGAAGACCATCAAAGAGATGAATTGACACAGCGGCTGCAACGATAGGCTCAATTCAAAGAGTTGGATTGACACAGCGGCTGCAATGACAGACTCAATTCTGTTGTTCACAGAGTTGCTAAGATTCAGAACCGACTCAAAGGCACCTAACAACAACAACAAAAGTGCTGGCAACCTAAAATTATGGTCTTGATCTACTAGTGTTCAGGCATTAATAATCTACCCAGAATAAAACTATGTTTTTCTATGTTTTCGAAATCTCAGGAGTTGGTCTAGTAAAAGGATAAAAGTCTTAATGTAAGTGACAGCTAATACAGAGTTTCCATCAAGTCAAATGGCAGGAACTTTGATTTATGAAACTCAAGTATCCAAGTTCTAGACGAAAAGACATTCTTTCTGTGTGCATTTCAACTGAAAATGGTGATGTCTGTATGGAGAAACTAAGGTGATCCAGGGAAGGACAATAGGTATAACTAAATGTGTGTAACAGAACTTTCAATATAAAAGAAAAGGAGGTAACTAAGTATGTGTGGTGGTGATTGTAATTTCAAATAGTAGGGAGGCTTGATGGGAGATTCTAGTAAATCTTTTTATTAAAAAAGAAATATTATTTAATATTTAATCATAATAATCTTATTAGAGATAAGTAAATATTAAATGATTAATTATAGTTAATAGATTAAATAGGTCCATTGGATTGTTTTTAATTTATAAATAAGTAGGTAGTATTATATTCACAAATCCTATATACAGATGGATAGAGTATATGATTACCACCTATGCTATGAAATCATGTTCACTTGTCTACTAATCTTTAACTTAAATACCTTTTTCTTTTATTTTTTCTGAGGCATCAGGGACTGTGGGAAGTGAATGCAGGGCAGGGCCAAGCAGGCTTGGGCCCCAACCCAGACCCACCCCGCTAAATACCTTTTTAAAAGACTGTATTTCATTTAAGAGAATCTGAATTTTAAAAATCAGACTCATTTTAGATTAGTGATAAGATTTCATATTTTAAATGCAAGACATTAGAAACTCCTTGATGGTTGGCCAAATGTTATATGTGAAATTTCATTATTGTCATTATTAATACCCAAAATATACAAAGATTCCTATTCGGGAAAAAGACATAAATCTTGATGTGCAACTCATTTAGAACTCCCAAGATTATTGATGAGATCCAACTTAATCCATAACATAGTTTAAATACAGAACACATAATACTGTAAAAACTAGTATCATATCTCCTCCTCAGGAAAATCATTTTGTGCTCTTAGTTAATAAAATTTTCCCTTTCCCAATGTGGCCTCCAAATTAGGTATTACTCCTGGGGTATTTACTTCCTCATTCACATCCATATTAAACTGTCAAGTCTCCAGTTGTGAGTAGGGACTGAAAAAAACTAGAATTGAGGCAGCTGTCAAAATGGCATAATTTGAGACTTCTTCAGATTAAAAATAAAACAAATCTGTTTCTGTCCCATTGATTTCCACTCATGACGGTCTTGTGTGTTACAGAGTAGAACTGTTCTACAGGGTTTATTGACCGTAATCTTTAAGGAAGAAGGAAGAAGTTCTCCAAGCCCTTCTTCTGTGGAGCTGCTGAGTGAGTTCAAACTGCCAACTTTTAGGTTAGCAGCTAATCACAAACTGCTTACTCCACCTAGGCTCCTTTCCTTCGGAATGTTCTTGTTGTTGTTGGTTGCCATCGTCGATTCCCATTCATGGAGACTCCGTGTGTGCAGAGAACTTCACAGGGATTACAAGGCTGTGACCTTTAGAAAACAGATCACCAGCCCTGTCTTCTGAATAGGAGGGGTTATTCCTGATATCTGTAATTAGAAAAAGTTTGTGAAAGCATGCAAACATGATGGATGTTGTGGGGAGAAATATTGATGTAAGTTGTGGGGAGAAGAATTTAAGTAGGAGCTATACTAGGCTATAATTCTAAGTCTTTAGGCTGTGTTTATGTATAAAAGTAATATATATGAACTTGTTAAACACTTTCATGAATTAGAAACTTTTCTGAACACTTTATGAAGTCATTTCAATTCTCATGTACTCTGAAAAATATAGTATAACATTGAAATACATTCTAAAGGGAAAAGATGAAACCATGCATAAGAAAGTATTATAAAAATGTTGGTTATATTTGTTAATCTCTGTAAAACACTTTTATTGAATTCTATAAGATACATATTATGGAAGCACTTTAGGAATATATAGTCACTATTGCTACTGTTCTTTCAAACAAGGAGATTATGATCTAAATCTTAACTCTTCAGTATGCTTTGATTGAAGTGTTTGGATGTACCCAAGTTGACCTCAAATAACTCATACAAGTGTCCTTTTGAAGTAAGTAAAAGTCTAAAAAAAAAATTTTTTTTGCTAAAAAGGCTATAGGATTGAGTTCAAATTATTATTATTGAGCCAAAGTCTGTAGGAGCATCATCAAAATTAACCTAGGTTAAGGAAAAGAGGGAATATGGTGGTAACAAACTTTAAGAAATAAATTGCATTTGAATCTCAATATTTTATACAGAAAGCTAGTGATACATTAAATTTTGGGAAATACTTTGCTCACATCACTTTATCAGTCTCTCAACTAATAAGTCTCAGAAATTAAACCAATATTCACATCCCGTTACCAACAAGTCAATTCTAACTCATAGCAAATGATAGGAGCCATGGAGGCACAGGGTTAAGAGCATGGCTGGTAACCAAAAAGTCAACAGTTCAAATCCACCAGCCAAGTTTTGGAAGCTCTCTGGAACAGTTCTACTCTGTCCTGTAGGGTCACTATGAGTCAAAATCGACACAGTGGCAACAGGTTTAGTTTTTCTTTTTTTTCTTTTAATATTCACATACCTAAAATGACCCACTCCTTTCTAGTTGATTCTCACTCATAGCGACCCTATAGGACAAGGTAGAACTGCCTCATAGGGTTTACTAGGAGTAGCTGCTAGATTTAAACTACCCACATTTTGGTTAGCTGCTGAGCTTAGTAGGAACCAACTGGATGATAACGGGTTTGGTTTTTGTCTCTAAAATGAAAGATAACTTTGTGCATTATTCACTATTAAGGGAAAGATTTTGTGCTTGTCTGATATAATCTGTTTCTGTCAAGTCGATTCCGACTCATAGCAGCTCAATAGGACTGAGTAGAACTGCCCCATAGAGTTTCCAAGGAGCCCCTGTTAGATTCGAACTGTAGACCTTTTGGGTAGCACCCGTAACTCTTAACCACTAAGCCACCAGATTTCCTGTCTGATATAACATTTCTAATTATAAAAACCCTCAAGTGTCTGTCAGTTTGTCCTACTGTGGGGCTTGTGTGTTGTTGTGATGCTGGAAGCTATGTCAAAAGTATTCAAATACAAGCAGGGTCACCCAGGGTAGGCAGGTTTCAGCTGAACTTCCAGACTAAAAGAGTATAGGAAGAAGGATCCCACAGTCTACTTCTGAAAATAACTAACCATGAAAGCCTTATGAATAGCAGCAGAACATTGTCTGATACAGTGCCGGAAGATATATCCCTTAGATTGGAAGGCAGTCAAAATACAACTGGGCAAGAGCTGCCTTCTCAAATTAGAGTCAACCTTAATGGCACAGTTGGAGTTAAGCTTTTGGGACCTTCACTTGCTGATGTGGCATGACACAAAATGAGAAGAAACAGCTGCAAATATCCATTAATAATTGAAAGTGGAATGTATGAAGTATGAAACTAGAAAAATTAGAAATCATCAAAAATGAAATGGAAGGCATAAACATCAATACCCTAAGCATTAATAAGCTGAAATGTACTGGTATTGGCCATTTTAAATTGGACAATCATATGGTCTACTATGCCAGGAATGACAACTTGAAGAGGAATGGCATTGCATTCATCATGAAAAGAACATTTCAAGATCTATCCTGAATTACAACGCTGTCGTTGATAGGATAATTTCCAAAGGCCCACAAGAAAGACCAGTTAATATCAATGCATCCTGATTGCATATTTGATTAATTTCAGACTGCAGAAGTTGGTAAAAATCTTTAATTTCTCCATCTTTTTTTTTGGTCTTAGTGGTTGGTATGTAAATTTGAATAACTTACACACATACCATTATTTAAATATAACATGGATTTATTAAATCATTTAATTCCGTAAGCATACGATGAGTGCCCAGGCACTATGATTGGTACTAGAAATACATGATGTTGAATTAGGATGAAACTTGCCCTGCGTAGGCTAATACTCTAGCAAGGAAGATAGAGGATTGAATCAGAGATTATTGACCACTGTGATCAATTAAATGATAAAATCAGGCATCTAATTAGTTCAGGGAAACCTCCCAGGAGAAAAGTTTTAAATTGCCACAATTTATTTCTCATTTCAATTTGATTTAAAAATCTTTGCTATTCCCTCTTTAAAGGTCATACATAAAAGCTTTAAAACTCTTGTCCGTTTTTCTTATTTATTTTTTTGTTTTCATTTGAGAAAACTAGTCCCAGGGAATTCCTTAAAAGATTGTCATCAGAATATCACTCGGGATTGTGAAGTCCTCTCATGCTCCTGTTGCTATAATTGTCATGCATCTATAGGCCATCTATTTCATTTCAGGAAATCACAAGAATCCTTTTAACAACAACTCAATCTCTTATCTAAGGATTACAAAGAAAGGGGGTAGCAACTAAGAAATGCAAACAGAAAAATATAAGAATTGCAACATGGACATTGATTTTATTTTATCTTTTTATTATCATTTTGAATCATCAGTGGTGTGACAGTGTAATCTCAAGAGCTTATTGTACAGTTTTGCTGAGGCCAGAGGAAACTGCTTTCTTTATTTTAAAAAATTTAGTGCATGTTAAATAGTGAAGCACAAACCACATTGTGAATTTTTTTCTGAACTTTGCCTGTGATAAATTAAGAACCTTGACATGAATTCTATTTTATCAAATAGTTTCATAATACCTGATATAATAGAACAAGCCTATTTAGAAATCCTGAAAGCCTTTACTGACTAGCTTTTGCTAATGTATTTGACTGAACCATATGAAAGTGTTATTTCTGCAGGTTTAAAAACTGTCAAAAATGCCAGCTTTTTATCTATTAGCAAATCGTTGTCAGTTATTTGTACAGGATACTAAGATGCATATATCAATTTACTATATATCTCATAAAAGCATATACTTTTTAGTCTTTTATGAACATTAAAATATTTTAATATCTGAATATTCTACTAAGATCTTTAAATTAAATGTACAGAGAATTTAATGTTTGAAGTTTGTGTGCATTTATTAGTTTTATTAACAGTATTCCCAGATGTTTATTCTTGGGCTATTAAAACTATAAAATCATGAACATCTAGACATAGTAAAAGGAAACCTACCAAAAGAGTTCTGACTGTATCATTAACTAAAGCATCAAAGGTAAACAGATATTGTTAACAGTTTGAACACCTCCCAAATATGACATTTTCAACTTAAATGCTCACAAAGCACCCACCTACCATGTGTGTGTCAGCTTGTCATACTGTTGTAGTTTACATGTTGTGATGCTGGAAGTCATGCCACCAGTATTTCAACTAACGGATGATCCATGAGGACAATTTTCAGTGGAGCTTCTAGACTATGGCAGAGTAGGACGAAAACCTTATATATCACAACAGGACCTTGTCTGACTCCCTTGTATTAGGTATGTTATCAGGAGGGATCAACTGCTAGAGGAGGACATCATGTTTGATGAAGTGGAGGGCCAGTGAGGCCGTGGGAGACCCTTGGTGAGGTGGATTAGCACAATGGCCACAGGGTGGGCTTAAAAAGGCTGACAATCGTGAGGATGAGGCAGGACCCGGCAACATTTTGTTCTGTTGCACACAAGGTCTCTATGAGTTGGAGTCAACTCTACAGCAGCCATCTATCTACCCACCTGTCCAAGTGCCAATAGTCAGAAAAAGCATTTCTATTTTCATGTAAGAAAAGTTATTCAGAGGTTAGACTTCTGAGAAGTTCAGACTCCTGGATAAGTGCATAATTTTTACATTATTTTCAAAAGGAAGACCTTCTAAGCAATGATAAAAACAACAAAGAAATGCTAATCTGTAGCGGATTATACTTGATGCACAAACACGGGCCAATTCACCAGTCTAAATGAAAAAGCATGTTATTTCTCTTGCTAGCGGTGACTGGTACACCTGTTAATAGCATCAAAGAAGAGGGCTAGTGAGAGGAGAAAGAAGCTGCAACAAATGGTTCTTCATTCTGGGAAAGGAAGAGTCTTTACACACTTAAGTAATGTCCAGAGGAATCACTACAGGAATCATGTTAAAGGCTCTGAGGAGCAGCCCCCAGGTCTGAGGACAAATTGCTGCAGTAGCAACCCCTTTGTCTAACAAAATACAGTAGCTTGATGGGTGTTCCATCACCGCTGCATAAGCATCTGCCTTCAGATTGCAATAAAAAATACTTGCTCAGGATATTTCCAGTTTATGACTGCTCAATGCTATACAATTTCAATGGAAAGAAGAAACAGTATTCCCATAGGGTCACCTGATGTACCTTCTATCATTTATATCAGCAGTCTTGAACACAGAGGGTACCCAACGTAGTACAGGGAGAAAATATTGGAATTATTTCTTTCTTCTTTCTCATTCTGTTTAATTTATATTTGTGCACATGGTTTATAATGTACAAAATATTTGGTAGAGTTATGCATGAATAAAAATATTGCAAGTTCAAGATACATAAAACTGGGATAAGTGCTCAACTCTAGGTATCATCACATTATTATTAAAAGCATTGTAATATCAAAAGAGCTTGAAATTCGCTGTTCTATTAGTTCTTAAATCTAACTATGGTTTCAGCTAGGTCATTGGGTACTTGATTATGGCTTTCAGTAAATTTTGCTTTTGGATAATACTATTTGCTACAGTAAGAGGCTCTACATGTGTGCACAGCATTCAACCCTCCTGTAACGGATGGAAGTAGAATTGGTGGGGCTCTCACATAAATTTTCTTGCCTTCTCCTAGCTAAAGAATGGGTGTATGAATCATGTTGACCAATCAGAATCTCCTTCCCTTGTGAGTATATATCTTGGTCAGAAAAAAAAAAAAAAAAGACTGAAGATGCCTGCATCTGATTCATTCAGATGGTAATATCTTGAAGAGATTACCTAATAGTTCTTTCATTCACTGGATTTGCTCTTTCACTTAAAATAATTTCGTCTATATTTGTTGTGGAATGGATCATTTTCCTATGGCTTTTCTCACCATGGTCTTGTAATTCTGACCCAGATGATTCGGTGGGACTGTGCAGGTAAGGTAATTGTGGTCCACCAAAGGAATTGGTCAGTTTTGCCATCCTGCTGGGCTTGAAATGAGCCAACTTTGAGGTGGGAAAGAGAGGATCCCGCCACCACCAAGGAAGGAGAATCAAGAGCTGAACGTGTCCTTTGGACCCAGGATCCCTGCTCTGAGAAGCTCCTGGAACTAGGAGACAGAGAAAGAGAGAGCTGTAACCCAGAAGATGGTGAGAAGTGATGGCAGAGAAATGGCAGCAGGAGATGGTGTGGTGGGCTTCCCAGCCCATGGAGGGAGAAAGCTGAGTGCCTTTGGGCAGGAGGCTTATTGGTAAAGGAGGGTGCCTCAGACACTTGGTGGAGCTAGGTTTGCAGGCCCAGGGAGCTAGAGCTGAGCACTTTTGGTCCAAGGCTTACTAGCAGAGTGGGGTGCCTCCAGGCGATTATCAGCAGAGCAAAAAGAGCTTTTAACCCTTGCCTGAACAGGGCAGAGGCCCAGGGCCAGGGAGAGGCTTGCCTGCAAGCACAGTTGGGAAGAGGCTGTCCTGATGAACAATTGTATTCTGAGGATTCCTGAACATGAATTGTAACCTGTTACTTCCCTGATAAACCTCATAACCATGAATATTGTCTGTGAATTCTGTATGGTCATTGCGAATGAATTATCTAACCCAGCTTAGAGGTAGAGAGTGCTCTGGGAGCAACTGTTGGTGTCAGAATTGGTGAAGATGGTGGGGAAAGAGTAGGCATGTCTGACCTCTACCTCATAGGAATCAGCCTTGGGCTGTTGATCTTGATTCTCCATCCCCCTTGTGAAGTTAGAGGAGGTCAGAGGTCACCCTCATGCCATTTTTACAGTATTACATAATCAAATTATGTCTACCAGACACAAAAGGCAGAATTAGAATTTAAATGGATCCTAAAAAAAATTCTTGCATGTGAAACCTGTACAATGAATAAGGAACCTAAGAAAAATTGATGCCTTTGAATTGTGGTGTTGTCAAAGAATATCGAACATAACATGGACTGCCAAAAGAACGAACAAATCTGCCTTGGAAGAGGTACAAACAGAAAGCTCCTTAGAAGCAAGGATGGTGAGACTGTGTCTTACATACTTTGGACATGTTGTCAGAGGGGATCAGTCCCTGGAGAAGGGCATCATGCTTGGTAAAGTACAGCGTCGGGGAAAAGCGGAAGACCCTTAACGAGGTGGATTGACACAGTGGCTGCAACAATGGTCTCAAGCCAAACAATGATAGTAAGGATGGTGCAGGACCAGGCAGTGTTTCATTCTGTGGCACATAGGTTTGCTTTGAGTTGGAATTGACTGGACAGCACCTAACAACAACAAAATCCGTCGTGTCGTAGTTCAGTTGATTCTGACTCATATCGACTCTATAGGACAGAGTAGAGCTTCTCTGTAGGGTTTCCAAAGAGTGTTTGATGGATTTCAGCTGCCAGCCTTTTTGGTCAGCAGCCATAGTTTTTGACCATTTTGCCACCAGGGTTTCCAAATCCAGTCAGGCTAGAAGGTTGGCGATTTCTCTAAATACTATCCTATTGGTGTCTAATTTTCTTAGAGGTAAAAAAACTTCTCAGAATTTTAGAAATCAATGTGTACATTTTATACCATTTCCTTTGTGAACTGAATGCCATATGAAATAGTAAATGATAATAGGTATAGAGCACTTTCAAATTGTTACCGGAATAAGGTTCTCGTCTCTCACGGTCAAGAATGAACAGGTAAGGCACGTAGAGTTTTCCACATGAGCAAAGCTTTTTGGAAGAGGCTTGCAAGCAGAGACAAGGAGGGTCTAAGCAATGCATACGCCAGGTTTTTAAAAGTTCTTGGGTAGGAAAAGATTCGTGTTTATTCATAGGCAGAGGCCATGTTATGTTAATTAAGGTGTTGCATGCAGCAGCTTTCTAAGACGGCTCCTGTCCCAGAAGCCTCTGGGATTTGCAGCAGGACTTATGATGGGGGGGTCAGGCCTGTGCAGTCTCTAGGTTGCTGCTGCAGCCACTCACTGCCCCTGGTGGAAGGTCACACAGAGGTCACAGGTGTATGTTCTGTGTATGTCCCTAGAGTTAGTTTTCCCCAGCTGCTTCTGAAAGACAAATTTAAAGAAGTTTGTGGGCTATTTTCTCATACCCTGCCCCACTGTTCTGGGGAATACATTTGTTTCTGCACGCTGGCCCATTTTTGGTTACTTAGTTTGTAGATTTGGGGGGCCTTCTGTTCCCTGTCTTAAAATGGCTTATGTATGTATCGACATTTGGTTAATAATACAAGCCGATATTTATTGCATTATTGCTACTTGCCCAACGTGGTTTGAAGTGTTATATGTGTACTAATTCAATTAATTCTTATAATAAGCCTATGAAATAGCTATAATGATTTGCCAAGCATGAGGTCCTTCTTCATGGATTGAACCCTCCTGACATGTCCAAAGTACATGAGAAGCGGTCCCACCATCCTTTCTTTCAAGGAGCATTCTGGTCACACGTCTTTCCAGACAGATTTGTTCGTTCTTTTGGCAGTTGGTGGTACATTCGATATTCTTCTTCAACATCACAATTCAAAGACATCAACTCTTCCTCAGTTTTTCTTATTCGTTGTCCAGCTTTCACATGCATATGAGACGACTAAAAACACCAAGGCTTGGGTCAAGCACACGTTAGTCTTCAAGGTGACATCTTTGCTTTTCAGCACTTTAAAGAGGTCTTTTGCAACAGATTTGTCCAATGCAATGCATCTTTTGACTTCCTGACTGCTGCTACCAGGAGTGTTGATTGCGGATCCAAGTAAAATGAAATTCTTGACAACTTCAGTCTTTTTGCCATTTATCACAATATTGCTTATTGGTCCAGTTGTGAGAGCATCAGGAATGGAGGAAGACATTACAACTGGCATTATGCAGATGGCACAACCTTGCTTGCTGAAAGTGAAGAGGACTTAAAGCACTTACTGATGAAGATCAAAGACTACAGACTTCAGTATGGATTACACCTCGACATAAAGAAAACAAGAATCCTCACAACTGGATCAATAAGCAATATCATAATAAATGAAGAAAAGATTGGAGTTGTCAAGGATTGCATTTTACTTGGATCCTCAATTAGCACCCTTGGAAGCAGCAGTCAAGAAATCAAAGGATGCATTGCCTTGGGCAAATCTGGTGCAGAAGATCTCTTTAAAGTGTCAAAAAAAAAAAAATTTGTCACTGTAAGGACTAAAGTGAGCTTGACCCAAGTCATTGTGTTTTCAATAGCCTCATATGCATGCAAAAGCTGGACAATGAATAATGAAGACCAAAGAAGCATTGATACTTCAAAATTATGGTGTTGGCCAAGGATATTGAATACATCATGGAATGCCAAAAGAAGGTGTTGCTGGAAACTCCAGGTTCTGCTCAGCTTGACTGTCTTCGGTTCCAAAGAGACAGAGACCGAGTTGCTGAGAACGAAAGGCAACTTTATTGTTTGGCCAAGTAAGGAGACATTAGGGGCTAAGTGCCTTCCAAGACTGCTCACAGGCAATTTGTTGAGGCTGGTTTATATAGGCAGGATCAGTTTCAGAATACAAAATAGTGCATGTGCAGGCACAGAGCATTCTAGAATGAGTAAGCATTTTCTAAAGCCCAGTTTCAATTCCCTGCACAGATGGACATTAGCCATATTTAGTCATTAGCACGTTAGGTATCCACCCAGGGCTGGAGGATTTACCACGCATGAGGCAGTTAATAAGCTGAAGTTTATCTAAAGTGTCATGAGTAGGGGGCAGGACAGATATTAGTCAGTTTTGGCCAGCCTGTGGCTGTTTTTATTCATGGGAGTTCTGAGGAGGAAAAGAAACAACTCCAGGAAATGGGTTGGGTGAGGAGCTGTCTTGAGGCTAAGAAAAAATATCTATATGGCTCTATAGCCCTGTCTTAAATGAATAAATCTGGGTTGGAAAAAGTACAGCCAGAGTGCTTTTTAGAAGCTAGTGGACAGATAGGGTTAACTGTGCCGGTGGCTGAACAAAAGAGCTTTTAAAAGATTATTGTCTAGAAGTTGGGTAAACAGGAACCACACCCTATTGTGAGACAGATAGGGTTAACTACGCTGGTGGAACAAAAGAGATTTTGAAAAGATTACCATCTAGAAGCTGTATAAACAGAAACTCACCCTGTCAACATGAGACAGGATTGGGGCAGCCCGTGAATTACTATCTCCTTCTTAGTGTCTTTCTAGTCCCCTCCTCCTTTGCGGTCTTCGTATGCGTATGCACAGAACAGCAGAGTGTGACTGCTTTTTGACCTTCCTTAGCCCTCCGAAGATGGCAACGGTAGTGACAAAGATCAAGTGGGTGTGCGCTATATCCCATAATAAGTGATGCCAAGGGCTGCTGAGAGGACTCCATCTTGAATATCAGTGGGTTCCATCTTAGATTCCAGATGCCTGCGCAACCTAATTAACATACACCGCCACTCTGAAAAGTACCCGCCCCTTGAAAGAAGCCCACTAAATATTCATTACTCTTTTGTCTCCACCAAATCCATATAAGCCCTAGGCCTGCTTCTCTTTTTGAGTCAGTCTTTTGGAGAGGCTTAGATCCCCCTGACTCCTTTTGCTTAACTTAAGCAAAATAAAGCTTGCTGAAGGTAAAGTTTGTCTTTCGCATATACTCTTACTCAGGAAAAGACAAGGGACCCTTTGTGTCAGATTGACAATTGGTAACACTAGGATGGAGAGACTTCATCTCACATATTTTGGACATGTTATCAGGAGGGATCAGGCCCTGGAGAAGGACGTCACGCTTGGTAAATTAGAGGGTCAGTGCAAAAGAGGAAGACCCTAAATGAGATGGACTGAGACAGTGGCTACTACAATAGGCTTAAGTACAACAAAGATCATGAGGATGGTGCAAGACCAGGCAGTGCTTCCTTTTGTTGTACCTAGGGTCACTATGAGTCAGAACTGAGTGGAAGGCACTGAACGACAACAACAAAAACCTGCAGTAAGAAGTTCAAATTAAACTTAACATTGTAGAAAAAATAAGTTCAAGCTTAAAATTATGTTTGCAATTGTCTGTCTTAAAACCTATATGGAATCTTCCTTGAAATTGACTAAATTAATAATAAAAGGATATGTCAAATTAAAAAGTATTATCTTTATACCGAAGTCTCTGCAAATAATAATGAGATCATAAAATACTTATGAATAAGTATATCTTCTTATCCAATATACAGATATTGATCTGACATTTCCCTTAAGTCCTAATACTATATGTCTTAGCTTGGCAATTTTTTTTTTTTTTAATTTATTTTGTTATTGAGAATGTACGTAGCAAAACATACACTAATTCATCTGTTTCTATATGCACAATTCAGTAACACTGATTGCACTCTTAGTTGTGCAACCATTCTCACCCTCCGTTAATGAGCCTAGCAATTTTTGATGGTCCAATATTTAAAAAATCTAAACTTTTCATACAACCCATTTCATTCTTTGTAAGCATCTGCATTTGGTATTAACACAGTGCATTTTCTGCTACAAATGATTTTTGTCTTTTGATTGATAAAGCAGGTTGTGCCATAGAATAAGTTGAAGGAATGTAAAATGTTTCCCTGTGAAGCATTGCTACTGGGTTTTAACGTGATGAAGTACATTTACGTGCAATGGTATATGCTGTCAAAAGCAATAAATTTATATATATATATATATATATATACAGTTAGATAACATTTATTTTGCTCTTGTGATGCCACATTGTCTTTCTGCTTGATAGAAGAGTCCATATTTTATACTTTTTTTTTCTGAAATATTAAACTTTGTGTTTTAATATGGTCAAGATGGAAAACTAGCTTAGAAAACTAATTCTAGTTCTGTCTCTGCTACTTATTACCTGTGTCAGATTAGGCAAACAAATTAGCCTCTTTGGTTCTTGGTCCCAATTTATAAAGTGATGGTTGTACTATATTACCCAATGCTGCATGGTTTTTCTAGCTTCCAAATATCTATGAATAAATTACTCCCTGAATAATTTGTTTAATTTTCACTTGATTTTCCTCACTGAGAATTTTGACAAGTAGTGACAAGAATCAGCCACTTTCACTGTAATTTAGTTCAAACACAGCCAGGAACTTGGAGAATAAGTGGCCTTTTTGGAGTTTTGGCCTTGAAATCATTACAGAGAGTGTTTTGAATCCTTTGTAACTTGCAACCCTGTCCAACAGTATAGGTCATTTGTAACATCACCTCATGTCTCCCCAAATAAGCTTGTTATGGATTGAATTGTGCCCCACAAAAATATGTGTGGTAGACCTTAATCCTATGGATGTAATCCCATTTGGGATTAGGGTTTTCTTTGTTATATTAATGAGGCCTTATTCATGTAGAGTGTGTTTTAAGCCACTCACTTTTGATATATAAAAGAACAGATTAGGCACAGAAGCAAGCAACCAGATGGGGGACTACAGATGCCACATTCATGAAGATTACCAAGGAGCCGAGGAACAGAAGCTGAAAAGAGACGAGGACGTTCTCCCAGATCTGACAGTTAAAGTCTTCCTCTAGAGACAGTGCCCAGAATTTGAACTTCTAGCCTCCTAAACTATGAGAAAGTAAATTTCTGTTTGTTGAAGCAATGTATTTGTGGTATTTCTGTTATAGCAGTACTAAGGACCTAAGACTGAGACAATTTAAGACATGTTTAAAGTTTTAAGCATGTTTACTATGAATTTAAAGATGGAGAAGTGGTCAGATTATTGTTTCAGAATGCAAACATAGAAATATCTACTATAGAAAATAGTTTTAGAGGTTATTCAGTTTTACAATCCTGTATCTTAGATGAATTAAAGTGTTCTTTTTGGTAGTCCCATTTCCCACCCCCCTCCCCAGCTTTTGATCCTGGACCAGATTTATTCATCATGATGGTAGTTAATATTCAGTAAATGCATATATGGAAAAGGCTCTGGCCTAAATTTTCTTCATGCATTATTTCACTACTTTTATATTAACCCTACAAGTCACACAATTTGCTTTCACCCTTATTTCATTGAAAGGATATTAGAGATTTAGTAAATTTAAATAACTTGTCCAAAGTTATACAACTAGTAAAGAATAGGTTTTCAAACCCAAGTTATTTGGCTTTTTAATGCCCATACGCTGAACCATTGTATTTTATTTTCTCTAATAAGAGAAAGAAGGCAGGAAGGAAGGAGAGATGGAAAGAAAGAGAGAGAGAAAGAAAGACAGAAGGAGAGAAAGGGGGAAACGGAGAAAGAGGAGAAAGAAAACCTGTACCTGAATGGGCATAACATGACTAATAAGTGTTTTTCCAGCTTTTTATGATGTCCAGATGTTTCCATTGAAATGGCCTGAGACACTGCACTATGAGACTCTCCTGAATCTCTGTCTTCACAGAAAGCGCGTATCTCTGACTTGTCACTAGTAATTTGTTTATGATCTGGTTACCTTCATACAAACTGGGTTTTGCTGTGTTGTGCACACCAGCTTTTCTCTTTACCTTACTATGGAAGCTAAGCCTTGCTCCCATCTGTCATTTTGCTTTAAAGAATTATCTCTTTCCTTTATTTCTTAACTATTCCCTAACAGTATTCAAAATAGATAATAAATACAGATGTCAAGAACAAACAGGAGCTAAGAGGAAGATTTTTTCTTTACACAAGCCATTAAATTTGAACTAAAATCAAGTTACACAAAATGAAATTCTTGAAGAAACTTTGTCAGAATTTAGATTGGTTTAAATTTCAGAAACTTAATAAGGTTTACATAAATATATATATATACCATTTACTATATAATATTTCATCACCAAAATTTGTGAATATTCACATTAAGCAGAGTAAACAAAGACTTTAAGTAGCCTCTTGTTAGTTCAGGTCAGGATTTACAGTAAAATAAGTTATGAAAGAGTTTTTCTTCTCAGTGAGCAATGAATTTGGAAATAGTGGACAAAGATTTGGGAATATATATATATATATATATATGTATTTCTTTCCTTAAATAATAATAATAAAGCCAAGCTATATAATCTTAAATTACCACTACATATTCTATTTTCATTTTATTTATTTTTTGTTTTGCTTTATCTTGTATGCAACTTCTCCTGTTGGCTATATCCTATGTAAATGGAAAAATAAAAATAAAAGTTAAGAATTTCAAGTAAAAAAATTATACCTTATTTTATGTAATTCAGGATTTGTCTAAAATTTCTGACTTTGTAATATTCAAGATTTGTCTAAGTTGTGTCAAGCCTCCCACTGAATCATTATAGAGCCTTCATTATGGATTCTTAAAGACCATATGTTAATTAATATTTATTCAGGTTTTGAATTTTCTTATTAACGCTTCTAAAATTTAATAAATGCCTTATGAAAAAGGACCATGGTTGGTCTCTTATCACAAACAGTTCCTAACAGCAGTGGGTATGTTGTGATCACTTCACAGAAAGTCTTGACCCTTTGAAAAAATGTAATCATTTAGACTGCTTCCAATCATTTTGAAACTGTACGTGTAACAATCTTGGTTTTGAAGGATTTATTTTACAGTGCTAGCAAAGGGTCATTTTTGTAAATTTATATTGCCCCATTAATTTGAATAGTTTAGAATAACTAAAAAGCTAAATCAGATTTGAAGATGTACAATTATCTTCTCCTGAAATTACCTGAATCGTATCTCATTTCCTTGAATGGCAGCCAAATAATCAGATGTCTTTCTTCTGAATTCCTTTCTAAATCTAAATAAAATACTTACTTTGATATTAAATTTTGCCATAACATTAGGGGCTATCAGTAGTTTATTTGTAGAAAAAGTTAAGGGAATTTTGCTGAGCTGATATGAAAATTCCCATGTTTCAGGTTAATCATCAACTTTTCAATGTAAATCATATCCATATGCTGCCAAATAATACAAAGCTAAATTCTGCTCTAAGAACGAAATAGAAGGACAGAAAAAGGAACTACAGCATTTCAGTGGCTAAACCACATAATGTTGGTATTTTATGTCACTAGATCACGCCAGCCCCTTGTTATGACATATCCTACAGCAACATTACAACCTGGAAAGGAGAAGGTAATGGTAGCAAAGCCATTTAATGCCATTTTGAGTATTGAATTGTTTGGGGCTTAAAAAAAAAAAAATTTTTTTTCTATTTTTATCAGCTTACAGCTAAATACATGCTCTTACCCCCCCACACACACTTTTATTTATTTCTACAGATTTGTAGTCCAAAATAACCACTGAGTTCTCAAAGCAGCACTAACATTTCTAAGAACATCAAAGTTTTAGGAGGACTCTAATAAGTCATTTTCTTTAATGTCTGAGAACGGTAATTAATTTTTTTGGTTTTGTTTTTCAAGACTAGGAAACAAAAGCTAAAAAACTAAAACGCATAAAAAAAAAAAGTTCTACTTTGGGGATCCTAAAATGTGACATCGCCTATTGAAGAAATGTCACTTAATCTAACAAAATTCTGCCCACAGAATATGAAACTTAAATATGCAAAAAGATATTTATGCATATCTTAAGTATGCATAAATCTTGTTTTGTGTGGGATTTATTATCTGAAGAAAACACACTATGTGATTATTAATAGTCATCTCAGTGATTTACCATAGACAATAGGAACTACAAATGTGACTTCCCTAAAGAATAAACCAGTGTACTCTGCAAAAATCAGTTTAAGTATTTTTAAATGATTTACTGTCAGAGCTTAACTTAATTAATATAAAAAATATATTTATATATCATCTAAATGTCTTTAAAAGATCTGTGTGACCGTGTTTGTAATTGTTATTAAATTTCTTGTAAATAAGAAAGCGATGGTATGAAAATTACAGAAGGAGTCATCAAGGAACATGTTCATAAATAATACTGTTCCACTTGAGGAATAAGCTTCCCACAGCATTGATTCTATCTAAGCACAAATAACTCATCGCAAAATACTACACACTTGTCAGGCCTGTTTTCATAGCCTTTGGAAATAGAGTGCTTAATAACTAGACTCATTAATGCTAATGGTAAATCAGTGAGATTAAATATTTCTATAAATCATTTCATTAATAAAACAGAGGGCCCATTAAAAAGCTATTGAACTGTTAAGCTGCAATATTTCAGAATCAGCATTTTATAAACATTTCAATTAGCACAGGTTGACAACATTCATAAAAACCACAGCACACCAGTGCCACAGGATAGAAAAGCTTGTGCTCGCCAAGTGAATGAAATAAAAAAGAATGCAACTTTCTTTAGGATCTGTGTATAATAAATATAATGGGTATTACAGATATGTATATCCGTGACCACATTCTATCTCTTGAAGCTTTCAAGAACCTGCTGAAGGATTGTATACTATGATATTCACTTGCACACTCTATCATTTTACTATTATCCGTAGATGATTCATGGGCAGCTTGAATGATAGTTGAACAGTTGAGGCTAAAGAAGTGAATACTTAAACACGGAAAGAATAATGATAGCTTACCATAGCCCTCAGTAAGAATGTTCGACATATGTAATAGATGAAAAATCAGAGTAGAAAGTATGCATTTCAAATCTGGCTACAAGGACAAAATGCAGGGACTGACCATAAAAATACAGAGTGCTTGGGATCTCTCATACATGAAAACTTTACTTGGCTTTTATTTCCCATTTAACTGACAGCCAAGCCTAATTAAATACGTGTGTGTGTATATATATATATATATATATATATATATATATTTAAAAGCCTCCAACTGTGCAGTTTGATGAACAGGAGAAACTATTCAGTTGGTGGAGTTAATTTTGCCCTCAAGCCACAATCTCTGCTCCAGTTCAGAATGTTTCTCATTTGCCAGGGAATGTATATTAGCATGGGGAAGGTAGGGAGCCAAAGTATAAGAAAAACAGCGGATCTCCTGGCAAAGGACTGAGGAAAAAAAGAGCCCAGGATACAGAGAAGCTGTGTAAATACCTGGATTCAAATCCCTTGTTTACTATAAGGTTTTCTGTGTTGGGAAAACAAGTCCACACAGCTTAGGTTCTGTGTATCAGAAAGAGGGATTCAGGTGACTTTTTGCCAGGCTAGTGTTGGTACTGGCATTCGAAGACTGAGCTTTTTGAAGCTTTCTCATTAGAAAGTATATGGTAAACCATATGTTAACTAATCAGATTCATAGTAGTTTTGACTCAAGAAAGCAAAACTAAGAAAACAAACAAAAATATTTCCAAATGACTTTGTAAAAGTTACATAGCTTCGATTAAAGATTGATGTAAATTCTTTGACACTACCCCACTAAGAGGTGGGGTCTTTTTTTTTTTTTTCCTTCACCTTGAACCTGTGCTGGATTGAGATGGCTTTAACCAATAGAATGTGGCAGAAGTGACAAGATGTCATACCCTAGTTTAGGATTCAGAAGACTGGCAGATTTTACCTTGGTGTCTGGAAGCCCTGATCTACCCAAAAAGAAGTCCAAATATTCTGAGATTGTCAAGCTCTGAGAAGCCTCCCCGTAGGATCTACATGTGGAAAATGATAAAAACAGACTAGAGACCATGGAGAAACCAGACTTGGAAAGGGATTCTCTAGTCCCAGATGCTCTAGATTAAGTGATACGCATCAAGGTCTAACCACCCTAAAAGACCTTCCTAAATTTCTGACCCATAAAATCGTAAGTAAAACAACATGGTTGTTTTAAGTCATGTAGTTTCAGGGTCATTTGTGACACAGCAATAGATAAGTCAACAAAATGTTGGCATACAAATCCTCAGATTTCTACTAATATGAACTTATAAGGAAAACCATCATATGAAAGTTATTTTATACGTTCTTTGCTACTCCTGACTGACACATTCTTTTCTTGTTGTTAATCCCACTCCAAACCAAACCTACTGCCGTCTAGTCGATTCTGACTCATAGTGACCCTATAGGACACAGTAGAACTGCTCCAAAGGTTTCCAAGGAGCGCCGGGCGGATTTGAACTGCTGACCTCTTCGTTAGTAGCTGCAGCACTTAATCACTACACCACCAGGGTTTCCTTATTGTTAAGAAGAGTCATTAATTGTAGTAAGACATTCAAACTACTCAAATAGATTGCCTTCCAATAAATGAACCATGCAATATTGACATTTAAGCTAGAGCATATTTTTGGGGGATTGAATTTTACCAGCTAGGGAAATTGATTTGCATTTATTTTTTTACTCAAGGTTTAAAAATAATTAATAACAATAAGCCTAAAAAAAAAAAAATTTGAATCTCTGGAAAGACTAATGAAATTTGCCCTGTAGTTACCTTACTTTTTCTTAATCTTTTGTAATGAATCATATTTTTTTATGGAATGGACTGGGTGAGTAACACCTATTTGGGAAAAGAAAAGATTATCTGTTATATTGTGATATTAATGTGTATTTTTTAAGAATATTGTGGGCATAGGTGATGAGTTTTATTACTTTGGAATGTTCCTACTCAATGAAATATACACTGCAAAGATTGGCTGGTAATTAATTCTCAGTTTGGCACCACCCTGAATAACTGTACACACGCTGTGTGTCTAAGTGGATCAAAATATTAGGAATTAAAAAAAAAAAAAAACTTGTGGAATAAATAAAAAATCATTTTGGGGTTAAAGATTTACCATGGTAAATGTACTGAGGGTATATATGAGAATTTCTCAATTATTGAATGGAAAGAAGATGACAACATGTATTAATTAGGGTATAACTTTTGCAACGTGACAGAGCGGCATATAGAGGCAAGGTTTCATTAGACGGTAAAAGGTGTATTTTCCCACTGTTTGGTTTTTATATCTGGATACCTAAATTCATTCAATAACCATTTACTGAAATTTGGCCTAAAATGCTGCAGCATTATATTAACCATCCTTTCATTATTAAGGTTTAATTTTGGAAGGTCATGACAAAACAGTTTAAAAGATAATGACAAATAGTTTCTAAATACATTATGCAAAAATATAGAGCTAAATAAAAATTTCATTTTTTTTTTCAAAACCTAATAATCTGGATTTTTTGTTCAAACATGAACATACACATCAATATAAACAGTATAAGGGTGTTATTATTTCATTTTATTTAGTAAGAGGTATTAATATATTGAGAAGTCCCTGGGTTGGACAAACAGTTAAGTGCTGGACTATTAGTTGAAAGGTCAGTGGTTCAAACCCATTCAAAGGCACCTCAGAAGACATTCCTGGCAATCTGCTTTCCAAAGATCACAGCCTTGGCAAACATATGGAGCAGTTCTACTCTGCATACATGGGGTGTCAATAGTCTGAATAAATTTGATGGCAACTAAAAACAACAACAATAATGTTGGAGTCCCTGGATGGTCCAAAAGCTTAACAAGTTTAGCTGCTAACCAAAAGGTTGACAGTTCAAGTTCACCCAGAGTTGCCTCAGAAGAAAGGCCTGAAATTTACTTCCAAAAAATCAGCCACTGAAGATCCTATGGAGCACAAATCCTGACACACGTGGGGTAGCCATGAGTTGGAATTGACTCAGTGACGACTGGTTTTAATAATATTGGTTAAAATAGGGTAGGGTTATAGCCAGGATGCCTGACTTCCAAATCGATTTGGCTACTTCTTAGCTGGGAAGTCTAAGAGAAGTTATTTAACTTCTCTGTGCCTCCATTTCTTCAACTGTAAAATAAGTCTAATAGTATTTCTTGATAGAGCCACTGTGGGGATTAAAAAGTTAACCCAGTGCCATCGAGTCGATTCCGACTCATAGCGACCCTATAGGACAGAGTAGAACTGCCCTATAGAGTTTCCAAGGAGCACCTGGCGAATATGAACTGCCAACCCTTTGGTTAGCAGCTGTAGCACTTAACCACTGTGCCACCAGGGTTTCCCATTAAAAAGTTAGTGCATTCAAAACACTTAAAGCAGTTCCTGGTAAATAATAAAAAAAAAAAAAAATAAGCACTCTTTAAATATTACCTGTCATCATCATGGAGCTCTGGGGGAGCAGTGATTAAGAACTCGGCTGCTAACTAAAAGATTGGCAGTTCAAATCCACCAGCCACTCCTTGGAAACCATGTGGGATAGTTCTACTTTGTCCTGTGGGGTCACCACGAGTTGGGAATAGAATCGACAGCAACAATTACTGTTTACTTACTTTTTATCAACATCATCTTCATCATAACTATTATTAATTATTTCTAGGATGTGCACATCACAGCCAGGGTCACTCTCACCTGTGAGCAGAGTTACCACTTGGCTCAGAGGCCTGCCTTAAGTGTATCCACAAACTACCCCTGCTCTAATTTACATTTTTCATGAAATTCTTTCAGTAATAGTAGTTCTATTATGATGGGACATTTCTGATATCTTAGAATTTCAAGTATAGCTCACAAAGTTGAAAAAAATAGGTGCTAAGTATATTCCTGGAGCCCTGGTGGTGCAGTGGTTAAGAGCTCTGCTGCTAAAAGGTCGACAGTTCAAATTTTCCACCTGCTCCTTGGAAGCCCTGTGGGGCAGTTGTACTCTGTCCTATGGGGTCACTATAGTCAGAATTTACCTGGCGGCAATGGGTTTTTTTGTTGTTGTTGCTGTTGTTTTTTGTAAATATATTTCCTCATTTGAAATTGAGAAACACCAGGGAAACAAGACAACATCTGTAGTATTAGGAGTCTTCCCAACTCAGTGTACCAACATCAACACGCAGCCATGCCCACATTCTTTATAAGCAGAAACCCTGGAAACATGAAGACGTTCTAGGACAATCAAGGAGTAGAGAGTTCATGACTAGTGGTTTTCTCTTCCTTCTTTTGAGCTTTGGTGGCATAGTGGTTAAGAGCTATCTCTGCCTGCTAACCAAAAGGCTGGTAATTTGAATCTACCAGCCACTCCTTGGAAACTCTATGGGACAGTTCTACACCATCCTATTTAGGGTTGCTATGAGTTGGGATCAATTCCACAGCAATGGGTTTGGTTTGGTTTAGAGAATACCTGAGGGGAAAGGTACAACTAAGGAGGTGAAAACAAGCACTGAAGAGGAAAAAGCTGGGACAAGAGGAGTCCAAGAGAAGCATTTGTAGAAATTGGAGATATCTGTTAGAAGGAAGGGTGGTATCATTTATCTCATTTTATAGTTACACATTGGTGATCTACTTTCTGTGTCTATTTGAGCAGGAAGAAATTGAATAAAAAAGAAGTAAAAGAAGTGCCAGAATTGAGAGGACAGACTGTGTTGGAGCAGCCCAATCAACCTTCATTTGCTTAGCAAAATGTGTGATATCCTGAGGGTCCAATGGATGCTGCAGAAGACAGTTAAGGCTGTTTTGCCCGTAACCTGACAAGAGGACTTTGGAGCAGGCAAAAAGACCCTAGGTGAAGATGCTTTGGGACTCCAACAGAATATGCATAAGGCCTCCTAAAGTATGCAAATATATAGCCTACAATTGAAGCTGCATCTGAATGCCTAAAACTCAAGGAATTTCCTTGAGAAAGGACATAGAAGCACTAATTAAATAAGGGATTGTTGTTTCCTATTCTTCCCCATTGTCTTAGTTATCTAAAACCAAACCCATTGCCTTGGAGTCAATTCCAACTCATAGTGACCCTATAGGACAGAGTAGAACTGCCCCATAGGTTTCCGAGGAGCACCTGGTGGACTCAAACTGCCAACCTTTTGGTTAGCAGCTGTAGCTTTTAACCATTATGCCACCACGGTTTCTAGTGCTGGTATAACAGAAATACCACACACGTGGATGGTTTTAACAAAGAGAAATTTATTCTGTCACGGTCTGCTGTTACTAGGTGCCGTCGAGTTGGTTCCAAGTGGTTAAGTGCTGCAGCTGCTAACCCAAGGGTTGGCAGCTCAAATTCACCAGGCACTCCTTGGAAACTCTACGGGGCAGTTCTACTCTGTCCTACAGGGTCGCTATGAGTCAGAATCAACTTGACAGCACTGGGTCTTGGTAGGCACAACAGACCGAAACATTGCCTGGTCCTGAGCCATCCTTACAATCGTTGTTATCGTTGAGCTCATTGTTGCAGCCACTTTGTCAGTCCACCTCCTTGAGGGTCTTCCTCTTTTCCGCTGACCCTGTACTCTGCCAAGCACGATGTCCTTCTCCAGGGACTGATCCCTCCTGACAACATGTCCAAAATATGTAAAACACAGTCTCGCCATCCTTGCTTCTAAGGAGCATTCTGGTTGTACTTCTTCCAAGACAGATTTGTTCCTTCTTTTGGCAGTCCACGGTATGTTCAATATCCTTCACCAACACCACAATTCAAAGGCATCCGTTATTCTTCTTCGGCCTTCCTTATTCATTGTCCAGCTTTCACATGCATATGATGCGATTGAAAATAATGTGGCTTGGGTCAGGCACACCTTAGTCTTCAAGGTGACATCTTTGCTCTTCAACACTTTAAAGAGGTCCTTTGCAAGAGATTTACCCAATGCAATGCGTCTTTTGGTTTCTTGATGGCTGCTTCCATGGGTGTTGATTGTGGATCCAAATAAAATGAAATCCTTGACAACTTTTCAAAGTTTTCTCCGCTTATCATGATGTTGCTCATTGGTCCAGTTGTGAGGATTTTTCTTTTCTTTACGTTGAAGTGTAATCCATACTGAAGACTGTGGTCTTTGATCTTCATTAGTAAGTGCTTCAAGTCCTCTTCACTTCCAGCAAGCAAGGTTGTGTCATCTGCATAACGCAGGTTGCTAAGGAGTCTTCCTGCAATCCTGATGCCCTGTTCTTCTTCATATAGTCCAGCTTCTTGTGTTATTTGCTCAGCATACAGATTGAATAAGTACGTGAAAGAATACAACCCTGACGCACACTTTTCCTGAATTTAAGCCAATCAGTATCCCCTTGTTCTGTCCGAACAACTGCCTCTTGATCTATGTAAAGGTTCCTCATGAGCACAGTTAAGTGTTCTGGAATTTCCATTCTTCGCAGTGTTATCCATAGTTTGTTATGATCCACACAGTCGAATACCTTTGTACCGCCAATAAAACACAAGCAAACATTCTTTTGGTATTCTCTGCTTTCAGCCAGGATCCATCTGACATCAGCAATCATATCCCTGGTTCCAAGTCCTATTCTGAAACCAGCCTGAATTTTTGGCAGTTCCTTGTTGATATACTGCTGCAGCCGTTTTTGAATGATCTTCAGCAAAATTTTGCTTGCGTGTGATATTAATGATATTGTTCTATAATTTCCACATTCGCTTGGATCACCTTTATTGGGAATGGGCATAAATATGGATCTCTTCTAGTCAGCTGGCCAGGAAGCTGTCTTCCATATTTCTTGGCATAGACAAGTGAGCACCTTCAGCGCTGTATCTGTTTGTTGAAACATCTCAATTGATATTCCATCAATTCCTGGAGCCTTGTTTTTTGCCAATGCTTTCAGAGCAGCTTGGACTTCTTCCTTCAGTACCATCGGTTCTTGATCATATGCCACCTCTT
The DNA here is from genome assembly GCF_030014295.1 of Loxodonta africana. NCBI lineage: Eukaryota > Metazoa > Chordata > Mammalia > Proboscidea > Elephantidae > Loxodonta > Loxodonta africana. The sequence continues at coordinate 112,323,538 of NC_087343.1, read as the reverse complement.
GAAATGGCTGAATGTTGACTAATTCTTTTTTGATATAATGACTCTGTGTGTTCCTTTCATCTTCTCTTGATGCTTCCTGCGTCATTTAATATTTTCCCCATAGAATCCTTCACTATTGCAAATCGAGGTTTGAAATTTTTCTTCAGTTCTTTCAGCTCGAGAAATGTTGAGCATGTTCTTCCCTTTTGGTTTTCCATCTCCAGCTCTTAGCACATGTCATTATAACACTTTGTCTTCTCAAGCTGCCCTTTGAAATCTTCTGTTCAGTTCCTTTACTTCATCAATTCTTCCTTTTGCTTTAGCTGCTCGACATTCGAGACCAAGTTTCAGAGTCTCCTCTGATATCCGTCTTTTTCTTTCTTTTCAGTGACCTCTTGCTTTCATTATGGATGATGTCCTTGATGTCCTTGTACAACTCCTCTGGTCTTCAGTCACTAGTGTTCAATGAGTCAAATCTATTCTTCAGATGGTCTATAAATTCAGGTGGGATATACTCGAGGCCAAATTTGGCTCTCATGGACTTGCTCTGATTTTCTTCAGTTTCACCTTGAACCTGCATATGAGCAACTGATGGTCAGTTCCATACTCGGCCCCTGGCCTTGTTCTGGCTGATGATATTGAGCTTTTCCATTGTCTCTTTCCACAGATGTAGTCAATTTGATTTCTGTGTGTTCCATCTGGTGAGGTCCATGTGCATAGTCACCACTTATGTTGGTGAAAGAAGGTATTTCCAATGAAGATATTGGTCTTGCAAAATTCTATAACAGCCTAGGAAGCTAGAACTCTAAATTCAGGGTGCCAGCTCTAGAGGAAGGTTTTGTCTGTCTATCAGCTCTGGGGGAAGGTCTTTGTTATCAGTCTTCCCCAGTCAAGGAACTTCTCAGCTCAGGGACTCTGGGCCCAAAGGACAAGCTATTGTCCTGGCTTTTGTTTCTTGGTGGTGCAAGGTCTCCAAGGCTCTCTGCTAGCTTCTCTCTTTTATATAAAAAAGGAGAATGACTTAAAAGAAACCTAATCCTGTAGATTGAATCTTGTCTCATTAACATAGCTGCCATTAATCCTACCTCGTTAACATTAAGAGAGGTAGAATTTACAACATATAGGAAAATCACATCAGATGACAAAATGGTGGACAATCACACAATACTGGGAGTCATGGACTAACAAAGTTGACACACATTTTTTCTGGGGGACACGATTCAGTACATAACATTACAACTTTTGACCCCCCCCCAAAATTTGTGTCCTTGACATATGCAAAATGTATTTACCCCATCATATCATGGCAAAAGTCTTAATTTAACTCCAAGTCCAAAATCCAAAAATCTTTCTTCCTCTGTGAAATCTAGAATACAAGTTATCCGCTTCCAAAGTGCAATGGTGGGACAGGCACAAGGTAGATACTTCCATTACAAATGAGAGAAATTGGAGGAAAAGTAGGGATAATCAGTGCTGAGCAAGTCAGTAGAACACATGACATTAGCCTTTAAGGCTTGAAAATAATTCTCTGTTCTCTGAGACCATTTAGGAAATGGTCCTGCCTTCCAGACTCTAGATATTTGCCTCATTCTCTGGATTCTGAGTGGAGGCTCCTCAACCCTGGGCTTCAGCTCTGCCTTCCAGGTCCACTGGAATGGCAACTGTGTTCCCTCGAATTTGGGCCACCCCATTCTTCTAGCACATCTGAGTGGCAAATCCACACTTTGAGATGCCAGAGGTCATGGTCATACCCTTTGAGGCCAGCTGAGGTGCTTGCTGAGGGAAAAGGGAATATGGAATGTGTGGTAAAAGAAGGTAGTTCTAAATACCAGTTCTGACCATGTGACCAGTTGCAGAAACAAGGACTGTAATTATTATGAGTATTTCTGCTTTATATGTGTGCACAAATATTTTCGTTGTCTTCACTCATAAGATATAAGAAGTAAATAGCGCTAGTACATATTCGATTGTATGTGTGTTTGTTGTATCATGTTAGGCACAAGTATGACTTCATAATTGTCTTTATTCAGAGATTATGTATGGTTTAAGGAAATGTGTACAGGTACTAAGTTGACAAGGGGTGGACTATAATCATTAAGATTGTGTCAGCTTAGCTGGGCCATGATTCTCAGCGGTTTGGCTGTTATGATGTAGTTTGGCAGTCATATGATGATGTGATCATTTCCATGAGATCTGATATAATGTGATCACCTCCGTGATAGGATCTGCTATAAGTAGCCTATCATTTGAAAGGAAGTTTCCTTAGTGGTATAAAAAAAAAAAAGCCTAGAAAAAATATAAGTAGATTATCTGGCAAGGCTCAGGGGCTTTTGCTCACTCTGGATCCTGCAGCTGGCACCTGTTCTGATCTCAGGTTCTTTTGACTTGAGCTAGCAGCTTATCTGTCATCTTGCCTGGCAATCTTGAGATTTGTTGATCTTCACAGCCTGTGAGCAAGACCCCTGCTCTGACCTGCTGATCTTGGATTTGCCAGCCCATGTGGCTATGTGAATCAGGAGAAGCTTTTCTTTTGACCCATGAACTTGGGACTGTTCAGCCTCTGCAATAGCATGAGATGTTTCATTGGTCTGAATCTCTCTCTATATATACATATATAGTTATATGATTTACTGGTTTTGCTTCTCTAGAGAACCCAGCCTAAGGCACCTATCAAGTTCAGATTTTGAGGTAGACCAGTCAAATTTCATATTTAATAAATTCACATTATATTAAGCACTTTTACAAAGTTTCATGAAATCCTTATAACAACCTAGAGAACTTGTACTACATTTTTCAAACTGAAAACACAGGTTCTATATTTCTTTTAGTAATGAAAAGAGACTAAGATTAAAAGTACATCTCATTTTTGTTTAAGCTGTGTTCAACTACTGATACCTTTTGGTTTAGCTAATAGAGCGGACCATGAGGGGTTTATACTCAGGTCAAGTAAGTATTGACAAGAGGTGAAAAATGGAAAGTACTGTCAAGGGTACAGAACTCCATTTCTTGAGGGCTAGCAAACCAAGAGGTCAAAGAAGGACAGTAGTTTCCTGAAGCATTTATGTAAAGGGGCACTAAAAATGATGCAATAGAGGGACAAAGATAACACTTCTTTCCATTTTTATTTGCCTGGGCCTTGGGGCAGTCCTTACATGTTCCAACACAGCTAGCTTCTTTTTCTATCTCAACTGTACAGTTGCGGGAATTAAGGATGTTAAAAGTAATAGTAATAATTATTGGATAATCCAAGGAATCATCTATAATGCAGCTGGGCCTCTAGTTCATAGTTCTTATTTGACAATGTAGAAGTGACTGTGTAATGCAACATCAAGATAGTTAAAGGAAATCCATGATAAAGAAATTCTGTGGTCTTGAGTTCTCTTCAGAAATATGTTATTTTATATTTCAAAATTTTAGCTGTCACTTGAGTAATATAAACAAGCTTTGCAAAAATAATCTAAAGTTTTTATTCTGCTTATTTTCTTTTGCATATCAATGTTGAAAGAAAAAATATATATATAAAGAAAGTACAGGGAATGCAGCAAAGAAAAATGCAAGGGCGAATAGCAAACAAACATTAGATTTGATCTTCTTTGCTGCAAAAGGACAATCTAAAGCAGAAAAAAGTCACAAGAAAACAAAATGCTTTTCTTTAACCTACGTTTAATCACATATTACTTGTGGGAGAAAGCAATAAAAGAGAAAAATGCCGTAAAATGCAGCTGAAATTCTTAAGAATCAGAAAGTGAATGGTGAAAAAACTTTCAAATTCAGGATCTGGAAAAAAGTGTAGTATCAAAACTAATATAAAATCTAGTTGTTGAAGTCATAGAGGTGGAACTTGCCAATATGGAGGCAAATAAAACTATTCCTTTGAATTTTAATGTATATATTAATGTGAACAGATGAAAATAAATATTTTCTGGTAAGGATTCTTTCTCAGGGGAATTGCGTGAAAGGAAGCTTTGAGTTTCTGGCATCGAAATGACAAATAAAATTGAGAAGATGGCACTTTTAACTTATAAAATGTGCCATTAAAAATCCAGTACGAATCTAATAAAATGAATGATGTTACTTAAAAGAAAGAGACTAGTCAACTACAACTGAATTCTACTATCACATTCCAAATGCCAGATCAGCTGCCATTTGGCTTTGATTCCTTCCAGAATTTGGTCCCTTGTATATGACACTTTTTTTTTTTTTATATGACACAGCTGTTGTCCTGAAGATACAATTCTTTCTGCTGACCTACATCTTCTTATCCTTGACCATGCCATCTTCATCATTACTTTCAAATGATTTCAGTATTCACTAAAATTCTGTTTTTAGTGCCAACAGGAGAGGCATGCCAACCAGAAAACACAGAACAACTCTGTATGGTTAAATATTCATTAACTCATAAGCTAGGGCACCATGATCTAGTAAATGGTCTTTTTAGCTTACTTTGGCAAATATTAAATAATGCTTACTATGTGTCAGCCATAACTCTAAGTACTTTCCATTTATAAACTCCTCTGATCCTCCCAATAACCCTATTTTATTAACGAAGAAATGGAGACAGAGGTGAGTAAACTATCCCAGGTCTCAACAAGTAGAGGGCATAGCCAGGATGTAAATGTGAGCAATCTTACTCTAGAGGTTGGACTCCTAACCACATGCATCCCACTTCCTCTCAGTCTCACTAAACATCTTTCTTAAGTGTTTGTTTATTTACAGCTATAGTGAGTCAGTGAACTGTTTAATTCTATTTAACTACCTTGATAATCATGCAGTGTACTGGGATGATTATGCTGGCAATGAATTCTCATTATAGAATTCAATAAATGCAGAAAAAAATAGGATATTGAACCCTGAGCTACTCATGTTCTTAACACACTTCCCCTTGTACCAAGAATAACAGACATGAAACACTGAAAATATAGCCTCTGCCCTCAAGAAGTACATTTTCTGCGGAGATAGACATGCAAACACATCACTACAATATTACAGCATAGATACTTATAGAAATATGAATGAGATATTGTAAGAATAAAGCAACAAATAATTTGTTGAGGGACGGTTGAGGGAAGGCCCCACAGAGAAGGCACATTTGAGCTGACTGGGAAATATTGAGAAGGCTGGGGAACATACAAGTTTTTTTTTTTAATGTATCTATAAATTGATCAGCAATACCCATTAAGGATTTGAGGGTACCAAGGAAGAATGTAATTGTCCCTGCTCCAAAACACCACATCTTATGTTACAGTTATATTTTGTAAATCAAGATAAACCTTTTCAAAGCCGTACAATGATTGTGGATGTTAGATTTTTATTTCTTTCTCCTAAATGTTGAAGGTAATTCAACAAACCTATATTAAAAAACCACTATGAATGCAAGGCATATTGGTAAATTATTTATAAAGAAAATATAAAGCCTGCTTTGTAATAATAGCTTACAACGACATCAAGACAACAGACACATGCTGAGCAATCCCAACAAAAAGCAGGCTCTGATAAGTGCCTTAAGCAAGCTTTGGCTAAGTACTATGTAAAATTAGAGAAGGAAGTGATTAATTCTAAATGGAGAGATATGTGTTTAGTTAGGGAAAGATAATTGTAGGTGGAGGGCATTATAGTGGCTAAGATTAATCAAGTGTTCATGTTCTAAGAACTTGTTTAATCTTCATAACAATCTTATGATATAGGTATTACTAAAGTCTCCATTTGAGGAAATGGCAACACAAAGAAGTTTTCATAATGTAGCCAAAGTCCCCAAAGTGTGGGGGAACCCAAGAAGTCTAGCTACATTTGCCTTACTTGTAACCACTAGTTTTAGTACCTCACTAGAGCAATGACAAGATAAAAAATTCAGAACTTGCTTGCATTCAGTAGGAGCAAAATGACTATATTGTTTTGATAATAATGGTCAGAAGGGATATCAAAAAATAAAAATAAACTGTTGCCGTTGAGTCGATTCCGACTCATAGGGACCCTATAAGACAGAGTAGAACTGCCCCATAGAGTTTCCAAAGAGTGCCTGGTGGATTTGAACTGCCGACCTCTTGGTTAACAGCTGTAGAACTTAATCACTACAGCACCAGGGTTTCCAGAAGGATACATATAATAATTAATGTATTATGTTGTTGTTGTTAGCTACAGTCTAATCGACCCCCTACTAATGGTAATCCCATGCACAATGAGATCAGATCATTATTACCATAGAGCTTTCAGTGTTTGATTTTTAGAAGTAGATGGCCAGGCCTTTATTCCTAGTCTGACTTAATCTGGACGCTTCACTAAAACCTGTTCAGCATCAAAGCAACACACAAGCATCCACTGACAGATGAATGGTGGCTCTGCTGAAGGTGAATTGGCTGGGAATGGAACCTGAGTCTCTCACAGGGAAGACAAGAATTCTATCTCTGAACCGTCTTAATGTATTATAATGCATTAATAAGGAAGGAGTACATAAAATACATTTCTTTCAAAATTTTAAGGTTTAATAATGTGGGTATGTATGCTGCTCATGTTTAAAGAAACAGAGTATGCCAAATCAGAACATGTCACACCATTTAGCTACATATCAGTAGATGCAAGCAGGATAAGGAGGAAAGACTGCTAATTGTTTTTATTCTTGCAATCATAGGATTGAGATGAGCTAAGATCTCAGTCAAATTTCAAGAGCCTCATTTTTGTGTTAATAAAAACCACATGAAAGTGAAGTAAATACTAATTAAGGGTATAAAAATAGTAGATTAGAAGAACACCCATTCCAGTTTACTCCACCTAAGCAGAAGTTCTCAAGTGGAATTTCAGAGGAATTTAAGTGGAAGACATCAATGAAACCATGTGGAGAAGGGTTGAATAGTGATTCAATGATTTAATAAAAGGATAAACAGATACTGAACTCTTGAGATCACCCTAGGTATGTTCTATTTCCTGCAGACATGATTGGAAGCAGTGTAATAATCCATGTGTTTTCATAAATCGTTTGATCTTATATATCCTACCTGGCATCAATACCTAGAAGGAACCCTTAAAAATGGGGAGTTAAAAAAAAAAATTAATTTAATTTTTATACGTATGTTTGGATTACAATAAGATTAACAGCATGTTGTCTTCAATTTGCCCAATCACTACTACTCTCAGTAAGAACCACCTTCACCTATGAAAGACATGGGCATGGAGTCAAGAGAACTTGGTGAAAACGGCACTGTTCAGAAAAGTTAGGTATCTCGTATCCCAATACGCATTCTCCCATTCATTAATAACCCCTGGATTTTAGGAAGGCCCATGTATACCTGGAAGGAAGGCTCAATATCTAAGTCCCCTTTCAATTAGGTGAATTCTTTCAACAGAGACCAAACTAAAGGAGAAAAAATAGAAAAATTGTGTAAAAATATGGTCTTTTTTTCCCCTTTTTCCTTCCTCTATCTTCTGCTTGGAACATGATGTCAAGACTTGAGCTTCATTTTGGACTATGAGAATGAAAATCACAATTTGGGAATTTTTGCTGTTGTTAGGTGCCATCAGTCGGTTCCAACTCATAGTGACCCTATGTACAACAAAATAAAACACTGCCCAGTCCTGCACCAGCCTCACAATTTCTACTATGTTTGAGCCCATTGTTATAGCCACTGTGTAAATCCATCTCTTTGAGGGTCTTCCTGTTTTTCTCTGACCCTCTACTTTACTAAGCATGATGTCCTTCTTCAGGGGGTGGTCCCTCCTGATAACGTGTCCAAAGTACATGAGACAAATTCTTGCCATTCTCAATTCTAAGGAGCATTCTGCTTGTATTTTTCTCAAGACAGATTTATTTGTTCTTCTGGCAGCCCATGGTATATTTAATATTCTTTGCCAATGCCATAATTAATACTTCTTTGGTCTTTCTTATTCATTGTACAGCTTTTGCACACATATGAGGCAGTTGAAAATACATGGCTTGGGTCAGGTGTGTCTTAGTCCTCAAGGTGACTTCTTTGCTTTTTAACACTTTAAATAGGTCTTTTGCAGCAGATTTGCCCAGCGCAATGCATTATTTGATTTCTTGACTGATGCTTCCATGGGTGTTGGTTGCAAAACCAAGCAAAATAAAATCCTTGACAAATTTGATATTTTATCTGTTTATGATGATGTTGCTTATTGGTCCAGTTGTGATGATTTTTGTTTTCTTTATGTGGAAGCATAAGCCATACTGAAGGCAGTAGTCTTTCACCTTCATCAGTAAGTGTGTCAAGTCCTCTTAACTTTCAGCAAGCAAGGTTCTGTCATCTGCATATTACAGGTTATTAATGAGTCTTTCTCCAATCACGATACTGAGTTATTCTTCATATAATCCAGCTTCTCTGATGATATACTCATCATATAGGTTGATAAGTATGATGAAAGGATACAACCCTGACACTCAAAACATATATCTGAAATGAGCTTGGGTCCATAAGAATTGCTAGCACCTCATTAATTCTTAATAATTGTGAGGCAAGTAACCTTTGTATTTCCAGATAATGAAATTAAAACAGTTGCGATTGAGTCAACGCTAACTCATGCCACCTCCATGTGTATCTTTTCCAATGGATGATTTTTCAGAAATAGATTGCCAGGCCTTTCTTTTGAGGTGTCTCTGTGTGGACTGGAACTTCCAACCATTCAGTTTGCAATCACGGGTATTAACTAAACAAATCCAGGGACTTCAGATAATGAAATGAGGCTCCTAAAATCTTAGAACGGGAGTCTATTATTTACAAAAAAAAATAGCAGGGTACCAGGACCATTCAGATGTTAAATCTCGGTGACTATGAATTGGGTCTTTTAGGCAAAATGAAGACTTTTTTTGTAGAAGATTACAGATATTTCTACAATAAACTTAACCATCTGTAATCTCTCCATTTACCACACAGTATAACCCACTAATGAACCCTGATTTCTAGTCTCTGAAAGAGAGGCATGAAACAACAACATTAAAACTCTGTTTCTAAATTATAGTGTTTACCCCTCTACCCACACAGCATCCTTTTGTCTCTCCGCTCACTTTTAGCCTAATAATTTCAAGTGGCAAAGGCAAACTCTTCACCTTCAGCTTTTTGAACCATATGCTAAAGAGTACAGTACATTTCACAAGATTTATTCTTGTGTGAAAATTTCCATTATGTTGTTCTATGAAGTAAATAAACCTACTAGTTTCTCAAAAAAGAAGAAAGCGAGGCAGCTCAGTTGTAATAAAACCTATGGCAGCTTTTGTTTTTCTATTTTGTCTTATCAACATTGCTGATTATGATTGGTCATGGGCACATGACATCCCCTTGCCCAATCATACTGCAGTGGAGAGAATTAAGGAGTCCTTCAAGTACTCTAGGCCTTTTGCTTTGTTTTGAGGAGAATAAATCGTTAAACGTTAGAGTCTTGCAGCAACAAGGCCAAAAATATCCTTGGCCTACTGTACTCTGGGGAAATAATAGAAACTGTCTATTAAACCTAATTAAACTATCCACTAATGTGCTAGCTGAATTCAGGAAGGGGCTATATATTGCCTTTAATTTGTTTGATTTTTCACTTCATTACATATAGTTTGGGAGAAAATTGTGAGTTTCTTTATATTATAAAAAGCCATTTAAAAATTGTATGCCATTTTATTTTAACTTTTAATTCTCACATTGTCATCCTAATTTACAAACTTTAGGTTTAAAAGTATGCCATAGTTTTTTTCTTTTCTTTTCTTTTTTTTTTTTTTTTACATCCAGGCTTCCATCTATTAGGAAAAGGAATATATTGTTTCAATGTTTTTCCCAGTGTTTAGAAATCAGTAGCACTCGGAAAAGGGCTGCTAACCAAAAGGTTGGAAGTTCAAGTACACCTAGAAGCTCCTCAAAAAAAAACAAAAAGGCCTGGAGATCTACTTTTGAAAAATCAACGATAGAAAACCCTGTGGAGTACATTTCCACTCTGACATACGTGGATTCCACAGCAATTGTCTTTTTTTTTTTGCTTTTTGTTAGTACTCTGACAACAGAGATAAAATAAAAACAAATAGGAAACATTTCTGGAAAGGTTATAATATTCCAAGGGCAACATAAGGACTCTGTGGTATAAACGTTAGAATTTATGCAGGAAAAAAAAAAAAAAAAAAAACTTTTGTCAAGTCCATAGAAATAGTTTGACGCTGAATTTAAAAGGCACTGAAATAAACATAAATTTACATACATGAAATTATGAAAGTATGCATAGAATACATGCAGAGAATTATAAAAGATTTAAAGACATAAAATCACATATTAAAGCTAATATCACCATTAATATTCTGAACTAGGTGACACACATGGTTAAATGCTGGATTACTAACCCAAATGTCGGGAATTCAAACCCACCCAAAGATGTCTCTGAAGTAAGGCCTGGTGATCTGATACCAAAGGTCACAGTCTTGAAAACCCTATGGAGTACAGTTCTACTCTGCACACATAAAAATGGAGCCCCTTAAATCAAAATGGACTCCCTGGCAACTAACAACAATAACATTTCTCATAGTGTTTATTATTAGGCTTATAAATTTGTTAACATTGTGAACAAAATTGGTTTTATGTTATGCATACTAAATTTTTATTTACATTACCCCAAGATATTCATTAAAATCTCTATTTTTAGTGACTCAACTGCATATTTTTTTTTATTGTGCTTTAAATGAAAGTTTACAAATCAAGTCAGTCTCTCATACAAAAACTTATACACACCTTGTTCTCCTACCTGCTCTTCCCCTAATGAGACAGCACACTCCTTCTCTCTACCCTGTATTCTCCATGTCCATTCAACCAGCTCCTGTCCCCTTCTGGCTTCTCCTCTAACCTCCAGTCAGGAGCTGTCCACGTAGCCTCATGTGTCTACCTGAGCCAAGAAGCTCATTCCTCACCAGTATCATTTTCTGTCTTATTGTCCAGTCCAATCCCTGTCTGAAGAGTTGGCTTCAGGAATGTTTCCAGTCTTGGGATAACAGAGGGTATGGGAACCATGACCTCTGGGGTCCCTCCAGTCTCATTCAGACCATTAAGTCTGGTCTTTTCATGAGAATTTGAGTTCTGCATCCCACAGTTCTCCTGCTCCATCAGGGATTCACTGTTGTGTACCCTTTCAGGGCAGTTATCGGTGGTAGTAGGCACCGTCTACTTTTTTCTGGTCTCAGTTTGATGTAGTCTCGTTTATGTGGCCTCTTCTGTCTCTTGGGGTCATCTTTACCTTTTGCCTTTGGTGTTCTTCATTCTCCTTTGCTCCAGGTGAGCTGAGACCAATTGATGTCTCTTAGATGGTCGCTTGCTAGCATTGAAGACCCCAGATGCCATTCACCAAAGTGGGACACAGCAAGTTTTCTTAATGTATTTTCTTATGACCTAGATGTTCCCTGAAACCAAGGTCCCCAGACCCCCATCTCTGCTACCCTGGCCTTTGAAGCCTTCAGTTGTATTCAGGAAACTTCTTTGCTTTTGGTTTAGTCTAGTTGTGCTGACCTCTCCTGTATCATGTACAACTGCATAATATTTTGTCAGTATATGACAAAATACTCTAGTGTATTTATGGAGCCCTGGTGAAACAGTGGTTAAGAGCTTGGCTGCTAACCACAAAAAGCAGTTCAAATCCACCAGCCGCTCCTTGGAAACCACATGGGGCAGTTCAAGTCTATCCTGTAGGGCCGCTATGAGTCAGAATCAGCTCAAAGGCACATAACAACAATGTGTATTTATCCAATTGGGGGGCATATTTATTTTTTTAAGTAATTTTTCGTAATTATAACTCACATTTCAAAAAAATATGTTTAAATAAATCTTTGCCTGTTTTTCTCCATTTTCCTTTTAATAAATTATGCCCAAACAAAAAAGAAACACTGCCATTGAGTCGATTCTGACCTATGGGACAGAGCAGACCTTATAAGACAGAGTAGAACTGCCCCATAGGGTTTACAAGGACTGTCTGGGGCTGGTGGATTTGAGATGTCAACATTTTGGTTAGCAGCTGAGCACTTAACAACTGTGCCACAAGAGCTCCAGGATTTTACCCAGTATTTTGTATACGTGTGTGTATGTATATATGTATATATACATATATATATACATATATATATATGTATGCATGTATGTATGTATTACAGTGAAGCCCTGGTGGCACAGTGCATAAGAGGTTGCCTGCTAACCAAAGGGTAGGAAGTTCAAATCCAACTCTCCCTCCTTGGAATCCCTGCGAGGTAGACCTACTCTGTCCTATACTGTCACTATGAGTATGAATCAACTTGATAGCAATGGGTTATATTAAATGTTTTTGTGTTGTTATATACCTTCTAGTCACTTCCAACTCATAGCGACCTCATATACAACAGAAGGAAACACTGCCTGGTCCTGAGCCAACCTCACAATCATTGTTATGCTTCAGCTCATTGTTGCAGCCACTGTGTCAATACATCCTGTTGTATTGGTCTTCCTCTTTTTTGGTGACCCTCTACTTTGCCAGGTATGATGTCCTTCTCTAGGGTCTGATCCCTCCTGATAACATGTCCAAAGTATGTGAGACAAAGTCTCACCATTCTCCATTCTAGTGTGCATTCTGGCTGTACTTCTTCCAAGACATTTGTTTGTTCTTACGACAGTCCATGGTATACTCAATATTCTTTGCCAACACCATAATTCAAAGGCCTCAGTTTTTCTTTGCTCTTTTTTACTCATTGTCCGGTTTTCACATGCATATGAGGCAAATGAAAACACCATGGCTTGGGTCAAGCACACCTTAGTCCTTAAAGTAACATCTTTGCTTTTTAACACTTTAAAGAGGTCTTTTGCATCAGATATGCCCAATGCAATGAATCACTTGATTTCTTGACTGCTGCTTTCATGGGCTTTGATTGTGGCTCCAAGTAAAATGAAATTCTTGACAACTTCAGTCTTTTCTCCATTTATCAGGATTTTGTTTATTGGTCCAGTTGTGAGAATTTTCATACTCTTTATGTTGAAGTTAATCCATACTGAAAGCTGTGATCTTTGATCCTCATCAGTATGTGCTTCATGTCCTCCTCACTTTCAGCAAGCAAAGTTGTGTCATCTGCATATTACAGATTGTTAATGAGACTTTCTCCAATCCTGATGCCACATTCTTCTTCATAGAGTACAACTTCTACGATTATTTCCTGAACATACAGATTGAATAAGTATGGTGATAGGACACAACCCTGATGCAAAGCTTTCCTGATTTAAACCATGCAGTACCCCGGTTTTGTTCAAACGATAGCCTGTTGGTCTATGTACATGTTCCTCATGAGCACAATTCAGTGTTCTGGAATTCCCAATCTTCTCAATGTTACTCATAATTTGTTATGATCCATACAGTCAAATGCTTTGCATAGTCAATAAAATACAGGTAAACATCCTTCTGGTATTCTCTGCTTTCAGCCAGGATCCATCTGACATCAGCAATGATATCCCTTGTTCTACTCCCTTTTCTGAATCCATCTTGAATTTCTGGCGGTTCCCTGTTGATGTATTGCTGCATTCGCTTTTGAATGACCTTCAGCAATTTTACATGCTTGTGGTATTAATGATATCATTTGATAATTTCACATTCTATTGGATCACCTTTCTTTAAAAAAAAAAAAAAATTTTTCTTTTTTTTTTTTTTTTTTTTTTAGAATGGGTAAAATTTGGATCTCTTCCAGTCATTTGGCCAGGTAGCTGTCTTCCAAATTTCTTGGCATAGATGAGTGAGCACTTTTAATACTGTCTCCGATCATGAAAACATCTCAATTGGTATTCTCTCTATTCCTGGAGGTTTTTTTTTTTTTTTTTTCCTCCCATGCTTTTAATGCAGCTTGGACTTCTTCCTTCAGTACCATCGGTTCTTGATCATATGTTACCTCCTAAAATGACTGAACATCCACCAACTGTTTTCAGTAGAGTGGCTCTGTGTATTCTTCTATCTTCTTTTGATGCTTCCAGCATCGTTTGGTATTTTCCCCATAGAACCCTTCAGTATTGCAACTCAAGGCTTTAATTTATTCTTCAGTTCTTTCAGCTTGAGAAATGCTGAGCATGTTCTTCCCTTTTGATTTTCTCTTCCCATGTCTTTGCATATGTTATTATAATACTTTATTTTGTTTTCTCAAGCTGCCCTTTGAAATCTTCTATTCAGCTCTTTTACTTCTTCATTCCTTCCTTCTGCTTTAGCTACTCTACATTCAAGAGTAACTTTCAGAGTCTCTTTTGACATCCATTTTGGTCTTTTTTTTCTTTCCTGTCTTCCTCTTGCTTTCTTCATGTATGATGTCCTTAATGGCATTCCACATCTCATCTGGTCTTAGGTCATTAGTTTTCATTGAGTCAAATCTATTCTTGAGATGGTGTCTAAGTTCAGGTGGGATATACTCAACTTCGTACTTTGGGCCTAGTAGACTTTTTCTAATTTTCTTCCATTTCAACTTGAACTTGCAAAGGAGCAATTAATGATAGTCTCCACAGTTGGCCCCCGGCCTTGTTCTGATTAATGATATTGAACTTCTCCATTGTCTCTTTCCACAGACTAGTCAACTTGATTCCTGTGTTTTCCATTTGCAGTGAAGAAGTCAGTGGTCTTGCAAAATTATATCATGCTATCTCCAGCATTGTTTCTATCACCAAGGCCATATTTCCAGCTACCAATGCTTCTTCTCTGTTTCCTACTTTTGTATTCCAATCACCAGTAATACCAAAGCATCTTGATTGAATGTTTGATCAATTTCAGACTGCAAAAGTTGGTAAACATCTTCAATTTCTTCATCTTTGGCCTTAGTGGTTCGTGTGTAAGTTTGAATAATAGTCATATTAACTGGTATCTCTTCTAGACATATTGAATATTATCCTATCACTGATAGTGTTGTACTTCAGGATAGATCTTGAAACGTTCTTTTTGACAATGAACATGACACCATTTTTTTTAAACTTGTCATTCCTGGCACAGTAGATCGTAAAATTTTCTGATTCAGAATGGCCAATACCAGTCCATTTCAGCCCACTAATGCCTAGGATATCAATGTTTATGCATCCCATTTCATTTTTGATGATTTCCAATTTTCCTAGAGTAATACCTCCTACATTCCATGTTTCGAGTACTAATGGATATTTGTAGCTGTTTCTTCTCATTTTGAGTCGTGCCACATCTGCAAATGAAGGTCCCAAAAGCTTGACTCCATCCACATCATTAAGATTGACTCTACTTTGAGATGGCAGCTTTTCCCCAGCCGTATCTTGAATGTCTTCCAACCTGAGGGGGCTCATATTCTGGCACTGTATCAGACAATATTCCATAGCTTTTCTTTCATAAGGTTTTCACTTGCTAGTTTTTTTTTCAGAAGTAAACTGCCAGGTCCTTCTTCCTTGTCTGTCTTAGTTTGGAAGCTCAGCTGGAAACTGTCCACCATGGGTGACCCTGCTAATATTTGAATTCCATTGACATCACAGCAACAGACAAAAGATTGCATTAAATGAACATAGAAATTAAGTAAATATACACGAGGAAGTTGAAAATACCATGGCTTGTTCAGGCACACCTTACTCATCAAAGTTTTACCTTTTCTTTTTTGCACTTGAAGAAATCTTTTGCAACAGATTGGCCCAATGCAATTCCTTGTTTGATATCTTGACTGCTGCCTCCATAGGCTTTGATTGTTGTTCCAAGAAGAAGAAATCCTTAATATCTTCAATTTCTTTGTCATTTATCATGATTTTTTTTTAATTGGTCCTGTTGTAAGGATTTTTTTTTTTTTATGTTAAGGTGTAATCCATACTGAAGAACGTGATCTTTAATCCTCATCAGTAAGTGGTTCAAGACTGAAGAAGACTTGATGCATGTGAATTGTGGTGTTGGCCAAGATTATTGACTGTACAATGGACTGCCAGAAGGTTGAACAAATATGTCTTGGAGGAAGTACAGCCAGAATGTTCCTTAGAAGTGAAAACATGTTATAAGGAGGGATTAAGCCCTGGAAAAGGACATCATGCTTGGCAAAGTAGAGGGTCACCAAGAGTCAGGAAGACCCTCAAATGATGGATTGACATAATGGCTGCAACAATGGGCTCCAACATATCAAGAATTGGGAGAATGGTGCAGGACTGGGCAACATTTTGTTCTGTTGTACATAGGGTCCCTATGAGTTGGAAACAATTAGAAGGCACTTAAAAACAACAGAAAGACAGATATATAGATAGGTAGGTAGATATATAGATAGATGATAGACAGATAGATAGATAGACAGATGATAGATAGAGATAGATGATAGATAGATACCTTCCTACATGTGTCCAAGTTATTTTTATATTTTTATTTTCTCCACAAATCATTGTTACAGTTGCATATTATTTTATAACCATATTTAGAAAGAAACTCTTCCAATTACCTTTATGTTTAAGTATTTCCATTATCTTTTTTCTTATTATAATGTATATTGATCATGTCTATACCCCTTTATGAGTGTTATTTTGATAAATCATTAAGTAAGACAGATGGTATATTAGAATAGTGTTTTTCAGGAAGAGTACATAAGCCTTATTCTTTCTATGTTCTTGTACACCAGAAAATATTGACATATTTCTTCTACATAAAAAAAAGTACGTGGGTAAATGTAAAATACTTGAGTCATGATGTTTTTAACTTCATTTCTGATGCTTTTGAGATTTAACATTAAGAAAAAAAAAAATAGTTGAGCCTAGCCATGTGTATAGGTATTCATTCTTTTTCTCTAGGCAGGTTGCATATGGAATTATTTATTAATTAAATAAATAAATAAGTGTCTGGAAGGTGAATCTCCTTGACTTTCTCCCATTGTTATTGCATTCTATCATTTGAAACTCTAGGGGCAATAAATTTGCACAGCTCCTTTCTAAGTCTCTTGTTTCAACAGTCATTTATCTAATATGCCTTTATTTTGGACTAAGAAAGAAGTTCTTACTTTTCCCAGTGCCTGGTCATTAAATATGGGATAGAAGTAATCTATTTCTAGTTTTCTTTACATAGACTTCCCTTATGAGAAGCCATACAAAAACCATTATAACCTGCAAAGTGTGTTATATTCAAGGATCTTGTGGAGTCTCTCCTTCATTTCCCAAAACTACAAGCCCAATGCTGTCTTCCATGGCCTGTCCATTGCTACCCCTGATTAGGTTTCACCTGGAAGTTATAGTGCCCAAATAATTATAAAGGAAAGATACTAATAGAGAACAGAGAGTGGCGAAAATAGATAGAAAATATCACCTACAATTTCAGGTAACAAGTCAGTAGAGTTGAGACAAACTTAGTGTCTAATCAGAAAACTTTTAGTATTCCGAGGTACAGTTTTGCCATAGAAGTATATGAAGACCTCCTAAGTTCTTTCTTTATGGCCATGTTGTTCACTTATAGAATGCTATCTGCTCTCACTGTAAAAATGGCTAAATTGTTCCTGGGATCGAAAGGTTATTGGGTAAAAGTTGTAGTTGCCAGTGGCATTGTAGGTTTAAAATATCTCTTAGATATCTTAATGACTATTTCAATGGGAAGATGGGAAATCGCAAACTAGGAGCAGCAAGTCAAAATCTTTGTTTTGAAATCAACCTCTCTATAATATCAAATATTCTATACTTACTTTGTTCCAGTTATAATACTATAATCATGTTATTCTTGAAATATAATACCACAAATTTCTACATGGAGAAAAAAACCCAGTGCTTAAATATAACTTACAAGAATGCTTTGCTGCAGGTTTTAATAGTTGGCTACTTTTTGATTACAGTAACTTTGACAAATGTTACATGACAATATTAATGCATTAATGTAACCCATATCAATCATAACTAGCTTGAAGGGTAATTTTCAAAGTTAAAAGCCTAAGACAAAGTCACCAACTGTTAATGTTCTTAAATATTGATTGTTCAGAAAACTGTAGACTTAGCACACCATATTTAATCATATTTTAAGTAGTTTCAAAAAATAGTTAATAAGACTGCAATATTTCAAAACGCATAAGTGTATTTTATATGTACTTTATTACTATTAATTATACTTATTTTAAAACTGAACAGTAAGTGTATCCTCTATTAAAAAAATTAATTTCCAAATCTTCTATGCAAGTCACTGATTTTAAATGTAATATGCTACACTTTCTGAATGACAGTCAAATTCTAAGTAGTAAGAAACTAGTAACTGCAACAATTTGAGGTAAGACAAAACCTGTTCATCTAATGAACAGTGAAGTTACATGAAAGATTCATTTTAAAAGAAGTCTACAAGACACCAAAATACTTTGTGGACACCATCTATTATTACAACTCAGGTTCTGTGGAATTGAGCTAATTTTAAGTATTACCAATAAAGTTTTATAAATGAGTTTGCATTAAAACTGTAGGCAGAGAATTAAAAAGCTAGAAATGTGAATAACAGTTCAGGGAAAGAAACATGAAAATGTGGAAACTAAATTAGATCTACATAGAAAAAATCGCAAACCTAAGTAATTTGGATCCCCCAAATAATCAGTGGCTCATATCCTATTCCAAACAAAAAATCGTTTTCAGCCAGTTGCTGCTGTAATATTCAATGAGCTCAGTATCAGACTAGCACTGTTAATTTTTTACCACAATTTAAAAAGGTTTATCTTGCAAATATAGCTTTCAGTGAAAAAGTATAAGGGACAAAAATGCTTGTATAAAGAACTTCAAAGTACGGCAACCAAGTTTTTTAGCAGGATGATAAAAACTTCCTGGAGTGAAATCTGGCACTGCCACTTTGCTAGCCCTGAAACTGTGAGTAAGCTATTTTAATCCTTTGTGCCTCATGTTTCTCATCTGTAAAATGATGAAGGTAATAACCATACAGGTTTGTCGGGATAATTAAATATTGTAATATAGTTTTTTCCCCATATTTTCATTTTTCTATTTTAATGCAATAAATTTCACTTCTGGAAATTGTTCTTTATGAATTTATTTAAATAAAAGACGAATTAATGGAATATAGAGCCTAAAGGGAGGAGCTTCCTGTATAACATCAAAAGTCCTCCCATTCTGATATGTTCTGTCAACATAGCTTTGTAGGTACAGGGAGATCAACCTTATTGATGTTCAACTTCATTGCCTTTATTTGTTGTCTTAATCACCATGAGAACAGTACCAAATTTATAAAAAAAAAAAAAAAAATCAACTCTCTAAAAGATATATCTTGAAGCTGAGATATATGAGGTTGGGAAAACCACCTGGAATAACTGCAGGACAAAAGTCAACACTATCTCCTCTCTCTTTCAACACAGTACAATGACCGGGTGAAGGAGTTCTTACTTGAATCATCTGGTGAGCCTGAGAAGTTGACTGAAAGAAGAAGAATTTGTGAGCTGAAGTCTGACCACATGCATAAGATGAGGCTAACGTATCTGTCCCAGAAAAACATCATCTTCCAAGGAGAGAAGAGAATCTTGCCATTCATAGAAAATCACTGAACAAGTTTCCAACTTTTTTTCGTTTCAGTTGAAAATAAAATCCATGTATACAAATCTCAAATTTGACTGAGAAATAAGAATTTGTACAGCAATGAAAAAGCAAAACTTTCATATTGAGAAAATTAATTTTTTTGTTTCAAAAATGATAATTTATATACATATAAACTCGTTGCTCTCTAATCAATTCTGACTCATACTGACCCTATGGAACAGAGCAGAACTGTCCCATACAGTTTCCAAGGAGTGGCTAGTGGATTCGAACTGTTAACCTTTTGATTAGCAGCCTGAGCTCTTAGCCACTGCTCACCCAGGGCCCCATACAGGATTATAAAACATCAAAATATCAGGACATATACTGAATAAAATGATGTCTTAAGCTATCTATACTTTATATTGCTTTGGATCATGGTTTCAGAAGATTTACTATTCAATACTGTCAAGACATTTTAATGTTACATATGACATTAATTAAAAACAATTTTTCATCATCATTTTGAATAACCTCCATATGTCTGTCAGTTTGTCATACTGTGGGGGCTTGCGTGTTGCTGTGATGCTGGAAGATATGCCACTGGTATTCAGACACCACCAGGGTCACCAATGGAGGACAGGTTTCAGCTGAGCTTCCAGACTAAGACAAACTAGGAAGAAGGACCCGGCAGTCTACTTCTGAAAAGAATTAGCTAGGGAAAACCTTATGAATAGCAGTGGAACACTGTCTGATGTAGTACTGGAATGCTAAATGCAGAAATTATTGAACAATATCATTAATATCACATGCAAGCAAAATTTTGCTGAAGATCATTTAAAAGTGGCCAGCAGCAGTATATGGACAAGGAACTGCCAGAAATTCAGGCTGGATTCAGAAGAGGACATGGAACCAAGGATATCATTGCTGATGTCATGTGAATTCTGGCTGAAAGCAGAGAATGCCAGAAGGATGTTGACCTGTGTTTTATTGACTATGCAAAGGCATTCGACTGTGTGGATCATAACAAACTATGGATAACATTGCAAAGAATGGGAATTCCAGAACACTTAATTGTGCTCATGAGGAACCTGTACATACATCAAGAGGCAGTTGTTCAGACAAAACAAGGGGATATTGAGGGGTTTAAAGTCAGGAAAGGTGTGTGTCAGGGTAGTAGCCTTTCACCATACCTATTCAATCTGTATGCTAAGCAAATAATCTAAGAAGTCGGACTGTATGAAGAAAAATGGGGCATCAGGATTGGAGGAAGACTCATTAACAACCTGCATTATGCAGATGATACAACCTTGCTTGCTGAAAGTAAAGAGGACTTGAAGCACTTACTAATGAAGATCAAAGACCACAGCCTTCAGTATGGATTACACCTCGACATAAAGAAAACATAAATCCTCACAACTGAACCAATAAGACATATCATGATAAATGGAGAAAAAATTGAAGTTGTCAAGGATTTCATTTTACTTGGATCCACAATCAACACCCATGTAAGCAACAGTCAAGAAACCAAAAGACGTATTGCATTGGGGTAAATCTGCTGCAAAAGACCTCTTTAAAGTGTGGAAAAGCAAAGACACCACCTTGAAGACTAAGGTGTGCCTGACCCAAGCTATGGTATTTTCAATCACATCACAGGCATTGAAAGCTGGGCGATGAATAACGAAGGCCAAAGAAAAATTGATGCCTTTGAATTGTGGCATTGGTGAAGAATATTGAATATAGCATGGACTTCCAAAAGAACGAACAAATCTGTCTTGGAACAAGCACAACCGAAATGCTCCTTAGAAGCAAGGATGGTGAGACCGTGTATGACATACTTTGGACATGTTGTCGGCAGGGATCAGTCCCTGGAGAAGGACATCATGCTTGGTAAAGTACAGGTTCGGCAGAAAAGAGGAAGACCCTCAATAAGATGGATTGACACAGTGGCTGCAACAATGGGCTTAAGCATAACAAAGATTGTAAGGATGGCACAGGACTGGGTTCTGTTTTGTTCTGTGGTACATAGCGTGGCTATGAGTTGGAACTGACTCGACAGCACCTAATAGCAACAACAACAACATTTCGAGTAAACTGTAAGCTAACCAGTTATATAACCAGACCATTATATTTGCCTTCTAATGTTTTAAATTATGAAAATGAAAGTACTAATTTTAAGAACATTAAGCTAAGCAAAACTACCCCTTTTTTCCCTCCAGAAAGATTAGCTTAAAAAGTCATTTTTAGTTTTAAATACATATTTTTTTTTTACTCTTGTGTATGCTATCACAAACCATACCTCACTAACATCTTACAGTGAAGAAGTATATGATGAATTTTATTAATGCTTGATTCTTTTTCATGTGGTTCCCAGTTGTCCCAGGACCATTTGTTGGAAAGACTATTCTTTTCTCATTGAATACTTTGGAATTGGACTGTAGATGCATGGGTTTATTTCTGGATTCTCAATTTTATTTCATTCATCTGTGTCTGCTCTTGTGCCAGTACAGCACTGTCTTAATTACTGTTGTTTTGTAGTAAGTATTGAAATTGGGCTGTGTGAGTTCTCCAACTTTGTTCCTTTTTTTCAAGACTCTTCAGGCTCTTCTGAGTCCCATTAATTTCCATATGAATTTTAGGATCAGTTTGTCAAATTCTACAAAAAAAGACAGCTGCTATTTAATAGAGGATGCATCGAATCTGCCAATCAGTTTGGGGAATACTGCAATCCTAACACTATTAATTGGCCTTAATCTGGAAGAGCTGTCGAAACCTGTCCAACATGGGTGACCCTACTGGTATTTGAAATACTGGTGGCATAGCTTCCAGCATCACAGCAACACACAAGCCACCACAGTATGACAAACGACAGACGAGAACATTTCAAGATCTATTTTGAAGTACAACACTGTCAGTGATAGGATGATAAATATACACCTACAAGGAAGACCAGTTAATAAGATTGTTATTCAAAGTTATGCACCAACCAGTAATCCCAAAGATAAAGAAATTGAAAATTTTTACTAACTTCTGCATTTTGAAATCAATCAAACACACAATCAAAATGCATTGATAATTGCTGGTGACTGGAATTGGAAACATGGAAACAAAAAAAGATGAGTAGTTGGAAAATATAGCCTTGGTGATACAAATGATGCCAGAGATCACATGATAGAATTTTGCAAGACCAAAGACTTATTCATTGCAAATATCTTTTGACAACAACATAAATGTTGACCATACACATAGACCTTGCCAGATAAAATACACAGGAATTAAATCGATTACATCCATGGAAAGACACAATGGAGAAGCTCAATATCGTCAGTCAGAACAAAGCCAGAGTTGACTGTGAAATAGACCATCAACTGCTCATAGGCAAGTTCAAGTGTAAATTCAGGAGGTAGCATAAGACCAAGAACTGACGGTACTGAAGGAAGATGTCCAAACTACAGGAAAGCATTGGTCAAAAATAAGACTCAGGAATTGATGGAATGTCAATTGAAATGTTTCAACAAACTGATGCAACACTGTAAGTGCTCCCTGGTCTCTGTCAAGAGATTTGGAAGACAGCTACCTGGCCAACAGTCTGGAAGAGATCCATATCTGTGCCCATTCCAAATAAAGGTGGTCCAAAAGAATACAGAAATTATCGAACAATATCATTAATATCATATGCAAGCAAAATTTTGCTGAAGATCATTCAAAAATGGCTGCAGCAGTATATTGACAGAGAACTTCCAGAAATTCAGGCTGGTTTCAGAAGAGGACGTGGAACCAGGGTTGTCATTGCTGATGTGCCAGATGGATTCTGGCTGAAAGCAGAGGATGTTTATCTGTTTTCATTGACTATGCAAAGGTATTCCACTGTGTGGATTATAACAAATTATGGATAACATTGCAAAGAATGGGAATTCCAGAGCAACTAATTGTGCTTATACGGAACCTGTACATAGACCAAAAGGCAGTCATTCAAACAGAACAAGGGGATACTGTGTGGTTTAAAATCAGGAAAGACGGGCTTTGGGGTTGTGTCCTTTCACCATACTTATTCGATTTGTGTGCTGAGCGAATAATCTGAGAAACTCGACTACATGATGAAGAACATGGCATCAGGATTGGAGGAAGACTCCTTAATAGCCTGTAATACAAGGATGACACAATCTTGCTTGCTGAAAGTGAAGAGGACTTGAAGTACTTACTGATGATGGTCAAAGAGTACAGCCGTCAATATGGATTACACCTCGACATAAAACCAAAACCTCACAACTGGACCAATAAGAAGCATTATGATAAATGGAGAAAACATTGAAGTACTCAAGGATTTCATTTTACTGGAGCCACAATCAACCCTCACGGAAGCAGCAGTCAAGAAATCAAAAGACACATTGCACTGGGTAAATCGGCTACAAATAACTTCTTTAAAGTGTTAAAAAGTAAAGAATTTCACTTTGGTAACTTAGGTGCATCTGACCCAAGCCATGATATCTTCAATTGCCTCGTATGCATGAAAAACCTAGACAATGAATAGGGAAGACCTAAGAATTGATCCATTTGAGTTACGGTGTTGGCAATGAATATTGAATGGACTGCCAGAAGAATGAACAAATCTTTCTTGGAAGAAATACAGCCAGAATGATTCTTAGAAGCCAGGATGGCAAGACTTCATCTCAAGTACTTGGATATGTTATCAGGAGGGAGCAGTCCCTGGAGAAGTACATTATATTTGGTAAAGGAAAGAGTCAGGGAAAAAGAGGAAGATCCTTGATGAAATTATTTGACACAGGGGCTATAACAATGGGCTAAACATTGCAAAGATTACTTGGATGGTGCACGATTGGGAAGTTTCATTTATGTGTACATATTGTTGCTATGGGTTGGAACTGAACTGAAGGCACCCAACAACAGCAACCATAAGAAGTTTTCCAGTCTATGCACATGGTATATCTTTTCATCTATTTAGGTCTTCCCTAATTTCAGCAATTCTCTCAGCAATGTTCTGTATTTTTCAGACTATAGGTTTTGCACTTACTTTGTTAGATTTATTTTTAAGTATTTTATTATTTTTTAGGCTATTGTTTAAGGTGAGGAACAGAGTTTTTAATTCTCATGGCATCAAGATTTATAGATTCCATGGAGCTTGAGGTAATCCACCCAGGCTATTGCCCTAAGATGATATTTGAACTTTTAGCCTTGAGAAAACTGGTTTTCAGAGCATCCTCTTTAGGTCAAACAATCATTTGGCTTAATTAGTAAAGAATGTTTAACTTGGGCATCGTGCCCTTTTAAAGAATTATTTATCTGCAGTTTCAACAACAGAAACTCCAAAGGTTGGACTAGGATCCGTTTTAGCATCAATCAGTAATTATTCTTCAATAAAATGTTGTGTTATCTGTGCAGTTTCTGGCTTGTTTCCATGGCAATGTATAATTACTAAGAATAAGATGGATTATAAAAACCTATAAAAGGTCTTTTCTTCTTTGGAACATTTTTTACTTTCCAGTAAGAAATATTGATCCAATTTAAAAATCATGTGTTAAATAAACTTCTATCAATTTCTATTATTGGCTTGATATATTTTTTCTTTTAACAATGGAATTGATTTATTAATTTTTTGATGGTTATCTGCTAGTTTGTAAAAACACGATTGATTTTTGTAAATTGATTTTGTACCCTGCAACCTGGCTAAGCTCATTTATTAATTCAAACAGTTTTTTAGAGGATCCCTTAGGATTTTCTATACACAGGATTTTATCTTCAAACAGAGTCAAATTTACTTTTTTTCTTTCTAATGCAGAACTTTGTAATTTTATTTTCTTGCTTAATTACCCGGGTTAGAATCTCCACTACAATGTTGAATACAGGTAGCAAGAGTGAATATCTTTGTCTTGTTCCAAATCTTAAATGGAAAGCATTCAGTCTTGCACTTTTAGGTGTGATGTTAGCTGTGGATTTCATTATTTTATTTTAGATTCCATTCATCAGGCTGAAGAAGTTGAATTTATTTACTGAGGCTTTTTATTATTTAAGGGTGCTGGATTTTGCCAAATGTGCTTCTGCATCTACTGAGGTGTACATATGGTTTTTGTCCTTCATTCTATTAATATGTTACATTTCATTAATTGAGCGTCAATGTTAAACTTACCTTGCTTTGCTGGGATTAACCCCACTTTGTCATGGTGTATATTCCTTTTTATATATTGCTGGCTTTGGTTTGCTAGATTTTTGTTGAGGACTATTGTGTTCACATTCATAAGAAATATTGGTCTGTATTTTTCTTGTGATATCTTTTTCTGATTTTGGTATCGGGGTAATACTGGACTCAGAATCAATTGTTAAATGTTCCTTCCGTTTTCCTTTTCTTGGAAAGATTTTTTGAAAAATTGGAGTTAGTGCTATTTTAAATGTTTGGTAGAATTCACTAATGAAGGTTTTTTTATTTGCCATCTCTATATTCTTCTTTGATTATATTTATACATTTTTTAAATGAGTTGCTTCCTTTTATTGCTGAGATTTGAGATTAATTTATATATTTGCAATCAACCTCTTTTGTCAGAAATATGATTTGAAATATATTTTTCCAGTATGTAGCTTGCCTTTATATGTTTTTTCTTTCAGTATTACATCAGAATAATTTTTTTTTAAATTTTGATGCAGAATAATTTATCCTTGTTTCCTCTTATGGATTGTGCTTTTGGTGTCATATCTCAAATGTGTTTGCCTTGCCTAAGGCCATGCAAATTTTCTCCTTTGTCTAGAAGTTTTATAGTTTTGCATTTTATATTTTGTTTTATCACTCATGTTGAAGTAATTTTTGTATCAATGTGAAGTGTAGGTTGAAGCTTTTCTCCCCACATGGATAATCAATTGTCCCAACACCATTTGTTCAAAAGATTGTTCTTGCTCAAGTCTTTGACTCTTCCTTAGAAAAATCAATTAATTATGTCTATAGGGTCACTATGAGTGGGCATCACTCAACAGCAATGGGTTTGGTATGGTTTTGGCATGTGGTCACTTATAGCCTCTTTATTCTTTCCATTGAACTACATGTCTAACTTTTTATCAGTGCCACACTGCCCTGATTACTGAAGTCTTTTTTTTTTTTGAGAATGTACACTGCAAAACACATGCCCATTCGATAGTTTCTACATGTACAATTTAGTGACATCAATTACATTCTTTGCGTTGTGTGACCATTCTTACCCTCATTTTCTGAGTTATTCCTCCCTTATTAACATAAATTCACTGCCCCCTAATGTTTCTTTCTAATCTTTTAAGTTGCTGCTGTCAATCTGATCCCGTATAGATACTTCTTAAAAGAGCATAAGGCTCAAGACATGCCTTTTTTTCTAGTTAGGTTAAACTACTGTTTGGTTTTGAAAGTGAAGAGGACTTAAAGAACTTACTGATGAAGATCAAAGACTATAGCCTTCAGTGTGGATTACACCTCAACATAAAGAAAACAAAAATCCTCACAACTGGACCAATAAGCAACATCATGAAAAATGGAGAAAAGATTGAGGTTGACAAGGATGTCATTTTACTTGGATCCACAATCAACACCCATGCAAGCAGCAGCAGTCAAGAAATCAAAAGATGCATTGCATTGGGTAAATCTGATGCAAAAGACCTCTTTAAAGTGTTGAAAGTAAAGATGTCACCTTGAGGACTAAAGTGCTCCTGACCCAAGCCTTGATATTTTCAATCGCCTCATACACATGAGAAAGTTGGACAATGAATAAAAAGACTGAAGAATTGATGCCTTTGAATTGTGGTGTTGGCGAAGAATATTGAATACACCATGGACTGCCAAAAGAATGAAATAATCTGTCTTGGAAGAAGTACAAGAGAATGCTCCTTAGAAGCAACGATGGCGAGACTATGTCTCACATACTTCGGTACTGTTATTGGGAGGGATCAGTCCCTGTAGAAGGACATCATGCTTGGTAAAGTAGAAGGTCAGCAAAAAAGAGGAAGACCTTCAAAGAGATGGATTGACACAGTGGCTGCAACAATGGGCTCAAGCATAGCAACAATTGTGAGGATGGCACAGGACCCGGCAGTGTTTTGTTCTGTTGTGCATAGGGTCACTATGAGTCCGAAACAAACTCAGCAAACACTCTTTTTTTTTTTTTTGGTCATTGCTGTAAATATATATATCACACAACTTTTGCCAGTTCAACTTTTTACAGGTATACAACATATTGAACTGCAATTACCATAGTCAGCTGTGCAACCCTACCTGTAATTAATGTGATTTTTTTCATCGACTTCTACCCTCTTTTTCCCCCTCCATCCCACACCTGGTAACCACTATTAAACTTTATATATATTTGCCTTTTCTTGTCTTTTATATAAGTGAGGCCATACAATATTTGTACTTTTATGATTGACTTAGCATAATGTCTTCAAGCTCCATCCATACTGTAGCATGTATTAAGGGTTCATTTCTCGTATTGGCAGAGTAGTATTCTGTTGTGTGTATGTACTACATTTCATTTATCCATTTATCTGCTGATGAACATTTAAGTTGTTTCTGCATTTTGGCTGCAATAAACACTGATGTACAAGTCTCTTTTTTGAGTCTCTGCTTTCAAGTTCTTGGGGGTATATACCTAGATGTGGAATTGCTGGGTGGTATGGTAGATCTATTTTAAGTTTTTTTAGGAACTGCCACACTGTTTTCCACACAGCTATATCATTTTGAAGCTTTTATAATTTTTCAAATTGGGTAGTTTGGGTCCTCCAACTTTATTCTTCTTTTTCAAAAGTGTATTGGGTATTCTACGTCCTTGGCCATTCCACAGGAATTATAAAATCAGCTTTTTAATAGCTTTAAAAAAAACTATTTGAATTTTAAATAGATGTTATGGAATCTATCTACAGATAGATTTTGGAAACCTTGGTAGCATAGTAGTTAAGAGTTCAGGTGCTAACCAGAAGGCTGGCAGTTCGAATCCACCTATGCGCTCGTTGGAAACCCTATGGGGCAGTTTTACTCTGTCTTATAGGGTCGTTAGGAGTTGAAATCAACTGGATGGCTGTGGGCTTGGTTTTTTTTTATTTTTTATCTGTAGATTAATTTGGGGAGAAGAGATCTCTTGAAAGCATTGAGTCTTCCAATTCATGAACATAGCTTTTCTATTTCTTTAGATATTTTAAATTTTACCAGTGTTTTATAGTTTACAGCCTACTGATATTGCACACATTCTGTCAGATACATACCTAAGTATTTTACATTTTGGTAATTTTTTGAATAACTTTGATTTTAATATTGGATTACAATAGCTCTTTACTTGTATATAGAAATGAAATTGATTTTTGTAGATTGACTTTTAATCCTAAAACCTGACCTAACTTACTAATTCTGAGTCCCCCCCCCACCTTTTTTTCCCCCTTTTTTTGTGATGGAGACAAATTCTTTTGGAATTTTCTATATAGATGTCTTAGGCTGGGTTCTCTAGAGAAGCAAGACCAGTAAAGTGTATAAATATATATAGAAAGATTTATATCACATGATTGTAAAGGTTGGGATGTCCCAAGTCGGTGGATAAGGATAGAGGCTTCTCTCAATTCATGTAGCCACAGGGGCTGACGAATCTAAGATCAGGAGATTGGAGATCCAGGCTCTTGCTCTCAGACTGTGAAGATCAATGAATTAGAGGTCAGATGAACAGGAGGCAGCTCCAGGATCCAGAGAGGGCAAAAGCCAAAACATCTGCTTATATTTGGATGCAAGCCTCATTCCCAAGGAAACTCCCTTTCAACGGAATGGCTGCTCACAGCAGATTCCATCATGGGGATGGTCACATACAAACACTGAGAATCATGGCCCAACCAGTTGACACGCAATCTTAACCATCACAATAGACGATCCTTTTTTATGTGAAGAGAGGAAGTTTTATTCCTTCCTTGGCAGTATCTATTATTTATTTATGTGTCTTGCATTATTGCAACAGGTAAAGCTCCCAGTAGAATGACATGGTTTGTTCCCTGTAACAGAAACAGTGTATTCTTCAGTCTTTTACCATTAAATATGATATTATCTGTAGGTTCAGTGTAGTTGTAGTTTATCCAGATAAGAAAATTCTCTTCTTGATTGGATGATATTTTTATCATGAAAAAATCCTGTTTGGTCACATGTATTTTAATCATCTATTGAGATGAAATGATCTTTTTTATGTCTTTTATTTGTTAATATGGTGAATTACATTGATTGATTTTCAATGTTGAACCAGTCTTACATTGCTGGGATAAGGCACATTCTGCCATAAGATATTATGCTTTTTATATGTTGCTGTATGTGATTTGCTAATATTTTAAGTATTTTTACATCTATGTTCATGAGAGATATTGGTCTATGTTTTCCTTTTCTTGTCATGACTCTGGTTTTGGTATCAGACTAACACGGGCTTAATAAAATGAGTTGTGATATATTATTTCCTCCTCTTTTTTTTCTGGAAGAGATGGTATAGAATTGGTATTATTTTTTCTTTAATTATTTGGTAGACTATGCCAGTAAAGTCTTCTTGGCCTATAGTTTTCTTTATTGGAAGGTTTTAAACTGCAAATATTATTTACTTTATAGATTCAGGACTATTTAGAGTGTCTTTTTCTTCTTGATTGAGTTTTGGTGGTTTGTGTCTTTCAAAAGGAAGGTCAATTTTATCTAAGTTTTCAGATTTGTGAAAGAGAGTTTTTTAGTATGCCCTTAGTCTATGGGATTTAGTAATGACATCTTCTTTTCATTCTGGCATTTATAAATGTTCCCTTCTCTCTCTCATTTTATTTTTTTTGGACAGTCTGGTCACAGTTTTGTCAAATTTTTTTTTTTTTAATCTTTTCAAAGAAGCAGCTGTTGGTGTAATTGATTTTCTTCATTGCTTCTGTGTTTTAAATTTCATCTATATCTGATCTTATTTTTATTACTTCTTTCCTTCTGTGGCTTTGGTTTCAGTTTGTTCTTCTTTTAATTTCTTAAGGTGAAAGTTTAGATTCCTGGTTTGATACATTTCTCCTATTCTTATGTAAGCATATAATGCTATAAATTTTACTCTCAGCAGTGATTTAGTTATTTTTCTCAAATTTTGTTATTTCTTTTTTATAAAATTCAGAGTATTTTTAACATAACCTTGAGATTTTCCATTTGACTCAAAGGGTATTTATAATCATGTTGTGTAATTTCCCAATATTTGGGGGTTTACTAGATATCTTTCCATTATTTATTTCTGGCTTAATTGTGGACTTACTTTGACTGTTTTTCTTTCTTTTACATTTGTTGACGTTTGCTTTAACGTCCCGAATATGGTATATCTAGAATAATGCTTTATGTCCGTTTTAAAAGAACATGTATTTTGCTGTTGTTGGAGAGTTCTGTAAAAGTCAATTTGGCTTAGTTGGTAGATAACGTTGGACAATTCTCCTATAATCTCATTGATTTTATGCCCACTTTCCCAGGGGACAATATTCAGGTCCAACTATCATGGCAGTTTCCCTAATTCTTTTTTCAGTTCTGTCATATTTTTCCTCACTTATTTTGAAGCTATGTTGATAGGCATTTACACTTTTAGGATTAGTACATCTTCTTGTTGAATTAACCCCTTTATCATGATGAAATGACAGTTTTATCACTGGTTTTATTTTATACACTAAAATCTAGCTTGCCTGATGTTAATATAGACTAAGTATGATTTTTATAGATCATCCAATGTTTTCTCATTGTTAGTGTCAAAGCAATGTAATAATCTTGACTTTCTCCATCCTGTGAGGAAGGGGGCCTCTGACAGTAATTGTTTGTATCGAATCACAGTATCTGAATTTCATTTTCTGAACAGTCTTCCCATATTATGACAACTGTTTGTTTGTCAAGCTTAGTTTCTTTTGGTTCTATACAATTTTATCTTTTATTCCTGGCCATTCACAGGTGTGATTTAGGGGCTTTTATTCTCGGACATCAATAGGTATGATTTAGGGGCTAGCCTACTTTTAATTAGAAGGCTGACAATTAACTTTTAACTTAATTTACATTAGACTCTGATCTTGATGAAATGTCTTCATTTTATTGAGCTTATTGCTATTTAGCATAAGGGATAAATGTGAGACAGAAAAAAACAAGGAATATATAGAGAGTGATTTTTATACTCAGTTGCACATGAGTATAGCCTTAAATGGAAATTGTGGTGGCATAGTGGTTAAGTGCTACAGCTGCTAACCAAAGGATTGGCAGTTCAAATCCTTCAGGCGCTCCTTGGAAACTCTACGGAGCAGTTCTTCTCGGTCCTATAGGGTTGCTATGAGTTGGAATTGACTCGACTGCACTGGGTTTTAGGTATAGCCTTAAATAAAAGAAAGGTTACCAAATGTGTCTGGCTTTACATGCTTGTAGATAATATCATTAAAGAGTCTACTTAGGTTGCAGCCTAGTGTAAGTGAAATAACAAAGAACTAGAAGTGAGAGAATTTATATTTGAGTCCTGTGTTCACAATTTACTAATAATCCTAAGAAACACATTCATTTAGTAGCCGAAAGCTTCACCTTCTTAGCAATAA
The DNA here is from genome assembly GCF_030014295.1 of Loxodonta africana. Taxonomy (NCBI): domain Eukaryota; kingdom Metazoa; phylum Chordata; class Mammalia; order Proboscidea; family Elephantidae; genus Loxodonta; species Loxodonta africana. The sequence continues at coordinate 112,291,607 of NC_087343.1, read as the reverse complement.
AAATTGGAGACAATAAGGTACCTGACTTAACTACTAAGACGGCTATTTTGAGGCACAAATTAGATATTTTAGTAAGAACATTGTAAAATGTTACACAATTGTTTGATTTTATTATTAAGTTGATTTAGTTTTAGGTTTTATAACTAATGATATAAGTGTCCAGTTCCAACCAATTGAGCACTAGAATTTTGAAATTGCAAATCGTATACCAAGGTACATAATAATATCTTAGTTACAATAATGAGAAGCCTTAGCAACCTCTATTTCTGCAACCCATGAATTTAGAAAGGCATTCCTTATTTCTTTTCCTTTAGGGATGGTATCAAAAATCAGGTGTTAATAGAGATTTTTGCCTATATCTTCATTTTAGTATTCTGTAATCCCCTTGTCTTTTTCCAGGATGTTATAACTTATAATTTGACATTGATGAGTAGTACTGGGATGAGGAAATAACATGGCTAGTTTTCTGGCAGCTTCATGCCGTCAGTCTCGTCAGTTAATCTCTTTTCTCACATGCCAGCTTAACACCACACAGCCATTTAAAAGCTCGTTGATAGAGTCTCCCACCTCCTTTTCTTATAATGAGGATGTCGCCTGAGCTTCTCTGGCGTTATACATTCTTTAATCTCTTTGAGAGTAAATGGCCCACTGTATGGTTTTCCTTTTATTAATGCAAATGTTCCCTGCAGTATCCTTAAATATCTAGAATTAAACATTTCCTGTTAATTTCAGGTGATGAAATTTTCTTCTGATAATGAGAATGCTACTACAAGCTTTACTTGAATTGTTGCATTATAATCACTAGACCTGAAAAACCCTGGAGACTCTGGTATACAAAATGCCTTTCAGCCATGCAGGTGTGGAATTTGGTAAAAGTCATCCTTTTTGTGTTTTTTAAGTGGTTACTATATCTTGAACTCATTAAAAGAATGTCGTGCCCTAGGTGTATTTGATAACTGAGGTTATTATTTAAAGCGTAAAAATAGTGATATGATGAAAGAAAGAGTAAAACATTATGTAATTATAATTAGGAGGTCACACATATAAATGCAAACACCTTTAAAAGACATAAATCATAATCAGATTTTGCAAAGAACAGGGAAAAATGATGTCTCTCCATATGATAAAAATCATTATTAGTAAAATAGAAATATTTCAGCATGGTTGATAATGGTGAAGTTTCAACCTACTATATATAGCACTTGTGGTCCACTTTATTGCAAACTTGTGCTTTAAATAAAATTTTCAAAAACAGGTAGAACATAAATTTTGTCCAATGAAATAAGTATGTAATATAAGTGATGCAAGTTTATATTGCTCAAAATACTCTCATATCATGAACCTAAAAATGTAACCTTTGTCGTGGTCCTGGGGGCATTTTATTCATAGCCAAAACAGTAGAAAATCCACATCTGCCCTAATTCAACTGATTACAGACTAAAGTTTACATATTTCAATAATTACAGTAATGGTTTTCTCATTACAATAACTCAGAATAAAGATAATTTCTGAACTCAATGCAGGATAGTCTTAAATCAGCATATTTCTCTCCCCTCCTCTCCCATTTCTCTCCTTTTTACCTTAGTCACTTAAGAAATACCCAGAAATAGGTGTCCTCTAAATTAACTGCATGGGTCAGGATGAAAGAAAAAAGAGGGAGCACAAGCCGTGTCACTGGAGTATTAATTGGTCCCTGTGTTTTATATTTTCTTTGATGATTTAATTTAAAACCATTTTTCCTGAGAAAATTTTTGAAAGGGAACATGCAGCTTTCAAAGTAAAGTAGTGAGACAAGCCGATCAAAGTGCCCATCAGCTGGAATAACATTTAACTGTGGGTGACCTGAAAATCCTCCTAATGGCGCTTAATCACATAAAACGGAAAAACAAAATGAACAGCAAGCATGAACATGGTGAGATAGCACTACGTTACCAATCAAGCAAACAGCATCTAGAGGCTTGAAAGAAAGGACACCAATCAGTGTGCTGATGTGGTGTCCAGCCTGGTACTCATGTTGACCTCTTTAGCTCCTGCAGACAAGAGACTTGAAAATGAAATATGGCCACAGAGATAAAATAGCAGTAGATATTATATCACAAAGATGCCACCAATGCTTACTTTTTGGTTGTTGTACAGGGGCACAAAAAAGAAAATATGACATTTTCCATGATTTATAAGTTGTTTTTGTTGTCAAGCACACATCACCATTTGGAATAAGCAAAAATGGCCAACAATCAAGTGCATTTATTAATACATTACAGTATTTCTTAGAATTCTCATATAATGTTCACATAATTGCACAATTTTAATCCATATATTTTATTCCTTTTTTGTGTTTTTTATGGATGAAGATTCAATATTAAAGTTATCCAAAATTGAAAATGTTTTTCTTCTAAGTAATAAGTTTAAAGTAGAAATTCAAATTACAATCATAAAAAAAAAAAAAAATCTGCCAATCAAAGCTCCTAAATTCAGCCAGGCAAGGGGTTTCCTAGTGTGCCCTCCTTGGTATGTAATACATATACTTGTTAGGTTCCTTCTAGTTAATTTTGAGTCACAGTGACCCCATGTGACAGAGTAATATTGTCTCATAGGGTTTTCTTGGCCATAATTTTTAAGGAAGCAGATTGCCAGGTCTTTCTCCCACAGAGCAGTTAGGGGGTGGCAAAGGGTTCCAACCGCCAGTCTCCCTGCCAGGAGCCAAGTGTTTAGCCATTTATGCCACCAGGACTTCTTGACATACACTTGGAAACATTAAATGCCTTCTTTAAGAAAACTCTATTATTTATTTCTGGGCTTCATATACACAATGTTGACGTAAAATACACAGACACAGTACATCTGACTGATCCAATTTAATCAATACAATGGATTCTGAAGGGGTTGCATGGATGTTACCCATATGTCCTCACTTTTTGTCTCAATCAGAACATTTCAAATTTTTTCACACACCAAGTATATGTGATTATACTGTTTGATTTCTGTATAAAAAATATGTGGGCAAGTTAGCTTCTATCTAAAGGTTAGATGTTCGATGAAAAAGAAAGAGGTTTTAAGCATTGAATGTTTTCCATACACTTGGATATATAGAAATAAAATTATTTGTTCACAGTCTTTCGGATAGTTACAGGTTCCCTGCCAGTCCATTGCTATGGCTTAGTCAGAAGGCCATGTTACCACAGTGACCCATTTGGAATCAACTTGATGGCAATGAGCTTGGTTTTGGTTTGGTAGCCAAGAATCAATACCTTTAAAAATACGGAGATTTAGAGGGTGCAAATCCTGACTAAATATTTTGCTGTGTAAAGAACCATAAAAAAACAAAGCAAGAATAAAAAGAAATACTGTTATCCGTAGGTGCCATGATGATTAAGAAGCTTCAAATTTAATTACATTTAGAAGGTTAACTGAGTTGTTAATATAGGCAAAACAATTAATTATCTTATCATTGATTAATGGATCATATGAATTCAAAGAAATGTTATGGAACTTGTTCTAAATAAATTTTTAAGGGACAATTTTGGAGCTCCATGCATTTGTAAGGTGGATTCTGTTTTCAATATAGTTCGGGAAAATATGACTAATAGAAGTAATGTTTAAGTACCCACTCATCACAAGGAAATTTTACTTGGATTCTTTAAAAAGAAGAATAAAATGATAGAAGGAAGCAAGGATTTGATGCTTTCTTTAGGAGAAATAAGTGGACTTCTTGTATATGGTTGTGGAATAGGAAACAGGTAGGTTCCAAGCCACAGTGCCCTGATTTTGTATTTTTTTTTTTTTTAAGCTGAATTGCCTTCTCTATAAAAACAGCCTGTTTCATATTTTATGCTCACAGACTAGCGAATGCATGCTTGTGGTAAAGCCATAGAAATGGGAAGTAGCTTATGTTCTGTGCTTATGTGGGAAAAACAAATGAAAACCGTACGTATGTTTGGTTTCAAAACTAGGGTTTTGTTATAGAAGAATTACTTAATGTTTGAAATATTGAAGTGCTATTAGCTTGGGGTTTGGATGGGAGTAGAGAAAAGTTAACGGGTTATATTTTTGCCAAGGTATTGATTTACATTCCACTAAAGCCTCTTGCTTGTTTTACATTTTTTCTTTATTCATGGAAACAGAAATGTGAGCTCAGTATAAATATCAAACTATAGTACAGATGATAAATATACGGCATTAAGAGTCTGAATTTCCAATAAGTTTGAATTCAGTTCAGTTTTGAGACCAAGATACTTCTAAAATATATCAAACAGGTAATTTCTAGGCATAATGAAAATTAGCAACTACTAAGTTTCCCCATATTCTTTGACCAAGTCAAGGCGGTTTGGCTTCATATAGAGTTTTAGAGCTATATAATTGGTTGAAAAGTAACACAAAATCCCAAAATAAGATTACTTTCTTTTTGTAAATAGCAAATAAGGCACAATACATAGGAAACTCTCTGTTCTTTCCTCTATATGTTATCATTCACATTATAGTTTAGAATCAGTAAGTTGCCTCTTTTTGGTGTCTAATTCACCTTTTCAAATGATTTCCTAAGCAAAATAAAAATAACATTCTTTGAAATTGTTGAGAAAAATCCCAGATTTTGTTTTCAATTTGTATCATGCCTGCATTGTCCTGTATTATTCACATTAAAAAAAAAAAAAAGTGAAAATTCCTTTTTCCTATTCTAGTCATTGACAAAGTGAAATGTGGTGAATGTAATATTTGTGTTATTTTGATTCAATGAAAAAAATAAATCATGATTGCACCCCCCCCACCCCGCCATCATGTGAACCATTTCCTGATATGGCACTAGCTTGAATGAGATGAAAAATCTAATTTGGAGATAGGCCTTGTCGATCTCATATTTTAGTGCTTTCTCAATGCTGTCATTCATCAGTACTGACTCCTGATGGTGTAACTATTTCTCTCTATATGAGTTTTAATGTAGGAGTCAGAAGGCCTGTACTTAAAGTTTGTTTTATCACCTAGAGTTTGAAAACTGATGTGACCTAAAGTCATCTAAATTCCAATTAATCCTTTCTTGTCATTCAAGAACCATAAAATCAAATCCTTTGCCCTCCAGTCAATTTCGATTCATGGTGACCCTATAGGACGGAGTAGAACTGCCCCACTGGGTTTCCAAGAAATAGCTGGTAGATTCCAACTGCTGACCTTCTTGTTAGCAGCTGAGCTCTTAACCAGTGTGCTCCTTGTTTTCATTAAAAAATATTAATAAACCTGACCTAAAGATAATTGAAACATATGGAACTTTCACTCAACAAATCTCAAAAATAGAAACAATCAAGTAATTGTAATAGTTTATTGAGACAGGAAAAGACAGTGGGCAGATATGAAAGTTACCTATATAAACTGTGGGAAACTAAGACTGGAAAGAATGATTAAAAATATTTGCAAATATAAATTTCTCTCTTGTAAAGTAAGTATAGTCTAGTAAAGATATTGGCAATTTTTATAGGCTTCTTGCATATGAAAATGGAGCCCTGGTGGCAGAGTGGTTAAGAGCTCAGTTGCTAACCCAAAGGTCCATCGCTTGAATTCAACAGCTGCTCCTTTGAAACCCGTCATATGAATTTACCATCTCTACTCTGTCCTATAGGGTCGCTATGAGTTGGAATTGACTTGATGGCAATGGGTTTGGTTTTTTTTGGCTTTTCTTATATGAAAACTGAACAAGAGTTATATGGGAGAAAAATTATGCTGAGATTATTATGCCAATTCAAAAGAATACTGCTATTTTGGATACTTTTAAGGAAATCCATTGGCAAGCAAAAGAGATTAAAAATTTATAGAGTCTGAAACTGGTAACCTTAGTTCAAATATTTCATCAGAATGAATATTATTTACTAATAAAGATTTTAATTATATTTAATAATTAAAATTCCAAAATATCTTCAAATGATCTAGTGTTTTAATACAAAGCAAAAGAAAAACTTTTATATTATTTTAGCATTTCTCATTCTTTACATTTTTGTCAGCTTTTCTCAAAAAGAATTCTCTTTTTAGTTTAGCTAATAATTGGTATATTTTAGCATATTTGAAAATGAAAAAATTTTATTGAATTAGGGTTATTTGAGATTTCTGTAAACAGTATCATCAAATATCATTTTTTCCTTTTCTCAAATTCTTTTTTAACAATTTAAACTTATATGAATTCTAGTCCAAGAAAAAATGAATAATTATTGATTGCTTTATTATTATGTTTTTGTTGCATGTCCTCGAGTAGATTCCTGCTCATAGCGACCATACAGGACAGAGTAGAACTACCCCATAGGATTTCCTGGGCTGCAATCTTTACAAGAGCAGATTGCTAGGCCTTTTCTCCCATAGAAGGGCTGGTGGATTTGAACAGCTGACCTTTTGTTTAGCAGCCAAGTATTTAACCACTGCACCATCAGGACTTTTTTTTTTTTTTTTTTTAAACATTAGATGATAAAACCAAACTGATTCAACAATTAGTTTGAATACTGCTTAAAACTAGTCTTATGAGTTGAATGGTGTCTGGCAAAGATTTTATGTATATATAAATCCCTGGTACCTGTTAACATGATCTTGCTTGGAGAATAGGACCTAATCCAATCATAGTAGTATCTTCATAAAAGAGGATAAGACACACAAAGATACAAAGATATGATGGCCATGTGAAGATATATCTACAAGATAGGTATGCCAAAGATCACTGGCATGGAACAGATACTGCCTCAAAGTCCTCAGAAGAAATCAACATCATTCATACCCTGATTTCAGACTTCTAGTTTCCAAAACTGTGAGACAACAAATTTCAGTTCTCATACATCAGTGAGTATCTTAGTTATCTAGTGCTGCTATAACAGAAATACCACAAGTGGATGGCTTTAACAAAGAGAAATTCATTCTCTCACAATCTAGTAGGCTACAAGCCCAAATTCGGGGCATCAGCTTCAGGCAAAGCCTTTCTCTCTCTGTCAGCTCTGGAGGAAGGTCCTTGTCATCAATCTTCCCCTGAAGGAGAAGCTTCTCAGGGAAAGGACTCCAGGTCCAAAGGAAGCGCTATTCTCCTGGCTCTCGTTTCACGGTGATATGAAGCCCCCATGTTTTTCTGCTTGCTTCCCACTTTTATATCTCAAAAGAAATTGGTTTAAAACACAATCTCATCTTGTATATTGAGTCCTGCCTCATTAACATAACTGCTGATAATCCTGTCTTATTAACATCATAGAGGTAGGATTCACAACACATAAGAAAATACCATCAGATGGCAAAATGGTGGACAATCACACACTACTGGGAATCATGGACCAGCCAAATTGATACACATATTTTTTTGGAACACAATTCAATTCATGACACCAAGTTTGTGGAGTTTTGTCATGGCACCCCTAGGAAACTTTATGCTACTCTACAGAAAAGTTCACAAGTTAATTACTAAAATTTGTATGCAAATCTTTATATATATTATATTTATTCTCTTAATTTACTTTAGGAATAGTCATTCATTTATGATCTTATAATGTGATTTCTGGTACAGATTTTATATTTAAAATACATATTATATACACATACATGCCTTCTACATATATTATATAAAAATTATACATAATAGACATAATATATATATATATATATATACCAGTACCAGTTGCTCTCAAGTACATTCCAACTCATGGTGATGCCATGTGTGTCAAAACTGTGTTTCACAAAGTTTTCAACAGCTGATTCAGAAGTAACTCAAGCCAAAACCAAACCTATTGCCATCCAGTCGAATCTGACTCATAGCAAGCCTACAGGACAAAGTAGAACTGCCTCATACAGTTTCCAAGGCTGTAATCTTTATGCAAGCAGACTGCCACATCTCTCTTCCATGGAGCAGCTCATGGGTTCAAACCATGGACCTTTTGGTGTACTTGAACCTCAAACCTTTTGTTTAGCAGTGGAGAGAGCATTAACCTTTTGTATCACCCATGGACTCGTGTGTGTGCGCGTGTGCACGCGTGTATGGAGAGAGAGAGAAAGGGCTTCCAATCTAGCTGAACTATCATTGAACTGAAAAATAAATAAATAAATCTGGCGGTGTTCTAAAACTTCAGCAAGAGTTTCAAAATGGTGAAATAAGGCAGTGTTTCATGTATATTTTATAAACATTTTGATGTTTTGCCTGATAGAGCTATTGTTGTTAATATACTTTAATATTCTTGTGAAATTTTACATTAAACATGATTTGTTTGGGTACAGTGTTGGCTTGAACACATGACTATGATTTTTTTTTAAATGGATGAGACATAACTTTAAGAGAAAAAATAGTTTTATGAAATGGAAGATTGACAAATTGACTTCATGCAAAATGGGTTTCATTTTAACTTCATAAAATATTTTAAAACTTTTATATAATGCACATCTTAAATAGTCACAAAAACATAGTTTTTTTTTTTAAAAGTCTTAAACCTGTTGATTCATCTCTCAAATTATTTTACTACTTCTGAAATATTTAACAAAATGTGCAGTTTTAAAATTCACATTTTTATAAAGTAAACCTAGCCTAAACTTGTATACTTAAAACCATTTGTTAAATATCCCAGGGTTCCAAGTCAATAGTGGTCTCCTGAGCAGGTCTTCTTGTGTCAATCAGATCATCTAGTTTTCTGTGACAAAGGTCTGTTTTTATATTATGCTCCTTCATATTTTACAAGGGATTGCATATGTGACTGTAAAGGCAGAGAGGATGCTGTTGTTGTTGGTAGCTGCCATTGAATCAGCCCCAACTTCAAGGTGAACCCATGCACAATGGAACAAAATGATGCCCCCCAGTCGTATGCTATCTCCATGACGGGTTGGGGATGGGCCATTGTGATCCGTAGGGTTTTTATTGGCTGACTTTCAGAATTATATCATCAGGTCTTTCTTTCTGGTCTGTTCTGGACTATAGCTCCACTGAAACCTGTTCAACATCATAGCAACATGCAAGCCTCCACTGACAGAAGGGCGGTGGCTATGGATTGGCCAAGAATTGAACCTGTTTCTCCCATGTGGAGGGCAAGAATTCTACCACTGAACCACCACTGCCCCCCACTGAAATACTATCCCAAAAATACTACCCATGGTTAATTATTCATATGATATATTTTAGTATTGTGAATATTTGTCTTCATCTTACTACTACACAGTACAATCCGTAATGTACATAGTGCTAATTTTTTTTTTAATGAATAAATGGTTATTTGGAGACTTGTTTATTTTACAAGGAACATATTGAAAAGGCAAATACATTATGAAGGTAGCTTAATCTGGAATACAGAATTAAGAAGTAAACTTGTATGTAAATATTCAGGATATTTTGCATATTAGAGTGATGGATTACGTACATATAATCACATTGACCTCTGTTTATTGGATAAATATTATTCAAATTTTATTGCTTATATTATCTTTTCTTATTATCTTTTCTATAACATGAATACTAAGCAGAGCCAGGAAATATCAAGTATGAAATATGTGACAAACCTTTTAATTATTTTAATATACTTTAGAAAAGAAAGGAATGAAAATGTTTGAGAAATTAACAGCGAAGAGAAAATTTACTCAGCTATAACCCAGGTTTTAATTAAAGCCATGATTGATGGCAAATGCCATCTTGCAATGTGACCTCTATAAAGATCTACAGCTCAATCAATTGAGAAGATGGTCTCCAATGTTTTAAAAAGTAAATCACAAAGAAGATAAATCATATTTAGAATTATTAATCAGGTGAACATTCTATTAATGATTTGGAAATACGAAGACAGGCAAAAAAAAGTAGTTCTAAAAAAATGAAATAAATATTCGGATTGGAACTTTGGGGATGCCTTATTTGGGAAGCTATAATTTCCACATTATTAACCTAATCATTTAAAAAGAACTTTTCACTGCATTAATTCCATTTAAATTGAAGATGGAAACATTGAATAGAGATGAAAGCTCTATTAGCTGCACAATGTGAATCAAATGGGACGACAGACAAGGATAGAGATAAATAGGGGAGGTAAGCAGACTTTCAAAAGACATCATTAGCCAATAAATTTCCAGCTAGGAACTTGCTTGCATTGGAAGTCTTTCTTACCCATCATGAGTGAGTAGATGCATACTCACATTTGATTATGTATTTAAAAGAAAGCAAGATCAAGAACACCACAAAAAAAAAAAAAAAAGGAAAATTCAGGGAGATTCTCAGTGGTTTGATATTTTTGATGAAGACCACAGGGCAGATGAGGAAATTTTTTTTTAGGGGTTTAAACAAAGGTCCCCAAGAAAAGTCAGCAAAACCAAGGTCAAACTCCTCCCAGAACTCTCTAATCTGAACCCATTCATATAAAAAGAAGGAAAATAACTACAACACCAAGAAAAAACCTAAAAGACAACTACGTTGTTGAAAAATAAGCATTTTTACCAAAATCTAAGATCACATGAATTATATAGTTCGAAGAAGAGACATTTTTAATATCCATTTTTTAAGTATAGAAAATTCTGTTATTTAGATGCCACTAGGTGTTCTCAAGAAGGACAGCAAAAGGCAACAAGCTTAAATAGCATTGAGTGGGATTTACACTATAAAAAAGAGAGATTTCCTGCTCTAGGAGTTCTTAAATCCAGGAATAAGGGACAGAAAGATGCTGTACTTTGCTTTGAAGGGGTAGAGAATTAAGGTAGTTCTTCATCTGTCAGGAAAGTTTAAGACAGGGTGAATGGATTAGGTGACCTTTCAAAATTACTTCCATTCCAGGATTTATGATTTCAGTATAAACCAGCAGCCCAAATGGAAACCTAGGCAGGAGCCACTGACTCTTGCACTTGCTTCTGCTGCCTCTTACACACAGGCACAGGCAAGGATCTTGACAGAAACACTCAAAGTCAATATTGCAGGCTTTGGAGTTAGATAGCCTGGTTTCCAAGACTCTACGAACTTCAACTTCCTCATCAACAAAAGATGAGTACCTATTGTACTTGTGTCATTTAATTGCTGAGAAGATTTAATGAGACTATGTGTGGAAAGTATCTAGCGTGTAGTAGGTATGCAATAAATCAGTATTCTCATTAAACTTTATTCTTCCGGTGTATCAACTATTGTGGCATACAAGGTGCCACCTTTCTTCTTTCTCTGTTTCCTCTCGTATTTTCTGTCTTTCCTTGATTCTTCTCTTAATAAAAAAGTTTGGGGTCCCAAAGAGAACGTTTAGGCTCCAAGTTTCCTCACTAGATACAGTCAACATGAGCTCAGCTGATACATGAGGGATAGAGAAAATGGACAAAAAACTAGACGAATTATTGAAACATGGGGAAATCAGTTAAATATCAATAAACTACGTGTATTGTGTATGAAATTTTATGCATTAACTTAGTTTGCAAAAATATTTAGCGACACAGGAACTGTTGTAAGCAGATAAAAGTAGGTTAAAAAAAAACTATCTAAAATCAAAATAATGTAAAAAACACAGAAACCCAGAGATAATAGATTTTGAAAGATGCAGTACTCCAAAATGTTACCATATTTACCTTTTCATTGTGCTCTCTGGGGCTATTATGAGCCAGAATTGACTGGATGACTACGGGTTTGTTTTTCTTTTTTGTGCGTGTGCATGTATGTGTGTGTGTGTGGTATTAATAATTTGAGTTTTATTCTAAAGTTTTTTTTCCTACTTTACAATATTTGTTGTTATGAGTTATTTTATATTTGCTTTGTTTTATAAAAAATGACTTTTTATTTCTGCTCATTTTATAGTTTCTTAATAAATTGTCAATTATTAATTCCTCTGATTGTTCTTTCAGGGAGGAACTGGCCCTTGCTGTGTATTTTGCCCATCATTTAGGCAAAGTCAGCATAAAGATTTAACAATTTGTTTAAATTACAAAGCTATCTATGCATAAATATGCAGGGATAATTTGCAGATGCTTGGACAGGATTTTGATGGTAAAAACCATAAATCTGATCTCAATTCTTTTTCATCAGGTCTTACTCTAGCTCGCATAAAAATAAATCTTCATTTTCTTCTTCATTTATTTCTCTTGAATAAAATCTTATATTTCACTCAGATATTTGCAAATCAGTGATACTTTATCAAAAAATCAATAATTACATGGACACACATACAAGTATCATATATGAAAATTCTACAAATGATGTTAAACTATTTAAAGTATATAGAGACTGGTTGCAATTATCCTGAATAAACTCACTCATTTTCTGCTCACATGCACATTTCTCCCTGAGGCAACATTTCTTTTCTGTTTGATCGCTCAGTATATAACTTTGTTAAAAACATTTCCCTCTCTCTAGCCACTGAATATTTTAAAAGTCACTGAGAGAAGTTCCTCTATCTTCATTTTTCCACCGATCATGCAAAACACCCTGGTATGTCAGAAAATATTTTAAATAATCATATTGATAAAAATGAGCAATAAGGAAAGGAAAACAACTAGCAATGAGCAGAGCCTTTTTTCATTCACATTTAATTCAATATGACTAAAATTTATTGACTTCCTCCTTCATTCCAGGCACCATGTTAAGAAAGAAAAAAGCCAAATCTAACATCTGTATTTCTACAGCATATTGAATGCACTTCCTTTAGAATTTCCCCATATTATTAAAGATAACTATATTTTACCCATGGAAAGTTTGACAGTTTGAAAGTACTCAGAGATGCCCCAGAGGACAGGCCTGGCAATCTTCTGAAAGATTACGACCCTGAAAACTTTATGGGGCAGTTCTACTCTGCACACATGGAGTCACTATGAGTTAGAATTGGTTGGATGACAACTAACAACAACAAATATTTCTCCCCATTAGACTTGAAGCTACTGGAGGGCAAAAGGTATGTTGATTTTTATCTTCATATTTCTAGTCTCTGACAAACTTCAAGATTTTCTGAGTGGCTGAGTGAATGAATGGACATTGTACTAAAGAAGCTTGCCTTTTAAGAGAATTGCTCCGTTTTATTGTAATAGACACCAAGAACTTTGAATACGTATATTCAATTTCTCACGCTCTGCGTGAGTATCTATCAGGCCTCATTTCCTTTTAGTCATTGCCTCTAACCTTAACATTTTAAGTAAACTTAAATAAGAGGAGCAGAGTTACCACTTATGTAACTTTCATTTGTAAGTTAATTACATCATTATTGGTATTAAGCAACTTTAGAACAATCATCGCATCATTTAGGCTGTCTCCCAATTACCTTGTTCTTTCTTTTTTTTTTTAAAGAAACCTTCAGACAAACACTAGTCAACCATGCACCCACATCTTCCATTGGTTGTTAATTTATAAGGACATATTCTCCAAGCAAGAAAGAGACAATTCATCTGGTAATCCTTGGAATGTCCTTCTTCCTGTTATTAAGTTCCCCAAATAGTCATATTATTTATGTTGTTTTCACAATGATACCTAATATAGTGGAGGGAGCCATATAAATACAAGTAACTGATAAAAGAACTGATGAAAAAAAAATTCTGTCAGTCACCTTAAAAATGTCACCCCCAGGAAAATAAAACTGAGCATGTAGCATTCATGGCATATATCTGCCTACATCCCTTGGGCCAGAAAAAAAAAAAAGCCTTATTATGTCTTTCATGGCTCTGGCTTACTGATCTCCTCTGAACCTCTTGACTGTCAATATTTTTGTTTGGGGGGAATACTTTTTCTCTTTCCAAGCTGAAAGAAAAACACAAGCTTGTTTTCTCCTTCCCTCCAGGATATAAAAGAAAAACAGCAGTTGAAAAGAAACTGTTTTAAAAAGCAAGCACCATAAAAAGAGGAAACAAACACATGGCATGGAAAGAATTCAAATGTTTGCTTATTTCATGGGAAGTTTAGTGCCTCAGAGTGTTGATTGCCTTCTGAATGTACTCTTAGTGTATTTATTATAAATATGAATCCTACCCAGTTAAAAAAAGTAAAGAAAATTCTAAGATCTTTATACCCAGACCCAAGATCTTGATTAAAAAAAAAAGATCTTGATAGGTTGTGTTAAATATAAGTTTCTCCTGTATATTCCTAAGGACTTCAGCCTGATTTTCATAAAGAAAATGATAGCAACTTTGATGGGGGCTGTCCTAAAAACACCTGTTGGTTGGCTTGTTTTTACCTTTATTCCTTCCTCTTGAATCCAAACCAATTAAGGCTGTGGAATTGCCAGGGTAACATCTCCAGCAACTGTAAATGCAGCAACGCATTATGGATACACAGATTAACTAACTAACCCACTGCGGTGGAGTCGAGTTCGACTCATAGCGACACTATAGAACAGAGTAGAACTGCCCCACAAGAGTTTCCAAGGAGCACCTGGTAGATTCGAACTGCTGACCTCTTGGTTAGCAGCCATAGCACTTAACCACTATGCCACACAGATTACACATCCCAATTTATTCTGGTTTACAAAAAAAAAAAAGTTATTTTATGATTTATCCATTCTAGTTTAATATCTCCTTTGTCTACCGATTATATTACTATAATATTTTAATATAGATTCTATATAATCAAAGAATTGAGCCAGTGTGTTCTGTTGCTTAGAGTCAAACTAACCATCTCACAGAAAATATAATTTTGATCATTTTATAATTGATTTCAAATATCTGAACGTTAGAACAATATCCCAAATAAAAACACACGAATCTGCCGCACAAAATGCTAGGTGTATATACTCTGCTGTTGTTTGAAACTGGCATGCTCTGCGAATCAACCAGAATTCCCTGTATTATACATTTGTATATAATATACTTTAGACACCACAAATTTAAAATGTATTTTTACCAATAGTCTTAAAATGCCATAAGCTATAGGGAAGCTGTGTGATTCAAAAGAGAAAAGCTTTTTGTGTGTTCCTATTTCTGTCAATTCCGTAGTATAATGTGGATGCTTAGACATTTCTTACAATTACATAACACATATAGGTAAAGCTGATATGTTTGAGTACCTTTCTATTTTATGCTTATGTGTGCTACTCTGAATCACAATTTTTTTTTAACTTGAAAATCTGCTGCACTAGAAAATAATTTAGAAATCTACTTGATTTTTAAATTGTACAATATATTTGCTCACAAAAGTTAGAGACCAAATTCTCATGATACAGAGTATATATAAAGAAGTGCAGTAGCATTTTTACTGAATACTTTGGTTTTAAAATGAAGCAAACATGAATACACTACATTCAGTTTTTTCTATTCAAAACACTGATTTAAATTTTTGAGAATAAGCTCAAGTCACAGAGGAACAATTACAGATGAATAAAGTGAGCCATAATTGAAGCTCTGAACCAGTGAAAATCATTATTAGCTTTTAATGGACTGTCAAGATGAAGAGCTTTCAGGGTAGAAAACAAAAATTTTGGCCAGAAGTTTAATGAACACAATGAGATTCTTGCATGCCCAAAAAAGCACATAGAACATCTGGTGCTGGATGTTACAATGGTATTTCAAGAGCTCTTCTAAATGTTATCTGAAAAAGCCAGCAACCAAATAGCATCTACTTGAGCGATAATTATAGGAGATATAGGAGGTGTGGAGTGATTATTGTTCTCAATGTAGGTCCAGATGATACTCAAGCTTCCATTTTCTGAAAAGCATACACAGATTGTCACTGTTTTTGGTAGGTGCTATAAAGAAAAAAAAATTTTTTTTTTTTAATAAAGTTGGTTCTAACTCGTAGCAACCCTACGTACAACGGAACAAAGCACTGCCAGTTCCTGCACCATCCTCACAATTATTGTTATGTTTGAGTCCATTGTTAGAGTTACAGTGTCAATCGATCTCTTTGGGGGTCTTCTTCTATTTCACTGACCCTCTGCTTTACCAAGTGTGATATCTTTCTCCAGGGACATGATAACGTGTGCAAAGTACATCAGACGAAGTCTTGACATTTGGGCTTCTAAGGAGCATTCTGGTTGTACTTCTTCCAAGACAGATTTGTTTGTTATTCTGGAAGCCCATGGAATATTCAATATTCTTTGCCAACATCATAATTCAAAGACATCAATTCTTTAGTCTTCCTTATTAATTGTTTAGCTTTTGCATGCATATGAAGCAATTGAAAATACCATAGCTTGCGTCAGCCAGAACCTTAGTCCTCAAAGTGACGTCTTTGCTTTATAACATTTTAAAGATGTCTTTTGCAGCAGATTTGCCCAATATACAGATTATTTTCCCTTAAATTTTCCAGTTGAAATACTTTCTTACAATAATGACCAAAAAAATGGACAAAGTAGTTTGGAATTTATTTGTCTTTAGTAGGTTACATTTAAATATATACTATATTTACTACATATACTATATCCACATTTACACTAAATATATATTTATATTATTATATTTATATTTACTACATATATACTATATTTACAGTTAAATATAGTAACCAAAAAATATATACAGGAATCAAATGGAATACATCAGTGGAAAGAGACAACAGAAAAGCTCAATATCATCAGTCAGAACAATGCTAGGGGCTGACTGTGGAAAGAACATCAAATGTTCATATGCAAGTTCAAGCTGAAGCTGAAGAAAATTAGAACATGTCCACAAGAGCCAAAATACAACCTTGAGTGTATACACCTGAATTTAGACACCATCTTAAGAATAGATTTGATGCATTGAACACTAATGACCAAAAACCAGACAAGTTGTGGAATGACATCAAGGGCGTCATACAAGAAGAATGCAAAGGTCATTAAAATGACAGGGAAGATAGAAAAGACAAAAAGGGATATCAAAAGAGATTCTCTGTATGCTCTGAAACATACAGTAGCTAAAGCAAGAGGAAGAAATGATGAAGTAAAATCACTGAACAGAAGATTTCAAAGGACAGCTCCAGAAGACAAAGTATTATAATGAACTGTGCAAAGAACTGGAGTTAGAAAACCAAAAGGGAAGATCATGCTCAGCATTTCTCGAGCTGAAAGAACTGGAGAAGAAATTCAAACCTCAAGTTGCAATACTGAAGAATTCTATGGGGAAAATATTTTAGGATGCAGGGGCATCAAAAGAGAATGGAGGAATACACAGTTACTGTACCAAGAAGAATTTGTCAACGTTCAACCATTCCAGGAGGTAGCATATGATCAAGAACCGACCATGCTCAAGGAAGAAATCCAAGCCACACTTAATGGAATGCCAAAAAACAAGGTTCCAGGAACTGGCAGAATACCAATTGAGATGTTTCAACAAAGGGATGCAGTGCTGGAGGTGCTCAGTCATCTATACGAAGAAATTTGGAAAACAGCTTCTTGGCCAATTGGCTGGAAGAGATCCATATTTATGCCTATTCCCAAAAAAGGTGATCCAACACAATGCAGAGATTATTGGAAAATATCACTAATATCACATACAAGTAAAATTTTACAAAACTGGCTGCAGCAGTATATTAACAGGGAACTGCCAGGAATTCAAGCCAGATTCAGAAAGAGGACACGGAATCAGGAATATCATTGCTGATGTCAGATGGATCCTGGCTGAAAGCAGAGTATACCAGCAAGATGTTTACCTGTGTTTTATTAACTATGCTAAGGCATCCACTGTGGATCATAACAAATTATGAATAACATTGCAAAGAATGGGAATTCAAAAACATTTAATTGTGCTCATGAGGAGCCTGTACATAGATTAAGAGGCAGTCGTTCCAGCAGAACAAGGGGATACTGTGTGGTTTAACGTCAGAAACGGTGTGTATCAGGATTGTATCCTTTCACCATACTTATTCAATCTGTATGCTGAGCAAATAATCTGAGAAACTGCACACTTTGAAGGAGAACATGGCTTCAAGATTGGAGGAAGAAACATTTACAATCTACAATATGCAGATGTTACAACTGCTTGCAGAAACTGACAAGGACCTGAAGTATTTACTGATGAAGATCAAAGGCTACATCCTTCACTATGGACTGCACATCAACATAAAGAAAACAAAATTCCTCACTACTGGACCAATAAGCAACATCAAGATAAATTTAGAAAAGATTGAAGTTTTCAAGAATTTCATTTAATTTGGATCTACAATCAATGCCCATGGGAGCAGTGGTCAGGAACTCAAAGGATGTATTGCATTGGATAAATCTACTTACAAAAGACCACTTTAAAGAGTTGAAAAGCAAAGATGTCACATTGAGAACTAAGGTGAGCCTGAACCAAGCCATGATATTTTCTTTTCTTTTCTTTTGTTATTGTACTTTAAGTGAAAGTTTACAAATCAAGTCAGTCTCTCATACAAAAGCTTATGCACACCTCACTAAGTACTTCTAGCTGTTCTCCGCCTAATGAGACAGCACACTCCTCTTCTCCACCCTGTATTCCCTGTGACCGTTCAACAATCTCTGGTTCCCCTCTGCCTTCTCATCTCTCTTCCAGACAGGAGCTGTCCACATAGTCTCATGTGTCTACTTGAGCCAAGAAGCTCACACCTCACCAGTATCATTTTCTGTCTTGTAGTCCAGTCCAATCCCTGTTTGAAGAGTTGGCTTTGGGAATGGTTTCAGTCTTGGGCTAAAAGAGGGTCCAAGAACCATGACCTCCGGGGTTCCTCTAGTCTCAGTCAGACCATTAAGTCTGGTCTTTTCATGAGAATTTGTGGTCTGCATCCCTCTGTTCTCCTGCTCCATCAGGGATTCTCTGTTGCGTTGCCTGTTAGGGCAGTCGTTGGTGGTAGCCGGGCTCCATCTAGTTCTTCCAGTCCCAGGCTGATGTAGTCTCTGGTTTATGGGACCCCTTCTGTCTCTTGGGTTCATCTTTACCATATGTCTGGTGTTCTTCATTCTCCTTTGCTCCCGGTGGGTTGAGACCAATTGATGCATCTTAGATGGCCACTTGTTAACATTGATGCCACTCAACAAAATCAGATGCAGAAAGTTTTCATAATACATTTTGTTATGCCAACTGACCTGGAAGCCCCCAGAAACCATGGTCTCCGGACCCCCATCCCTGCTACTCTGGCGTTCAAAGCATTTGGATGTATTCAGGAAATTTCTTAGCTTTTGATTTAGTCCAGTTGTGCTGACCTGCCCTGTATCGTGTATTGTCCTCCCCTTCACCTAAAATAGTCCTTGTCTACTATCTAATTAGTGAATACCCCTCTCCCTCCCTCCCCACCCTCGTAACCATCAAAAAACATTTTCTTCTGCGTTTAAACTTTTTCTTGAATTCTTATAATAGTGGTCTCATGCAATATTTGTCCTTTTGCAACTGACTAATTTCACTCAGCATAATGCCTTCCAGATTCCTCACAGTTATTAGATGTTTCAGGGATTTATCATTGTTCTGAATTGTTGCGTAGTATCCCATTATGTGAATATACCATAATTTATTTTTTCATTCATCCGTTGATGGGCACCTTGGTTGTGTCCATCTTTTTTATATTTTAAACAGTGCTGTAATGAACATGGGCGTGCATATATCTGTTCATGTGAGGACTCTTATATCTCTAGGATATATTCCAAGGGGTGGGATTGCCGGATTGTATGGTAGTTCTATTTCTAGCTTTTTAAGGAAGCACCAAATCGATTTCCAAAGTGGTTGTACCATTTTACATTCTCATCAGCATTGTATAAGTGTTCCAGTCTCTCCACAACCTCTCCAACATTTATTATTTTGTGTTTTTTGGGTTAATGCCAGCCTTGTTGGGGTGAGATGGTATCTCATTGCAGTTTTGATTTGCATTTCTCTAATGGCTAATGATTGTGAGCATTTCCTTATGTATCTATTAGCTGCCTGAATATCTTCTTTGGTGAAGGTCCTGTTCATATCCTTTGCCCATTTTTCAATTGGGTTATTTGTGTTTTTGTTCTTGAGTTTTTGCAGTATCATGTAGGTTTTTGAGATCTGACTCTAATCAGAGATGTCATAGCTAAAAGCTTTTTCCCAGTCTGTAGGTAACCTCTTTACTGTTTTGGTGAAGTCTTTGGATGAGCATACATGTGTGATTTTTAGAAGCTCCCAGTTATCCAGTTTTTCTTGAGGTGTTTGTGCATTGTTAGTAATGTTTTGTATACTGTTTATGTCATGTATTAGGGCTCCTAGCTTTGTCTTTATTTTTTCTTCCATGATCTTTATCATTTTAGATTTTATATTTAGATGCTTGATCCATTTGAGCTGGTTTTTGTGCATGGTATGGGGTATGGGTCTTATTTCATTTTTCTCCAGTTGGATATGCAGTTATGCCAGCACCATTTTTTAAAGAGACTGTCTTTTCCCCATTTAACAGACTTTGGGCCTTTGTCAAATATCAACTGCTTATATGTGGGTGGATTTATACCTGAATTCTGAACTCTGTTTCATTGGTCTATGCATCTGTTGTTGTACGAGAGTCCATGATATTTTCAGTTGCCTCATATGCAATAATGAATAATAAAGACCAAAGAACTGAAAACTTTGAATTATGTTGTTGGTGTAGAATATTGCCAGAAAAATGAGCAAATCTGTATCAGAGGAAGTACAGCCAGAATGCTCTTTAGAAGCAAGTTGGTGAGACTTCGTCTCAAGTACTTTGAACGTGTTATCAGGAAGGACCAGTACCTGGAGAAGGACATCATATTTTGTAAAGTAGAGAGTCAGCAAAAAAGAGGAAGACCCTCAATAAGATGAATTGACACCGTGGCTGCAACAATGGGCTCAGGCATAACAAGGAGAATGGAGCAGGACCAGGTCGCCTTTCCCATGCATAGATTAGCTAGGAGTCAGAACTGACGTGAAGGTACCTAACAGCAGCAACAACAGTCATTGAGTAATCCCCTCCCCTGCTTTTTTTTTAATCAAATTTAAGCATCAGTTCATGAAGCAAGGGAATAAAGGTGAAAATCATAGAAAGTTAGCAAAGTTAGCAACTGTTTTCTGAAAATAGGAAGACATATGTCTAGGGATGGTTGTAAAATACATTTGGAGAAATAGTCTATGTTTAAAGTTCTCACTAAGATAAGGAAAAAATGTTTCCTCTTGCCGTCAGCACTATCATTTTTGCTTCCCTGAATCAACTGCTAGCTTTATATCTCATTAACTGATCTGCACAAAATCATTAGACCTGGAGGGCTAATGGATGATTCTCTGCCTCACAATACCTATTAAAGTAGTCAACACGTCTTTAATGTGGTATAACTTCCAATTAATTTTTTAAGGTCAGCCTGCCACATTGCAGTCAGCAGCAGTATTGTCAGGTCTACCAGCTTGTGGGTACATGTCCTGAAGATCTGTACTCTGAGCCACTCTCAAGCTTGGGAGTGGGCAATACAGAGTATGCTTACATTTGTCCTTGGCCTCTAAGAAGAAATATAAAAAAATATTTTACAATAATAATATACCATATGCTACATAAATATGGTCTATTTTACTGTCAAATGTCTCCATTTCTATACCCCAGAGGATTGAAGAGTAATTCATTCATATTGATTTTGTATAGTACAGTATGCCTTTACATTTGAAGAAAAAAGTAGAAAAATACTACTGTATTAGACAACTTTTCTCATAGGTCATTTAATATATTTTAATTAATGTGATGTATTGGTATGTCTTCTCACAGAAGTATGTAATTATAGGAAGCAAATTACCTCATATTTACAACTTTGAATATTCAAGTTGAGCAGCTTAAAAGACAACTTTCTTAAATGCCAATATCAGAAAATATAGTGTCAAAATAACTCCATCTAATTTATTGGAAAATAATTATTACAAAAATAAATACAGAAATTAATCAAATAGAATATAAAATATATATATATATAAATGAAAAATATCTATATGATATTTTCAAAAATTTGTGGCTATGATCACTGATGCAAAAATCAATATCAAAGTCAAGATGCGTAATGAGGTTCTAGAACGCAGTGTATAATTTTCAGGTGAATGGTTAATTTTGCCTGAAAAATACCTAAAATCTTCTCATTAAAATTTGCCAGCTGCTAAACAATGACACATCTGTGACAATAAAACCACAACCAAAACCAATTCAAGCAGCACTTAAATTATTAATTTTTTTAAATATTTGTGCTCACAAAATGTACATACTTATTCTCTCACCAGTTGTAATTCTCTTTGTGGGGTATTACTTTAAATTTTTCTTTTTAAGTCTCATTGTTGTGTTTGAAATGGGAAATAATTCAAGTTGTGTTCAGTAGATAATGCCAAAATTAAACTGATTTAAATTTTATACAAAATTTGAAAGATTTATTTTCTCCTAAATGTGCAAAAAAAGGAAAGAGCTACATTGTAATACCACTTATCCTATGCTCTTTGCTCAGGATTACATCATTAGGACTTAGAATCCCTAAAGCATTTATCAAAATTTAATCCTTAAAAAATATTTGTGTGAAGAACTTCCAGCCAACGTTATGCCATAGACAGAAGCACCATGCCATCCCTCCACAGCAAAAACCCAAAAAATTAACTAAAATAGAGACAAACATCATTCCTGGAACCAAAAGTGTCAAACAAAGAATTAAAGAACTCAGCCAAACACTGAGTGGAATAAGAAACTGCCAGAAGACTGAGAGCAAGGAGAGATACTTGCTGAGGTTCCTTATCAAATAACACAGCATGGATTTGCCATCTTGGACTCCTATCGGTGATCAGCTGACAAGAAGCATGGGAAAGGAGCTTCACAGAGCGCCCAGCTTTCCCACCCCCTCATCTTCTTTCTGCTGCTCTACCTCAGAGCTTCCTGGCTGGTGTGGTGGCCCAGCCAGCTGGGAAGTGCAGTGTCCTTGCAGCTTGGATTCACGCGACACACATTGCAGACAGGGAGTTTGGGAAAACAGCTCATGAAGTTCCCAGCAGGAGAGAGGGCACACGGTAACGAACGATATATGCTTTCCTAACTATCATCCTTTTTTCCTCTCCCCCTTCGGCCTCCTCTGCTTCCCACCAGCCACAGTCACTTGGCTAAGAAACAATTGCTTCTGCCCTTGGCCATTCGGATTTGCTTCTTTCTGTCTCTTTTGGTTTCTTCTGTAGCTCTCATCACTTCCCCTTCCTTTATCTCAAACACCTGGCTCTGTGTACACCTTTGCTTCTTCTTGAAAGGCTACGAAGCCCCGCTTGACTGGGGATCCGTTCCCCTGGCCAATAAGACCATGCTGGTGGGATCCCTGGGGCTTTTTTTTTTTCTTTTTTTTGGCTTGTTTTGTTTTATTCTGTTCTATTTTGTTTGTTTTCTTTCTCTTTTTGCATTTGCAATTCCCTTCTAGCCAGGCTGCACTGCACAGCCTAGGAGTCAGCCCCAAATCTGCACAGCTGCATAGGCTGGATCCCTCGGGGCATCTCTTCTTTTGTCTTTCTTTCTTTTTCTTTTTTCCTTCTCTCTTTTTCCCTTTCTTTCTTCATTTTTCAGTTCTCATCTGTCAATACTTATCTTCTTTTTCCAGTCTCCTGAATACCTGGTACTATGTGACATATATACCCCTCTAGCCAGGCTATACTGTGCAACCTGGGAAACCTCCCCAGTCTTCATGGCCACACCAGTAGGACCCCTGGGGAATTTTCTACTTTTTTTTCTTTTCCAATTTTTTATCTTTTTTTTTCTTTTTCCTTTTCTTTTCTTTCCTTTTTGCTTCTTTCTATTTATTGGGTATTCATCTCTCCACTCCAATGACAAGCTCCCTTTGCACTCTTTTTCTCAGGGGGCGGTGTTTTTTTTTTTTTTCCTTTTTTTGGCTTCTGTTTCTCTCTCTTCTTTCCCATACCCATTCTATTGCCACACATCACAACACCTCCCCCTTTCCTGCCTACCTGTGCCATGCACTCAACATCACACCTCCAAGCATCATAGGCACAGCCTACCTAAATGTGCCCAGTACTCATTCCTGGTCTGCCTTGTTGGCCCTAGTATGTGCCACGAACAACCCAGTCCAGCTCCTCTCCTTCAGCTGGACCTGCCCTGCTGCACCATAGCTGAGTGACTGGCCCCTCACATTGGACAAGGAGGTGAAAAGTATCACAACTACAGAGGAGCAAAAAATAAAGAACGGACATCCCACCTACTCAGACATAACCAAATAAAACAAAATAAACAGGATGAAACAGACAAATCTACAATCAAGAAATGAAGAAAATAACTACTAAATGTCCTAAAGACAGCAGACAATATCAAACACACATATATATATATATAAATATAAATATATATATATATATATATATATATATATATATACACACACATTAAAAAAGGAGATTATGGTTCCAGTAGGTGTCCAAAATAAAACACCAGATGACTTTCCAGTAGAAGAAAAGACACTAGAACTACCTGACAGGGAACTCAAATCTCTAATATTCAGATCTATCCAAGAGTTGAAGCAAAAATTGGACAAAAATGAGGAAAAAGTAGACCTATTTATGGAAAGGCAGACAAATTCATGGAAAATACAGACAAAAAAATGGAATATTTCAGGGAAATAATACAGGAACAAAATGCCAAAATAAATTCACAACTAGAAATGATACAAAAATGACAATTAGAAATACAGAAGATGAACAACAAGATTTCACAAATAAAGTGTGTCATAGAAGGACTGAAGAGCAGGTTTGAAATGATGGAAGACTGGATCAGTGAAACTGAAGACAAACACTTGGGTACAACTCTGAGGAAAAATCAGAAAAAAGAACAAAGAAAAATGAGGAAACCCTCAGAATTATGTGAGATACAATCAAAAGCAAAACTTTGTAAGTGACAGGAGTTCCTGAACAGGGAGATAAAAGGGAAAACACAGAAAGGATAATTGAAGAATTGCTGACAGAAAATTCCCTAATATCGTAATTTATGAAAAGCAGACCATCCAAGAAGTTCATCAACAAACCCCCTATAGGATAGACCCCAAAAGGAAATCACCAAGGCATATCATAATCACACTCACTAGAACCAAAGACAGAAAAAATCCTTCAAACAGTTCAAGAAAAAGCAAAAGTCACATACAGAGGAAAAACAACAAGACTAATCTCTGATTATTCTGTAGAAACGATGCAGGCAAGAAGGCAATGTATATAAAACCTTGAATGTATATAAAATGTATATAAAACCTTGAAAGAAAAACATTGCCAACCACAAATAATATATCCTGCAAAACTTTCATTCAAATATGATAGTGAAATTAGGACATTTCCAGAAAAACAGGAATTAAGGGACTATGTAAAAACCAAATCAAACCTACAAAAATTATTAAAGGAAGTCCTTCAGTCTAAGAACAAACAAAATCAGACCACAGCCTGAACCTAGGATGCAAGATTTTACCAGCCAGATACCAATGTATGAAATGAACACTCAAGGACTAGCCAAAACCAAAAGAATTGCAATACGGAACTAGAGAGGTTAATCTGTAAAAGACAACAACGTCAGAACAACAAAAGAGGGCATAAATGGTGTAGATGTAGAACTTTCTAATGGAGAGGAAGGCAAAGTGATATCAAGTAAAAATGGACTAGTTCAAACCTAGAAAGATAAGGGTAAATTTCAAGGTAACCACAAAGAAAACTAACAAACCTACCCATCAAAATAAAGAAGAAAAAACACAAAGTCACAATAAAAACAAAATCTACAAAAACAAAAGAAATGAAAAAACAATCCACAAACAAAATGAACTCAGCACAGGAGAGTAAGAGGAACAAAGGAAACATTAGCACCACAAAAAAAGCATTACAAAATGACAGCAATAAACTCACCCCTATAAATAATTACACTGAATGTAAATGTCCTAAATGAACCTGTAAAGAGACACAGAATAACAGAATGGATAAAAAAAAAAAAAAAAAAAACAGGACCCATCAATATGTTGCCTGCAAGAGACACACCTTAGGAACAAGGACACAAATTTATTAAAAATCAAATGTTAGAAAAAAATATATCAAGCAAGTAGCTACCAAAAAAGAGCAGAAGTGGCAATACTAATCACAGATAAAACAGACTTTAAAAAAATCCACCATAAAAGACAAAGAAGAGCATTATATAGTGATTAAAGGGACAATCCATCATGAACATAACCATAATAAAAATCTACATGCCCCATGACAGGGCTCCAAAGTACATAAAAACAAACTCTACAGCACTTAAAAGAGAAATTGACAGTTCCACAATAATAGTAGGAGACTTCAACACACCACTCTTGGTAAGTGACAGAACATCTAGAAAGAAACTCAACAAAGATACAGAAGAGCTAAGGTGCACTATCAGCAAACTTGACCTCATAGACATGTATAGAACACCCAATAGCTGCAAAGTACACATTCTTTTCCAACCCACATGGAAAACATTCTCCAGAATAGACCACATCTTAGGCCACAGAGCATCCCTCAACAAAATCCAAAACACTGAGGTAATACAAAGTATCTTCCCTGACCACAATTCAATCGAAGTAGAAATTAACATCAGGAAGCATAAGGAAAAAATCAATTACATGGAAACTGAATAAGACCCTGCTTAAAAACCTCTGGGTAATAGAAAAAATCACAGATGGAATCAAAAAATTCCTAGAATCAAATAAGAAAGAAAACACATCGTACCAAAACCTTTGGGACACAGAAAAAGCAGTCCTCAGAGGTTAATTTATAGGAATAGATAAATACATCAAAAAAAAAAAAAAAGGGACCAAATCAAAGCATTAGCTACACAATTTGGACAAATAGAAAGAGAATAGCAAAAGAAGCCCATAGCCAGCAGAAGAAAGGAAATAATAAAGATTAGAGCAGAAATAAATGAATTAGGGAATAGAAAAACAATAGAAAGAATCAACAAAACCAAAAGTTGGTTCTTTGAAAGGATCAACAAAATCGACAAAACACTGGCCAAATTGACAAAAGAAAGAGGAGAGGACACAGATAACCCAAATAAGAAATGAAATGGGGGACATTACAACAGACCCAACTGAAATAAAAATGATCCTAACAGAGTATTATGAAGAACTATACTCCAACAAATTTGAAAACCTGGAGGAAATGGACAAATTTCTAGAGACACACTCCCTACCAAACCAATAGAAAATGATGTTGAAAATCTGAACAGATCCATAACAAGAGAAGAGATTGAAAAGGTAATTAAAAAAACAACAACAAAAAAAAAAAGCTCCCAACAAGAAAAAGCCCTGAGCCAGATGGCTTTACTGGAGAATTCTACCCAGGATTCAGAGAAGAGCTTACACCAGTACTACTCAAAATATTTCAGAACATGGAAAAGGAAGTGATACTTTCAAATTCATTCTATGAAGCCAGCATAACCCTGACACAAAACCAGGCAAAGACACCATAAAAAAAAGAAAATTATAGAGGAATATCTGTCATGAATGTAGATGCAAAAATTATCAACAAAATTCTAGCCAATATAATTCAGCAGCATATTAAAAAGTAATACACTACAACCAAGTAGGATTTATACCAGGTATGCAAGGATGGTTCAACATTAGAAAATCAATCAATGTAATCCACCACATAAATAAAAAAAAAAGATCACACGATCATCTCAATCTACACAGAAAATGCATTCGACAAAGACCAACACACATACCTGATAAAAACTCTAAATAAAATAGGTGTAGAAGGAAAATTTCTCAACATAATAAAGGGCATCTATGCAAAACCAATGGCCAACATCATTCTTAATGGATAGAGGCTGAAAACATCCCCTTGAGAACAGGAACAAGACAAGGATGCCCTTTATCACTGCTCCTATTTAACATTGTGTTGGAAGTCCTAGCTGGAACAATAAGGAAAGAAACAGAAATAAAGGGCATCCAAACTGGTAATGAAGAAGTTAAACTTTCCCCATTTGTGGATGATATGATACCTTATGTAGAAAACCCAAAAGACTCCACGAGAAAACTACTGGAACTAATAGAAAGATTCAGCAGATTAGCAGGATACAAGATAAACACAAAAATCAGTTGGGTTCCTATACACCAATAAAGAGAACAATGTAAAGGAAATCAGGAAAAAAATACCATTTATAATCTCCCCTAAAAAAATAAAATACTTGGGAACAAATCTAACTAGGGATGTAAAAGACTTATACAAAGACAACTACAAAACACTACTGCAAGAAACCAAAAGAAATCTATATAAATGGAAAAACATACCATGCTCATGGATACATAGACTCAGCACTGTGAAAATGACAATTCTACCCAAAGCGATTTACAAATACAATGCAATACTGATCCAAATACCAACAATATTCTTTAAAGAGATGGAAAAACTTATCATTAACTTTATATAGAAAGGGAAGAAACCCCAGATAAGTAAAGCAGTACTGGAGAAGAAGAATAAAGTAGGAGGACCGGCACTACCTGACCTCAGAACCTACTATATAGCTATGGTAGTCAAAACAGCCTGGTACTGGTAAAATGACAGATACATTGACCAATGGAACAGAATTGAGAACTCAGATGTAAATCCATCCACCCATGGTCACCTGATCTTCAACAAGGGCTCAGAGTCCATCAAATGGGGAAAAGACAGTGTTTTTAACAAATGGTGCTGGCAAAACTGAATGTCCATCTGCAAAAAAAAAAAAGAAACCGGATCCATACCTCACACCATATACAAAAACTAACTCAAAATGGATCAAAGACCTAAATATAAAGCCAAAAAACAACATAGTTAATAGAAGGAAAAATCAGATTAATGTTAGAGGCCCTAATATGCAGCATTAACAAGACACAAACCACAACCAACAACATACAAGCTGTAGAGGATAAGTTAGATAACTGGGGTCTTCTAAAAATTAAAAACTTATGTTCATCAAAAACTTCACCAGAAGTAAAAAGAGAACCTATAAACTGGGGAAAAAATGTTGGCTATTACAAATCAGACAAAGGTCTAATCTCTAAAGTCTACAAGAAAATCCAACACCTCTACAACAAAAAGACAAATAATCCAATTAAAAAATGGGCAAAGGAAATGAACAGACACTTCGCCAAAGACGACATTCGAGGGGCCAAGAGACACATGTGGAAACACTCCTGATCTCTAGCCATTAGAAAAATGCAAATCAAAACCACAATGAGATACCATCTCACCCCGGCATTACTGGCATGAATCAATAAAACAGGAAATAACAAATGCTGGAGAGGCTATGGGGAGATCGGAAGCTTATGCACTACTGGTGCGAATGCAAAATGATACAACCATTTTGGAAAACAATATGGCACTTCCTTAGAAATCTAGAAATAGAGATACCATATGACCCAGCAATCCCAGTCCTAAGAATATATACTAGAGAAATAAGAGTCCTCACAGGGACAGACATATGCACACCCATGATCATTGCAGTATTGTTCACGATAGCAAAAAGATGGAAAAAACCTAGATACCCATCAACAGATGAATGGATAAACAAACTGTGGTACATACACACAATGGAATATTATGCAATGCTAAAGAACAGCAGTGAATCTGTGAAGCATCTCATAACATGGATGAATCTGGAGGACATTATGCTGAGTGAAATAAGTCAATCACGAAAGGACAAATATTGTATGACACCACTACTGTAAATACTCATGAAAACATTTACATACAAAAAGAAATAATCTTTGATGGTTATGGGGGAGGGGTGGGGATGGAAAAACAATTGACTGTAGATAAGTGGAAACTTTGGTGAAGAGTAAGACAGTACACAATACTGCGGAAGCCAGCACTACCTGTACAAGGCAAGGTCATGGTAGCTCCATAGACACATCCAAACTCCCTGAGGGACTGAATTACTGGGCTGATGGCTGTGGGGACCATGATCTCGGGGAATATCTAGCTCAATTGGCATAACATTTTATAAAGGATATGTTCTACATTCTTTGGTGAGTAGCATCTGCGGTCTTAAAAGCCTGTGAGTGGCCATCTAGGATACTCCACTGGTCTCACCCCTTTGGGAGCAAGGAAGTATGAAGAAAACTAAAGACACAAGGGAAAGATTAGTCCAGAGGACTAATGGACCACATCTACCATGGCCTCCACCAGACTGAGTCCAGTACAACTAGATGGTGCCCAGCTACCACCACTGACTGCTCTGACAGGGATCACAATAGAGGGTTCTGGACAGAGCTGGAGAAAAATGTAGAACAAAATTGTAACTCGAAAAAAAAGACTAGACTTGCTGGCCTGCCCGAGGCTGGAGAAACCTGAGAGTACGGCTGCTGGACACCCCTTCAGCTACTAAGTAATGAAGTCACTCCTGAGGTTCGTCCTTCAATCGAAGATTGAACAGGCCCATGGAACAAAGCAAGACTAAAGGAACACACTGGTCCTGGGACAAGGACTGGAAGGCAGGAAGGAACAGAAAAGCTGCTAACAAGGAACCCAGGGTTGAGAAGGGAGAGTGTTGATAGGTCCTGGGGTTGGTAACCAGTGTCATAAGAACAATGTGTGTGCTAACGGTTTAATGAGAAACTCATTTGTTTTATAAACCTTCGTCTAAAGTACAATTAAAAATATATATATTTGTGTGGAAATAGCACTATAGTCTACACAGCCTGAGTGAATGGAAAAATCAAGCTGTGTTATGGTATATGAGAAACTAAATATTTCAGATGGAGATATTTACTCAATGTAAACAAATCAACTTTCCATTTCCCAAGTACGGAATAGCCCATTCTTCTATCTCATGTGTGAAAATAACTTTATATTTAAAAAAAGCACCATCTTCGGTCACAGTATATTTTATACAAAAGACAACAAATACAAAAGTTTGAATATTCTAGTTTTTCTAGGCTCTGGATAAATGGAGACTAAAAACAAAACAAACAAACAAACACTGCTTAAACACTGAGACTGTTCTGGTTCACCATGAGCATGAGGCACAGCCAAACCTCAAATCCAGAAAAAATATATATATATATATGTATATTTATAAATATTCCACTGTTTCTCTGCAAAATAAGAAGAGGGATCCTCAGTGAACCAGAAACCATGAAAAATTCCTGAAGAAAAAAAGTGTTTAATTTGATATGCGTGGTTAGCTGCTGATCTACGC
The DNA here is from genome assembly GCF_030014295.1 of Loxodonta africana. Taxonomy (NCBI): domain Eukaryota; kingdom Metazoa; phylum Chordata; class Mammalia; order Proboscidea; family Elephantidae; genus Loxodonta; species Loxodonta africana. The sequence goes on along the minus strand of NC_087343.1, from coordinate 112,260,685 downwards.
CATCCTCATGAATCATCTTTAGTATGAAAGCCCTGCTGAGTCCTGTTCAGCATCATGGCAACATGCAAGCCTTTGTTGACCTGGGCCTCCAGCATGGAAAGTGAGAATTCTACCACTGAATCAACGATAAGCCCTTAAAAAATCTTGATCAAATGTTCTAAATGAGTAGTGGTAGGGGTATAGGGAGAAGGATGAAGAAATAAATGCAATTGTGCTCTATAAGGAGGGTTAGAGATCTTAACTGACACTCATAATTATTATTAGAAAAATGCAAAATCTCATATGTGCTAAAATATAATGATAAAGTTCCACTTCCTGCACAGTTGGAGTTCTGGACCAGTGGTTTGGAAAACCCATCACTTAAAAACAAATAGAAAATCTGCATATCATACGTGTGTGTGTGTGTGTGTGTGTGTGTATGTGTAGTGGACATCTTTCAAAGCAGTCAGAAACTGAGGCTTAGATCCATGAAAGGATGGATGCACACATGTAAACCCAGAATTTGGTGCTGCTGTTCCCAACAGATATTTGACTATACATGGAGATGGATGAGAGGTTAACAAGTTGAAAATTAGTTTTGAACAGAACACATGAAATTAGGTTGTTGTTAAATGCGGCCAAGTCAGCTCTGACTCATAGCAACCCCATGTACAACAGAGTGAAATACTGCCTGGTCCTGCACCAGTCTCACAGCTGTTGCTATGGTTGAGCCCTCTGTTGTAGCCACTGTGTCAATCCATCTCATTGAAGGTCTTCCTCTTTTTCACTCACCTTCTAATTCTCCTTCTCCAAGGACTGGTCCCTCCCGATAACATGTCCAAAGTGAGCAAGATGAAGTTTCCCTATCCAGGCCTCTGAGCGGGCCTTGTTAATTCCACAGGCTTTGGCCTGTGAAACTGAAGTGTTAAATGCTAGAAGTAAGTTTAAACAGAGATAGAAGATTCTTTCCGTAGATCAAAATACTGCTTCAGTTGTCCTCTATCTCTTATTTGATAAAGGTGATCAGTAGTTTCTAGTTGCCAATCTCACCCATGTGTCAGAGGATGAAACTATAATTGAGAAACTCCTCTATTTTAAATAAAGGTTTTAAATCCCTCTTGGGAATGAGAATCTTCTAAAATTTTTACAACTACCACTTATCTTCCTCTGTTTCAGTAAAGTCTATTTATCTTATCAAGAAGCCACAGTGGAGGAACCATTAAATTCTTGCATAGCTGAGAGGTTGGCAATTCAAACACACCCAGTAGGTCTGAGAGAGAAAGACCTGGTGATCTGCTCTTGCAAAGATTACAGCTTAGAAAACCCTATGGGGGAAGTTCTACTCTGTCAAACAGGGTCAATGTGAGTCATAAATTGACTCAACAGCACCCAACAACAAGTAATTTTCTTATCAATTAACTTTTATAATATGATCTATAAAAATTTTAGAAATAAGTACAGAAGTTGAAAATTAAACAATGAAAGCAATAAAAAATGTGTAATCTTTGCGTCATACAAAAAAATCTGTTTCATAGAAATTTCAAGATATTAAAAAAATATAGTTTTTTTTTGAGGTTATCATTATGGGCATTCTAGATATCTAGGGATAGCGGGGGTCAAAGAATGGAAAGTGCTTTTCCACTTCCAGAACAAAACTCTGTTCTCTGACCTCTGAGGCTGAGCAGGCACATCATGGGCCAGAAGCACTCTGTAGCTACCTATGAGTTAGTCCATTATGCTTTGTTTTTTGTTTTTAACCTAACAGAATCGATGTTTACTTACAAGCTTTTTTTTTTTCCTAATATATGTGACTTCTGACTGACAGCAAGTTTATTCAGCATCTGAACCTGAATGGTATTGAACGGTTCAGGTACTCCTTTCTCTTGCCATGTCTCCTCTAGGCAGAAGACAAGAATCTGTTGATTCTGAGGGAAGTGCTTTCTATGCACACGTGAATTTTAGTCATTGAAATGCATGATAAACGTTGAATAAATAAAATCTACAGACACAATATGTGCATTTGCACAATGTATACAACGTTCTAAAACCTCTAATATCGTTATGGCTCTTGAGCATGTTTATGTACAAATGAAGCATACTCAGTCAATCTCAGAAAACTGTTTAACCTCAAAAGCTTGACTGCAGTCAATAAAAGCAAGATAATTCACAATAAAGACTGAATCTGCATTCTGACACTTCTATTCATTTTAAGGTATTAAACTTTCTTTTTTCATTTTATTTTTAAAGTAGAGTTATAGAAAGGCTTGCACATTTTAAAATTCCCCATTGACAAGAGCTCTAAAAAAAGCTATGGAACAGTCAACAGTTGAGAAGTTGAAACATGCTTTCCTATAGCACAGGTACGTCAGCAACTAGAAGATTAACATTTAATGTGACAGACCCATATCTGTTTACTGTGCTTCAGAGCAATGGTACTTTAGTCAGGATGTTTTTAGTGCATTTTTATGAGGAAATATCTCTGGAATTCACAGTATTTTAATGAGAATTGAAGACAATAACCTAGGTTAATACGAAACTTTTTGCTAACTTTGCGCATTTCTTAGAGCACACAGCATTGTGATATTCACAAAGAGTATTTTGTATGCAGCAATCATAAAACTCTCCAAACATCTCCAAACTTCTTTGAAGATGAAATTCTTTTTTACAAGGAGCATCAGTGAAGGCTATTTATTCATCAGAACACACTTGGTGCAACAGTGGAGTAAGTAACTTTATAAAAGATTTCACATTTGTCCTTTTATTCTTTGTATGTCTCTTTTCTAGATCTTTCTGCCCATTCGTTAAGTTTTGATAAATTGTCTAGTACCATGGGAACTTAAGGAGGAACAGATCTCTGAGATATCATGCTTCTATTTTTAATTTGAACCTTTAAAGTATTATCCCACGTATCAGAATGGATGATGGGGAAAAATATAATGTGTGAACACTCCCAAATTGGAAGTAAGATATATATATATATATATATAAACACTTTTGTTTCTCTGAATATTTTTCTTTTTACATTTTCCGTATTGTTACCAATTTAATTTTCCCATTATGAAAATTGAAGCTAATACAATGAGATTTAATGATAGAAAGCTGTGTCCAAACAGTACAGCAATTAAGATGGCTTTTCAAGTGGGGAACGTGGAGATAAAATTTTACACTACAGAATTATTTTCTTTAATTTGCTAATAATGCCCACCTCCAAAATTTCAATTTGTTTCTGTCCTCTTTAGAAAACAGTAGTTACTCACATTCTTATTTGTGTTTTCAAAACATCTTGAAAAGAAAAGAAAAAAAAAATCTCATATTCAGTATCTTTTTCAGTTCAGTAGGATTTTTCTTCTGTTTAACCTAAATCCATTGTAATAAACTTTGAATAATTATTACATTCAGTTCTTGGTAGAGATGGAAAATGAGTCACTAAATTGCATTGAGTTTATCAGCTCTCGCCAGGTGAAATACTTCTACAAATTTCTGCAAATGAAAAGTACTACAACTATCTCTATATACTTCTGTTGCTTGGTCAATAGTCAAGAATGGGGAAGACATCCAATTCAAATTGAGTCATTTTTCAAAGCAGATGTTGTAATTTCTATACTGACAATTAAGTTCTGACTTTATATCAAAATAAGAGCCCCTGGGTAGCAAAAACAGTTAAGCCCGAGGAGTTTGACAGTTTGAACCCACCCAGAGCCACTTCTAAAGAAAAGACTGGTGATCTGCTTCCAAAAGGTCACAGCCATGAAAACCGTATGGTGGACAATTCTACTCTGAAGCACATGGATCACCTTGATTCAAAATCGACACAACAGCAATTGGTATATATGGAATATACTTAATAGTATGTTAAATAATTATTCTTTTTTTTATGTTAGTACTCTATCATTATTCAGTATATGTTTTTTGAATTTCAGGCACATGCTAGGCCCTGGGTATATATTAGTGAATCAAGATTGCATTGTCTCTGTCATTCTGAAATTTAAATACATTGCAGAATACAGGCAATGAGTAAATTGAATATACATTATTATAAAATAGCATAAATCACTTTTAATTATGGTGTTGGGGAATAATATTGAGTATACCATGGACAGCCAGAAGAACGAACAAGTTTGTCTTGAAAGAAGTAAGTACAACCAGAATGCTCCTAAGCAAGGAAGGTAAAATTTGTGTCATGTACTTTGGACATGTTATCAGGAAGCACCAGTCCCTGGAGAGGACATCATTCTTGGTAAGGTAGAGGAGCAGCAAAAAGAGAAAGACCTTCAATGAGATGGATTGACACAGTGGCTGCAAAAATGAGCTGAAACAGCAATGACTGTGCAGGACCAGGCAGTGTTTTGTTCTGCTGTACATAGGGTCGCTATGATTTGGAACTGACTCAATGACTCCTAACTACAGCATAAATCAAGGGAGAAAGGTTCAATGCCAGGATGGGAAGTGAGGTAAGGCTATTTAAAGCAATATCTAAAAGTGAAAATGAGCCAGACGTTTGAGGAGAAAAGAAAGCTGAGGGAAATGCATATTCAAAAGCTACAAAGTGGGGAGCAACTTGACCCGGTCAAGGAATTGAAAGGAGGCCAGCACAGTGAGGCAGTAGTGGGCAGGAGAAGAGTGTTTGAAGTAAATCAAGAATGACGTAAAAGCATTAGAGCCTCAGTAGCCATGAAAAGGCTTGGATGTTAACTGAAGTACAATAAAAGATATAAAACCTAAATGTCCATGCTTTGAACACAAAAATTTGAAACAAATTTCAAGAGGCACATATACTGTGGTGGCAGAGAATGGGGAATCTTTTCTCTGGGAACATAATAGAATGTCGTTAAAGACGGACTAAAACAAATTTCTGCAACTGTTGGATTTTCTAATGTTTTACTAACAACTGATAGAGAGTTAATTAGACTTACTATAATTTATCTTCAGTTTCCCCATGCCAACTGTCCATACCATAGAAGGGGGGAAGAAGAGGAATAGAAGGAGGAGGAGAAAGAAAAGAAATTAAGCTTCATTTTTTTTTTTTATTGTTTCTTAAGATAACCCAGTACAGAACTTTAATGCTGGAAATGACACACTTTTTTTTTTTTTTTTTGTAATTTATTTTATTTTTGTTGTTGTAGCTGAGAATATAAACAGCAGAACATGTACCAATTTCACAATTTCTACACGTACAATTCAGTGACATTGATTACATTCTTTGACTAGTGCAACAATTCTCACCCTCCTTTTCTTAGTTGTTCCTTCACCATCAACATAAACTCACCGCCTCCTAATTTTCCTATCTAATCTTTTGAGTTGCTATTGGCAATTTGATCCTATATACCTGGATCTTTAAAGAACACAATGCGCAAGATAGACATTCTTTACTAGTTAAACTATTGTTTGTTTTAAGAAGGCTTCAGGGAATATTTTTGTTTTAAGGTTTAAAGACTGTATCAAGGCACTAGTTTCAGGATCCAAAAACTCTGAGTTTCATGAAAATTGGAAATACTGTTCTGCATTTTTCACCTTTTGGTAAGGGTATAACACTGTATGGATTCCATGCTAGTAAAAACAGCTTCTTGCTCTACAGCTTCCATAGTGTAAAAGATCACTCTAAATTGCAATTTTCCTGGGAGAGGAAAAGAAGTCCTAATGCATGTGCACTGTAGTTTAACATAAAGCACACCATCTGGTGCTTGCTTTTATTTGGCAATGATCTATAATGACATATTATAACAGATTTTATCTGTTAATTACTAAGTAGCAAAAGTGATTCTGCTCCCAAATTCAGCAGAGCAAAATAAAACTGTTAAAGTAATGGCAAAAGTGTTCCTTAAGAATTGACAAATTACTTCAGAATTCACAAGTCAGTTTTGCACAATGTTACTATTACTCACTGGTATATAAAATTGCAACAGAGGTTTAGGTTTTTTTTTACTGCCTGCATTTCCATATAAATTTGTAGATGTTTTCATGATGTTGAAGTTTTTACCGTTGTTAAGGATACGGAGTAAAACATTAAAATATGTATATAGCAAAAGAAATAAAAGTTACTTTAATTTTTAAAATACATGCAAATCTATTTTTTGAGTTAAAGTAAATCTCTATGCTTAGAACAAGGGCAAAAAAAAAAAAAAAAAAACTGCATATTATTTGAAGTCTGGATTTTTCCCCAACATCCATCAAAATGTGACAGAATATAAAGAATCAAATTAGAAATGGATAACATGTGATATCAAAGCAGATGACGAAACATCCCCACCTCAGGAACACCTTTAAAGATTATTTTGATCAAATAAATGCACACACAAGATCCCCAGAGGCCTGCTTTTTTTGTCAGAAGTAATATACAGGTTGGGAATATATTTTCTTCACAGGAAGCTGAATAGCTAGAGGAACGTTCGTTGGAACACAGGTCAACATTTTCACACTTTTAAAAGACATTGATGACACTGATGGGCACCCTGTCTGCTAGAAGTTGTCACTTGCAGGTTTATGGCAAAGTAATTGTGTTCCCTTAAACTTTTAAGTTTAAAGGCTTGAAACAGACATAACAAAGTTGTATAGGACAAATGGAAAAGGATTTTGAAAGATGGTATGTCCAATCAGCCTTAATTTGATACTAGTTCTACATTGTATTGCAATAATAAAGTATAGAATTCAAGGAAAAACATTTACATATGTTTATGTTAGAGCTGAAAGAGGTAACTGTTTAACAAGACAGTTGAATTGATCAAGTTGAGTAGATTCACTAACAGGTTTTTTTGCTTGCTCTGGGGTTTTGTAAATACAGTTTTAGATCTAATTTAACTGTGGACTTTCTGATGGTACTTCTTTTCCATTTATATGGGATCTATTTACCCCTCTGCCTTTTTTTAAAATTGAGCCCTCAGAATTAACCTGGTACACAAATGCCTAGGATGAAAACTGCATTATCTCTTCTCACCTGGAGATTGGTGTTGCCATAAAACTAAGTTCTATCCAATGGTAAATAAGCAGGCTACCTCAGTTACAGAGTAGTAAATAATTTTATTCCCATTCAGACCATAGTTTTTACAATACTGAGTTAATATAAGACTGAATAATTCTACTTTTTCTCTATTGTGAGTGAGATCAGATGATTAAAGTCAAGATGAAAGGCAGCCACCGTTGCTTTGACATAAACAATATAGTGAACACATAAAAAAAATACACATACACAGAGTTACCCTAATAATAAGTGAGAACAGCCTATGTTTGGAATTGCTATACTGGTTCATTTTCATTTCACAACAAGCAATCATCAATGGAATAGCCTAATCACATTAAAATCATACCCTATTTTGTGGAAGAACTTGCAGGTTGAACACCCAATATCTATTCTATACTTATTCCTTTTAGTAAAGCAAATGCATGAGTTTAGGCTGAGAGCCCAACGATTATCCAACTAAAAATTTCAATTCCCAGCTGTCTTGGCATCTAACTGTGACCATAAGTGTAACCTCTGAAATATAAGTAGAAGTGATGGGTTCAACTTGTCTAAAAAGGAACTTGTTCTCGCTCCACGTCTACCTGCCTCTTTCTGCTACTTGAAAAATGGTGACAATAGGAATAGCCACCATGAGGCCAGAGATGGAAGCCACATGTTGAACATGGTAGGACTACTCCATCATCTCTTGACTGCTTAGCCATTGACCAGAGACATAAATTCCATTTAACTCAACCAACCAACTTTATCAAGGCAGGTTGTCTATATTCTAAAAGGTAAATTGTAATAATAGAAAATTTCTTGTTATTAAGTGCCATCAAGTCAATTTCCACTCATAGTGACCCTATGTACAGCTGAACAAAACACAGTCCAGTGCAGTTGCTATCATCACAATCGTTGCAATCTTTGAGCCCATTGTTTCAGCCACTGTTCAATCCATCTCATTGAGGGTCTTCTTTTTTGCTTAACTTCTACTTTACCAAACATGATGTCCTTCTCCAGGGATGGGTCCCTCTTGATAAACATATCCAAAGTACCTGAGAAGAAATCTCACCACCTTTTCTTCTCAGGAGCATTCTGGCTATATTTTTTCCAAGGCAAAATTTATTCATTCTTCTGGCAGCCAATGTTATATCCAATATTCTTCACCAACATCATAATTCAAAGGCATCAATTCTTCTTCAGTTTTACTTATCCGTTGTCAATCCTTTGTATGCATATGAGGTGATTGAAAATACCATGGATTGGGTCAGGCACACCTTAGTCCTCAAAGTGACATCCTTGCTATTCATTGGAAATACACCTACTCCTCATGATCAACTATTTCATTAACCAACATTTCACATTTACACTGAGAGTAAATAGTCTACTCTATCACTATTTTGCCCATTAATGATGTACATGGTGCAAGGCAAGAGTAATGCTGGCTGTGATGGTTAAAGTTATGTGTCAACTCGGCTGGCCATGATTCACAGTGTTTTGGCAGTTATGTAATGATGTAGTCATCCTCCTTTTGTGATCTGATGTGGTCATCCTCCATTTTCACATAACATCAATTCTCCCCTAAAGACCTGGTCTTTGACACCTAACCATGTTGATAAATGAGGAGTGGGTGTATTTTTTATCAACAAGGTAAATGGAGACTATCCTCGTGAAACTCGCAAGGTAGAATAAACAAGAACCTAACTGACTACATCTATGAAAAGAGAGAGAAATGCCGAGCATGTTCTTCCCTTTTGGTTTTCTAACTCCAGATCTTTGCACATTTCATTGTAATAATGTACTGTGTCTTATAAAGCCACCCATTGAAATCTTCTGTTCAGCTCTTTTTCTTCATCATTTCTCCTGTTTGCATAGCTACTCTATGTTCAAGAGCAAGTTTCAGAGTCTCTTCTGATATCCATTTTGGTCTTTTCTTTCTTTCCTGTCTTTTTAATGACCTTTTGTTTTCTTCATGTATGATGTCCTTGATGTCATCCCACAACTTCTGTGGTCTTCGGTCATTAGTGTCCAATGCATCAAATATATTCTTGAGATGTTGTCTAAATTCAGGTGGGATATACCCTAGGTCATATTTTGGCTCTTGTTAGCTTGTTTTAATTTTCTTCAGCTTCAACTTGAACTTGCACATGAGCTATCCACCGTCAGCACCTGGAGTTTTTCTGACTGATGGTATTGATTTTCTCCATTGGCCCTGTCAGAATTTGTGGGATACATTAAGGTAGTGATCCCAAGAAAATTCACAGTACTAAAAATTTTTATCAATAAAAATTGAAAATAAATTAGTTATATTCTCAATTCCAAAAGTTCAAAATAAAACATACAAAGTACCGGTGGTCCTTGACTTTGGATGTATTAAAGTTATGACAAGCCACACTTAATGACCCTGTGTTTTTTTGCTGTACACCTTATCACCTTGTATGTAGTGCATACAATGTTAAAATACATCTGTGTTTATATGTATGTAATGTTTCCAGCCCCCAAAGACAAAGATCAGATTTATAAAAAGATATTGATAATAAAAGGCAATGATAATGAAAACTAAAAAAAAAAAAGAGATATTCAACTTATGTCTGAACTGACCTTTGACAGTTGTTGGAATGGAACCCTGTTGTAAATCAGGGACTGGTTGTAATGAAAAAAAGCTATATTAAGTAATAATGAAAACACAAAGAGAAATTAATGAGATAGAAATAAAAGTTTAACACATTCATATATCAAAAATTATTCATTTGAAAATATTAAACATATAAGCCAACATATAACTTAATAAAGAATTGAACAAAGCACTAATATACAAAATAAGTAATGACAAGGAGAAAATAAACATTGAAACAGATGGAAAAAATTCCTATCTCCATTCCAACAACTTTCTCTGTGACCTTTTTATTTAATTCTTTATATGATTTTAATTTCTTTGGTTGTGTTTCTGCTTTTTTCCATGACCCTTAATATGTTTTCATTCAAATTTGTTCATACCTGTTCACCTTGTAATTTTATATTCACTTCTAATGTGAGTTTCTCTGTCCTTTCATTTTTCCTTAATTCAATCAAATTTTATTTTATTTTTTTTTTTTTAACATTTTTCAGTTTTTAAATTCCTGACTCAAGATGTTTTCTCATATCCGCAAATGTTTATTTTAAGATAAGCAGTTCGAATCTGCAAGGCGCTCCTTGGAAACTCTAGGGGGCAGTTCTACTCTGTCCTATAAGGTCGCTATGAGTCGGAATCGACTCGATGGCAGGGGGTTTTACTTCAAGTTGGAGTGTGTATTACAGTTTTCTTCTGCCTCATCGTTTGTGTTTTGGAGGAGATTTTTGTTGACTGTAAATTTCATTTTAACTTTGTCAGTTTTTACAGAAGAATGTTTGACTCTCCATTTTTGCAGACGATTGGAATATGTTGTGTTTTATAAGAATCCTGGTTCAAAGGCATACAGTCTGCCTACAATAAAGTATGGTGCTTTACTATATACATGTTTTTAGTGGAGGTGGGCAGGTAGAGGACGATTTGTGTGTCTTGATTTTTTTTTTTTGCCTTGAAAAATTCTGAATTTTACCACTTGATCTTTCTCCTTTTACCTTGCTGTTCCAAAGCATGCCTTTTCCACCTATAAATAGTGAACCATTTATTTGTAAGGAGTGATTGAGGAGATTTATAAAGGAAAGTACAGTACCCAGGAGATAATAAGAGAAGAAATCCTTCATAACATCCAGGCTAATAGGGTAGTAGTATGGAGAAGATTGCTGGAAAAGAACTATGGCTTTCGGTAGAGGGAAACAGTAAAAAGAAACAAAAATCAACTATAAAGAGACAACCAGGGAAATAATCATTCAGACGCCAGTCCTCTCTTTCCATTTCCTCCTCCCCAACCCCACTGTCTCCTGCTCATTCTTCTCATTAGTCAAACCCAACAAGAAACTGGAGAGTAAAGCAATCAGTTGATGTGGTCCATACAGCTCAATATTCAAAAGGGGAGGAGGATGGATTTGGAGGGGTAAATTAAAAATAACCAGTACATTCACATGAGTTCATATTATTATGGAAATTCTTACTGTGACTATTACTACAAAATCAAATGAAATGAAAACCCTTGTCAAAATAAAACTTTGCAAGAGTAAGCATTATATTTTTCCATGTTGTACCAATGAAACTTCCCATCAGATTTACTTTATATCTTCATTCTTTTCTGTTTTGCACAGGCTCTATCCAATATTCCTTTAAATTTATGGTGGAAGACAGCATAATAATGTGCAAACTAATAAGCCTTGTAATAGGCAATGTATGGTTGAATTTAGAAAATGAAACTCTAGGTAATAACAGTATACCAAAACCGGTTCTGTTTTTCCTATTTTACTTTGAAGAGACTAACTCCAAAGACATTAATGTATTTTGAATTTTATTTTACTAGAATTCAATACCAAAAAAAAAAAAAAAAAACTCTCAAGCTGAATCAACAATGGAGAAAATATACAATAAAAAATTTTTAATATACTTTCTAACTTCCTTTTATGCTGAAAATTAAGATGAGAAGAAAGCATTTTATGACCTATAAAACCAAAACCAAACCTGTTTCTGTTGAGTGATTCTGACTCATAGTGACCATATAGGACAGATTAGAACTGCCTCATAGAATTTCCAGGGAGCACCTGGTGGATTCGAACTGTCCACCTTTTGGTTAGCAGCCATAGCACTTAAACACTACGCCACCAGGGTTTTCTTTATGACCTGGATCAAAACCAAACTCATTGCCATCGAGTCGATTTTGACTCATAGCAAACCTATAGGACAGAGCTGGAATGTTCCATAGAGTTTTCAAGGAGCACCCAGTGGATTTGAACTGTCAACCTTTTGGTTAGCAGCTGTAGCTCTTTACTACTGTGCCACCAGGGTTTCCTTATGACCTATAGCACCTGCAAAAATTCTATGTGACCTGTATCGTGCCATGTCTAGTTATCTAGAATAATCTCAATCCACTAATGGTTAAGAGTACAAACACAAAAAACAACATAGAAAAATTAAAATGATTATTGGAAAGTGAATGGATAGAAAAATGGTTCTTATGAGCTGAATCTGGGCTATTTTGCTTTTCTAATGCATTATCAGTCCTAACAATTAGTGTATTTTTTTTACTATGGTTACCCCCATGGATCTGTCATTTGTCCTACTGTGGTGACTTGCGTGTTACTGTAATGCTAGTAGATATGCCACTGGTGTTTCAAATACCAGCAGCGTCATTCATAGTGGGCAGGTTTCATTGGAGCTTCCAGAAGAAAACAGGCTAGGAAGAAGGACCTCATCATGGTCTCCTGAAAAAAGTGGCCAGAGGAAACCTTATGAATAGTAGTGGAACGTTGTCTTGTATAGTGTCAGAAGATGAGCCCGTCAGGTTGGAAGGTACTCAAAATACAACTGGGGAAGGCTGCCTCCTCAAAATAGAGTCAGTCTCAATGACATGGATGGAGAAAAGCTTTTGGGACTTTCATATGCTGATGTACCATGACTCAAATTGAGAATAAACAGCTGTAAACATGCATTGATAATTGGAACATGGAATGTACAAAATAAGAATCTAAGAAAATTGGAAGTCATCAGAAATGAAATGGACCACATTAAGATTGATATCCTAGGAATTAATGAGTTAAAATGGACTGATATAGGCCATTTTGAATCAGATAATCATATGATCTACTATATGGGGAATGGCAAATTGAGGAGGTTTGGCCTTGCATTCATTGTCAAAAAGAATATTTCAAGATCTATCATGAAGTACAATGCCATCCACAATAGGATAATATATGTATGCTTAAAAGGAAGACCAATTAATATGATTATTATTGAAATTTACACACTAACCACTAATGCAAAGATGAGGACATTGAAGATTTTTACAAATTTCTGCAGTCTGAAATTGATTAAAAATGCAATCAGAATGCATTGATAGTTAATGGTGATTGGAATATGAAAGTTGGAAACAAAGAAGAAGGACTGGTAGTTGGAATATATGGCCTTGGTGATAGAAATAAACCCAGAGATTACATGATAGAATTTTGCAAGAGCAACATGATAGAATTTTGTAAGACCAATGCAAGTTCAAGATGAAGCTGAAGAAAATTAAAGCTAGTTCACAAGAGCCAAAATATGGCCTTGAGTATTGCCCACCTGAATTTAGAGACCATCTCAAGAATAGATTTGATGCATTGAACACCAAAGACTGAAGACCAGATTAGTTGTGGGTTGACATCAAGGACATCATACATGAAGAAAGCAAGAGGTCATTTAAAAGACAGTAAAGTAAGAAATAATCATACTGGATGTCAGAAGAGACCCGAAAACTTGCTCTTGAATGTAGAGTAACTAAAGCAAAGGAAAGAAATGATGAAATAAAAGAGCTGAACAGAAGATTTCAAAGGGCAGCTCGAGAAGACAAAGTATTATAAAGACATGCACCAAGACTTGGAGTTAGAAAACCAAAAGGGAAGAATACCCTTGGCATTTCTCAGGCTGAAAGAACTGAGGAAAAAATTCAAGCCTTGAGTTGCAGTACTGAAAGATTCTACAAGGAAAATATTAAACAGCACAGGAAGCATCAAAAAAAGAGGGAAGGCATACACAGAGTAAATGTACAAAAAAGAATTGGTCCATGTTCAGCCATTTCAAGAGGTAGCATATGATCAAGAACTGATGATACTGAAGGAGGAAGTCCAAGTTGCACCGAAGGGAATGGCAAAAAACAAGGCTCCAGGAATTCACTGAATACCAGTTGTTTCAGATGCAGTGCTGGAAGTGCACACTCATCTACATCAAGAAATTTGGAAGACAGCTTCCTGGTAATTGACTGGAAGGGATTCATATCTGTAACCAGTCCAAAGAAAGGTAATCCAACAGAATGCAGAAATTATTGAGAAATATCATTAATATCACAAACAAGTAAAATTTTACTGAAGAACATTCAAAAGCAGTCATTCCAGTACATTGATAGGGAACTGCCAGAAATCAAGCCAGAGTCAGAAGAGGGTGTGGAATGAGGGATATCATTGCTGATGTCAGGTAGATCTTGGCTGAAAGCAGAGAGTACCAGAAAGATGTTTACCTGTGTTTTATTGACTATGCAAAGGTATTTGAATGTGTGTATCATAACAAATTATGCATAACAATTCAAAGAATGAGAATTTCAGAACACTTACTTTTGTTCATGAGGAAACTTTACTTAGACTAAGAGGCAGTCATTTGGACAGAACAAGGAGATACTGTGTCAGTTAAAGTCAGGAAAGGTGTGCCTCAGGGCTGTAGCCTTTCACCATACTTATTCAGTCTATATGCTGAGCAGATAATTCAGGAAGCTGGATTATATGAAGAAGAACATGGCATCAGGATTGGAGGAAGACACATTAACAACCTACAATGTACAGTTGATAAAATCTTGCTTGCTGAAAGTTGAAGAGGACTTGAAGCACTTACTGATGAAGATCAAAGACTACAGCCTTCAGTATGGATTACACCTTGTAATGGATTGAATTGTGTCCCCCAAAAATATGTGTCAACTTGGTTAGGCCATAATTCCCAGTATTTTGTGGTTGTCCTCCATTTTGTGATTTTTTTCTGTGTGCTACTATTTTTTTTTTTATAAATCATAATCTCTGCCTGTGTTTAAAGAGGATTAGGGTGGAATGTAACACCCTTGCTCAGGCCACATTCCTGATCCAATGTAAAGGGAGTTTCCCTGGAGTGCGTCCTGCACCTCCTTTTATCTGTCAAGAGATAAAAAGGAAAGAGAAGCTAGCAGAGAGATGTGACCTCATACCACCAAGAAAGCAGTGCCAGGAGCAGAGTATGTCCTTTGGGCCTGGAGGTCTCTGTGAGGGGAAGCTCCTAGTCCCTATAAAGAGATTGATGAGAAGGCAGACAGAGAGAGAAAGCCTTCCCCCAGAGCTGATGGCCTGAATTTGGACTTTGAGCCCACTTTACTGTGAAGCAATAAATTTCTCTTTGTTAAAGCCATCCACTTGTAGTATTTTTGTTTTAGGAGCACTAGATAACTAAGAATTTGGTACCAAGAGAGTGGGGGTGCTGCTCTAACAGATACCTAAAATGTGGAAGTGGTTTTGAAGCTGTGCATGGATAGAAGACTCAGAAGAAAGTAAGGAGAACTAACACCACAGAAGGGGCAGATAGTGAGAAACAGTAGCATAGAACTGGCAGTGGAAGTGAACTGGCAGCAGCAGAATGAGGAGACAAGAGCCTGACAGTGCTGGAGCCAACCCACGGAGCAAGAGAACTGAGTGCCTATGCACAGAAGGCTTCCTGGTGGAGTGGAGTGTCTGCAGGCACCTATCAGTGGAGCTACAGAGCTTTGGAACACTTGCTCCAGCAGGGCAGAAGCAGGTGTGAGGCCCAAGGGCCAAGAGGCCAAGGAACACAGGAAGATGAGTTGCCTTGGTCTCAAAAGGTATGACTATCACCTCTGGGATTTCAAAAGGTGGAATCATGGCGTCTGGTGTTTCTAAGGGTGGAGTTGTCACTCAGATGGACTAGGAGGCTGGTGTGCCTAAAGTCTAGGCAGCAGAGTTGCAGTCCCAGTGGGCCTAGTAGGTGGAGCTGAAGTCCAGGGCTGAGGGTCCTCCACTCAGAATCCGGATAGTCTGGAGGGCAGGGCCATTGTGTAAACAGTCTCTGAGAACAGGGGTTTGTTTTCAAAGCCTTGAGGGCTAATGTATTCTGCTGACTTGCTTGGTGCCTGTTATGCATTCTTTCCTTATAATTTCTCCTATTTGTAATGGAAATGTCTAGCTTTTGACTCTTCTGCCATTGTACTTTGGAAGCAGATAACTTGTATACTAGATTTCACAGATGAAGAGAAATTTTTGGATTTTGGACTTGGTGTTGATTTAATACTTTTGCAATGATATGATGGGGTGAATGTGTCTTACATATAGCGAGGACATGATTTTTTGGGGGCCAAAGGGTGGAATGTAATGGATTGAATTGTGTTCCAAAAATATGTGTCACCTTGATTAGGCCATGATTCCCAGTATTGTGTGGTTGTCCTCCATTTTGTGATTTTCCTATGGGTTATAAATCATAATCTCTGCCTGTGATTAAAGAGCATTAGGGCAGAATGTAACACCCTTGCTCAGGTTACATCCCTGATCCAATGTAAAGCGAGTTTCCCTGGGGCGTGCCCTGCACCACCTTTTATCTCTCAAGAGATAAAAAGGAAAGGGAAGCTAGCAGAGAGGGGCCTCATACCACCAAGAAAGCCGTGCCGGGAGCAGAGCATGTCCTTTGGACCTGGGGTCCCTGTGAGGGGAAGCTCCTAGTCCCTGTGAGGAGATTGATAAGAAGGCAGAGAGAGAAAGCCTTCTCCTGGAGCTGATGCCCTGGATTTGGACTTTGAGCCTACTTTACTGTGAAGCAATAAATTTCTCTTTGTTAAAGCCATCCACTTGTGGTATTTCTATTATAGCAGCACTAGATAATTAAGACACACCTCAACATAAAGAAAATAAAAATCCTCACAACTGGACCAAAAAGCAACATCGTGATAAACGGAGAAAATATTGATGTTGTCAAGGACTTCATTTTACTTGGATGCACAATCAATGCTTACACAAGCAGCAGTCAAGAAATCTGTTGACATTTTGTGTTGGACAAATCTGCTGCAAAAGATCTCTTTAAAATGTTGCAAAACAAAGATGTCACTTCAGGACTAAGGTGCTCCTGGCCCCAAACATGGTATTTTCAATCACCTCACATGCATGCAAAAGTTGAAATTGATGTCTTTGAATTACGGTGTTGGCCAAGAATATTGAGTATACCAAGTACTGCCAGAAGGACGAACAAATCTGCCTTGGAAGAAGTATAGTCAGATTGTTCCTTAGAAGCAAGGATGGTGAGACTTCGTCTCATGTACTTTGGACATGTTATTAGGAGGGCCTGTCCCTAGAGAGGGACATCATGCTTGGTAGAGTATCAGTGAAAAACAGGAGGGCTATCAATGAGATGGATTAAGAGTGTCTGCACCAATGGGCTCAACCATAGCAAAGATTGTGAGTGAGGATGGCTCAGGACCAGGCAGTGTTTTGTTCTGTTGTACATAGGGTTGCTAAGAGTGGGAAATGACTAGATGGCACCTAACAACAACAACTTATACCTTGTTATAGTTTTGCCTGGTCTTTGCTTACTTTGTGTTATTTTTCTGTTGGTACAATTTGATTTTCATTTCCCTGAAATCTTTGTGTCAAATTCATATGGGCCAGATAAATGAAGACAATTTTATGCTCTGGTAAATATTGAGAGTTGATAGGCAGATGTCTGACATGAGTAACTCAACTCACTGCAATCAAAAATATTCTAATTTAGGATTTGAGAAATAAAAATAAGGTGACAATTTCTATGATGAGGTATATAGAAGCTACTTACCAAATTCTATGGGTAGAAGGAAAGACAGCTAGGAGGCACTCAAAAAAGAACACTGTCCTATCTCTCATGTCTCAAAAAGTGATACTGGTATGAGGACTGCTGTTCTTCGCAGACTCTGCACTACACTGCATGCCATTGAAAAGCATTCTTTGTGGCCTCTACTATATCCCTAAATACAATTTTTGTCTAAAGATAAATACAAATGTCAGAAATTATAATGCAGAAGCATAAGTGTAGGCTATTATTTGTCTAGTGAATCCATTTCAACCACATCAAGTCATGAATAATTGTTACATTATATCAAACAATTGATAAAAGAATTATCCGAGGATAAAAATCTCAGATGTCATTCCATTTAAGTAGTACTGCAAATACACGAATGTTCAAAGACTTTTTTTTAAAAAAATGTTATAGCACTATATATTCTTCTTTTTTTCTTTAAAGTGCACTGCTCATAAGGATTTAGGAGTATTTCAATTATCTTTTGATATTCTAAGATGCAAGAAAAGGCTATTTTATCTTTTTACCTTACATAATTCTTTGCAAATTTTTATATCCTTATTGGCTATGCAAAGATACAACTTGACATAATGAAAATTTCTCTAAGATTAAACAAATAATTTCTTTTATAAGGATCAGTACAAAGCTGGTTTCTATGAGGCTGAGGTTAAAGACTTTCCAAATGTCTAACTTTTCCAAGCTGCTGTATACTCCATTATCTCTAACACCAACTACTCCCTCTCACTTCAGTACTCTCCCTCCTGCCTTTGGGTTCCCTAATTTGCTGCAACATCTTACAGAATTCATGAACCATAAAGAAATGGCTCGTGTGGTTGTGGAGGCTGGCAAGTCCAAAATTCATGGGATGGACGTAGACTCCTCCCTGGTCCTTAGTTTCTGCCCAAAGGCACTCAGCTTTCTCACTCCATGGGCCAGGGATCCCAATGCGTCATCTTCTGAAGATCTCTACTGTGGATCTCTCCTTCTTTGGTGGTGGTGGGCTCTCCTCTCTGCTCTAGAATTTGGCTCTCTCTTAAGGCAAAACTGGCCAATCCTCTTGGTAGGTCACGAATACCCTATCACACAATCACTTGGGTGGGAGTTACAAGATCATGGCTAGAAAGGCCACACACAAAATTAATTAATTGCACCACAAAAATTTAAAATTTTATGTGTATTCATGTTCATTTATTTTTTTTGCATGTAATTGCCATTTTCCATGTAATTTGACTACATAACCAAAAAGTAGAAAATATATTTTTCTTACATAAAAATTTGTAAATCAATATATTTTTGAAAGAGAGACTGAGCTAGCTCATTTTCACTAGTAAGAGAAAAATAAACTGGATTTAGTTTTCAGCCAAAAGCCAAAACCAACTTATAGTAAGATCATGGATTTCTAAAGCATGCATTGGTCCAAGTTCATACGTATTAAAATGTGAAAATTTGGTCCAGAAGTGGCAAATGTGGCTATGAGGGGCATCTCTATCTGCTGACTACCATCAGATCCCTGACTTTTAGTTCATTTTGATCTCCAGTCCTTTAGGGATTCCTCTGAATTTCACATATTAGATCAAGCCTTTGCTAGGAGGAACAGTTGCTCAATTAACCAAATTACATGAAGGAAATATAGCAGAAAGGAAAGATGAGGCTGCAAATGCCCAAGAAACAAACTACACTAGCCCTCCAACTCCACCTTTGGACATAGCAGTTCCTGCTGTTGGTCTCATATCAAGATTTGAATTTGGAAAAAGAGTGGCAAAGGGAAGATAGAAATGAGAGCCCTTTGAAAACAAAGTTGGTTTGGCTTATGTTTCTTCTATAATCCAAAATTTGAACTTGGTAAAAATGTTTGGGTATATCCTGGAAATATAAGGCTGTCACTCCATGTGCAGAGAAGGGGAAGTCAGTGCTGTGTGAGATATAAGGATGTTTCTATAGACCTGGGAACTTTAGCTCTTTTGTAAATGGAGGAGAAAGGTCAAGTGTAAGGAGTAGAAAGGAAAAAGGGTTGAGAAAATGTGGCCTCTGGAATAAGTATGCTGACGGGTGGATGAACGTCTGGAAACTTTTTGAAGTAGCAGGATGAATGAATCCTAGACCACCTTTGAAGTCATTGGCAATGACTGTAATCCCTACCTTCCTATTTGACTCTGCAGGGAAGGACATAGAACTTTTTCCTATAAACACCTGTGTGAGATTGATATAAAAAGTGAGACATCTAAACTTCAACTAGTGTCTCTAGGGTTTGGGTTAAGGAACAGTATGAAGGAGGAAGGGACTGCCTCATGATTTCTCACTGAACACCAGGCCCAGGGAGAAATTTCTAAGCTTCCTAGATCACTAGCCAGTTGAAGGAATTTCTTTAGGTGCACTGCAGCTTCAACGTCAGGGAGTGTTAATTAGGACTTTAAAGAGTTTCTTGGATTAGGAATTCCACTGGGAGTGAGACATGGTCAGTTCAGGGATTTGAAAATACTAGGGTGTCTTGGGCCTTACGTCCTATGGTGGGGTCTTCAAACAGTCCTTTGGGTGCTCAAAGGAAACAATGGTAGAGTTTATGGGCTTAATAAAGGCCCGAAACCTCCGTAACTTTATGAGTTCTTTCCCAAGTTCCTAATCCATCTGTGCCTTGTAACACAGCAATTGTTTTATCCAGACAAACGGTCTAACAGAGTTGAGACAGTACAAGAAAGTACCTAAGATGTAAGCTATAATATTTTTAACCTAATCTTGGAAATGACATCTCATCACTTCTACCATTTTCATTCATTTGAGTTAAGTCAATAAGGCCATCCCACACAGAAGGGGAAGGAGTTACACAAGGCTGGGAGTTTCAGGAGGCAGAACTCATTGGAGGACATCTTAGACAGCCTTCCATAGGCTGTCAGCAAGCCACATTTTATTTCTAATTTTCTAAGGGCCTAAAATTCTATCTATTAAAAAAAAAAAAAAAAAAAACCCACTGCCATCAAGTCGATTCTGACTCATAGTGACCCTATAGGACAGAGTAGAACTGCCCCATAGAGTTTTCAAGGAGCACCTGGTGGGTTCAAACTGCTGACCCTTTGGTTAGCAGCCATAGCACTTAACCACTATGCCACGAGGGTTTCCAAAATTTATCTATAGCAGGTAAAAATATAATTACAAACAAGTCAACACATTCTCTCTTTACTTTTCTTGGAAGAGAATTTCAAATATGACATTCCAAGCAAAGGGAATAGGGTGTTCAATAGCAAAGATATGTGAAAGAATGAAGGGACATAGTGGGTAATGAAGACAACAGCATGTGTTCAGGGTATAGAACATGCCCTGGTAAGATGGGGATATGGACCTGGAAGGTTAAGTTAAAATACAGAAACAGGACTCGTGTGTCATTCTAAAGGTTTGGTCTTACTAATATGGTACTAGTACAGGGGTCAGGAAAGAGTGGTCTGCACGTATGTGTATATGTGTATGTGTTCAGCAGGCAATTAAGCCAATACAATTTGAGTTTCAGAAAGATCGCTTTGTCAGTATAATAAGGAATAGAGTATAGGCAAAGAGAGAGAATAATAGTGGGTATATTATGTGGTGAGAAGTCCAAGAGGAACTTAACAGTGATTTCAGTTTTGTACATATTGAGTTTGCTGTGCCTTAGAATATCAAGGTGAAAGTATCTAGTAGAAATACGTGGAATCAGGGATAAAAATTTAGGAGCCCTTACTATGCAGACAAAAGTAAAGCAAAAAAAAAAAAAAAAAATTTTCCCAGTAAAAAATAAGAAGGTAAAAGAAAAGAGAACCAAAGCATCAACATGTAGGAGATGGAAAAAATGAAAGAGCCTTTGAGGGACTCTAAAGCTACCATCGGAAAAAAACGACCAGAACCAGAATATGTGTTGAAGTTGAAAGGAACAATAGGATCTAAAACACTAAAAAGATAAAGAAAAATAGAAAGGCCAAATCTATAAACTAACTGAAAGGAATTTTTTTTTTTTTTAAGCAAGAAATATTTTAATAACAGCTGGGAAAAATTCCCAATGGATTAATGCATTTTAGAGGGAGAAGACAATGAGTTTATTTATTTTTGAGTTTGATGAGAAAGAGTAACAAAAATTTAAACTTCAGGAGAAATCAAGGGAAGATAAAATTTATTTTGCTTTTGCTTTTGTATATGCGTGTTTCAATATTTTGCTTTAAAGAATGAGGCATAACTGAGTATTTCTGCACACAAAAAAAGGAAAAGTTACCTAAGATAAAAGAGAGAGAAAAGGTGAATCTTGAAGTGAAGCACGTACTCACTTAATATTCTAAACCTTGAATTGTTCATTTAAAATGTATTTTTCCTCGCCTTGAATGGACTTGTTTTTCCATGTTTGTACATGTTGATTGTGTAATTCATGCAAAAAAGGAAAAAAGAATAAATAATTTCAAATAGAATTGCAAAATATAAGAGGAAAAATGATGCTGACTGTTCAAAATAATCTTGTAAATACATACTTCCAAAAATGGTAAAAAAATAAAAATAAAAATTTGCTGCAACTTTAAGATGAAAACATTAGATCTATATGATAATACAATATACCCACTTAAACACACACAGAAGTAAACTTTAGTCTAGAATTTAGATTTTAATTTATTTTTTGGAACTATGTTGTTGCTGTTAGGTGCCATCGAGTCTGTTCTGACTCATAGCAACCCTATGCACAACAGAAAGAAACACCACCCGGTTCTGAGCCATCCTCACAATCGTTGCTATGCTTGAGCTCATTGCTGCAGCCCACTGTGTCAATCCACCTCGTTGAGGGTCTTCCCCTTTTTTGCTGACCCTGTGCTCTGCCAAACATAATGTCTTTCTTTAGAGGCTGATCCCTCCTGACATGTCCAAAGTATGTAAGACGCAGTCTCGCTATCCTTGCTTCTAAGGAGCATTTCGGTTGTACTTCTAAGACAGATTTGTTGTTCTTTTGGCAGTCCATGGTATATTCAATATTCTTCGCCAACACCACAATTCAAAGTTGTCAATTCTTCTTCTGTCTTCCTTATTCATTGTCCAGCTTTCACATGCATATGATGCAATTGAAAATACCATGGCTTGGGTCAGGCGCACCTTAGTCTTCAAGGTGACATCTTTGCTCTTCGACACTTTAAAGAGGTCCTTTTAAGCAGATTTACCCAATGCAATGCATCTTTTGATTTCTTGACTGCTGCTTCCATGGCTGTTGCTTGTGGATCCAAGTAAAATGAAATCCTTGACAGCTTCAACCTTTTCTCCATTTATCATGATGTTGCTCATTGGTCCAGTTGTGAGGATTTTTGTTTTCTTTATGTTGAAGTGCAATCCATACTGAAGCTGTGGTCTTTGATCTTCATTAGTAAGTGCTTCAAGTCCTCTTCACTTTCAGCAAGCAAGGTAGTGCCATCTGCATAATGCAGGTTGTTAATGAGTCTTCCTCCAATCCTGATGCCCCATTCTTCTTCATATAGTCCAGCTTCTCGTATTATTTGCTCAGCATACAGATTGAATAGGTATGGTGAAAGAATACAACCCTGGCACACACCTTGCCTGACTTTAAACCAATCAGTATCCCCTTGTTCTATCCAAACAACTGCCTATTGATCTATGTAAAGGTTCCTCATGAGCACAATTAACTGTTCTGGGATTCCCATTCTTTGCAATGTTATCCATAATTTGTTATGATCCACACAGTCGAATGCCTTTGCATAATCAATAAAACACAGGTAAACATCCTTCTGGTATTCTCCGCTTTCAGCCAGGATCCATCTGACATCAGCAATGATATCCCTGGTTCCATGTCCTCTTCCGAAACCGGCCTGAATTTCTGGCAGTTCCCTGTCAATACACTGCTGCAGCTGTTTTTGAATGATCTTCAACAAAATTTTGCTTGCATGTGAAATTGATGATATTGTTCTATAATTTCCACATTTGGTTGGATCACTTTTCCTGGGAATAGGCATATATATGGAACTATAGTAATCAGGTTGGAAACCCTGGTAGCATAGTGGTTAAGAGCTATGGCTGCTAACCAAAACGTCGGCAGTTCGAATCCACCAGGCGCTGCTTGGAAACCATATGGGGCAGTTCTACCCTGTCCTATAGGGTCGCTATGAGTCAGAATTGATTCGATGGCAACAGGTACAGTAGTCAGATATTCAAAAGTACCACCTTCTGGTCGAAAATGGCCCACAAAACTGTTTTGTTTGCCAAGCATAAAGTTGAAACATTTTAGGATTTACAAATAATTACACTGGATGCACACTCTCAAGTTGTCAAAGGTCCTAACACTTTCTTTTGTTTTAGATTCTACCCAACTAAATATTTGTGTACCAGGTCCCTGCAGAGGTTGAGATAGTCACATTTAATGAAAATATATTAAATTTTAAAAATTAAATTAAAACACTTCATATTAAATGAGTACAATGCTTAACACAGAAACAGTACCTCTAATTAATTAGATAACTTTTATTCTTTTAAATTTTAAAAGAAATATTAGGATGTCAGTAACCGAAAAGCAAGGGAAGTTAAAAGTTTTCATGAAGTATGAGTTTGCATTTTCTTCTTTTGAAAGCAAATTAGACAATACCCTGGTGGCACAGTGATTAAGCTCTGTGGTAAAGTTTGAATCCACCAGCTGCTCCATGGGAGAAAGATGTGGCAGTGTGCTTTTGAAAAGATTTACAGTCTTGGAAACCTTTTGAGGAAGTACTACTCTGTCCTGTCGGGTCTCTATGAGTCGAAATCAGTGGCATCAGGTTTTGTTTGTATGAGTAAATCATGAAAAAAAAACATTGTTGAGTTGTACTTAATAAAAAACAAACTGTACCAACAAATTCTATTATCAGCGAAATCAACTTTCAGATGCTGAATGGGAGTAGGATTCAATGAATTCATTAAGCAAGGTCACCATACCAATTCTAGTTCAAGTCACAGCAGTAGCTGAATGTCTTGCATCTGACAGCTATTAGAGGATTGATATGACATGAGTTGGCTGCCTCACTTCAACAGCTCCTTGTAGACAGGTGTTTACCTCATGAAAACGATATCCAAAATGCCATGCCAATATCACTTAGACTTACTATACTCCCTTCCAAACAGCAAAATAATACCGTGTGTTTAAATTAAATCAATCATAGTTATTCAACTGAGGGATTTTTGCAACTTTTATAAATGAGGGGAAACAAAACAGTGCCCTTGATAAATAAAAAAAATAAAATCAAGACTAAAATTTGAATTCCATTCTGGGACTTTGGCTTATCTTTGTTTTATAGATTTTATTTTATTTTTTCCCCTCCAATACTGAGAGCTTATAAACTATTGTGACTGTTTCTTAAAGAAATTGCCTCAATGGATATAGGATGTTGGAATTCAGGGGGACTTTACCATGAAAACATATGACTTGGCATTCATTTATTAAAGAGGCCAAGTAAAAAATAAAATCAGTGAAATATTGGGTATTGATAAAAAGACTTGACTCAAGAAAGGTTTTCTAAAGTAGAAGTTTTCTTATGGTAATGGCAGATTGATGTGAGGTTCTGCAATCCTGTCAAGGAGTAAGAAAACTTTTTAAGAACTTTCTAACAACAACAACAAAAAAAACCTCTTTAAATATAGTCTTCATGATTCCTCTACTTATTTCTGCATTACCTGTAAGGTCACTTACTCGTTTCACCTGTTTGTAGGATAAATGCAGCTAGATATATATGTGTATTTTTTCCTTCTCTCTAGAGAACATAACTTCATAAAAAAGGAATCTACCTACAGTTTGTTAAGATCTTGTTACTTGCTAAACAAACCATTTACTCTGCCATGCATCACAATATTGTGAATATGAACTTAAACTTCTGAATGAAGTAGGAAGATTTAAGGTTCAGTTATCTTGTAGCCCAGTATCTGGAAGCTACTAGTTATACTCAAAAAAAAAAAAAAAAAAATCAGAATGTAAGTTCGGTTCAAAGCCACTTCTCTCTTCTTCAGTGGCAGTGAGATACAATAGAAAGTAGCAAACTTACTTCCTTCAAGCAAATGCCAGAGTAGTGAGCCAAGTATGAGTGTATGTTTGCCCTGCAGAGTCACTCTTCAAATAATGTATTCATGTGCTTTGATGCATCACTGCCATGCAGGCCTTCAAATCATCTCCCAGGTTATAGTCCACTTCTGAAATTATACCTTTCCATCTGTCCTTATCCTACACCCTCTAGATAACTTAATGATCCAGTGACTGGATTTCTAAAAGCCAACTCTTTAACCCTGAATCCGTTGAGGTAAAATTTAGTAAGTTAAAATCTAGGTGAAATCTAGCAAGGTGGTAAATTTAGTAAAGTAAAATCTAGTAGGCTTAGGTAAAATCTAGTAAGATAGTGAATCACTTTTTACCAGCATACAAAAGGTTCTAGCCACAAAACTATTTTATTTTGTTGGTTTTCACACTGTAGCTGGAAATCAGAAGTGTTTTGTTTTTTTTTTAAAGAAAAACACACATACATACAAACGCATTCACTATAGTACTAGAAAAAAGAAACCAATTTTCACCTCAGCATTGTGCTTTAAAAGAAAAATCCCAAAAGACCCAAGAAAGCAGTGAAACTCAGTATAGTAGTGATTTGCTTTTGGCTCCTGCAGTATGTTAGTAATGTATTAGTGAGATATATAACCACAGTACTGAAGATTTGTAAGGGACTATAGAATTTTAATTAAAGAGTTTATATAAAGAATATTTTATTGAATATTTCAAAGCACAAAGACTTGTACATAAAATACAAAATCTAATCTTAATATAATAACACAGTTGCGTTATCTATTTAGATGGCATTATGATACTTAACAAAAGAATTGCATATGTCCCAGTATCTTTAACAGCTTTGAAATAAAATTTGGGGAAAAAAAATTAGCATTGGAAGCCTACATTTTGGACAATCATTACAAATAAAACAAACAAAAACTTCAGAAACCTACTATTCTAGAAACTGGTTATGGAGATTCAACTTTTCTACCTGTGCTGAGGAGTCCCTGGGTGGTGCAAAAGGCTAATGTGCTCAGCTGCTAAACAAAAGGTTGAAGTTCACCCAGAGGCATCTGTGAAGAAAGGCCTGTGATCTACTCTTGAAAAATTCAACAATTTAAAACTCTATGTAGCTAAACAGTTCTATTCTGAGGTACATGGGATCACCATGAGCAAGGATCAACTCAATGACTACTGAACTAGACTTGTGATGAAATTCAGCATGGGGCGGGGGGGAACGTTTGGGTTGTCTTTGGAGACATTGGCTCTAATTCATCAAAGAAGTCCAGATTAGAGTTTTCCTTCTTTGTGGTTCTCTACTCTTGTTATAGGGTCCTGGTGTGAGTCAAAATCGACTCAACAGCAATAGGTTTGGTTTCCGATTTTACTCTCCTTTAGAATTACACCAGTTAGAAAATTCCCACCAGATACAGCAAAATTAAACTCAACCTTCTTTAATCTTTAACTACCTAAAGGTATGTGCTGCTTATCCTAGTTGCTTGCCAATGATTAAGTTGGCTTCAAGAAGCAACTTTTAGCATGTCCATCTTTAGGACAAAAAATGTGACACCTTGAAGCACAATGCTGCATGCTGTTTTTTAATCACTAACATCTATTGAAGATTTGTTGTTTGCCAAATACTATAAGAAATCTCAACAAATGAAATAAAAATAAGAGAATACCATCAAATTATCCAGGTAAGTAAGGATGTAAACACAAGTTATGGTAATTATGATTATAATCCGTGATTTAATAGAAGTATTTTGTTGTTGTTAGGTGCTGTTGAGTCTGTTCTGACTCATAGCAACCCTATGTGCGACAGAATGAAATACTGCCCGGTCCCGTGCCATCCTCACAATTGTTGATATGCTTGAGCCCTTTGTTGCAGCCTCTCTGTAAATTCGTCTCATTGAGGGTCTTCCTCTGTTTTGATGACCCCCTACTTTACCAAGCATGACGTCCTTCTCCAGGGACTGTTGTCTCCTGATAACATGTCCAAACTATGTGAGACGTAGTCTCACCGTCCTTGCTTCTAAGGAGCATCCTGGTCATAGTTCTTCCAAGACAGATTTGCTCCTTCTTTTGGCAGTCCATGGTATATTCAGTACTCTTCGCTAGAATGATAATTCAAAGGCATCAGTTCTTCTTCAGTCTTCCTTATTCTTTGTCCAGCTTTCACATGCATATGAGGTGATTGAAAACACCATGGCTTGGGTCAGGCACACCTTAGTCTTCAAGGTGACAACTTTGCTTTTCCAGACTTTAAAGAAATCTTTTGCAGAAAATTTGCCCAATGTGATGTGCCTTTTAATTTCTTGACTGATGCTTCCATGGATGTTGATTGTGGATCCAAGTAAAATGAAATCCTTGACAACTTCAAGCTTTTTTCCATTTATCATGATGTTGTTTATCGGTCCAGTTGTGAGAATTTTTGTTTTCTTTATGTTGAGGTATAATCCATACTAAAGGTTGTGGTCTTTGATCTTCATCAGTGAGTGCTTCAAGTCCTCTTCACTTTTGGCAAGCAAGGTTGTGCCATCTGCATAATGCAGGTTGTTAATGACTCTTCTTCCAATCTTGATGCCTCATTCTTCTTTATATAATCTATGGATGCTTAAGTATCTTTTATAAAATGTTGCATTTATGTATAACTTATGCACATCTTCCTATATACTTTAAATTATCACTAGATTACTTATAATAACTAATACAATGTAAATGCAATGTAAATAGCTGGTATATTGTATTGTTTAGGAAATAATGATAAGAAAAAAGTTTTGTTTTTTTTTTTTCTGAATATTTTTATTCAAGGTTGGTTGAATCTGTGAATGCAGGAACAGCCTAAAGAGGGCCAACTGTATGTGCAATGATCCACCCTGTGGTTGCCTCTTAATGTTTTGTTTCAAATTTCACAAATATAAAATTATTTTAGACTCTAGTATGTTTTGTCCTGTCCTAAGACAAGAGACTGTACAGAACCCTGGACATTTATTCAATGTACAGGGAAGAAAATTATCTTAAAAAGAGAACAGAATTCTTGTATGAATAAGAATTTTACATTGTAAGGAAAATATTTTGATAAGCTCTTTAGGGAGTGACTTAGTTATCTAGTGCTGCTATAACAGAAATACCACAAGTGGATGGCTTGAACAAACAGAAGTTTATTCTTTCATTGTTTAGGAGGCTAAAAGCCTGAATTCAGGGCACCAACTCCAGGGGAAGCCTATGTCTCTCATTTAGCTCTGGGGGAGGGTACTTTTCATCAGTTTTCCCCTGGTCTAGGACTTCTTAGCAAAGGGACCCCGAATTCAAAGGAAGTGCTTCATTCCCAGCTCTTTTTCCTTTGTGGTAGAAGGTCCCTTTCCTCTGCTCCCTTCTCTCTTTTGTATCTCAAAAGAGATTGACTCAAGATACAACCTAATCCTGTATATTGCATTCTGCCACATTAACACAACTCCCTCTAATCCTGCCTCATTAGCATCATAGTAGTTAAGATTTACAACACATGGGATTATATGATCACAAAATGGAGGACAACCACACAATATTGGGAATCATGGCCTAGTCAAGTTGACACATATTTTGGGGGAACACAATTCAATCCATAACAGGAAGGAATTGAGATCTAGAAAGCATAGATAACAAGATATATTAAATGTAGAAACAGGGAATCAAAGAACAAATATTTAAAACATTGGAGTAGCCCAAAGCTGATGTTCCACATTCTGTTTTAGCTTGCTTATGCTTAGGTTATTGTCTTAGGCTGGGTTCTCTAGAGAATCAAAACCAGTAAAGCATGTAAACATATTTATATAGAAAGATTTATATCAAGGAAATGGTTCACATGATTGTAAAGACTGGACTATCCCAAGTCCGTGGGTCAGAAGAGAAGCTTCTCCTGATTCACCTAGCCTCAGGGGTTGGCGAACCCCCACAACTTGCAGGTCAGAAAGCAGAGCCCTTGCTCACAGGCTGCCAAGATCAACAAATCCCAAGACCAGCAGGCAAGGCAGCAGATAAGGTGCGAGTTCAAGTCCCAAGAATTGGAGGTCAGATTATAGACGCCAGCTGCGGGAACCACGAGCTTTGCCAGAAAGTCCACTTATATTCAATCTAAGCCATACCCCCAGGGAAACTCCCTTTCAATTGATTGGCTACTCTCAGCAGATTCCATCAAGAAGGTGATCACATTAAATCAAATCTCATCATAGAAGTGATCACATTATCATACAACTACCAAACTACATTATAACTACCAAACCACTGAGAATCATGGCCAGTCAAGTTGACGCACAACCATAGCAATCACAGTTATATGCCCAAAAAGCTTTGTGTGGCTGTTTGTTTTATGTATATTCACATGAATAACTTATAAACAGAGGGTTTCATGCTTACCAAGAGTCAGTTGTTTTAGTCCCAAATCTTTTTATGAAATTTTCACTTTATACTGTACAACTCTAGTTTACACAAAGGTTAGATAATCTGATCAAATAGGAACATAAAATGAGTCACATTAACAAGAAAAAGGTAAGTTTAATGCTTTTAAAATTAAAAAAATCTATAAAAACTAATTAAATTATAATTTATCATAATCCCATTCTTTACATGGCTTTGGTAATTAAGAAATCAGCTCTATGTCCTGATCAACTTCTTCTTGCTCTTTATTCAGCTAAATTCCACCCAATGTAAATCAAACAACTCAGTCCATTTAAGCATAATCAGTGTAGTCTCCCCAGTGTAATTTATTTTTCTGCTGTTGAAAACTATCCTAGACACATTAAGTCAATGCACTCAGAGGAAAGTATTAAGCAGTGATGATTCCTGTTATACTAAAACCAAAAATTCTTGAAACCAATATAGTCAAAACCTAGCACATGCATTTAATCTCTCACTGAACTTACCATAAAAAACAAAAACCAAATCCGTTGCCATTGAGTAAATTCTGACTCATAGTGACTGTGTAGGACAGAGTAGAACTGCCCCATAGGGTTTTCAAGGAGCACCTGGTGGATTTGAACTGCTGACCTTTTGGTTAGCAGCTGCAGATCTTAACCACTACGCCACCAGTGTTTCCCAAATCTACCATATGTAGTGTTATTTTATAACCCTGAATGCTAACGAGAATTCCGTTTATTCATCACTACTTGGACCATTTTTTTCCCCTTTACTCATAGCAGTATTTCCAGATTTTACCACAATTTCCTCACATTGTTAATGTCACTCTCATTTCCTATAAGATTAATCTTTCTATTTTTTTTTATTTAGACTTGCCCTGATTTCCACCTCAAATCTTTTTTTTTTTCCTGTGTTCATTTTTCTCCATCTCCCTAATCCCACATGTAGTTATTTTGTCTTCTCTGTGACTTTACCAGAAATCGTATCTGTTTTTCATAACTTTAGCAAATTTTTCTTCTCTGATTCCTTCTCTTAATTCTATAAACAAGATCTAATTTCATTATTGAACAAAGCATCTCTAAATCTTGTTCATCAGAAAATCTACATTATGTCCTATTTTCAATAAACTTTGAAAATAAAGTCACCCCTAACTAATCTTTATTTGCCTCTGCTTAACCTTTCTGATGGGTCTCAAATAAACAAGTCTACTAAAATTTCTCACCATAGATCTCTTATTATTTTAGATGGCCTTGTCTGTGTCTTCATCCATAATCCGTCTTCACCTTTCCACACTATTTACCATAATCCTTCCTCGTTTTCCCTTAAACACACATTCTTGTCTATTCGACAACTCTAATTAGTTTTTTTCAGTTATATTCCCCAACTGTTATTCCTTTTTTACCTCTTAAACGTTGATGTTCCGAAGTGTTTTAAGCCTCATCCCCATTCTCCACCCTTTTTCTTTTTCTCACCTCTAATAAATCAATTAATATGGTTTTGTTGTTAGTTGCCATTGAGTTGATTCTGACTCAAAGCAACCCCACGTGTGCAAACATGAACAAGCTCTGTAGGGTTTTCAAGGATGTGACCTTGCAGAATCGGATAACCAGACCTGTCTTCTGGGCACATTTGGGTGGGTTCAAACCACCAACCTTTGTGGCTAGTATTTGAGTGCTTAACAGTTTGCACTATTCAGAGACTACCAATTAACCTGGTTTCAACTACCAACAATGTTATTACAATATTATATCTATCAACAGTATATACTTATTTTAAAGTTATGTCTCCTGCTCTAGCCTCTTTTGAATTCCAGGCCTGCATTATCTTCACTCCCAAGCCCTTAAAACTCAAATAACTCAAACAGAACATGTTATTTCTTAACTGTATCAGTTTTAAACGTCAAACCTGCTCATCAGTTGCCAGAAACCCAATCTCCAATCTATAAAGGAAGTCAAAATATCACTATAACACAACAAGATGGATAAAACTGTACTTTCAGAACACTGTATGATTAAAAAAAAAAAAAAAAAAAAACTAGTGCCATCGAGAAGTGATAATTGAACAAGACGTTT
Source organism: Loxodonta africana (assembly GCF_030014295.1). Taxonomy (NCBI): domain Eukaryota; kingdom Metazoa; phylum Chordata; class Mammalia; order Proboscidea; family Elephantidae; genus Loxodonta; species Loxodonta africana. Next base: position 112,228,862 of record NC_087343.1, on the reverse strand, counting down.
AAGGCGTGGGGCAAGATCGCTCTCAAAGATGCAAGCTTCAATAGAATAGTAACTGATATTTGTTAAACTACTATCTTAAGGAATAGGTCCAACTAACTAAAAGTTTCATTTTACTGACTAGGGTGTGTAAGGAAAAGCAGTACCATAAAGGGCCTTATTTCTTCATTCTATGTTAAGCAAAACTAAGAATTTTCTTTTATCTAAAGTTGAGAAAATACTTAAATAATATCAATTTGAAAGGGTACCAAATTATTTAGATTTTCCAGAGTGCTCAGATCTTGCTCTGCTTTTTCTTTTACCACAACCCTGATCTTGAATTTTCTTCGTTAGGAAATGGAGTCAGCATCTATGTAATCAGTCAAGATAGAAAATTGTTTTTTCTTCGGCTCTTTGCTAATCTTATTTTTTTTAATTACAATTCTTCTTGATTTTAATGGGTTAATTCTTCAATATATGTACACATTATTACAACAGCTTCTTTAATTTATTACTCTCCCTTTATACCTTACCCCCACAATACCTATCACACTTCTAAAAATGTTCTTATTTTTTTAAAAATATGAAATTCGTCTGCATAAGAACTGCCAGTGATTACAAATTAATATAAAGTGTTAAATTTAAATTTCTATGCTCTTTCTGTACCTCCTAACTCTTTGTATCCAAATAGTATCCATCTTTCATCTCCAAGATCAAATATATAGGCTGTAGATTCATACATTTTTCACCATATTAGAAAATAATACCTGTCTTTTCTAAACTCTTCAGAATTTATTTTTACTTTCCTTGTCATACTTTTCACTTTCCATCTTGTATTATAACTATTTATGTGCATTTCCTAAGTACATAAGTCATAATGTTGAGCACCTTCAAGGGCTGTGTCTTAATTCTCTGTACGTACTCAATAATTTGTTGAATGAATAAATCAGTGCTTAATTCTGCATTTGGGATGTATGTATGTAGGCTTAGAAACATTACCGTGAGAGCAGAATGATAGATATACTTGGAAAGCAGAAAATTGTAGACACAGAGATCATTTGGGAGGCTACTGAAACATGCCTGGCAAAAGGTTGTGAGCAAATATATTAAAAAGTATGAATCTCATCTTGTCATATTTTTCTGTTTAGGTGCTTAAAAATAAATATCCGTATCATAAATTGCCTCATAAATTAAAAAGGCTGATGTCATTATGCTCGTAAAGTTGACTCTAGTAAATTACACAGGTCCTAGCTGTCATTCCAAGATAGATTTAATTTCTGAGAAAATATCATATTTTTTGATGTTACATATCTTAGCACCCAAATGAAGACTGTAGACGGAAATCATCACCCTCTGATGCTGTGAAGGCTGGCTCACTTTTTTTCATTGCACGGTAGGTAATAAAACTGAAAGCCTAGGTTGATGTTTGTTGAATCACAAACATTTAGAGGAAATAAAGAAAACTATTCGTTAAGGGAATGACAATAGTAGTAAAGTAAATGATTGGATTTCTAAATGTATAGTAAAGATAGCCCAACAGCCACTGTTGCTGTGGATTACCAGGAAATCATGCTGTAAGTTTTGTGATTCTTGTATTTTTGAGTTGTAAATGTCATATATTCACATTTCTTGTATGAACAACATACATATCCCTTTTATAATACTGAAGGCAGCAGGCTGTATTGGGTTAGGTATACCAGATTATATAGAGAACCACTTGCCTTCAGCATTATAATAGGAGTGTCTAATGGCAGATGTAATACACAGGAATCAAATAGACTATATCTGTGCAAAGAGACAATGGAGAAGCTAAATATCATCAGTCACAACAAGGTCATGAGCCAACTTCTCATATGCAAGTTCAAGTTGAAGCTTAAGAAAATTAAAACAAGTTCACATGAGCCAAAGTATGACCTTGAGTGTATCTCACCTGAATTTAGAAACCATCTCAAGAATAGATTTGACACATTGAATACCAATGACTGAAGACCAGAAGAGCTGTGGAATGACATCATACATGAAGAAAGAAAAAGATCTTTAAAAAGATAAGAAAGAAAGAAAAAAACAAAATGAATGTCAGAAGAGATTCTGAAACTTGAAGAAATGACCAAGTAAGGGAGCTGAACACAAGATTTCAAAGGGCAGCTTGAGAATTCCAAGGAAAGTATTATAATGACATGTGCAAAGACCTGTAGTTAGAAAACCAAAAAGGAAGAACATTTCTAGCATTTATTAAGCTGAAAGAACTGAAGAAAAAATCCAAATCTCAAATTACAATATTGAAGGATTTTAAGGGCAAAATACTGAACTACACAAGAAGCATCAAAAAAAGGAAGGAATTTGGAAAGTAATTATACCAAAAAGAATTGGTCGATGTTCTACCATTTCAGAAGATAGCATATAATCAAGAACCAATGGTACTGAAGGAAGAAGTTCAACCTTCGCTGAAGGAAATGGTGGCAACAAAGCTCCAGGATTTGATAGAATACCAACTAAGATGTCTCAACAAACAGATGGAATGCTGGAAGTACTCACTTATCTTTGCCAAGAAATTTGGAAGACAGCTACCTGGCCAACCAACTGAAAGAGATACATATTTATGATAATTTCCAAGAAAGGTGATCTAACTGAATGCAGAAATTATCAAACAATATTATTAATATCACACACAAGTAATAAAATTTTGCTGAAAATCGTTCGAAAGTAAATGCAGCAGCATGTAGACAGAGAACTGCCAGAAATTCAAGTCAGATTCAGAAGAGGATCTGGAAGGAGGGATATCATTGCTGACGTCAGATGGATCATGGCTGAAAGCAGAGAACATCAGAAAGATATTTAGCTGTGTTTTATTGACTACACAAAAGCATACAACTATGTGGATCATAACAAATTATGGATAACATTGGAAAGAATGAGCATTCCAGAACACTTAATTGTGCTCATGAGAAACCTGTACTTAGACCAAGAGATGGCCATTCAAACAGAACAATGGGCTAGTAAGTGGTTTAAAATCAAAAAAGATGTGTGCCAGGGTTATATATTTTTGCCATATTCATTCAATCTGTATGCTTTGCAAATAACCTGAGAAGCTGACCATATGAAGAACATGGCATCAAGATAGAAGGAAGACTCATTAACAACCTGCAATATGCAGATGATGCAATCTTGCTTGCCGAAAATGAAGAGGACTTGAAGCACTTACTGATGAATATCAAAGACTACAGCCTTCAGTATTGATTACACCTAAACATAAAGAAAACAAAAATCCTCACAACTGGACCAATAAGCAACATCATGATAAAGAGGGAAAATGTTGAGGTTGTCAAGTGATTCATTTTACTTGTTTCTACAATCAATGCTCATGGAAGCAGCAGTTAAGAAATCAAATGACATATTGCATTAGATAAATCTACTAAAATTCACTAAAAAGCAAAGATGTCACTTTGAGGACTAAGGTGTGCCTGACTCAAGTCATAGTACTTTCAATCGCCTCATATGCATGTGAAGCTGGACAATACATATGGAAGGCTGAAGAAGAATTGATGCCGTCGAATTGTGGTGTTGGAGAAGAATATTGAATATACCATGGACAGCCAAAAGAACGAACAAATCTGTCTTGGAAGAAGTATAACCAGAATATTCCTTAGAAACAAGGATGGTGAGACTACATTTCACATACTTTGGACATGTTATTGGAAGCCCCTGGAGAAGGACATCATGCTTGGTAAAGTAGAGGGGCATTGAAAAAGAGGAAGACCCTCAACAGTATGGATTGAAACAGTGGCTGCAACAATGGGCACAAATATAATAAAGATTGTGAGGATGGCACAAGGCTGGGCAGTTTTTCTTTCTGTTTTACTATGAGTTGGAACCAACTTGATGGCACCTAACGATAACAACAAACTGGATTAGAATGTTATGCAAAAATACAGATGCAAACAAAAGCTGCAAGAGTTCCCAGATAAAACAATACACCAGAATCATATCTTTGCAATGAAATGCCTCATACCATGCATCTAATTATTTTGCCCCAGAGACAAATTTAAATTTCCCAAGTGTCTTTGGGTTGGGGTTTAGTTACTTAGCATTGCTGTAACGCAAATACCACAAGTGGGTGGCTTTAAGAACATAAATATATTTTTTCACAATTCTGGAGGCTAAAAGTCCAAATCAGGGTCTTGAGCTTGTTGCATCCTTCTTTGTTTGTAGCCCTGGCCATTCCTTTTTTCCTTAGCATTTCTTGTTTATACAATTCTCAAATGGCATCTTTCTTCTCCTCTCTCTCTCTCACTGTCGTGTGTCTATGTGTGTGTGCGTGTGCGTGTCTTTTTTATAATTCAAAAAATTATTATGTTTAGTATCTACCTTAGACTGGTATGACCTCATTAATATTAAAAAGAAAAAGAAAAAAAAAACTATCTCCAAACAGAATCACATCTACAGGTACAAGGTCCAAGATATTCAACACCTATTTTGGGGGGGGAATTTCAATCTGTAACAAAAGTATCCATTTTAAAATTTTACTGTATTAGTATTCAGTAACTAGTTCTAAGGTGTATCCCAGTTACCAATACCCTTTCAATATTTCCACCATTTCATTGGGCTTGGCAAAATTACAGAAGAGCTATGAACATAACAAACATTTTGACTTTCTCTAATTTTTTCCACAAGACTCTCAGGATAATTCTGATCTTCTGGCTTCAAAGACTGTGCCAGACTTCCATTAAATGCTAACATAGTCATTTTGATACATCTCATTTCAGGGTCTTTTTTTCCCCCATTTTTCCTGACCCTAATGTTTGTTGCCTTAATTCTGCTCCATGCACATGTTCTCCTAGAGATATTCTACTCTTTGAACCATTTCCTCACTTCTCTACCAGAATATTGATCCTTATATTCTGCTTCCTTACATCAGACTGCGAATCTCTTCAATAGTTGCAGTAGGCTGAATAAGGCTGTGTTCTTCAAAGGTAACAGGTTCTAATCCCTGAGGTCTGTAAATTTCATTTTGTAAGTAAAAAAGGGTTTTGTCAGATGTGATTAAGTGAAACATCCTGACATGGAGAAATTATCCAGGTTTATTCCAGGTGGGCCCAAAATGTCATCCTAAGTATCCTTATAAAAGAGAGGCTGAGGGAGATTCAATGCCATGCGCAAATGGAAGTTGAAATTGGAGTTATGCAGCCATCAACCAAGGAATGCTGACAGCTACCAGAAGCTGTAAGAGGCAACAAAAAGGAAATAGCTGAGTTGCTAAATATACAGTAAAGACAGCATAAGTAGCACAGTCACTTTCAAGTAGCCTCCCCTTGAAAGTTCTCTGTATAATAAATAGAAAGATGAAATAGATGGCCACTGTTGCTATGGACTGACAGGAAACCATCTGAATGTTTTTCCTGGAACTACTGAGATGATTTAATCAATTTATCCTGATTCTGCTAATGTAGTAAGAAACTGATTGTCAAATGTTATATGAGCATTGCATTTCTGAGAAAACACAAATTGTGACATCACGTTATCATTTTTTTTAAATTGTTACATTATGTGTGCTAATATCTTTTTAGCATTTTTCATCTGTGCTTATTAGTGAAATTGGGTTGTAACTTTATGAATCATAATGTCGTCATCAAATTGGCTCTGAAGTTATGCTGGTCTCACAAAACTACATTTTCCCAGACCATAATCAAAAGGGGCTAGGCTTTTAGGGCAGAAGTGTTATGAAATATACCTGAGACAGAGAGAAACCCAATGGAGATAAACGTCAATCAATTGAAAAATAAGCTTGGATGCTACAAACAATAAATCATGCCTGGGTCCAGGCCTGGGGAGCCTCCCAGCAGGTCACTGTGAGTTGTCTCACTAACGAATGTGTCTGGGTTCCTTTTAGCTGAAATGTGCCTTTCTTGAAAGGTCTTCCTGGACTACCTAATGTTAATATCTCCCTCCCCTTCTCTATCGTTGGCCTCATTTTCCCCTTTATCATACTTATAAATTACAATTATTTGAGTATTGTTTTTATTTACTAGACTCTAATGTCTAAGAGTTTAACAGCCATGTATGTTTAGTTTTCCATTCTATAAACAACAAACAAACTTATGGCCACTGAGTTGGTTCCAACCCATAGTTACCCTATAGGACAGAGTAAAACTGCCTGTCTTAGTCATCTAGTGCTGCTATAACAGAAATACCACAAGTGGATAGCTTTAACAAAGAGAAGTATATTCTCTCAGAGTCGAGTAGGCTACAAGTCCGAATTCAGAGCATCAGCTCCAGGAGAAGGCTTTCTTTCTCTGTTTGCTCTGGAGGAAGGCCATTGTGATACATCAGTCTTCTCTTGGTCTGGGAGCATCTCAGTGCAGGAACCTCAGGTCCAAAGACACGCTCTGCTCCTGGCACTGCTTTCTTGGTGGTGTGAGGTCCCCAACTCTCTGCTTGCTTCCATTTCTTTTTATCTGTTGAGAGAAAAAAAGTGGTGCAGGCCACTTTTGCCCCAAGGAAACTCCTTTTATATTGGATCAGGGATGTGGCCTGAGCAAGGTTGTTACATTTCACCCTAATCCTTTTTTTTTTTTTAATTTTTATTGAGCTTCAAGTGAACATTTACAAATCAAGTCAGTCTGTCACATATAAGTTTATATACACCTTACTCCATACTCCCACTTGCTCTCCCCCTAATGAGTCAGCCCTGCCAGTCTCTCCTTTCTTGACAATTTTGCCAGCTTCCAACCCTCTCTACCCTCCCATCCCTCCTCCAGACAGGAGATGCCAACACACTCTCAAGTGTCCACCTGATACAAGTAGCTCACTCTTCATCAGCATCTCTCTCCAACCCATTGTCCAGTCCCTTCCATGTCTGATGAGTTGTCTTCGAGGAAAGGTTCCTGTCCTGGGCCAACAGAAGGTTTGGGGACCATGACCTCCGGGATTCCTCTAGGCTCAGTCAGACCATTAAGTATGTTTTTTTGTGAGAATTTGGAGTCTGCATCCCACCGATCTCCTGCTCCCTCAGGGGTTCTCTGTTGCGCTCCCTGTCAGAGCAGTCATCGGTTGTGGCCGGGCACCAACTAGTTCTTCTGGTCTCAGGATGATGTAAGTCTCTGGTTCATGTGGCCCTTTCTGTCTCTTGGGCTCATAGTTATCGTGTGACCTTGGTGTTCTTCATTTTCCTTTGCTCCAGGTGGGTTGAGACCAATTGATGTATCTTAGATGGCCGCTTCTTAGCATTTAAGACCCCAGACGCCACATTTCAAAGTGGGATGCAGAATGTTTTCATAATAGAATTATTTTGCCAATTGACTTAGAAGTTCCCTTAAACCATGGTCCCCAAACCCCCGCCCTTGCTCCGCTGACCTTTGAAGCATTCAGTTTATCCCAGAAACTTCTTTGCTTTTGGTCCAGTCCGGTTGAGCTGACCTTCCGTGTATTGAGTATTGTCCTTCCCTTCACCTAAAGCAGTTCTTACCTACTAACTAATCAGTAAAAAACCCTCTCCCATCCTCCCTCCCTGCCCCCCCTTGTAACCACAAAAGTATGTGTTCTTCTCCGTTTATACTATTTCTCAAGATCTTATAATAGTGGTCTTATACACTATTTGTCCTTTTGCCTCTGACTCATTTCGCTCAGCATAATGCCTTCCAGGTTCCTCCATGTTATGAAATGTTTCACAGATTCGTCACTGTTCTATATCGATGTGTAGTATTCCATTGTGTGAATATACCATAATTTATTTAACCATTCATCCGTTGTTGGACACCTTGGTTGCTTCCAGCTTTTTGCTATTGTAAACAGAGCTGCAATAAACATGGGTGTCCATATATCTGTTCGTGTGAAGGCTCTTATTTCTCTAGGGTATATTCCGAGGAGTGGGATTTCTGGGTTGTATGGTAGTTCTATTTCTAACTGTTTAAGAAAACGCCAGATAGATTTCCAAAGTGGTTGTACCATTTTACATTCCCACCAGCAGTGTATAAGAGTTCCAATCTCTCCTCAGCCTCTCCAACATTTATCATTTTGTGTTTTTTGGATTAATGCCAGCCTTGTTGGAGTGAGATGGAATCTCATCGTAGTTTTAATTTGCATTTCTCTGATGGCTAAGGATCGAGAGCATTTTCTCATGTATCCGTTAGCTGCCTGAATATCTTCTTTAGTGAAGTGCGTGTTCATATCCTTTGCCCACTTCTTCATTGGGTTGTTGGTCTTTTTGTGGTTGAGTTTTAACAGAATCATATAGATTGTAGAGATCAGGTGCTGGTCGGAGATGTCATAGCTGAAAATGCTTTCCCAGTCTGTAGGCGGTCTTTTTAGTCTTTTGGTGAAGTCTCTAGATGAGCATACGTGTTTGATTTTTAGGAGCTCCCAGTTATTTGGTTTCTCTTCCTCATTTTTGGTAATGTTTTGTATTCTGTTTATGCCTTTTATTAGGGCTCCTAACGTTGTCCCTATTTTTTCTTCCATGATCTTTATCGTTTTGGTCTTTATGTTTAGGTCTTTGATCCACTTGGAGTTAGTTTTTGTGCATGGTGTGAGGTATGGGTCCTGTTTCATTTTTTTGCAAATGGAGATCCAGTTATGCCAGCACCATTTGTCAAAAAGACTATCTTTTCCCCAATTAACTGTCATTGGGCCTTTGTCAAATATCAGCTGCTCATATATGGATGGATTTATATCTGGGTTCTCAATTCTGTTCCATTGGTCTATGTGCCTGTTGTTGTACCAATACCAGGCTGTTTTGACTACTGTGGCTGTATAATAGGTTCTGAAATCAGGTAGAGAGAGGTCTTCCACTTTCTTCTTCTTTTTCAGTAATGCTTTGCTTATCCGAGGCTTCTTTCCCTTCCATATGAAGTTGGTGATTTGTTTCTCCATCACCTTAAAAAATGACATTGGAATTTGGATCGGAAGTGCATTGAGTGTATAGATGGCTTTTGGTAGAATAGACATTTTTACTATGTTAAGTCTTCCTATCCATGAGCAACGTATGTTTTTCCACTTAAGTAGGTCCTTTTTAATTTCTTGTAGTAGTACTTTGTAGTTTTCTTTGTATAGGTCTTTTACATCTTTGGTAAGATTTATTCCTAAGTATTTTATCTTCTTGGGGGTTACTGTGAATGGTATTGATTTGGTTATTTCCTCTTCGATGTTCTTTTTGTTGATGTAGAGGAATCCAAGTGATTTTTGAATGTTTATTTTATAACCTGAGACTCTGCCAAACTCTTCTATTAGTTTCAGTAGTTTTCTGGAGGATTCCTTAGGGTTTTCTGTGTATAAGGTCATGTCATCTGCAAATAGAGATAATTTTACTTCCTCCTTGCCAATCCGGATACCTTTTATTTCTTTGTCTAGCCTAGTTGCCCTGGCTAGGACTTCCAGCACGATGTTGAATAAGAGCGGTGATAAAGGGCATCCTTGTCTGGTTCCCGTTCTCAAGGGAAATGCTTTCAGGTTCTCTCCATTTAGAGTCATGTTGGCTGTTGGCTTTGTATAGATGCCCTTTATTATGTTGAGGAATTTTCCTTCAATTCTTATTTTGGTGAGAGGTTTTATCATAAATGGGTGTTGGACTTTGTCAAATGCCTTTTCTGCATCAATTGATAAGATCATGTGGTTTTTGTCTTTTGTTTTATTTATATGGTGGATTACATTAATGGTTTTTCTAATATTAAACCAACCTTGCATACCTGTTATAAATCCCACTTGGTCATGGTGGATTATTTTTTTGATATGTTGTTGAATTCTATTGGCTAGAATTTTGTTGAGGATTTTTGCATCTATGTCCATGAGGGATATAGGTCTGTAATTTTCTTTTTTTTGATGTCTTTACCTGGTTTTGGTATCAGGGACATGGTGGCTTCATACAATGAGTTAGGTAGTATTCCGTCCTTTTCTATGCTTTGAAATACCTTTAGTAGTAGTGGTGTTAACTCTTCTCTGAAAGTTTCGTAGAACTCTGCAGTGAAGCCGTCCGGGCCAGGGCTTTTTTTTGTTGGGAGTTTTTTGATTACCGTTTCAATCTCTTTTTTTGTTATGGGTCTATTTAGTTGTTCTACTTCTGATTGTGTTAGTTTAGGTAGGTAGTGTTTTTCCAGGAATTCATCCATTTCTTCTAGGTTTGCAAATTTGTTAGAGTACAATTTTTTGTAATAATCAGATATGATTGTTTTAATTTCAGTTGGGTCTGTTATGATGTGGCCCATCTCGTTTCTTATTTCGGTTATTTGTTTCCTTTCCTGTATTTCTTTAGTCAGTCTGGCCGATGGGTTATCAATTTTGTAAATTTTTCTGAAGAACCAGCTTTTGGCTTTGTTAATTCTTTCAATTGTTTTTCTGTTCTCTAATGCATTTAGTTCAGCTCTAATTTTTATTATTTGTTTTCTTCTGGTGCCTGATGGATTCTTTTGTTGCTCACTTTCTATTTTTTTCAAGTTGTAGGGACAGTTCTCTGATTTTGGATCTTTCTTCTTTTTGTATGTGTGCATTTATCGATATAAATTGGCCTCTGAGCACTGCTTTTGCTGTGTCCCAGAGGTTTTGATAGGAAGTATTTTCATTCTCGTTGCTTTCTATGAATTTCCTTATTCCCTCCTTAATGTCTTCTGTAACCCAGTCTTTTTTCATCAGGGTATTGTTCAGCTTCCAAGTATTTGATTTCTTTTCCCTGATTTTTCTGTTATTGATTTCCACTTTTATGGCCTTGTGGTCTGAGAAGATGCTTTGTAATATTTCGATGTTTTGGATTCTGCAAAGGTTTGTTTTATGACCTAATATGTGGTCTATTCTAGAGAATATTCCATGTGCGCTAGGAAAAAAAGTATACTTTGCAGCAGTTGGATGGAGAGTTCTGTATAAGTCAATGAGGTCAAGTTGGTTGATTGTAGTAATTAGGTCTTCCATGTCTCTATTGAGCTTCTTACTGGATGTCCTGTCCTTCTCTGAAAGTGGTGCGTTGAAGTCTCCTACTATAATTGGGGAGGTGTCTATCTCACTTTTCAGTTCTGTTAAAATTTGGTTTATGTATATTGCAGCCCTGTCATTGGGTGCATAAATATTTAATATAGTTATATCTTCCTGGTCAATTGTCGCTTTTATCATTATGTAGTGTCCTTCTTTATCCTTTGTGGTGGATTTGACTTTAAAGTCTATTTTGTCAGAAATTAATATTGCTACTGCTGTTCTTTTTTGCTTATTGTTTGCTTGATATATATTTTTCCATCCTTTGAGTTTTAGTTTGTTTGTGTCTCTAAGTCCAAGGTGTGTCTCTTGTAGGCAGCGTATAGACAGATCGTGTTTCTTTATCCAGTCTGAGACTCTTTGTCTCTTTATTGGTGCATTTAGTCCATTTACATTTGGTGTGATTATAGATAAGTATGTGTTTTTTTTTTTTTCTTTTATGTGTTTAGTGTTGTCATTTTGGTGCCTTTTTATGTGTGTTGTTGACAATTTCATTTTCCATTTACTTTTTTTGTGCTGAAACTTTTTTCTTTGTAAATTGTGTGTTCCTCATTTTGATAGTATTTGACTTTATGTTTGTCGAGTCGTTATGTTTTTATTGGTTTTTATTTTGAGTTATGGAGTTGTTATACCTCTTTGTGGTTACCTTAATATTTACCCCTATTTTTCTAAGTAAAAAGCTAACTTGTATTGTTCCGTATCGCCTTGTATCCCTCTCCATATGGCAGTTCTATGCCACCTGTATTTAGTCCCTCTTTTTGATTATTGTGATCTTTTACATATTGTCTTCAATGATTCCCTGTTTTGAACATTTTTTTTTAAACTAATCTTAATTTGTTTTTGTGATTTCCCTATTTGAGTTGATATCAGGATGCTCTGTTCTGTGACCTTGTGTTGTGCTGGTATCTGATATTATTGGTTTTCTGAGCAAACAATTTCCTTTAGTATTTCTTGTAGCTTTGGTTTGGTTTTTGCAAATTCTCTAAGCTTGTGTTTATCTGTAAATATCTTAGTTTCGCCTTCATATTTCAGAGAGAGTTTTGCTGGATATATGATCCTGGCTGGCAGGTTTTCTCCTTCAGTGTTCTGTATATGTCATCCCATTGCCTTCTTGCCTGCATGGTTTCTGCTGAGTAGTCTGAACTTATTGATTCTCCCTTGAAGGAGACCTTTCTTTTCTCCCTGGCTGCTTTTAAAATTTTCTCTTTATCTTTGGTTTTGGCAAGTTTGATGATAATATGTCTTGGTGTTTTTCTTTTTGGATCAATCTTAAATGGGGTTCGATGAGCATCTTGGATAGATATCCTTTCATCTTTCATGATGTCAGGGAAGTTTTCTGCAAGGAGATCTTCAACTGTTCCCTCTGTGTTTTCTGTTATCCCTGCCTGTTCTGGGACTCCAATCACACGTAAGTTATCCTTCTTGATAGAGTCCCACATGATTCTTAGGGTTTCTTTATTTTTTTTAATTCTTTTATCTGATTGTTTTTCAGCTGTATTGGTGTTAATTCCCTGGTCCTCCAGATTTTCCACTCTGCATTCTAATTGCTCGAGTCTGCTCCTCTGACTTCCTATTGTGTTGTCTAATTCTGTAATTTTATTGTTAATCTTTTGGATTTCTGAATGCTGTCTCTCTATGGATTCTTGCAACTTATTAATTTTTCCAGTGTGTTCTTGAATAATCTTTTTGAGTTCTTCAACTGTTTTATCAGTGCGTTCCTTGGCTTTTTCTGCAGTTTGCGTTATTTCGTTTCTGATGTCTTCAAGCATTCTGTAAATCAGTTTTTTATATTCTGTATCTGATAATTCCAGGATTGTATCTTCATTTGGGAAAGATTTTGATTCTTTAGTTTGGGGGGTTGTAGAAGCAATCATGGTCTGCTTCTTTATGTGGTTTGATATCGACTGCTGTCTCCGAGCCATCACTAAGATATTGTAGTGATTTATTCTATATTTTCTCACTGAGTTTTATCTTGTTTTGTTTTCTTTCAATATACGTAGGTGGGCTACTAGATTGCGCTGTCTTGATTGTTGTAACCCTTGACTCACTTATGACCTATTACCAGCTGGTTTGGGCTGTTGCCAGATATATATGCCTGAGTCCATTCACTGTTCTTGAGTAGAATCTGATTTTGGGTCATCAGTGTGTGATGTAGACTGTCACCTATCCATCTAGAGAAGTAGTGGGGATAGTTGTGTGCTCCAGATTCTAGTAGCAGCTGGGGTTCACACTCCAGGGGGTGGCAGGATGCTGACAGCCTTCCCCGAAGTGTCAGTGAGGTAGGTGTGTCTCCATTCCTAAAGCACCTTGGTGGGTGGGCTCTGCAGCTGTACCTTAGGCCCCCAGTGCAAGTACCTCTACAGATTGGTAGGTGTCACCCTCCTTAGACCCCTAAGGCAGGAGGCTAGGTGTTCTGGGGGGAGCTTCAGCCCTCAGTTCCCTGTTGTGGGTCAGTGAGGGCTCTGTTGAATACGCAGAGATATCAGACCTGGGAAACTTGTCTTTCCAGTAAATCCGCTAAAACAATTGCAGTCAGATCCCTGTCAGAAATGCCTTTGCATTATAACAGCCACCTTGTTCCCTGTAGGGATGAAAGCCCGAGAGTGTGGATCACATATGCTTGGCTGGAGCTGGTTCTGTGTTTTTAGTCCAATTAGGGAAGGATTTTTGGTTCCTGGGTTTTTTGTGGTTGCTTCTCTCAGGCCAGAAGAATGGGTTAGGAAAAGACCAAAAAAAAAAAAAAAAGGAAAAGAAAAACCTCGGAGCATTTCTCCCTCTGGCTCGGGAAATTCCAATGTTAATGAAGCCGCCTGGGAAAGGGAGGGGAGGGTTCAGATAAACAGGAGAGAGTAGCACCCTGGAATATAGACAAAATTGCTTATCTTGCTTGGGATGACTGTTTTATCTGAGATTCCCGAGGGGCGTGTCGATTGTGGGCGCTGGTTGGGTAGAGATTGCCCCCTAGGATCAGGCCCTCATCCCGTGCTTGCACTGTCTCAGAAGCCGTGGTCAGTCCCTCTGCTCCCAATCCAAAGCCCAGCGTCAAGGTTCCCCGGCTGGGACGCTGCACTCCCAGTTCCAAAACCAGTCGCTGCCTCCCGGTGACTTCTCCTCCTGTCAGCTGTGTCGCTGCGCTGCCTGTGTGCATTGGCTGGGCTTCCCCCAAGGTCAGTTCAGGGGGCTGGGGCTGTGCCCCGTGTTTGCACCATCACAGGATGCCGTGCTCCGCTCCCCTGTGCCTAATCCAAAGCCTGGTGCCAAGGTTCCCCGGCTGGGATGCCACACTCCCAAAACCAGTCGCTGCCTCCCGGCGACTTCTCCCACCAGCCGCGTTGCCGAGCCTCCCAGGCAGACCGGCTGGGCCCCCTCCCGAGGTCAGTTCAGGGGGGTAGGGCTGATCCTCATGTTTGCGCCGTCACAGGATGCGGTGCTCAGCTCCCCTGCACCCAATCCAAAGCCCGGTGCCAAGGTTTCCTGACTGGGAAGCTGGCTCCAGGCTCCGAAAACAGTCGCTGCTTCCCCGTGGTTGTTGGTTCTTGGTCTCTGTCACTCAGGTCAACTCTTTAAATCTGTCTTTGTTGGTCAGGGTTCGTAGATTGTCATGTACGTGATCGATTCACTTGTTTTTCCAAGTCTTTGTTGCAAGAGGGATTCGAGGTAGCCTCTACCTAGTCAGCCATCTTGGCCCCCACCCTAATCCTTTTTAACCACAGGCAGAGATTATGATTTATAACACACAGGAAAATCACAAAATGGAGAACAATCACACATAGCCTAACCAAGTTAATACACACATTATTTGGCAGACATAATTCCTATAGGGTTTCCAAGGAGCAGCTGACAAATTTGAACTTTCAACCTTGTTGGTTAGCAGCCGGGCTCTTAACTACTATGACACCAGGGCTCCAATAAATACCTAAAAATGCAGGAAATCAAAAAAAAAAAAACATAATTTCCAATCGCGTGAATCTAATCATAGATTCAAGGGTACCATGTCCACCCTTGAATTTATCAGTTACTTGAGCTCATATATTTCCTTTCATTGGAGGTTTTGCCAAGAGCAACCAAAATACAGTTGTGCGCACGCATACTTGAAGAAGAGTGGCAAAGGTAACTAAAGTTGATAGAATTTTTTATACAAATTGGTGGGTGCAAAATACACAAGTCAAGAGCAGAAAGTGTAAGTATAAAAAATTTAAAGAGTGAAAATTACAAGATTTAGAGAAAATCATGTAGAAATTGGCAAATACAGTGAGTAAAAGAATAACAGACATACTATTATATATGTATAAACATAAAAAATAAGATAAAATCTATCTATAATTTTGTTACCTGGAGATAACCATTGTTGACATTTTGACACTTTTAATGTATTATAACTAAATGAAAATTGCATTACACGTTGTAACTTTTGCTATGCTTTAATAATACACTTCATCTTGTTGTTGTTAGGTGCCCTCGAGTCGGTTCTGACTCACAAAGACCGTATGTACCACAGAAGGAAACACTGCCTGGTCCACCGCCTGGTCCACAGAAGGAAACACTTCAGATTACATAATAATTTTTGCTCCGTGTTGTCAATAATTCTTTAAAAACGTAATTTTAATGGTTTTTTAGGCTTCAAGGTATTTTTTTTTTAATTTAGACAATTATATACTCATAGACGTAACATTGCTCCTATTTTGAGACATTTAGAAAGTTTAAAGACAGAGCAGAAAAAAAATACAGTATGTGATGCTTAGAGACAGTGGGCTAGGGGAAAGAGGAAAATGACTGGGAATAATACAAGTCAGCTTGGGAGGTCAAGTAAGCACTACGTGCAGCAGAAAGGTGATTGAAGAGGAAAGAAGATGAGGAAGTAGATGGGAGTCCTGACTTTTTTCTTTTTAATGTGGAGAGAGAAGTAATAAATAAAATAATTAAATTTCTATTGTAAAAGTAAATATTTTTCTTATTGTTCTCCCACTTCTCCTCCGCCCCTTCCTTCTCTTTCCCTGTCTTCTCCCTTCTTCTCCTCCTTCTCCCTTTCTTTTTCCATTCCATCCTTCTTCTTCCTCATAAAGTCCTTAGGACCACGTATTGCCATAGCTCTAAAGACAGCTACGCTATATTAGGGTCTCAGGGACTTATCTGCTTTATTATCCTTCCTAGCAGACTCATAGCTCTGATTTTGTTCTCTAGCTTCTGGAATGCACGATGGCAGGAATTGAAAATCCTGAGGTAGACCCAGGCTCTTAGCATTTTTTCTCTTAGTTCATTGCTCTCATTAAAATCTTGGCTGTTTCTACTTGTATATTCTCACCTTTGTTCTGTTCTAACACTCATTCTTGTTTCTAATTTGTCCCTAATGTAAATTTTGGCACAAGTCACTCTAGGAGAAACTTTAAAAAATATATTTATAGGAGTTCACTCTTCCCAAGCTTTTTCCAATAGAGAATAATGCAATTAAAGACAATATATCTAATTTGATTCTATCAGTCATGATTTTAGATTTACTTGTGGGAGGTGAAAGCTTTGGTACGGTTCCAAAATAAATGTATTAAATCCCTCCCAGAAAATTTACATTCTCCTGCTTTTGCACATTTCAATTTATGTCATTTAGAGTTGCTCTATAAATTTCATTAGGGGATGCTAATTGATCTCAACACATTATTTATAGAAAACACCTTTAGCCTACCAAGTTCCATTGTAATTACTTATTAAGATGTTGTCGCATTGTTCGTAGCACCTTAACTGGTATAAACTAAAATAGAAATCTAATTTACTTTTCCTTAAGTTTTTTCTTAAACTCACTTAATTCTTAATTTCTAAAAGTCTTTAAAACTCCCAAGGCATTCTTCTTAGAATATGATGTACAAGGAGCATTTGTGTATGTGCTGTAAATGTTGGACTGATAGCATTTCTGTCACTGAACATTAAAAACATTTTCAGAGTATAATTGATTTTACCATCAAAAAATATTTTCATGGCAATTGACATAAATACACCAAGGTCAAAAGAATGATACAGTCTTTCAGAAATCAGAAGGATTTGGCTCTAATCATAAAAGTGTTTAGATGTAAGTCCTCTGATTCATGATGTGATTTTAGGAGTTAATTGAGTTCTCAGTTTCCATGCCAATAAAAGTGGGAGAGAAAATAAAGCAACATCCATTATGAAGAGCAAGCAGTGTTAATCCTAAGAAACCACTAGAGCTGGAGTTAGTTTTGTACACAGCTCTGTCACTTAATAGCTCTGTGACTTTGGTGGAATCACTACGTGATTTAGTTTCATTGTTTATAAAATGGTAATAGTGCCTCATCTCTCTTAAAGTGATACGTTAAATGTTAAATGAATAATATCGCTAAAGTATTTAACATAATACCTGGAATATGATAAATTTATAATAAATGATAGCTACCATCATTATTTTTCTTCTGTAACATTTCACAAATAAATAAAAATAAACATACAACCACAATAATGGCTACTTTATCTTTCTTGAGTCCTTTGAACAAGAGCTTATTAATGCATAATTGCTATATAATCCAAGATGCTAGAATAGCTTCAAAAGTTGTTTAATGTGATTGTAAATTCTAAACTGTACATAACTGGACTATGCTCTAGCATCCTTTTTTTAATTTGTAAGTCAGAAACCTAAACAATGTCTGTATTTGATTATTTGTGTTGTAAAAAAAAAAAAAAGAACACAAGCGTTCTTTATAGTGATGTGCTTTTATTTAAACACTAGAAACCCTGGTGGCATAGTGGTTAAGAGCTATGGCTGCAAACCTAAAGGCTGGCAGTTTGAATCCACCAAGTGCTCCTTGGAAACTCTATGGGGCAGTTTTACTCTGTCCTACAGGGTCGCTATGAGTTGGATTCGACTTGACAGCGACGGGTTTGTTTTTTTTTTGGTTTTTTATTTAAAAAGCAGATAGAATTGCAGGCTATACGAACAGCTTAGGGATGCTCTCTAACAATGAAAACTAAAAATATCAAAAGTCGTATCCTATAAGTAAATTCATTCAAACACACTACTTGGGGGACTTCTGAAATTCATTCATTACAATGGGAGCTTTAAGCGACAGTTCTACTCAAAATCAGGTATTTCTCAAGTCAATACCGAATTTCTCTGAAAACTTGGTGGCCAATCATCTTCTTAGATCAAATAATCTCCATTGTCTTAGAGAATGTAACTTGTTGGGTCTCAACTTTCTAGTTTCACAAACTGTTATAAAGTCACTATTGGAGGAAACATAAAACCAACTTTTGAATAATCTTAAGGTCATCTCTCCATTAAAGAAAAAAAAAAAAGATGTGACTTACCATTGGGGAAAATACAGAAATGGCATTCCTAAACTTGCACAACAAATGTGAAACAAGCTGTAAATGCACTTATAAACTGCTTACTCAGGACAAATATCAGCACATTGGTGCTACTAACTGAAATTACTCTCACAATCATGAGGGTTCTACTTGAGACACTTGGCGCCAGGGACAGCCACAAAAATGTGAACTATCCCTTCTCCCAATTTTACAAAACTGTTCCTTTCTCTCTATGTAAGGATTATCAGAAAGCAACATACTTGGAAAAATTAAAGTGCTTAATTTGTATAAAATGGCATTATTATTAATGGGGCAGAGCAAGGTGCTAAATTTTATTATTGTTTCCTATGAGGTGTTCCTTGGCTGAGCATCTTTTGCCTAATGACTCTCACTTCATACAACAGCCTTTTGAGGTAAGCATCACTATATTCATGCTATCACTGAAATCACTGAGGAATAGATCAATAACTACCTCAGGCTGAAATGGTAGCAACTCGTTTCTTTCTTACCCTTTTATGATTTTCATAATATACAAAATAGTTTAAAAATCCTTCAAAAAATTTTAAGAATGTCAGTGAGGTACAATGACATGTGTAGATACATAGGAAATGCATTTCTGTTAAAGATTTGTTTCTCTATTGCTATAAAGTTTTATAATTTTGAATTTCTCATAGATTAATTCTATATTCTGAAACACTTACTGATGAAGATCAAAGACCACAGCCTTCGGAATGGGTTACACCTCAACATAAAAAAACAAAAATCCTCACAACATAGGCAACATCATAATAAACGGAGGAACATTGAAGTTGTTAAGGATTTCATTTTACTTGGCTCCACAATCAACACCTATGGAAGCAGTAGTCAAGAAATCAAAAGATGCATTGTATTGGGCAAATCCGCTGCAAAAGACTTCTTTAAAGTGTTAAAAAGTAACATTGTCACCTTGAATACTAAGGTGCACCTGACCCAAGCCATGGTGTTTTCAGTCGCCTCTGATGCACGTGAAAGCAGGACGACGAATAAGGAAGACTGAAGAGGAATTGACACCTTTGAATTGTGGTGTTGGAGAAGAATATTGAATACACCATGAACTGCCAAAAGAATGAACAAATCTGTCTCTGAGAAGTATGCTCCTTAGAAGCAAGGATGGGGACATTACGTCTCACATAGTTTAGACATGTTGTCACGAGGGACCAGTCCCTGGAGAAAGACATCATGCTTAGTAAAGTAGAGGATCAGTAAAAAATAAGGAGACCCTCAACTAGATGGATTGACACAGTGGGTGCAACAATGGGTTTAAGCATAATAGTGATCGTAAGGATGGAATGGGACAGGGCAGTGTTTCATTCTGCTGTACACGAGATTGCTGTGAGTCAGGCAGACTTGATGGCACCTAAAAACAACAACAACAATCTATATTCTATAATCATGTCAGATTCCTTTTTAAGATATTGTGTGTGTGTTTAATATATTTACATACATAAATATGTGAATATTTAAAGCATATTTTCCTTAAATAAATATATTTAATATCTAAATGACTGTACCAAGACCAATCCCTAGCATCTAATTTAGATTGAATTGTTTGGTAACCAACATATTTAATTTCTCAGTAACTTCTCTTTTCTAGTGCTATTCTCCCAGCGTGCTCTCTTCCCCTGGATTCTTGCCATTCATGGTGGTTATTCCACAGTTTGCTCTGACTTCAAGGAATGAAGTATTTCCCTGGGTTATTGTCTACTTTCTCTAGGAGGTGAGACTACATGGACTATATTCCCTAGGCCATTCATCAAACCTGGACTTATTCTGTTAGAAGCTGCTAATCAAACACAGTTGAGTCAACCTGGAATCAAAACCAGCTCTCCTGGATATTTTATAACTTTTTACATCAGCTTTTCAAATAAGGGAGAAATCAAAAAGACTTATTACTTGACAACTATTTAAAAGCAGTTATTTCCCATTTAATCAAACAATTTTGAAAGCAGCTTGAATTACATGCAGTCATTTTGAAAATGACTACTTCTCTTCAATCCATCTATGAAGTAATCTCAAATTCTGAGACTATGCATCACCTTGCTCTAATAAGAATCACCCACCTTATCCAGTTTAAAGATTTTTTATCTGAATGTTGTTGAATTTTATTGATAAAAGTCTGCAAAACAAACAAAAAAAAAGCAATGTGTTTACTTCCACAAAGAGTTTCTTTTCACCATCCTGATACACTTGGCAATACGTGTTATAGAACCTTTACTTTATAGCCTCTCTAACTTTGTGTACAAAAAATTGTTCTACTCCCTACAGTGGCCAGCAATAGAACTGGGGGAATGAGTCCTTCTAATCCGTTGGAGAAATACTCTTTTTCTGAAAATGAACTTGTTAGGAACATTGTGCTATCAAGGGATCATATGTATAACCAATCCTAAATCATCACCTTTTCCTTGAAAGTTATTTTATCTCATGAAGTACTAAAAAGTGCTTGACAATATAATTTACCACGTAGATAACTCAAAAAGTTTATATAGTTAAGGAGATGGCATTTGAAAATCTCATAGAGTTTTTCTTGACAGGCTTTAGTTACACAATTTGTTATCACGTGTGAGTCAGCAAAGAAGTGTTGAAGTTGAAAAGTTGATTAAGTTAAAGTTAAAAAGCAACACCAAAGTGATTACTGCAGAATGGATTAGAATGACTGTCATATCACATGGTGACTTTCCTACATCCCTGCCCCTACATTTGTATACTGGTCAGGTTAAATCAAGTGATACTTTGACTTAGGGGGTGTTATAGGTTGATTTATGTCCCACAAAAATATATGTTGAAGTCCTAACCCCTGTTACCTGTTAATGTGATTTTATTTTGAAAATTACAGTCTTTGCAGATGTAATTAGTTAACTTTACATGAGGTCACGCTAGAGTAGGGTGGGCACTAATTCAATATGGCTGATGTCCTTATAAAAGGAGGAATAGAGGTACCGAGAGACACAGGGATTAGAGTTATGGTACCATGAGGCAGGGATTAGAGTTATGCCTTCACAAACCAAGGAACCTCTGGGGCTACCAGAAGCGGGAAAAGGCAAGGAAGCATTCTCTCTTAGAGTCTTTGGAAAAAGCATGGCCCTGCTGACATCCTTAACTTGGAATTCCAGTCTCCAGAACTGTGAGAGAATAAATGTCTGTTATTTTAAGCCACCCACCTTGTCATTCTTTGTTAAGGAAGCCCTAGAAAACTAATACGTAGGGAAGATAGCATAAAAGAGAAGCTATATCATTGAAAGAATGACACTTTTGTTTTGTCTTTGTTATGTGTGATAATTTTTGGGTTAGATGTGCCTTGATTTTTATTGTCATTATTGTTGTTAATTGTTATGCTTCCTTCTAAGCAACAAATTCATATTGAGGTCTTGCTGTGTGAAAAAGATTATGTTTAGCGCTCTCAATATAATGACAAATGAAACATATATGGCTGTTACACTCTTAGACATTAGAGTTTAGTAGATAAAAATACTCAATTGTAATTTGTAAGTATGATAAAGGGGAAAATGAGGCCAATGATAGAGAAGGGAGAGAGAGATTAACATTAGGTAGTCTAACAAGTCCTTTCAAGGAAGTTACATTTCAGCTAAAAAGAACCCAGACACATTCTTTATTTAGACACTTTACTATGACCTGCTGGGAGGCTCCCCAAACCTGGACCCAGGTATGATTTACTAAGTTTGAAGCATCCAAGCTTAACTATTCAATTAATTCACAATTATCTCTATCGGGTTTCTCTCCATCTGAGGTATGTATATTTCATTGCACATCTGCTCCAAAAGCTTACCCCCCTTTTGATTAGGGGCTGGGATAATTTAGTTTCTCAAACAGTAAGAAGACTAAATAAAGAGATCCAAAATCCAGGTGTCTGGAATATATGGTGGATTGGTAAACAGAAAGTCTTGCCATTAGCAGGAGTCTTCCCCTAAATGATGAAGCTCTTAATATTTTATATTATGTGAAACAACTTTGAAATAATACATCTTCCCCACCACAATCCTCCTTTTCCCTACTTCTTTCCTTATATTTTGTCATCTGAATAAAGGGATATAAAGCTGTCTCTACCATCTGTTTTATAGATCCAGATTCTTTCTCTGATCAGAATTATGATGATGGCAGCTAATATTACTGAATTTTGATTATATCCCAGGCAGAGCCAATTACTTAACAAGCATTATTTCAATTATTACTTATATAAAGCCTATGAAGTTGATGTTATTAATATCCTTGTTTAACAGATGAAAAAGCATATTAGGCATTTGTCCAAAGAACCAAGTTTAGCAAGCAAATAGAGCAGAAATAGGACCTGATTCTTTGACTTCAGAGCCTGCAGGAAGGCAGGAAAATTATTACATTTATCTAGGCAGCATTTAGTAATGCTGATTTTGAGTAGTATTTGGTAGAATCATATCTTCCCTAAGGTTCTTTATGTTACCGAAAAAACAATATTAGTAGTGTTATTAATTTAAAGAAAAAATAATAATAAAGCTAGGGTTGCCATGAGTAGGAATTGACTCGATGGCAATGGGTTATGAAGGCAAAAATGTAAACTAAATACACTTAAAACTTATTAAACACACACATGCAAGCTGTTACAGTAAAGAGCCTTTTTCATATGGAGGGATGACTGTTTTACTGTTTGGCCAATGGGACTGCCTTTTTGGAACAGAAAGAGTTAACTTGGATTTTTAGGGAAACCAGTAGTTGATGAAGGAAAAGGCAAAAGCTCTGAACCCCTGCCAAGTTTGGTACTGAATTCTCCTTTGAGAACCATGGAACAGAGAAGTTGCAAGTTCTTTCCTGTTCCCACAGTTTTCCAATGTCAAAATAGTTCACTGTACAAGCCAGCCAGTCTTCCACAAAGCTCTCTATTCAGTTTAAGGGAAAAACATAGGTGGTAATCAAATGTCTTTGATTCAAACAACATTACAGCTGAAACATTAAAAGGTTCAGAAAAAGGAAAAATAAAAAGATTTTGCAGCTTCCATATTCTTAAGAAGACAGACTCATTGATGGAATGTGCTACTCCTATGGCTTTCACAACCAGATTCTGAAATAGACAATGGAGATTCCTGTACAGCCTGTTAAAACATAAACTTTCTTGTACACCATTAAAAATACAACTTCAGTTTTCTAGTACTAATAAATAAAGTGGAGACTATATCATCATGGAGCCCTGGTGGTGCAATAGTAAAGTGCTTGGCTTGTAACCAAAATATTGGCCCTCCAATCCACCAGCTGCTCTTTGGAAACCCTTTGGGGCACTTCTATGAGTCAGAATCGACTCAATGGCAATGGGCTTATTTTTCTGTCTGTTTGTTTGTTTTACTATATCATCATACTAAGTCAAACTAAATTTTAGAAGTCATCTAAGACAGAGCATTGCTTGATTTTTAAGCATGGGTTCTCAAGTGAGACATCCTGGATTTAAATCTCAGTTCTGCAACCTAACATGAAAATTTGACTAACGTGCTGAGCATCTCTTTGCGCCATTTCCTTATCCCCCCGGTTTCTTGTTGGTAAAGAGTTTAGAGTACTTGAAATGTGTTTAACACTCAACAATTACTAAGTATTATTATTTAATTTTTGTTGTTGTTGTTAGCTGCTATCTAGTTGGCCCCCAATTCATGGCAATACAAGACACAAATATTTTTACAGTTGAGGAAACTGAGGCTGTTGCAGAGCAATAAATAGAAGATCTGCATTAGGAAGTCAGTCTAGTACCAAAACCTCCACTGTTGTTGAGTCAATTCTGACTCATAGTGACCCTCTAGGACAGAGTAGAATTGTCCTATAGGGTTTCCAAGGAGCAGCTGAAGGATTTGAATTGTCAACCTTTTGGTTAGCAGCTGAGCTCTTAACTACTATGCCATATAATCCAGGGACTGTGGGCTTTCTGAGAACTGTGTTATCAGTCCCTGATGAAATTAGTTTGGAAAAATCAAGTATGCATTTAGAAAATGTTACAGCAATTTTAAATGTCTGTGGAATATATTAAAGAATAGGAGTTTGTATTGTGTATGTCTTTAATATTTAAATTATTTTTCTGGCATTTCACTTTTGTTAAGTTTCACATAATTGGATTGGAAATTTAAAAATAAAACAAAAACTCCTCCTTCACCACAGATAGTCTGAGAAGCATTAGCCTTGTGTATAATCTGATATACTCTGTCACAATAATGGTGCATGACTTGCAAGCTAAAGGCTCTTCCAATATTTATTTTTCTACACAAATTAAAATTATAGCCCTAAGTCAAGGTTAGTGTAATTTTTTTTTTCTTTTAACTAAACCCTACTGTATTTCAAAGTGGCTAGCAATGTTCTATGTGCTTAAGCATATTTTAATTGAATAACCATTTCTACCAGACAAGGAAAGTATGAACTTTCAAATTAATATATTTAATACTTAGTATATTTAAGAAAAATCACTAGAATATATCAACTGTCCTAATATGTCCCTGAAAGGTATTGTGCCTGATGCTGGGTAATTAAAAAACAAATCATATACAATCCATGCTTTTAAGAACCTTACAATTACAGGGAAACACAGGGAAAATTTTGGAAGTTAATATTTGTTTCATTTAAGAATATACATCACTTGCTTCTTAGTAGTAACAAGACCTGTACAAAAAGAAATGTTTCATCAAATTAGTCTTAAGAAGTGTTACACCAAGTTATAGCAAAATGACATTGCCCTCCAGCCAACAAGGTCCTCCTCGGACTGTTAACTGGTGGGTATATTTCTTGTACAAGACACATTTTTCTATAATGACACCAGGTTCTTACTATATAACCCAATTGAAAGGGCCCCATTTTGTCGCCAAATTGTTTTTTTTTTTTTTTCTCCGAACCTCTCAGATGCTTAGTGGAAAGTAGATTCTGAGTGAGAAAGTATAATTTGGACAGATAAAATATAATTCAGAAAAGTAGAATTTGGTTAAAATGTGCAGACATACAAAACAAAGCAATAGAACCTTATCTTAGGACAGACCCCACTGCATCCTTTCCTACTGCCTTGCTCCTAGATGTTTTCCGATGTACAGATAAACTTTATGGTGAAAAAAGTTGGACTTACCTTGTATTAGCCAACTGATATACCCCCCCCCCCAAAAAAAGTCTAAAGTGAAGAATTACAAGGTGTTTGGAGAAACTCTGTTTTGTGTACAACAATCAAACCATGTGTGTCATAACTTTATTAACTAAAAAAACTAATCCATGATTATCATCAATTTCAACATGACTAAATTTTACGTAAATGGTTATCTTTTCTAACATTAACTCCAAGGCTATAAATCTTTATGGAAGCAGACTGCCACAGCTTTCTCGCACTGAGCCACTGCTGCTGAGTTTTGGTTAGCAGCCAAGCATTTTAATCACTGCGCCACCAGAGCAGTAGTTAAAAAATGAAACCCATTGCAATCAAGTCAATTTCAACTCATAGCAAACCTATAGGACAGAGTAGAACTGCCCCATAGGATTTCCAAGGAGTGGCTGGTGGATTCGAACTGCAGAACTTTTGGTTAACAGCAAGCTCTTAACCACTGCACCACAAGGGCTCCCATTCACATATAAACTAAAAAAAAAAATCCACTGCCATTAAGTCGATTCTGACTCACACAGACCCCATAGGGTTTCCAAGGCTGTAAATCTCTGCTGAAGCAGACTGGCACGTTTTTCTCCCTCAGAGCCTCTGGTGGTTTCCAACTGCTGACCTTTCAGATAGCAGTCTATCGCTTTAACCACTGTGCCACCAGGGCTCTTTTCCAATCATACATAGCACATAGTAATTTACATTTAAACGAATGAAAACTTAAAAAAAAATTTTAACACAGTGTTCACTATGAGGCACCCAGAAACCATTACAATATATTAAATTTGTCAAAAAGGAATGCATTTTACTATGTTAACTATGATACTGTGAGGAATTAATGTCCTTTTATATAATAACAAACACCATTGGCCGCTGTACCTAGAGATTGGTAGTGCAAATTAAGATTCTATGAATAGATATGGGGCATTGATTCATCCTTAAGTAAATCTATAAATTCATCCTTAATTTATAAATATAATCTCAATATAAGCTTATTTATTATATATAATTTAAATTTATATGTAATTTGATTTTTCTTTAAAATATAAATTTAGAAAAGACTACATATAAAGAGACTTTCATATCTAATTGTTCTGACTCTCACTTTTTCTGTCATTTATCGTTGACTCCCGGTCGGCATTATTGTGAAAACATGTTGAGGTGTTAGTATTACACCACTAAAATATAATATGTGCTATTGCTACAATAGCAAAGACAGTTTAGGAACATCTAGGATTCAGGTGGAGCTACATTCTTTAATGATATTATTCTGAAAATTAATTAGCTATTGACTTTATATGTGACAAGAGACAAGTCTCACTGTGTGTACTTCCAAATGACCTTATATGGAAAGAGGTGTGTCGTGTGCATCTCTAAGTGGTCAGTAAGCAGCAGATCATAAACTAAACTAAGTCAGTGAAAATCTCTACTATGGCTTAATTCCCGAGGTATAAAACTCTACCCATTGCTGTCGAGTTGATTCCGACTCATAGCGACCTTATAGGACAGAGTAGAACTGCCCCATATGGTTTCCAGTGAGCTCCTGGTGGATTCCAACTGAGGACTTTTGTTTAGCAGCCATAGCTCTTAACCACTACTCCACCAGGGTTTCCTTCTGAGGTATAGATTACATGAAATTCTAAATACGTTGTTCAGGGCTTCTTTATTTTGGTTGCCCATTATCTGATTTTAGACAAGAAGAAAAAAGGGGATCATTGTGGCAGGAGCAAACACAGAAATATGTATGTCATGTCCAAGAGAAAATAAAAGCAGTATGATGTCAAACCATCCAGACAACAGGTTCTGATTCAGTTACTCCCTAAGCTTATTTATTTCCAGACTAATAGATCACGCGTTGGGTGTGATTCAGATATATTCTCGAAACTTTAAGAACCTGTTAGAGGTGTATTTTTTTTTTTGAGAGTTACTTTTTATGACAATGAAATGCCATATAATTTTACCATTTTTTAAATTTTAGAGAACAGGAATTAAGGCTGCATGTTCAAATTTCAATTGACTTGACATTATTCATTTGAGTATTGATCACTATATCCTTTCTAGTTTCCTAAAGCACATTATAATTGATATTTAAACCAACTGGAATCCAACTGGAGAAAAAAAATTAACTCTAATTACCCTCCATTGATCTGAGCAGTGTAAGAGGGCAATAGCACTCCTATTACATGGCTTTTTGGATTTTTAATTCCTCCTAGCATGATACTTCTTCAGGGTATTAATACATATTTTTAATCAGTTGAGGCTTTTTTTGAATAAAGTAAAATAAGAAAAAACTAAAATACAGTGTAATTTTAATTGTAAATCATATGATGACAAATAAGTGAAAATATTATGAATGGCTTTTGGCCCACAGCATTTAACTTTCTCTTCCACTTTTTCACAAAATAACCAGGCAGACAGAGATAGGGGATTAAAAACATCAATAATGTGAAATTTAATACTGACAGATAACTTAATGCTGAAATCTTGGAGGAAGTGGCAAAATTTATAGGGCTGATGAAATTTGATTGAAGGAGAGGAAAAAAAGAAAACTACTCAGGTTTACAGTGCTCGAGTCTATGATATACTCAGCTGCACAGACTGAAACTATATCGCCTAGAAAAATGCGTCAGAAGATGTGCCTTTATCCATTATCTGTCCCCTGATGCAGAGAGTGTATAAATCAGAAATCTGGTCAGGAATTCCTCTCCTGCCTTGGGGGCTGTTCTGTATTTTCATTTCAGCCTACCACACATGCGTGTGTGCACTGCTACACCACATTCTTCAATAACCGCTTTTCCCTGGCGTGGAGTCTGACTCATAGCGATTCTACAGGACACAGTAGAATTATCCCATAGGGTTTCCAAGGCTGTAATCTTTAAGAAAGCAGGTTGCCACATCTTTCTTCCCCAGGGCGACTGGTGGGTACAAACAAACTGACCTTTTGGTTAGCAGCCAAGTGTTAAACCACTGTGCCAACAGGGCTCCTTTCTGCTTCAATAGAATATTTTAAATAAAAAAAAAAGATAGTTTGGTGAAAATGAGAATGTTGAGGTGTTTAGCCATCACATGTTACTCTGTAAAGGCGAATTTTACATAAAAATTCATAATAGAACAGAAGAAATTATGAATTCTAATTTTTCATGTAATTCATTAGCTTAAGTAAGGCATGAAGTGTAGGAGACATAAATAACCATTAAAAAAAAAAAAAAAGTCTGCTTAAAATCTAAACAGACCTGGGAGTGGAGCACAACAATTTGCTTTCCTAGTGTTATATCATCCCCACGTCTGTCAGATTGTAGTACTGTGTGGGCTGTGTCACACTGGAAGCTATGCCACTGGTATTCAAACACCAGCAGGGTCACACACAGCAGACAGGTTTTAGCTGAACTTTCAGACTAAGACAGACTAGAAAGAAGGATCCGGCGGTCTACATCTGTAAAGAATTAGCCACTGAAAACCTTAGGAATATCAGCTGAACATTGTCTGATGTAGTGTTGGAAGGTGAGCCTCTCAGGTTGGAAGACACTCAAAATATGACTGGAGAAGAGCTGCCTCCTCAAAGTAAAGTTGACCTTAATAATGTGGATGGAGTCAAGCTTTCGGGATCTTCATTTGCGAAGAATGGAAATTTCAGAACACTTAATTGTGCTCATGAGGAACTTGTGCATAGATCAGGAGGCAGTCGTTTGAACAGAACAAGAGGATACTGGGTGGTTTAAAGTCAGGAAAGGTTTGCGTCAGGGTTGTAACCCTTCAGCATACTTATTCAATCTGTACGCTGAACAAATAGTCCAAGAAACTGGACTATATGAAGAACAGGGCATCAGGATAGGAGGAAGACACATTAACAATCTGCAATATGTAGATGATACAACCTTGCTTGTGGAAAGTGAAGGGGACTTGAAGCACTTACTGATGAGGATCAAAGACCACAGCCTTCAGTGTGGACTACACTTCAACATAAACAAAACAAAAAAATCCTCACAACTGGACCAATAAACAACATCATAATAAATGGAGAAAAGATTGAAGTTGTCAAGGATTTCATTTTACTTGGATCCACAATCAACACCCATGGAAGCAGCAGCTAAGAAATCAAAAGACACATTGCACTAGGCAAATCTGCTGCAAAAGACTTCTTTAAAGTGTTCAAAAGCAAAGATGTCACCTAGAAGACTAAGGTACGCCTGCCCCAAGCCATGGTATTTTCAGTCGCCTCATATAAATGCCAAAGCTGGGTGATGAATAAGGAAGATCAAAGAAGAATTGATGCCATTGAATTGTGGTGTTGGCAAAGAATATTGAATATACCATGGACTGCCAAAAGAATGAACAAATCTGTCTAGGAGGAAGTGTAACCAGAATGCTCCTTAGAAGCAAGGATGGCAGGACTAAGTCTCACGTACTTTGGACACATTGTCAGGATGGATCAGTACCTGGAGAAGGACACCATGCTTGATAAAGTAGAGGGTCAGTGAAGAAGAGGAAAACAATAGGAAGAAAAGCAGAGGAATGGCATACCTCAAAAAATGACTTCTTATGAGATCCAGAAGTAAATGTACAGATTCTCATATTCTCTACTGATGTCAAAAAGATACAGCTTTCATGTATCAGGAGATGCAAACTTACAGAGAGAGAGAGAGAAAAAAAAGGAAGATTAAAAGTACCTACATTAAATAAAAAAGAATAAGATAAAGAAATATTCTGAGGATACTAAAAATATCTCATATCCCTGCCCAGGAATGGGGTAGTGACAGTGAAAATTGAAGGGACAGAAAAGCTTGAAATGGTTTTGAAATCTTAAATATAATCACTAGCAGAATTGAAAATAGAATATATAATTCCCAAAACACTAGAGAATTTTAAAGCATACAACACATAATCCATGAAGCAAAAAATAGAAAACAGAGAAAGAAAAGCATAAATAAGACAGAACATGTACAATGAGATAAAATTTTGAATTCATCTGTTGTGCTTTTCAATACAAGTAATTCTTTTATCTACTTGTCTCTTTCTCCCACCTGACTCAGCAGCAGAATAAAAGCAAACTGGAGTCCTCAAATACTAAGAATCAACATACTTTTGAATGAAATGATAAGATAAAAGGTTTTTGAAATTCAAATGCTAAGGTAAATGTTGTAATCTATAAATTTTCGAAGAATAAAAAGAAATGTAAAAGCCAGTTTTCTAGAACAGACTTTCCTGCCTCAGAAAGTAGAATCAAATATCTATTGATAGATCTCACATGGGACTTAGATTTGTGCTGTCCTATAATTTTTTTTTTTTTTATGGCTTCTACCCTCAGGACTGGCTTCAAGCGGGAAATATAACTCTCCAGGGAAGTTTGGAAAATGTGGAATTAAGTAGGACTTATTACTCACCACCTATTCAGAGTTCTGCAGATAAGGCCTACATTATCTCCTGTGAGAATAATAGGGGAGATGGCTACATCTGGAGCCAGGAGCAAAGAGCTCTGTCATGGCTCCATTTACTCTCCCTTGTTTCTGAACTGATATGGGAAAGAAGCCTTAGGGAAGATACTGAAAAAGGACTATTAGTGTTGTTTTAGCTGCAGTTGGCTGAATTTGACAAGATATTACATAAGCCATACTGATCTCAGCAAAGAATTGGAAAATTTGTAAGCAATAGTGAAAGAGCATAACTGGTCTCTATGAGTTGGAATCACCTCAAGAGCACACAACAACAACAAAAAGGAGGAACTTAAAATTTTGAAAAAGATCATTTCTTTCAAATGCTAACACATAAAAGCTTAAAATGAGACGTTCTAAAAGAGACAAAGTACAATTAAAATTCAGGCTTTCACAAAGATTAAATCAAGTCTATGGCAGACAACTTCTATAATGCCCCTCAATAATCCCCACTCTTGGTATACACACCCTTGTGTAAGTCTCTTCCTTTGCGTGTGAGCAGGACTTGAGACCAGCCTCTAAACAATAGAATATGGTAAAGGTGATGGGGTATAAATTCTGTGATTAGGGTAAATTAGATAGTGACTTCTTTTGTCTTGCTTGGAGGCTCTTTCTTGCTGGCTTTGATGTAGTAAGCTGCCATGTTGGATATGTTCATATGGCAAGGAACTTACAGTGGCACCCAGCCAAGAGCCAGCAAATAACTGAGACCTTTGGTCTAACAGAATTTCAATAACTGAATCCTGCCAACAATCACATAAATTAACTTAGAATTGGACTCTTCCCCAGTGGAGAAATCAGTTGAGACTTTAGTACTAGCTGACACCTTGATTGTAGCATTTTAAGAGACCCTGAAATAGAAAACCCTGCTAAACTGGCCCAGATTCCCAACTCAAGGAAACTGTGAAATAATAAATGTGTAAATGGAGAAAAGATGGAAGTTGTCAAGAATTTCGTCTTACTTGGATTCACAATCAATACCCACGGAAGCAGCAGCTAAGAAATCAAAAGACTTATTGCATTAGGCAAATCTGCTGCAAAAGACCTCTTTCAAGTATTAAAAAACAAAGATGCACCTTGAAGATGCAGGTTTGCCATGGTGTTTTCAATCACCTCATATGCATGAGAAAGTTGGACAATGAATAAGGAAGACTAAAGAAGAGTTGACGCCTTTGAATTGCGGTGTTGGTGAAGAATACTGAATACACCATGGACTGCCAAAAGAATGAATAAATCTGTCTTGGAAGAAGTACAACCACAATGCTCCTTAGAAGCAAGGATGGTAAGATTATGTCTCACACACTTGTCAGGAGGAATGTTTGGACATGTTATCAGGAGGAATCGGTCCCTGGAGAAAGACATCATGCTTGGTAAAGTAGAGGGTCAACGAAAAAGGGGATGACCCTCAATGAGATGGATTGACACAGTGGTGGCAACAATGGGCTCAAGCATAATGATTGTGAGAATGTACAGGACTGGGCATTGTTTTTTGTATATAGGGTTGCTATGAATCTGAACCAATTCCATGGCACCTAACAACAACAACACTTTAAGTCATCAAGTTCTGAGGTAATTTCTTATGTAGCAATAGATAACTAATACAATACACATTGTTGAAACCTCTGAATATATTAAAGTGTCTTGGACACATTGAAGATTGTACTGCCCATTAACTCATTTCAACTGGACAAAATAGCTCAGGGAAAAGAGGCTAAAAGTGTACCAAGAAAAGTTGGGTTAACTCAAGGTAACTGCAGTTTAAGTGGTGTGTTATGGATTGAATTGTGTTTCCCAAAAATTTATGTTGAAAAATTCTAACCCTTGTACCTGTGAATGGGACCCTGTTTGGAAATAAGCTCTTTGAAGATGTTATGAGTTAGGCTAACATAAGATCGTAGTGAGGTAGGGTGGGTCCTAATCCTACATGACTGATGCCCTTATAGAAGAGGAGAAGATATATAGAGAAATGGGGACAGGAAAGTTGCATGGGTAGATGCAGCTACAAGTCAGGAAACACCAAGTATTGCTGGGAACCACCAGAAGCTAGGAGAGGGGCATGAAACAGTTTGTCTCTCAGAGCCCTCAACAGGAATCAACACAGCAAATACCCTGATCTTGCACTACCATTCTCCAGAACTGTGAGGCAATAAGTTTTTGTTCTTATAAGCCACCTACTGGAGCCTCAGGGGCACAAACGATTAAGCACTAGACTACTAGCTGAAAGGATGGTGGCTCAAACTCACCCAACGGCACCTCTGAAAACAATTCTGGTAATCTGCTTCTGAAATGTCACAGCCTTGAAAACCCTCTGCAGCTAGTTCTATTCTGCACATGTGGGTTCACCAGGAGTCAGAATTGACTCAAAGGCAACTAACAACTACAGCAAATAAGCTCCCTAGTTTGTAGTATTTTGTTACAGCAGCATGAGGAAACAATTAAAAGGTGAAAGTGAAAGGTGAATGTAAGAAAAGAAAATAAGATCAATCTAAGGACCCCCAGTGCAGTTATTCTGCATTGAACTGTGGGATGACTGTAATTAAATAGATAAGAAACCTACTAAATTTTCAAGCTTCTTATACTCCTAGAGAATGAGCTTAGACTAAAAAAAATGCTTGTGATTCTTTAAGCCTTAAAATGATTAGATCCCCAATCTTGTGCAGACAAGAATCACGCTAAGAAATCTGTTCAGCCACCAAGGCATTGATATTTTCCAATGCCCACTTCAAATATAAAAAAAAAAAAAAAAAAAACATGAAAAATAGTGAAAAAGGAAACAAACAAACAAAAAAACCTCCCGAAGATCAGAGCCTCAAGGAACTGAAGATCCCAGGGATGTGGAGTTCAGGCCTAATTAAGAAACTTTCCTCTCCCCCAATGCAGATGTCCTCATGACCTCTGCCAAGCAGAACTTGAGCTTTGCAGGAGCAGTGACTTCTGGTAATTCTTATCCTCCTCTTTCCAAAAGAGATCATTTACTGTGGTTATCCCTATCCTCAAAGGCTTAGCAAGGGTAAGGAGCACCCAGGGGCAATCTCTAAGTTTGCATCCCCCCCTAACCCATCACGGAAACCCTGGTGGTGTAGTGGTTAAGAACTATGGTTGCTAATGAAAAAGTCAGCAGTTTGAATCCACCAGGTGCTCCTTGGAAACTGTATAGAGCAGTTCTACTCTGCCCTAGTGGGTCGCTATGAGTTGGAATCAACTCATCAGCAATGGGTTTGGTTTTATTTTTTAACCCATCATTGGCCTCCTCAGTGAGTGTGGGGTGGGGATGATCCGCTGGACAGCTGGCCTCATCTAGTTATCCCCTTGGGCTTGCACCCCTGGGGAAAATGCTCCTCTTTACCTCCCCCTACCAACTATGCCTCTGCCTATTCTGCCGCTCAGTATTTGTTAAGTAGGGGACAGAGAACTTGCATTTGCAGTTTACAAGACACCAAATCAAGAGAATCTACATTGGACCTCATGTCAAGGCTACTGCATATCACCCAGACATCCTACAGTTTGTGATTGAAACTGTGAACATGTGCAATATTTTGGTTTTGCTTCACTTAAGGATGAATATGTTTTGCCCGTATATACTCATGGAAAGGTGAATGTTTGTAGACTAGAAATATTAGCAGAATTAGCCATTTAGGCTTATACCAAATATTTCTTGCTCTCTCCTTCCCAGGAACCTGGTATGACTGTTTTTTCCATCCTCATGTGACTTGACTAGGTGACTTAATGTAGCCAAGGAATGTAAAAATATATCGTATGCGTCATTTTCTATCTAAACTCTAGGAATCAGTGCACAGTTTACCATGTTCTCTCCCCACTTCTGAGTTGATCACGGAAGACTGATTAAGGATGTATTAATCTAGGTCTCTTTCTAACTACAGAGAATGGATCCCCCAGGCAACCTGTGTTAGAATATCATGAGCTATTGTGTTAAGCCACTAAAATTATTGGAATATTTACTACCAGATCATAATCAAGTCTATCTTGACATAATATTTTATATGATTTCTGCATAATAATTTGAATAACATGATTCTAATTTCTTTGGTATGGTGTAAATGGTTTAGAAGAAAAGATGTGGGCTTTATAATTGAACAGATCTGAGCTTCAGTTCTGACTCAGTCCTGCTCTCTAATTTTCAGAAAATTGGTTATCCCCTCTGAATCTTTTTTTCTTATACAAAAGTGGTATGACAATAAAAACCTCATAAAATTTCTCATATGGAATAAGTGAGAGCTAATGAAAAGATAAGACCATGAATAAGATGTGAACATAGTGTATGCCCATAACATTTTCTTCCTTCTGTCTTTTTTCCTATTAAACACTTACTATGTATTTCAAAAATTAAAACTAAATTGAGTTAAGAGATAAAATGTTACATGTATAAAAGATGTTGGAAAAAAAATAAAAACTTCAGAGATATGCATAAGCTATATAAAGAGAAGTATAAACTAAAATTAGTCTAACTGAATGAGTTCTATTCACCAAGATTGAATCAACTGACAGATTTTGGCACATCATGATTGATACTAACTTATTAGGCTCTCTGTCTTTTATTGATTCATTTATAATTAACTTTGACAGATTATAAATCCCAATTTACATATATCCAGTACATGTGTTTTTATTTCTGTTACAGTTTTTATTTTCCTCCAATATCTATAACTTTAATGTAGGCCCTTAAAGCAATGAGATCTAAACATTAACTTGAACCCATGAAAATGTGAACTTCAACTAATTTATTATACTATAATATCTTTTTTAACTACTAT
The DNA here is from genome assembly GCF_030014295.1 of Loxodonta africana. Classification (NCBI taxonomy): domain Eukaryota; kingdom Metazoa; phylum Chordata; class Mammalia; order Proboscidea; family Elephantidae; genus Loxodonta; species Loxodonta africana. The sequence goes on along the minus strand of NC_087343.1, from coordinate 112,193,304 downwards.
TCTACCTGTGTTTTTATTGCAAAGTCATAGGATTTAACGCTTCATAGATTTTTTAAATCAAACTCTAATTTTTTTGAAAGATACAATGCCCAAGGAACAAATTGGTGACTTCAATGTCATTTAATTATTTTCCAAAAGGAAACAAAGAGAGAGACAGAGTGAAAGAGACAGAGAGAGTCTTAGTTACCTGATGCTGTCATAATAAAAAGTATCACAAGTGGGTGACTAAAAGAATAGAAGTTTATTTGCTCACAGTTCAGGAGGCTAAAAGCCTGAATTCAGGGCATGGCTTTAGGGGTGGCCCTTCTTTATCTATTTCAGCTTCTATTAGCTGACAGCAATCCTTGACATTCCTAGACTTGTAGGAACTTGTCTCTGTTGTCTGTCTTCCTACTCACCCTGAGCCTCTGCATCTACTCTGGTCTTTTTTTATAATTCAGACATGATTAAGTTTAGAATCCATTTTACACTTGTACAACACCACTAACATAACAAAAGGAAAACCCCTGTTTTGAAACAGGGTCATATTTACAGTTTCAGGGATTAGGATTTCAGTACACATTTGGGGGAAATATAATGTAATCCAAAATGCAGAGAGAGATAGACTACTTTCATTTAATGTGTAAATTATTATAGGAGGAATCAACCTGAAACTTTACAGCACATTCCTAATAATCATATGAAAGCTTATGGAACTTTCACTTAATGACCATGCTTCTGGTAATAATGGACAATTCCTCTGAAAAGTAGGCAATGGAAACCATTTGCTGTTAATGTAGATTACAATGACTATGTTGTAGCATATACAATAATTGATTTACCCCAAAAATCACAATGGAAAAGGAAATACAGCCAAATGCAAATAGTTATAAAATTATTTATTTGGTGAGCACTTACATATTGCCCATGTACCTGTCAGTTTATAGTACTGTGTGGGCTTGCATGTTGGTGTGATACTGAAAGCTATGCCACTGGTATATTCAAATACCAGCAAGGTTGCCCATTGCAGACAGGTTTCAGATGAGCTTCCAGACTAAGACATACTAGGAAGAAGGAGCTGGCGGTCTACTTCTGAAAAGGATTAACCAGTGAAAAGCTTATGAATAGCAACGGAACATTGTCTGATATAGTGCCGGAAGGTGAGCCCCTCAGGTTTCATGCTTGGTAAAGGAGAGGGTAATCGAAAAAGAGGAAGACCCTCGAGGAAATGGATTGCAGTGGTTGAAACAACAGCTTACGCATAACAAGGATTGTGAGGGTGGTGCAGAACTGGGCAGTGTTTCATTCTGTTGTATATAGTGTTGCTACGAATAGGAACTGACAGATGGCACCTAACAACAACATATTCATGTATAACTTATTCCTGACATCATTTTAATTATATCTTCTCTTCTGCACACAACGCAGCTCATTCCAAAGCCTAAGATAATACTTTAGTTTTGATCTCATTTTATCAGTTTCATCTTGCTTTTTTCTCAATTTTGTATTATTTATCTCCAAAAGCTTTCTGCCAAGATGAGGCATTATAAGGTGTTTACGAAAAACAAATAAAAATGTCAATGAGTGTGCTTCGATAGTCAAAGTATGTCCCTAGAATAAAAATATTTTAGCGGAATTTAGAAACAAAAATATTTGTTATTTGTTTGTACCAACGATTGGAAATGGATAAACCTAGCTGTTTTTGTATGTTTTCAATCTTTTTGCCTATTTGTTAAAAATTTAGCATTTTTTTGGTATAACTTTCTGTTTCCCTGTTTAAATCCATTTGTTTAAAGGAATGAAAATAGACGTATTACTGATTCATTTTCTTTCAATATATATTCCTAAACAGCTAAGGAGTTATATGAATGGATATTATATAACTCCCTTGTGAAAAGATATATTGCCTGAGTCTTATTATGAGAGCTTCCATAAATGTGTTTAAAGATTTCCTCTAGGAATAAAAATGATTCTAAACACTGATGGAAAAATAAACTAGAATAATGTAAATTTTACAGTGCTGAAACTTTCAAGAAGTCAAAAAATTTCTGATTTCATAAATATTAGGGTTTGCATCTCTGTTTATTTCTTATATGATATGTGGTATATCTGATATGTTATCTATAATATCTTAAAAATGATATCTATGATGTGACGTACAAAATATATCTATGCACATAAACATACATTCATACATATAGAAGCATGTGCTTTGACATATAATATATTCAAGGCTCCAGAAAATATGAAAAGTGAATGCTCAGTACAGAGACATCATGCTTACTATTTTTCTAGCTCTTATTTATAGAAATGATGTAACATGACGTTATGGCAACATCCATTTGTATTAGCTATTAGGTGTCAAATAAGGAGTCCTGGTGATGCAACAATTAAGTGCTTGGCTATTAATTGCAAGGTTGGCAGATTGAACCCTCCCAGTGAAAAAAGACCTGGAGATCTGCTCCCATAAAAATTACAGACAAGAAAACTCTATGGGGCAGTTCTATTCTGTTATACCAGGTTGCTGTGAGTCAAAAATTGACTCCATGATACCTGACAACAACAACTGGTGCCACATGCATGCATTAGCTCTGATTCTCACTATAACCCTCACAAAGTAGGGTTGTGACAACTTTATGTTTTAAAAAAAGAAATAATATGTAAATAACCATAGATAATAGGTGTAAGGGCTGGGATTTAAACCTAAATTTATCTAATTTTGAAAAAGTATGCTTTCCTCCTCTGTACAACATAAATACTCTTACAAAATATTTGTTGATTGACAGAGCACCAAGCCTATGGAACAAAGTTTAACCTAAAGAAGCAGAAATGTTTCCAAAAATCTTTGAAATCAATTTAAAAACAGCTCTACCCACATGTATTTTATCTTTTTCTTTCCTTCATATAGATTACATGGACATTTATATCAAGATAAATAATGTTATTTTTAACCTTATGGACATGAAGTTTTGGGATTGGAGACAGATTCCTTACATACACAGCAACGTCAACATCCAGTTTAACACTGCAGTGTTGATGTCTCGTTCCCAGGAGTACCACAGAGCAATGCAGTGAGAGCCAGACGGAAAAAAAAATACTCTCTGTGAGTTGCACAAACACTCTGTAGATAAAGAATGAAGAAATATGGATTTCCTCCATTTATACAGGGCAGAGATCATTTTCTCTTCTCGCCTTCTGAGAGAGTCTTCTTGGAGATGGTATGGAATGAGACTTTCTATGATAGACTGAATGGCCACTCAAAGATATGTACTTCCTGATCCCTGGGATCTCTGAAAGTTAAATCATATGGTAAAAGGTGACTTTGAAGATTGATTCAATTAATGGTTTCGAGATGGGGAGATTGTCTGGGTGGACTCACAAATGTCTTTATAAGAATGATGCAGAGGAAAATTTGACACAGAGAAGAAGGCGGTGTAAAAGAAGCAAGCAAGGCAGAGTCAGAGAGAGAAGGTGCTACAACACTGGATCTGAAGATACAAGAAAAGACCATGAGTTCAAGAATGCTGATCTAGAAGGTAGAAAATGTAAGGAAATAGACTCTGCCCTAGAACCTCCAGAGGAAGCACAGCCTAAACCTTGGCTTCATTCCAGTGAAACTCATTTCAGTCATTTAGCCTCAGAAACTTTTAGAAAATCAATGTTCTTTTAAGCTACCAGTTTGTGGCAATTTGTTATAGCAATTCTAAGAAATGTATAAACTTATCCTATCCCGTTGACATTTAAATAAATAGCTGCAGGAAATAAGATAGTCCAGTGTCTCCAGTTTTAAAACTGAGATATCTGAAATTCCTGGACCTCACTCCTCCTTGAAATGCAAACAAGTATCTCTGGAGTTAGGCAAATCCCTCTGGAGTTCTTTCACTGTCTTTTTCTTTTCTTTTTAATTGTTGTAAAAATATAGACAACACAACCTCTCACTGTCTTTTCAGCCCTGAATTGCCATTCAGGGTTTGTTTTTAGCATAGAAACCAAATTTCAGTTAAATTTGTTCAGAAACCCCTAAGTGAGCAGGCATGTACAAAAATATTTTTCTACAATCCCTTGGATATATATTGGCATTCTAAAAGAAAGCCTTAAAAGTTCACAGCAACTGTGATATCTAATATAAGGTTATGGTAGATACAAGTATAAAATTAGAATAAATTGAAACTGCTTCTTTATTTTAAAAATATATATTATTCAAAAATGCAATTCCTGTAATATGGCCCATAATCTTACATAGCATATTTTTATCACAACTTCATAAAGAACACATAATAATAGTGTCAGAAATCTGAGCAAATTTCCAAGATCATACAAATAGATAATAATATAGAAACTATACAACAGTTCTGCTAAGGCTTACATGATGAAACAGTAAATAATGGAGGAAACCAAACCACTGATGCCCTAATGTGAGCTGGTCTTTATATGCCAACATGGCTTATGCTTCACTTCGTAGATTGATGCAAGAGGAGAGAATAGGTGCATTTTCACAACTCCTTAGCTGCATCAGGAGTACCTTTCGGCAAGCAAAATGTGCCTGTCTTCTCTTGGGGAGAGAGAATAAGTAGCTTTGGGAACTAGTACCCCTGGGTAGTATAGAGGAGCATGGTTCACATTGTCTGAAATTGCTCATGCCCTGGTTCATCCAGCTGGTAATGAAGCAGTCAGCATCCCATCTCTGAAGTGGAATAGGCAATTATTCTAGCTTGAAACTCTGCCCTTGCAAATTGAGTGTGGCAACAATTCACATTGGCTGTCATTGTACAGTCCCTCAAAACAGGGTAGCTATCTGTATCAGTTCAGAAGAAAAAATCAGAGATGCCTGAAAAATGTACCTTAACTTCCAGTAGATTATTGTACCCTGATGTTACAGATTTTTAAACTGCTCTCTGGAAGACCTTTTTGTATAGTTTTATTCTTCAATCTTACTTCAAATTGCCCCAAATACATCTAAAATTCTAGTCACATAGAATTTTTCTGTTGATTCTCATTAACCACTCTCCTATCTTGCAATACATTTAGAGAAAGAAAAAGACATTTGTCATGCTCCTTCTAGTTACATTTTAATGCCATCAAGAAAACAGAAAACTTCCCTGGGAGTGAGATTCTTGGATTTGCAGGTATCACACTATACCTGTGGCTCTCAAATCTCACTCATGTCTATATTTTTTGACAGTTTTAAAAAAAAATAGCTCTGCCACCAACTATCTAAATCAAAATTTCTGGGGGTGAGATCTACATTTGGTTGTTTTCTTTAAAAAAGCGTTCCAGAAGATTCTAATGTGTCCAAGGTAAGCATGACTAAAACATCAATATTCATACAACTTACCTGAAGGTGTTTTTAAAATGCAGATTTCGATTCAGTTGTTCTGGATTGGGGTCTACAAATCTAGATTTCTGTCAAGTTTCCAATTAATGTGGATGCTACCATTTTTCAAATAATATGGATGCTACTGGTTTGTGGACTATACTGTTGAGTAGCCAGGTCTAGATTAGAGGTTCTCCAGCTTAATATTAGAATTTCCTAGCCATTTTATAACAAAATTCTTATGCCTCTACCACTCCATTAAATCAGACCTCATGGAGTGAGATTCAGCCATCAGTGCATGGAGAATTTTTTCAAGTGTCTCTAATGATTCAAATCTGTAACCAAGGATGAAAATCTCACTGGTTTACAAAAAAAAAAAAAAAATTTTTTTTTTTTTTTACATCATCCACTAACTATTCCTCAGATTATTTTCCCCAACTTTCATCCTTAACTTAATAGCACCAATAAACTTCCAGTCAAAAAGTCTTGAAAATTTGCTTTCTCCCTTTGGTGGATCCTCATATTAGTTGCCAAGGTTTATTCATTCAATATTTGAAATAACTTCTGGAATTCATTTTCTTCTCTCTTTTGCAATAGTCAACATATATTTAAGGCCTTCATTACTTCTTTCTAAAACATCTATAAAAATTGTTTCCAATAATTTCTATCCAACTCAAACTCTTTAAATCCCGGTCAATATAGATTACCCAACCTTGAAATAATCCTGTTAAATATTACTCATATTGAGAGTCTGGGGTCTTAAAAGCTTGTGAGCAGCCATTTAGGATACTCCACTTATCTCACTCCATCGAGAGTAAGGAGAATGAAGAAAACCAAAGACACGAGAGAAAGATTATTTCAAAGGACTACAGCTACCATAGCCTCCACCAGACTGAGTCCAGCACAACTAAATGGTGCCTGGCTACCACCACTGACTTCTCTGACAGGGATCACAATAGAGGGTCCAAGACAGAGGTGGAGAATAATGTAGAACAAAATTATAACTTACAAAAAAAGACCAAACTTACCGGCCCAACAGAGACTGAAGAAACCCCAAGAGTATGGTCCCTGGACAACCTTTTAGCTCAGTAATGAATTCACCCCTGATGTTCACCCTTCAGCCAAAGATTAGACAGGTCCATAAAACAAAACGAGACTAAAGGAGCACATTAGCCCAGGGGCAAGGACTAGAAGGCATGAGGGGACAGAAAAGCTGGTAGTAGGGAGCACAAGATTGAGAGGGGCAAGTGTTGACAGGTTGTGCTGTTGTTAACCAATGTCAGCAAACAATATGTGCATTAATTGTTTAATGGGAAGCTAGTTTGTTCTGTAAACCTTCATCTAAAATACAATTTAAAAAAAAAAAGTATAGTGCAAATTGCCTTACTCTATTATTTAAATCATTCTAGGCACTCTGGTTAAGAGCTAGCCTGCTAACCAAAAGGTCAGCAGTTCAAATCCATCAGCTGCTCTTTGGAAATCCAGCGGGACAGTTCTTCTCTGTTCTATAGGGTCACTAGGAGTCAGAATCAACTTGATGGACAGGTTTTTTTGTTTTTGTTTTTGAAGTGCTTCTTTGTCTATTAAAATTTAATCAAACCCCTTCAATATAACTTTCCCATTCAGTATTCCCCATATTTATATCTGTGTTTAAATGCTCATCTCTAATTATTCGTAGACATTACCTGGGAATCATATCTGAGTTCTTCCCACCTGCAATCAGTTCTCTAAGGATAGTCTGCGCTTTCTTGTGTATTATTATCTTTCTGCTCTCCCTTTAACCCAAAACACTTAACTATGTCTTCATATCTTGAATTCTATTCAATCTTAAAAGCTATTTCTAAATCTCTTCCTAATACAACGAGCAAAAGAAGAATCTCCCTCCTTGGGCCTTCATATATTTTTTTATGCATCACTTACAGAACCAGTTGTGTTAACATTACACTTAATGTTTGTTTCATCTCTTTCTTTAATTTCTCTCTGTAGAACTTAAGATCCAGGAACACAGAAACAAAGTCTCATTAACTTCCAGAATACCCCACGGAAAATAAATGGTCAGCAAATATTTATGAAAGTGAAACATATATGTGTTTTTTTTTTTCTGGGTAATTATTATGTGCATATCAGTTTGGAACATGATTTCTCCTCTCTAGGAGTTTACAGTATACACAGAATAAACATGTAAAAGAAATCCCACATAAGCTGGTATAGTTAAGTTCCCAATTAATTAATGTTTTCCATGAGAGGCTGAATGCTCTAGAATGGTGGTAATTGTAATTATGCTGATACATAGTTCTTGACACATAATAGTTTATCAGAAAACAGGTTCTCAGGCTTCAGAGATTCTAGTATCAAGGTAAAACTGATGAAAGACATCAAGCCACAAGTTCGAAAGGCACTACAAATTTCAAACCAGATAAATCCAAAGAACACTCATACAGATTTTAGTAAATCCCTTGAAAACACACAAACAAGAAAATAATAAAGACTTTGAAACCAGGTGCTAGAAAAAGGGGTGGTTGTAAAAAGAAAAAAAAAAAAATGAGACTGGGAGCTCAAAAGAAATAATGTAAGCCAGAAATAAATTACATTTTGGAGGTGAAGAAAGACTATATCTGTCAACCTAGAATTCTATACCTCTGAAAATCTTTCAAAAGTAAAATTTAATCAGAATAGGATTTTAAACAACAACAGCAACAAATGAATGAAGGAATAAATGAATTAAAAGGCTAATCAGAGAAACCTGAACACTGCCTAGATATTTGATATTATTAGGTAATTATCATCAGTTATTTTAAGTGCTAAAATGAATAGTGATTATTATTTTTTAAGAATACTTATCTTGCAGAAATACATATTGAATATCATTGCAATCTTCTAAACTGACTTAATACACTCTTCGATGCAATTGATTAAACAGAGTTTCTTAGATGAAAAATTGTGAGAGGATCATCTCCTCTTTTCTAAGGGTATGTCCATTTATCCACTTGCTGTTATTGTTGTTAGGTGCCGTCAAGTTGGTTCCGACCCATAGCGACCCTGTGCACAACAGAACAAAACACTGCCCGGTCCTGTGCCCTCCTCACAATTGTTGTTATGCTTGAGCTCATTGTTGCAGCCACTGTGTCAATCCACCTTGTTGAGGGCCTTCCTCTTTTCTGTTGACCCTGTACTCTGCCAAGCATGATGTTCTTCTCCAGGGACTGATTCCTCCTGACAACATGTCCAAAGTATGTAAGATGCAGTCTTGCCATTCTTGTTGCTAAGGATCATTCTGATTGTACTTCTAAGACAGATTTGTTCCTTCTTTTCGCAGTCCATGGTATATTCAATATTCTTCGCCAACACCACAATTCAAAGGCATCAACTCTTCTTCGGTCTTCCTTATTCATTGTCCAGCTTTCACATGCGTATGATGTGATTGAAAATATCACGGCTTGGGTCAGGGTGACATCTTTGCTCTTTGCTCTTCAACATTTTGAAGAGGTCCTTTGCAGCAGATTTGCCCAATGCAACGCGTTTTTTTGATTTCTTGACTGCTGCTTCCATGGCTGTTGATTGTGGATCCAAGTAAAACGAAATCCTTGACAACTTCAATCTTTTCTCCGTTTATCATGATGTTGCTCATTGGTCCAGTTGTGAGGATTTTTGTTTTCTTTATGTTGAGGTGTAATCCATACTGAAGGCTGTGGTCTTTGATCTTCATTAGTAAGTGCTTCAAGTACTCTTCACTTTCAGCAAGCAAAGTTAGTGTCATCTGCATAACGCAGGTTGTTAATGAGTCTTCCTCCAATCCTGATGCCCGTTCTTCTTCATATAGTCCAGCTTTTCATATTATTTGTTCAGCGTACAGATTAAATAGGTATGGTGAAAGAATACAACTCTAACGGATACCTTTCCTGACTTTAAACCGATCAGTATCCCCTTGCTCTGCCCGAACAACTGCCTCTTGATCTATGTAAAGGTTCTTCATGAGCACAATTAAGTGTTCTGGAATTCTCATTCCTTGCAGTGTTATCCATAGTTTGTTACAATCCACACAGTCGAATGCGTTTGCATAATCAATAAAACACAGGTAAACATCCTTCTGGAGATTCTCTGCTTTCAGCCAGTGTACATCTGACATCAGCAATGATATCCCTGGTTCCACATCCTCTTCTGAAACCAGCCTGAATTTCTGGCAGTTCCTTGTTGATGTACTGCTGCAGCCATTTTTGAATGATCTTCAGCAAAATTTTGCTTGTGTGTGACATTAATGATATTGTTCTATAATTTCCACATTCAGTTGGATCACCTTTCTTGGGAATAGACATAAATATGGATCTCTTCCAGTCACCTGGCCAGGAAGCTGTCTTCCATATTTCTTGGCATAGATGAGTGAGCACTTCCAGCGCTGCATCTGTTTGTTGAAACATCTCAATTGATATTCCATCAATTCCTGGAGCCTTGTTTTTTGCCAATGCCTTCAGAGCAGCTTGGACTTCTTCCCTTAATAGCATTGGTTCCTGATCGTATGCCACCTCTTGAAATGGTTGAATATCGAGTAATTCTTTTTGGTATAATGACTCTGTGTATTCCTTCCATCTTCTTTTGATGCTTCCTGCGTCATTTAATATTTTCCCCATGGAAGCCTTCACTATTGCAGCTTGAGGCTTGAATTTTTTCTTCAGTTCTTTCAGCTTGAAAAATACCGAGCGTATTCTTCCCTTTTGTTTTTCCATCTCCAGCTCTTTGTACATGTCATAATACTTTACTTTGTCTTCTCGAGAGGCCCTTTGAAATCTTCTGTTCAGTTCTTTTACTTCATCAATTCTTCCATTTGCTTTAGCTGCTCAATGCTCAAGAGAAAATTTCAGAGTCTCCTCTGACATCCATCTTGGTCTTTTCTTTCTTTCCTGTCTTTTCAGCGACCTCTTGCTTTCTTCATGGATGATGTCCTTGATGTCATTCCTCAACTCATCTGGTCTTCAGTCGCTAGTGTTCAATGCGTCAAATCTATTCTTGAGATGGTCTCTAAATTCAGGTGGGATATACTCAAGGCCATATTTTGGCTCTCGTGGACTTGCTCTGATTTGTTTCAGTTTCAGCTTGAACTTGCATATGAGCAATTGATGATCTGTTTCACAGTCGGCCCCTGGCCTTGTTCTGACTGATAATATTGAGCTTTTCCATCGTCTCTTTCCACAGATGTAGTCAATTTGATTTCTGTGTGTTCCATCTGATGAGGTCCATGTGTATAGTCACCGTTTATGTTGGTGAAAGAAGGTATTTGCAATGAAGAAGTCATTGGTGTTGCAAAATTCTATCATTCGGTCTCTGGCGTTGTTTCTATCACCAAGGCCATATTTTCCAACTACTGATCCTTCTTCTTTGTTTCCAACTTTTGCATTCCAATCGCCAGTAGTTATCAATGCATCTTGATTGCATGTTCGATCAATTTCAGACTGCAGCCACTGATAAAAATCTTCTATTTCTTCATCTTTGACCCTGTGGTTGGTGCGTAAATTTGAGTAATAGTCATATTAGCTGGTCTTGCTTGTAGGCGTATGGATATTATCCTATCACTGACAGCGTTGTACTTCAGGATAGATTTTGAAACGTTCTTTTTGACAATGAATGCAACACCATTCCTCTTCGAGTTGTCATTCTCAGCTTAGTAGACTATATGATTGTCTGATTCAAAATGGCAAATACCAGTCCATTTCAGTTCACTAATGCCTAGGATATCGAGGCTTATGTGTTCCATTTCATTTTTTGATGATTTCCAATTTTCCTGGATTCATACTTTGTACATTCCAGGTTCCAATGATTAATGGATGTTTGCAGCTGTTTCTTCTCATTTTGAGTTGTGCCACATCAGCAAATGAAGGTCCTTAAAGCTTTACTCCATCCACATCATTAAGGTCGACCCTACTTTGAGGAGGCAGCTCTTCCCTAGTCATCTTTTGAGTGCCTTCCAACCTGGGGGGGTCATCTTCCAGCACTATATCAGATAATGTTCTGCTGCTATTGGTAAGGTTTTCACTGGCTAATGCTTTTCAGAAGCAGACTGCCAGGTCCTTCTTCCTAGTCTGTCTTAGTCTGGAAGCTCAACTGAAACCTGTCCTTCATGGGTGACCCTCCTGGTATCTGAATTCCGGTGGCATAGCTTCCAGCATCACAGCAACACACAAGCCCCACAGTATGACAAACTGAGAGACACGTGGGGGTTTATCCACTTAAACCAAAACCCAGTGCCATCTAGTTGATTCCAACTCATAGCGACCCTATAGGACAGAGTAGAACTGCCCAGTAAGTATCCACTTAGTCTTATTTGGTGCATGCGTGATATTTACCAAGTGCTATGTTAGATACTAGGCGTTAAAAAGTAAATGAGAGAATTACTTTCTTCCTAGAGTTTCCATTCTATTTTGGAAGAGTATGAAGCAAATTGACTAGTGTCTGGTCAGTAATTATTGCAAAAAGAATTATGATGTGTATATACAAAATGCTACGGTAATAACTATAAGAACTACATTGCCTAAAATTAAAAAAAAAATAGACAAAGAAGAACTTGTGATACCTGCATGATTTTGAAAATCATTACAATCATATCATAAATATTAGTGCTAGAAGGGGCACAAAAATATACCCTAAATATTTCTACTCCACCTAGCCAAACTAATATGTAATTAGTTTGAGCTAGTTAGAAAACTATTGCCTTCTAGTCAATTCTGACTCACAATGACCCTATAGGACAGAGTAGAACTGTTCTATAGGGTTTCCAAGGCTGTGATCTTTATGGAAGTAGAATACCACATCTTTCTCCTGTAGAGTGGCTTGTGAGTTATAAGCTACTTATACTAGTACATAAACGGAGGAGAAAATTCCATATTCTTTGAAACTAGAAAATAGGCAAAACTGCAAACCACAAAATATGAAAACTGACTTCCAAATACAATGAGAGTTTGATGAAATTGAACAGAAGACACATAATACATTCACAAAACTTCTATATTTTACAGAGTAAATATATATATATATAACTTATATATATATATACATACATGCATGTATGGGTACAATCTGGAGATCCTATCTAGTGGTTCTATACTTGGAACAACACATTTTGGGAATATGAGGGCGATAGGAACATCTGGGAACCTGTGTCTCATGACATTGTGGCAAGGTAGCTGGTCATGAATAAGAACATTTAAGGACACTCTGTATACACAAGATTCAGGTTGTCTGTAGGGAAGCTTGGAGGAGACTTGGCAGGTGGCAATCAGATTTGCAGTTGGGAAAGAAACAATAATGAAAAATTTTAATTCTAAATCATTGCATACAAAAATATAAAAATACATGAGGCTCAGTGTGAGCCACACACACACACACAAAAAAAAAAAAAAAAAGAAAAGGAGGCATCACTAAATGTCTTGATTAGTGACAAACATCCAGGACAGAAAATGTGGTAGAACTGGTGAGAAAGTATCCTAGGTAAATATCGCTGGAAAGTGCAGCTTTATTGAAACAAAACTGAGTACAGGGTCTCAAATAATCATATCAGGCTAATATTTCTTTTGCTTTCTCTATCTACTAACTGCCTTACTTGGAAGAATCTTTCCTCCTGCTGGCTAAGTTGGCAGCGGAATTATTATACTGTCTCTGCAGAGACAGCACTTTGTTCCCCATGATTCAAACAAATAGCCAAGGACTGAATTTCATTATTCTATCTTGGTTCAAAGGATCCCTGGTGGTGCAATGGTTAAGCGCTTAGCTGCTAACCAAAAGTTTGGGGTCTGAACCACCTAACAGATCTATAAGAGGAAAGACTTGGTGATGAACTTCTATAAAGATTACAGCCAAGAACACTCTGTGGTGCACTTCTACTCTGTCACATAGGGTTGCTATGAGTAGAAATTGACTAGAGGGCACCCAGCAATAACAACAACATATTGGCCCATGTCCCTTCACTGAGTCAATCACTGTGACCAAGAGGATGGAATCATATATTTGATCCATGGTGGGAGTATTTTGCCTGGAGCTAGAGGTTAAAGTCAGCTTCACCCAAAATGTAAGGACTAAAGCAGAGCAGAGTGATTTCCAAAAGCCAAAAGGAGAAAGCCAAGGAGCTATTACTAAGTAAAGTAGATCAGCACAGCAGGGGGAAGAATAAATAAATAAATAAATAAGACCCCTTCTTAGAGTATATGTGATGTTGAAATATTTAATCAGGACAGAAATACAGACATCATGGTGAAGTGACTTTCAGTGAGTATCGAGAAGATATAAAAACAGAAAAAAGTATTTATGTTAAGCAATCCTGGGGATTATAGTTATTGCACAGAATATTTATGCAACAAATTCTAAAGAAATAGAAGAAAGAATATAGTAAAATTGAAAGGTAAAGTTTAAGGGAAGAGGAATGGGGGCAAGTTAGGAAAAAAAATTAGAATATATTAGCAAACTGATTTTGCCACCTTTCACATAGGATATTGATAGATTAAAAATGAGAAATCAGCTGTCATTTCAGAAAAAAAAAAAGTGTAGCCTTAAAAGATCAATTAAGCATCCAATTAGAGAAGTTACAAAAAACTGTAAGGACAGCAGAGACAATTTAATAAAAACAAAACGCACAATAATAAATTGGAAAACTAAAGAATAATAAGCTGGAAAACAAAAAAAAAAAAAAAGATTTTTTGAAAAAATTAGATATCTACCAGGTTATCTAAACATGATACAATGCATAAGAAACAAGTATTCTAGTTTAAAAGTAAAAATGGCTACATTGGGAAATAAAAGCAATATTACAAACATCCATAGCTGAAACCCATGTATATTAGATTGAAAATCTGGATTAACTAGATTTTTTAAGGAAAACACAAATTGCCTAAATTTATTCAAGAAATAATTTATATGTAAGAAAAAGCAACCAAATGGTAAGCTTTATGGAGGAGAACAAGGTAATACCTAACCAAATTGTAATTGTATCCATTCTTATACGTACAAATTCTTTTTTTTTCTGTACTTTAATCATAGAAATACATTCTCATGCTTTATCCAAAGATGTTTGTGCAAGATGAACACTGGAACATGGTATATAATAGCTAAACACCAAAAGTAACATAAATATTCTTCTGGAGAGAACTAGATAAAATAAGTTATGATATATTTATACAATAAAATTCTTATCAGTGGTTAAATATGTTTATATGTGTTGATATAAACAGATAGCCATGTTATAAGATTCAAAATTAAAAAATAATTTTTAAGGGATTTCAGCTATGGATTTTTGTATCATTCTTTTATTTCCCCGTGTAGCCATTTTTTCCATTTTTATTTTTAAACCAGCATATCTGTTCCTTTTTTATTATATTATGTGTAGGTAAGCTGGGAAACAGGCCTCCCCTTTGCATTATATTATACCTTACACATGTTGTGTACATATTCTCTACTTTATATCTCTACAATAATTACAACCGTATTTGCCTATTTATATATCGGCTATTACCCTAGTTTATAGAGTAGAATAGGGTGTTTATCAAATGAAAGCTCCAATTTTTATGGTATCTCTTTTTTACAATATTTTAATTTAAATTATTTACTTTTTATTTTTTAACCATAATAATAAAATAGAAAGTTATATTCTTTGATTAAAGTGTCATTTAACATGAGACAACTGAGAGTCAAAGAAAATTGATATTACACATTTACGTAAACTTTTTTTTCAGATTAGCCATCTGGGAAGATAGAGACAAAAACCTGTAAGAGTTTGGTAAATTTATAAGATTATAGTTTATTTAAAATTGTATTATCTGTCAACATCATTAATAAACATTTTTAACTAGTACATTATATATGCTAATTTCTGTGCTAGACGTAAAAAGAGAAGCACTTCAAGGTGCCTGTTCTCAGCTAGTGTAGAATACAGGATAAAGCTTTAGAAATAAACAATTGTACAAATTAAATTTTAAGTGCCAAGTCAGTAGATAATGACTGTTATGGATTGAATTGTGTTACCCCAAAATTACATGTCAACCTGGCTAGGCCATGATTCCCATCATTTTGTGATGGTTCGCCATTTTGTCATCTGATGTGATTCTCCTATGTGTTGTAAATCGTACCTCTGTGATGTTAATGAGGCAGAATTAGAGACAGTTATGTTAATGAAGCAGGACTCAATCTACAAGATTAGGTTGTGTCTTAAACCAATCTCTTTTGAGACATAAAAGAGAGAAGTGAGTAGAGAGACAGGGGAACCTCATACCACCAAGAAACAAAAGCCAGGAGAATAGTGAGTCCTTTGGAATCTGGGTCCCTGCTCTGAGAAGCTTCTTGACTGAGGAAGATTGATGACAAGGACATTTCCCCAGAGCTGACAGAGACAGAAAGCCTTCCCCTAGAGCTGGCACCCTGAATTTGGACTTCTAGCCTCCTAAATTGTGACAGAATAAAATTTCTCTGTGTTAAAGCCATCCACTTCTGGTATTTCTGTTATAGCAGCACTAGATGACTAAGACAATGACCTACCCTAAATATGAGAGCAAATTTAATTTTAAAATATAATACTTCAAATTTTTTTGAATACCTGCACAATATGTGTTTTTTACTAACTAGCTTATTTTCATTTTATTAATTGAATTAAATAATTAATTTTGCATTAAATATAAAATAAGGGTTTTACTTCAGTCTCACAAGAGAAATTACCCATCATGACCATCACGAACATCCTGGAAACACAAATTGTCCCTATGAATCTTTACATACCTATGGAATTATCCCCAGATTGTCTTTTGTTATGAAAGTAAAGAATTCATTTAGCTAAACATGTGAGCATTTAACTCAAAGATAAAATGCAAATGTTACCAAATAAATTCTGGCACTCCTAAATGCAGTGATCCTGAAATGCAGACTGAGATCAATTTAAAGTAGGTTGATATGTCTATTTCTCAAAAATATAAAACATTTAACCACTACTCAGAATTCTATTGTGAAATGTTTTGGCTTAAGATTCTGTGGGCCAGACAAGAGATGGTAGCTTTTACCGCCTGAGAGAGGTGCCATAATTTAATTCTGAAGCCTGGAATGAAGTAACAAACACTGCAATACAATGAGACACATCCTTCATGATAGCCTTCAAAGTTTTAAAGTTTTTAGAGCTGATGAGAAGCAAGCTCAAGTTTACGTTTCTTTATCTTAGCCTTAAAAGTGAGAATAGAGTCAGCTTCTTGAGATCTAGCCTGATGCTGATTATATAGCTATGTATAAATGCTAACAGCTCAGAATCTGAGACTTTCAAAGTTATTTTTAGGGCAAATCAGTTAATGAGCAGGACCTAAGCATAAATGAGCAGCAGGGCAGAGGCAGCCAAATGTCAGGGAGAGTCTCAGATGGTAGGACAAATTGTAATTATTCAATCCAGTTATGGACAGCAGTGAATAAAAATGAATCGGCACCAACTGCTATTCAGTCAGAAGGCTTAAATTTTTTATGCATAGAAAGAGAAAATGCACAGAAAACATAAACACACAATGCATATCAAAGTAGCTTACTTCTACCGTCATTCAGGTAAACAGAAAACATCATTTCCTTTCCTTTTCTGGAGTTTCCTCTATACTACCATATTCGTTTTAATACTTCCATTTTAGCATTAATGAAAATTACGTCTTTGTTTGGTACTAGCTTATCTGTAACAACAAGGTTTCACATAATCCTTCAATGTGTTGTAGAAGGCTCTGCAAGAAACCAGCTCGGTTATTATAATTCATTCACTCTGCTGCCATCGCCCCACCAACCTCAGGGCCTCCCCCCACCAAGAATTAATAGTCAGTGTCAGGGAAAGATTCAAATAAATCAGTTCATTCGCACTGAGAAAATTACATCAGGTTATCAGCATCTAAGAAATGACTAAATCTAGAGACAGAAAAGGAAACTTCACCAAAAGACATGGCATTGTAGCACGCTAAAACTTTTAGTCACTACTTTGTTTGATGTTCAATGCTGAGTGTAAGAACAAGAAAAAAGGGGGCAAGAAACAAACGGTTTGGATAAGCTAATTTTATTATTTTTCAAGCATGCTCTATTTGTACCTTATTGCATATAGATAATTGATCTAGGAAACATGATATTGGTCCAAAACTCTTCACAGAATATTTTCCTTAAAAAATTCTTTTTATCACTAATACAAAAATACTTGTTAAAATTATGTTCTTAAAACACTCTACTTTCATACAATAAAAGGCAAACTAGTTAAATAATTTTTGGCTCCGCAATAACCATTATCACTGTTCCTAATGGCATCCTAAATTTTGGGAGGGAGGAATTACTTCTCTTCCCCTCTGAGTAATCTGGGGGAATAGTAAAACATGGTGCTATGCTCTGCCAACAGTAGAGAAGAAAATAATCCTTGGAGGATTCTTCCATCTAAACTAGATCATTTTCACTGATGAAATACAATAAAGGTCTGGTAAGAATTAAACTAGTCTTGGCCAATCAACTCTCCCTACCAAGATCTGAATCATGAGACCAGTGACAAAGGCAAGAAAAATAGATGGCATTTGTTCATCCATCCTAATGGCGAGATTGCCATTAACTAATGTGGTTGAGATTTTAAAGCTTCCTTTTTCTATCTCTTCTTAGACTAGTTCCCCAGTCTTTCCTTAAATCCTGTGAGCTACCTCATGTCCACCCAGTAAATCCCTTTTAATTTAACCAGTCACCTAGGATCCAAATTGAGGTAGAGTGTTTTGAAAAGAAACCTTTAATATACTATAGATTGTTTTAAGATAAAAAAACTTTCAATCAAATAGACAGGGATTTTGCTACACAAAGACTAACTCTGAAGGAAATTTTTTCTTATTGTTTATGAACTTTTGGCTGCTAATAGGAAGGAAAGCTTAACCCAAAATGTTCAACAATCCAGCGCTTTCATAAACATAAGTCCAACTGACAACGGTGGAGGTGGTGTTGGTCACGGTGATGGTAACCCCTGCGCAGAACAGAACTCTTCTAAGTTCTTCACAAGAGTTCTGCTCTGCACAGGGGTTACTATCACCATGACTCTTGTAATCAAAAGGCAAATTTATTTTTGTCTCTCATTGTCACTTTAAATTGCATCCAATGAGGCCACTGA
The DNA here is from genome assembly GCF_030014295.1 of Loxodonta africana. Classification (NCBI taxonomy): domain Eukaryota; kingdom Metazoa; phylum Chordata; class Mammalia; order Proboscidea; family Elephantidae; genus Loxodonta; species Loxodonta africana. Next base: position 112,174,900 of record NC_087343.1, on the reverse strand, counting down.
ATGAAAACTTTGGAAGAATCCATTATTTATTTATTTATTTATGCTCACTAATAGGTTTTTTTTTTTTTTTTAATTGTAGTCGAGTTGATTCCAACTCATAGAGATCTCATAGGGTTTCCGAGGCTATAAATCTCTAGGGGAGCAGACTGCCTCATCTCCCTCCCATGGAGCTGCTGGTGGTTTCGAGCTGCCGACCTTTCCGTTAGCAGTCGATTGCTCTAACCACTGCACCACCAGGGCTGCTTTAATAGATCATAAGCAGCCCTGCCTCACCTAGAGTCATAAAACGTAATTGCAATTCAGATTTAGAATCCTCAATACAATTCAGTAATCAAAACTCTGAACTGGATTTAGTTAAATCTTCTTTCCTCTCCTAGCTAGGGCCAGCTTCCAGAAGGCTGCCTGTTGTTTGGGAGGTTAGTATCATGATCTCTCTTTTCCCCAGGGCTGCCTTCAGCTTGCTAACAACCTTGCCATAAGCCAAAACAAAACAAACCCATTGCCAGTGAGTCAATTCTGACTCATAGCAACCCCGTAGGACAGATTAGAAGCACCCCATAGAGTTTCCAAGTCTGTATATCTTTACAAAAGCCAATTGTCAAAACTTCCTCCACTGGAGCCAATGATGGGCTCAAACCACTGACCTTTCTGTCAGTAGCTAAGTGCTTAACCACTGCACCACCAGGGCTCCCGACCTTGCCACAGCAGACATCAATGCTGTTTTCCAACATTTTCAGCTTTTCCCCCTTACGTCATGTGGTAGAATTTCATTTCTTGCTCACTTTTGATTTGGTGGGACTGTGTCAATAGTTCTTGCTAATAACTTACAAGTGGGCAGTGGCGTGAGTTGACAGAATAGTTAATGGCTGATGCAAAACCCTACCAAGTCATTCTTTCCTTTCGACACAGGTATAGTCAAGAGGGTAATTAGCCTGGGTCTCTTCTGAGCAGATACTCTCTCTCTCCATCCCCTCCCCACTCCCATCTCACTAGCCCATAAGGGAAATGTAATGGGCCCAAGAAATAAACTGTTGTTGTTTTAAACCACTGAAATTTTGGAACTAATTGTTACACTAGATACCTAATCTCTCCTGATCGTAAGTGGAATGGTGCAATAACAACACACACACACACAAATCTTTAAAATAAATAGCTCTTGTTTAAAGGCCAGGTGGCAAGCAAGTATATTGGGCTCTGGAAAATGGCAATTGAGTCAAAAAAACCTGAGAGATATTTACTTAACAAGTTAGTATGTTGAAGAGAAGAGGTTGAAAAACAGAACATTAGTACAGGTAGTCCTTGACTTACCAAGTATTTAAGTTATAACGAACCACATTTATGACCGTGCAGTATTTTTTTCTTTTTTTGTACATCTTCTTTCCATTAGTGGAGCCCTGGTGGCACAGTGGTTAAGAGCTGGGCTGCTAACCAAAAGCCCAGCAGTTCAAATCCACTAGCCACTCCCTGGAAACCCTGTGGAGCAGTTCTAGTCTATCCCCTGGGTCTTTCTACGTTGAAATTGACTGGATGGCAATGGGTTATCGTTAGTAGTATGCACTATATACAATGTTGCAACATGTAATTTGATGATGTTATCATTCTCAGATGTTCACTCACAGATGTTCAATGTTACAATTTACTGATTAAAACACTGCTGTAAAGCAGACTATGGCCTGGTCTACAATGAAATTGGTATTGGGAGTCAAAATAAATAGAAAGTTGGATAATGTTCAACTCTAACAACATACTACAATTGAACTGTGCATGCACCTGACAACCATGACGACTCTGACTTTATTGATATGTCACTGATGCTGACAAACATCAGATTTATAAAGATACTACTAATAAAAGGCAATAATAATGGAAAAAAAAGGTATTTGACTTATGTTGGAACAGACTAAAAATAGAGTCTTCAGAATGGAACACTGTTGTAAGCCAGGGACTATCTATAGTGTGTGTTGGTTGTTGATGGCTGCATTTGGTAGGTTGTTACAAGAAAGATGTGTGTCAAGAAAAAAAAGAATATATGGTTAGCTTTCTGCCAAAAATGAAAAAGAATAAACAAAGAACCCAAATTTGGGAACTTCCAGGGTTGAAAGATACAACTGCTTTTTATCTCCTACTAGTGGCACAGTGATTAAAAGTTTGGCTGCTAACCAAAGGTCGGCAGTTCAAATCCACCAACCTCTCCTTGTAAACTCTATGGGACAGTTCTACTCTGCTCTATAGCCTCGCTATGAGTTGGAATCTACACGATGGCAACAGGTTTGATTTTTGTTTTTTTTTTTGGTTAGTAAAAAATTAAACTGAGAAAGTCTTTGATTAGTAAATGTTAATTAGAATTTAGTCTTTCAAGGAGTAAATCGAAAGCATAGGCCACACATGTATTGCTACAACCTCCAAATAAGCTTATATTTTCTTAGAACAAAGACCTAGTTAAAACTTTGGCTCAGAGTTAAGAGGCCAAAGTTACAATTGTTCCAATGAATTGTGAGATTCTTAATGTACCTGCAATTAATTCCAGAGAGAGAATCATGGGAACCAGAAAGCATAGAAATATAGCAAATCTAAGAAATACATTCAGAAAGAACTGAAGATGTGGCTATTGGAACATGGAGATGACTGAAATCGAATGAATTAGATTCTTATCACTAAAAGTTTCCTAAGTCATTTAGAGAATGTTACTGGCAAAAGAACCATTAGTCTTTTCTCAAAGAATCTGTAAACTTTGAAAACATAAAATTACCTTAGGGATCCCTACCATCTATCAGCAAAGAACGTGCTGAGAAACCTGGTTAGCACCAAAAACAAACAAACAAACAAACCCATTGCTGTCAAGTTGATTCCAACTCATAGCAACCCTACAGGGCAGAGTAGAACAGCCCCCATAGAGTTTCCAAGGAATGGCTGATGGATTTGAACGGTCGACCTTTTGGTCATCAGCCATAGGTATGGCACCAGGGTTCAAGGAGAGTGTATTTCCCTATGCCTTTTTTACATGTAGTCAAACAGATTACTAGAAAAAGAACAGAGGGAAGAGCTAGCTGCCAGAGCACAAGAGAGCTACTCAGAAAATGAAATCAGAGCTTAATTAAGGAACATTCCCCATCTTCAAGATAGGAAGTCTTTGAAAGTTTTGCTTTAAAATTTGTATGGAACAGACTCTTTCCAAATGGGTTTTTTTTATTGTGGTTATTCTATCATTGTTTCACTGTTGTATTTTGATTATGTAATATAGAACTTGGATTTTCTTCTCCTTTTTTTTTTTTAGTTCATTGGCCCCCAAATCAAAAGGAAGTACATCAGACCTGAGGTAGAGACTACCAGGCATCAACCAAGAATTCTAGACTTGGAATTATGCCAAGAATGGACAAGAGCTTGAGGTTGTATTTGTTGGGTAGGTGATGGTATGTTTTAACTGTAAAAGAAAGAGTAAATGAAATTTTTTACTTTTAACTTAAAGATCAGGTTATAGTAGTTGTTAGTGATGTTTATCAAAAATTTCTCACTCTCGACCTCAATTTTCAATACATGTTGTAGTATTGCTCTTCCTGGCATATCTTGGTTGGGGGTGGAAGTATGGTGTGTCACTGCTGGGCCAGAGCATTTAATTGTTGATGTGCCATCCTCCTGAGTCTTTTATCTGTGTAATCAACAATGTTTGTGATGGTGCAGCTCCATCGATCTGGGTCCCGAATTGGTTACAATAAGCGGAGACTCCCTGCCAACTTACAAAGGGCATGTGGCATAAATGAGAAATTAACTTTTTTAAAATCAGTAAAATTTGGGATTTGTTTGTTATTGCAACACAAATTAACCTATTTTCACTGATATATATGGTTTTTATCTCCTTGACATAAGAGGACAGAAAGGGAAGAGGAAGAATGGATACATAAACTTCTTATTTTATTAATATTATCATAACAGAATTCTATACCCTCTCAGAATGGCTAATATTTAAGCCTCCCCCCCCACCCCATCCCCCCTTGGGAGCACAGGTTCTTAAGAAAATCTCCTATTGGACTTCTGTTACCATTAATGCTTTTCCTTTGGCTGGCTGGCTCTGCATCTGGATCAGCTTCATATTTTCTCTAGATTCACCCAACACAGACTCTTCCTGTTGGGACTCAACACACTCTGGGAGAAGGCATTTTGGACAGGATCACTGCTAATGTATACCTACATTCCTACCAATGTTGTACAAACCATACCTTAACGTGTTGAACTGTTATTCACCTTTAGTGGGTTGGGCACTTAGTTCTAATGCAGAAGTAGCTCTCTCTATCACAGCGGCCTCAGGATGTGCCAACCTTAAGATAACTCAGACATGTGTCAGACAACCCATCCAATGTACTCTCGTAACTCCTGGAACACACATCAAGCTTTCAGAGCCATCTCCTTGAAGTGAGTTCACAGGATGATTGAAATTAGAAGGGAGAAGTGAGTGAGACTCAAAGCACGTTAGCACTTTAGCAATACAGCATATCCACAGAAATCTCTTCAAAAATCCCCCTTTCCTTGGCCCTTTTTATCTTCTCCTTATAAATTTTGGAGCTGTTCATGTTCAAGGCATATTCATCTACATCCTTGGAAAATGTTCATTTTGATCTGGTACCCCCATATGGGAATTTCCATTTAATCTATCATAATTTAGTGTCTCAGTTGAAACTTATAATTTAACTTCCTCTCATGCAATAATAGCATCTAAAATTTACTGATCACTTTGAATGTGCTAATCGCTGCACAAGCATTTTAATTTTACATCAATTTTCTCCATAAGTCTAACAGATCTTTTTGAGGCTGATATTCCAAATTTTAGCTGAGAACCCTGCACTTTGGAGGGGTTTAATATTATGTGTGTGTGTGTGTGTGTATGTGTAAGCATTGATGCTACAGTAACTGCTATTACTGAAATGTTATATTAACTATAAGAAATAAATATAGGGCAATAATTTGCCTCACTCCTATATGATTTCCTATACCTCATTCCTATATGATTTCCTATATACTTGGTATACCTTTGACATGAGGTTAGAAATAAGCAGGCTAATTTTCATTCTGAATTGCCTAAAAGTGCTTGTGTTTAACTACATAAAATTTTAAACTTGGTTGTTCTACAGGTAGATGATCTATCAGTACACTTTATTTCCCTTTTTTTCTTGTCATACTGAAAAATGGACGCTATGATATATCCATAATGAGAAATATCTATTTCAATAACAAATTGTTACCTTATAATTTTCTGGAATAGGGTTTTATAAGCGTATTTCTAAGTAGCCTTTATGCTTTCTCAATTGTAAGGACAGCTTGAAAGTTTCACATTTCAGCAGGGATTTCCCCTCAGCTTCCTCTCTGACACTGCTCAGCCTTCCCTTGCCTTCTGTTGTTCTTTCCAAGCTCATTCTGTTCATTCTCTTGCTACAGTTCTTCTGCTGTCTGTCAAGAGGCTGACTTATGGCGCCTGTCTCCCCAAATCACCCTTCAGAGTCAAACAATAAGGGATTTCGCAGGTTAAAGTTCTCTCTTGCATATGTGAACACTTTGGTATTAATTGCTTATTTTGCAGTTAGTATGACTGCAGGCCAGCCGGCTTCCTCACTAAGCTTCTTCACCAGACACATCCCATCTGAGGCTCAGAAATGCTCTGAATTTAGTAAGCATGTGCCTTGAAGTCTTCAGCTGTCGTTTAGCCCTGTATTGAGTGGTCATGCCCATTTTTTTGTACATTTAACTTCAAGCGAGCCAGCCTCAAGCAGTGAGCACTATCCTTGCAACTATGTGATAATTGGCAAATATGTGGACCATAAATGTCTCCCCTGATCTTGCTCTTAAAGCTGCTTCCCGTGCACCTGATATGTTCTAAAATGAGTTTCGTTGGATCCGTTGCCTTTTTTAACTGGTACTCTTTTTTTTTTTCTTTTTAATTAGTTTTATATCACTTTTTAAGAGAATATTTTAAGTTGTATAGACTTCTCTGCTGCTTTTTCTTATTTTATACTTATGACCTGCACACTTCAACACCTAACTTGAAAAGAACTCAGTGTATTCTAAAACCGTTTCATATAGACACCGATTTAAGGAATCTTCATTAAAAAAAAAGTTGAATTCAGTCGAATGACACATTTTTCAGAGACTTACTTGGTTATATAGCACGGAAATAATGAGTAACATTTGCATTTTATTTTTAAATCAGTTATTTCATTTTTACAGAGACATTCAAGGTCAAAGCCCTAGGAAAGGTTTTCAATATATGATCGTGCTTCCATCTATGCCTTGGAGACCGGAAAAAAGTATCTTATCTCAGACTTCAATTTAAATAGCATCCTGAGCATCCCACCATTTTTTTTTTTTTTTTTTTACATTTGATGAAAGATGTTGAGAGGCAAGCATCTCTCTTTTAATTTAAATAGAATGTTTTTGATTTTATGGATGAACCAAGAGAATTTTAAATTCTAATAATAAAAAAAAATCACAAAGGCAATGTTCAGGGGAAGTGTGCAAAGCACATATTTGAAATGTATGGTTATATAATGTTATGGATTGAATTATGTGTCCCCACCAAAATATGTGTTGGGATATGCAGTGCAGTGAATTGTTTTTATATAGGCTTTCTAGCCATGGTCTTCTAACGCTCCCAAAGTGATTGGCTGCCACAATCTTGCAAGGGATTAGACAATTTACTAGGCTCTTGAGTGTCTTGCAGGCCACCAAGGGGATTGGTCAGTTTGCAGTCCTGATGGAAGGGCCATGCCTTTAAATCGACAAGGGATTTGCTTATATAAGAGGCAGTTCTACAGAGGCTCGGGGGACGTCGCTACAATCAAGAAAAGCCTGGAGCAGAGCATGTCTTAGGAACAAGGAAAGGAGTCCCAGTGCTGAGAACCTCATAGACCCCCCCCAAAAAAGCTGTAACACTGAAGACAACAGGAGAAGTGGAGAGATGAGCTCTTGCCAGCCTACAAGGGAGAACTGAGCACCTCTGGGCAAGAGGCTTGCCAGCCTAGCTAAACGAGCTGTAACACATGTCCACGCAGAGCGGAGACCTGAATGTGCCCTGTGCAGAGGTTACGCACCCCCAGCTCCACTGGGCAGTATGGCAGCAGGCATGTGGGTCCTTGAGCAGCTCATGCCCAGATAGCATAGTGGGCTATCCATCAGCAGAGGCTTAGAAGGGCCCAGTGTCAGAGGATTGAAGGTTTCAAACAGGAGTCTTCTACACCCATGACATAAAGCCCAACAAGGCCCAGTGGCAGAGCAGAAGCCTCAGGCAGCATAGTAATAGAGGCAGCAATGTTATGAACTCAATCTCTGACCTGAGCCACAGTATGCGTACACAGTGACATAAGAATGTGTTGTTGCTGTTAGGGCCCATGGAGTCAGTTCTGACTCAACAGAAAGAAACACTACCCTGTCCTGCAGCATCCTCACAATCATTGTTATGCTTCAGCACATTGTTGAGGCTACTGTGTCAATTCATCTCGATTGAGGTTCTTCCTCTTTGTTACTGACTCTCTGCTGTACCAAGCATGATGTCCTTTTCCAGGGACTGACCCCTCTTGATAACATGTCCAAAGTATGTGAGACACAGTCTCACCATCCTTGATTCTAAGGAACATTGTGGTTGTACTTCTTCCAAGACAGATTTGTTCACTCTTCTGGCAGTCCATGGTATATTCAATATTCTGTGCCAACACCACAATTCAAAGGCGTCAATTCTTCAAAACCAAAACCATTGCCGTCAAGTCGATTCTGACCTATAGTGACCCTATAGGACAGAGTAGAACTGTCCCAGAGAATTTCCAGGGAAAGCCTGGCAGATTTGAACTGCCGACCTTTTAGTTAACAGGTGTAGCTCTTACCACTACACCACTAGAGTTTCCAATTCTTTTTCAGTCTTCTATATTGACTGTCCAGCTTTCGCATGCATATGAGGTGACTGAAAACATCATGGCTTGGGGCAGGCGAACCCTAGTCTTCAAGGTGACATCTTTGCTTTTTTACACTTTACAGAGGCTTTTGGCAGCAGATTTGCCCAATGCAATGCATCTTTTGATTTCTTGACTGCTGCTGTGGGTGTTGACCGTGGATCAAAGTAAAATGAAATCCTTGATAACGTCCATATTTTCTCCATTTACCGTAATATTGCTTATTGGGCCAGTTGTGAGGATTTTTGTTTTCTTTATATTGAGGTGTAATCCATGTTGAAGCCTGTGTTCTTTGATCTTCATCAGTAAGTACTTCAAGTCCTCTTCACTTTCACCAAGCAAGGTAGTATCATCTGCATAATGCAAGTTGTTAATGAGTCTTCCTCCAATCCTGTTGCCTTCGTCTTCTTGTAGTCCAGTTTGTCAGATGGCTCAGCATAGACTGAATAAGTACGATGAAAGTTAACAACCCTGAGGCACACCTTTCATGATTTTAAAACACAGTATCCCCTTGTTTTGTTCAAGCAACTGCCTCTTTGTCTATGTACAGGTTCCTCACGAGCATGATTAAGTGTTCTCAGATTTCCATTCTTTGCAATGTTATCCCTAATTTGTTATGATCCACACAGTCAAATGCTTTTGCACAGTCAATAAAACACACGCAAACATTTTTCTGGTATCCTTTGCTTTCAGCCAGGATCCAGTTGACATCAGCAATCATATCCCTCCCTGGTTTCATATCCTCTTCTGAATCCAGCCTGAATTTCTGGATTCAGCAGCTTTTGAATGATCTTCAGCAAAAATTTACTAGCATGTGATATTAATGAAACTGTTCGATAATTTCCACATTTTGTTTGTTCACCTTTCTTGGGACTAGGCATACATATGGATCTCTTCCAGTTGGTCAGCCAGGTTGCTATCTTCCAAATTTCTTGGCATAGACCAGTGAGCACTTTCAGCTCTGCATCCCTTTGTTCAAACATCTTAATTGGTATTCCAATAATTTCAAAAGCCTTGTTTTTCACCAATGCCTTTAGTGCAGCTGGACTTCCTCCTTTAGTACCATGGGTTCCTGATCATATACTACCTCCTGAAATGGTTGAACATCGAACAATTCTTTTTAGTATAGTGACTCTGTGTATTCCTTTCATCTTGTTTTGATGTTTCCTGCCTCATTTAATATTTTCACAGTAGAATTCTTCAATATTGCAATTTGAGGCTTGAATTTTTTTCTTCATTTCTTTCAGCTTGAGAAATGACAAGCATGTTCTTCCCTTATGGTTTTCTATCTCCAGGCCTTTGCACATGTCATTATAATACTTTACTTTGTCTTCTCAAGCCACCCTTTGAAATTTTCTCCTCAACTCTTTTACTTCATCATTTCTCCCTTTTGCTTTAGCTACTCGAAATTCTAGAGCAAGCTTCAGAGTCTCTCTGACGTCCATTTTGGTCTTTGTTTATTTCTTGTCTTTTTAATGGCCTTTTACTTTCTTCATGTATGATGTCCTTGATGTCATTTCACCACTCATATGGTCTTTGGTCATTGGTGTTCAATGTGTCAAATCTATTCTTGAGATGGTCTCTAAATTCAGGTGGGATATACTCAAGGTTGTACTTTGCCTCTTGTGGCCTTGCTCTGATTTTCTTCAGTTTCAACTTGAACTTGCACATGAGCAATTGATGGTCTGTTCCACAATCTGCCCCTGGCCTTGTTCTGACTGATGATATTGAGCTTTTTCATTGTCCCTTTCCACAGAAGTAGCCAATTTGATTCCTGTATATTCTATATGGAGAGGTGTATAGCTGCCATTTATGTTGGTGAGAAAGGTATTTGCAATGAGGAAATCATTGGTCTTGAAAAACTCTATTATGTGATTTCTGGCATCATTTCTATCACCAAGACCATATTTTCCAACTACCAATCCTTCTTTGTTTCCAGCTTCCACATTCCAATCACCAGTAATTATCAATGCATCTTGATTGAATGTTCGATTAATTTCAGACCGCAGAAGTTGGTAAAAATCTTCAGTTTTTTCATCTTTTGTCTTTGTGGCTGGTGTGTAAATTTGAATAACATTTGCTTTAACTGGGGACATAAGAGTGGACGTGAGTAATTTGGGGAAGAGTAAGCACTTCCCCTTTGAAAATCTGTTTTTATTGTTTATGGTTTACTTTCAATATACAATAATAATGCCTTTCACTTTGCCAACACTGTCTCATGAATCGGGCTAAATCACAGACGAATGTAGCACCCGTGGAATGGTTAATGCCAGTGGGTGTATGTGCCTCAATCCCAGCAGTCTTATAGCTGCCTGGAAGTTTGAGGCACACCGTGTCTGCATGCGCAATTCAGATAGACAAAGCATACAGGATAACCTGTACCTGCTGCCATCAAGTGGATTCTGATTCATAGCAACTCTATAGGACAATATAGAACTGCACTCATAGGGTTTCCAAGGCTGTAACTCTACAGAAGCAGACTGCAAAGCCCTTAACCACTGGGCCACCAGGCCCCAGAGCATTCAGGATACTAACTCCTGTACCTGTGGGTATAATCTCATTTAGGAACAGCACTTTCTTTTTTATGTTAATGAGGCCATATGGATGTATGTTGTGCTTTAAATCAATCACTTTTGGTAAATAAAAGAGCAGATTAGGCACATAAGCAAGACAGCACAGATGGGGGAAGTTAGATGCCATGCCACTCGAAGATCGCTGAGGAACCCAAAACAGATGCTGAAAAGAGACAAAGCTCACCCCTCAGAGTCAACAGAGAGCCAGCCTTCCACTAGAGCCAGCGCCCTGAATTCTGAAGTCTAGCCTCCTAAACTGTGAGAAAGCAAATTTTTGTTTGTTAAAAACTCTCACTTGTGGTATTTCTTTTATAAAAGCACTAGAACACTAAGACACATGGACTTGAAGAAAAGGAGCTTTATAGGGTATGTAGAGAGAAACAACTCAAAAATGGAGAGAGGGGAAAGCTAGTGTTAGGAAAAAAGGAAAACAAAAACCAAAACCTTCCTTCTCGCCCTTGGAGAAGGCTGCCTTGCTTAAAACACTGTTATGTTATCATAGCAAGTTACCTAATATAAGAGGATGGATATTCCATGATCTACGATCTTATTATGTTGTTAAAAGGTGCCAACATTCATTCCCTGCCCACCTCCCCCCTCAAAAAAAAGAACTGATTTTTCTCTCTGTTATTAGTACTATGTTACTTAAAAGATTTTCTGGATTTCATTGAGAAAATTTCAAATTTTTATAAACACTAAACTATCAAAAATTTACTTAAAAGCTGTAGATACAGGTTCCTTTGTGTTTTCTAATTCAGATTCTCTTTCTGTAATTAAGAACATACAGTGTTACCTATGGAAAGTCTGAAAGTTTATACCATAGGAGATTTGTAAGGATCAACATTTTAGAAGCAGTGACTCTAAAACATGACAGTGATTTGTATTAGAATAAAAAAGACAACAAGCCAATGAGAAAACACATAGAGTAAGAAAGAAACAATGTGTATTATAAGCCACAAAATCAGTATAATAATCTATACAGGACTCCAATACCCTAGGAAAGCATGAGGGTATTTCAAATAGTCAACTCCTACAGGTTTTTAGTAATACCATATTTACTTAGGATTCATCATATCAAATCTACAAAGAGAATAGCTGTAAAAATAGCATTATTTTTTCTTTATAGTTATACAGGAAGTTGATGATGCAATTTGGCAGTACTGGCTGTTTACAGTTTCTTCTTCTAAAAGAAATATGTGCTGAAATGCAATGTTTGTCCCTGATCAAATTTTCCAAAATAGTTCTGAACAAAACAATAAATACTAACTGCCATTGTTGCTTACATTTAAGGAACTCATGGTATTATCTTGGTATTGCACTGAATAAGGAATAGGGTAGATTGAGAAAGAGAAAGAAGGAATGTTTCCCCAATTTAGATGTATATATACAAAATTTCTTTGAAATTACATTGCTTACTATCAAAGAATGTTGTGGGCTTATCCAAATAGATACCATAAAAAGCATTTCTGCATATCTTTAGATTTTAGGGATTTAGTGTTCATCATATCCAATCCATTAAGCTTCAGCTACCAAAAGCCATATATCCAGGTATATCTCTCTGTACCAGGAAATGTGATGGTAGAAATCATACAGGCTTAAGAAAAGAAGCTGGAGTTTCTACAGAAAATCATCTTCACCCGAAAGAAAAATGCAAATTATAATATATTAATGCGTTACTTCAATATATATATGCTAGAACTTGCTACCAGGCACTATTTTAAGCCCTGGAGGTATTGCAGTGAACAAAACAGACAAAAAACTCTGCCCTCTCAGGGCTTTTAGGCTAGTAGTGGAAGGAGACAATAAACAGAGTGAATAATTACAATATAAAGTTCTTTAGTGATAAAGCTAAGGAGAAGAGGAATAGGAAATGTAAGGGAGAATAAGATTTGATATATTAAATAGAAAGGCCAGAGGAGACCTTATGAAAGAAACACCTGGAGGAAGGAAGAGTGGAAGTTCTGAGGATATCCGAGGAAAGAGCATTTCAGACAGTGGGAAGATCAACTGTAAAGAAAGTAGGGAGGCCAGGTGGCTAGAACAGAGTGAGCGCAACAGAGTACAAGGAAGTGAGGTAAGAGCCAACTGCTGGTCATGCATGTACAGACTTAGACATTCTTGTAAAGACTTTTTACTGGGAATATGTTGAGAGAATTTTGAGCAGAGGATTGTTTTTGTTTTATTTTGTTTCCCGCCTCCTTCTTTTCTACTTTGACATAATCCCTCTGGCTGCTGTGTTAAGAGTACCATACATAGTACAAGAGAAAAAGAAGGAAGGCTATTTGAAAGATGTTCCAGCTAACTTCCTTTGCCTCTCCAGATGCACTTTCCACCCTCTTTACCCTTTTCTGTGCTCTGGGAAGCTCACCTGTATGTACTACCTCAGTAGAACTCCCAGGATAACCTGAGGAGATCAGAGGAAGAAAGAAGAGTAGGTCCAAATCTATTTCATTGGCTTTACCCTATTTGTCTAGTGTTTGTTATGTTCTTCACTGAAAGGTCACTCACTGCTCCTTAAATCTGCCAACTTTTACTGGGCTCTCAAACTTTCCATGTTCCTCCCCTTCTCCTCAATCTTCTAGGCCCAAGGATGAAAATACCATAGCTGCCACTAGCTCCAGTCCTTACACTCATACCTCTGTAAAATGTCTTTGTAAATATACTTCCTTGAATTATCATATTCAAGTATGTTATCTGTTTACTGTTGGGAGCTTGATTGATACAAAAGTGTTTATAATAATGTAAAAAATACAGACAATAAACAACTAAATATGTAATATAATTTCAGGTAACACAAAGTGCTAATAAGAAAATAATGATAGCTTATACCAGAATGCTGGCAGCAGTAGTGTTGAGAATTAGTCACCAATTTGGATATAATTGTAAAGATGTGGGCAATAGGATTTGATAAGGAATTGAACATAGGGTATGAAAGGACATAAGCCTATGATTATTTATCTTAGTATCTGGAAGAATAAAGTTTTTACCGAGGTGGAACAGGCTGGAAGAAAAGCATATTAGGGGAAAGTATGATACCAGGAGTTCAGTTTTAAATAAGTGAAGTTTGAGATTCCTATTAAACTCTTAAGAGGATAAGTCTTGGATGCATGCGTTTGGAGTTTAGGAAGAGGTCTAACTTTTAATACACATTTGGGAATCATACACGTATAGATAGATAGTATTCAAGTTTGTTCAGGCTGGCTGAAAATCACTAAAGGATTTAGATAGGAAAGAGTTTAAATGTATAATTCTTGAAGCTCTAAAGTTTAAAGTTCAGGGAAATAAGTTGACTGAGAAGGAATGGACATAAAAGTAGAAAGAAACCAGGCAGATTTGGGGCCAAAAGGGAAGTGGAAAGGTGTTTTAGGAAGGAGAATGTTCAACTGTGTCACATACCGTTGATGGTCCAGGGAAGATGAGTTCTGAGAACTGACACTGGATTGAACTAGAATTTATGGAAGGAAGTCAGAGCTAAAGATAAGTAGCACAGGTGCAGTCGTGGCCACAGCTTGGCCCAAAGTTAAACTGCTTGAAAATTCTGGAACTGATATGAGAACGATTCAAACAACAGTCACATGCAGGTGACTAGGGATCCCTGACTGTAGATTCAATTTTTGCCTGTTTAAAAACTTGATTATTAACTTTAATTTAGCAGTGTTCTATCCTGAGGAACGGAATTTGCTGTAGAGAAGGAAGGAATTTAACTTCATTACTTTAAACAGGTCTGTTTTGCTGAGATGTTTTATAACGAGCACTTGTTATTTTGGTACTTAAAATAAAAAAGAACACATCCAACAGTTTATGTGACGTGGATTTATGTTTCCATTTTTGTGGCAAAAGAGGAAAAACAAAATAGAATCTTAAGTGAGTGTGTTTTATTTTATAACTTTAAGCAGATAAAGACTTGGAATATTTCCCTGAAAATGCCCCACTTAAAAATATTTCTTTTTTTTTTTTCTTTTCAGATGCCATTGAGTTGATTCCGACTCATGGCTACCCCTGTCAGAGTAGGAGAGTGCTCTGCAGGGTTTTCAATGTTTGGTTTTTTGGAGGTGGATCACCAGGTCTTTCTCCTGAGGGGCCTCTGGGTGGACTTGAACTGCCAACCTTTCAGTTAGCAGCCAGATATTTTAACCATTTGCACCATCAAAAAGGAAAAGGGAAAAAAAGACCTCAATATAATGCTAAATGAGAGAAATTAACCACATTTTACTTATCACTTTCAGTAAGGGCCCAGAAGTTAACCATTTTAGATAAGACTATCACACAGGTTACAAGTAAGCAAAATAAAATTGACAAGAAACTCAGATACTACTCCTTAAAGCGTAATCAACAGTTTTGTGTGTCTCACAAAACACTGAGGGTTTGACATTCTAAATACCTCTCTGAAGACAAGATATTAGAAAGTTGTCCCATTTTACCTGCTTCAGTGAGCATTAGTAGGCTAGAGATTTTGTGACACTTTGAATTACACACTTTGTAAATTCTAGATACGCAGTTCACACAAACACCCTTAAAAAAACAAAATAAAACTGAACAGAAAACCCAGAGGCACTGATCGTAAAATTCATTGGTGAACCATGCGGTGGGTTGCAACATACCCTGGTCAGCATTTACACCAAGCATATTTTCATCAACACAGCTGTGATCTCCTCAGTTTAAGTAAAACATTTGACACAACATACATATTTTTGTGCCGATAACCCACTGCACTATACATAGGAATATTAAGTTGACTAAACATAGAAAGGTGAGCAGAAAGAGTCTTTAAGCATATCAGATAAATGCAGTTAAACATGTGGCAGCCCAAAGGGAAATGCTATCAATTCCTTATATTAGACAATGATTTTTTCTCTCATTGATTATTTGAGTAATAGCTGTGTTATTGTTGTTAGATGCTGTCTAGTTGGTTCTGACTCATAGCCACCCTATATACTACAGAATGGAACACTGCCTGGTCCTGTGCCATCCTTACAGTTGTTGCAATGTTTGAGCCCATTATTGCAGCCAGTGTGTCAATCCATGTCTTTGAGGGTCTTCCTCTTTTTCACTGACCCTCTGCCAAGCATGATGTCCTTCTCCAGAGACTGAACCCTCCTGATAACACGTCCAAAGTAAGTGAGACAAAGTCTCGCCATCCTTGCTTCTAAGGAGAATCCTGGCAGTACTTCTTCCAAAACGGATTTGTTCATTCTTCTGACGGTCCACGGTATATTGAGTATTCTTCACCAATACCATAATTCAAAGGCATCAGTTCCTTTTCGGTCTTCCTTATTCGTTTTTCAGCTTTCTCATGAATATGAGGCAATTGAAAATATCATGGCTTAGGTCAGGTGTACCTTAGTCCTCAAAGTGATGGCTTTGCTTTTTAACACTTTAAAGAGGCTGTAGTAGCTGACTATGACTATGATTTCAAGCAAATCTGTGTTGAAATTCAGACTCCCAAGCTATGCAACTTGAGCTAGTTGTTTCTAAGCCCTTCTCTAAGTGGAGGTAATATGCTCTCTGACTTTTCAGAATTAAATGAAATAATTGCTTTTCTTTTTCTGTCAATGATAAAATGCTTTTAAAAGTATTTTTATTATCTTATTAATCATAATTGACTATCTTACCTCCTCTAGTCATTCAAGCATTAATTGAAAACAAAGAAAACAAATAAATATTTTCCCATCACATCTGCCTTCATTGTTCTTCCCAAGATCTTTGCAGGAATCTTTTCCTCACCTCTCTTTTTTCTAAGCTCAGCATCACCTCTTCAAAAAGGTCTCCTTTGACCTCCCTGTTTGAAAGAAACTCCTTAAGCCATCACTAACCACCCTCTTGGTCTCCATTATTTTCTTGTGAGCACTTTGTAATATCTGAATTACATTATGTATTTACTTCTTTACCTGTTTATTGTCTGCCTCATCCCCTAGAAATTAAACTCCATGAGGACAGGAATTTTTGTTGTGTTTTTTCACTGTTGTCCTACTAGAGCGTAGAACAGCTTCTGGCACAAACTACAGGCTAATTTAATATTCATTCAGTGAGAAACAAAGTTACAAAGCAACTCGCCCTAGCAATTTTAGCATGTATTTTACCCAATCTGTTTTACTTTATGATTCTTTGAATAAAGAAAAAAAAATGTAGACTTTCCCCATTGATGGCAGGCAGTCTTGAAGTTATTAAGTTGCTCTGATTTCACACAATATGTACATCACACTGCTAGTACATTTAAACATATATTTCTTATGAAGATAGCTGATTGTGGAAAATGATCATCTATTTTTTCTGCTCATTTCCTCCAAAGACAGAATGGTGCATTCTCATAATGGAATTCACAAGTATAAAAGGCTCGGCTAGAGACTTGACTTGAGCAAGAACATGTTCTCATGTATGAATAATGTACAGTTAATGTGATTCAGTAGCGTATACTTTTTACATGAAAATGTGGCTATGACTACTCCAGGAATGGTGTAAATGTAAAATTCACTTTTAAAAACACAAAGTACCTGTCTCTTCCAGAAAATCAATCAGTATAACAGATTTAAAGACAAAATTTTAAATTACATTTTTTTTTTTCAAACCGCTTTTCCGAGTCTTCCTTTCCCTTCTCCTAAGTACTACCCAGGTTCTCTCTATTATAACCTCTGTATCTTCTCCTGATTATTTTATCCCCATTACAGTATATTAGAAAGGCCTTTCTCCTGGGAATTCTCTTCATCTTTCACTCACATCGTGGCCCATTTCTTCTTACTTAAGCACATTTCAATGTCACTATAAAACAGTTTCTTTTTGTTTTCATGTGATTCTTCTTATAATTTCAAACTTAGTCCATCATTCAAATTTTCAATTTTTTGTATAAATGTAGTTGGGCAATCAGCTCTGTCTACCCAGATTTCTGTAACTAAAACGCCTCTTAATCCATTTCATTGTGATATGGGATACCAGGAAGTGTGGAGTACAAATCTTCCCATGCAAGTGTTTCAGATTATTTAAAAATATAGTATGGTCTATGAGGGAGTTGGAAGTCCTGGTGGTGCAGTGGTTAAGAGCTACAGCTGCCAACCAAAGGGTCAGCAGTTCGAATCTACCAGGCTCTCTTTGGAAACTCGATGGGGTGGTTCTACTCTGTCCTATAGGGTCTCTATGAGTTGGAATCAACTTGATGGCAACGGGTTAGTTTGTTTTTATGAGGGAGCTAGAAGATACTAAGAACAAACCTTTGTTGGGCAACTACTATGCTAAGCTGTGAGCATATATTGCTGAGTAAGATAGGTGTAGTTCCTGCTCTCTTAGTATTTAAGATGTTTTGAAGTGGGGGATCTGGGAAGTTAAATAATTTATGTAAGGTTACCCCATTGCTGGTGGTGAAGTTGCACAAGTTCACTCAATTTTACTGAAAGGACTCCACCTTCATAGGTCAGTAAATTAGAACATTTTTTTAAATGAAAAACTAAGATTCTTAAAGAATGTTCAAAATGTCAGTAAAGGTTAGTTACTAACATGGAGAAAGCAAGAGACTTGAAGTCAAAAAAACTTTAGTTTGAATGCATTCCCCAAAGTCCTAGTTTTGTGACACTGTTCAAAACATTTAACCTCTCTCCACTCTATTTCCTCATCTATACAAAACGGGAGCACTAATACACACCTCAAGGAGCCCTGGTGGCACAATGATTAAGTACCCAGCTGCTAACCAAAAGGTTGAAGGTTGGAACCCACCCAGCCACCTCTGTGGGAGAAAGGCCTAGTGATCTGCTTCCATAAAGATTACAGCCTACGTAACCCTATGGGACAGTTGGGACAGTTGTACTCTGCCACATGGGGTACTATGAGTTGAAACCAACTCGTTATCACCTAACAACCATATGCACTTCATAGAATTATCATGAGCAATAACATAAAGAGCTTAGAGTCAGTTCCTAAGGGCTAAGAGTAAGTCTTCTATTCAATATATGCAATAAATTTATGGAAAGCGTCATCTCACTTTGTTTCCCTCTCTTCTGCTTTAATGGACCACAAGGATTTCCACGTCCTTATCTCTGGAAACAGTGAACATGTTAAAGGGATTTTGCAGATATGATTAAGTTAAGGATCCTGAGATAGGGGAATTAGCCTGGATTAGCCAGGTGGTCCCACTGTAATCACAAGAGTTTTTATAAGATGAGTCAGGAGTTCAGAGTCAGACAAGGAGGCGTGATGATGGAAGTAGATGTCAGAGTGATGTCATTGCTAGAAGGGGGTACATTAGCCAAGGAATGCAGAAAACCTCTTTAAGCAAGGAATTAATTCTCCCTTAGAGTGTTCCAAAAGGAATGAAGCTTTGCCTAAACTTAGATTTTAGCCCATAAGACCCATTTTGAGATATCTAACCACTAGAATTGTAGGAAAATAAACTTGCATTGTTTTAAGCCACTAAGTGTATTATGGAGCCCTGGTGGCTCAGGGGTTAAGAGCTTGGCTGCTAACTAAAAGGTTGGCAATTTGAATCTACCAGCTGCTCCTTTGAAACCCTATAGGGTAGTTATACTCTGTCCTATAGGGTCATTATGAGTCAGAATTGACTCAATGGCCAAGGTTTGGTTTTGTTTTTTTAAGTGTATGGTAACTTGTTACAGTAGCAATAAGAAACAAATACAGAAACCCACTGTAAAAACAAACAAACAAAATGGATCTTTACAGGGAGCTGAATTCTGGTTCAATGTTGAAGAAACCAAAAAAGCTATGAAAAGCTGAGTAGATCTACTCCCAAACAAAGCTGATCTGAGCTTGTGAGTTCTTGAACAAAATGTCTTCTAACCATGCTCTTACTTTTGCTCAATGGAATTGGGTCCTTTGGTATTCCACATATTAAAGTCCCTTTATAGTAAGAATAATAGTACATATTCATCAATACTTAGACTATTCTAGTCAGAGCTCCAAGTTCATTGATAGAGTATATTATATAATATATATTATATATATAATAAAAATTTTTTTTTAATATTATCTCTCAAAGAGATAAGGTACTATAAACTGGGTACTGTTATTATTTGATATTTGCAGATGGAGGAACTGAGGCATAGAAAACAACTTGCCTAACACCATGTAACTAGTTAATGGCACAGCATAGAGTCAAGTTAGTAGATAACCAGGGTAGAAAGCCACCCTGCTCCTCACATTTAACCATCTCAAAACTATAAATATCAATCATAATTTTGCATTAGTAGATAACAGCTGGAAGAATGGAATTTTTAGTGCAGGAAAACTGGACACATTTTATGTATAGAGAGTAGTTTATCATTGAGTTACTTATAAATTATAGGCTAAGGATAATAACTATTTGTGGGTTAAAAAAAGACAACAGAAAGCAAATAAAAAGGAGGGCTAAAACAAAGTAGGTGTATGCTAAAAACAAACTTTGATTTTTCTTTTAAAGTTTCACAAAGTTGTCCAGGCCCCCAATTTTAGGAAAGGAAACTCCTGTTTATTATGTCTTCCTGCTTTCAGGTCTCAAATTCTAAATCTTTATCAACATTATTGTAAATTAACCACACATTTTATTTTTAGAAATATGTAGTCTGATCTAAGACAAAACCATCATTCATAACATGATTTCTATAGAAAAATGCAGTCTGAGTTCCAATTGACAAATAAGCTTTTGGATGACAACCGGGGGGCCTTCGAGATTGCTTGTAGGATAATTTGGCAAGTGGCACGGAACACAAAGTTAATCAGTTAAAAATACTTGTGACTTGGTGAGTCTTAAGTTACTTTAAAATGTTGTCCTCCCAGCTAGAATCTTCAGATGAAGTGTTTTACTATCTTCATTCTCAAAATTTAGCATGTCATTTTTGAACACACAGAATGCTAAAATTCTTATACAATATGGCTTCTCTCTAGACATTATATCATGAATCACCTAGTAGAAATTTTTAATTGAACTGTTTACACTAAGGTTGTCTTTGTAGCACAGCAAATATGTTCATTACATCTGCTCCAATAAGCATCTACTAAAAATCACAATGTCTTTTGAATTACATGGACTTTACCTCTAAAGTTTCCAGTCTGATACTACAGGCTTTTTTCTGCATATCTTTTCAAGACCACTGATTTTGATTTTCCTGTAACTATCTACTTGAGATCATAACCTCCTATTTCCCAAATGAGAAGTTTTAATTGACAAATGTAAAGCAACAATTATCTCTTAGAGTTCAACTCACATCTTCAAAAGGGTACTTTTACATTAAACTTCTTCCAAGACCACAAAGAGGGATGATAAAGATGTTTGTTACACTTTAAAATAATGTGAATATTGCTTTCTCTATTATATTTCAATGGTTGTATATCTGTGTGCAATCTGGTTTCTTGCAACATCTTATTGTCTATATTTTCCTAACTGCTTATGATTTTCAAAACTCTTTTTGTGTGATATCCAATTATCAGTTATTATATGATTGCTTACATGAATCAACGTATTTTGATACTTTTGTCTCATAATGTCAACAGACCCCTATTGTAAGGATTGCTAAACCAGTTATATTGTCAGGTTTGATGGTAGTTTACAATGGTCAGAGTGTTGGTTGTGCATGGCTTCTCTTGCTGAAAAAAAAAAAAAAAATGTTGACTCAAAAAACACCTAAAATCTATTACTATATCATAAAGGGGCAAGGATGTTACTTTCAAAATAAATAGATTTTCAAAAGAGAAACATGACATCAGCAAAAACAGCATACTAAAAAAAAAAAATACTAAAGACCTCTGAAAACTCTCTTCTACATGGAAGCAGTGAGAAATCTTGCCAAAATCGTCAGTGCCAACTTTTTTCAGGCCTCAAAGTAGCTAAGGGCTTGCAGCAATTTTGAGACTGTTTAAAAAACAACCAAAAAACACCAAAACAAAACAAAACAAAAGCTGAATCTCAGCCAGAACGGTAATCTTTGTTGAATTTTAACTTGCCACAGTCACAATTTTGGCTGCTTGGCTAACTGGTAACCTTGAAAATCACCATTCTGCAATCTCAGTGAAAACAGACTCAAAGCCACCTGTAGGGGCAAGACTGGGTTAGAGCTCTTCCAAAGTCCTATTCCCAAGTAATTACCATCATTTAACCTGTTTGGCACTTCCCTGGATGACCTACTTACAAGGCTGTCATTATTTTACCTACTTCAGAGCTTGCCCAGGGCAAAAGCCTTTTCTCTGGGAGTATTTGTCAAAAACAATTATAGGCAATTTTTTAACATCTTGGTGCTCTGGGTTGTGGATAACAGTTGGAGAAAACAAAAGATTAACTGAAAAACATAAAAGGAAAACCTAGAGAATCAAATGTCCACAGGAACTTTGACAAGCTCCAGTGTATTCCTATGAATCTAGAATTCCATGTATATGCACAGGGCTGTGCATCCACAGGGCTCTGCACATGCAGAGGGCTCTGTGCCCACTGAGAAAAGACCTAAGAAGGGCCTAGTTTCTCACTTCTAGATGACCTAGGGACTCTGTGCAAACAGTAAGTGAAGGATAAAATGGTATATTCAACTGTCTGGCTGAGTGTTGAGGGTGCGCCTCAGGACACACTCAGAGTCCCTCAGCTAAGACTGGGAGATTTCTTGGTTCAAGGTGACATTTAAGAAAAATTTTCTCCAATCATTAGCTAACCTCTAGGCTAATTGTGCAGAGACTTCAATGGCCACACACAATAAAGAACACAGATTATATAAAATTAGTTATAAACAAACAATAAAAAAGCAACCAAAAAAAACTCTGTGAGGGGAGAGGTTCTGATTTTCAGAGTTGCCACATCATATTATTGAAAATGCTCAGTTTTCAAGAAAAAAATTACGAGATATGAAAAGAAATAACAGATGGCAGCTACACAGGAAAAAAATAAAGCAATCAATAGAAAGGATTTCTGAGAAAGCTCAGATATTGGACTTGCTAGGCAAAAAATTTAAATTCAATTATTTTAAATATGTTCAAAGGATTAAAGAATACCATGCTTAAAGAACTAAAAGTAAGTGCAAGAAGTGTTTCACCAAATTAAAATAAAACCAGCTGTCATCAAGTTGATTTCGACTAAGAGTGACCCAATAGAGTAGAACTGTATTCATAGGGTTTTTAGTGGCTGATTTTTCAGAAGTGGATCACCAGGCCTTCCTTCTGAGTCAGCTCAGTGTAAATAGAGGATATCGATAAAAAGATTATAGAAATATAAAATATAGAAATTATAAAAGTGACTCAAATAGAATTCTAGATTTGAAAAATAAAAATAACTGAAGTAAAAATTGTACTTGAGCAGCTTAACAGCAGATTTAAGTAGGCAGAAAAAAGAACCAACAAACTTATAGTTCAATTTAGATTATCCAATATGAAGAATAAAAAGAAAAAAAAAGAGTGAAGAAAATCCAACAGAGATTCAGAGACTTCTGAAACACCATCAAGCTTACCAACATACAAATAACGGGAGTCCTAGAAAGAGAGGAAGAGAAGAAAGGGGCAAAAATAATATTTTAAGTATTAATGGCCCCAAAATTTTCAATAAAAATATTAATATGCCCAACCAAGAAGTCCAACAGACTCAATTTAACAAAAGAAGTGCAAGACATAAAAACTGAAAACTATATAATATCAAATTACAGAAGTTTTGTTTTTTTTTTCCAGAAATTGTCAAACTAATCCTAAAATTCATATGGAAACACAAAGTGCCTAGAATAATCAAAAGAATCTTGAAAATTAATAACAAAGTTGGAGGACTCATAATCCTGATGTGCAAATCAAGACACTGTGGTACTGGCACAAGGATAGATACATAGATCAATGGAATAACACCAGGAGTCCAGATGTAAACATACGTTTATGGTCAGTTGATTTTTGACAATGGTGCCAAAACAATTCAATGGAGAAAGAATACCTTCAACATACGTTATGGGACAAATCTCTATCCACTTGCAAAAGAATGAAATTGAGCTTCTACCTCATACCATACACAAAAATAAGTAAAAATGAACCAAAGCACTTAAGGTAAAAGCTAAAACTATACAATTCTTAGAGAGAAATTTAAAGGTAAATCTTAGTGACTTTGGCTTATGCAATGGCCTCTGAGAAATGCACCTAAAACACAAGCAACCAAAGAAAAATAAGCTTTATCAAAGCTGGAATATTTTGTGCTTCAAAGAACACTAGTAAGAAAATTAAAAGAAACTCCACAGAACGGGAGGAAATATTTGCCGGTCATATACCACATAAGGGTCTAGTATCCAGAATAGATAAAGAGCTTTAAAATTCAACAATAAAAGGACAAATAACCCAATTAGGAAATGAACAAAGGATTTGGATGGACATTTCTCCAAAGAAGACATACAAATGGCCAATAGCACATGAAAAGATGCTCAGCATCATTAGTTGTTATGGAAATGCAAATCACAACCACAAAGAGATATCAATTACAACCATTAGGATGTGAGCTGTTGACCTTTTGGTTAGCAGTTGTAGCTCTTAACCACTGTGCCACCAGGGCTCCCAACAAAAGCAAGTCTTGGTGATGATGTGGAGAATTTGGAACCCTCTTCCCTTGCTGGAGGGAATGTAAAATTGTTCAGCAATTTCGGAAAGCAACTTGGTAGTTCCTCAAAAAGCTAAGTGTAGAGCTACCATATGACCCAGCAATTCCACTCCCAGGAAAGCAATTGAAAACATGTGTTCCTACAAAAGCTTGGATACTAATGTTCATAGCAGCGTTATCTATAACAGGCAAAAAGTAGAAAAAAAAAAAGAAATCCCAATATCCATCAATTTACGAATGGACAAACAAAACATGGCACATCCATACAATGGAATATTATTCACCTATCAAACATGGATGAACCTGGAAAATATCATGCTAAGTGAAAGAAGCCACACAAAATGCCACATATTGTATGATTAATTTTATATGAAATGTTCAAAATAGGTAAATCCGTGGAGAAGGATAGTAGATTAGTAGTTGCCAGGGGCTGTGGGGAGGTGACTGCTAATGGGTATGGGGTTTCTTTTTCTACCTGGATTTAGATAGTAGTGATGGGAGCCCTGATGGCACAATGGTTAAGTGCTATGGCTGTCAACCAAAAGGTCAGCAGTTCTAATCCACCAGCCACTCCTTGAAAACCCTATGGGGGCAGTTCTACTCTGTCTCATAGAGTCGTCATGAGTCAGTAGAGACTACGGGGCAACAGGTTTTTTGTTTACTGTTTTTTTTTTGGCGGGGGGTGGGGATGGTGGCACAAAATTGTGAATATACTAAAGACTTCTGCACTGTATACGTAAAAAGAAAGAATTTCTTGGTATATGAATTGTACCTTGATAAAAAAGGAAAAAGAAAAAATAATTATGAATAAATATTAAAAATTGATTAAAAATTTAAAAGAAGAGAGACAATGAAAAATTAGCAGTAAACTGCATTAGAGTAACCTGGTTTCAACTGATTCAATTGATTCCATTGATTCAAGACAGCCCCTAGAGTATCTGTATACTTGAATGAGAAGGAATGCCAAGAACACGCTGTTTTAATCAATGTATTAGGCTTCCAAGTTTCACAAGGTTTTCATGTAAAAACTAACATAGTTCCTAAGAAACCAGATATGAAAAGAGTGGAAATTATTTTATAAAATTAAGCATCGCATGGGCCTAATGATTATTACACAGACCACTTACCAGCCCTCAGAAATCCTTTAACAGAGAGTCTACACTCATGTATACACACTGGTAAAAAATCGTGCAAATTTCTGTGTCTACTCCTAGGCCAGGAGGCAAATCTTTGCTTCTAAGCTGATGGGTTTATATATACACACACAACGAGACGGGCAGCATCTGAGCTGAACCAGATATATCAATTACTCACATTAATGTATAGTTTAAGAGGATTTCTTCATCTTCAAACCCAGAGAGGGAAGAACTCAATTGACATATAGACTTTCATTTCTTCCTGTCCAGAATGATTTGTGGCCTGTCATTCTCACAACAGGTTGGAAGAGAAGATTGACATTCTGACAGTCTCCTTATCTCTATTTGAGAATACACAACTGGGTGGAGTTTTCTGAACTGATATGTCATAGACGGAGGAAGATTACTAAAAAACAGATGTTGAGAATTGCAAATAATTATAAACAATGTAGAAGTAACCTCCTTTGATCAATTATTCCTTGTAGAAAAGGGATTCTCCAGGTGTGTCATATTTTTTAGATACTTCCACAGTTGAAACCCAGCTGTAATCGTTCCTTCTTTCTTTGGGCTAAAATAACGTATTCTGTGTACCTCTGGAAATCAAGAGCTTACAAAGTAAAAAAGTCATGTGTTATACTGCACCTCGTGTAGAAGATTGCTTTTTATGTGTTTGTTCCTTATTACACGTTAATATCCTTGATAGTAGGTAACACGTTATTTTTAACTCCGCCTGTGTATGGATCTGAACCAAGTTCTTGAAACTATTGTCAAGTTATTGAATAATAACTAATTATTAAATGGAGCCATGGTGGCACAGTGTTTTTAAGAGCCTGGCTGCTAACCAAAAGGTCAACAATTTGAATTTACCAGCGGCTCTTTGGGACGTACACTCCTATGCCCAGCCCAGTGCCGTCGAGTGACATATGTATGTCATACTCCCATAGGACGTATAAATGAGCATATTGAATTTCATTCATTGGTCAAATTAAATCACAACCTAAGCAGTTAAGAGCCTGCATATCTTTTTGATGAATATATTTATGCTCCAATTTTTTAAAATTCTGTCATTCAGAACATAATGTGAAAGATGCAGTCATTTATGAAAATGGCATTAAAATACTGCATTTTCTGAAATACATATTTTAAGTTTTATAAATCAGAGATTTCTACAGTAGAACTTTATTTCATTTCGATTACTTGAAAAACGTAAAAGTCTGTTCAAAGATGCGTGTAACAACCCAGCAGCTATAAATGCCTTTACTACGTTTAGGGAATTTTCCAAGATAGAGTGCATGCCTCTTGGGTCTAAGACTGGCAAGTTTTCACCTCTTGTTCCATAGTCATAAAGTTGAAGTTGAACAGATGGCCTCCCAGTAAGAGATACTTCCCAATCTCCTTCAAAGAAGGGTTTAATGGGTTACGAGGAGAAGGGATTGTTGCAGCTTTTGGATCATCTCCAATGTAACAGACAGGTCAGTTTCTCCTGTGCTAGTGTTCTCTTTTCCTTTTCCTGTGAATTTTAACAAAGATGTACTTGCAATGGATGTCTGGCTACGCAATTGATGATAGAAACCTTGGGGATGGCAGAATAAGAAAATAGAAAGATCTAGGCCTAGAATAAGCAGTAGAGCACAACCCGCCTGCAGCTTGGGTATTCGGCTTGGGAGAAAGAAATGTACTTCTCTGTCCTAGGAAAAGCAAGATTTAGATGCTGGTGATGCACAGAAGTGGGCCCTGTAAAAGGTCTATTCCAATGACAGTATGCACGCATATTTCTAAATTTTTGATAAGCTCATTAAATGTGTATATATCTGTATTATATGTTATATATATTTATCAAACAAGGGGCTGATCTTCCACATAAACAAAGAAAGTAGTGACAACGTAGTTGGTCTGAAAGACACCTCTGGAATTTTCCTTACAAAATTTCTATGACTGGGATACCATGGACTTCAGAGATCCATCACTGAAAAGACATTTCTTTACTGTAAGTACGATATACCAAGTAAAATATAAATAACATTTATTGATTGATGATACTAATGATATAGTAATCACATGGCTACTAGTTTCACTTTAACAGAGACCTTCAGTCATTTAATCTTAAATAATAAATAGTATAAAAACTTCAAGACCCATGGAAGGGCTAGGAGTATGAGGGTAAAAGTAGGGGTGACAGTGGAGAATTTCAGCCCCAAACTCACACCACATAGCAGTTTTTTTTTTTTTTCTTCATTTATAAAGCACATTGGGCTTTCTAAATGTTTAGACTACAGAACTACAATGTTGTTCAAATCTTTCTTGTTAAATTTGCTACCATCTAGTTCATAGCCTGTAAGTGCTATTCCAACTTTCTGATCTCTTGCCAATTCCAATTCTTTATCTCCATTTTTACTTATAATCTCATCTCTTACCACCAGTAAGTTGATCAGGATTATTCCGTGTATGTTCACATATTATCTTTATTTGAACTTTTTTTTTCTGACCTCTCCTTGGAATCTCAGAGTAAGAAGTAGATTCCTTCTCTTCTCTAAAATTCACCCCTCTACTGGAGTTCTTAGTTGCATTTTCTTCTAATTCCTCTGAAATATTATTTCTAAATATCTCCTCTCTAGCATTTTCCATGATACTTCTCTCTTTTTTTTTTTATAATTTAGATAAGAAGGCTTTTTAAAATATCATAAATCATCAGACATATCAAACCACACATATACACAAACACAATCTTCTGTGGTCATTACTTCTGATTGCTTTCCTATTATTCTTCCCTCCTTTTCCACTCCAAATGCTCACATGATAATATTTAATTATTGCCCCTACATTTTCATTTGGAGCCCTGGTGGCATACTGGTTAAAGAGTCTGGCTGTTAACCAGAAGGTCAGAAGTTTGAATCCACCAGCCGCTCCTTGGAAACCCTGTGGGGCAGTTTTACTCCGTCCTATAGGATCACTATTTTTTATAGGATCGCTATTTTTTATAGGATCGCTATGAGTCAGAATTGACTGGACAGCAACCGGTTTACATTTTCATTTATCTCTTCAAACTTCCACTTCAATTACTTCAGTGAAATTGCTGTAAGGTCAACAAAAGTCTCCTTCTCCCAAAGTTCACTCATTTTTCTCAGTCCTTTTCTTTCTTTCAGCCATTTAAGAGTTATCATACTCCTTGAATTCTGCATTACAAGTGTAATTGTTTATGACTCCCTTCTTTTGAAAGTTGTCTTCTCTTTCGTCTGTAAAAACACAGTATTCTTGTTTCTCTCCCTTCTTTGTTCATTCCTCCTAGCCTCTGTCAGTTCCTTCTCTTTTACCATAAAACCCAACCCAGTGCCGTCGATGTCCTTTAAATGTGTCCATTCCCTCTGACTTAGATTTAGAACCTCTAGGGTTCTTTGGAAATCCTGGTGGCTTGGTGGTTAAGAATTTGGCTGCTAACCAGAAGGTCAGCAGTTCAAATCCACCAGGTGTTCCTCGGAAACCCTATGGGGCAGTTCTACTCTGTCCTATAGGGCCACTATGAGTCAGAATCAACTCACCGGCAATTTGTTTTGGAAACCCTGGTGGTGTAGTAAAGTGCTATGGCTGCTAACCCAAAAGGTCTGCAGTTTGAATCCACCAGGCACTCTTTGGAAACTCTATGGGGCAGTTCTACTCTGTCCTACAGGGTTGCTATGAGTCAGAATCAACTCCTCGGCAACAGGTAAGGGTTCTTTGCTAATGCTGACCTTCTAGAAATGTTCATTTCTTTATTCTGAAGAACTGGTAAGTTAGGATATTGCCTTTAACATGAACTTTACCTATTTATTTATTTCTTCCAACTCCTATTTCAAGAGCCCTTATTTCTGAAGCCCCTCTAACATCCTCAGCTTACAAAATGCTTCTTTGAAATCTGTTGCATCTATAGTCTGCCTAATATTGGGGAGCTCCTGACCCAACACCATACTTTACTTTTCATTACTTTTTGCTTGGTGTATTTTTTCTGGTTTAAGTGTGCTTTTTTTTTTTTTTCTTTGTAAGCACCAATGACCTATTTAATATTCCTCATAAATACCTAAGAAAACTTTTGAGTTTATTTTACTTGAAGCCTTATCAAAATAATGTGGCATTTTAGTCACTTTTAGAACCTCTAGGGTTCTTTGGAAACCCTGGTGGCTTTGGTAATTCATGAAGAACCTCCTGTAGCCAGCAATTCCATTTGCTTTTGCAACTACACTTAAGAAATCCAGAAAAGTAAAACTTCAAGAAAATAAATTTCTAGCTTTTTTCAAATCCAACTGGCACAGCCATTTTTTTTTTTAACTTTTAACTTTCTCATCCCCTATATCCTTGAGAAGAAAAAGAACACTATCTCTTGACCAAAGCTTAATTTCATCTAAAAAACAGGAAAGAGAGAGAAGAGTTTATTTCAATTCTTTCTGTGAAACTAATAGTGTTACTTGTTCAGGAAATGCCTGCCATTTTTTTTTTTTCCCCAGTAAGTAAAGATGCCCTATACTATGAAGGCTTGCCATTTAAAGAACAACCAGGAAGCAATTCATTGAAGAGAAATTGTTAAGGATAGGTTTCTTGCTGCATTCCAATCATGTTCTTTTCAAAACCCGGATTTATGGATTTTAAAGAAATCCTGAGGGGGCTCTCTTTTCCTTTTGTCCCACTGAAATATCATCATTAAACTCCTCTAAAAATGGTTTCTGATATGATTCTGCTTTCCAGCTGAGGCAACATTTTCTATAAGTAATAACAAAACAGTTGAACTGAGTAAAAGCAAACTGGGCAGATAGGAATATCAATCCTGATGGGACCAAAGGGAGCCCTGTGTTAACTTCTAAGTACCTGAACTTTTCTGAACCAGTTGGTTTTGACCGAAATTGGAAATGCTCTTTTACTTTCGAATCCCTGCCAGAGGGGGCTGCTACGGTAGACTTGTCTAGCTATTTTTCTTCTTTTGTCAGAGGAATTCAAGACAGGAGATGTCAATGTGTATGCTTAAGCGTAAAAGTGATCATTTTTTTAACCACTGGTGGGAAAGTAGTTTGCCAGTGGGGAGTTAAGTGTTGAAGTCTGGCATTAATCCAGTAGAGAAGGACCAATAGATCACAGATAACCATACAGTATATGATGGTGAGTTTTTTTGCTTAAAATGAGAAAAAAAAAAAAAGGTGAGACAGGAGATTTTTCATAAGGTGCACTACACTGCTCTATTGACTCAAATTAGACATAAGGACATTTAAGAACGATTTAGAGACTGGAATACAACTGCCTCTATGAAGATCACTCTTCATAACAGAGGTGAACGGGGAATACTCCACTATGAAATATTGCCTTGCAAGTGCGTTTACCTTAAGGCTTCAGCAGATACTAAATTGCATCCTAGAAGTTTGGTGAACTTAATCTGAGCAGGCTAATTATGTCACCCAGAAGCAACAACAATGGCATCTGTCCAAAAACTGGAAGTGGAAATAAATAGCCAAGTGCCTGTCTCTTGAGGTAAACTTAATAGAAAGCGAAATCCAAACCTTCCACCAAGATTGTGGTGAGCTGTGTTTCTCTGTATGTGTGGCTATAATCTCCAACTGACATGTTTTTTTACATCAGCCCACATATATAAGCTATTGCTAGTCAGATACGGTCATCAAAAGTTTTGAATTAAGGAATACTTTCAAGTAACATATCAGAAGCTGAAATCAACTTTTCATCTTTTTAAACATAACTGAATCATCATGGCTGCAAGAAGTACTTCAAACCATAATCATTTTTTAATTTAGAATAAACTGCCCAGAAATATATATTCCTTAATATCAATCTTTAACAGACATTCTTAGGAAACTAAAAACAATTGCATTGAAACATATATAAAAACATTTTCCCGTAGGTTTCTTCATATGGAATCAAAGGGTCAAAATTATCATTTTAAAAATCTCATAGTAAAGGTGCCCAATGTTTTAGTCCTTCCTATTTTTCTTGAGATGAAGTCAGAATATATTTAGCTGTAACCATTACTTTTCTGAACTTTCCACCATACTGATTGTTCTGGGCCATATCTTCTTCTCCAGTATTTATTTATCACCCAGCATAATTTTTGCTGACCGTTGTGACTGATACTGAGCTTGGCACTGAGGTAAAAAACAAGCAATGGATCAATTGGTCCTAGCTCTTGAGAAACTGAACTGAAATGGGCAAGAAAATCTATGTAGAATGAAGTAAAAAGATGTCATTTGTTTTTCAGAAATCTTGACCATGCAGCTACAGGAAATAAAGGCGTTATTTAGGGAGTCATGGATGTTTTCTCTTCTTTCGCTCAGAACTTAAACTGGAAATTTAAAGCCCTGAGCTCATCACCTTTTTTTTTTCCCCCTTGTCTCTCCAATTTTCCAGTGTACTTAGAAGCAACCAACCACGTCCATTACATTTTTTATTTCCCCCAATATTTCTATGGAAGTCATTCTTCGGTTACCTAAAACCTTGCCTTCTACAGACATTTAATTACAGGTAATTATATGTGATAACTGAAAGAACTGCTTTACTGCTGCGTGCCATTGGCTAACAGTGCCATCCAGGCTCATGGATGCCTTCAGGTCTCGTAAGGTCAGAGGGCTACTTACTAATTCCGATTTTTGAGGTCTTATTTCCCTGGAACCATTTCTAATACCAGTTTCTATTTTGGTTAACTCTATGGAAGCTGTCTGAATCTTAGTAGTTTAAGACAGCAACCATTTTATTTTCTCTTAGAGTTTGGTAGTTTGAGTGAGTTCATCTGGTTAGTTGTGCTGGACTCACTTGGGAACTCCCATGCAGTTGCAGTCAGGCGTTAACTGACCCTGAATTTATCTGGATACTTGACTGAAATGTTAGCACTGTTCATGCAGTCTCAGAGCTTCTCCTCTCAACATGGCTTCTACATGGTCTTTCCAGCAGGGTAGCCAGATTTCACCGATGATGGTTAATGAAAGAGACTTACGAAGAACAAAGAAATGGGTGCTTCCTGTCCTCCTAAGGCACAGCTCAGAACTGCCATGCCATCATCTCCCCAACATTCTATGGGCTAATGTCAGTGATAGGTCACCCCAGAATTAATTGTAGGAGGCTCTTATATGAGGGCATACTGTCAGATATAGTTCACTGGGAATAATTTTTGAAGACTAGATATCAGAGATGATTTGGAATTTCTGTTTGTGATTGCCTGTTAAAGGAATTATTATTCTCTGAGTCTGTAATACATAAACCCAATTTTTTACAGATCAGTAATTGAGTGACGTATGAATTGTAGGCTCATTTATTGTGTCAATCATGATAGTCTTGACTATTAGGTACACGTGTTCCTTTACTGGAAACCCTGGTGGCTAATGGTTAAGTGCTACAGCTGCTAACCAAAAGGTGGGCAGCTCAAATCCACCAGGCACTCCTCGGAAACTCTATGAAGCAGTTCTACTCTGTCCTATAGGGTTGCTATGGGTAGGAATCATAGACTCGAGGGCAATTTTTTTGTTGTTGTTGTTCCTTTATTACAGGGTCACCATGAGCCAGAATCAACTTGACAGCAATGACTTTTGTTCCTTTATTCTGGAAATCATAACTGACTGAAAATGAGTGATATTTTTCAATGTTGAACTTTCAGCCTGGGCAAGTAAGAGATTGAGGCCCCATGGAGTATGCAGTTATGTTGTGAGAAATAAGATGTTACCTGTCCCAAGAAGGATAAAGCTTGTGAATGTGATAAGTTTATTAGCTATAATAGGTTCTAAAATTTATATTCAATAATAATAACTGCCATTATAAGTCTTTCCACAGTATCAGAACATTTTAATATAAGAAGTACTACAGAAATAGTGCTTTTTCTTAATGAACATCTTAGTCCTGCCTGAACTTTGATAGTCAAGAATATGATAGCAATTTTAAGATTATGCATTCATTTTATTATGCTAAGCTTCTACAAATTCCCTCTGTGGCTCTATTGATATCTTTACTGCCTTAATCCTAATGTTCTCAAATTGTGAGATTCCTAATTAAATAGATTATTAGAATTCCTGTGGCCTTCCAATACCATGTTATGGAATGATAGGTGTATTTTTTTGACTCATCGGATTTTACTTTTCTGAAATGTAAAGTACACATCTGGCTGTGTCCAAAATTCCAGCCATTCACACTTTCTTCTAAAGTTCCTCACACATTCATATCATCAGGTAGGTCTTTCTCGGAGGTCACAACTAAATGCAGAGTTTTTAGCTACTTTCTTTCCCCTTTAATAGAAAAAAAGTACTAAGTCAATTAAGCAAAATAAAACTCTACCTTTAGTAAAATGACAGTATGGTAGTTCTAGCTGGTGACCAATAGTGTAAACACCAATAACAGCATATCTCGAAGTGGAAAGTGTTTTCTTTATTCTCAGTCATTTTTGGATGCTCACTGAGGTGCTCCAACCTCAGGTTCTTCAATCATGCTACTTTTTTTGCTCTGTACCATCATCTTTATTTTGTAACATCAATGTCCTCGTCTCATTTTAATTCTGACACGATATAAAACATAAAACGCCATATTACAAAATATAATTAAATGCTAAAGCTTTATCTTGCATCGTCTTAATAATAAAGCATGTTAATTCATATTTATACCAATTTTCACATCTCAATATTGTGTGTCAGGAATGTTACAGACACCAAGATTTTGTTTGAAGGGAGAAACTCAACATTAGTCAAAGAATGTCAAGTCATTAAATCAATTATTTAAACTAACCAAATGGAGAGCTTGCACCTGAAAACAGCGGCTAAGATTTTACCTAAAACCTTTCTTTTTTCCTTTTTAATAAAAGGGGAGAAACTGTCAAGCAAATCCACTCTAAGTGATTCTTTTTCTCATTCAAAATTACCCTTACATGTCTATGTCCTTACTGCTGCTAAGGTGTATCAGTTATGCTAAGTATTGAAAGTAAATTATTTTCAGATGATCTAAATGGTGCCCAGAAAAAATTAATTTATTTTCCTTGGGTGAGACATTCAGTTCAGAGATTCATTTA
This sequence comes from Loxodonta africana, assembly GCF_030014295.1. Classification (NCBI taxonomy): domain Eukaryota; kingdom Metazoa; phylum Chordata; class Mammalia; order Proboscidea; family Elephantidae; genus Loxodonta; species Loxodonta africana. The sequence continues at coordinate 112,140,737 of NC_087343.1, read as the reverse complement.
CTCTTGCTAGATTGCCAACCATTTCAAGTATCCTTCATATTAGCAAAGAGCTTTTTACAAGTCTTTTTAATACTTTTCTTAACTATAAAATTGTCCAATGTCAAGCTGACTTCCTATTCCACTTAGATTTTCTTCTGTTCTACCTCAGCATATTTCATTACCAAAATCATTTCATTAATGCGTTGTTAATATTTAGAAGTATGTTAGATCTTTGGGTTTTTTGGTGGAATTTTGGAAAGAGAAGGAGAAATGGTACAATTGAAAAACATTTTTTTTTTTCATAAAATAATTTTGGTGCTGAAAAGGAAATAAAGTAACAACTTAAAATCCATAATATGGCCACAAAAAACAAGGGCTTAAAATTCCTGCAGCCAAGAGGCAGAGAAAGATGAGGAAAATAAACGGAACAATTTTTTTTTTTTTTTGAAGAGGGCAATTTAGAGGACTGCTAATATAAAATAGCTACAATCACTTTTAAAACATGCATAGACAAACACCACAGCCAGTGATTGCAGGCAGGATTGAATTCTTCAAGAATCCACAGGGAGGTGATACAAAGGTGATAATGAATTCTTGTATTAAAAGAGTTCACTCCCTGCTGTTTCTCTATATGAGGAGACCAAGAAAAATAAAGGCTGATTTTGGAAGGAAAAAAAAAGTAAAATATTTCAATTCAGTAAAGCAATTAATGTTTTCTGTTTTTTTTTCTTTTTCTTTTTGGTAACCAACTAAAATTTATTTTTAAAAGCATGCTCACCAAACATCACTATTTTTAAAGAATTTCTTTTTTTTTTTTTTTTTGTTTCCTAAAATGTATACAGACATGTGAAGCACAGGAAAAGTAAACAATAGAATAAGAAAATTAAGTTTTTCAAGAAGGAAGAAAATTTATTGTAGAAATTATTGGCTACAAGCAGTACAGCTATTTGTAAAGGAACCATTACCTTGCTTTATATGAGATCCAAAAGACAGCCAAAAAGTTTTATTTCATTTAGAGCATGTTTTATGTTGTCAGTTTTTTTGTCTGATTTATTTTTTATTGACTTGTAACAGCTATATATGTTCAGCTAAACCCTTCCCCAAATCTCTGCTCTTCCAAATTACCCCCAGATATGCTACAGGCACCTCAGTTTTAACTTGTTACGAACAGTTCTTATGATACAGGATCTCCCCCTTTTGCCAGACTTGCCCTTCCTTCTATGGAACCATCACGTTTTTAATAATCCTCCCTATGAATTTAGGAAACCCTGGTCAGCTCTGCTCTCTAACAGTGCCCACAACTCATCACTATGTTTTAGCAGCTCCTTTCTTTGTTGTCACTCTTCATATCTTTTGCACCCCCTCCATTGCCTCTGTCTTAGTTATCATGACATCTTCCCTTTAGAAAATAAATACAAATCACTTCAAATGTCAGTTGTTGTTGATGTTGTTAGTTGCTCTTGAGTCAATTCTGACTCATGGTGACCCCATATATGGAGAAGAGAACTGCTCCATAGGGTTTTCAAGGACGTTTCTTTCAGAAGCAGATACAGGCCTGTCTTCAGAGGCGTCTCTGGATGGATTCGAACGGTCAACTTTTTGGCTACCGGTCAAGCCCTTTATCATTTGCACCACCCAGAGACTTCTCAAAGTTCAGTACCTACAGATAAACAAGCTTGAATGTTGCTGTATGTTATAATGTAATGTGTATGTATAAAAACTCTATAACAGAGTAGTTCTGAAAGCTTGATCAGATTCAGAGTCTGTTTGGCAAAAATATTTTCTGGAAAGGTACTTTGTTTCACCTTAAATTTTGAAAGAAGCTAGATAGAAGATAATTCACGGTTCTTCTTTACAACCACACCCCATAGGGCCAATACCTTGTATTAGAGACTGAGGGGCAAATCAATATCTATCAAAAAGGCCGATAGTAGTACAATTAGAGCATTAAATTCAACTGAATATTTGGCTGAATTAATGCCCGTTTCATCCCGAATATGTTTTTATGGCAATATATATAACAATATTATTATTATATTATCATAAAAGAAATGCACATTGTTTATAATTTTTCAGAAACTGTGTTAAATGCTTTCTAGCTTTTCCTCATTTAATTCTCAAATCAATATTATAAAATGATTACTGCTACCTGAAAAGTCAGTGGTTTGTACTCACCAGCAGTTCTCTGGGAGAATAAAACCTGGTGATCTGCTCCCATAAAGATTTCAGCCTAGGAAATCCTATGGGACAGCTGTATTCTGCCATATAGGGTCACTATGAGTCTGAGTTGGAGCCCTAGACGTACAGTGGTTAAGAGCTATGTCTGCTAAAAAAAAAGGTCAGCAGTTCTAATCCACCAGCTGCTCCTTGTTAAGTCTATGGGCTGTTCTACTCTGTCCAGTATGGTCACTATCAGTCAGAATTCACTAGACAGCAAGGTTTCTTTTTTTTTTTTTTTGAGTCCTAGTGGAATGGACACCACACAGCAAAAATAACACTTGATACCTATTTTATGGATCAGAAACCTGAAGCTTAGAGAGGTTAAATAATTTGCCCAAGATTTATCAGCTGGTTATCCCATAACTAGAACTTAAAAGTTTGTTTTAGTTCATAGCCCATAGTCTTAGCCCTTATGGCACTGCCACCTACACCTCATCATCAATATCTGATTTTTTTTTTTGTGCTTATAAAGGCTTAGCAGTATATTTGAATTTTAACAAATGTCTAAAATTGGGCCTTTTTGGCATACTCATTCACATATATGACTTGCAAAATAAATTCAAAATCTTGAATTGCCTCATTAGGTTAATCAAAAATAAAACAATACTTGAAGTTCATTGGAAATGAGCTTTAAAAAAAAAAAAAAATGAGAGTGTTGTTGCTGCATTCCCAGGATTAATTGTTTCTCTTCTACCATGAGAAATGTATCTGCTCTTTGATGAACTGTTGACAAGTTTGCCACACTGTGGGAGAGCACATATGTTACACTGTGATGTTGTAAAATTAAAATGTGAGAAGGAATTCTGTTGCCTACAGCTGTTAATTTCTAAAACAGCATTAGGAAATGTTGCCAAATTAATTCTGTGTACTTACAGATAACAAAATAAACAATTCTTATTTTAGAATGAGTATATAATTTAAAAAGGGACAAGGAGGGCACAAAACCATCATCCTTAAAAAAGCCTCACATTAGATTTTGATAAAATTCTTCACTAAAAATTGACTGAGAGAGGTGGAATGAAAAAGAGATGCAAGACATTTCTCTTATACCTGTGTGACAATAAGCAAATGTGCAACAAATAATGAGGAGGACAAAATGAGAAATACCTCTAATTCCCCATTTAAAAAGAGAATTGAACAAACACTTTTTGGACCAATTTGGTCAACAAGTTTTTGTTTTTTTTTTTTTTTTTTAATATGTACTATACCAAGATGCACTTATTATTGTTCCCATTTTATAGATGAGAGAACTGAAACTCAGATTTTATGATTTTTCCAGAAAACCCAACACCTTTTCAGGGCTAGAGCAAAGATTCCAAGCATGGTATTTACGACTTTAGGAATCTTTATTTTGTCAATCTTACTACATTGGATTACAAGATATAAAATAAAATGAGTAGATTTTAAAAAAGATTTATACAGACTGCTTTTATGTTTGATTGATTCTTATGACTATTGCTCTTTTTTAGCAGTAAATAAATGAAACAAACAAAAATAATAATAAATAGGTAAATAAATCTCTGGGAATCTGAGAGGAGGAAGCAATATTCACCACCTGGAAGAATTTCAAATACGTCTGAGTGGTTTTGAAGGCAGAGGTGAGAGGTATAGTTTCCGGCCTGAAACTTATATTTGAAAAAGAATAAGTAGGATATAATCCTGTGGGCAATGAATATTCAGCTGACACCTTTACCATGCCTGCCACCTGCACCCTGTAACTAACTGACTGGAAAACTATTCCTTCATGTCATCATTGCCTTTACTCAGACATTGCAACCTTGTGTGCAAGAACTTTGCTGTCTTATTTTTTTTTTTAATTTTTTTGTCAGAATTCCTCATTTCTCATAAAAGTACCATCTCTTAGATCCAAAGCAAATGTGACCTTTTCTGATCTTTCCTTTTCTTTTTATTCATTATATTAAAAAAAAAAAAAAAAAAAAACCTAGTGACATATCTTGAAAGGAAAGCTCAAGGTAGTAGTGTTCACATGAACTCACTCCTTTGGTATTTCCCAAACAAGATTCATAAGTCAAAACATCAGTTGACCCTTTCATGCACATTCTCATAAGTTCTTTGTATCTGTGCAATTCTTTTCACTCCATGATGGCAGCTTGTCTTTGACTGCTTTGCAAAGCCAATTTTGGGGACACATAGACAAATGCAGCAACTCCCACTGCCGTGGTCAAAACTACCAAAAAGTGTGGGGAAACTGCATCTTGTTCTTCTGAATAGGCGGACACTGTTCTCTATCTAAAGGGAAAGGTAAATCCAATTCTAAATTAATTCATTTTAAAAACAAACTAAAGAGTCTAGAGAAAGAATTATTTGAGAATATAAAATGTATGTTTTGACTCAGTACTTATAAAGTCTGTTACCTCTGGAACGGAATGGATTCGGTTTTTCATAAATGTAATTCTTCCGTTGATCTGCCAAGCAACTCTCATTTATATATATGTATTACCTTTGTAGTATAAATCTTTTTCGTATAATAGCTACAATGGCAGTTGAATTAAATCCAGTGATTAGAATATGTTCTCCAGCTTTGGAATTAAATGCTTTGGCTTCCCTTCAACTTTTATGTTCCATGAGAGCACCAATAATGCCTTGGCACTGAAGCGCCTTTGAAAGACCATTAATGTGTTATAAAGCTTAATTCCATTTGCAGAGTTTTTACTTCTATTATTGGAACCTGTACTTTGCCAATCAGATTGTAGAATGACTAATTTTGCCAATAGAAATCATTAAAATATCGGCACTTGATAAACTTAAAAAAGGAAAAAACTTTAAAATGTTAATTAGGATGTTTTCAGGTTGACTCGAATTATAAGACTTTTATAAACAGAACATTGGTTTTTGAATAAGTGTAAGTGAAAATATTGCTTTAAATTACTAAGTCTATTAAAGTTAATAATTTTAGTTGGTGCCCATTTTACATCCATTCAGAACTTTTGGCATTCCTTAATAGTGGAGGCATATTTTGCATTAAAAACATATCAGTTACAAAACTTGAGATAACAATGTTGAATTATGTTTTTTGTGTGTATTATTTTATTTGATCATCATTTCAAGCTTGTAAGTTGGGAAGGAAAAATATTAAGGGCCATTTTACAGGTAAATTGGTCAAAGTTCTACAACTTTAAGTGGCTATTCCAAAATCATACAGCTCTACCAAGTTACAGACAGGAGGCATTGAGCCGAATTCAGAGCATAGTCTTTTAATTTGAATTCTTCTACTCAGCAAAAAGCCAGAGGTCTGGGTTTCTTCACCCACACCTGTTAAAGGCTTCTGGAAAGGCCAGGTGAATGACCTAATTTTCATTCCTTCCACTTCTCCATTAGGAAAAATTCAAGTAGTTTTATTTATGTATTGAACAAGTTGTAGTGAAAAGGGGATGGAAGAAAGTAAAGAGAATGTTCATGGTGAGAACTGTTAATGGTTTTGTCTGGTGCAACCTTTGAAGATTTTTGTTTAGTTTGCTTGGATTTTTGTTGTTGCCTTTAGCTGGGAAGTCCATAAGGGTTAAACATGCAATCTTATGTAGCTAAATATGTAAGTTCTCCTAGACTATAAGCAAGTCTGGGTTAAGGACATTTTTTAATTATCGTGTACCTCTGTGTCCAATATAGCAACTGTAAGTGCCCATTAAATGCATGTTGAACCAAATCAGACATTTTCTTCCTCCTTGCAATACAGAATCAAAATACTAAAAGAATCCTCAATGGTCTGGCTCAGTTCAGTGATTCTGTCATTGCAATAAAGGAGCTAAAGTCAACAAGGTTCATTTAAAAATATAAAGCTTTACAGAAACCATAAATACCTTGTAACATTACCTTATCATAGTGAACAGTCACTTTGTTAATCTTCTTTTATTATGTGAATCCATGATATGTAGATAGGTTATTAAAATGGATAAATTTGTTCCCTTTCCTTAATGGAATTTTATGATGAAGTATATTATTTCATTGACTTCTGGAATTTTCCCTAGGCTCTGAGACATATACAGTTTCGCACACTTTCAAAGCAGGTTAGCACAAATGACAGTTGGAGATATCATAATAAGTCATAAACAACTACTCAAAAAGCCACATTTAAAAAATAAGGATAAATTTGATACTGAACATTTACCTCTAAGCAGCCTATACTCTGACAGGGCCAGTTTCTCATATTTTCAAACCCTAGGGGATTGTCTCAGTTAAAAACCTAAGCTACAGAACCTCTATTCTGGAATCAGTACCACAGAAAGTACTGAAGTTGATCTACAACATGACAGAAGCCCTACTGGAATCTTAATTTTTTTAGTGTCTCAAGCTTTCAAATTCAGGGTTTTTTTCTTTTCCTCTCACATTACAATTATTGGTTTTATTAAGGATAATGAAGTCCTCTGAAACTGGGAAATGGAATTTCACTTGGGAGTATTTTTACTTATTACCTATGAAGAGTAGTTACATAATATCTAAAATATTTGGCTCTGTCAAACATAAAAAATTGAGAATTGTAGTTAATGACATCTGTTTCACAGGTACCATACTCTTGTGGGAGAAATAGTTTATGCTTCTGGACATTGTTCTCAGAGTGCCTCTCAATCCTAAATTACAAGCACTATGGACCTTCAGATGAATAAAAGGCAATTTATTCTCTTTTACATGCAGACTAGAGAGGTGGTTGAAATCAAGGCTGCCAACCCAGCAATTGTGCAGTGTTTCTTTAATGAGGGTGTTGCTGGACCGGAAACACAGCTGAGACATTTAGATTTATTTAATGGAAGTCCTGAGAAACCATCTATTCCTAATCAGAATAATTTACCCCATAGATGATTTCTGACAGAGCTCCACGAGAAAAGCAAATCTAAAATTCCTAATCTCTCCAAAGAATCCCAAGAAGAAACACATGTAGCTTTGTTCATTAAGTTTATAAATAGGCACATCTGTTAAACAGGTAGAAAATAAATAAAATATAGTAAACCACATCCTTAATACAACGAATGAAACTTCAGTTGCCTTTTAGTTTCGATCTCCTAGTTTTAGAGATCTGAATTTTAATCCATAACTAGATGTCCAAAAGATGCACGTAATTCAGTCTCTCCAACTAAATGTAAACCGTATTTGCTCTCAGTGTAGAATCTAGGTTACAAAATTAGTCATTAACCATCAAGTTTTAAAATAATCACAAAATTAATAAAAACAATTTGTTTACTGTGAACAATTCTGATGATGTTCTTATGCTCTTCAAGCACTCTTTTTATCACCTAAAATATTGTACATCTCAGCAATACTAGATTCTCATTATTTTGTAGATTGGATCAGAAAAGCAGAATGGGCAGAGGGGTCTTTTGATTTCAAAATGCACCATAAAAAGAAAGAGATCTTTCTCAGAAGACATGAATTGGGTGGAAAGTTAAAAGGAGTGAATCTTATCTGGTAATTTCTAACAATAAATGCTGTGATAATTATTCTTTACTAGCATTCTATAAGAGACCAAAAATTCTTTTTTGTGACAGCATTGTGTCATTTAACAAATTAACTGAGAAAATTCCTCTAAAAACACTCTGTTCAGATATTCTACATACGGCATACTTGTTAGACTAGGAAACAGCTTGTTAGTTTTAAGTAATCCTTCCTCTACCCTTTTTCGATGGAAGAGAATTGATCAACAATTTAAGCATGTGATTGGTCAATTCAATTTGCTGCAGATATAATGAGCAAAACTACTTTTTTTTTTTTTAAGCAAGAGGTTTTTCCAAAGCAGCACTTCACAATGGACTGACATTTGGCAGTGAACGACCTTTCTAAAGTTCAGGAACTGCATTAAAAAGAGAATTATAAAGGGCATCATTAGAATTTAGGTAGAAAACTGTTACTGAGTGTTTCAACTACAGGGCTACATGACTGGCTGTAAGAAATAATAGACATAAATTAGTACTATTGACTGTTGCTTAACATTGATTCAGTTGGCCTGGGGAGTGACGGCCATAATTTCTTTAATGTTCAAATATCTTCCTTGTCTGATTATCATTGCTTTCTCACGGTGACCCTTCTGAAAAACTATTGGCACAAAAATCACAGACCCCCAAAATCTGCCTTATTAGCCTGATTGCAGTTCTATTAGCATTGTCTCCACCTTTCCCTTGGCTGTAGGCATACATCATTTATTTAAATTTTACACAGTAGTCAGAGGCCAAGAAAATAAGGAGGAATGCTCATTCCATAAAATGTGAGACTTCTAATTAGTCTACTGAGACTTTTGGAATATGCATAAATCCGTGGATGTGGTACTAAATCAAAGTTTTATTACCCAGGAATTAATGTATACCATGTGTAGGCAAGGGTTGTAAGGATTTTAAGAATAAGCTTCAAAGATTTTAATAATTATTTATTTCCATAATATAGTTCACATGTAATTATTTTCCTTCTTAAAAAACTTGAGATAAAGCATTTTGCTTTTCCCACTTTAAATTGACTTTTAATTTAATTTAATTTAATTTAATTTAATTTAATTTAATTTAATTTAATTTTATGCTAGACTATTCAAAGAAATATTTATTATTGATTTTGCCTTTGTGGTTGGTGTCTGGGATGTATTCTATCTGGGTAAAGTCTGTCCTGTTGCTTCAGATAGTTTAAATGAACTGGAAAAAAATAAATTCTAAAAAACAAAGAGGGCATCATTCAGGCCAATGTGTTTAGCTCAGTAACAGAGATATAGCTTTATAGATTTAAATACTATTCAGCTGTCACATTTACTCATAAGACCTGATAAATTTTTAATGGATGACAGACAGGAGTTGATTTATGAGTTTGTGGGAATGGAAAGAAACTAGTGGAAATGCCCCTATTAAAAATCTGCAATTTTTCACTCGGACCAGGTTGCCATAATAAATGTGAGAATAGGTTTGATTTCATCCAGAATTAATGTAGTTTGAAATTGAAATGAGTCTCACTTCCTGCCTCCAGGAGGCCTACTGACATTTCTAGAACTACTTCAGAGTCTGCATGAGAAAGAGAATCTCTGTGCATATGTGTGTACTATGTACACATTATATTCACCAAAAGAACAATCAATAATAAGGTAAAGCAAACAATTTTGCAGAAGTAAAACCCATTTGTTAAGGTATGAAATATTTAGTATATCAATAGTTATTCTATTTTAGCTGATGATATTTATTAAGAAGAAATATTTCATGTCAAATTATCTTAGAGAGTTTTCTCTCTCACTATTTATCTGTCTCTGTCTACCCCTCTATCCCTGTCCCTCACCAACATTAAACTTCATTCTACATTAAGGCTGCCATTTATGTTGAAAAGAAAATCAATTTTATTCCATAATGGAGATAACACAATGAAGTAAAATGAAACCTAGAGTTTTCAACAATATTATAAAAAAACAGAAAAAAAAAAAGCTGTTGCGGTGGATTTGACTCTGATTCAGGGTGACCCCAGTATGTCAAAGTACAAATTTGCTCCATAGGGTTTCCATGGCTGCTTTTTCAGAAGTAGATTGTCAGGTCACTCTTTCAAGGCACCTCCGGGTGAACTTTAACCTTCAGTCTTCTGGTTAACAGCTAAGCTTGTTAACTGTACCACCTAGCAATGGTTTAAACACCTTTGACTTCCAGAGAAATGTCAAACAAACCAAAAGAAGAAGTAAACTTTACCTTGAAATATCAGCCCTCTTCATTTGGGATTTATTTGGAAAATAAATTGTACTTTTGTGAACAATATCTTTGATAAGTTTAATTTCCAGGCATGCAATTTAGGAAGCTAAATTAATCTGAACTGGAGCCCTGGTGGCGTAGTGGTTAATCTGAAAGATCCAGTGACACAAAGAATTAAGTATATGAAATAAGCTATTGTTGATAATGTGGCAGTTGGAGTTCCACACTACTTTCTTATTCCTCTCCCAAAGAGTCCCTGTGAGACTTACAGAAAGGTCATCTGGTTTGAGTTCAGTGGAATTTAAATTGATAGTCCATTCTGCTGATAGAATCTTTCAACAGAAAATACTGGTCACTGATTCATTTGGTGCCAGACTTGATGGTTTAATTTGAGACAATAGACTCTTATTCTTTGGTTAATGTTAGGTTTATAAGTAAGAAGATTATGGACTGTGTATTGATGGTACATAGAAAGGTCAAAATTTTACTTCAAGAGAGCTCTCTTACTAGCACTGACTACTGTAAAAACAAGAGAAACAAGGTGTATCTATCTATTCTAATAAACATTCAAAAGTTCTGATTCACCAAAAGTAGCTTGAAATATAATGTCCATGTTACTTCCCTGAATAAATATATAAAGAAAAACAATAAAATCACTTAAAAAGAGGATCTAAGGAAGCATAGTGTTATTTAAAAAAAAAAGAGTTTGTAAGATAAAGTAACCCTGATCTCAAAGTAAATTCCAAAGACAACTACATAAAGCCAAGATGAAAAGAGAAAAGCAGCAAAATAAGGCATCTGGGCTCAATGATGATGACCTAGAACTGAATGGAAGATAAAGCAGACTATTCAGACATAAGAATGATCAGCGATAATGATAATCTTAACAGGTGAAAAATTAAGGCATTCTCTTAAAGTAGGGTAATTTATGTGATTATTTCTGGTATTGCATAGCAGAAAAACAATTATTTAATTTACCAGAGACGTGGTCAAGCTATATCAATTATAGAATTCATTGTTCAAAACCATTTTGTTTCAATAAATAATCTATTTTTAGAAAATTACTTTTTTGGCCATGTAGATTAGAAGGCAACTCTTTGGGGACATTAATTACATCTGAAAATCTTTTACAGCGGTATCCAGATGAGTATTTGATTGAGCAACTGAGAGAAGGTGTGTGTAGACCAGAGGCTAGGAATCTTGGACGCCGTCTTGAAATTATGTCTACCACGGTTTGTCCTGTAGCTCCCAAAGATTAAGGTCCCTCCCAAATGCAAAATACATTCACTCTCTCCTAAGCTTTCCAAGAATCTCATTCCATTACAGCATCGGGTCAAGTTCAAAATCTCATTATCTACAGATCTAAATCAGGTCTGACTAGGCTCCTAGTTATAATTCATCCAGGAGCGCAATTTATCTCCATCTGTGAACCTGGGAACTAAAGAGAAAGTTATGTGCCCCTAACACTCGCAACCTATCATTGTAAGATAGGTATAGAGTGAAAGTTATAGATATTTCATTTCAAAAGGAAGAAAACGAAAGGTAAAAAGGAGTCACTCATTCCAAACAGTTTTGAAGTACAGCTGGATGAATGCCAGCCAGAGTTTCTTGATTAGGTTTGAAGGCCTGGCTCTCAGCTCCATCCTCTGGACTCTTGTTTCCACCTTCTGAATTACCCTTCTTTTTTCATGAAAGTTAGCTAGTTGTTGGTGGCTAAATGGTTTTATCAGCCTGCTTCCTGATGGTCGAATTTTGGATGTTCAGCAGTCTTCTTTCATTTCATACTCTTTCTGTCCTTTTCAGTCAAACCCGGCAGTGTTTCTGTTGATATAATTGTTCAAGGAACTTATGGAACTTCTATGAATTGCACTGGGTTTTACCTCATTAGACAAAAGTCATAACTACAAATCTTTTGGAGATAGTCTCTTTTTTAAATTTTTGTCTCCTGCTGGTATGACTTAGGGACAATACTCTTAAACTTCCCAGAGGCAGTCTGGTTTGTGTGAGAAGATCTTTGAGGCACACTCTTCATCTCTTTAAAAATCCTCTTGTGTGACTGATCTTTTGATCTTTCTGAGGTTTTAGCAAAAGGTTTTATAGTCACATCTTTGGCTTTTACTTTATACCATGTTTTAGAAGCAATATTTTTAATTTTAACATCTTTTGCCAAATGAGTAGGCAAGAATTTTCCAAATCATCAAGTTCTTTTTAATTTTTGTTTAATGGTTATTCCCTCAATTTCCCTCTCTTCTCCTACATCTTACTATAACCAGTAAGAAGGTAATAGACAGTTAACTTCAATACTTTGCTTGGAACTTCCTTAGCTACACATCCATGTTCATTGCTTAAAACTTTTGTTTTCCACATACCTACAGAACATACCTTTGCTAAGCAAACTGCCACTGCATAACAAGTACTCTCCTTTCTTTAGTTTCTAATAAAACACTCATCACTTCCTTCTGAGCCCTTACCAGGAGCTTCTTGCACATCCATATTCCTACTAATAGTCTGTTCAATCTAGACATTCTCTATCCTACTCATCAAAATTCTTCCAACCTCTACCCAGTGAGGTAGATAAAAGAAAAAGATGAAGAAATTGAAGATTTTTACCAATTTCTGCAGCCTGAAATTCATCGAACATGCAATCAGGATGCACTGGTAATTACTGGTGATTGAAGTGAGAAAGTTGGAAACAAAGAAGAGGGATACGTAGTTGGAAAATATGGTCTTGGTGATAGAAACGATGCCAGAGACCGCATGATAGAATTTTGTGAGACCAGTGACTTCTTCATTGCAAATACCTTTCTTTCACTAACATAAACAGCCACTTATACACATGGACCTCACTAGATGGAATACACAAGAATCAAATAAAGTACATTTGTGGAAAAAGAGGGTGGAAAAGCTCAATATCATCAGTCAGAACAAGGCTGGGGGCCGACTGTGGATTGGAATATCAATTGTTCATATGCAAGTTCAAGTTGAAAATGAAGAAAATTAGAGCAAGTCCGTGAGAGACAAAACACAACCTGAATTTAGAGACCATCTCAAGAATAGATTTGATGTATTGAACACTAATGACTGAAGACCAGAGGAGTTGTGGAAGGACATCATACATGAAAAAAGCAAGAGGCCATTAAAAAGACAGGAAGGAAAGAAAAGACCTAAATGGATGTCAGCAGAGACTCTGAAACTTGCTCTTGAATATCGAGTAGCTAAAGTAAAAGGGAAAAATGATGAAGTAAATGAGCTGAACAGATTTCAAAAGGTGGCTCGAGAAGACAAAGTAAACTCTTATGGTGACGTGTGCAAAGACCTGGAGATAGAAAATCAAAAGGGAAGAAAATGCTCAGTATTTTCTCAAGCTGAAAGAACTGAAGAAAAATTCAAGCCTTGAGCTGCAATACTGAAGCAGTCTATGGGGAAATACTAAAAGACGCAGGAAGCATCAAATTGAGATGGAAGGAATACACAGAGTCACTATACCAAAAAGAATTGACGGACGTGCAACCATTTCAGGAGGTAACATATGATCAGGAGCCAATGATACTGAAGGAAAAAGTCCAAGCTGCACTGAAAACATTGGCAAAAAACAAGGCTCCAGGAATTCATGGAACACCAACTGAGATTTTTCAACAAATGGATGCAGGGCTGGAAGAGCTCACTTGTCTATGCCAAAAAATTTGGAAGACAGCTACTTGGCCATCCAATAGGAAGAGATCCATATTTATGCCTATTACCAAGAAAGGTGATCCAGTCAAATGTGGAAATTATGGAACAATATCATTAATATCACATGCAAGAAAATTTTGGTGAATATCATTCAAAAGCAGCTGCAGCAGTATATCAACAGGGAACTGCCAGGAATTCAGACTGGATTTAGAAGAGAACATGGAACCAGGGATATCATTGTTGATGTTAGATAGATCCTGGCTGAAAGCAGAGAATGCCAGAAATATGTTTACCTGTGTTTTATTGACTATGCTAAGGCATTCTTCCGTGTGGATCATACCAAATTATAAATAACCTCGTGAAGAACATGAATTCCAGAACACTTAATCATGCTCATGAGGCAACTGTACATGGATCAAGAGGCAGTCTTTCGAACATAACAAAAGGATACTGCATGGCTTTAAGTCAGGAAGGTGTGGGTCAGAGTTGTATCCTTTCACCATACCTATTCAATCTGCATGCTGAACAAATAACCCAAGAAGCTGGCCTGTATGAAGAAGAGCAATCAGAATTGAAGGAAGACTCATTAACAACCTGCAATGTGCAGATGACACAACCTTGCTTGCTCAAAACGAAGAGGACTTGAAGCACTTACTGATGAAGATCAAAGACCACAGCCTTCAGTATGGATTACATCTCAACATAAAGAAAAACAAAAATCCTCCCAGCTGGACCAATAAGCAATGATAAATGGAGAAAAGATTGAGGTTGTCAAGGATTTCGTTTTACTTGGATCCACAATCAATGTGCATGGAAGCAGCAGTCAAGAAATCAACAGGTGCATTGCATTGGGCAAATCGGGTGCAAAAGACTTCTTTAAGGTGTTGAAATGCAAAGATATCACCTTGAGGACTAAGGTGCACCTGACCCAAGCCATGGTGTTTTCAATAGCATCATATGCAAGTGAAAGCTGGACAATGAATGTTGTTTTTGTTGTTAGGTGCCGTAGAGTCGGTTCCGACTCATAGCAACCCTATGAACAACAGAATGAAGCATTACCCAGTCCTGCCCCATCCTTACAATCGTTGTTCTGCTTGAGCTCATTGTTGCAGCCCACTGTGTCAATCCACCTCACTAAGGGTCTTCCTTTTTTCCACTGACTCTGTACTCTGCCAAGCATGATGTCCTTCTCCAGGGACTGATCCCTCCTGACAACATATCCAAAGTCTCACCATCCTTGCTTCTAAGGAGCATTCTGGTTGTACTTCTAACACAGATTTGTTCGTTCTTTTGGCAGTCCATTGTATATTCAATATTCTTTGCCAACACCACAATTCAAAGGTGTCAACTCTTCTTTGGTCTTCCTTATTCACTGTCCAGCTTTCACATGCGTATGATGCGATTGAAAATACCGTGGCTTGGGTCAGGCGCACCTTAGTCTTCAGGGTGACACCTTTGCTCTTCAACACTTTGAAGAGGTCCTTTACAGCAGATTTGCCCAGTGCAATGCGTCTTTTCAGTTTTTGACTGCTGCTTCCATGGCTGTTTATTGTGGGTCCAAGTAAAATGAAATCCTTGACAACTTCAGTCTTTTCACCATTTATCCTGATGTTGCTCATTGGTCCAGTTGTGAGGATTTTTCTTTTCTGTATGTTGAGGTGTAAACCACACTGAAGCCTGTGGTCTTTGATCTTCATTAGTGAGTGCTTCAAGTCCTCTTCACCGTCAGCAAGCAAGCTTGTGTCATCTGCATAACGCAGGTTGTTAATGGGTCTTCCTCCAATCTTGATGTCCCATTCTTCTTCATATAGTCCAGCTTCTCATATTATTTGTTCAACATTCAGATTAAATACGTATGGTGAAAGAATACAACCCTGACACACACCGTTCCTTACTTTAAGTCAATTAGTATCCCCTTGTTCTGTCTGAACAACTGCCTCTTGATCTATGTAAAGGTTACTCATAAGCACAATTACGCGTTCTGGAATTCCCATTCTTCGCAGTGTTATCCATAGTTTGTTATGATCCACACAGTCAAATGCCTTTGCATAATCAATAAAACACAGGTAAACATCCTTCTGGTATTCTCTGCTTTCAGCCAGGATCCATCTGACATCAGCAATGATATCTCTGGTTCCGTGTCCTCTTCTGAAACCGGCCTGAATTTCTGGCAGTTCCCTGTCGATATACTGCTGCAGCCGTTTTTGAATTATCTTCAGCCGAATTTGCTTGCCTGTGATATTAGTGATATTGTTCTATAATTTCCACATTCAATTGGATCACCTTTCTTGGGAATAGGCATAAATATGGATCTCTTCCAATCAGTTGGCCAAGAAGCGGTCTTCCATATTTCCTGGCATAGACAAGTGAACACCTCCAGCGCTGCATCTGTTTGTTGAAACATCTCAGTTGATAATCCATCAATTCCTGGAGCCTTGTTTTTCGCCAATGCCTTCAGAGCAGCTTGGACTTCTTCCTTCAGTACCATCGGTTCCTGATCATATGCCACCTCTTGAAATGGTTGAATATTAACTAATTCTTTTTGGTATAATGACTCTTTGTATTCCTTCCATCTTCTTTTGATGCTTCCTGCATCATTTAATATTTTCCCCACGGAATCCTTCACTATTGCAACTTGAGACTTGAATTTTTTCTTCAGTTCTTTCAGCTGGAGAAAATACTGAGCATTTTCTTCCCTTTTGGTTTTCCATTTCCAGCTTTTTGCACATGTCATTATAATACTTTGTCTTCTTGAGAGGCCCTTTGAAATCTTCTCTTCAGTTCTTTTACTTCGTCAATTCTTCCTTTTGCTTTAGGTGCTCGACACTCAAGAGCAAGTTTCAGAGTCTCCTCTGACATCCATCTTGTTCTTTTCTTTCTTTCCTGTCTTTTCAGTGGCCTCTTGCTTTCTTCATGGTTGATGTCCTTGATGTCATTCCACAACTCTTCTGGTCTTCAGTCACTAGTGTTCAATGCATCAAATCTATTCTTGAGATGGTCTCTAAATTCCAGTGAGATATATTCATGGTCATATGTTGGCTCTCATGGACTTGCTCTGATTTTTTTCAGTTTCAGTTTGAACTTGCATATGAGCAACTGATGTTCTGTTCCACAGTCGGCCCCTGGCCTTGTTCTGACTGATGATATTGAGCTTTTCCATCGTCTCTTTCCATAGATGTAGTCAATTTGGTTTCTGTGTGTTCCATCTGGCAAGGTCCATGTGTATAGTCACCATTTATGTTGGTGAAAGAAGGTATTTGCAATGAAGAAGTTGGTCTTGCAAAATTCTATCATTCGATCTCCAGCATTGTTTCTATCACCAAGGCCATATTTTCCAACTACTGATCCTTCTTCTTTATTTCCAACTTTTGCATTCCAATCGCCAGTAATTATGAATGCATCTTGATTGCATGTTCGATCAATTTCAGACTGCAGCAGCTGATAAAAATCTTCTAGTTCTTCCTCTTTGGCCCTAGTGTTTGGTGCGTAAATTTAAATAATACTCGTATTAACTGGTCTTCCTTGTAGGCATATAGATATTATCCTATCACTGACAGCATTGTGCTTCAGGCTAGATCTTGAAACGTTGTATTTGATGATGAATGCAACACCATTCCTCTTCGAGTTGTCATTCCCAGGATAGTAGACTATATGATTGCCCAATTCAAAATGGCCAACACTGGTCCATTTCAGCTCACTAATGCCTAGGATATTGATGTTTATGCGTTCCATTTCATTTTTGATGATTTCCAATTTTCCTAGATTCATACTTAGTACATTCCAGGTTCTGATGATTAATGGATGTTTGCAGCTGTTTCTTCTCATTTTGAGTCATGCCACATCAGCAAATGAAGGTCTTGAAAGCTTTACTCTGTCCACATCATTAAGGTCGACTCTACTTTGAGGAGGCAGCTCAATGAATAAGGAAGACCAAAGAAGAATTGATGTGGTGTTGATGAAGAATACTGAATACACCACGGACTGCCAAAAACACAAGTAAATTTTTCTTGGATGAAGTACAACCAGAATGCTCCTTAGAAGCAAGGATGGTGAGACTATGTCTCATATATTTTGCACATGTTTTCAGGAGGGATAGGTCCCTGGAGAAAGGCATCATGCTTGGTAGAAATTTAGCAAAAAAGAGTAAGCTCCTCAAGGAGATGGACTGACACAGTGGCTACAACAATGGGCTCAAGCATAACAATAATTTTGAGGATGGCGTAGAACCGGGCAATGTTTCATTCTGTTGCGCATAGGGTCGCTATAAGTTGGAACAGGCTCGAGGGCACCTGACAAAAACAACTACCCAATGACCAATTCCAAATGCGTACTTCCCAAAGTTTAAGATATTTGTTATGGCAGCACCCCATTCCTGTTACCAAAATTTGTATCAGTTTTTTTATTATTGCATAAGAAATCACCACAAATTTTGTGACCTAAAACAGCACGCTGTCTGTGTACTTCTGTGTACATTTCAGCTGGGCTCTTTGCTAAAGATCTAACCAGGCTGAATTTAAGGTTCAGCTGAGGTTCTGATTCTCATCTCTTCCAAAATTACTAGCTGTTGGAAGAATTCATTTCCTTGTGACTATATGAATGCTTTCCCCATTTACTTGCTGGCTGTCAGCTAGGCGACTCTCTTTGCAAGCAGAGATCACTTGCATGCCTTGCCAAATTCTTCTTCAAGCCAGAAATGGTACATTCAATCCTTCTTATGCTTCAAATACCTGACTTCCTCTTTCTCTGACCTCTAGACCCAGATTTAAAGGTCTCATGTGGTTAGATAAGGCGTACCCAGATAAACTCCCCATCTTAAGGTCCACTGATTTGGGCTTTAGTCACAAGCCTAAAATCTCTCTTTAGTGCTACCTAGGTTATTGTTTGATTGAAAACTGGAAGCAGGTTAAGTGTGTACCAGGACCTGGGAATTTTAGATCATCTTAGATTTCTACCTACCACATCATTCCCTGTAAAGTTGACAGAACTTTTCCTTCTTATATATTCTTCCTCTCTCACTTAACTATTGAATAGATATAGCTTCAGTTCCTGCCTTTGTCATGGCTGAGCTGTGTGGCTTTGAAATTTGATTAACACCTGTTCTCATTTTCTCTTTGTAAGTGAAAGCAACCTTGTAGATTGTTCTAATAGTTAAGTAAATGTTCTGGTACATAGGATATACTCAGTAAATATTTACCTCTTTCTTACTTTCTTTTGAAGTCTAACTCAAAATTTCCTCCCCCAAGAGCTCTCCTTCCAATTAAAAAAAAAAAAAAAACTCTCTCACTCTTAATTCCTGAATATCTTATTTATAAATGTATTGTAACAGTAGTTCTCAAACCTAAGCATGGATCAGAATCAGCTTGGAAGCTGGTTAAAACACAGATTTCTGAGCCTCATCCCCAAAGTTTTGGATTTATTTGCCTTTAAATATGCACATGAGTATACATATGTTCTTTTCTCTCAGTCCCATTGGATCACTAAGTTCTGGAGAGTAGGGTGGACTCTTATCCCTCATCTTAAATCTCGTTATGCCTAGAGAAAGGCTTTACATATTGTGTGTACCCAATCAGTATTAGCCAAAATTGAATGAGTGTCACTGCATTATTTGAAGTGGCTCAAAAAAAGAAGGCTATGATTCTGCCCTCAAAAAAAAAAAAAAAGGGGAGGGGTTATTTTTTTATCATTTTGAAATGAGTGTGCTAAATTTTTGCAAACTGACTTACAAAACTTTATTTTATGTAATCTACTTGGAAAAGTATATTATTTTAAAAATCTCCATATAAGTGTAACTCGTATAGCTAGGAATCCCTCATTAAACTTAACATGCTGAAGAATGGGTAAGAAGCAAATAATAATAAAATAAACTCTACCCTGATCATACCAACCAGTGTCCAAAATAAGTCTTACAAATCCTAAGTATGGCATAGATGTTTTGGCATCTGGTATCAAAGAGAACTAGCTCCTTTTTAAAAAGCAACCCCATAATGACGCCTCAGGCCTGTGGTAGGCTCTCCAGACAGCCAAGGAGAAGTTAAAAATTTTGATGCACAGACAGAGGTGATTTATTCCGTGTTGGTTTTATTTGACAGCAGGTCTCTGGTCTATATTTTACCCATTAGACTTTTATTCTTTTTTCTCTTTCCTCTGAGAATCTGTCCTGAAGAAAGCTGGGCAGCCAAAAAACATGGGCACAGCACCTGCTAAAGTAATGGAATCAAGAGAGAATAATAAAGTTCCAAATTTAGGATAGCTGTAAAATTAAAAGAAAAATCCATTAGAATACAGTCAGGATAGCCAGATAGGTATGATACAAATTTTTATAGATCTAAAAGATATAATGAAAGTTAAATAGTGATTAATGAAGGAAAGTGTTTTAATAAACCATATAATCTCTTTACTGAATTGAAAATGAGTTTTTTTTAGGTTCCTTGATAAAGTTTTTAATTCTTTACTTGATTTATGTCTTACGTATCCTTCCATTTCTCTTTTTAAAAAATGTAAACACATGAAAATGTTCTTTTCTGAATTTTTTTCCACAAACTGTGTTCTCCTATTTAGAGTTAAAATTCATATCCCAGTGCCCCAGTGCCATCGAGTCGATTCCGACTCATAAAATTCATATAGGATCATTAAAAAAGCATTAAATTTTCTCTTAAAATTAAACCTCAACACTGACTGAACGGATATTATCTTTTTAGCACACCTGTAATCAAACTCGCATTTTCTTTTCTAGCTTGCACAATCTTCTATTGTAAACAAGCCTCTAAGAACTTTCTATCATCTGAAAGACAGCCTTGAGATTCAAATTTAGATTTTTTTCCCATTGTAAATCCCACCCAAGACTATTCAAATGACTCCAACTGTGATCAGATAGTTTTGATTCTAATCTCAGAAAGTTCATAGTTACAGTCTAAGACAATTGAATCCATCTGAACTGCACATGTGGTATTTCTTCTTAATCCTAATATCCTGACTCTGTGGAAGCTATAATGCTTTATGGCCCACAGGTCTTCCCATAGCTTTTGACTAGTCAAGACCTTCAATGATTTCTATGATTCTACTCTGTAATTCTAAAGATGTTACAAGATATTAAAAACAGATGTGATCTCTATTTTTTATTATGTCCTCTATTATTTAAAATAATCCAGTATCTAATACCTGTCAACATCATATGAGTTAATACTACCTTGCCATTAGCCTCCTGAAAGAAATCCCCAATTTATTCTATTCCATCCCAAACCTTGATGCTGCATTGGTTGGATTTTTTTTTCTTTTTTTTTTTTACCCTTTCTTAAATTGATACATTGATTCCTGATATTCTCAAAAGTTTATCTCTAATAGAGGCGTCAAATCCATGTCTCCCTCTGTGAAGGCTTTAAAAATTTTTGATAGTTGTAAATTGATTCTGGATAAAGTCCAATCTCCCTGAAGTGTTTTGTTTTTTTTTTTAACCACAGAAATAACTAAAGCTTAAAGCTAGGATGAGTATGACGGCTTGTGATTTCCGGTTATATCGTTTCCACCCACATGATGTGTGTTAAGTTTCTCTCTCCTGGTCTCCCCCTATTCCCCTTTGCTGCCAGACTTACCTATTTTAGAGTTCATAGGCTGCTACCAAATACATGCTGTGCAGGCAAGTGATGAACATTGTTGAGAATCAAAATGAATACGATGTTGCAAGTTATGAGCATTGTTTCAACATTTGTCTCTAGATCAGACAATTGCCATCTTGTAAAGAAGATAGAGATGCCTTTTACAATTACATCAAACCTAATTCCTATTCCAATAGGTAAGAAACAATTTTTTAACATTCAATCCAAAGTAAATTTGACTTGTTGCTCAACTGATTTATTTCCTGTGTGATTTTGCATACCAAAAATTAATAAGTGATTTTCAAAAGCTTTCAAAAAATGTGAGGCTCAAAAAACAAGATGTCAAATTGTATCTAACTTCATAGTATTTATAATCCTCTGCAAACTTCACTTGCACTGCAAAGTGTGGATTTGCCTAAGATTAAATTAATCCTTGTTTACACATATCACGTAATCCTATCTCCTTCACCCCAAGGGACAACATAGAAAATTTCTCATTCATGAGAGAGCATACTAATTTTAGCCAAAATGAAGTGTAAAGAACTAACAAATGTTCTGTTATGATAATAGTAAAATATAGAAAGAACTTAAGTATCACTCACCAATCACCTCTTCTCTCAGTCAGACATGCAATTCCATTGAGAATCTTGGTTTCAGACCTACACTCTAAAGCAATTTAACAGGACATTTTCACCACAAGAGTTTTCAATTATTTAAAAATATATATATGCTGAAGTTTATCAGGATTTACACCACCCCTTTTAGGTAATAAGTTCATTGATGTGTGGTGTATTATAAAATAACATCCTTTAAATATAAAGAATGCATATAAACACATGAATAATGATTTTTTCTCTAAATTTAAATAATAATTAAAGTATTCCAGAAAAAATAATAATCTCTCATTTAGAGAATTAGAAAGGGAAACCAGTGCTGACACCCAGTGCTGTCAATTCCGACTCATGGAAAATTAACACTCTAGACAATATGTTGGAGCACAATACTTTGATGCAGTTATATTATCTCTGTTATATAGATGGATAAATGTACATTCATAAAGGCAAGTAAATTTCCATGTCAAAGAACAGGAAAGTGACACAGCTATGATTCAAATCCAGGTTTACGTGAATCCGAAGTCTAGATTCCCTTTTGTTACATTTTGTTTATTTCACTAACTGTTCCTGGGAAAATGAAAGGACTATAAAGGCCTTAAATACTCTACAGTCTAGTATATCTAGTTACTATGTCACTGTAATCTAAGTATCCATTTTCTTCTCATCAAAATAATTGTGAGTGTGAAAGAGTAAAATGAGAAGCTATGATGTTACCACATAGTCATCCAAATGCAGGTAAAGCTGGTTTGTGTGTTGTTTGAGGACAGCATAAAAGAAAGAAGAATGGTCTGTGAATACAACAAAATATACTAATACTGTATCAAAAGGATTGGTCTTGCAATTTTCTTATGAATAACAAAACCAAAACCACTGCCAACAAATTGATTCCAGCTCATAGCACAGTCATGTCATTTGTCACCTTGATGTAGTGGAAATAACACAGGTGCAGATTCAGAAAGAACTTGATTCAAATCTAACCTCTACCCTTTTGTAGTTGTTGAACTCTAGGCAAGTTATTTAATATTTATGAGCCTCCATATCCTCATCTGTAAAGTGGGTAGATATATTAAATCACAGAGCTATTTGTAAATGTTAGAGGAAATGGACTTATAATGCATTTTATAAAAACAAAAGGAAAAGAAATAGGTAATAAAAATGAAATTCTATTTTGGAGGCAATGGTATCTCTGGGCATGCCTAAATGGAAAATAGTATAATAAAAAATTAATAGTCACAGTACCAAAATTTAACGTATCTTTAATTAAAAGAAAAATTTTTTTTTTCTTTTAATGAAAGTTGTTCTTTCCTTTACAAAAAGCATTATACACCAGAAGAGGCAACTAAGCATAGGAGTGTGAATGTAAATATATTTTGAGAACTGAGAGAATTTATATTAATATACCAAAACCCAAACCAAACCCACTGTCGTAGAATTGATTCCAACTCAGAATGACCCTGTAGGACAGAGTAGAACTGCTTCATAGGGTTTTCAAAGTTGTAAATCTGTAAGGAAGCAGACTGCCACATAGTTCTCCTGTGGCTGATAGGTTCAAACTACCAACCTTTTGGCTAACAGCCCAGTGCATTAACCACTGAGCCATGATGACTCCTCGTATGGATGCATGAAGGAGTAAATCTATGATGCTTATTCATGGACTTACCTTATCCTTTCTATCTCTTCTCATGATTGGATGTTTAAAGCATGTCTAGAATTTTGAAAGGTAGAGGAGAAATTTGGCCTCAACCTTGTCCATCATACCCCATTTCATTAGGGCCCTAATCATCATTCTATTTCTAGATTGCAGTTCTAGATCTTTGTATTAGGAATGAGCATCCAGGTAAATCACTCTATCCATAGCTATTATTCAGTTGGCATTTGGGTGTTTGGAAAGATGAATGTTAGGAAGAGGAACTGGGGAGCACACCAAACATCTTTTGTGTGTATATAAACACAAAAATATATTTAATATGCATTAAGTTAAAATAATATCCAGTAGCTTCTGTGCTCCTTAAATTTAATTGGAGAATTATAGAGAAGCCAGAAATCTTTTAAATGCCTTAATATTAAAGAACATCAGATAGATAGGTAGGTAGGTAGATAGATAGATGATAGACAGGAGATGGCTTAGGTCTATAAATCTTTCTCCTCTTTATCATTTTATTTAGTCTTCTCTGAACTATAAGCATAATTTTAAAAGACTTTTAGAGAAAATAAAATATGTATTTTATGTAATACTAAAATTTTCATTCTAGAAATAAGAATAACAAAATTCAACATTTTAAGTGATTGTTCAAGGCTATATGAGTACGAAAAGCATAACCTAGGATCTAGAACTTAGATGTAATAAACTTCTGATGCTACAATATTGCCTTTTAGCCTGAGCTCTAGTTTGCATTTATTAAAATAAGTCATCCAAAATCATGTTCAGC
Organism: Loxodonta africana; assembly: GCF_030014295.1. Taxonomy (NCBI): domain Eukaryota; kingdom Metazoa; phylum Chordata; class Mammalia; order Proboscidea; family Elephantidae; genus Loxodonta; species Loxodonta africana. Next base: position 112,116,579 of record NC_087343.1, on the reverse strand, counting down.
AATACAGATTTGGATACGCAATGTTTAGCATAGTATTAACGTGTAGTAAAGTGTAGTATCCACTGCTTTTTTGTCCCTTCAATATATTTCTTCCCAACCTACATCTGATAATAGAATTGACTTAGCAGGTTCACAGCTTCAGGGTGGGAACATTGGTGGAGAGTTGGTCAAAATGAATTAGTCTTATTTCCCTGAAACAGTAATTGGTAAAGATAAAAGGACACCAGTCAGAGTCCAGGACTGATCTGAAGAGATTTAGAAAAAATCTCCATTCTGGGGAGATTACTAAACTGGGGGCATTTTGTTGGGCATCTTCCCAACATACGGAGGGAAACTGCCTGAAAATAAAGTTGAGAATAGATGAGTAGGAAAAGAAGATAAATAGGGTCTTATCCTTGACACCCTGATTTTTACAGATGTTCTCTAAAATGTGGGAGTTATCACAGAGTTCATGTCTTTTTGCTAAAACTAATCAAAATAAAATAGCCTTATGGCAAAGTTTTCCAGATTGTTCCCTTAGTATTTTCAGTTACAGATGGAATATAATTGTCCCTTTTGACTAAAGAGTACATTAGAATTCCTTTATGGAAATTAATTGCTCAAAATAATCTACTTACATTTATTCTCATTAAAATTAATATATCACTTTTCCACTTAAATTAACTTATGAAATCTTTATACAGATCGTTTTACAATTTTCCTTTTTAATTCCGAACACAGAGATTTTAATATATAAAGAATGTTGCATGAAGCCTTACCTCAGCATGTATGGTTGGAAAACCATGCCCCAAAGCACTGATATAATTCACTGCTGGAACTTACCAGGAAGCCTTTAGTGGTATATTAATGAACCTTGACTTTGAAACTCATCTAGTCAACATTTTACTCAATGAATTTTAAGAAAGCATTGTAAGAGTTTGGATAAAATAAGCAGTAATCCAAAAACTCTATGTAGTATAAAGCAATAATAGGATGTATGTTTTGTATATATACGTATTATAAGAATTAAATATATGTTTAAAGGTAGTATATGTACTACTATATACATATTAGATTGCTCTTCATGTTCTCATTTAAAAGAACTTTTTTACTGATTAAAATTATAATTTTAAAAACAGCTGGGGATAGTCTTAAAAATTTTTCTAAACTAGTAACATTTTAACCAAAAAATACTTTTCATTAGTTGAGAAATAATATTTAATTATATGTCACTTAATTGATAGCTATTAAGTTTTTGCTACATTAAAACCGTACAAAATATCTTTTCATTGATGTTTATAAATTGATTCTACCATGTGTACCTGGCAAAGTAATTAAAATTTTAAATTACATACATGCTTGTATTAATGTCCTCTATTTGAAGGTTGGAAGAAGCAAAGACAGGTCTATAATAAATGAAAAATGACTGGAAGTGAAATTAAGAGTTACTGTTAAAGAAAATTTTGAATGATTGGATTGCTACAACAATGGACTAGGTGGCCCTGAAATATACTGTACTTTCCACCCCTAAAAGTGCTCAAACATGGAGTAGATGACCTTTGATTCAGATTACTCCAGGTGGGACTCATGAATGAGTTAGGAAGATATACTATATAAACTTGAATTTCTCTTTTATCGTCTCAACATTAGTATTCTATGACTTTATTAAGCAGAAAATGATGCTGACACAACAAAGGAAGAATGCTAAAACATCACTGGCTTTCAAAAAGAGAAGGATTTTGAGGAACACTGATTTTACACCTTCAGCAAGAAACAAGGAACATCAGGGTTTTATAAGACAGTGTTTTGTGAAACCCAGACTATTTAGGCACACCCTCCCTTGTCTTCCCATGGCACATGTAACATCCCACTGTAATTGTTTATGTTTTGATCTCTCTCACTAGACTGTGAGATTCTTCAAGTCAGGGCCTTTGTCCTAATTATTCAATACTTTTTTATGCCCACCGTAGCCACCAGTGTTTTACATATAAAAAAACCCAGTGCCATCGAGTTGTTTCTGACTATTTTCAATATAAATATTACTGCAAAAAAGTACTGAAGTCAATCCATACTTTATTCAGATTTTTTCCTAATGTTCTTTTTCTGTTCCAGGATCCCATCCAGAATATCACATTACATTTCATCATCAAGTCTCATTAGGCTCTTCTTGGCTATGAAACCTTCTCAGACTTTTTCTCGTTTTTGATGAGGTTGATAACTTTGACGAGTACTGGTAGGTACTTTGTAGAATTTCCCTCAATTTGGAGTTGTCTGGTTTTTTGTTCTGTTTTTGTTTTCTTAATTATACTGAGGTGATGGATTTGGGGGACGAAGAACCACAGAAGTGAAGTGCCATTCTATCACATAATATCAACATGACTTATCACTGTTGATATAAACCTTGATCACCCGACTGAGATAATGTTTGTCAGGTCCTCTCTTTCCATACTGTAGTCTTTGAAAGAAAGTCACTATGCACAGCCCACACTTAAGGAGTGGGGAGTTAACACTCCAACCATTTGTTCTTTTGTTTGTTTCTCTAATGCTGGGGCTACACTAGGGATATACAGCCAGAATGCTCATTAGAAGCCAGGATGGTGAGACTTAGTCTCACATACTCTGGACATGTTATCAGGAGGGATCAGTCCCTAGAGAAGGACATCATGCTTGGTAAAGTTGAGGGTCAGCAAAAAAGAGGAAGACCCTCAAAGAGATGGACTGACACAGTGGCTGCAACAATGGGCTCAAGCATAACAACAATTGTGAGGCTGGCACAGGACCTGGCAGTGTTTTGTTCTGTTGTACACAGGGTTGCTATGAGTTGGAAGCAACTCGATGGCACCTAACAGCATAACAGGGATATATTTTGAAATGTATTAAAAACTTTGAAATCTAGCCCCTTCTTCCAAAGATTTCAATTAGCAAATAGCTTCAAATTACTTGGATCTAATAAATAATGTAGTAGGTATTTTTTGAGTTTATAAAAAGATTGTTTGTGTAGTTCCTTTAAATAGCTCATAAATAGACAATACATGGAAGGGAAGTGCTTTCTCTACAGACTCTTCAGTAGAATAAAAAATTGCATAGGACTGTGGTAGGGGAGAAGGAGCCCTGGTAGTGAAGGGGTTAAATACTCAGCTGCTAAGCAAAGGGACAGCTTTTTGAAACCACCAGCTATTCCTTGGAGAAGGATGTGGTCCTCTACTTCCCTAAAGATTCACAGCCTTAAAAATCATATAGGGAAGTTCTACTGTGTCTTATAGAGTCACTATGAGTCAGAATCAACTCCACAGTAGCAAGTTTTCTGGTGGTAAGGGAGTGAGATTACAATGAGTTTTTATAAATATTGTTAACTAAGAGCTTACGAGAATATTAGAGGGGGCTCATTTAATACTTCTCTTCTTGTTCCCCATTCTTACTGTATCTATACAATAAATACATTTGTTTCTATTCTATAGAAGCATATTTCTAGTGTGGATGCTTGCACGTTTGTGGTTTGTCTACATCTCTGTCTGCTGCCCAAACATGTTTTCTTTCTTTTTCTTCTCTGTGTATTTCTTTTGCCCTCTTTTGACTGGTCAGCATATAGAAACAAAGTATATGTGTTTGTGTCTGTATTTACAAAAGTTTAGTTAGATTTCCTTATCAGGGATTCAAATTTCTTGATTTACAAATCTGTTTAAACAATACACATACGCAAACGTATAAAATAGATATAAACATATATAATATATAATTGTTTAGTATATTCATAGTTTCCACAAAATGGATATTGTGGATATAGGTTTCCCTCAGCTTGCTGACACAAATATTACTGTTTAACTTGAAGCAGTAAATTTTAACAAAACCTTAAGGTTCATGATTTCTGATTCACATTAAATGTTAGATCATTTGCTGAAGAAATATTTATTGAGTCCTACCACATGCTTGGAGCCCCGGTGGCACAGTGGTTAAGAGCTTAGCTACTAACCAAGAGGTTGGCAGTTCAAATCCACCAGCTGCTCCTTGGAAACCCTCTGTGACAGTTCTACTCTGTCCCATAAGGTCATTATGAGTCAAAGGTGACTCCACAGCAACAGGTGTTTTGGTTTTTGGTATCATATGCTCGACACTGTTCTTGACATTGGGAATAAAATAGTGAAGAAAGAGTTTTGGTTTTTGTTCTCTTTCTTACTATAGTGAGGGCTGTGTAATTAAAAAAAGATTAAGTCTTCTGTAATAGTCTTCTATCCTCCCTACAGTGTTTGAAAACACAATTAAATGTAAAATTCAGAAGAAATTGAGATAAGGTCAATGTGCCTAGAGAGCAGCACCTGGTGTAGCATGGGAACATGGTACACGACAAGGCAATAGAGGAGACAGAAATGTAACCATCATACAAAAAATCCTGAAGAACATTTCAGGGATTTTTTTAAGTGCTTAGAACAGGGTAAGAGGCAATGAAAAATTTGCTACTAAATCATTTTTGCTGAATGAGTTAACCCTAGAGGAATGGGAGAGTGTTTTAAGGAGGGTATTGGAATAACAAGTCTGTTGAGAAGATAACCATGATTATAGTGCAGTAAATAGACCAAAATGGATGTCAGAGGAGACTCTGAAACTTGCTCTTGAAAATCAAATCGCTAAAGCAAATGGAAGAAAAGATGATGTAAAAGAGTTGAACAGAAAATTTCAAGGGACGGCTCAAGAAGACAAAGTAAAATATTACAGTGACATGTACAAAGGCCTGGAATTAGAAAGCCAAAAGGGAAGAATATGCTCGTCACATCTCAAGCTGAAAGAACAGAAGAAAAAAATTCAAGCCTCGAGTTGCAATATTGAAGGATTCTATGGGAAAAATAATTAAATGACACAGGAAGCATCCGAAGAAGATGGAAGGAATACACAGAGTCACTATACCAAAAAGAATTTGTCAAGTTCAGCCATTTCAGGAGGTAGCATATGATCAGGAACCAATGGTACTGAAGGAAGAAATCCAAGCTGCACTGAAGACATTGCCGAAAAACAAGGCTACAGAAATTGACAGAATACCAATTGAGATGTTTCAACAAATGGATGTAGCACTGGAAGTGCTCACTCATCTATGCCAAGAAATTTAGAAGATAGCTACCTGGCCAACCAACTGGAAGAGATTCATACTTATTCCTATTGCAAAGAAAGGTGATCCAACAGAATGTGGAAATTATCAAACAATATCAGTGATATCACAAGAAAGTAAAATTTTGCTGAAGATAATTCAAAAGCAGCTGCAGCAGCACATTGACAGGAAACGGCCAGAAATTCAAGCCAGATTCAGAAGAGGACCTAGCATAATGGATATCATTGTTGATGTCAGATGGATCTTAGTCCAAAGCAGAGAATACCAGAAAGATGTTTACTTGTGTTTTATTGACTATGCTAAGGCATTCGACAGTGGGGATCATAACAAATTATAGATAAAAGTATGAAGAACAGAAATTCCAGAACATTTAACTGTGCTCATGAGGAACCTGTACATAGACCAAGAGGCAGTTGTTCAAACAGCACAAGGGAATACGCTGTAGTTTAAAGCCAGGAAAAATGTGTGTCAGAGTTGTATCCTTTCATCATACTTATTCAAACTGTATGCTGAGCAAATAATCCAAGAAGCTGGACTATATGAAGAAGAATGGGGCATCAGGATTGGTGGAGGACTTATTAACAAGTGTTAATAATGCAGATGGCACAACCTTGCTTGCTGAAACTGAGAAGAACTTGAAGCACTTACGGATAAAGATCAAAGACCACAGCCTTCTGTGTGGATTACACCTCAACATAAAGAAAGGAAAAATTCTCACTACTGGACAGATAAGCAACATCATGATAAACAAAGAGAAGATTGAAGTCGTCAAGGATTTCATTTTACTTGCATCCACAGTCAACACCCATGGAAGGAGCAGCGAAGAAATCAAACAATGTATTGCATTGGGTAAATCTGCTGCAAAATACCTCTTTAAAATGTTAAATAGCAAAGATGTCACCTTGAAAACTAAGATACGCCTGACCCAAAGAATGGTGTTTTCTATCACCCCATATGCATGTGAAAGCTAGACAATGAATAAGGAAGACCAAAGAAGAATTAATACCTTTGAATTATAGCATTGGCAAAGAATATTGTGAATGTACCTTGGGCTGCTAAAAGAACAAACAAATCTGTCTTGGAAGAAGTATAGCCCGAATGCTCCTTAGAAGCAAGGATAGGGAGGCCCTGTCTCACATACTTTGGACATGTTATCAGGAGGGATCAGTCCCTGGAGAAGGACATTATGAATGGTAAAATAGAGGATCAGTGAAAAAGAGGAAGACCCTCAACGTGATAGATTGGCACAGTAGCTGCAACAGTGAGCTCAAGCGTGACAAGGATCATGAGAATAATGCAGGACTGGTCAATGTTTTGTTCTGTTGCACATAGGGTTGCTGAGTCAGAACCAACTTGATGGCACCTAACAACAACAAATAGATTTGAGAGGAACTAGAGTGGATATGGGTGCAGTAGTTCAGGGAAAAAAAAAAAATGATAGTAGCTTGGTGGTAATTAAGGAGCAGTAGAGTGAAGAGTGAAGAGTGAAGAGTGATGCAAATTTCAGAGATGTTGAAATGGTAAAATTACAGATTTGGTTATAGATTAGTTATAAATATTAAGTAAAAGAGAAAAAAACTCCAAAGTCATGCAAATAATGGCCTACTCAATATGCCCTCTTGAATATTTAATTAGATAACTCAAACTTAACTTGTCCAAAACTGATTTCCTGATCTCCTTACTAAGCTGTTCCACCTTCAGTCTGTACTATTTTAGCTGATGTCCGCTGCTGCTTCTAATTGTTCAACATAAAACATGGGTGCTATCTCTGAGTTCTGACTTTCTTGACACACATATGCAATCAATCAGGAAATCTTGATGATTCTACTTTCAAAATACATGCAACATGTGGTTACTTTTCACTATCTCTCTTCCTTCCAACAATACATATCATCTGAATTATTGATTCATTCATTTTTTTTTACTGTGTAGTATATCACTCTGTGAGTATATCACAATTTGTTTAGTTATTTACCTGTTAATAGATTTTTGGGTTATTTTCAATGTTGAGCTATTATAAATAAAGATAATATGCATACTAATGTCACATATGGAATGCTTTTGTTTCCCTTGAGTAAATACCTAGGAATAGAATGACTAACATGTTTCTTTTAATAAAGGACCCGACTGTTTTCCAATATGGTTATAAATGTTTTGTGTCCACTTTAAAAGAATGTGTATTCTGCTGTTGGTGGTGTTCCAAACATGTTCATTTTTGTCAAGTAGGTTGATATTGTTGTTCACTTCTATTATACTAATGCTGATTTGCTTTATTGCTGACTTGTTCAGTCAAAAAAGAGAGGAGTATAGAAATCTCTCACTGTAATTGTAGATTCACCTATTTCTCTTTATATTTCCATCAGTTTTTGCTTTATGTATTTTGGAGATGAGTTATTGGCTGCATAAAAGTTTAGGGTTATCATATCCTCTTGATTAACTGAGCCTTTTATCATTATGAAATAACCTTTACCCATGTTAACATTACATTGTTCTTAAGACCACTTTGTGAGATATTAATATAGCCAGTCCAACTTTCTTCTGATTAGTGTTAACATGGTAATTTTATCATTCTTTTATTTGTAACCTCTTTGTGTCTTTTTTTTTTTTGTGTGTGTGTGTGTGTGTGTGTCTTTATATTTAATGCAAAATTATTGCTTTCTTATCAAATGTGACAATCTCTACCTTCTAATTGGGGTGTTTAGACCTTTTTACGTTAAATATAATTTCCAATGTGGTTAGATTTATATCTACCATTTGCTATGCATTTTCTATTTATTCCATCTGTTCTTTGTTTACTTTTCCTACTTTTTCTGCCTTCTTTACGTTTAATTGAGTATTTTTTATAATTTTACTTTCTCTCCTTTGTTGGATTATTAGCTATAAATCTTTCTTTATTGGTTGTTTAGGGTTTATATTGCAAATCTTTAACATATTGATATATACCTTCTGGCAGTAGTATAACACTTCATGAATAATATAAGAACTTTCAAATGGTATGCTTCCATTTCACCCCTCCAGTCTTTTGTGCTAACTTTGTTACACATTTCACATCTACATATGCTACGAAAACCCTCACTTCAATTACATTGTCTTCATTTCAAATCAATTATCTTTTAAAGAGTTTCAAATAACAAGAAAAATATCTCATATATTTATTTATATAGTTATTTCTGGAACACTACATTCCTCTGTATGGATCTACATTTCAATTTGGTATCATTTTCCATATGCCTGCAGGAAATTCTTTAATATTTCTTACGTTGCAACTTCATTGGTGATGAAGTTTTCACCTTTTTTAAGTCAGAATAATTCTTTATTTCATATTTAATTTAAAAAGACACTTTTAGTTGGTATAGAATGTTAGGTTAACATTTCTCTATTTTACTTTTTATTTGTTTTTGTAACGTAAATAATCCAAAATGACTTCTGTTTAGTAGTTCCAAGTTGTTTACTTTTTTCTAACAGTCTGAGGCCTGTTAGCCCCAAAAGCCCTCCAATGCTAAACTCAAATTTTTACATATTTAATTGCTTTAAAAAAAAGTCAAAATACACACATTTATAGCCATTTAGAGCCTGTTTACTTTGCATACCCTATGAAACTGCACCCAACATCTGTTAGCCATAATAAAATAAACCCTGTATTTACAAATACCCCAAGCCACTGCTGTCCTTCAGAGTTCTCTGACCCAGGGATTCCCCATTTTACTGCGAGCCATCTACTTTTTCCATCTGCTTCTTATTCACCTCCATTAGGCCACATCATGATGATCTCTCATATGGACTATTGTAAGAGCCCCCCAGTGGATCCTCTGAAAACATCTTCACCTCACTTTAACTCATAAGCCAAATTATGGCAAGAATAATTTTACTTTTTAAAAAACTTGAAGACTGATTGCTATTCTTTCCTAATTTTGAATCTATTAACCCACCTTCCTTGTCTCAACTCTTGCCACTTTTTCTCCTACTTTCTATACCTGTTTTTTTGCACTTTCAGGGCCTCTAAACACATTCTTCTCACTCTCTGGAGAACCCTCCCCACTTCTCAGGTTCATGTAGCCAATGTTTACTGCACATTCATACTTCAAATCTTAGTTTAAATATCATTTCCTCATAAAACTGTTTCCTGCTAGCCAACCTAATCTCAGTAAATTCAGCATCTTTTGTTTTTATAATACTCAACACACTTTTAACTTGTACTGCTTTTTTTCTAAATGACTGCTTTTCAACCTTGTCTACATATTATAATCGCCAATTATATCAAAATTTCTGAGATGAGACCCAGACATCAATACTTTTTAAAGCTCCCAGGTGATTATAATGATTAACAAGACTAAGAATCTCTACTTTGAATATATTACTTTCAAGCACAGCTACATATTAGAAATACAATGGGAAAGATTTAAAAATATCTGAGCATCACATGAATTAATTAAACCAGAACCCTGGGTATAGAGCCCAGGCAGTGGTATTTTATAAATGCTGCTTATGATTCTAATGTGTGACTAAGGATAAGAAACATTGCCCCATATAGATTGTATCCCCCAAAACAAAAAAACAAATCCACTGTCATTGTGTTGATTCCAATTCATAGAGACCCTATAGAATAGAGTAGAACTGGCCCACAGGATTTCCAAGATTCCAAATCTTTAGGGAAGCAGACTGCCACATCTTTCTCCAGCAGAGCCAGTGTGTGGTGGGTTCAAACCACTGACCTTTCAGTTAGCAGCCAAGTGCTTAATCACTGCACAACAGGGCTCCTGGATTTCATATCCACTGCCTAAAGATAACCCTGTCTTATAGTAGATGTGCAATAACAATTTCTTGAGATAATAAATGAAAGAATGAATGAATGAGTTAATTATTAACACATAACTCTACCATGGTTTTGGTAGCATCAATACAACTTTTAGTTAAATTTCAGAGGCCAAGTGAGGTTCCATAGACTTGGCAAGATTTTGTATTGAATTTATATTCATTCCAGCCAAATCCAGAACAAAATTGAGCAGAAGGAGAATCTATGTGAAACAAATTGAGGGAACTATATTGCTAGATGTGAATACTAATATGTATTAATAGACAATTTCAGTAGAATGTAAAACAACCTTTTTATACCAGTTATCATCTTTTCTATTACATTTTTGCATATACCCCCCAAATAAACAAAAATAAAATGATGTATACCATTTATTGAGAGCCTTGATGGCATAGTGGTTAAAAACTCGGCTGCTAACCAAAAAGCCAGCAGTTCAAATCTACCAGCAATCCTTGGAAACCCTATGGGGCAGTTCTACTCTCTCCTATAGAGTTGCTATGAGTGGGAATCAATGCGACAGCATACAACAATAACCATTTATTGAGTACCTATATAAAAAATAATAATAATAATTTTTTTTTATATGGTAGGCTCATAGACAGGTGCTTTCTAGATATTAGCTGTACATTTAATCTTACACACTCAAACTGTAAAGTAAAATTGGCATCAATTTTTAATCGATGACAAATCTGAATCTTAATAGTGTTCATGGTACTTAATCAAGGTCACACACCTATCCTATAGGACTGAATAGAACCATCCCACGGAGTTTCCAAGGAGGAGCTGGTGGATGCAAACTGCCAACCTTTTAGTTAGCAGCTGTAGCTCTTACCCACTACACCACCAGGGCTGCATATGGTGTGCAAGGTGGCATCAACTTCAAGTAGAGCTAACTCTGAAGGCCTGCTATTTCTATTTAAGCCAAGTCCCTGCTCCTGTGTTATTATTGTTATGATATATTTGGATGCTTATAAGTGCTCAATATTCTTTAGGTTTGTCCAACAAGAACTCGATGAACTTGGTATAACAGTCATGGTTATTTTAGCAACTGCTAATATGGAAAAAATTTAGCACGTAAAAAATATCATTGCCATTCTTTATAACTCACCCCTGTTTATACATCAACACCTCTTCTTTGTATAATTTAATGCTCCTTATTTTTCAAAATACCATTTCAATTGAAAATAGTGGTCAGTTGCCAGACTCAAACATCAGTAATATCTTGCCTTGTTAATCGAATACACAAACTAAGAATAGTTTGAAGAGGGAAACATAACCTCTCTTTCGTTTTTCTTTTGTAAAAATAACTTAGCCTCCAAAAGTGGAATTTAGTAACTTACATAGTGAAAAATGTGTGCCTTTGAAATGAATCAAATTATATTGCATTTTTTAATAATCGGATCAAATAAATAAACTTTTCTATATTCTATGGCCATTTTTCCTATTTAATTTGTAAAAGCTCTAGATGAATATAGAAATACTGTGTTTTTTTTGTATAATTTTTAAATTATGTACTCTTAATAACATTCACCAGAATAAATTAGTAAGTATACATAATTGTAGTTAAACTCATAGAGTATTTTTAATTTGATAAACAGACACGACAATTAGGGAAAGCAAAAAGGTTGTACTGTTAAAGTCACTAGAAAATGGAAGACATATAGGACAAATAATCCAAGGTTCATGGCAATAAATTTGGCTTATCTTTGTATCTCAGCATAAAGCACTATGCCCAGAACATTATACTGCTCTGTAAATATGTGCTGTTAATAAATGAATGAATGAATGCATGGACAAATAACTGAAGTTATCAAGGGTCAAATCTTCAGCTATACAAGTTGAGCTATTGTTCATCATTAAGGTGATCTTTTTGTTTGGTTGTTTCTTTGTTTTAGTTATGTTCTTGTCTTTGTTTTTGATTCCTGAATAACATTTAAGTTCTGGGGAAATGGAATACATAAGAAATCTTTATTTTAACCTAGATTAATAGTTTATTTTATTTTACGGTGAAAATAGACATGGCAAGAGTTACACTATTTCAACAATTTCTACATGTACAATTCAGTGACTCTGATTACCTTCTTCAGGCTGTATAGCCATCTCCCTGTACTTCTGAAAATTATTCCACCACCATTAACTTAAACTTCATTTGCATAGAACACTTCCTCCTGATTTGTAGGCCTACTAAGACAATCAAATTATGTAAGAAAAGTGGCCTGTTAATTATAGAATAATAACGGGAAACTTTGTTTTTGCTTGAAGGCTATTGACAAAAACAACAACAAAAAAAACATCCCTAACGAGCCAATAGAATTTTTCTCATTGCAATATATTTTAATAATTGCCATATTGTAATTATCTAGACAATAAAAAAATGCTATAATCTAGACAATAGTTTATATGATATTAGTTGCAATTCAGTTAGGATTTTGAAAACAAGAGGCATATTTTGATATCTCCCCCAGGCTGAAGTATTTTATTCAGTCAGTCGGTCATTAATTAAAGAAATATTTTGTAGTGGATATTTGTGATTTCTTCCAATAGCATCAATTCCTAAATTTCCGGTAGGTCTCCCACCTTCCATTTTTGACAGCCATATGGTCCCAGGAAAATTATGGTGATGAAACATCTGAGCTTGACTAAGCCAATCAGGTAGACTCTCCCATAGGTGTGTATATGACCAAGTAGCCAAAGCCCAACTAAGTGGTGTGAATTTCAGAACACTTAGTGAGAATTCAGGAACAAAAGCACTCTTATGCTCTTGAATATGTAACATAAGGATAAGAAACCTAGAATTTCAATAGTCATTTTGTTGCCATGTAGAAAGCTAGGAAAAGTATAAAACCAAAACATAAAAGAAGGCAAAGTGAAAATATTGAGAAAATAACAGAAAAATAAAATGAGAACCTGGGATCATAACCTCTGGATCAAAAAGCAAGTAAGCCTGAACTACCTTGAAATCAGTGCCCCTTCATGGGCATTCAATCTATGCAGTCACACGGGACCCCATTCCCAGAAAAACAACCTCCTCCTGCCCCACACACAGACCCTTAATTTAATGGTCTGCTGTTGCTGTCTTGAAGTTTGGAATAATTTTATCTTTGAAACTGTTTCTAAGTGAAGTCCTATGAAACAATGGAGCATGTGCATGAGCAGAGAAGATACACCAGGTAGCAACAAGCATACATGTGGCTTCACGCCCACATGTTTGGGGGAAGTCTGGGACTCGTGGTGCTCCAAGGGGGCAACTGGGCCAGGACCTAAGTCCAGATCCCCAGCAGCAGGAGAAGCAGCAGCTATGGCCTCAGTTGTTGTGGCCCTGAAAAGAGGAAGGACTGTGCATGGGGGTAATGCATGGAGGCTAACTTGGCCCTACGTCTCTGTAGTGAGTGTCAGGACTGTTGACGCTCAGGCAATAAACTTCATCAGTAAATTACTACAAAATAAAGGAGTACATGTGGACCTTGCAATTAAACATTAGAGAGTTTTTCGAGGAGTTTAGAATCTCTGGGAAAACTGGTGCAACGTTGCAAAGTAAATATCCACAGAAATAGAAATTAAATTTAAAGCTAGTCACATTTGAAGGAAAACAACAGTATTTTTACATGAAGATCTGGGTGAATCAACTGAGAAGAAAGATAATGTTAAAATTAATGTTTGCTTACAATTGAATTTACAACAATAGGATGCATAAAGCAGGCATTTTAAATTACATACAAACCATGAAGTTAACTTTGGCTTCATGCATGACCTCTGCAAATTACAGAAAATGTCAGAGGAAACAATAAAATGCCATTGCATAAGTGTATGTTTAAGATTAAATTTACATTTACAGGAAATTGATTTTTATGACGAAATTAAGTCCTTTTATTAAAAAAAAAAAAAGGTCCTGAAGAATCACAGGCTGTAGACATATTAAAATTTATATTTCAAAATAATTTATAAGAAATTTTTCCCAATGCTGTCACAGCCTATAAAACACCCTTAACAGCATCAAGAATGGATGCATCAGCAGAGAACGACCCTTCTCAAAATTAAAATTTATCAAAAATTACTTGTGATCTTGTATTTGGCAAGAGCTACTGACATCATTTTCAATTATGTCAACTGAAAATAAAATTGCTAAAAGTGCAAATTTTGATGACCTAAAAAATGAAATTATAGAAAAATCACCCAGATAAATGTTATGATCAATCAAGATATCACATTAATAAAGTATTATTCATTGTATTGTATACAATTATAACAACAAAAATATTATTTTTGCAGTTTGGTACAATGGTTTGCAACAATGGTTTGCAATCATCACCTGTATCTAGTTGCAAAACATTTTCAGCAACCCCAAAGGAGATCCTATATCCATTAAACAGTCATTTTCCCTCCCCCACTCCCCCAAGCCCCTGGCTATCACTATCTACTTTCTGTCCCTATGGATTTACCTCTTCTGCATACTTAATAAAAATGGAATCGTGCAAAATATCACCCTTTGTGTCTGACTTTTTTTTATGCAGCATGATATTTTCGAGGTTCGTTCACATGCTAGCACGCATCAGTACTCCACTCCTTTTTAAGGTGAGTAACATTCCATTACATGGGTATACTACATCTTGTTTAGCCCTTCATCCATTAATGGATATTTGGAATGTTTCCAGCTTTTAGCTATTGTGAATAGTGCTGCTATGAACATTCGTGTATGGTATTTATTTGAATACCTATTGTCCCTATTATGTACTATATATTATGTAATAAGATATTTTTTAAAGTTAAATGCATATTTCAAATGCATTTTTCCTCCTGCTTCTTGAACTAGGGTCCTGCATTTTCTGCTTGCAGGAAGCCCTGCAAATGGTGCAGTCAACTCTCTCTGGACTTTTCAGTCATGTGAGCCAGTCTGGTCTGGGTTTTCAGCCCTGGTTGCACAGTGGTTAAAAGCTCAGCTTCTAACCAAAAGGTTGGTGGTTTGAACCCACCAGCCGCTCCGTGGGAGAAAGATGTGGCAGTCTGCTTCCCGAAAGATTACAGCCTTGGAAACACTATGGGGCAGTTCTACTCTACCTTATACAATTGCAGTGAGTTGGTTTGGGTTTGGTTTTGATTTTATTAGTTTCCTAGGGTTGTCATAACAAAATACCACAAATCGTGTGGCTTATAAAAACGTTTATTGTCTCACAGTATCAGAGGACAGTAGTCTAAATTCAGGTGTAATCAGGGCCATGTTGTCTCTGAAGAATTTAAGGGTAGTCCCAGGAGTACCTTGACTTACAGCTGCAATGTAACGCCATCATCACATGGCCATTTTCTCTCTGCCTGTCTCTTCTTGTATGGGACATGGCTCAGGTTGGATTAGGACCCACCCTCCTCTCTTGTGACCTCATGTTAACTTAAAAACTGTATTTCCAAATAAGGTCAAGTTACAGGTGCCAGAGTTTAAGACTTCAGTGTGAATTTTAGGAGGATACAACCCACAACGGTGCCCATACCAAAAAGTATCATCTGTATCACATTTGTTAATCATCACCTATGAATCAAGCATCATCTAGGTATGAAGATAGTGTGAGACTTGAGACCCATATACATCTCTCTTATTGGTAATTCAGAGAACATTGTGCAAGACATGTAAGTAAACAATAATTACACATGGTGACAAGTATCATATTAGATATATGCCCTGTGTACAGAGAACAGGGCACGTAATCTAAACAAAAAAGGTCCATAAAGGCTTTGATATAGATTCTATGTAAAACTGCCCCATAGCGTTTCCAAGGAGCAACAGGTGGATTCGAATTAGTGACCTTTTTGTTAGCAGCTGAGCTCTTAACCACTTCACCACTAAGGTTCCAGCAATGATGATTAAGCAATGATGATTAGACAGGGTAATTTCTGTAAGGATTAACCCACATATTTTAGTGACTTCACACACAAAAAAGTTTTCTTCTCACTTATGTCACAGTCCTATCAAGTGTCAGGAACCTTACATGTGGTAATTCAGAAACCAACAAACAATTTTCCATCTTGTGATCTACAATTTCTTAGGGTCTCATAGCCCTCTTATGGATCTTCTGCAATGACATAGAAGGAAGAAAAGAAAACATGGGGCTATGTGACTTAGTTCAGGTCAGTGTTCTCACTCAAGCATTAAGCGTGTGAGGAAGGAGATGCCTGTTGCCACTGAGTGAATTCGTACTCACGGTGACCCCATGTGTAACAGAGTAGAACTGTTCTCCATAGACTTTTTATGGTCAAGACCTTTTGGAAGCTAATCACCAAGCACTTCTTCCAAGGGACCTCTGCATGGTTCAAACCACTAACATTTCAGTTTGTAGCTGAGCGCTTAATCATTTGCACCACCCAGGGACTCCACTGGGGAATGAGAAGAAGCATAGTTCTTTGAAGGGAAAAGTAATAAAAAAAGGCTCCTTGATCTTTACACCTAATTACACATATTTCACCAATTCACATATTCCTAATTGTTTCAATTTTCAAAAGTATTTTGACTTTGTCTCTGAATTCTAGGGAACACCTATTTAATTAAATCACACAGAGAACCCTAATAGGCTATCTACAGAAGCAGAAGGAAAATTATTTAGTCACACTGATCAATGAAGGCAGTGGGGATGGCAGTAAGGAAAATCAGTTGGATGGCAAGTACACATTTCCCTATGGGTCGACCCAAAAAGCAGTGTCGGAATAATTCAGGGATCCAGGTTGCTGTCAGGCATACATACAGCTCCAAATAGAGTCTACTCCAAAGAACATTGTGTTTGATTTTGATTCATAAATATAAAAAGTTTTAAAAAGATGTTCAAATTAAAATGAAATACCATCATCCCAATAAATTTCATACTCTAGGTAAGCAAATCCTAAACACTAGGAATAAGTACCTTCTCAGATGCTTCTCACTTTTATATCTCAAAAGAGATTAATTTAAAACACAACCTAATCTTGTAGACTGAGTCCTGCCTCGTAACATAACTGCCTATAATCCCATTTCACTTTCTCTGGGCCTCAGGGCCATGGGTGGCTTCCTGAATTTGCATCCAGTGCAGTGGCAGAGGGCTCTGTGCACGGAAGAGCTCGGCACTTGGGGTCTAACGCTCTGGGTAGCTGTCTTGAAATTTTTAATAAGGCTATTTTTGAATTTGGATTTTATAAGTGAAGCTCATGGCACAATGGATCATGCCCCCAAGGACTTGGAGCGGATCTCTGCTCACTTGCAGTCCAGCCTTTCATTTATTTTATTTTATTGTGATTTAGGTGATAGTTTACTGAGCAAATTAGTTTCTCATTCAAAAATTTATACACAAATTTTTCCATGGCATTGGCTACAATCCTGCATTGTGTCAGCACTCTCCCCCTTTCTCTTTCCACCCCAGGTTCACTGCATCCATATTCGTCGAGGTTTCCTGCCCACCTTCTCATCTTTGTTCCCAGGCAGGTGTTGCCCATTTGATCTCTTATACCTGATTGATCAAGAAGCACATACTCAGGCGTGTTATTGTTTGTTTTACAGGCCTGCCTAATGTTTATCTGAAAGGTGAACTTTGAGCATGGCTTCAAGCCTGAGTTAGAAGGTTCTCCTGGGGCCATAGTCTTACGGGTTCCTCCACACTCTGTCAGACCAGTAAGCCTGGTCTTTTTCGTAAAATTGATTATTTGTTCTACATATTTCTCCCACTCTGTCCAGGACCCTCTATTGTAATCCCTGTCAGAGCAATCAGTAGTGGTAGCTGGGAACCATCTAATTGTTCTGGGCTTGGAGTCATGCGAGCTGTGGTTCATGTGATATCTGAGTCCTTTGGACTAATTGCTCCCTCGGGTCTCTAGTTTTTTGTCTTCCCTCATCTTTGCTCCGTACTAGAAGGGACAAATAGTTGTAACTTAGATGGCCACTCGAAAGCTTTCAAGACCCCAGATGCTACTCACCAAAGCAGGATGTAGAACACTGTCTTTAAGAACTATGTTTTGCCAATTGAGATATATGTCCCTCGAGTCTATGGTCCTTTGCCTTTGAGGCTGGGAACTCCATCCCATGAGGTGTTTAGTCGTGTCTAAGAGGTTGCCTTGACTGTGCCACTTGTGTGCTCTTTTGTCTACATTAATGTATGGGGAGCACCTACCTGTGGCTGTGTTCCCTTAACCCCTCCTACACGTCTTGACATATCTATCTATCTATCTAGGCATCAATTTGTATATTAGTGTTTGTTGATTCTATTATTGCAGAATTGTCTATGTCATAGTAGTTACCATAAAACCAAAAACCCATTGTCATTGAGTCGATTCTAAATCATAGGACAGAGTAGAACTCCCCCTTATGCTTTACAAGGAATGCCTGGTGGGTTCGAAAGCTGACCTTTTGGTTAGCAGCCATAGGTCTTAACCACCATGGCACCAGGGTTTCCAGTAGTTACCATGTTGTTGTTGTTGTTGTTAGGTGCCGTCGAGTTGGTTCTGACTCATAGTGGCCCCATGCACAATAGAATGAAACACAACCCAGTCTTGAGCCATCCTTACAATCGTTGTTATGCTGTAGCTCATTGTTGCAGCAACTGTGTCAATCCACCTTGTTGAGGGTCTTCCTCTTTTCTGCTGACCCTGTACTCTGCCAAGCATGATGTCTTTCTCCAGGGACTGATCCCTCCTGACAACATGTCCAAAGTATGTAAGACACAGTTGTGCCATCCTTGTTGCTAAGGATCATTCTGGTTGTACCTCTTCTAAGACAGATTTGTTTGTTCTTTTGGCAGTCCATGGTATATTTGATATTTTTCGCCAGCACCACAATTTGAAGCCATCAATTCTTCTTCAGTCTTCCTTATTCATTGTCCAGCTTTCACATGCATATGATGTGATTGAAAATACCATGGCTTTGGCCAGGCACACCTTAGTCTTCAAGGTAACATCTTTGCTCTTCAACACTTTGAAGAGGTCCTTTGCAGCAGATTTACCCAGTGCAATGCGTCTTTTGATTTCCTGACTGCTGCTTCCATGGGTGTAGACTGTGGATCCAAGTAAAATGAAATCCTTGACAACTTCAGTCTTTTCTCCAATTATTATGATGTTACCATAGTTACCATAAAATACCATAGTTCTCCTTTATTCCTGCATTTCACTAAGTGTCCTCTTTTGCATTGGTCATGTTGTGCTAACTTTTCCCATATTGTGTATTGCCTTTCCTTTCACCAATATTAACTCATGTCTACTATCTCTTTGGTAATTTTCACATCTCATTAACGTCATAGAGGTAGGACTGACAACACATAGGAAAATCACATCAGATGACAAAATGGAGGACAATCACACAATATTGGGAATCATAGACTAGCCAAGTTGCCACACATTTTTTTGGGAGAACACAATTCAATCCATAACATTATACCTTTGGCTCCCAAAATTTCATGTCCTTGCCACATGTAAAACATACTCACCCAATCATATCATAGCAAAAGTCTTAAATCAACCCCCAGCCCAAAATCCAAGAATTCCTCTGTGAAATCTAGAATACAGATTATCTGCTTCCAAAGCACAATGGTGGAACTGACACAAGCTAGACATTTCTGTTACAAATAGGAGAAACCGGAGGGAAAGAAGGGGTCACAGGCAGCAAGCAAGTAAGCAGGACACATTACATTAGCTCATTAGCTCTCAAGCCTTGAGAATAATCATATGTTCTCTAAGGCCATTTACGTAATAGCCCTGAGTGTTGGACACACTCTCCAGATGCTGGGTGGAGGTCCCTCCGCCCTGCGATTCAACTCCACCTTCCAGGCCCAAGGAATGGCAACTCTGCTCCCTCAGCTTTGGATGGCCCCATTCTCCTAGCCCATTTGAGGTCAACTCTACACCCTCAGCCCCAAAAGGACCCATTCTTCTGTCACTTGGGCATGACAACGCTGCCCCCTCAGCTTTGGTGAGTAGATCTGGCCCCATCCCACTGACGCTCATGAAAGGTAGCGCCACACTCCAGAACCGAGCTGGTAAAGATCTGATTCTTTGAAACCTAGGAAGCTGTGGCCCATCATTTGAAACCCCAGAAGACATAGCTTCAACCTTTGGGACTGCAGAGATTGGAGCCCTACCATTTGAGACTGATTCCTGTATTTCTTGACTCTTCAGCTTCTGCTTCCTGGTTCCTTGGTCTCTTAGCCCCTGGGGCCTCACCTCCTGTGTCTTTCCTCCCAGGGCAAGTATTACAAAGCTTTTCAGCTTCACCAATAAGTGTCTGGAGGCACCACATGGCACCAATAAACTTCACCCGGAAGGCACTCAGCTCTCACTCTGGGGGTGTGCTCCAGCACTGAGTTGCCCTGGTCTCCTGGTCCTGCAGTTGCTGTTTCTCTGCTGCTGCCATTTCTCTGTTACTGTTTCTACAGTCTCTGCCATATCCAGCTCTCCTCACTTCCTTTTGATTCCTCACCAGAGCTGTCTTTGATATCCATAATTCCACCAACAATCTTTTCAAAGCAATCTAGGTTTTTACTATTAAAATTTTTCCAGCCTCTATCCATTCACACTTTCAAAATTGCTTCCACAGCTTAGGTATCTGTTAGAGTAGCACCCCACTCTCTTGGTACCAAATTCTTAGTTATCTAGTGCTGCTATAACAGAAATACCACAGGTGGATAGCTTCTAAAACAGAAGCTTATTGTCTCACAGTCCAGTAGGCTGGAAGTCCAAATGCAGGGTATCACCTCCAGAAGAAGGCTATCTCTCTCTGTTGGCTGTGGAGGAAGGTCCTTGTCATCAATACCCTAATCTAGGAGCTTCTGAGCGCACGGACCATGGGCCCAAAGGATGGGGTCTACTGCTGGCGCTACTTTCTTGGTGGTATGAGATCCTCATGTCTCTCACTTCTCTCTTTTATATTTTAAAAGAGATCGGTTTAAGACACAACCTAATCTTGTAGATTGAATCCTGCCTCATTAACATAACTCCTCTAATCCCACCATTAACACCATTGAGGTATGATTACAACACATAGGAAAATCACATCAGATGACAAAATGGTGGACAATCACACCATACTGGGACTCATAGACTAGCCAAGTTGACACACATTTTTGGGGGGAACACATTCAACCCATAACAATATCTTCTTTGGTGAAGTGTCTGTTCATTTCCTTTGTCCATGTTTTAATTGGATTCTTGGTCTTTTATTGTTGTTGTTGAGGTGCTAAAGTTTTCCATAAATTTTAGAGATTTAGGCATTGGTCAGATATGTCACAGCCACAATTTTTTTCCCATAGATCTGCAGGTTCTCTTTTACTCTTTTCAAGAAGTCTTTTGTTGAGCAGGAGTGTTTAATTTTTAGGGGACCCCATTTGTCTAGTTAATTTTCTTCTTTATGTGCGCTTTTAGTGGTGTTTGGTAATCTATGTCATATATTAGGGTCCCTAGCATTGTCCCCATTTTTCCTCCATGATCTTCATAGTTTTAGGTTTTTATGTTTAGGTCTTTGATCCATTTTGAGTTAGTTTTTGTGCATGGTATGGAGTATGTTTCATTTTTCCACAGATAGATACCTGTTTTTTTGCCAGCACCATTTGTCGAAGAGATTGTCTCTTCCCCATTTAATAACTTTGGTCCTTTGTCGAAGACCAGCAGCTGTCAGGTTCTCAGTTCTGCTCCATTGGTCTACATGTCTGTTGTACTAGCACCCAGGCTATTTTGACTACTGTGGCTGTATAGTAGGTTCTGAGATCAGGTAGTGTGAGGTCTCCCACTTTGCTCTTCTTTTTTAGTAAAGTTTTACTTATTCGAAGCCTCATTCCCTTCCTTATAAAATTAGTAATTCATTTTTCCATCTTGGTGAAGAATGCTGTTGGGTTTTAGACCGGGATTGCATTATATCTATATATCAATTTGGGTAATATTTACATTTTCACAATGTTACAGGTCAAGTTAATTTCTCATTCAAAATTTTATACATATATTTCTATGTGACATTAGTTGCAATCCCTATAATGTGACAGTATACTCTCCTTTTCCACCCTGGGTTTCCTGTGTCCCTCCAACCAGCTCCTGCCCCTCCCTACCTTCTCATTCTGCCTCCAGACAGGAGCCACAAATTTGGTCCATGTATCTGCTTGAATTAGGAAGCATACTCTTCATAAGTATTGTTTTGTATTTTATAGTCCAGTCCAATCTTTGTCTGAAGAGTAGGCTTCCAGAATGATTTTAATTCTGGATTAACAGAGCATCCAGGGGCCGTGGCTTCAAGCATTCCTCCAGTCACAATAAGACCATTAAGTCTGGTCTTTTACTTGAGTTTGAGTTCTGCACCACACTTTTCCTCTCTCTCTGTTGTGTTCCCTGTCGGGGGGTCATTGGTGGTAGCCAGGCACCATCTAGTTCTCCTTTTGTCTCTTGGGATAATATTTTCCTTGTGTCTTTGGTGTTCTTCATTCTCCTTTGCACCAAGTGGTTTGGGACAAATTGATGCATCTTAGATGGCTGCTTGATAGCTTTTAAGACCCCAGGTGCCACTCACCAAGGTGGGATGCAGAACATTTTCTTAATAAATTTTGTTGTGCCAATTGAATACATGTCACCTAAAGCCATGGTCCCCGGACCCCAGTCCCTACTACTCTGTCCCTAGAAGTGTTTTTGAGAGTGTGTGTGTGTGTGTGTGTGTGTGTGTGTATTCAGGAAACTTCTTAGCTATTAGGTTAGTCCAGTTGTGCTGACTTACCCTGTATTTTGTTCTGTCCTTACCTTCACCTAAGATGATTCTTGTCTACTATCTAGTTAGTGAATTCTCCTCTCCCTCCCTCCCCACACACAAATATATATACAGTTGTTGTTAGGTACTGCCAAGTCAGTTCCGACTCATAGCGACCCTATGTACACGAGAATGAAACACTGCCTGGTCCTGTGCCATCCTCACAATTGTTGTTATGCTTGAGCTTATTGTTGTAGTCACTGTGTCAATCCATGTCGTTGAGGGTCTTCATTCACATATATTCACATTTTTTCCCTAAGCAAATGCCCCCTCTCTTCTCATGGATATAGTGAATACACATGCCAAAGACATCTGAAGTGTTGGACATGAGAAATCCCATAAGATGCAAAATTTAAGAATTTAAGTTTTGTCTTAAGTACTACAACCTTTTTTAATTTGTCTTAAAATCTGATAGAACTAGCCCCAGGAGTTTGAATTCTAATAGGTATATCAATCCCCCTTCCTTTAAGCTGAGTTTCACTCTACCAATACAGCCCAACAAGCACCATTGTAATTTGTGATTTCACTAACTAGTGGAACATCTATTAATAAGTTTATCATCAATGAATGTTCATTCTGTTTAGATTCTGCACTTTGATGCATAATCTTATATAACCTTAAAAACCCATCTATAATAGGAATTATTATTATTCCCATTTTACATATGCAGAAACTACCTGAAAGTGTGTGTAATGTCACCAAATTTGTAATAGAGTAGAGTCGGGAATTGCATTGTGGCTCATATCTGCAACATAGCAATATACAGATTGGCAGGTTGGACATAACCTCTATACAGAGAATCCTTGTTTTGGGAAAAATGGTGGGATTTAAAACTGCATCTGATTTTTAGTTCAGAAATGTGGTTTCAAAAAAATAGTATCTATTTATAGCACTTTAGCTGGCTTAAATCAGAAGACTCCCCCCCCCCCCCCAGTATTACTTATATAACTTATTTTGTATTGTGGATGAAGCATTTTCCATCTCTCTACAATAATTACCAACTACTGTATTTTTACGCAAATAACTTGTGCCTTCTACATTTGCCAACTGCTCAATTCCCCCCACCCCCAATGAGATATCTTCAAAAGGGCACTATCCTATTTTTTGTAAAGCAATGTGTATAAAATTAGTGCTTTTCAAAATACCTCAAGTGGGGAGGAAGTGATTGGCAAACAAACATAGAAGGCATGCATTATTTGTGTAAAAATATGGTAATTTTCAAAATATTCAGATTTTTATACAAGACATAACAGAATATTGCAATATGGATTGTGATAAAAAGGGATTTTTGCTTACAATATACTTGAAAATTGTATTTTAGATATTCTTATCTCTTATACAATACACCATACATACTGAGCAAATTTACATATTCAAAATATGTTTCAAATAGTGATTATCTTTTTAAACAATGATTATATTTTCAATTCAATTACTAAATTAAATTAAAATAAGTGATTAGTTTGTTCAAAACTTAAATAACATTAACCATTTTATTCACAGATTATAAAAAAATATTAATTTTCACTATAAACTGATAATTTTAATTGTCATTTTGGATTTGGGAGATTATGATTGTTTTCCATGAAAGTCCTTCATAGTTTATGCAGATTATTGAAACAAACCAAATATTATATCAGTAAATATTGTCAAAGTCACAAAAAATAAACTTCCATGAATATAAAAGGAGAAAGAATTACTATATCTTTGATAGTTTGGTTTCTAGAATTTTGTTCTTGCTTAAGGCTAGAATGTATACTCCCAAGTCAGGAGCTGAGAAAAGCTCAAGTGGTAATTACTGAACAAGAGAGCCCATTTAGGTCAAAGAGATATTGCATAAAGGGCTGAAGATAAAATATGTTTTTATTGTAGGTTTTAGCTTGCTTTGAGATCTATTGCCTATAAGTTAAAAAAAACACTCCAAAAGGGGCAATAATGATTCCAGATACAGCCATTCTACTTCATTGACAATGTCCTTTCCCATCCTCCTGTAAGTGGTTTTCAATTACTGATGTATACCAGACCGAATTGTGTACCTTTCCCTATGAATAATGAAAGTAGGCATAAGCACAGGAAATATAAGAGGACGGCTGTAAACAGCTACTTCTGTTTCATTACCACTGTTTTATTAACAAATTACTTCCATTAAAGAGATTATGAGGTTTCAAAAAGCAATCCGAAATGAAATAGTCCAGGCCTAAATTTCATTTTGTAATGAATTGAAATGATTTGCTTGCAGGAGGTTCAGTTCCTCATTGTTTCTATGACTGCACTAGTCCATTTTGTATTTGGAATTGTGAGTATGCTCTCTCCGAAGGGGTTTTGTGAATCATCTTTTCTAGGGCAGAAGGATGTTTCCAGTTAAGTCAGATATACACCTCTCACCCCCTAATCTGGAGAGTGGTGTGTTATAAATAATACACCTTACATTGGAACCATGAGCTCAAAAGTCCCATATTTCCTTCTATAGTTATTCTACAATCCAACAGTTTATGACAGAGCTCCAAGTTTTCTCAGCAATCAGGACTCCAGAATTTAGTATTAACATCATTTTAATCTTAAACCAGAAATTCAGTTTTGAATACTGACACTTTAACCCTCTGAATTTCTGGATAAAACCCCTAAGTGTCCTGTTTCAAACTTTTTTTGTAGGGAAGGGAAATAAATGTGGAAAATTGCTCTTGCATTTCAGAACCCGTGAACATTTTTGGTTATTTCCTTAAGAAATAATGGTGAGAAGAGGAAGCAAAAAATATATTTGTTTTCATTCTTCATGGTTGGCAAAACAAGATGTTGGCAACATTCTGTCAACTTCAGGATAGATTTTGAAGTGGACTTGGTCTGTGGAAACAGAAGCCTGACAATCAGTGCTTAGAGGAACCGAAAGCTTCAGGAACAAAGACACACCAATATTCTCGAGTGTGCAGGCTCAGGAAATACAGGGAATTAAAAAGAACTGTCTCCCACTTGAGTGAGTGCTACATATATAATTGAATAAATTTTTACTTTGTACAGCTCATTTCAAGTCTCCCTCTGCCCTTCATAAGTGCCCATACTACTGTATTTAAACTTATATTATGTTTTATATTTAATAGACATAAGAAACAAGGTTATACTATCTCAGTCAGCATTTTTCATGACTGTAAAGTATCACTGAATGAAAAAAATTACTTTAACTTAATTCTTATATAATTTAAGACCTTGGGCTATTTCCACAATAGTTTTTCTCTTGAAAAAGGTAGCAAATATTCATAGGAATAAATTTGAAAAACAGAGAAAATTATAAACGAAAGAATAAAATAATCATTGAGTTCCTACCTAGAAAATTTACTCATTCTTTTATAATTGTTGTTCTAATCAAGCTTTTTTTTAAGAAAATAGGGCTTTTACTATTTATGTTGTTATATACCTTTTTTTCTCTCAAAGTGTATCATTTTAAAAGGAGAATTTTGGATAACAAGGCAGAATTACAAAATTTAAATCCCTAAGTACTAGATAAAATAGAAAATAGTAATAAGCAAGTAAAATTGTCAGGAGCTACAAGCAAAGAGAGTGAGAAGTGAAATGTCATACCATAATCTTTAAGACATTTTGACAATGGAAGGAAACAAAATGTCCTGATACAGCAATATTTGAGTTTTAACATCTGAAAGTAATTTTTAGGAAGAATGTGAGTCAAGACAATCTCTGAAATTCTCACCAATACTCACCAATTTGAAGAAAAATGTATACACATAATAAATAGGCAGTCTAGGAAAAGCAAAGTTTCAAACCCTCTAGTATAAAATCCTCTCACCATTTTCAATAATGAATTGGAGCAAATCACTTAAGGCCCCAGATTCTTCGGCCAAGTGATTATGATACACCCCTAGCTCAGTAAACGGAATCCCAGTGTCATGGATTGAATTGTGTCCCCCCAAAATAGCTGTCAACTTGGCCAGGTCATGATTCCGGGTACTGTGTGATGGCCTATCATTTTTGTCATCTGATGTGATTTCCCTAAGTGTCGCAAATTCTATCACTATGATGTAATGAGATGGATTATATTGGCTGTTATATTGATGAAAGCGTCAAGATTAGATAGTGTCTTAAGCCAATCTCTTTTGAGATATAAAAGAAAGAAGTGAGCAGAGAGACATGGGAACCTCATGCCGCCAAGGGGAGAGTGCCACGAGCAGGACGCATACTTTGGACCTGGAGTCCCTTTGCTAGGATGCTCCCAGACCAAGGGAAGACTGACGTATCACAAGGACCTTTCTCCAGAGTCGACAGAGAGAGGGAGCCTTCCCCTGGAGCTGGCGCCCTGAGTTTGGACTTATAGCCTACTGTACTGTGAGAGAATAGACTTCTCTTTGTTGAAGCCATCCACTTGTGGTATTTCTGTTGTAGCAGCACCAGATGACCAAGACAACCAGTTTATTACATTTCACATGACATAAGAAATGCAAGCAGTGCTCAGGATATTCAACAAAAGTGACACGTAATAGTAGCAAAGCACCTCCTCCAAATCTCTCCATCCTCAAAATTCAGAAAAGTAGGCTAAGTGAATATCTCAGGTCGCAAACTGTAGTTGGGTGAGAGAGGGGAGATAGGTTTCAGATATAGGGTAATTAATCCACAGAACATAACAACAAACAAGAGTTTGGGCAGAAAAATGAAAAGAACCTACATAGCAAGTAAACAAACCTACCACAGAAATAGATGAAAGAAAGGTGTATCACATTAAAGAAAAAAAAAAAAAAGTCAGAATCCAATCTGAAAGAAAATCCAATGCAAGGAAAAGGACACACACACACAAGCAACAACTTTTTGATAATTCTTCACAACCAATTAAAAAAACAGGGGTATTACAAGATAAGAGAGCCAAAACAAAACTTATGGAAATAAAAACCAAGTTAAAAATATTTTGGAATACACTACCCATGAATGAAAATCATAGCATAGGTATAAATGAGTTTTCACCTGGAAAGAACCCAAAACATGAAGTAAAAATTGTAATAAAAGAAGTATGTATGAATATCGATATGGCACACTGCAAAGATATTGTGAATAGAATGTGAGATATTGAAACATATTATGATTATACCATTGAACTTGAAAAATAAAGAATTCTTCAGGAAAATATCAAATCACCAATGGTGGTGAGGAGTAGGCTTAATCATGTCAGCCTCAGGTTTTCCCAAACCAAATTTCAACCACTAGTGAAAAAATTATCTAAATATCTGAGGTAATATATTATGACATAAGACTATTATAAGCAGCCATTTTTCTGGTTTGCATAATAATAAAAAAAAAAACACTAGAAATATATTATCAAAAATGAGGAAAATTGGGGAATCTATCTTTCCCTAGGTAGATAGATGATAGATTAGATAGAGAGAGATAGATGATAGATAGATGACAGATCGATAGATGATTGATTGATAGATGATACATAGATAGATTAGATAGATAGATGATAGATTGATAGATAGATGATAGACAGGTAGGTAGATAGATAGATGACAGATAGATAGATAGATAGATAGATACATGATAGATTAGATAGATGATAGACAGACAGATAGACAGATAGATAGACAGATAGATAGATGATAGATAGATCTAGAACTACATTTGTTGTTGTTAGGTGCCTTTGGGTTGATTCATGGTGACCCCATGTGACAAGGTAGAACTGCCCCATAGGGTTTTCTTGACTGTAATCCTTGTGGAAGCAGATTCACAGGTTTTTATGATGGGTTTTAACAGCCAGACTTTCAGTTAGCAGCTGAGCACTGAACTGTTTGTGCCATCAGGGTTCCTATATAATTATTTAACTATCTATAAAGCTATACTTACACATATAAATATAATTATGTAATGTTTATGTATACATACATACATATACACTGAAAGATCAGGAGTTATGTTTTCCTAATGTGTTGTTCCTGGATAGAGACAGGTTTATTTTGTTGGATTCTTGAAATACTATTTATTTCAAGATATTGCTGTCATTGTTGTTGTTAGGTGCCGCCGAGTCCATTCCAACTCATAGCAACCCCATGTACAAAAGAACGAAACACTGCCCACTCTTGTGCCATTCTCACATTCCTTGTTATGCTTGAGCCCATTATTGCAGCCACTGTGTTGATCCATCTCATTGAGGGTTTTCCTCTTTTTCGCTGACCCTCTGCTTTACCAAGCAGGATGTCCTTCGCCAGGGGCTGATCTTTCCTGATAACATGGCCAAATTATGTGAGACTTAGTCTTGCCATTCCTGCTTCTAAGGAGCATTTTTGTTGTCCTTCTTCCAAGACAAATTTGTTCACTCTTTTGGCAGTCCATAAAAAAAAATTATATTCAATATTCTTTGCCAACATCATGATTCAAAGGCATCAATTCATCTTCAGTCTTCCTTGTAAGCTTTGTCCAGCATGAGGCAATTGAAAACATTATGGCTTGGGTCAGGCGCGCCTTAGTCTTCACAGTGACATCTTTGCTTTTTAACACTTTAAGAGGTCTTTTGCAGCAGATTTGCCCAATGCAATGCGTCTTTTGATTTCTTGACTGCCACTTCCGTGGGTGTTGATTGATTTACTTACCAATTGTTTACATAGTATGATTATGTTCTGATATTTTCATGTTTAGAGAATTTATCAGTTAAAATCATTAGAATAAGTAGTTTGTATCTCCTCATATATATGCCCATTTCAACAAGATTTTCAAATAATAACCCAAATAGCACTTCTTCTCATGCCTATTATATTTTGTTCTTTCTTTCTTTGATATGTGTGGTTGTGCTGATGAGTATAAAACCCATTGTGATCAAGTCAATTCCAACTCATATATCATGTGTGTGTGTATATATATATATATATATACACACACACAAAAGGATGCTGCTACTGTGTGCTGCCACGTTGATTTTTGACTCATAGTGACCCCATGTGACAAGGTAGAACTGCCCCATAGGGTTTCCTAAGCTATAAGTTTCACAGGAACAGATCACCAGGTCTCTCTCTTGTGACGCTACTGGGTGGGTTCCAGACAACCACCCTTTCGGTTAGTGGCTGAGCACTTAGCGGTTGCACTACCAGGGCTCCTTTATTCAAAGACGCTAGGCTTGAGTTGAATTAGTTACATTTCTTCATGTGTTTGTTGGCCATTTGTATTTCTTTCTGGAAAAAAATACCTGTTCATGTCTGAATATTTGTTTTATTATGTGAGCTTTTTATTGATCGTTCTATAAGAGTTCTTTATATACTGTATTTGGAAGTTAATACTTTGTTGCTATATATGTGGAGACCTGGTGGTGTAGTGGTTAAGAGCTCAGCTGCTAACCAAAGGTTGGACAGTTCAAATCCACCAGCTGCTCCTTGGAAACCCTATGGGGCAGTTCAAATTTGTCCTAAAGGGTTGCTATGAGTCAGAAAGGACCAGACAGCAACAGGTTTCTTGGTTTTGGCTGCATATGTTGTAAGTATTTTATGCCAGTATATGTTCTGTTGTCTCACTTTCTCTAAAATTCATTTTGACGAGCTAAAGTTCTTAAATTTTATAAGGTCAAATTTGTCAATGTATTTTTTATGGTTGTTTCTTGTTTAAGAAATTCATATTCCCAACTCGTTTGCTCACTAACCTGCTTTGCCACCTGTGTGGTAAAGCAAAGCTCCTCACAATTGTGCACCCGTTTCATAATTCTGTATTCTCTTCTATTGGCAAATTGTCTATCCCTACATCACTCCACACTAAATGTTTTTGTTTTATACTAAGCTTTCTGATGTATTTCCTTTTTTTTTTTTCCTTTTTTGGGGGAAGGGGGTTAATTATTCTTGATACTTTGCACTTTCATATAAATTTTAGAGTTTATTAATTTGAGAGGAAGTTTGTATGAGTTGCATTGAATCTAGATTTGAAGTGTATTGACACATTTAAAATATTAAGTGTTCTTGTCCTCGAACATGAAATATCTCTTTAATTATATAGGCCTTCATGTAAGATTTAATTTGCATATCATTTGTTTTTTTATGAATTTTTATGGTTGTCATTATTTAAAGCATTATTTAGCTATTTTCAATATTATTTTTTAAAAAGACGGTATCCAAATTTTAGAATTTATTGATTTTTTTCCCCTATGCCATTTTTGGTGATATATAATTTTTTTCTCTGAAAAAAATCTATACATACATAGATATCTGCTACAGACAGAGATATATATCAAAGATCTCTATATATCCCCAAATTACTTATATTACTCAAGTTGTCAATAGACCTCTCTATTTTTAGCTCATTTGATTTTTCAAAGATTAATAATATTGTTTTAAAGAATCCATTAGTCTTTACCCATATTCCATTGTATTTATAACATCTTTATTTTTTTTTTTTTTATATGTCATGAGATTATCTTATCTGGAGGAGAAAGATTAATGAATTTTTGGATTCATTGAAGATTGTAGTCACTTCTGTTGATATAAATATTTTGTTGTTGTTAACACTTCCTGTTTTGACTTTTCTTCCAGAATACTACTATTATTCTTTCTTATACTGCTGGTGGTAACCCCAAATCCTTGACAAGCTTTTTTTTTTTTTTTTTTACTTGTCGTGAGCTGTATCTTTGCACACAGCAAGTAGATGGATTATTATTGAAGGATACAGTTTTAGACTTATATCTAGATCATTACCTTCTTGTGAGGGAAAGCTGTGCCTTACGCAGTTTTATATTCCCTGAGCAATGAACAATTTCCACATTGTTCCATACATTAGAGAAGCCTGTAGGAATTTGATCTATCAATTTTGAAATGATGTCTTTTATGAATTATCAATATGAACAGTTATAGTTTAAAACTCTCTGAACTCTTTGCCTTAGATATTCAAATTCTACTAACTACTCTTGCTCTCTACCTGAAACAAGAAGGAAAATTATGTTTAGTGATCAGAAAAAACAGTCAAAGGGGCCCAGTGCAAAGGCACTCAGAGAAATGTTTAGTAACGTTATTATGTCTTCCATAAAAATTAGCACAGGTGCTACTGGTTTTTCACACAATAAATTCCCAAAGCATAGACACAACTTATGCACCATAAAGGTCACAGTTTAAACTTCAGCTGAGATGGTATGAAAGCTTCCCATGATTCAAGTCTAGTCAGGAACCAGAGAGCTGAAGTAATTGGATAAGTCTGCTCAAGGTGACAAGCTGCCGGCTGGCAGACAAAACATTTAGAAACCAGGCTAAAAATGCTACATCTAATTTTACTTAGGATGTAAGAAGAAATCCAGAAGACTGGTCTGTTTACTAGCAGTAAAACGTGGATTCCCATGCTAGTCCTGAGAAGAAGGCAGCTCACCCCTGTGGGTTTTTACCTAATTATTATAAAAATGTGTGTAGCACAATGTAAAGTCTGACTCAGAGAATGGTCATATTTTTGCCACAAAAAGAAAAAAAAAAAGTCTATTTAAAATTTCTATTTAACCTAATATAAGAAGAAATGAAAAGCAAATATTTAGTACCCTAATAATACACGACATATCTTTCTCTAACTTAACTTCTAATAGGTGATTCAGGAGATTCAGAGCTGTATTTCAAGAGTCCATGTGCACTTATATATCTCATATATCAACAGAATGAGACACAGATTCAGAGAGAGAGAATAAGAATGTATTGACCAAGTAAAAAATACACATGTTAGTGGCTTCACAAGGGCCATGTAAGCTCTTCCAGGAAAATTCCTGAATATAGTCTTGATATGTAGACAATGATAATATTATCACTTAGCTTTTTTTTTCTTTTTTAATTCTTTAATTAGAAGTCCATGTGTTCTTTTATTCATTTATGGAGTTGTGTGGCCTCTAGTGGTGTATGGGAAGATGATATAATGAAAATATTACATCTTAACGTGTTTTACCAAACCTTAACATGTCTGTCTCCTGAACTTAAGAACTCTAGTAAACCAAAAAGCGAACCATTGCCGTCGAGTCAGTTCTGACTGATAGTAAGTCTATAGGGCAGAGTAGAACTGCCCCAAAGGGTTTCCAAGGACTGGTTGATGGATTCCAACTGCTGACCTTTTGGTTAGCAGCCCTACTGAATATTATATTAACTTAAAATAATTAGATATGCTTTATTTAAATTAATATAATGACCTTATATAGATTAGAATTTGGTCTCTTGATCCAAAGCTGCTGCCATTTCTAGACACGCATTTATTAGAAAATTACATGAAAATAATTATTTTTCCCTTCATGCCGTTTCTTACATTTCTCCCAGAAGTCATCAATATTTGGACTTTATGGGAAGACATTTTTCCTAAATTAATATCAATTATCTTTCAAAAGAATGTAATTGAATTTTTAACATTTATTTAGGAATGTTCTAGACACTGTAACTTAAATCCCCAAATAAAAAAAATGTAATTTTAAGTGTATGTTTTCTAGGTACCTGGTTTTTCTCACAATTTTGAAATATTCACAAACTGTAGCAATAGGTAAGGCAGAATGAATAATATGTAGACAGAAATCAAAATGAAAATCATTACATTTTGTTCAATGTGAAAAATCGCCATTTACATCTTGGCCCAGAGACAATGTATGTTGAAAGATCTTAACTGGAAGAATAATTAAGCTTGTGCACTAATTTACTAATGTGTTCTATCTGACCAGCTCTTTCATATTGTGCACCAATTTTACTAATGTGCATCATTGGACCAGGTAGTTCATACTTTCAAAATATAATACTGCTTCAACATTATTTTATATTTTAGTCAATTGGATCTGTTCTCTCTTCTGACAAAGAAAAAAATAGTATTGACTCTAAGGAGGACACCAACAAAAAGGAAAAATGTACACCTTGGCACTAGAGGCAGTTTGGCATTAGTGTCTTTCAACATATGGTACTAAATGCGAGGCAGGGATTACCCCTAGGACTGCCAAGATTTCTTCTGAGACCTTTTTTTATTTTTTATTCCTATTTTAAAACCTTACAGATCACTAGCTTAAAAAAAGAAACACTGAAAGCAGATGGTAATATGTTCCACAGTTGAAGTATTTTCAAATTATTACAAAATATTTGCCTGCTGCTGGAGTTAGTCATTAGATTTTGAAGACATTTTTGAATACATCATGTTTACTAGCAAAACTCCCCTCAGGTTTTAATGAAGGAGTTTATAACCAGAGATTAGGAGATAAAGACAACATTCTACGTAGGGAGAAACATAGAGTGATAAGAAAATACCAACTAGGTGTCTACGGATGCCCTTTGCAAGTGAAGAGTATCCTGCAGCTTTATCACACACTTCATAGGATGGTTGAAGAAAACGAAGCTTAGGAATATGCGAGCCATGTACTGGCAGTTACTGGAAACGAGTTTTTGATTTAGTTGCCAACTAAGAGTTCAGAAACAAAATAAAACCCTTTCATGGCCATCAGCAAATATGACTTTCTAAATAAGAATAATGAATACTGTCTACACAAATGATTCCCATGTTAATTCATCCAAGATTTTTCAGAGCCAGAATAGCACTATTTTAAGAGAATTCAAATGGCCGAACATCTACTGTTGAAAAATCAATATATTAAACTCTGATTTCTGTGAGGAATACCATTCCCATGATGAAATCAACAAGGCAAAGGTGAATACCCATTGAAAAAGCAAAATTGTTCACAGTTGTCAACCTCCCTCAATGCCAATGTGGCCAAGATTTTTAGTAGTGGAGGAAATACAACTCTGGTTGGAGTAAGTTTCTGAGTCCAAAGGGAGTGGTAAGAAAGATGTGCTTTGAGGATAATGGTAATATTTGACTGAAGAAACAGTTAATTTGGGAGTATATTCGGAAGTTAGTAGACATTATCAGATATCATGTATGAGCCTATTTAATTTTATTTTCTTCAATCAATATTTCTTGATCATTTAATGTTTTGTTTTTTGCAAACATGGTGAAAAATACAGAAATTATTATAATGAATTACCATACATGCAACAATCAGCTTCAGTCACATTGATTCTTTGCATTCCTTACATGTTAGGGTCGATATGAGACTAGGAACAGAAATTTGTAAGCCTTTATAGGAGAATATGTAGCACATATCTCTCCCCCAGCCAAGTAAAACTAGATAAAGTACTAAAATATTAGTTATTATCCTTGTTGGATATATTAAAACTGAAATGGAGGTTAGTTAGCAACTCAGTAAAAATTAGATACTAGGAATTTTAGTCCTGATTTGACTCCTTCTTTATACCTTGTCTTATCTTCTTTTTCCATTTTGGAAAATGTGTAAAATGTGATATGCACACATACATGCTTTGATAAACTGATATTTATATATGTATATAAATACAAACATAGATATGTTTATTTACATATACACAAATACCAGTTTATCACAAAAGATGGTGAAATTTCTTAAAATAAAATAATTTTAAAATTAGGTTCTTCTCATTAAGTTTTCAAGCACCATAGCTCAGTTTTCAACCAGACATCACACTCCTGAGAGATCCTGGAACTCACAGCCCCAGTCACAGAACTGTAGAAAAGAAAAGCATATACATGTTAAGAGGTTCAATTTGAAGGTGAGATAATATAATAAGTAATATAATGTAATGTATATAATGGTGGTTGTAATATAACAAGTAGTCTGGGACAATATCTCCTTGAAGCCATGTTATGGATTGAATTGTGTCCCCCCAAAATATCTGTCAGTTTGGCTGGGTCGTGACTCCCTTAGATGATTGTCTACCATTTTATCTTCTGACGTGATTTTCCTATATATTGTAAATCCTATCACTATGAAGTAATAAAATGGATTAGTGGCAGTTATATTGATGAGGTCTACAAGATTAGGTAGTGTCTTAAGCCAATCTCTTTTGAGATATAAAAGAGAGAAGCAAGCAGGGAGACATGGGGATCTCATACCATCAAGAAAGCAGCGCTGGGAGCAGAGTGTGTCCTTTGGACCTGAGGCTTCTGCACTGAGATGCTCCCAGACCAAGGGAAGACTGATGCATCACAAGGATTTTCCTCTAGAGCAGACAAGAGAGAAAGCCTTCACCTGGAGCTGACGCCCTGAATTTGGACTTGTAGCTTACTCGACTGTGAGAGAATAAAATTCTCTTTGTTAAAGCCAACCACTTGTGGTATTTCTGTTGTAGCAGCACTAGAGGACTAAGACAAGCCATTTTTGTGTTTAGTAAATACAATTAAAATTAAAAGTGGCTTGAAATGCTTATCAAGTGGGAGGTAACGTCCTTGAGAATTATTTTTTCTAAACTACTGTTTTCTTTGAATTCCTTTGTTATTTCCATACAGGGACATTAATTATAAGTGAATCTTCCAATTTTCCCCTTAAGAGCTCATGTGTCACATGTTGCCCCCAAAGGAGCCCTATGGACTAATAATGTCAGGAACACCAAAGGACAAGGTATATACAATATACAGTGCAATATCTCCTCTACAGTACCATACAATACTCATTATAAATGGCCACATTGCTGACTCCCCAGTAGGAGAAATTCTAAGAAGAAGCTCTGTATTTTTGATACTATGTATAGCCTTTAAGTAAAAAAAAAAAAAAAAAAAAAAAATTCCCCTAGACCTGTTTTCTTTGACAAAGTTCAGCTTGACTTTTTAAATAAGATTAATGCTTATGGTCGACAAAGATTATTCTGATGTCAGTCAAGGCACTGCTCTTTCCTCGGTTACTAAAACAATATTGGTACTGGCAGGTATAAAACATGCTTTCCAACACAGGCAGACAGTGAGTTCAGTTTGGAATCAGAATCCAAATTAGGTCCCATATTAATTGCAATTGGTAAAAACCTTTGCTTTAGTTTTCTAATTAAGATTAACGATAGCGGTTTGAAAGGCTGATAGCAAGACACTGCCATTAACAGCAATCATTTTTCAACTGGGCAAACATGCTTTTCTTTTGAAATACCTTCTAATCTGAAATAAGAGTTGGTAAAAAGGTGGTGTTCAGAGGGCATAAGATGCTAGAGTAGCATTTCTTAAGATTAAACCACAAATACATCGAACATACAAACATCCTAGGAAAAGCATTGTTCCAGGCAGCACCTATCCAGCCAAACCCTGCTCTTCAGAAAAAGAGCTCAGTGGTATGTAAAACAAGGGATTCCATGTTTTTGAGTGAGAGTCTATTAAAAGTTATAAATAACTAGTAGAAATAAATGATTCCGACTAAAGTGCTTCTGGATATCTGTTGATCGTGAGCAAGGTGATTTACACAGAGTGCACAGCCGGAGCACAGGCACACCATCTGGAATTACTAACCGAGAAACCCATAAAATCATCGATGTATTACACGGCTTACTGTCAGGCCTCCATGGAGTGAGTATCATCAGATTCTAAAGCTTCACATTTAGACCACTTTAGCACTCACTTAAAACAGAGCATGTTTCCTTCAAAAAAGCCTCCTTTTTTGGACTGCATTGTGTATGCTCTGAAAACAAGTTCCTCAGAGAGAGATGAAAGAAAATCTGGGGAAATAGCAACCAGTTAAGTTCTTTTTTTTTTCCTCCCAGCTGCTTTGTCAGTTTTAGACAACTACAGAAATTATACAGTGGATTTTGTTCCACAGTCAGTAACCCACGTCATGTCTAAAAATATAGACCTCTTTGCAAGGATGATTGCTTGGTGCCCTTAGGATTCTGAGGTAGGTGTTTAATGTTTTTCATAATTCTGTGAATACAAGAGGGCTTTTGTGCGCCAAGACATACATGTTCTTTAGGCAAACAAAAGTGGAAAATCCTAGTATGGTCCATCTTAATAGAAACAGAATTCAATTTGCCTGAGTTCTATTTATGAATGGCATTATTTATACAGCTGTGAATTGTATTGAAATGGGACAATGTTTAAAAAAAACTATTCATTGAATTATCCAGCTGACTTCTGTTTTTTTTTTTTTTAAATGCGTAGGCCAAAAAAAATGCATACTCATCATAAAATCTAATGCATCAATTTTTTAAACTACTGAATGTTTAAAAATGTGAAAGTTTCAAGTTGTTTCTTTTATGGTGTGACTGCTTTTGAAATTGGGTTATAATCTGTTGGAATTAATTCTGTACATGGCTTTATTTTATTAATATAGCTTATCCTTTACTTCCCTTAATTGTGAAGACCTTCCTATTCTCTAGGTCTAAGTAAGAGAAGAATCTTATTTTCCAACTACAGTCTCTTCCGCAATTGACTAGCTATAGACAATCTGAGGATCAGTATCTAAAAATCATTCTCCATAGCATGTCGAGATTCACTCCTAGCCACTCCTCTTGAAATGGGCAAAACACGATCACAGAAATTTTTTTTTCTTCTCTATAAAAGAAGTCTCAGTAAAATACATGATAAATTTTGAGAAATCAATATTAAAATGATGCGATCAAAATCCACTATCTGCTTAAACATTGCCAATGCTGACCTCAGTTTTGTTGCTGAGAATGGTATATTGAATGAGTTTGTTCAGCCCTTGACAAATGAAATTAAGAAATGTAAACAGAAATGCTATGCAACACTTAAGTGCACACAGAAGTGAGCAGGAGAGGGGATGCTTCAGGTGATTTCAGTAGTCAGCAGTGAACCACGTTTAGCTATAAAATATAAATTCTTTCTTCTCCCTATCTCTGTCACTGTCATATTCCACACATTCCAAAAAAAAAAAGTGGGTATTCTTGAGTTTCTGTATAATACCAAACGTTCTATGCAGAGTTAAGTGGCAGAACTGATCATCAGCCTATGGACTTGCTTGGGTTTCTCTTGACAGGCATTTGCCCTTGTCAAGGTTGTTCCAAGACAGTTGGGAATTTCTGTAATTTTTATTTCTTTATCTTTATTTTTATTTCTTTATCCAAAGTATTCCAAGTTCCATACTATATAAACCCATCTGTATTAGTTTTTTATTACTGTCATAACAAATACATACAAACCTATTTGCTTTATACAACAGAGGTTTATTTTCTTACGGTTCTGTGAGTCAGAAGTACAAAATCAATCTCACCAGGCTAGAATCAAAATGTTGGCAGGACTGCATTTCTGTCTCAAGGCTCTAGGGGAGAATATGTTTTCTTGCCTTTTCTAGCTGCTAGAGTGCACCACGTTCTTTGATTGGTGGCTTTATTTCTCCATTAGTAAAGCTAACAAAGCCACATCTCTCTTTCTCTGATCACAGCCAGGAAAGATTCTCTGCTCTTAAAGACTCCTGTGATTAGATTGCATCTACCTGATAATCCAGGATAACCTCCCCATCTCAAGGTCCTTAACCTTAATCAGGTCTACAAAATTTCTTTGCCATGTAAAGCAACCGTCCTAGTTACCTAGTGCTGCTGTAAGAGAAATACCTCAAGTGGGTGGCTTTAACAAACAGAAATTTAATTTCTCACAGTAGAGAGGACTAGACGTCCAATTTCAGGGTGCTGGCTCTAGGGGAAGTCTTTCTGTGTTGACTTTGGAGGAAAGTCCTTGTCTTTTTTAGTTTCTGCTCCTGGGCAGTCTTCATGTAGTTTGGCATCTTTCTTTTCCCATCTCTATTTCTAGCTTGCTTGTTTAATCTCTTTATATCTCAAGAGGCTGACTAAAGATACACCATACACTAATCTACCTCATTAACATAACAAACACAACCCATTTCCAAATAGGATTATAGCCACAGGCATAGAGATGAGGATTTATAACACATATTTTTGGGAGGACACAATCCAATCCATAACAATAACATATCCAGAGGTTCAGGGGATTATTATAGAGACATCTTTGAGGAGCCGTTATTCTGCCCACCACACCATCTGAAACATTCTTCTGATTGTTATTTGCTATGACTTGGCTATCTTTAGATCACTACAAAAAGTGGGGGTTTTAGACTTCATAGTACTTGAAGATATTAGGGGAAGATCTGCAGATATTCCTCTAAAACTCATGGTGTTCAAAGTATAAGGAAAGTCACTGCTTTATAATTTGACAATAAAAGAACATTTTTTTTTTTTTGGATCTTTAGTAGCTCCGTTTTCTTAGCTATGGGCTCCCAATCAGCTGTTCAAACCATTACGATACACAAATGTTATCTCCACTTCTACAGTTACTAGGGAAAATGGAGAATAAAGTGATTGCCTTCAGTGTCAGGGCCCTCCTTTTCACTGATACCTCAAGTCTGTTTCACTGCATGTTTTGACCTGATCTTTTAATTCTAATGAAAATCCTATTGTTGGTGGTTTTCCAGAAACTTAAACATGTCTATTTTCTTTAATATCTAATTTCTGTTCTTTAAGGGTTAGTTTCTCTGTTAGGCTGAATATTCTCAACCTTAATACCTGAATATTATTCTGTAGGCTATATCTGGATGTATCCTTCATTTAAGACTGCACATACAGTTACAGGCTCCAGCTTTATTGTTGTCCCCTAAATCAGACAGTGTCCCCAAAAAGAAACAGATGTCACACCCAAGTTATTATAATTTAAAGAGGGTTTAACAATGCGATTACTTACAAAGGCTTCTGAAAACCACAATAACCCTTTCAAGGCCAGTGGGACATAAGGTATCTCACCTACTTTTTATGCCTCTGGAGTTCTTTGGAAAGGAGATAGCCTGATTTTAACACATTTAGCCTCAAGGTGGGAACTTTTGAAATGTTTGAAACTCAAGAACCGTGAGTTGGAGCCTCTTTTTTTTTTTTTTTTGTAGATTGAGCATTGTCTTAGGTGATGCCTCCAAGATGTGTGACTTTTCTAAACTTTTAACATGTTTCCCCTTATTTCTGTGAGGTAAGCCTCCTTACTGTGCTTCCCACTATGTTCTCTTAAGGATGTGCTTATTGCAAGAATAAGCCATCACCAGTTTCCGGGTGTTACTGGCTCCTTTATATTCTAGCTTCTGAACAGTAAATAATGCCTTTCCAATGAGGAATAACGCATTGTAGTGGTACTTTTCAAGAGATGGAACACCTATAAGTTATTTTTACCTTGCATTCAATCTTTGGGCCCAATCACTGATTCCACATGTAGCAGATTCTACAGTATTCCAGGGCAGCTATTTCTGCTTCTTAACTGTTAGTATTGCTTTTGTTATAATGAAGAATACATAGTAATGGTAATTTTCCTGAGATTCAAATTCCTTTAACTTTATTTACTTTGATTGTAAGTACTGCTTTTACAGTAATGAAGAAAGCATTGTAGTGGTGATTTTCCTGAAATAAAAATTCCCTCGGCTTTATATACTTGGGCTGTAAGTACCGCTTTTACAGTAAGAAAGAATGCATTGTACTGTGTTTTGAAAAGTTGCATAAAAAATAGTAATAAAGCTAAGAAGAAGGAGAGTAAAAAAATGCACGTGCAGTCATTGCCAGGTGCCTTCATGTTAACCTCATGTTCTGCAAAGTTTCAAGATATAAAATTAAAAAAAAAAAATTATCATTGACTCATATCAGCAGAATTTATGTTATTGGGGGTACACTGGGACACATTTGATCCCAGATAATGAGTACCAAAATCCATAACTTATAACAAGAATGTTGAATTATCCCTTTAATCAGCATGCCTTTATTAGTGAAAACGCATTATATCATCAAAAAATTCAAAGGAAAAAATAATGGGTCTTGAAAGGGATAAACTGTGTGATAACCCAGGGCTAATAAAAGCCAAACTTGTTGCCATTGAGTCAATTCTGACCCGTAGCAATCCTATAGAACAGAGTAGAACTGTCCCATAGGGTTTCCAAGGAGTAGTTAGTAGGTTCAAACTTTTTGGTTAGCAGCCACAGCTCCCTGTAGCTCTTAGCCACTGTGCCACCAGGGATCCTAATTAAAGCAGAATTACTACCACTATTAGTAGGTACAAAGGAGCAAGGAGAGCAAGTGTTTATAAGAATAGAAAAGATGAAAGTCAGTAGAGGAGGGCACTGTTGGAAGAGCAGGGAACTTTGGTTCAAAGATATAGCCAGCCCAAGGTAAGCCTGCAAATAGGAAGCCAGAAAGATAAACACCCTTGCCTTGTTCTTCTCCTTCCTACTGATCTGCAGGGAGGTTTTCTTTGGTTGAACCCTCCAGAAAGCCAGAAAGCCATTGATGTGATTTACACAGTTGAGACTCCTGGCATGGAGAACAGAGTAGGCAAAAGTGGAGAACCAGTTGGGGGGGGCAAATGGAAAATATCAAACATTCTATGCCTTCCCCTAAATTTGAATTATTATCCAATCTATTCTCATGTCCTGAGTTATCTTCATTCCAAATCCTTGTCCTCAATCAGATTTTGCCTTTGTTTCTGGTACCAAGATAGATTATCCAGGTACGATGAAAATAAATTAATTAAAAATAATATTAGAACAAAAGATAACTGGTTATACTTCCTCAACATAAAATGTTGGTGACTGACATCTTAAATGTGTACCTACTTTAGTCTTCTCATTAATAATGTGGTAAGCTAAAGAAACAACGTATTCATAAATGTTCGTTATGTTTGCACATAAGAATTAAAGATTAATTGTTTATTTGTTGTTGCTGTTGTTTACCCTCAAGTCCATTCTGACTCATGTCATTGTTGTTATTGTTGTGGTTGTTTTTGTTGTTAGGTGCCGTCGAGTCGGTTCTGTCTTATAGTGACTCTAAGTACAACAGAAAAAACACTGCCCAGTCCTGCCCTATCCTAACAGTTGTTGCTTTTTGATTGAGCCCATCGTTGCAGCCACTGGGTCAGTCCCTCTTACAGAAGGTCTTTGTCTTTTTCTACGACCCTCTACTTTACCAACAATGATGTCCCCTTCCAGGGACTGATACCTCCTGATAACATGTCCGAAGTATGTGAGACATAGTCTCACCATCCT
The DNA here is from genome assembly GCF_030014295.1 of Loxodonta africana. Taxonomy (NCBI): domain Eukaryota; kingdom Metazoa; phylum Chordata; class Mammalia; order Proboscidea; family Elephantidae; genus Loxodonta; species Loxodonta africana. The sequence goes on along the minus strand of NC_087343.1, from coordinate 112,074,188 downwards.
TGCTTCTAGGAGCATTCCAGTTGTACTTCTTCTAAGACAGATTTGTTCATTCTTTTGGAAGTCCATGGTATATTCAATATTCTTTGCCAATACCACAATTCAAAGGTGTCAATTCTTCTTCAGTCTTCCTTATTCATCTTCCAGCTTTGGTACTCATATGATGCGGCTGAAAACACCATGGCTTGGGTCAGGCACTCCTTAGTCTTCAGGATGATATCTTTGCTTTTCAATAGTTTAAAGAGGTCGTATGCAGCGGATTTGTCCAATGCGATGCATCATCTGATTCTTGACTGCTACTTCCCCGTGTGTTGCTTGTGGATCCAAGTAAAATAAAATCCCTGACAATTTCAATTTTTTTTCTTCTTTTATCATTATGTTGGTTATTAGTCCAGTTGTGAGGATTTTTGTCTTCTTAATACTGAGGTGTAATCCATATTGAAGACTGCAGTCTTTGATTTTCATCGGTAAGTGCTTCAAGTCTTCTTCACTTTCAGGTTGTGTCATCTGCATAATGCAGATTGTTAGTAAGTCTTCCTCCAATCCCAGTACCCAGTTCTTCTTCATATAGTCCAGCTTCTCTGATTATTTGCTCAGCATACAGATTGAATAGGTATGGTGAAAGGATACAACCCTGATGAACACTTTTCCTGACTTTAAACCATATAGCATTCCCTTGTTCTGTTGGGACAACTGCTTTTGATCTATGTACAGGTTCCTCACGTGCACAGTTAAGTGTTCTGGAATTCTCATTATTTGCAATGTTGTGCATAATTTGTTATCATGCACACAGTCGAATGCCTGTGCATAGTCAATAAAACACAGGTAAACATCTTTCTGGTATTCTCTGCTTTCAGCCAGGATTCAGCTGACATCAGTAATGATATCCCCAGTTCCATGTCTTCTTCTGAATCCCACTTAAATTCATGGCAGTTCCCTGTTGATATGCTGCTGCAGCTTCTTTTGAATGATCTTCAGCAAAAGTTTATTTGTATGTGATATTAATGATAATGTTCCATAATTTTTGCATTCAGTTGAATCACTGTTCTTGGGGTTAGGCATAAATATGGATCTCTTCCAGTTGGTTGGCAGGTTGCTGTCTTCTAAATTTCTTGGCATAGGTGAGTGAGCATTCAGTGCTGCATCCCTTTATTGAAACATCGCCATTGATATTCTATCAATTCCTGGGGCCTTGTTTTCCACCAATGCCTTAAGTGCAGCTTGGACTTCTTCCTTCAGTACCATTGGTTCCAGATCACAGGTTATCTCCTGAAATGGTTGAATGTCGACCAGTTCTCTTTGGTATAGTGACTGTGTACTCCTTCTATATTCCTTTGATGACTCCTGCATCGTTCACTATTTTACCCATAGAATCCGTCAATATTGTAACTCGAAACTTGAATTTTTTCTTCAGTTCTTTCAGCCTGAGAAATGCCTAGCATGTTCTTCCCCTTTAGTTTCCTATTTCCAAGTCTTTGCACATGTCATTATAGCACTATACTTTGTCTTCTTGAGCCATCCTTTGAAATCTTCAATTCAGCTCTTTTACTTCACGATTTCTTCCTTTTGCTTTAGGTACTCAACATTCAAAAACAAGTTTCAGAGTCTCTTCTGGCATCCATTTTGGTCTTCTTTCTTTCCTGTCTTTTTAATGACCTCTTGTTTTCTTCACATAGGATGTCCTTGATGTCCTTCCACAACTCATTTGGTCTTTGGTCATTGGTGTTCAAAGCACCAAATCTATTCTTGAGATAGTCTCTAAATTCAGGTGGTTAATACATTCTGACTCACAGTAATCCTATATGACAGAGTAGAACTGCCCCTTAGGGTTTCCTAGGCTGTAATCTTTAAGGGAGCAGATTGCCAAGTCTTTTCTTCCAAGGTGTCTTTAGTGCGTTCACACCTCCTGCCTTTTGGTTAGCAGCTGAGCATTTAACCACTGTGCCACCAGGGTCCCAATTGTTTATTTACTTAGATGTAACTCTAAGTCTCATATGAAAGCTTGTCATGCAGTTTTGAATGGAGTTGGTTTTCTGATGTAAAAATAAAGGAATACTAAAAACTAAAAATCAGGAACAACTGAATATAATAAGAGATGATCTTACTTTCGCCCGCATGTCTGTCAGTTTGTCCTTCTGTGGTGGCTATGCCACTGGTATTCAAATACAAGCAGGGTCACTCATGGCAGACAGGTTTCAGTTGAGCTTCCAGGCTGAGGTAGACTAGGAAGGAGGACCTGGCAGTCTGCTTCTGAAAAGATTTAGCCAGTGAAAACCTTATGAATGGCCGTGGAACATTGTCTGACATAGTGCTGGAAGATGAACTCCCCAGATTGGAAGGCACTCAAAATACGACTGGGAAAGAGCTGCCTCCTCAAAGTAGAGTCTACCTTAATAACGTGGATGGAGTCAAGCTTTCCAGGCCTTCATTTGCTGATGTGGCATGACTCAAAATGAGAAGAAACAGCTGCAAACATCTATTAATAATCAGAATGTGGAATGTACGAAGCATTAATCTAGAAGAATTGGAAATCATCAAAAATGAAATAGAACACATAAACATTGATATCCTAGGCATTAGTGAACTGATATGGACTGGTATTGGCCATTTTAAATCAGATAATCATATGGTCTACTATCCTGGGAATGACAACTTGAAGAGGCATGACATTGCCTTCATCATCAAAAAGAACATTTCAAGATCTATCCTGAAGTACGACACTATCAGTGATAGGATAATATCCATACACTTACAAGGAAGACCAGTTAATATGACTACTGTTCAAATTTATGCACTTACCACTAAGGCCAAAGAAGAAGAAATTGAAGATTTTTATCAACTTCTGCAGTCTGAAATTGATTGAACGTGCAATCAGGATGCATTGATAATTACTAGAGATTAGAATGAGAAAGTAGGAAACAAAGAAGAAGGATCTGTAGTTGGAACATATGGCCTTTGTGATAGAAATAATGCCAGAGATGGCATCATAGAATTTTGCAAGACCAACAACTTCTTCACTGGAAATACCTTTTTTCACCAACATAAACGGCAACTATACACATGAACCTCATCAGATGGTATACACAGGAATCAAATAGACTACATCTCTGGGAATAGACAATGGAAAAGCTCAATATTATCAGTCAGAACAAGGCCTAGGGGCCAACTACAGATCAGACCATCAATTGCTCGTATGCAAGTTCACATTCAAACTGAAGGAAATTAGAGCAAGTCAACAAAAGCCAAATTATGAACTTGAGTATATCCCACCTTAATCTAGAAACCATCTCAAGAATAGATTTGACTTGCTGAACAGTAATGACTGAAGACCAGAAGAACTGAGGAATGGCATCAAGGACACCATACATGAAGAAAACAAGAGGTCGTTAAAAAGGCAGGAGAGAAAGAAAAGACCTAAATGGATGTCAACAGAGACTCTGAAACTTGCTCTTGAACGTCAAGTAGCTAAAACAAAAGGAAGAAATGAACTCGAAGAGTTGAACTGAAGATTTCTAAGGGCAGCTTGAGAAGACAAAGTATCATAATGATATGTGCAAAGAGCTAGAGATGGAAAACCAAAGGGGAAGAACATGCTCTGCATTTTTCAAGCTGAAAGAATTGAAGAAAAAATCCAAGCCTTGAGTTGCAATAGTGAAAGATTCTATGGGAAAAAATATTAAACGACTCAAGAAGCATCAAAAGAAGATGGAAGGAACACACTGAGTCACTATACCAAAAAAGAAGTGTTAGATACTCAACCATTTCAGGAGGTAACCTATGATCTGGAATCAATAGTACGGAAGGAAGAAGTCCAAGCTGCACTGAAGGCATTGGTGAAAAACAAGGCTCCAGGAACTGACTGAATACCAACTGAGATGTTTCAACAGACATAGCACTGCGGGTACTTGCTCGTCTATGCCAAGAAATTTGGAAGAGAACTACCGGGCCAACCAACTGGAAGAGATCTGCTTATGCTTGTACAACGTTGTACTCACCAAATGTAATTATCAAACAATATCATTAATATACATGCAAGTAAAATTTTCTGAAAATCATTCAAAAGGGGCTGTGGCAGCATATCAACAGGGAACTGCCATAAATTTAAGCAGGATTCAGAAGAAGACATGGAACCAGGGATATCATTGCTGATGTCAGATGGATCCTGACTGATAGCAGAGATACCAAGAAGATGTTTACCCGTGTTTTACAGACTACGCAAAGGCATTCAACTGTGTGCATCATAACAAATTATGCAAAGAATGGGAATTCCAGAACACTTAATTGAACTCATGAGGAACCTGTATATAGATCAAGAGGCAGTTGTTCAAACAGAACAATGGGATACTGAATGGTTTAAAGGCAGGAAAGTTGTGCATCAGGGTTTTGTACTTTCACCATACTTATTCAATCTGTATGCTGAGCAAATAATCAGAGAAGCTGGACTATCTGAAGAAGAACGGGGCATCAGGATTGGAGGAAGACTCATTAACAACCTGCATTATGCAGATGACACAATCTTGCTTACTGGAAGTGAAGAGGACTTGAAGCCCTTACTGATGAAGATCAAAGACCACAGCCTTCAGTATGGGTTACACCTCAGCATTAAGAAAACAAAAATCATCACAACTGGACCAATAAGCAACATATGATAAATGGGAAAAAGATTGATGTTGTCAAGTATTCCATTTTACTTAAATCCACAATCAATACCCATGCAGGCAGCAGTCAAGAAATCAAAAGACACATCACATTGGGCAAATATGCTACAAAAGACCTCTTTAAAATGTTGGAAAGCAAGGATGTCATCCTGAAGACTAAAGTGCACCTGACCCAAGACATGGTGTTTTCAGTTGCCTCATATGCATGTGAAAGCTGGACAATGATAAGGAAGACTGAAGAAGAATTGATGCCTTTGATTGTGGTGTTGAAGAATATTGAATATACCATGGAGTTCCAAAAGAATGAACAAATCTGTCTTGGAAGAAGTACCAGAATGCTCCTTAGAAGCACGAATGGTGAGACTGTCTCACATACTTTGGGCATGTTGTCAGTAGGGATGAATCCCTGGAGAAGGACATCAGGCTTGGTAAAGTAGAGGGTCTATGAAGGAGAGGAGGATCCTCAATAAGATGAATTGATACAGTGACTGCAAGAATGGACTTAAGCATGGCAGCGATTGTGAGGATGGCACAGGACTGGGCAGTGTTTGGTTTTGTTGTTGGAACCAACTTCACGGCATCTATCAACAACAATCTTACTTTGCAATGAAAATAAAGACATTTAGCTTAATCAATAATTAGTTTCCAGAAACACCAAAAGAAAGGATTTATTAGTGTGTTAATCACTGCCATTCTTCATGGTAGGAGCTTTGTTTCATTTATCTTTGTACCCCTAATACCTAGGCTAATCAGTGTCTGGCATGCATAAAGTGTTTTATAAATATATTTGTTAAATTGTCATATAATTTTTGCCTTGATCAGTAACATGAACATATGTAGAAATTATTTTTTCTATTAGCAGTAGACATTAATTTCATGTCTGTTAAAGCAGATAGCCACATTTGACCAAATTTGTTCATCGGTTATCACATTCTGTGATCTAATTTATTAAATATACTGTCTTCATATATTAACGCTCTGTAACCTGCTCCTCTAACTGGTCTCACCAACTCCTGTCTTTTCTCATTTCATTCTCTCTAAAGTCTAATTTACATCTCCAAGAATAGTCTGGAAAAGCATGGCTGGACATCACAAACTACAGAACCATGCACTCAACATCATGGTTCCTACACACTGCATGTTCAGGTCAAAATGAAACATTTGCTATTTCCTAAAGTACTCCCATTTTCCCTACTTAGGTACCTAGATTTATGTTCTTCCTAACCATTTATGCATTTGGAGCCTTTCTTAAAATTTTCTTTAATGTCTGCCTCACTCAGTTAGGCACTCAATCTATGTTTAGTGTGTACCTATGTGCCAGGCTCTATGACTGATGTTGTGATTCACAGAAGTTGCTGATATTCCGTTTATGATCTCTTCTCATTCTCAGAATATTGAATATACCAGAAGAATGAACAAATCTGTCTTGGAAGAAGTACAGCCACAATACTCTTTAGATGCAAGGATGGTGAGGCTTCTTCTCACTTCTTTGGACATGTTATCAGGAGAGACCAGTTCCTGGAGCAGAACACCATGTTTAGTAAAGTAGAGGGTCAGTGAAAAAGAGGAAGACCCTCAATAAGATGGACTGACACAGTGGCTGCAACAATGGGCTCAAGCAAAAAACAACTATTGTAAGGAAGGTGCAGGACCAGGCAGTGTTCTGTTGTGCATAGGGTAGCTATGAGTCAGAACTGACTCAATGGCACCTAAGAACTACAACAACTCCTTCCGCTAAACACCTCGCTCTCCAGCAAGCACAACGCTTTATCTGTACTTCCATTTGGCAGTTTGTTGCTGTCTCTGGTAACATCTTGGTAAACATATCTTTCCTTGTCATTAAACATGATGGCATAGACTTGCTAATCTTAATATCTACAAAACATCTACCCCTGTAACTCCATGGACAGGAATTAAACTTAATTGAATTATTTATTACCTGCCTGTAACTGCCACATTATGACTGTAACTCAGCAAAGCTGAGTACATTTTCTGTTCTATTGCACCTTGAATTACTTAAAGATGATACCATTTGCTAGGGTTCTCAGCCAGCATTTAGTGGCAACTTTCAGACATGTGATACTTGCACAGCTGGAGGTAGGATGGTAGAATGATATATCTCCTTTCTTTTTTGCTATCTTCTTTTTTTTTTGGCAGCTCTTCACCTAATGATGAAGACTAATTTTTACACACTCTAGCTTTCTTTTTCTGGTAAATTCCCCATCAACACATGACCCAGATACATATACCTGTCAACATCTTCAATTTCTTCTTTTATTTATCTTGACAGATCTCTTGGTGCAGTATTAATTTTATCCCCTTTACCATGGAGGTGATTATTCAACTCATTTTATACTACTTATGTAGCTACACCTTTCAATACAATATGTGATTGGGAAGTATAAATAGAAATATATTCATAATGAACATAAAAATCAGCCTGTCTAGGAATACTTATTCAATGAAACGGTTTTAAAATAAACATGATTTTCACACTCAGCCTAAAAATCTGGGCATTTTCTAAGAAAAACAGAACTTTTCTAGTTCAGCTGTAAAATAGTTCCATCCCTCCATAACTGATGCTCTAAGGAGATAAATCAGATTGGAATTGGTTGGATAGAAAATGAAGATATGTAGACAATAACTTTAGCAACTCCTTTATCAGTTTTTTGTTTTTTTTTTCTGAAAAGGGGAGAAAAATCATGGGCTAGTACTAGAAGTATGGCAGTTCTACTCTGTCCTGTAGGGTCGCTATGAGTCAGAATCAACTCGACGGCACTGGGTTTTGTTTTGTTTTGGTTTAGTACTAGAAGGGAGTGTGAAATAAAGAAAGGATTTCTTTTTTTTTTTTTTTTTAAATGTAAGGTTCAGTGGAGCATGCTTTTATACTGATGAATATCACTGATGACAATGTGGAGGCAAGGAAGTAAATTAGGTGTGATTCAAAGATCAAGTCTCTGCCCTTACCTTACCTTACCTATCAGGGACATTCCATAAATTTGATTACTCCTTCTTTCCTAAAACTCTTTCCTCTTTTGATATTTCTGACACCACATTTTTCTAGTTATTTCCTCTATTTCAATGACTATGTCATCTTAGTCTTTGTTGATCCTTAATACTGTATAGGAGAATTCATTTCTTAATACTTTCAGTGACTTACCACTGAAAGTGGTAGTTTTAACACTCTTAGAACAAATTCCCAAGTCCTAATTATGGCTGCTGCCTATGTCTTCAGCCTTCTTTAATAATAGTCCATTGTCTACATCTACGGTCACAATTTCATTGACCCTCTTTCTCTTCCTAAGATATGCCAACTTCTTTTCCACCTCAGATCCTTTCTGTTTGCTAGCTGCCCCATCCTTCCAGGGAGTTCTTCAGGGTTTCCCCTCAACTCTTAACATATCTAATTCCTTTTGTATCTTTCTAGTTTCAATTCAAATGAAATGCAGTCAGAGATGCTGTCTCAGGCCACTATATCAAAGAAGCCACCAACATCTACCTCTTCCTTAGATACAAAGTACCATGTTATTTTCCTCTTAGCACTTATCACAATCTGAAATGGCCATGTTTACGTTATTTGTGTATTTGTGTAATGTCTGATTCCTTGTCCTTGAATGTAGCCTCCATGAGGTCAGGATTCTTGTCTGCCTGTGAATTACCAATATCTAAAACAATGTGATCAAGGAAATATCTGTAATATTTTAGAATATTCAAAGAAAAATTTATAGCATTTTAATAGAACTAAATGTGGTCTTCACAATTCAATGCATTTTTTTATTTTGTTGTGATTATAGCAATAATTGTTCCCACTAATACTTTCTGAATTTACCCATTTAATTTGTTTTCAGGATGATAACTGTATTAATTCAATTTTAGAGCTTGCTTTCAAATGGTTCAATTGAATTATTTATCCTATGTAGTTGAGGCCTAAGTTTTACATAGACTAAAATGTAAAGTAAAATAAAACCATTTTACTCTCTCTCCAAAGTTATTTCCCATGAGTATCTTGAACATTCTGTGGGGACATTATGCTCTGCCCCTTCTGATAAACTTGGTGTTAAAAATAATCAAAACTCACCAGAATTTGAACATAGGTTTATTCTGAGCAATTATTCTATATGCATATAGAAAGGCCATTTTGATTTCAGAAAAAGCAAATGGCTCGAAGAAGGTAGGTACAATGAGGCCTATAAGGAGAAGAGGAGGGAGAAACACAGAACATCAATCATTGACTAAGTTTAACATGATTGTTTAAACCCTGCCTTCCAGCTTTGCTAGGATCAACTGAGAGCAGGTTACTTCTGGCCTGTTGTTGTTAGGTGCCATCAAGCTGGTTCTGACTCTTAGTGACTCTGTGTACAACATAACAAAGCACTGCCTGGTCCTGTACCATCCTCACAAACCTTGCTATGTTTGAGCCCATCATTGCAGCCATTGTGTCAATCTATCTTGTTGAGGGTCTTCCTCTTTTTTGCTGACCCTCTACCGTACCAAGCATGATGTCCTTCTCCAGGGAATGGTCCCTCCTGGTAGCATGCCAAAGTACATGAAATGAAGTATCACCATCCTCCTTGTAAGGACCATTTTGGCTGTACTTCTAACACAGATTTGTTCATTCTTCTGGCAGTCCATGGTGCATTTATTATTCTTCACCAACACCATAATTCAAAAAAAAAAAGAAAAAAGGTGTCAATTATTCTTCGCTCTTCCTTATTCATTGTCCAGTTTTCACATGCATGTGAGCTGATGAAAAATATCACAGCTTGGGTCAGGCACACCTTAAGCCCTCAGAGTGATACCTTTGCTTTTCAATAATTTAAAGAGGTCTTTTGCAGCAGATTTGCCCAATGCAATACATCATTTGATTACTTGACAGTTGCCATGGGCATTGATTGTGGATCCAAGTAAAATGAAATTCTTGACAACTTCAATAGTTTCTGCCTTTATCATGATGTTGATTATTGGTCTAGATGTGAGGATTTTTGTTTTCTTTATGTTGAGGTGTAATCCATACTGAAGGCTGTGTTCTTTGATCTTCAGTAAGTGTTTAAGTCCTCTTCACTTTCAGTAAGAAAGGTTTCATTACCTGCATATCACATATTGTGAATGAGTCTTCTTCTGATCCTGATGCCATGCTTTTCATATAGTCCAGCTTCTTGGATCATTTTCTCAGCATACAGATTGAATAAGTATGGTGAATGAATACATCCCTGAGGCACACCTTTCCTGACTTTAAACCGTGCAGTACCCCTTGTTCTGTTCAAACAACTGCCTCTTGGTCTACCTACAGGTTTCTCAAGAGCTCAATTAAGTGTTCTGGAATTCCTCATTCTTTGCAACATTATCCATAATTTGTTATGATCCACAAAGTTGAATGCCTTTGCATAATCAATAAAACACAAGTAAATATCTTTCTGGTACTCCCTGCTTTCAGCCAGGATCCATCTGACATTAGCAATAATATCCTTTGTCCCATGTCCACTGAATCCAGATTGAATTTCTGGCAGTTCCCTGTTGATTTACTGTGCCACCATTTTTTAATTAAGCAAAATTTTACTTGTATGTGATATTAATTATATTGTTCTATAATTCTCACATTTTCTTAGCTCACCTTTATTTGGAATGGGCACAGTTAAGAATCTATCCTAGTCAGTTGTCCGTGTAAGTGTCTTCCAAATTTCTTGGCATAGTGGAGCGAGCACAGTGGCATAGTGGAGTGGCATAATGGAGTGCTGCATCTGTTTGTTGAAATATCTCAATTGGTATTCTGCCAATTCCTGGAGCCTAGTTTTTCTGCCAATGCCTTCGGGCCTAACTGCTAATAAGTTAGCCCTCCACCCACCTGTAGCTATGAGGCTTTTTGAGATTTAAATTAGGAGGTAATGGTTTGATGACTACCCCTTTCTAGCAGGATAAGACAAATTTACATTGTTGAAAAGTAGTTTCTAACAGTCTTTTGCAGTTTGGATCATGCTCTTTATGGTTAATATTTGGCTTTGTGGTTAAAGGAAACCCTGGTAGTGTAGTGGTTAAGTGCTAAGGCTGCTAGCCAAAGGGTTGGCAGTTTGAATCTGCCAGGTACTCCTTGGAAACTCTATGGGGCAGTTCTACTCTGTCCTATAGGGTCGCTATGAGTTGGAATTGACTTGACAGCACTGGGTTTGGATTTTGTTTTTTTTTGTGGATGAGATAAATCTTAAAATAAAAGTAAGATGCCTGTTATTGATTTTCCTGTTCAACATTGGTAAGCTTTTGAAATTGTTGGGAGATACAGTTCTATCCCTTTCTGAGACATCATGGGGATTTCCCTGGAACCTGATCAAGACCCATTCAAATGCAAAAATTTCTTTCCTTCATTCATTTAATCTCTCTTTCATGTTTTTCTAAGCATCTTTTTTTTTTTTTTTTTTTGAGCAGCCAAACCATGTGGTACTCACCAGAGATAGAAGTAGAGGTGGGTACTTGACAAATAGTTCCTGTCCTCATGGAGTGTACAGTCTTTTGTGGGATGTAGATATTAAAGTTATAATTACCCATATAATTATTTAATTAAACAGAGTCCACATGTGGAATAAACTTTGCTGAGAAAATCAAAGTATTAAGACTGAAATAATGGCCATTGGGGAAAAAATTTGGTTGAGTTTAAGTAGTGACCATATATGATCACATGTAGATAAAGATTAAGAAGAAAAAAGAATGAAGAAGAGAGTTCTAGTGCTACACATAGAATAAATAAGACAGAATAAATATGAATTCTCAACAAACCCTTAGTCTATCTCCAAACACATTACCACAGAGTATAATGAATACAAATTGAGCAATAGTTAGAAATCCCATAGTTAGAAATCTATGGAAATTTTTTTTTTCCCCCAGCATCTGTTCTCATTCCTTTTTCTGGCAAAAATATTTTAGGTAAGGAGAGATATCCTAATTCTCCAATCTCAAATTCTTTTTGGAAGCAAATGAAATAAAAGCTATAAATAAATCATACCAACTTAATCCTTTTTTTTTTTTTCTTTTTCCCAGTCACTTTCTTAGCTTAACTACTCCCACTGTGGCTTTCCATATTCAATTGGCTTAAATGAGCCCTACTTCCCTCCACCAGTCTTTACTTCCTTATACATCAGTTTTGACCCATGATATTATTTATATGGCTTGTGGACAAGTGCTACATAGTGATTTGGGAGTGGAGAAAATTATTTAACATCTGTGCTTCATTTTCTGCTTCCCCATCTGTAAGACTTGATGTCATAATATTTATTCAATACAGCACAGAAGTGATATAAGAATTTATTCATGTTGGTGAGGAACATTGAGATGTAGGACACAGCAGAAGTATAAAATGCTGTTATTATTCTCTGACAGGCTGGTCAAGCTCTATAAATAATATGGTCAGGCCTTGAGAACCATATTACGGTCCATAATGACTTGCAGGTGGGCCACAGTCAAGACTTGGAGCTCTCATTCCTAAGTGTCATGTCACTGAGGCTCGGTAAATGTCATCATGCACATTTTGTGGTGGTAGCCTTTCAACTCCATAACTCTGAAAATTAAGATTTTACTTTTCCAACACCAATGTGAATGCGCTGTGGTGAGGACATGCACTCCATTTTATAGGTAAGATTTGATTAAGTACTTTTAGAGGTTGCAGTTTAAATGATTTTCTCATGTGCTATCATTAGAAAAGGAAGAGAATAACCGCATAAGAAGGTAATTTTTTAAAAAGGCAAAGTAGGACTAAAACTAGTAAAAAAAAATCCTACAGCTAAAAAGTACAACTATATAGAGAAAGCAAAGAAGCAAACTAATATTCTTAAACATTTTTAAAGTGAAAGAATGATTTCCAATAAATTTGGTGATCATGAAGAAACCCACTCCTAACCCTCTGTCTCTCCTTTCCTCTATATTTTTCTACACACTTACATGAAACTCTATGGGGCAGTTCTACTCTGTCCTATAGGGTAGCTATGAGTCGGAACCGACTCGAAGGCAGTGGGTTGGTTTTTATATGATCAAATAAACTACTTTCTCAAACTTCACCCCTATACACATACCAATAACCTTTCCAGTGTTAAACTAAGAATGGGTAAAGCCAATAGATAAGTAAAGCAATGCAAATGTTATGCAAACCCTACACCTTTATAAACATTGGGAGTGACTGTGCAAATGTGTAACTTGTATTAACTACTAAATCCTTAGTGTTAATCAACTGTACTTGAGGTAAAGAATGTCTAAGTTTCTAAATTTGCACAGTCTGGAGACTATTAACTATGTAATTTTCACTGAATTAGTGAATCAACCTATAAAAACACTTTTTACCTTTGTAGAGCTAGACTATGCAGAGCGAAGTTTGGATTTGTAGGTTGTAAAAATAATTTTTAATCTAACCCTGAATACATGGAAACCAATAGGTGAATTAAGAAGTATAAAGACAAATAAAAAATGGTCATAGTGATTATTTATACCTTGCCTAGAATGATACCTTGTCTTAGAATGTGCCAGTTTAAAAAGTGGATTTAAATATATATATATATAAAAAAAAAAAAATTTTTTTTTTTATACATGTATATATATATAGCACTTTGTTGAATGCCATGGAAAGCAGAATGCTCCATGTAGTTCTATTACTGAGAACATGTGTAATAGGTTGATAGCAGCAACTGGCAAAGATATAACGCTCCTTCAATCTTCATTAGCTCTCAAGTTTTGATATGGGCAAATTTTTTCTTCTTCTTCTTCAATCAGATGTCAAGATGGAGTTTTATAAAGGAGTAGCTTCAAAAATCCCTCCAATAAAATTCACATCCAGGGGCCTATTTGATACTAAAAAAAAAAAAAAAAAAGTGTGCAAACTTCTGGCATCAAAAAAAAAAAAAAAGGTTATTTCTAGCTGTTGAAAGAAATAGAGAAGAAGAAATACAAAATGTTCTGCAAAATTGATAAAAACGGGTTGGAAAAAAAATTGAATTGATTCTACTGTTAATGACCCCATGTGTGTCGAAGTAGAAAAGTGCACCATAGGGTTTTCAATGTTTTCAGATGGAGATCACAGGGCTTTTTCTGAGGTGTCTCTGGGGGGACTCAAGCCTTTAACCTTTTGATTTGCAGCTGAGCATGTTAACTGTTCTTAATGCCCAGGGGCTCCCTGCAAAATGATTGTTGTTGTTCTGAGGTGCCCTTGAGTCAGTTCTGACTCATAGAGACCTTATGTACAACAGAACTAAACACTGTTTGGTCCTGAGCCATCTTCACAATTGTTATGCTTGAACACATTGTTGCAGCCTCTGTGTCAGCTAATCATATTGAGGGTCTTCTTCTTTTGGAGTCACCCATAAGAAGAGAAAGGGGTAAAAATTATAAAAGATAACCAAGAAAATCTACCCTTAAATAATAAGGAAAATTATAATATATTCAACTTTACAGAAGTAAATATAAGAGGTGGATCAAAGAAGATCTTGTTTACCATAATGAGTGAAATACTCCAAAAAAAATATGGTAGAGTAAGAGTGTAAAACATACATATAGGCCTTAATATGAAAACATGAGGCTATTTGTTAACTAGGGATATTGTTTTCTCAAACACTTTTGCTCATTTCTTCTTGCTTTGAAAATAAAATCTATTTTATTTTCATATTCTATTTTTTTTCTCTGCTTTTTTTCTCTCTAGTTGTAAACTTCACTCCTGGCCACTATTTCATCCTGACTTTTATCTTCCTCTTTATCATCTTCATTCCCACTAGATTATGAAAAGATTATGAAGACACAAGCTAAAAATACAGTATATGAAGGTTAAATAAAACTATGGGAATGAAATTTCCTCCCAGGTAGATGTATTAAGTTTTTAAAGAATGGAATCTCTTCTGCAGGCATCTCTTCACTAAGAAGTGATCTTAAATGTGGCCATTACAATGCAATGAGCATCTTCCTATTTTCTGTGTAACAAATGAACCCCGTTTTTCCTCCAATTTTTTTTTCGTTAGCTAGAATGCAAGCTCTGACTAGGGGCTCTATTTTTCTCACTGCTACAGCCTCAGGTGAATTCTAGAACACTTAATTGTGCTCACGAGGAATCTGAACATAGACAAAGAGGCAGTTGTTTGAACAGAACAAGGGAATACTGCCTGGTTTAAAATCAGGAAAAGTATGTGTCAGGGTTGTATTCTTTCACCATACCTATTCAATCTGTATGCTGAGCAAATAATCTGAGAAGCTGCACCATGTGAAGAACAGGGCATCAGGATTGGAAGAAGACTCATTAACAACCCACAATATGCAGATGACACAACCTTGTTTGCTGAAAATGAAGAGGACTTGAAGCACTTACTAATGAAGATCAAAGATCACACAGCCTTCAGAATGGAGTGCCCCTCAACATAAAGAAAACAAAAAACCTGACAACTGGAGCAATAAGCAACATCCTGATAAACAGAGAAAAAAATTGAAGTTGTCGAGGATTCCATTTTACTTGGATCTACAATCAGCATTCATGGAAGAAGCAGCAGAAATCAAAAGACATATTGCATTTGGCAAATCATATCTTTAAAATGTCAAAAAGTAAAGATGTTACTTTAAGGACTAAGGTGCACCTGACCCAAGCCATGGTGTTTTCAATTGCTTCGTATGCATGCAAAGGCTGGACAATGAGTAAGGAAAACCAAAGAATTGACACCTTTGAATTGTAGTGTTGGCAAAGAATATTGACTATACCATGGACTGCTAGAAGAATGAACAAATCTGTCTTAGAAGTACAACCAGAATGCTCCTTAGAAGCAAGCATGGTGAGACTTTGTCTCACATACTCTGGGCATGTTGTAAGGAGGGATGCAATGATTGCCTTTTTTTCTATGTACAGATTCCCCATGAGCACAATTAAGTGTTCTGGAATTCACCTGAGGTTGTAGCAGTGAGAAAAACAGAGGCCCTAATCAGAGCTGGAATTCCCATTCTATGCAATGTTATCCATAATTTGTTATGACCCACACAGTTGAATGCCTTTGCATAGTCAATAAAACACAGGTAAACATCTTTCTGGTGTTCTCTGCTTTCTGCCGGGATCCATCTGACAACAGCAATGATATCTCTGGTTCCATGTCCTCTTCTGAATCTGGCTTGAATTTCTGGCAGTTCCCTGTCAATACACTGCTGCAGCCACTTTTGAATTATCTTCAGCAAAATTTTACTTGGTTTTAAAAGATTACAGTTGTCGAAACCCTAAGCTACCCCACTCTGTTCTGTAGGGTAGCTGTAAGTTGAAATCTACTCTATGGTAACAAGTTTGTTTTTTGTTTGAAGTGCATCTTGAATCTCTTGTTGTTATTAGGTACCTTCTACTGGATTTCAACTCATGCTATGCTATGTGACAGAGTAGAACTGCCCTCACAGGGTTTTCTCAGCTATAATCTTTACAGGAGCACATCACCACATCTTTCTCCTGCAGAGACACTGGGTGGGTTCAACCCACCAACCATTTGTTTACTAGCTGAGCACTTAACTATTGCATCACCAGGGCTCTTAGCCTCTATGATATATTCACATTCCACTGTCCCTGCCCCCTCATGCTGACCCTCCCCTTCTCCTACACATAAAGGCAGTCCCTGGTGGCATAGTGGTTAAGTGCTACAGCTGCTAGCCCAAGGGTCGGCAGTTCAAATCTACCAGGAGCTCCTTGGAAACTCTACAGGGCAGTTCTACTATGTCTTATAGGGTCACTATGAGTCGGAATCCACTTGATGGCACTGGGTTTGGTTTTTTTTTTTTTTTTGGGTTTTGGGTTACAAAAGAGATCCGTTCCTAAATGTGTCTTTAAGTCGAATTTGTAGGTAAGTTGGAACAGGTGCTTACTATCCTTATTTAGCCTTTTTTTAGTGCAAGAAGGAAACCCTGATGGCATAGTGGCTAAGAGCTACGGCTGCTTAACCAAAAGGTCGGCAGTTTGAATCCACCAGGCACTCCTTGGAAACCCTATGGGACAGTTCTACTCTGTCCTTCAGGGTCACTATGAGTAGGAGTTGACTTGCTGGCAGTGGGTTTGGTTTTTATATATATATTTTTTTTTTAGTGCAAGAAAAGGCTGGAAGACTTTTCAATGATTTCAAGTCTGCACACTAAGCAAGTGAAGGTGATTGTGATAGAGAATTTGTTGAGAGTAAGGTTAGTTCAGTAGTTTCAAAGCGAGGGCAAATTTACATAAGATTAAAGGAAAAGCACTAGTTTTCAGTAAGTCAGATATTTGTGACCCAGGGACTTGCTGTATTCACGCCAGAAAGCAAACAACGCACCAGTTCTACCAATTCCATAGCATATCAGCAGCCTCTTCACTGGCATTTTGTGTTTGAGTTACCTTTCTGACTTTGGGTCTTGAATGGTCCATTTCCCCTCTAGTAAGTTTATTCCCTTAAAATTGTGTGCACACAAAAAAAAACAGTAGATGCTTTATTCACTCAACAATTCATTATTGAGTCCTGGCTATAAACCAGAAATTGTGCCTGTTCAGTTGACACATTTAAATAAGTCACAGTGTTTTTCTATAGATGTTCTTACATTTTATTTGGGAGAGACACTTAAAGAAACAATGATAATTCAGTGTGTCACATTCCACAAAAAAGGAATGTCAAAATATGTATTTAATGAAACATTGAATACTCATTAAAATGTATAGTTTTAATTATGACTCTCAACACAGCTAGTGTTTAATAAACATTTATCAGTCAAGCAAATATTAATACAGCATTTATTTAAAAATTTATAGACCAATGTGTATAATACAATTCAAACTCAAAATTAATCATCTACTTCAGAAAATGTTCTTTGGTGGCATTTTATTTATATTCTAATAAATTAAAAGATATCACATTTATGACATTTGCTGAGAAAGAAATTCCAAAGCTATCAAGTTTCTGAGTTTTTATATGCACAAAATTATTGTTATTTATTTCTGATCTTAATTCTAGAAGGCAGTTTTATATAACTTTGTTTTATTAAAAAAAAAGCAAAGTTTAAAATTTTATTTAAGTCATAAAGTAAGTTAAAAAAAAGATAAGTTAGTAATGAATTAATGGTGAGATTTGGGTAAATTAAAATTTATTTCTTTGACTAGTTTTCTAGATTTCAAGGCACAATCATCATTGCTACACATTTAATAATGGAGAGACTGCAGAAGTAAAATTTTTCCTTTTCTAGATATTGGTACCAATGACTAAAATAAAAAATACAATTACAGAGGAATGAAAGTAAAGATAAAGAAAATGATTAGAAAAAAAAATTGATGACCAGCAGAACAAAGTTTTTTATTTCTTTTTCATTTTTTTTTATAATAAAGACTGACACCATTAGATGTTGGCTTGATGATTGAATACTAATCATTGAAAAAGGTTTTACAAATTGGTAAACAGAAACTGTCATTAAAGCACATGAATGCATAACAACTGTATTTCAAATGTGTCTGACACCTTTCAAGGGAATAGATTACACTAAATAAACTAAATGCTGAAGGCTTACAATATATTCTCGGATGCTTTGACATGTGGCTATTACATCATCTGCCTTTAAGGTGGAAGCAACGAGGCTAAAAGGAGCTTTGAATCATGTAATTATAGGAGGCATTTGCCACTTTGTGGGTCACCAAAGCAGTGTGAAGTGTCTCCTGCTCTCTGAGTAGGTCAGAGGCCATTTGGAGTTTTCATAATTTTAGCTAAAAAGTCTCTGCCATCAGAATCAGAGTTTAAACTTTCAGATCCACTGGCAAACAATGGACTAAAATATGTGAGAACATTTATCAAATTGAGCATGATCCTAGAGTGACCCCTTTTAAGGAAACTTTCTTGAAGGCATTTATAACATAGGTCATTATCAGATTACCTGTGACTCAGAGTATTATATCAATACTAAACTTCTGGAGAAGACTGATGACTTGGGGGCAGAGGCTGTGTCATTCATGTGCTCATTAAATAGGGCTACAGTGACCTCTCTACTTGGCCCACAAAGGCATCATTCTTTCTCACCTCTCCTTCAGAGAGCTGCAACAAATACCTTGGGTTCTGGAGGGACTAGTGAGCGAAGAATGAACCCATGCACCATGAAAAAAATAGAACAACAAAAAGGTTTATGGGCTTGGCTATGTCAAAATAATTTTCTTCATTAAACTTAGAGATTAATTGGATGTCTGCATCTTATGCAGGATTTTAGCACATAGAGCATTCTCCTTCCATTTGCTTTCTCTGAATCCCAAACGATACACACACACACTTTTATTCTTGAGTGATCTTTCCCTCACTCACACTCCAGTTTCATCCCATAGGCTCTTTTTCAGTAGAGAGAAAAGTTCTGTGATGAACTAATTCAGAAAAAGGAGATCTTAACATAGCTTAAGACTACTCATATTTGCATTTAAAAGAGTGTCTAAAAATAGTTGTTTTATTTTTTCACAGAGATTAGCAAAAAATATGAATTACAAATGATATCTCAAACACTGAAGAATTTATTCTTCAGAAAAAAATTACTGAATGCCCACTCTATCCAAACACAGAAAGACACCAAAATTACAACAATGACCTAAAAAGACACACTCTTCCTTCATAGAGCTTACAATCTAAAATGGAACATGGTAATTTATCATAAAACCACTCACTTAAATGTACATCTACAAATGGGACAAGAGCTACAAAAGAGAATGTTACAGTACTATGGTCCGTGTTGGGGAGGATCTTCAAGTCTACCCCAAAAGGTGAATCCTGAGCTAAAATCTGAAGAAATGAAAGAAGGTAATTGGATAGCTAAGAATGGTCCCAAATACCTGAAAACCTATAATCGTCCTCCACCATTCATCTGTCAGTTCTTCCTACTGTGGAGGCTTGCACTTTGCTGTGATGCTGGAAGCTATGCCACCAGTATTTCAAATACCAGCAGGGTCACCCAAGGTGGAGAAGTTTCAGCAGAGCTTCCAGACTAAGACAGACTAGGAAGAAGGACCTAGCAATCCAGTTCTAAAAAAGTTAGCTGGAGAAAATCTTATGAATAGTTGTGGAACATTGTCTGATATAGTGCTGAAAGATAAGCCCTTCAGGTAGGAAGTCGTACTGGGGAAGAGCTGACTCCTCAAAATAGAATTGACATTAATAATACGGATAGAGTAAAGCTTTCAGAAATTTCATTTGTTGATGCAGCATGACTGAAAATCAGAAGAAATGACTGTAAACATCCATTAATAATTAGAACATGGAATGTATGAGGTATAAATCTAGGAAAATATGAGGTCGATATTTTAGGCATTCGTTAGCTGAAATGGCCTGGTATTGGTCATTTCAGATTGGACAATCATAAGGTCTACTATGCCAGGAATGACAAAATGAAGAGGAATGGCTTTGCATTCATTGCCTAAAAGAACATCGCAAGATCTATCCTGAAATACAGTGCTGTCAGTGGTAGGAAAACATCCATACACCTACAAGGAAGATCAGTTAATAGGACTATTATTTACATTTACACACCAATCACTAATGTTAAAGATGAGGAATTGAAGATTTTTACAAACTCCTGCAGTCTGAAATTGATCAAACATGCAATCAAGATCCATTGATAATTACTGGTGATTGGGATAAAAAAGTTGGAAACAAGAAGGATCAGAAGTTGAAAAATATGGCAGTGGTGACAGAAACAACAATGCCAGAGACTGAGTGATAGAATTTTGCAGACCAACAAATTATTCATTGCAAAAGCCATTTTTTCCATAACTCAAATGGTGGCTGTACACTTGGACCTCAATGAGTAGAATACACGGGAATCAAACTTACGACATCTGTTGAAAGAGACAGTGAAGAAGCTGAATATAATCAGTTAGAACAAAGCCAGGGGCTGACTGAGAAACAGACCATCAAACTGTTCACATGTAAATTCAAGTAGAAGCTGAAGAAAATGAAAACAAGTCCATAAAAGCCAAAGTACTACCTTGAGTACATCCCACCTGAATTAGAGACCATCTCAAGACTAGATGTGATACAATGAACGTTAATGACCAAATTCCAAACAAGTTGTGGGATCAAGGACATCATAGATGAAGAAAGCAAAAGGTCATTGAAAAAACAGGAAAGAAAGAAAAGACCAAAATGGGTATTAGAAGAGACCCTGAAACTTGCTTTTGAACATAGAGTGGTTGAAGTGAATGGAGGAAATGATGAAGTGAAAGAGCTGAACAGAAGATTTTAAAAGGCAGCTAGGGAAATAAAGTATTATAATGAAATGTGCAAAGACCTGGAGTTAGAAAATCAAAATAGAAGAACACATTTGGCATTTCTCAAGGAGAAAGAACTGAAGACAAAATTCAAGCCTCAAGTTGCAATATTGAAGGATTCTATGGGCAAAAAATTTAATGACGCAGGAAGTGTCAAAAGAAGATGGAAGAAATACAAAGTCACTGTACCAAAAAGAGTTGGTCAACATTCAACCATTTCAGGAAGTAGCATGTGATCAAGGACCAAGGGGTTTGGAGAAGAAATCCAAGGTTCCCTGAAGGCATTGGCTAAAAACAAGGCTCCAGGAATTGATGCAGTATCAATTGAAATGTTTCAACATATGGATGCAACTTTGGAAGCACTCACTGGTCTATGCCAAGAAATTTGGAGGACAGGTACATGGCCAACTGACTGGAAGAGATCAATATTTGTTCCTCTTTCAAAGAAATGTGATCCAACAGAATGTGGAAATTATCAAACAATATCATTAATACCACAAGAAACAAAATTTTCTGAAGATAACCCAAAAGCAGTTGTAGCAGTACATCAGTAGGGAACATGCAGAAATTTAAGCAGGATTCAGAAAAGGACATGAAATGAGGGATATCACTGTTGATGTCAGATGCATCTTGGCTGAAAGCAGAGAATACCAGAAAGATGTTTACGTGTGTTTTACTGACTATGCAAAGGCATTCAACCATGTGAGTCATAAGATATTACGGATAACATTGTGAAGAATGCGAAGTCCAGAACACTTAACTGTGCTCATGAAGAAACTGTACGTAGACCAAGAGGCGGTCATTTAAACAGAGTGAGGGGATACTGCGTGGTTTAAAATAAGGAAATGTGTGCATCGGTGGTATATCCTTTCACCATATAACCTGTATGCTGAGCAAATAATCCAAGAAGCTGGATTATTTGAAAAAGAATTCAGCATCAGGATTGGAGGAAGACTCATAAAGAACTGTAATATACATCTGACGCTATCTTGCTTGGTGAAAGTGAAAAGGACCTGAAGCACTTACTGATGCATATCAAAGACTCCAGCCTTCAGGATGGATTATATTCCAACATAGAGAACACAAAAATCCTCACAACTGGACCAATAAGCAACATCCTGAAAAACAGAGAAAAGATTGACGTTGTTATGGATTTCATTTTACTTGGACCCACAATCAATGCTAGTGGAAGATGCAGTCAAGAAATCAAAGGAAATCAAATGCAGTGCTGCACTGGGCAAATCTGCTGGAAAAGATCTCTTTAAAGTATTAAAAAGGCAAGAAATTCTCACTTTGAGGACTAAAAGGTGCCTGACCCAAGCCATTGCATTTTCGATCCTCTCATATGTATGAGAAAGCTGGATGATTAATAAGAAGACCAAAAAAGAGTTGAATTATGGTGTTGGCAAATAATACTGAATATACCATGGACTGCCAGAAGAACAAACAAATCTGTCTTGGAAAAAGTACAGCCAGAATGCTCCTTAGAAGTGTGGATGGTGAGACTTTATCTCTCATACTTTGGACATGTTATCAGGAGGAACCAGTCCCTGGACAAGGACCCCATGCTTGCTAACACAGAAGGACAACAAAGAAAACGAAGACCCTCAATAAAATGGACTGACCCAGTGGCTGCAACAATGGGCTCAAACATAGCAATGATTGTGAGGATGACACAGAACCAGGCAGTGTTTCATTCTGTTACACTTTATGTCGCTATGAGTGGGAGTTGACTCCATGGCACCTAACAACGATAATAAGGTAGTCCTCCTAGTCATAAAAAAAAAAAAAAAAAAATTTTTTTTTTTTTTTTTTTGTCATAGGCCATCTTAAAAGATTAGGCTTTACCCTAAAGGCAATGAAGAATCCTTAAAATTTTTAGCAAGAAGATAACAGATTTAAACTTGTACTTTGAATACTCTGGCTACACTGTAAGGAATGAATGGGAGGGAGACTATTGTAGCAGTTGCTTAAACTTTTAAGGATGGATTTTTTGGTTTCGGTGATGCTGTGTTTTTTTCACTAACGGAATGGATGCTGAATCATTGTTAGTTGGTAGTTTTTTTTTATTATTAGAAAAAAAAGGTGCCAATTGCAAGTGGACCATGATCAATCACATGTTCCATGAAGTACATCACAAACAGTACATGACGGTCCCGTGGCCCAGAAAGTCCATCACAAATTGTTTTCAGGGAGGCAGGCACTTTATAAAAGATGTCACCAGGGAGGTGAACAATGCAAGTGGGCCATATCAGTCTCGTGTTTCATGAAGCAATATCACACATTCAGTGCACACTGGTCCTATGGCCCAGGAAGTGTGTCAACAAAATGTTTTCACTTTAAAAATAACTCATTTACTTTAATATTTCTGGATGCCATTAACTGTACCTTCCCAATAATACAAAGAAATAGTAAACATACTTGCAAGCCTTATTTCACTGTACAGAAGCCAAAAGACACAAAATTTTCACACAATTACTTCTCCAGGAAGCATCCCCTCATATGAATGGCCTCAACACTCAGATATGGCAAAGACCAACTTCCTTGCTTTTTAGGCAGTTGAAGAAGTATCTGCCACGATGCCAGAACATACTAAAGTGGCTCTAGGGGCATAAAATGTAACTGGAACATATATGTGCCATTGCCTGTTAAAGGGTTAAGATATAATGGCAGGCTTGGTCTAGGGTGGGCACTAAAGGTTTAAGAAATGGTGGTGAGAAAGAAAAAAGTAACAAGGATAATATTACTAGAATCCCATCATAAAGGAATAAACCAAACCAAACCGTGGACATCGAGTCAATTCCTCCTCATAACAGTTCTGTACTAAAAAAAAAAAAAAACCCAGTGTCGTCGAGTCAATTCCGACTCATAGCGACCCTACACGACAGAGTAGAACTGCCCCGTAGAGTTTCCAAAGAGCGCCTGGCAGATTTGAACTGCCGACCTTTTGATAAGCAGCCGTAGTAGCACTTAACTATTACACCACCAGGGTTTCCACAGTTCTATATAGAAGGTAATAATATTCATCAAAAAAAGAAACAGGAGAAAAAAAAAAAAAAACAGATTAGGGCTAGGGCTAAGGTAGGAGGAGGATATCTTACTTACTAGTACTACTGTAGCAGAAATGCCACAAGAGGGTGACTTTAATGAACAGAAATTTATTTTCTCATAGATTAGGGGCTTACAAAGACAAAATTCAGGGCACTGGCTCTAGGGGGAGGAGCCCTCATGGTGCAATGGTTAAGTACTTGGTTGCTAACCAAAATACCAGTACTTTGAACCCACCAGATCCTCTGAGGGAGAAAGATGTGGCAGTCTGCTTCTGTAAAGATTTACAGCCTTGGAAACCACATGAGAAAGTTCTACTCTATCCTATAGTGTTGCTGTGAGTCAAAATCCACTCCACATCAGTGAGTTTGATTTTGGTTTTTGGTTTGGCTCCCTCTGTCTATTCTAAGGGAAAATCCTTGTCTCAGGTTCTTTCTCCTTGGTTCCTTGGCAATCTCCACGTGGCATCTATCTTCCTCCCATTTGTGCTTGCTTGTCTCGATGCCTAATCTGCTCTTCTTTAGGTTTTAGATTTAGCTTTAAGACACGCTCTACACTGATATGACTCATCAACATAACACAGGTAACCCTATTTCTAAATATGATTACATCAACAGGTATAGAGATTTGGGTTCCAACACATATTTTGGGGGGATACAGTGCAATCCATAACAGATGTTTAGTTACGCTCATAGTCTTATAGAGTTTAGGATGCCTCAAGAGAATAAATCATGTAAAACCAGTTAAAAATATAAAAAGTCTGTTGCTCAGATGAGAAATCAGAGTTGCAGATATAAATCTGTGAGTCATCTACATATCAATGGAAATTGAAGACATGCACCTGGATATTGCCTAGAGAGAATTTAATGGAAGAAAAGTAGAGAGGAAACGGTGAAGCCTTCAGGGACGTCAGCATTAAAATGGATGAAGAATATTTTTAAATTGTCTTAGTTTTAATTTCTAATATGAAAAATAGCAGTAGATAAAGCCTACATAAACAAAAGGTCTTTCAAATATTCAACAAGTTTTAAAAGTATAAAAAGACCAAAAGTATGAGAATTACTGGTTTTGAGGATTAAATGTGTTAATTCTTATGTAGTATTAGTTAATTCTTGTGAAATATTTAGAACACAGAGTCCCTGGGTGGTGTGATCAATGAATGCTCAGCTGTTAACGGAGGGGCTAGCAGTTCAAGTTCACCAAAAGACACCTTGGAATAAAGGCCTGGTTTTCTACTTCTGAAAAATCAGCCACTGAAAATCCTATGGCGCACAGTTCTACTCTGACGCACATGAGGTCACCATTGAGTTGGAGTCAATTCCATGGCAACTGGTTTGGTTTTTTTAAAAAATACTTCTTTAAGTTTCTTTTGAAGTAATGATAAATACAGAGATAAAATGAAGATGGATGATGATGCATAGATAGGTAGGTAGGTAGATAGATGATAGATGGATGGATGATAGAGAGATAGATAGATAGATAGATAGATGAAAGATAGATAGTAGATAGATGATAGATAGATAGATAGATAGATGATAGATAGATTGATGGACAAATGATGATAGATAGGAAGATAAATAAAAAGATATTAAAAAAAAAATCAAACCCATTGCTGTCAAGTTGATTCTGACTCATAGAGACCCTATAAGACAGACTAGAACTGCCCCATAGGATTTCCAAGGAGTGGCTGGTGAATTCAAACTACCAACCTTTTGGTTAGCAGCCAAAAGCTTAACCGGTATAACACCAGGGCTCCAAAATTAAAAATTGGAGACATAAATAAAACAAAAATCATAACCCATTACTGTCAAGTTAATTCTGACTCATAGCAACTGTATAAAACAGAGTAGAACTGCCCCATAGAGTTGCCAAGGAGCACCTGGTGGGTTCAAACTGCCAACCTTTTGGTTAGCAGCTGTAGCTCTTAACCACTGCGCCACCAGGATTTCCCTGGAGAGATAGGTAAAATAACAGGCTATCAGTGGTTAAAATAACTGAAGGTGTTTTGGTGAATACAAAGGATGGGAGCCTGACTAAAATAAATAGAGAAGAAAGGAAAATGTTTTGGAAACGCATACATCACTTAAAGGAAAATTTATTTTCTTCCTCCTCTAGAGTTTGATCCTGCATGAAAATACTGTTGTGTTACTCCATTTGCTTTCTTGGAGATGTGACCTGATGCCTTCTGTAAAGACAAAACAGAAGAAGAAATCAAGGAAAGAAAAAACCAAAGGCCTGATAGAGCAGTGTGATAGAGAAACTTGAATGAGAGTTCCATGAGATAAGTTAGTGCTTCAAAGGAGGAAAAAACACTGTGAGGAATAGATCTCAGACACTTTGTTTTAAATAAAGACTCCTAGTCTATTTTTTTTTCTGTGAGAGAAATCAGCTTCTTCTCTTTATCCTGGTAGAGTCTTTGAATGTGCCTGATGTTTATGACTATAAAGTCACTTAGACAAAAAAAAAAAAAAAAAAACCTCTTCCTCGTACCTGTAAGTCAAGAATTAACTAATTCATCTGGAAGTCTATCAACAGATCCTAAAAAAAAATTGAAACCTTTGAAAGGAAGATAGCCCACGGTACATAATGAATGCATTTATGGGGTGTAGGTTATTTTTAATTTCTGTATTTTGCAGCTTGGAACCTAAACACTACCATGTCTTCAAGGAGCAGGGGTGAAGAAAAGGAAAAGGACAGTAATCCTTAATATTTTGAGGAGTATTGTCTATGGGGCATCATCAGTCCTTTAAGAGTCTGGTGAAAGCTATGAATATTCTTCTGAGAGAAATATACAGGGACACGTTTTTTTTTTTTTTTAACATAAAATTTTAGAGGATTATGCACTCTGCCTAAAGACTATCCATGCATCTAACAAAGGATGATGGATCCTAAGTTAGGAAATGCCAGAATGGGGGAAAATAATTTCTGAGCAAAAAATGGTATAGCTCACCACCATTCTACACTGAGTTGCTTTAGATTCTTGATAAGTCATAAGCAACCTTCTGAGTGCCTGGCATATGCTGAGGCTTAATAAATGAACGAAACTCAAGTCATAGAAAGAAGCACTTATCTGGTCCAGATGCCTTGATTCACAAAAGAGGAAATTAAATCTCGAGATGGTAAAGAATTTACTCAGTGTTACAAAGACAATCAAAGTAGGAGAACCTTCTCAGGTTCTAATTATCTCCCCTCAACTCTCCTGGGAAGAAAGAGCTATGTATGTTCAAAACGTACATACAATTAGTGTATCTTTATTTTTAGGCTCTAATTATGGGAATAAAACCAAACCTATTCAGTCTGTAGGCTGAGCAAATAATCTGAGAAGCTGGGCTATATGAAGAAGAACGGGGAATCAGGATTGGAGGAAGACTTATTAAAAACCTGCATTGTACAGATGACACAACCTTGCTTGCTGAAAGTGAAGAGGACTTGAAGTACTTACTAATGAAGATCAAAGACCACAGCCCTTAGTATGGATTACACTTCAACAAAAAGAAAACAAAAATCCTCACAACTGGACCAATAAGTAACATCATGATAAACGGAGAAAAGATTGAAGTTTTCAAGGATTTCATTTTACTTAGATCCACAATCAACACCCATGGAAGCAGCAGTCAAGAAAATAAAAGACGCATTGCTTTGGGTAAATCTGCTGCAAAGGTCCTCTTTAACGTGTTAAAAAGCAATGGTGTCACCTTGAAGACTACGGTGTGCCTGGCCAAGCTACAGTATTTTCAATCGCATCATATGCACGTGAAAGCTGGACAACGAATAAAGAATAATTGATGCCTTCAAATTGCAGTGTTGGTGAAGAATATTGAATATACCATGGACTGTCAAAGGAACAAACAAATCTGTCTTGGAGGAAGTACAACCAGAATCCTCCTTAGAAGCAAGGATGGCAAGACTGCGTCTTACATACTTTGGACATGTTGTCAGGAGGGATCAGTCCCTGGACGAGGACATCATGCTTGGTGAAGTACAGGGTGAATGGAAAAGAAGAAGACCCTCAACGAGGTGGATTGACACAGTGGCTGCAACAATGGCCTCAAGCGTAACAATTGTAAGAATGGCACAGAGCCAGGCAGTATTTTGTTCTGTTGTGCATAGGGTCACTATGAGTCGGAACTGACTCAACAACACCTAGCAACAACAACAACAACAATTATGGGAATGTACATTGTCAAAATTAGAAGATTGTGTAGGAAGGAAAGGAAGATATTTCATCTTAGGAAACTAAGAAGAAAACTGTAGAATTAAAGTTGATGAAATACAATTAAACAGCATCAATTACATCCACATATTGTAGAAACCAACGTCTTAGAGATGTACTATACACAGTTGTTAGGTGCCGTAGAGTTAGTTCTGACTCCTAGTTACCCTATATACAACAGAACAAAAGACTGCCCAGTTCTGCACAACCCTCATGATCGTTGTTGTGCTTGAGTCCATTGTTGCAGCCACTGTGTTAAATGATCTCATTGAGGACCTTCCTCTTTTTCGATGACCCTCTACTTTACCAAGGATGACATCCTTCTCCTGGGACTGGTTTCTCCTAATAAGATGTCCAAAGTATGTAAGAGAAAGTCTCACCATCCACATTTCTAAACAGCATTCTGGCTGTACTTCTTCCAAGACAGATTTGTTCATCCTTTTGGCAGTCCATGGTATATTCAATATTCTTCAGCAACACCATAATTCAAAGGCACCAGTTCTTCTTTGGTCTTCCTTATTCATTGTTTAGCTTTCACATGCATATGAGGCGATTGAAAACACCATGGCTTGGGTCAGGGGCACCTTAATCTTTAAAGTGACGTCTTTGCTTTTTAACACTTTAAAGAGATCTTTTGCAACACAGAATTTTTTTTTTTTTTTTTTTTTGCCCAAGGCAACATATCATTTGATTTACTGACTGCTGCTTGCACAGGTATTGATGGATAGAATACACAGGAATCAAATCGATTACATCTGTGGAAGGAGACAATGAAAAATCTCAATATCATCAGTCAAAACAGGCTAGGGCTGAATACAAAACAGACCATCAATTGTTCATATCAAGTTCAAGTTGAAGCTGAAGAAAATTAGAACAGTCCAAGTTAGTACTTAGAACAGCCAAAGTACTACCTTGAGTATATCCCACCCGAATTTAGACAACGTCTCAAGAATAGATTTGACCCATTGAACACTCAAGGCCTAAGATCAGAGTAATTGTGGAATGACATCAAGGACACCATACATGAAGAAAGCCAAAGATCATTAAAAAGATAGGAAAGAAAGAAAAGATCAAAATGGATGTTAGAAGAAACTCTGAAACTTGCTCTTGAATGTTGAGTAGCTGAAGCAAAAGGAAGAAATGATGAAGTAAAAGAGCAGAACTGAGGATTTCAAAGGGTGGTTCAAGAAGACAAAGTAAAGTATTATAATGACATGTGCTAAGACCTGGAGTTAGAAAACCAAAAGGGAAGAACACACTTGGCATTTTTCAAGCTGAAAGAACTGAAGAAAAAAATCAAGCTTCGAGTTGCAATATTGAAGAACTCTATGGGCAAAATACTGAAATGACACAGAAAGCATCAATAGAAGATGGAAGGAATACACAGAGTCACCTTACCAAAAAGAATTGGTCAATGTTCAGTCATTTCAGGAGGTAGCGTATGATCAAGACCAGACAGTGTTTTAGGATGAAGTTCAATCTGCACTGACGGTATTGGCCAAAAACAAGGCTCCAGGAATTGATGGAATAGCTATTGAGGTTTTTCAACAAATGGATGCAGTTCTGGAATGCTTAATCATCTATGTCCAAAGTATGTGAGATGAAGTCTCACCATCTTCACTTCTAAAGAGTATTCTGGTTGTACTTCTTCCAAGACAGATTTGTTCATTCTTTTGGCAGTCCATGGTATACTCAATATTCTTCAACAACACCATAATTCAGGGGCACCAATTCTTTGGTCTTCCTAATTCATTGCCCAGCTTTCACATGCATATGAGGCACTTGAAAACTCATGGCTTGGATCAGGCACACCTTAGTCCTTAAAGTAACATCTTTGCTTTTGAACACTTTAAAGAGGTTTTTTGCAGCAGATTTGCCCAATGCGATCAATGCTAGTATACACAGTAGAGGTGCAAAATTTGTTGGATAATCATTCGATAATTGCAAAATGACCTCGTATCAGTCTAAGTCAAGTCGTGGAAGGAAAGATATATTAAAGGGGTAACTGAGGAGAGTTTATGTAAAGGACTTTTTACAAACATATGGGTAGTGTTAAGAGAAACCAAGAAAGGATGGTGCAGAATACCAGAACTTGGCACATAAAGAGTCTTTATATCCTTGGGACAGAAGGAGTAGTCACTGTCAAGAAACAGCAGAAAGGAAGTGTGGCAATAAATGTTCCTACTTCACTCTCCTTCCGTCCTTCAAACTCATGCCAGTGCCTTACTTAACCAAATCAAAAACCAGATTGATGGAGTTCAAAATGGTAACTTCCCAGAACCTGCAGAGATAAATAGAGGACTACCAGAACGCCCCAGAAGTGCAATCTTCACTCCTCGCAAGGTATAAGATACTCAGAGTCATGCCTTGGGCACCCATCAAGTTTTGTAAACTAACCATTGCCATCAAGTCAATTCTGACTCATAGTGACCCTGTAGGGTAGAGTAGATTTGCCCCACAGTGTTTTCAAAGAGCAGCTGGTGAATTCAAACTGCTGACATTTTGGTTAGCAGCCAAGATCTTAACCACTAGGCCTCTTATTTCTAGACTTCCTATCTACAAGGAGGGCTACTGAATGGAAGGAAAAATTGACTCCCATATTCAACATATACTAATGCCAACATTCAAAATCACCTTTAGCTAATGAACTCCGAAAGGAACGCAAGGATCTCTTGCTGTATTTCAAAATCTGATTTCAGAAGGTAATCCTAGGAGACACAAAGGTGTGTCCTAAAGGAACTGCTGCCTGAGGGAATGATGTTCAGCAATGTAATGTGACAACACACTCTAGAAAGTAGAACTGGTGAATAAAAGTAACTGTTCGTGGCAGGGGGAGCCAGTTCCCCCAAGATTAATGCTTGCTACTTTTCATAAAAACCATTCATCTGTCACTTAGTCATATTGTGGCTTCTGTGCTTCTGTGATGCTGGAAGCTATGCCACCAATATTTCAATTGCCAGCAGGGTCACCCGCACTGGACAGGTTTCGGTGGAGTTCCTCCATTAAAATAGACTAGGAAGAAGGATCTGGCAATCTGCTTCTGAAAAAAAAATTGTCCAATAAAAACTTTATGAGTAACAGTGGAACATTATCTGATATAGTGCTGGAAGATGAGCCCCTTAAGTTGGAAGTTACTCAAAATATGACTGGGAAAGAGCTAACT
The DNA here is from genome assembly GCF_030014295.1 of Loxodonta africana. Lineage (NCBI taxonomy): Eukaryota > Metazoa > Chordata > Mammalia > Proboscidea > Elephantidae > Loxodonta > Loxodonta africana. Next base: position 112,042,884 of record NC_087343.1, on the reverse strand, counting down.
CCTCAAAGTAGAGTCAACTTTAATAACAGAAAGTTCATTTGCTGATAAGGCATGACTCAAAATAAGAAGAAATGGCTGCAAACATCCATTAATAATTGGAGCATGAAATGTGCAAAATATGCATCTAGGAAAATTCGAAGCTGTCAAAAATGAAATGGAAAGAATTAAGATGGATATTATCGGCATTAGTGAGTTGAAATGGACTGGTATTGGCCATTTTGAAAAGTATAATCAGACGGTCTATTATCCTGGGAATTACAAATTGAAGAGGAATGGAACCACATTCATCACCAAAAATAATATTTCAAGATCAATCCTGAAGTACAACACTGCCCGTGACAGCATAATGTCCATACAACTACAAGGAAGAACAGTTAATACAACTATTATTCAAATTTACACATCAACCACTAATGCCAAAAATGAAGAAATTGAAGATTTTTGCCAACTTCTGCAGTCTGAAATTGATCAAATATGTAACCAAGATGCATTAATAATTACTGGAATTAATTAATTACTGGATTGGAATGTGAAAGCTGGAAACGAAGAAGGATCAATAATTGGAAAATATGGGCTTGGTGATAGAAACCACAATGCAGACGATCACATGACAGAATTTTACAAGACCAAGTACTTATTCATTGCAAGTACTTACTTTTCCACAAAATGAATGGTGACTATACACATGGACTTTGGTGGATGGAATACACAGGAATCAAATCTACTACATCTGTGGAAAGAGACAATGGAGAAGCTCAATATCATCGGTCAGAACAAGGTCGAGCCAACTAAGGAACAGACCATCAATTGCTCATCTGTAAGTTCATGTTGAAGCTGAAGAAAATTAAAACAAATACAAACTTGAGTATATCCTACCTAAATGTAGAGACCATCTCAAGAACAGATTTGACACACTGAATACTAATGACTGAAGAACACACAAGTTGTGGGATGACATCAAGGATGCCATACATGAAGAAAGTAATGGGTCATTAAAAAGACAAGAAAGAAAGAAAACACCAAAATGGATGTGAAAAGAGACTCTGAAATTTACTCTTCAATGTACAGTACCTAAAGCAAATTGGAGAAATGATCGAGAGAGCTGAACAGAAGATTTCTAAGGGCAGCTAGAGAAGACAAAGTATTAAAATGAAACATGCAAAGACTTGGAGTTAGAAAACCAAAAGGGAAGAACACATTCAGCATTTCTCAAGCTGAAAGAACTGAAGAAACAATTCAAGACGTGAGTTGCAATATTAAAAGAGTCTATGAGCAAAAATTTGAATGACACAGGAAACATCAAAAGAAAATGGAAAAAATACACAGATTCACTGTACCAAAAAGAATTGGTCAATGTTTGACCATTTCAGGAGGTAGCATATGATCAAGAACTGACAGTATTGAAGAAATAAGTCCAAGCTACCCTGAAAAAACCCTGAAGGCACTGGCAAAAAACAAGGCTCCAAGAATTGACTGGTTGAGATGTTTCCACAAAAAAATGCAACTCTGAAAATAATCACTTATCTATGCCAAGAAATTTGGAAGAAAGCTACCCCGCCAACCGACAGAAATAGATCTATATCTGTGCCCATTCCAAAGAAATGTGATCCAACAGAATGTGGAAATTATAGAACAATATCACACAAAAGTAAAATTTTGTTGAAGATTGTTCAAAAATAGTTACAGCAGTACATCAACAGGGAACTGCCAGAAATTCAAACCAAATTCAGAAGAGGTCATGAAAAGAGGAAGATCTTTGCTGAAAGCAGAGAATACCAGAAAGATGCTTGCCTGTGTTTTACTGAATGTGCAAAGATATTCGACTGAGGGGAACATACAAATTATTGGTAACGTTGCAAAGAACAGGAATTCCAGAAGACTTAATTGTGCTCATGAGGAACCTGTACATAAGTCAAGAGGCAGTCATTTGAACATAAAAAGAGGATACACTGTGTTTTAAAATCAGTAAAGGTGTGCATCAGGGGCGTATCTTTTCACTATACTTGTTCAATCTATGTGTTGAACAAATAATCCAAGAAACTGGACTATATGAAGAAGAAAGCAGCATCAGGATTAGAGGAAGGCTCATTAACAACCTGCATTATGCAGATGACACAACCTTGCTTGCTGAAACCGAAGAGGACTTGATGCACTTACTCATGAAGATCAAAGACCACAGCCTTCAGTATGGATTACAGCTCAACATAAAGGAAACAACTGGACCAATAGGCAACATCATGAAGTTGTCAAGGATTTCTTTTTAATTGGATCCACTATCAATGCCCATGGAAGCTGCAGTCAAGATATCAAACAATGTATTGCATAGAGCAAATCTGCTGGAAAAGAACTTTTTAAATTGTTAAAAAACAATGATGTTACTTTGAGGACTAAGGTGCACCTGACCCAAGCCATTGCTTTTTCAATAGCCTCATAGGCATTCAAAAGCTAGATAATGAATAAGGAAGACCAAAGAAGAATTGATGCCTTTGAATTATGGAGTTGGCAAAGAATACTGAATATACCATAGACTTTCATAAGAAGGAACAAATCAACCTTGGAAGAAGAACAGCCAGAATGTTCCTTAGAAGCGAGGATGTTAAGACTTCATCTCACATACTTTGGACATGCTATCAGGGAGGGCCAGTCCCTCGAGAAGGACATCATGCTTGGTAAAGTAGAGGGTCAGTGAAAAAGGGGAAGAACCTTAACAGCGTGGATTGAAACAGTGGCTGCAACAATGGGCTCAAACATAGCAATGATTGTGGGAACGGCACATATCTGAGAAGTGTTTCATTTTTTTTTGTACATAAGGTACCTGTGATTAGAACTAACTTGATGGCACCTAACAACAACAATAATGGAAGCAGGTTACATAAGTGTTAAACCTAGTTCTGACACTGCGGAAAGTTTTTGTCTAAAAAGTACTCAAAAGCCTAAGGTAGCCTGGGATGTCTGGAATGAAAAATGTAGTGAAAGGAGCCATCTGAATCTATTCCAATAGGACATTGCTCACATCCCTAAGCCTCCTACCCCTTGCCCAGTCTTGGGTCTCACAATCAAGTGGAATAAGAGGCATGGACCTTACTATTTATTTAAATATCTCTTAGGACAAAACTGTTTAAGGAGTCTCATGGGACAAAGAAGAACAATATTAGCCTGCTGATGATTTGGAAACCTAATGGATTGCCAATGGTAAGAAGTGCATGAAAAAGGTTTATATTTCATTTCACCTCATAGTCCTGACCTTAGACAAAATACATTTTGATATACAACCTGAAGCATAATCCCTCATCACTATACTTATTTAAATTTACATAACCTCAGTAAATTGTTCAGGCAGGTGCTTAATGAAGGGTATATTAAAAAAAAAAAATGTTTTTCTTCGGAGGACTGTAGACTTTAATACATCTCTTCTAATTGGAATCGAGTTTCCTGATCTAGGCTCCTCTGGCCTTCTCTAAAGCATATGTTCAGAGTATACAGAATCAATCCACTGTGCCAGCTGTGTTCTCATTGTAGAAAATGCGCTATAGTTTCTACAGCATAGTTGACACAGATTACTCCAGTTTGGCAGAGACATTGCCGCAAATGTGTATGTGTAAACTGCAAGCTAAAATTGAAGATGGGGACAGCAGGCCTCAGGCAGGACTATTCAGGTCAGTTAACTGTACAAAGTGAAGGCCATTCCTCTGTTTGAAATATACTTTTAAGGAAATGTAGTGAAGAGAGTTATATTTTATCTAAGCTGACAGTCACTGGAAAACATTGGTGATCTTAGAGAGTTATACATGTGTATAGAGCACAAAATAGTCTACTTAGCTTTGTTTAAGGTACAGCAAAAATCAAATGGAAAAGACAGGAAAACTCTCAAGCTCCTCAATTTACAACAATTAAAAAAAAACCGTAAGCTAACTTTTAAAAGATATTTTAAGTAGTTTTTAATGAATATTTAAAATTAACATTTTGCCTTGTAAAAAGTGACACACCACACGCATTGACATTAGGTTTTAGCATGTGACTCATGGTCTCCTTCTTTGCCCTACTGAATTCAGGCCTGGACATGTGACTTGGTTAGGCCAAGCAAGTGTCACTTCCAAGCCCAACTGTGCTGAAACAGCATATAAGTTATCATATCTCTCCCTTCTCTGTGTCACAATCAGAGATGTGTAATGTCCTAAGTAGAGGCTGATCCACCAGCCCGAGTCCCCGGAGTAAATATGATTAAGCAGAGCAGTAGCTGACCGATAATTAATGTACAGCATTAGCAAGAAATAAGTATTGATGCTTTAAACTGCTGAGATTTTCAGGTTCTTTGTTACCTCAGCATAATCTAATCTGTCCTGACCTATGAAATAATGCATTAAAACTTTTACATTAAAAAAAAATTATGATCTTTTTTAGACAGCTCATGTTTTTATTGTGCTTCTAAATTGAAGGACTCAGTCAATCAAAAAGTCTAAAAGAAATTATACCATCACTCTAATGACTTTTAAAATAACTTGCCCAGGGAAATTTACATTAAATTAGCCATGATTTTGCTGTTTATGCTCCTTCTGTTTGCAACTGATTTCTTATGAAGCTTCTACAAAATATTTACAAAATATAAGAATAAGATGCCAATCATCCTTAGTGTCACTTAACACCAAATGTCTAATAATTACATAAAGGTCACAGTCACATAAATTCTACGAAGTCAACAGGATTTAAATCCAGCTTTGAACTTTGGCCAGAGATTACTACCTCCAGTTTTTAGAAGAGCTGAGTTATCCAAAATTGGGGATTACTTCACTCTGGTATAGATTAATTGAAATATCCAAACCAAATTCAGATAGAAAGAAGAAAATTTTTAACCACCAACCACCCATTTAGAACTCACAATTTAAGCCACACGATATGAGTACATGTATTTTTCAAGGCCTTATCTAAGGTACATCGAAGGCATATCCAGCAAAGTGGCCAAACAAGCCACCTTACCTCTCAGCTGGCCTCCAGCTTTGAAGACAATCACAGGCACTGAGATAGGTTCAATTCTGGCCTGGGGGCCCTCCTGTGATGTCTCTATGATAGCCGGGGAGTCCCAGAACGTCTTCCGTCTGAACTACTAACGCCACCCTGTTAATAGCCAATGAGTTTATTTGGATGTTGCAGTAATTAAAACACTAGGCAGAATATTGTAAATGAATCAGGTTTTGCCTTCTTGAATATGTGGTTATGGAAGGGAATCCGTGTTAGAAAGTCTTTGCTGCGTTCAGCATACAATGGTAAAATCAGCCTTGGCTGAAGCTTAAGCCCTTGAGGCCGAGGCTGGATGGATTTGAGCATTTGCTGAGAACGGACGAGACAGACCTGTACTTGCTGATCTGTGGAGTTCTTCTACATCTTCTTATCAAACAAGCCCTTCCAGGGTTGTGCAGATGGGGGAAGAATGGTGCTTAAAGTTCTGACCAACCGTAACTTGTACGTATGTGGATTTTCTTCTGAGAAGGAAAACCTGCATTATGGATGTTATTTCAATAACATCAATATTTCAATTTCCTTGTTTTAAATTCTAAATGATGCAGCCTATAAAAAGGAAAAAAGAGCAGAACAATAATTTCTTTTGATAATGATTTCAATATTATTGTTTCCCTCTTTTACTGAAGGATTCATTTTGATAAACTACAGTTTCTATGAGTAACAAAAAAAAGAAAGATACATAGAACAGGGTGGAAAACATAAAGACTATGTACATTGGAGTCATACAGAAATGGGTCCAAATCCCATCCCAACCTCTTACAAAGTACATTAACTTAAAAAAAAAAAAAAATTATTTAATATCTAGATGTTTCCTCATCAGTAAAATGGGAATAATAACTACTCAGAGTTTTTTTTTTTTTTTCAGAGGTTTGGTATAAATGTTAATTCAAGTGTGAAATGTGGATATAAAAAATGAATACAATATTGTATGAGCTCGTGTTATATTGATTTATATTTATTTATGTATATAAAACTATTTTTATTTATAATATGTACTAAATACATTTATAGGATATAATATTTATTTGACACCCTCCACGGACCAGGCTGTGTTCTGGGTACTTGGGATATACAAGTGAACAAAGCAGACAAAAACCCCTGCACATATGCACCTTGTATTCCAGTAGGGAATAGTAGAAGTAATAAATATAGAGTGTGTTGTGTGATAGGAAATGCTATTGGAAAAATATAGAGCATGGTTGAGGGATAAAGAGCGATGTGTGAGACATGTTGAAAATTTGAACAGGATAGTCATGTAGGCCGCACTGAGAAGATGAACTTTGAGCAAAGATTGGAAAGAAGGCGTGGAAAAACAACAATAAAATATCTTTTAGAACCAGGGCTCAGTGCAGTGCACTATTTAGCATTAACAGAATGTTAAATATATAGTATTAGATGGAATAAAAACACAAACTTGTCCAGCCTCAGAATTCTTCTTTCACAGAGAGAAGCTGCAAAAATACTGAGTAGCAGTCTGCAGTCTTACTCACGGCAGCCTAGGGAGAGGGAATGATACGCTCAGTTAATCTTTAACATATAATTGCTTTACTGCAGGGACGCAACAGAACATAGTAGATAGTCCCAGAGATGTCCATGATGCTCTTTTAGGAGAATGCATGGTGTCAGTTTCTTCAAAGTAGGTAATACATGAAGAAGAAGCAATTACTCCGCCTGTGTAGGGTAGAATTCATCCTACATCTCCAATATTATAAAAGTCTTATAAACTCATTAAAAACACCCACTCATATGAGAAAAAAAAAGTGGAAATAAGCTTGGGCTCTGAACTTCATTTGGGCCTTACCGGGCAACCTTCCTTCATCCTTCAGTAGTCATTCTAAACCATCTTGGGCCCCAGGCTGAATCTGAAATCTATACCTGGAACTGAACTCGACCCGGGGCGGGGGTGGGGGACAGCGGCAAATCACTGAGTTATTCTGAGGCTGCCTTCCCCAGCCTTCCATTGCTGTTGTTGTTGTTAGCTGTCTTGGAGTTGGTCCTAACTCACAGTGACCCCATGGACAACAGAACTAAATGCTGCTCAGTCCTGGCCACCCCCATGATAGGTGGCTGATCGGAGAACTTTCCATTACCCCACCTTAAACATCTTCATTTTTAAAATAGCCAACTAATTTGCCCCGCCCATTCCTTCTCTCTCAATTGCTTGAAAAAATTGGCTGAAGGATTTGGTGACCTCTAGTCGAGGGAGAAATTCACTGGTTGTATATTTGCATTCTTTCATCCTGAATATCTGGCTCAACATAACCACAGAGAAGTCAGTTAAGGTGGAACTTCAGAGGCTAAAAGGAACAGGCAGTGTAACACTCAAAATTGATTTGCCCCCTGGGCATCTAACTCTTCTGTGATGCTCATTAAAACTTAACTTAAATTTTTAAAGGGCTTAAAAAACCCTTTAAAAATATTTTCCAATGTGACCTCACTCCAACTGACTGTCCTGTTTGGTTAAGCTTACTGTGGAGGAAATGGAATTTTTCTGCTGGGTTGCAAATGGTTGTATAGACAAAGGGAATAGTTAAAATGCTTTTACTTGCGATAAAATTGATCTTACAAGCATAGAGGTTCCAAAGCTCCTTAATTAAGCTCTTAAATGGCTTCTGCGTTCTTTTTTTAAAACCAGCGGGGAATTCCCTTGAAGTGAACAAATATTTCATATGGCTAAGTAGTCATTAAAATGAGCAATAGAGAATGAACACAGTATCCAATATCAAGAGGAAAACTATAAAATGGAAAAGGATAGATAAATATGAGATTAATAATCTAGGGTTCTGGCAGCCTGACCAAAGAGTCACCTGTTGTTCTTGTTTTTCTAATTATTCTTCTTATATTTTACTCAGCTGCATCTATAATTCTCAAGCATATACAAAGTTAATACAGGAGTTAAAATTGTTTAGGTTATTTTACCTACAATCATTTGAATAAAAGATAGCACACGTTTATTTTTATATGAAATTTCAAAGAAAAATAGGTTTAGCACTTTCTAAAAAATAAATACAATGCAAAACAGATTCATAAATTGTGTAAGGTACCATTTAGAATTTATTTGCTGGTATTAACTCATAGTTTTAAAAAGTTATGCTTGAAGCAAATTAAAACAAAGATTTGTCTAAGAGACTGTTTTATACACAATTTGCTTTAAATGGAAATCTACTTGTTGTCCCACAGCTAATTTCTATTTAAGCATAACATTTTTAAAGTGTAAAATTCAGCTACAAATAGCCATTAAATACTGAAAAATATATATTATGTACAAAGACATTCCCAATATTAAATTAACTGAAGTATCCTATAAAGAGCTAAACAATATTTTCCCCCTTTCAAATATACACTTACACAGCAACTCATTTACACAGACACACTTTGTATGTGTGACCATTCAATTCCAATTTATTTAAACTATTTGATAGCTATAGACTATTTCAACATGAATAGTATTTGTTTAACCCAGATGTGTATATTTTGTCTTTATATATAAAGAGAACATATAGTTATAAACAAAAATTAGCTATGATACCCCCTTGATAAGGTCAAAACTGGAAGATTTTCCCACTCCTTTCAGGTGGCAAAGAACTATTTTAGTGGACTAAAACTTAACGATAAAATGAAAACATGTGTTACATTTTGCATTCTCTGCAATAGGGAAGATAAAACACACATTCAGGCAAAAGAGAGATCATGCTTAACTAGTATTTTTTACTCTCAGTGAAAATAAACCATCGAGTCGATTCTGACTCATGGCAACCCCATGTGCTACATACAGAGTAGAACCACTCCATAGGATGTTATTGACTGTAATATTTACAGAAGCAGATTGCCAGGCCTTTCTTCCAAAGCTCTACTGAGAGGCTTCAAACTGCCAACGCTTAGGTTAGAAGTCGAGCATAAATCATTTTCACTGCTGAGGGATCTCTCAGTGAAAATGGAGCTGTTCTATCTATACCTCAATATGTTTTTACGACCCAAATCACCTGAACTGCAAATTAAAACAATCATATTGGAGTGAAAATTTTTACTTTTAGACACAACGCTCCTAGCCACCGCCTTTATTAAAAAATTTTTGGCATAACTTCTGTTTGCTCTTTTATCACATTTGTTCCTGGGAATCTTGGTAACACCTAACAGCCATCATTGACTAAGCACCGGAAATGTAAAAGCCAGGAGGCTTAAGGTAGAAAGATCTTTCTCTTGAGGGTAGAGTTTTCAACAATAAGGGCAGACAAAAAAAGTTCTGGAAGTTGTGTTCCATGAAGAACACATCCATTTTAGACTAATGGGGCCATAACACTTGCCGGAAGACAAAATACATCTAGCGCAGCTCTCCCAAACAGAGTGTAAGGAAAACAAGGACTTGAATCAGATAGACCGGCTTGTCCATCAGGAAGTGTTTGAACTATGACAAAACTATGACTACTGCATTCTTGGCAATTTTCTCTCAGTTGTATATCTTAAGGACACACAAAATGTCACCTCTAGGAAGAAAAGATCTATTTCAATTCCTCATATAATTAAGCAAAAAGACCAGTGTGAACTCACTTCGAAAGCATGATAGTTTCTCTAGCTTTTGTCCCTCCAGAGATATGTAGAAATAACGAGCAGTTCAATTCCAATTTATTTAAACTGGCTGGAAGTTATAGAATATTTGAACGGAGCAGTATTTGTTTAACCCAGATATATAATTCTGAAATGTGTCAAGTCGGAAGATGAATGGACCTGGAAACCTTCAATGATCAAGGAGATTTCACTATTAGGAAGCACTGTAACAATACAAATATACTTTTGGTGTCCCCATTTGTCCCACATACTAGGGCACTAACTTTATAAGAGTGGATTTGTGCGAGAGACTTGTTTCTGGATCCTAAGGACTACTAATATTTGCTGGGGCAGCGATTGGATTCTTAGCATCATTGATGCCACTTTCAGAGAAAACTAATGTTTAGAAATTAGAGAAGTCAACCTGTGTGAGTTATTCTAGTACTGGGTTAGAGTGACAATGGATGGAGAAGAAAAAAAACACCTTCAAGCATAGAAGGGAATAGCTTTAAAAACATGAAGGGCAGGGCAGTGAGAGCAATGAAATAATTATTCAAAATTATTTGCTCTTTGAAAAAAGATAATACTAAAAAGACAAACTTCCTAAAATACATGATAAGAAACCATTCTTAGACACTTAAAAAAAAAAAAAAAAAACTCTTGCTGTAGAGTCAATTCAGACTCACAGCAGCCCTATAAGACAGAGTAGAACTTTCCCACAGGTTTTCCAAGGAGCAGCTGGTGGATTTGAACTGCTGATCTTTTGGTTAGCAAACAAACTATTAACCACTCTGCCACCGGCGCTTCATCCCTAGAGAGAAATAGAAAAGATCCACATCCAATTTTAGGTTTCTATTTGCTCTAAGGAAACAACAAATATTCCATATTTCTCATCATAAAGTTTGACAAAGCCCACAGTCAACTATATCTAAAAAAATATTAAAATACCTTTGTACCCTATATTCTATTGTTATTCATATTGTTACATTTGATACAGTTCTAAATTTTTAAATTAAGATTAATGATGAATCTCTCAGGCTGCTAAACAAAAGTTCAGCAGTTAGAATCCACCAATGGCTCCTTGGAAACCCTGTGGGCAGTTCTACCCTGCCCTACAGGGTCTCTATGAGTTGGAATAGACTTGATGGCAAGGGGTTTGGTTTTGGTTTATCAGAGATTCTGGGTGTCTCTGGGTGGTGAAAATGGTTAAGTGTTGGGCTACTAACTGAATGATTGGTGGTTCATACACATCGAGAGGTGGCTCGGAAGACAGGCCTGGCATTCTGCTTCCAAAAGGTAACAGCCATGAAAACCCTATGGAGCAATTCTACTCTGCACACCTGAGGCCACCATGAGTCTGAATCGACTTGATGGCAACTAACAATGACATTAGTCAGTTTGTCATAATGCGGTGGCTTGCATATTGCTGTGATGATAGTTTCTATGCCACTAGTATTCCAAATATCAGCAGGTCACCCATGATGGATGGGTTTCAGCGGAGGTTCCAGCTAAAACAGACTAGGAAGAAGGGCCTGGTGATCAGCTTTGGAAACTAATCAATAAAAACTCTATGAATCACAACAGAAAATTGTTCAATATAGGGCTGAAAGAAGAGCTCCCTAGGCTGGAAGGCAACGCTGGACTCAAGATTTCTGGCAGTTGTGGTATGGGACCTGGCAGTGTTTCATTCTATCGCACGTGGGGTTGCCATGAGTCACAGCTGACTCAACAGGAACCAACAACTTAGAGGTTACCTTCTTTTCCTGTTTGTGGAATGATCGATAAGTAAGATGTAAATATAATTCTTAACAGAGAAATGTTAACGGCACAAAACATGATTATTGCTGTACCGTTTGTCAAAGAAATGTAAATACCACACAAATAATTCACTCTCTGCCATGCTTTCTGTGGTACTCATCCTCAGTAAAGGAAAAATTTGGCTCTACATACATATGACAAAAAGACATCAAACGTCAAACAAAAATCCCCACATATAAGAGTTAAAGGGGTCATAATAATGTGCTGCTTCAACATAAAGCCATGTATAATTGGGTGCAAATGTGCATATTAAAATAAAATGTGTAGATGCCATCATCTCTCCAATGTCTTAGTACAACTTTAGCATCAATTATGATAGTAGTTTTTTTTTGGAAAGAGCACCTAGCAGTCTGCATTTCAAAGTCACCAGTAGTAATGGAAAAATAATCCTAATCCTAATAAAATAAAATTGGTTAACATTAGTTGTATTTTTATTCGTTACTTAAGAAAGAAGGGATGGACAGTTTAAAATTAAATCTAAAAAAAAAAAGAAAGAAAGCAAGGACACTCAAAAAAAAAAAAAAAAACTCATTGCTGACAAGTTGATTCCAACTCATAATGACACTATAGTAATGACACTATAGGACAGAGTAGAACTGTCCCATGGTGTTCCCAAGGAGTGGATAGTGGATTCGAACTGCTGCTCTTTTGATTAGCAGGTATAGCTCTTAACCACTGCACCAAAGGACACTATAGATTATCATAATGATCCTGATTTGCAGGCTTGATTTCCTTTATGTTTGGAGAATCAATGTCACATTATAAAATATTTGCTCCTCTCTTGACATTTGTGAGTACGTTTTTTTTTTTTTTTTTTTTTTGTCCAACTCAGAAATATCCAGACACAATCACCTCTAGGTACCACGGCAGTCTCCTGGCTTGGAATTCTTCAATTAAGCATCCTAACTGGACCTACAAAAAAAAAAAAAAAAACTAGACCTACAAGGGCACTGGAATTTAGAATATGAAAGCAATGAACCAGTTGGGAATCAAAATCTCAAAATAACATTTTATTTAATTATTATCCATATTTCATTGTGAAAGTTACATTTAGAACGCTACTGTGCCAATCTGCAAGGTTTATTGAAACACACTTTAGAGGTGTCCAAAAGGTTCTTTATCTTTTAAAGCATCAATTTAGGGTTTTCCATTTTCCTGGAGATAATTGATGCCAATCCAATGTCCTTAAAAATGTGCACAGGAAACAATTCCTTTTTCTTATCTGACCATGGGCGAATCTAAATGTCATAGCTGATTTCCCCACTGATCAATTAAGATGCTATACTTGACCCATTATAAAAATATGTATGCATGATGTTTACTTTCCAATATAATTTACATAATAAATATATTCTAATATTTTAAATTCTATCTATTGTCAACATTTTATGTAAATGACATTTCTGAGCAGACTGCTTCAAAGTAAATAGTCCATTGAAATATTTGTCCAGATAGCATACTTTAATTTTGAGAGGCTCATGTCCAATGCTTATGTATCAAACTATAATTGCCAAAGCTTTTTTTTTTACAACTCATTATATTCTACTTTTCCTCCAATATGAACACAATACAAATGTTTACAGTAGAGTTTCTGAATCATATTTTCTAATCTGATAAATAAAAAGCATAGTTTATATAACCCCTTAAATTTTCAGTATTTCCTATTTTATTCTTGATGTTTCATAGAAAAAAAATTACAGGTCACAACTCAGATTATAATTGTATAAGACTGATTTCATACGGGATAAAGTTCTAAAGTCAACCAGAATTTTTAAAACTAGCTAAATATATAGAAATGTCTGGAATAGTTTGGCTACATAATTTGCTGTCTAAACTGGGATATTTTAGAGTGAACGTGGGCACTGATAGTAGTTTTGTGGCTCTAAAAGCTCTAAGTCAGGACTGTTACAGGCAAACTGGAAGATCCGTTCTATTTGGAATGAGCAAATAGTTGATTGCGAAACAAACGGCTTGGTATGTGCAGGAACATACAGAGTGGAATCGGCTTCTCAAGTAAACTTATGAATTAGGCAAAAAGTGAAAAATCATTCCTTTTTCCAAGTTTTAGAATTTATGCCAGAGACATAAAATCAGGACACTGTGTAAATTGATAAAGGCCATGATACCATCTCTCAGCACTCAGTCAGTTCATTATATGTTCTCACTTTGAAATTATTTTAAGGTAGAAAAGAACCTTTCACCAATTGTTTCATCCTTTCACTGTTGCAATTTTGCAGTAGACACCGAGCAACAACTAAATGATCATAAATATTTTCACAATATTTATATTTTTATATTTTTATATATTGCACAATATACAAAATATATTTTTATATATTGCACAATGTAATTACCAAATGTTCATTTACAGATAATTGAAAATAATATTTTAGGAATTGTGTTTTTATGTATAAATTAATAGTAATTATTTTAACTTAAAAAATCCTTTTCTGGAGAAACAAAATGAGGCACAATTCATAGAAAAGTATTTTTGTATCCAAAATAAATAAAGAAAAACAATAATTACCTTATTGCTTTAAAATTCATTGTTTTAAAGAGCATACTAAAAAAAAAAAAAAAAAAACAACCTTACCCATCAAATACAATAAGCATACATTACATTTTTGAGAAATTCAGGAATCTTTTGGCAAAAACACTTCTGTTCTTATCTATTCCAACATCTAGAAAATAAGGAGAATATTTAAGTTAGAATATTAGAAGTACTTTCCTTAACAAGGACTTAACTAGACTCCAGTCGTGCTATTTGAAAAGCCAACATTTCATGTGTTAATGCACAAAACCCACTGAACTAAGTGGTGTGACTTAACAGTGTGTAACCTTGCAAATCACCCCTCTATTATTGGTAAAGCAGCTGACATTTTGTTTGACACATGCTCTAGGCAGCACCTGATTCCTCCTCCTCCACAGGCTGTTGAATGAGAATACAAACTCTTAATTTCTATCACAGAGAACTGAGACGAACAGGTGGTAGGTAGAAGCTTTGCACATCCCTCAAACTGTCCACTCTCTTATCAGTGCTGATAACCTTCGGTGGAGAAGTGAAACTGAAATAAAAGGTTTTGAAGTACTCTTCTTATTTATACTCCAATGCAGTAAATGCAGCCGTAAGCAGTTCTCACAAGTGTAGTATACTCCAGATGCTACATATATTTAAGGGTCTGCCCCCATAAATTCCAAATGATTTCCTCCGGATGTCTAAAAGCCAAAATATGATTCTTGACAGGTTATATATTTAGAAACTCTTACTTTGAATAGTTAATTTCAAGAGCAGGTATTTTGGACATTTCTGAAGGAAAATATATCTTAATAACCACAAGGGTATGGTTTCCCCAAAGCATATAGTTATGTTGGTTTGCAGGAAGTCAGTCATGCATTACCAACAGAAGTTAACACTCCTGTTTTAGCTATTCGCATCTGTAGCATTATCTGACTTTCAGGATAATATCAATTTTTTTTTTTTTAAGTCAGGGACTACTTTTTGTAAAAAGTTTATCTTCCAATAACTACAGAAAAAAGTTCACATTGCACACGGTACCGTTTCTTTAAATGAGTCTGGTTTAATTTAAGAGAAATATGGTCTTTGCAACAAGGTTCATGTTGTAAGCGTGAATGAAATGTGCAATGAAAACACAGGTAGTACGGTCCACTATTATCAAAACATGAAAGTCTGTGAAAGATAAAGCACAGAGGTACCACAATGTTCTATGTTTTCTAAATATATTCCAGTCTGTCTACTGAAGTGGGTACTTCAGGGTACATCCTGACTATAATTTAATCACTTTTGGTAAATGAGTACCCACTTACAGTAAATCTGATCATACTCTGCGCTGAAGGATTTCTGCAGTTTTTTTTTATTTGCTGTCAGTTCCCTTTTGAAAATAAATTCCCCACTATAGGCTAACTCTTAAAGTCACAATGATGCTTTTCAGGGTTCTTCATGGAAGAAATATAAGCTAATTCAAATACCAGAATTGGCAGCTCATAGCATAAAACCATAAACATCTGAAAAATTTGTTTGATTTCTATGTGCTAATTAATTTCATATGCTGTTTTAAACCATTCCTTTTTTCAAATGATTGCAAGGACTTCCACTAGTCATTTTTGTTCGTAGTATTTTTATTTATTTTTCACTTGAATTTTGGAATATTTCAAACATACAAAAAGAGACTAAAAACAGAATAACTTTCCATAGTCCTATCACATAATGTCAATTATTTTAAACCTATGATCAATCTTGTATCTTTCATACCCCCATCCACTTCCCCCCAATATTATTTTCAAGAAAATCATGGATGTTGTATAAATTTATTCTTAAATATATATATATATTTGGATCATAATACATATATATTATGTATATACTCTTAAAAACCCATCACCATGGATTCAATTCTGGCTCATAGTCACCCTATAAGATAGAGTAGAACAGCCCAATAGGGGTTTCCAAGGAGCAACTCGTAGATTCAGACTGCTGACCTTTCGATTAGTAGCCGAGCTCTTGATCACTGTGCCGCCAGGACTCCATAATGTACCTATATATTATGTGTGTGTCTGTGTGTGCACACGCAGGTGTGTAAACTACGAGGATTCCTTTTTCAAAACATAACCACACTATTACAATTATTTTTTTAATATTTTCAATAATTTCTTAATATCATCAACTCTCCAGTGTTCAAATGTGTTATTGTTTCATAAATGCCATAATTTTTAAAGTTTTAATTTGTATAAGATCCACACATTGTTTCTGGTTGATACATGCTTAAGTCTCTTTTCACCTATAGGTTTCCACTTCTCCTCTCACATGCACATGCTCTCTCTCTCTTTACAAGTCATTTGTTAAAAAAAAATAAACAAATAGCAGATCTCTTATACTATCGAGTTTCCCATGGTCAGGATTTTATCGACTCCATCCTCATTACCATTTTCCTCTGTCCTCTGTATTTACAGTACCTTAGTAATTAGCTCTAAATACTTGATCAAAGTCAGGTTTAATACACTTGGTAAGAACTCTTCATAGGTGCTATTGTCAAATATTCATCAACAGTAAAATATTCTCGTTTTCACCATTGTAGCATTGTGGTCAAAGGCATGGGCTCTGGAGACAGAGGGTATGGAACCTAATCCTGGTTTTGCTTTATTCTAATGGTGGAATCTTGAGCAAATGGATTAATCAGTGCCCATGAAATAGGAACAAATCATACCTAATAAGTAAGAATGCTGGGAAAACTAAAAGTATTTCAGATAAAGTGCTCTGAATAGTGCTTGGTACATAGTAAATATACTCAATAGGTATTAGCTGTTACTACCAAATAGCTGACATTAATTATAAAGAGGAATACCTAGAAAATATTTGCAGCTATTATGATCCAAACAGCTGCTCAATTGACGGGCCTGGTAATGACAGCTTTTCACTTCCTAATATAAAAGTTGAAATGCAAGTAGAATGAAAGGTCCAAGTATATCAGGGAAGTGGTAATGGATTGTGCAGCCTTTTGCTGGTAGGTCAATGATTGAACACTCCACAGGTTACTAGAGATTGAAAGAAATTGCTGTTCACCAGTTCTGTAAAATGAATTGCATACTTCCTCATACACCATGTTTGACTCAGCCTTAGAAAATTGCCACAAGCATGCTCAGTTCACATTTTCTTCTTTCTCAAAAACAAGACGACAGCCTCAAGCTAAGCAAAGCAATTCTCTTAGATAGGCAGAAGAAATGGGTTCATCCCTTGCTATCTAGGGCAATAGTTTATGAAGAAACTGTTGACTCTTTTAAAAATAGGTCATAGATGTTTCAGGCATTCTCAATCAGTAGTTTACTGAATTTCTAAGGGAACAAAATCACTTAATATGCATTTTATTATACCACAATCTTGAGAGTGGCGATTAAGGATTTAGCAAACATTAAGTTATAAAATTAGAAAATGGTGAAGATTTGAAGTCAGATGAGCAATGGAAAATTTAGACTGGGTATTTAAGGAAGCTGCCTATTAGCAAGAACTATTAGATAATGGAATGGTACTTTTCTTAAGCTCCATAAATTTCAAAAGTAAATTGAAAAACTTATTGGAAGAAAATGTTCCACACCACCAGGGGAATAAATGAAATGGTCTTTTCATCTCCTGTTTCTATAAGCTGGTCTGCAAATTAGATGTATAAAATTTACCTACCCAAACTATGAACACAGAAAGTCCAACACTAGGCTTAGTCTGAGTTTAACTGGGAAAAGTTCCATTTCCAGGTCCTCAGCCAAAAGCTAAATAATACCAGTATGGAAATTTGGAGCAAAATCAATTGTTAAAGTCAGATTATGAGACTTTAACTGCCATTCTAAAACTACTTATACAGCCTTTCTATGTTATTTCCACTTGCCAGATCAACACCCAAGAGTCATTTTGACATTTAAAAAAAAAATCCCAATTATACTTCCAACTGCTGATTTACAAAGTAAAAGGCAACCTGTGATTTTGGCTTTAAAACCCAGTTTGCCTTAGGGATAGATGGATGAAAGAAATTCTAGCCTACTGTTTAAGAGCTAATATTCCTGAATTTCCATATCCCATTTAGGGCGGGCAGACTTTAGCACTTCAGCTTGAGCAGTGTCACTTTATAAGGTGTTTGAGTGGAACAGGCAGCAAGCAGGAATGGGAGAATAAATGGCAGAGAAGCAAAGAGACTGCTGCTGCAGGTAGCCTCCTATGCCAATTGTCAAAGGAAAATGACTGTGAAAAGTGAACACATTTTTTTTTCCATGAGCAGGGGATGAGAATTTAATAGTAAAACAGTAAATTGTGTACCTATCCTTTTACCTCTTACTAGAATTTCTTTGTTGTCCTTTGCATGGGGAAGGTTAACAGCTCAACCTAATTCTTCACGCCGAGGAACTTTACAGGCTGTCATTTGGTTAAGGTCTAATGGGGCTTCTGGGACTTGATAACTGAACGCTCTGCTCACTGGAGCAGGCGGCATCACAGAGGTCCTGGAAAAGAATGTTTGAGTTGGAGAGAAGGTGCTGCTGCTTCAACTGCTTTTCCACCTGCAAAAACAGAACCTTCGGGGACGGTAGCACTGTAGTTAACGGGGGACCAGGCTCAATCGCCTGGGATCCCAGGAATGAGAAAGGTGTTAAAGTAGCCAATTCTTCTGTTTTGCCAAGGATTTTCCCGGCCCTGCTGTTTTTGGCAAAACTCTGAAATATCCCACTTCTCTCACCCTGAGCTTTTCCCATTCCATTTCTTAGGGACAGGTTTGAAACAGAAATACCAAGTTCTAAGAGAATGTGAGATTCACACTCTTTGGTTCCCCATATGCTTCTAAAAGGTACTTGGCTGCTGTGGAGCAGAGCATTGAAGGGAGAAACCAAGAAGCAATAAAAGACTCAAGCTGCCAACCACCTCGACCTCAGTATTGGAAATGGACACTCCTAAATCTCCTCGCTGACTAAGTCAGATGGAAAATTTCAAAACATTACTAATTGAAAACGCAGCAGGTTTCACTCAGCAGATTCTGAAAGCCCAGTTCATATTCCACCAGGGAGAATAGGGTATACAAAGTTATTGATAGGAGTGCCTTACAACTGTTTCTTTTCTTAAATGTTGTTAAAGAATCTGAGTCATCTGCACTGGCCTGTTGTGGTATAGTGACACCGTCCTTTGCCCCAAACCTAACGTTTCAAAAATGTTAGTTGTGACTATAAAATAAACTCATACAAGTAAAAAATAGAAAACATTTTTTTTTAATTTATACTTCAAAGTTGTCATGACCAGCACTCATCTATGATGTGTAGGTTTTCCAAAAGCAAATAATTAGCTTAAAATAATTATTGGAAAAGTATAAAACCACTCTCAACTGATCATTTAACTTGGTGCCTTATGGTGGTTTTGACTGATTTTGTTTAATTGACCAGTCATTTTTGTATAATACAGAACTTTGATGATTAATAAGATCTGTGACATAGATTTTAAAAAGACTTGAAACAATAAAAACAAGCACAAGCAGAATGGGATGCCAAAGGCTAAAAATATAAAAAATGCAAAGACAAACCAAGAGAATCAAGGCATGATTAAAATCTTCAGCTGTAAAATATTATTTTAGAAAAAAATCCAAATTAATAATCAGATTTCAAAGCAAATTTAGATACAGTTTTGAAATGCATTTAGATAAGGATTCAAAATGTAACTTTAGGGTTCATATGTAATATAATCTCAGCTACTGATAAAAAAAACTGTCTTTCAAGAGGCAAAAGTAAAATATGAAATATAGATTTACCAGTTTTAGGCACAGCTTCTCATTTCAGTCAATTCCTGCTCATTGATTAGTAAATCCAATCAATGGCAATGACAATTTGAGAAGTAAATCCCTCCATCAAATCTTAAATCTTACACATTGCATCTTTGAAGTTCACCCTTTCATTTCAACACCATGCATTTCAATGCCATGTGAGAGAAGTGCATCATTTATTTTAATCCTGTTGAAATGAATGGATGAACTTAAATAGCAATGCAAGACTTTCTCCATATAGTGCTGTAATTCACTTTGAAGTGATAGCACTTTTAGGATGAAGATGTATACATTGGGTTGTTTGACTAGTTGTCCTTTGTGTATTGAATTAGTAAGAATTTAAAGCAAGGCTAAGTCACAGCTGCCTTCTAATACAAGTCTTAGAGTCTCAAACAAAATTCTACTAGAGCAGTCGACCAAGAATAACTATTTTGAAGTGAATAAAACTATCATTTAGGATCTACAGTCTATGGTTTTCCAATTAATCACTTGAATTAGAGTGACTATTGATAAAATTGGTCTTGAAAATTTTTTTCATTTATTAGCCATTACCAGCATGAAAATGAAAAAGTTTGAAGTGCTATTTCAGAAGAAATGAATAAACATTAAATTCTAAACTCCTCCTTAACTACTGCTTAATTGCATCACAAAATGAATACACTTGACTTTTAAAAAAATTGCATATTTATACAATGGATACTGTCAAAAATATGTATAAAAGGAAATATGCTACTTATTTATTTGGAACATATGGTAAAAAAGTGACATAGCTTTCTGAAAAGATAATTGTTCTAGAAATCATTATTATAAAAATGGTACTATACAGTATTTAGATATTAGTTTATGGATTTATTTTAGATAGAATTTGAACACATAGCACATTTTCATTATAGAAACTATTCAAAACAAAAATCTAAAGAAGGAAATATTCTGAAATATCACCACCTAAAGATAATCCGTTTTAATATTATACTGTTTCTTCCTATAGCTTCTTTCTATAACATTATTCATTTTAATTATAAAACAATATATACCAGGAGATGAAAACTTGGATAAATTGAAAGATAAAGTAAAGAAATAGTAATAGACTTAAAGTATTTCAACCATCTAAAGATAATTACTATTGTAAATAAGTTGGCATAGGTTCTTTCAGTTATTTTGAGTGTTTGTATGTATATCCTTTTCTCCAAACATTTTATAACATTTCCAGTTTTGACTTCCCCTACTTAACGAAGACAGAAGAATTGATCTCTTTGAATTATGGTGTTGGTAAAGAATGTTGAATATACCACGGACTGCCAGAAGAACAAACAAATCTGTCTTGGAAGAAGTACAACCAGAATGCTCCTTAGAAGCAAGGATGGCAAGACTACATTTAACATACTTTGGACGTATTATCAGGAGGGATCAGTCCCTGGAGAAGGACATCATGCTTGGTAAAGTAGCGGGTCAGAGAAAAAGAAGAAGACCCTAAATGATAAGGATGGACACAGAGGCTAGAACAATGAGTTCAAACATAGCCACAGTTATGAGAATGGCACAGAACCAGGCAGTGTTTTGTTCTGTTGTACATAGGTGTGCTATGAGTCAGAACTGACTCAATGACACCTAACAACAACAGTAAATTAAAAAATCACTAAATGCTTAATGTAGGAAAATTAGAGATTAGGGAGGGAAGGGTAAAGAAAGGACCTCATAAAGTCATTCATGACCTTACTAGCACAGGTACAGATTTCATTTATGTACCATCAATGTACTTTGAATCCTACACACTTCCATTAACCAGAAATAGATACATAACATAATATGGTTTATAATATGTCAGAGCAATAGCTAAGTCACCAAATCTCCACTTAAGGAAGAAAAATCAGAAATATTCCCTATTAAAATTGGGGCAAAACCAAAAACCAAAGCAGTTGCCATCAAGTCAATTGTGACTCATGGAGAGCCCAGATAGAACTGTGATCCATAGGGTTTTCAAGGCCATGACTTTGGGGAGCAGATCACCAAGACTTCCTTTTGAGGCAGTTCTGGGTAAGTTTGAACGGCCAACCTTTCCACTACCCTCTCAGTTAGTAGTTGAGAATTTAACTGTTTGCACCACCAAGGAATCTGCAATAAGGGCAAACCATGATAAATGGTAAGTCTCATTTTTAGTGTTCAAGTCCTACTATTGTCCCGGTACCCTTTCCAGCAAGTTATTTCCTACCTTCCCCATTTACCCATAAGTCAGTTCTCTGTTGCTTTGTGTTTCTACTCTGCTAGTTCCACTCATGCTATTCACCATTTTTGCAATACCACCTTTTTGTTGTTGTTGTTTTGTTTTGTGTGTATGTGTGTGTTTGTATGTGACTAATCTTCCTTCAAACTTGAGTCAAAGCTCTCCCTAAACAGTGTCCTTTTCTACAGCCTGGAGATTATATTCCCTGAAATACAATGCAAGACATGGGGAAACAAGACAGGAACTTAGTTATAGGACAGGCAAGAAACAGGGAAAAATACCAAACTCATGGAACCTGACGACAAAGCCAGAAAAGGATTTTGTACTGTTGCTGACCTTTGCAGAGACTGAACTGCTTTCAAGCTTTGACTGAGAAAAGGACTGATTTCTAACCTGGCTTGATGTTTATCCGTGAGGTGGCTAAATAACCCCAGGTATGAAAACAAAAGATGCTGGAAAAGAAAGTCAGGCAAGCCATTACTTTGAATGGCTTGTCAATGGAATAACGTGATAATTAGGGGTACATCCAGATTTTGTGAGGCCTGAGGTTTATGTAATTTGTGGGACCCTCTAAGAAAAAGGATACAAGATTTTAAGTACAAACCCCAAAACCAAACCTACTGCCATTAGAGTCCATTTCAACTCTTAGCGACCCTATAGGGCAGAGTAGAACTGCCCCATAGGGTTTCCAAGGTTGTAAATCTTTATGGAAGCAGCCACATTTTTCCTCCTCCAGAGTGGCTGGTGGTTTGAACCTCCTACACTTTGGTTAGCATCAGAGTGCTTTAATCAGTGTGTCACCAGGTCTCTTTATAAGTAAAAAATTAGGTATAAAAGTGACTATTGCTTTAGAATGAGAAAAGACAACAAATTATTGTAAATTTGAGTTTCAGTTACTTTTATGTGATCACTTTAAAAATTTCGCAAATATGATTACCTAGACATGCTTCCTAATAGCACACTGACTACACTCTCCACCTAAAACATCCTTCAAGTTCAAGCACTTATATGGGCCTGCTCAAGTGAAGGACCCTGAAGCTGAGACTTCATTAGCTTCATGGAAAATCCACTTCTCGTTTTAAAATTTTAAGCAATATAAGCCAATTAATGAAATTACCTTAACAGCTAAGCAGTCTCCTAATTTCCTTGAAAGTGCACCAGATAGAATTTTCAATAAGTGTATAAAGTTATAAACAAGGACAAATGGTTTGGCAAAGGAGGGACCCATAATGGAGTCCAAGTGATACGTGTGAAGGGTGGAGGATGCTGAACCCTGAAGAGTGCCTCAGATTTCAACAAACAGACAAAGCGTTCAACACAGGAAAAAAGAAAAAAAGATACAAGTATGAAAGAACAGGGCATGCCCAGGGAAAATGGAGAAGTCACATGGAGTTTGACATACAATACGTGGATATTTGACAGGAAAGAAAGATGTGTAGGCGTAGAGTGCACCAGCATTTCAGAGGGTCTTGAGTGCTGTGCTAAGGAGTGTTACTGAATCCAGATAGCAGTAAGAATGACAGAATAAAAACAAGTTTTGGAAGTTTTTTTGCAAGGCATATGAAGCCCAGAAAGTTTTAATGCTATGCTTAGATCACTCAGCAAATTATCAACACGCAAGTTACAAAATTTCCAGATAATTTTATTATTAAAACATCTTAGATCAAAGTAGAGAAAATTTGATATGTTGGGAATGGGAGGAGAGGTGCGAGTGATGTTAAAGAAGAGGAAAATAAAGAGGCTTCTTCCCATAGAGAAAGCTCCCATAAACTCACCGTGCAGGTAAAATGAGGACACATGCTAATAATGAAACAGATGTGTTAATAGAAAAGTGCGTCAAATCTTGAATGGATTGTAAAACATATATTCCTACTTCAGGGTAGTTAAGAAGGCAAGTTCTAGAGTTAGATTTTCTAGATTTGAATCTTTGCTTTATCATTTATTGTGTGATTTTGCTCAGTTTTGTGACTCAGTTTCATTTTCAGGAAAATGAGCTTATACCTATCTCATTTTGCTTTGGTGAGACTCACCACCCCTCTGTATTAATGTTGGCCAACGACCTTTCTTAGTTACAAATCTGATCATGTCAAAAGCTCCCATGACCTCAAGAAAAAGTTGAAATTTCTTACCTCGATGTGGTCTCTATCTTTCCAGTTCATTTGCTGTCATTATTCACCTGACCTCCTAAGGTACAGCTCTCCTGAACTCCAGGCCATTCTATTTCTGGCCTCCAGGGTTCTGTAGATGTAGTCCCTCTGTAGCACTATCTAGTTAATTTCTCTCGTCTTTTAGCTCTTGGTTTAGTGATTTCTTCCACTGGGATGCCTTACCTAAGTTTTTTAAACAGGCTTAGGTCCCATTCCTGGGAACTCCCAGAGAACTGTCTTCTCATTTCTATCGTAGCCCTTAGCACACTGCATTGAAATTTCCTGCTTATAGATCTAGATCCTTCACTATAAATTCCTTGGGGGCGGGGACTAAGTCTTGATCACTTGTAGCCTCTGCAGCCAGCAGAGCGGCTAACACGATAAAGCTTCCCAGAATAAATAATTAAGAGTGTGAAGGGTGGTTACCTCTGGGGAGAAGGGTGAATATTGACTGGGAAGGAGCATGAGGATAACTTCTGGCATGATGGAAATCTATATCTTGATCCGAATGATGGTTACATGAGTGTATACATGTGTAAATATTTATTGAACTGTACATTTAAAATTCTTGCACTTTTCTTCACTGAAAAGATCTTATTCCTCAATTTTTTTAAATAAAAAAATGCGTTTAAAAAAGCCAAAACTTATCTATGCTATGCTATTAGAAATCAGGATACCAGTTACTGACGTAGTAGCATTTGGGACTGGAAGGGGACATGAGTGGGACATCTGTGGTGTTGGCATTCTTTTTTTCTTTACTTAATTTAAGCCTTAATTACGTGTGTTTGTTCAGTTTGTGAAAATTAATTGAGCTGTGCATGCATGATGTGTACAAATATGGTATACTTAATTTAAAGTTAAAGAATGAACAAATATATTAAAACATAATAGTCTTTATATGTGATGAGGAAGCAAGTCAGTTTCCTCAAACTGTGCTCCTTAGTTCCACATCAAAATCAGTTATAACAAAGTTGAAAAACCCCACTATATTGCCCATATGTAAAAAGGAATGTTTCTAAGTACAGACTTACCTCATGTATACGTGATAATTGCATATTTATTAGTAACGTTTTTGCAATGTGGATTACAAATGGTCTCCACAACATGACTCTTGCAGATGTTATAACTCGTGTGTTTTAGAGAACAATTAACTAGAATTAGTTTTGTTGTGAAGTATATTTTCAATTATTTTCTTTCACGGATATTCTCAGAGTTACAGAAATCTTTACATATCCCTCTTGTGCAGATGAATTACTGTTTAAAACAACACTTAGACACAAAAGCAATTTAGATGCTTCTACTAAAGATGTTCTTAAAACATTCCTAAGGCTTAAAAAAATAAAGTTTCACAAACTTTGCCCAATTTCCCTGCAGAGCATTTATGCATATTTGGTCTGTACTTGGTACACCTGTCTAACAGCAGGAATTTTTAATATAGGTGTACATTTAGTAGCCATGTTGTGAACAGCATGAATAAAGGAATAAACTGACCTCAAATCAAAAAAATGCAATGCCTTTAGCACCCAAAGGTGAGGAGGGAAATTTCGTTCTAGGTGCCATGAAGGGTACTTGGAAAGATTTCAGTTGACTAATTGTTGTTGGGGTTAATTGTAGTCAGTCTGTGTTTAAAAACAAGCCCATGGGTGCAAAGTTATCCAACCACGAGACAGAAGCAAGGAGTTGGGAATCAATCCTCCCACCACACCATAGGCCATTTGGATAGCTCAAACCACCAGAAAAAAAAAGCCGTTGCCGTTGAGTCAATCTCGACACATAGTGACCCTACAGGACAGAGCAGAACTGCCCCCAGGGTTTCTAAGGAGTGCCTGGTGGATTTGAACTGCTGACCTTTTGGTTAGCAGCTGAACTCAACCACTACACTGCCAGGGTTTCGAAGTAGTTCAAACCACAGTGGTTGTAAAAATGGAATAACATTTATCACAAAAGTTTTTATGTTTTTATAGACTTCAAAGTGTCAAAACTATATTCTCTTTAAAAAAACTTGGAGTTGTTAAAAAAAAAAATTCTCTTTCCCACATATAATTTATTTTCCAAATGTATTTCAACAACTTAGAAAGCACTATGTTTGAAGAGGGATTTAGGGGCAGCTTTCCTCTTCTCCAGAAGGTAAGGTCTAGAAATACATCAGTCATTGATGTCAGTTTGTGACAGTTCAAGTCACAAAACACATTTGGTAAACTTTAATTGCTGTCACAGCCATGAAGGTTACCTGAACAGCTCCAACACAAATCAAAGACAACAATGTTACATAAATACAATAGTGAGTGTGTAAATGAATGTATGTGCTTCTGCATTTGACAGTTGAATCTTTGGGTATATTAGTTCAGCTACATATAACAATAGCAACAGCGATAGCAATAACAACATCAACAAAAGACAAGAAAGACAAATATTTATTCTCTTTCAGTAATAGATACTCAGATTTAGATAAAGCTGTTCTGTGACTTCTGGCATCTTTAATGTGAAGCCTCATTTTACAAGATGGCTTCTAGCTTTCTAATCATCTTGTCCACATCCCAGGAAAAAGGAAGAGGAATGAAATGTAAATTCCGTTCCTTTTTATAATATTTTCTAAAAGTTATACTCAGTGATTCTCATTGGTCAAAATGTATTTGTATGGTCACAGCGAACCAGAGAGGCTAAAAATCTAGACTTTGAGCTGGATGGCAATGTGGCTAGTTAAAATCTAGGGTTCTTATTACCAAGAAGAGGAGAATTAACATGTAATGTGGACACAAATTTTTTTTTTTTACTTTAAAAAACATTAAACAGAACCTTCAGCCTCCTAAAGACTAAAACAACTAATATAATGCAATCACATAATTAAAATTAGCTATGATATAAATAAAAGTTGAGTTAATTAAATTTCACTTTCAAATTGAATATTTCATGATATTCTTAAATATGGAAGAAAAATATTTCTATATATCAGAGAGTATCCAAAATATTAAGACACAGAATAGTTATATTTTATTAAAGGAGAAAGAAGAGGGGTGGGGAATTGATTGATTTATTTTAACAGAGAAAAGTTAACTTAGAAATAATGTCATTGCACTCCTAAATCAGAATTAATGTTCTCAGTTGGGAGTTATGCTGTCATATTTGAGAACCACTGACTTGAACAGACTATTTCTGGAAATGATTTCTTTTTAGTAATTACTAACAGTTTATGAAAAGATCTGCAATTTATTCTTCCAAGTGCTCGAGTAATCTTCGCTCATCAAAATGCTAAAATCTTTTATGTCCAACTTGTCTAAGACTTACTCATGTAAATGGCCTGCCCAAGTCCCTGACAGCTGGAATCCCTTTTGCTGATCTGTGGCTTCTGCCCTACCCCAAATGCTGGGATCCATATGGAGTCTAAGCAGGAATCCACAGCTCACTGTCCAACTTTAAGCTCCACTTTGACCTTGCCACCAGATTTTAGTAACAGAGCCTTTGTATTTTGCCTGATACCATGTTTGTCTTATACCAAGCTCTGTTGGAATCCCTTCCACACCATACCAAGCAGGCCCATGTCCAATCTGTGAATAAACCTTCCATTAATGGGAACCCACTACCTCATTAAGAAGCCCATTATACTGTTTGTTTGAACATCCGTTCATTTTTTTAGTAAACGAACAGTGAAAGCTGATTACAAGTCAGGCATGATGCCAGGCACTGGTAATAAAAAGATCAAACACACAGTCCCCTGCCCTCTAGTGAGGGAGACAGACGTAATTGTTAAAATGATATTCCTTATAAAAGTTAGATTCGGTCTCCTAGGAATCTCTGCCCATTGTTCTGACCTCTACAGTCATGTGGAATAAATTCTTC